>NC_134265.1:194345155-195757655 GCF_031893055.1 Leptodactylus fuscus
TTAGGTTTTTCTATCTTCTCCATTTCTTCTCTAACATGTAGATATATGAATGACAAGATGAAAGTTGAAATCCAGACTATTCCACAGCAGAAAACAATGCTATGAAACCACATAATAATGTCCATCATGTCTCCTATTATGTCCACTTGATGAGGACATGAGGTTGGTTGTGATACCTCTCAAGCACATTAACCACTGATTGTGAAATAAAAGGGAATAATATAAATTTATGCCACCTCTCAGGTTTATACCAGATATGTATTACGGAATGGACTTCTAATTGGGACTTGCACATCTACACTTATGTGCAATGAAGGACGCCGTGTTGGGTTTGCACATCATTGTCTATTACATACGGCTCTGCCATATTACAAATAAAATGTTATGGTTCCAAAACAGGAGGCTGTGAGTGTTTGTCAGACCCCAGAGGTGTTTGGGCTCTTGTGTGTCTGAGTTCTTGACAGTAGTGTAGGGGCCCTGATGGTGAACCTGCCTCCATTATACATAATGAAAGGTGGAAAAGACACCATTAAGAAAATAGGAGAATTTCTAACAATATAAGAGAGAAGATGGCAACCTAAGGACTTGGACTCATTGCTGATGGTTTTATTATAGGGGATTTATATAAATGATATCACTTTTTGGGTGGAGATGATGGAATAAATCTTCTATTATTATGGAGATGATGTTATCAGTGGGCACTTTTCATATATCACTTATAGATTATTATTGTTATATGGTAGTGATAAGATCTTCTGAGCTGTTGATAAAACCAATGTGTAGTGTGACTAGAAGAGCCCCACATTCTCATTCTATCTAGAACTTCGGCTCCTATGTCATTCTAGTTATTACATGATGTACTCCTACCTGTGCTATCAGTCCCTGAGCAGTTCTTGGCTGTTCCTGGCCATCTTTTTCACTTCTTTTTCTTTCGTCCTCTTCATTTTCTATATGCTTTGTTTTCTTGTTTGCCTTCATTTTATGAGATTGTCAGATTTGCAGAAAATAAAATCCAAATCCAACTGCAGTGAGATACAGCAAGTACTCGCATGTAACTCTTGCGGGCAGTAGACCGCACTTTCAGTGTATCATTTGCAGGGATCTGTTTCTTCCCCTCGCTGTTGGGGTTCCTCTTCTCTCTCTACACAGCCCCCATTGGACAAACCCTCACCAGATTTGGCTTCCAGTACCATCTTTATGCTGATGACACCCAATTATACACATCTTATAATACATAATAATACATTTTATTTATATAGCGCCAACATATTCCGCAGCGCTGTACAATTTGTAGGGTTAAAATACAGACAGATACATTACAAAGAGAATCATTTCACACAATGGGACTGAGGGCCCTGCTCGCAAGAGCTTACAATCTATGAGGTAGAGGGGGTGACACAAGAGGTAGCAGGGGCGGCATTACTTATACAGGGGTCAGACACTTCTGTAATAGAGGTGACTGTCATTACACAAACATAAAACTTTATGAGCCGTCACCAGTCGTGTCCTGTAACATGTGGATGGAGCTTGGACCTATAAAGTTATCCTGAGATGACATCATATCATGTGGGGTAATGTGGGAGCGGGGACAGAGGAGGGTTAAGGGTTTACGTTAGACATTGTGATAGGCTTGTCTGAAAAGATGCGTCTTTAGTTTGAGTTTGAAACTGTAGAAATTGGGAATTAATCTGATTGTCCGGGGTAGAGCATTCCAGAGAAGTGGTGCAGCTCGGGAGAAGTCTTGTATACGAGCATGGGAGGTTCTGATAATAGAGGATGTAAGTGTTAGGTCATTGAGTGAGCGGAGAGCACGGGTTGGGCGGTAGACAGAGATGAGGGAGGAAATGTAGGGAGGTGCGGCATTATGGAGAGCCTTGTGGATGAGTGTGATAACTTTATATTTTATTCTATATTGAATAGGCAGCCAATGTAGTGACTGGCACAGACCAGAGGCATCACTGTAGCGTCTAGCCTGATAGATGAGCCTGGCCGCTGCATTCAGAATAGATTGTAGAGGGGAGAGTTTAGTAAGGGGAAGACCGATTAGTAAGGAGTTACAGTAGTCAAGGCGAGAATGAATCAGAGAGACAATAAGTGTCTTTAGTGTATCTCTGGTAAGGAAAGGGCGTATTCTGGAGATGTTTTTGAGGTGGAGGTGACATGAACGTGCAAGTGATTCAACATGAGGGGTGAAGGAAAGGTCTGCGTCAAACATAACCCCGAGGCAGCGGGCCTGCTGCCTAGGAGTTATAGTAAGGCCTGAGACTGCAATGGATATATCAGGGACAGATCTATTAGATGGTGGAAACAGTAGTAGTTCAGTCTTGGAGAGATTTAGTTTCAGATAGAGAGGACATGATATTTGAGACAGCAGAGAGACAGTCACTGGTGTTCTGTATGAGTGCAGGGGTGATGTCACGGGAAGATGTGTATAATTGGGTGTCATCAGCATAAAGATGGTACCTGAAGCCAAATCTGGCAATGGTTTGTCCAATGGGGGCTGTGTAGAGAGAGAAGAGCAGGGGGCCTAGGACCGAGCCCTGAGGAACCCCAACAGCAAGGGAAAGAGGGGAGGAAACAGAGCCCGCAAATGATACACTGAAGGTGCGATCTGAGAGATAAGAGGAGAACCAGGAGAGCGCCGTGTTATTGAGACCAACTGAGCGGAGCCTATTGAGGAGGAGATGATGGTCAACAGTGTCAAAAGCTGCAGAGAGGTCCAGAAGAATAAGAAGAGAGAAGTCGCCATTGGATTTAGCCATTAGGAGATCATTGGAGACTTTTGTGAGAGCCGTTTCAGTAGAGTGCAGAGCGCGGAAGCCAGATTGTAAGGGGTCAAGCAGAGAGTTAGCAGAGAGATAGCGGATTAAACGAGAATAGACCAGGTGTTCCAAGAGTTTAGAGATGAAAGGGAGGTTAGAGACAGGTCGATAGTTAGCAGCACAGGATGGGTCCAGGGAGGGTTTTTTCAATAGCGGGGTTATAACAGCATGCTTGAAGGAGGATGGGAAGATTCCAGAAGAGAGAGAGAGGTTAAATATTTTAGTAAGGTAAGTAGTGACAGCAGGCGACAGAGATTGGAGAAGGTGTGAGGGGAAGGGGTCACTGCTGCAGGTTGTAGGGCGAGATGAAGAAAGTAGTTGGGAGACTTCCTCTTCTGTAACGGGTTCAAAAGATGAGAATGGACAGTCTGAAGTGCGGTTGGTGAGGGGATCCTTGCTATGGTAGGAGGTGGGATCAATGCCACCTGCGGCTTGGGCAGTGATTTCCTGACGGATCTTATCAATTTTAGCATGGAAATACGTGGCCAGGTCATCAGCACTAAGGTCTGTGAATGGCGTCTGCACCTTGGGTGTGAGTAAGGAGTGAAAAGTTTCAAAAAGCCTTTTAGGATTGTTGGAGAGAGAAGAGATGAGGGTGGTGAAATAGTCTTGCTTGGCGAGGTGAAGGGCAGAACTATATGTTTTAAGCATAAACTTGAAGTGGAGGAAATCTGCAGGTGAGCGTGATTTTCTCCAGAGACGTTCGGCACACCTAGAGCAGCGCTGAAGAAATAGTGTTTGTGGCGTGTGCCAGGGCTGCTGCCTCCTACGTGGGACTTTACGAGTGGAGGGGGGAGCCATCTCATCCAATGCATCTTCCCGTGACCTCACCCCTGCACTCATACAGAACACCAGTGACTGTCTTTCTGCTGTCTCAAATATCATCTCTTCGCTCTATCTGAAACTAAATCTCTCTAAAAGAGAGCTACTACTGTTTCCACCATCTAATAGATCTGTCCCTGATATATCCATTGCAGTTTCAGGCCTTACTATAACTCCTAGGCAGCAGGCCCGCTGCCTAGGGGTCATGTTTGACGCAGACCTTTCCTTCACTCCCCATATTGAATCACTTGCACGCTCATGTCACCTCCACCTCAAAAACATCTCCAGAATACGCCCTTTCCTTACCAGAGATACATTAAAGACACTTATTGTCTCTTTGATTCATTCTCGCCTTGACTACTGTAACTCCTTACTAATCGGTCTTCCCCTTACTAAACTCTCCCCTCTACAATCTATTCTGAGTGCAGCGGCCAGGCTCATCTATCAGTCTAGACGCTACAGCGATACCTCTGGTCTGTGCCAGTCACTACACTGGCTGCCTATTCATTATAGAATCCTATTAATATTATAAATGTGAAATGTTTGTGAGTTTGTGGGTTTGTGACTTTGGATGTTCGGATGTTTGGCGGTCAATCACGCAAAAACCGCTCCACCGATTTGGCTGAAATTTTCCACAAACATAGTCACTACACTCGATTGCGCAATAGGCTACTTTTTGTCACAATAGCGCACATACGTTTTTCCCAGGACCCCCACAAAATCCAAAAACACATCACAATCTCTGCAATCTCACACACTGTGGACCATAGCAAGCCACAAAATTCATATTACCCTCTACAGCAGAGGTCAGCAACCCCTGGTACACATGCCAAGAGTGGCACTCCTGCCATATTTCACTGGCATGCCAGCAGCACAGGACCTGCAAGAGTTAAATGAAGTCTCTGCTAGAGCTGAGGCATAAGGACACTCCCCTTTGAGAGGTGTGCAGGAAACCCAGGGGGTGGAGCTTAATCGCTCAAGTCTCTGCCTGCCTGCTATAGTGATAGCTCCTGCAGAAGCTGCTAGCAAACTGAAAGTAAGAAACACACAGCTCCCTTCCTTTAGTTCCTATTCTCATTAATATCAGGCATTTGGGGTTATTAGTTTAGTGTTAGTAACTCCATGTACCTCACATTAATAGGATTAACCATCGTGTCCCTCATATTAACCCCTGTGTGCCCCATATAAAGGTTACTAATATGTGAGACATATGGAGGGACTAATAAAAGACCTCAGTAATGAAGATACTTAATTATTACCTCCAAGTCTCTCACATATCAGTAGCTAGAGATGAGCGAGTACTGTTGGGATCAGCCGATCCGAACAGCACGCTCCATAGAAATGAATGGACGCACCTGGTACTTCCGCTTGGATGTAGCCGGCGCGCTTACACACCCCCCCCCCCCCCCCCCGCCGGCTACGTCCATTCATTTCTATGCGAGCGTCCTGTTCGGATCGGCTGATCCCAACAGTACTCGCTCATCTCTATCAGTAACTCTTACACAGGGGTTAATATGAGGGACATGATGGGGTCAATTGCTATTAATAAGAGGCGCATGGAGTTACTGAACTGTCATGTACAGGGCCAGACTTTATGTTGCTTGCTCAAGAGTATCCTGTGCCCAAAACTTACATGTACTGGCGCAAAATAACAACTCATACAATGTCGTATATCGAAGTATATTAACCTGAAATACCTCTATCCCAAAGACACTATGTACAGTTTCGCAGAACACCGTATAGCAGCTGAACTACAAATTACATTCAACACAAAAGTCTCACGTATTCTCAGAATTATAGCAAAAACAAGATACAAAGTTACATTTCATATCCCATCCCTTATACACAGTACTAAAACCTTACCCGCACCTGTATATACCCACTTCTACAATCACCGCAGACGAAGTCGCGGGTACCAGCTAGTAAAATATAAAGTTATCACTCTCATCCACAAGGCTCTCCATAATGCCGCACCTCCATACACTTCCTCCTTCATCTCTGTCTACCGCCCAACTCATGTTCTCCGCTCACTCAATGACCTAACACTTACATCCTCTATTATCAGAACTTCCCATGCTTGCATACAAGACTTCTCCTGAGCTGCACCACTTCTCTAGCATGCTCTATCCCAGACAATCAGATTAACTCCCAATTTCTACAGCTTCAAGTGCAAACTAAAGACACTTCTTTTCAGACAGGCCTCTCACAAATCCTAATGTAAACCCTGTACCGTCATTAGAATCCCCCAAATTTAACCCTCCTCTGTTCCAGCTCCCATATTACCCCACATGATATGATGCCATTTCAGGCTAACTATATATGTCCAAGCACCTTCCACATGTTAAAGAACACGACTGGTGACGGCTCAAAGTTTTATGTTTGTGTAATGACAGTAACTTCTATTACAAAATTGTCTGACCACTGTATAAGCAATGTCGCCCCTGTTACCTCGTGTCACCCCCTCTACTTCATAGATCGTAAGCTCTTGTGAGCAGGGCCCTCAGTCCTATCTTTCTGTCTGTATTTGAACCCTACTAATTGTACAGTGCTGCGGAATATGTTGGCGCTATATAAATAAAATTTATTATTATTATTAATAATCCAAATTGGCAGTTTTTGTCAATTTTTAACATGCCTGGAAAAAGAAAATCTAAATTTGTCACAAACAACGAGAGCTATGAAGGAGCTAGAAGTCACAGAGCTGTCCACAAGCGGAGCTGAGGGGGATCATCTACGCCAATAACACATGCATTATATGGCGTTGCAGCGAGCTGCCGGAACAATTACAGGCACGGTGTGAAGAACAACTTCAGTGCCAGGCCAGCTTGAGAGTTGCCGAAACATGCAGATCATCAACACCAACAACACGCTCATTATATGGCGTCCCCGCGAGCTACTGAGATGCCGCAACAATTACGGGCATAGCGTGAGGAACGAGTTCAGCGGCAGGCCAGCTTGACAGCTGTTGAAACGCCAGAGCAGGTGGATCATCAACACGCTCATTATATGGTGCTGAGATGCCGGAACAATCACAGACACGGTGTGAGAAACAAGTTCGGCAGCAGGACAGCTTAAGGGCTGCCAAAACGCCGAAGCAGGCAAACCATCGACGGCAGCAATTTGCTGAATATAGGCGGATCATCCACTCCAACAACCTGCAGACGAAGTCGCAGGCAGAGGCTAATATATATATATATATATATATATATATATATATATATACATATATATGTTATGCCAACTGTCTCCCCTAAGGGTTTGGAGCTGTAACAGTCATTAAAGCATTTTTGTCTACACCTGCAATTTCTCTCCACTCCTTAGTATTGATGCAGCAATTGCAAGACTGGTACTGTATATCTGGCTTGCAATATATTTTTGCACAGTGAGATTACCACTTTCAGATCAACCAGAATTAGTCGGTCTGTTGAAGCCCTGACAGTCATTATTACATCTTTTTATGAGTGCGTGTGCATCTGGTTTTCATTCACTTTTTTTTTTGCTGCATTTCTGTGGTCAATGTATCAAGTGAGGATACTCACCTCATCTCGTTATACTGTTCCACTAGGGCAGTTCACATACCATTTTATGTTGGCTTAACTTCTTTTGTCCCCATTATTCATAACTCGGTCCTGGTTGGACATAAGAGTTTGGGGTGAATTGCTATAGGTGGCCAACATTCTACATAAATTTGTCATCACTATATATATGTTTTAATACTTTCAGTAAATGTTGCCCTACTGTGTAAATTGAATAGGTTTAGACCATTACGAAACACATACACTGCTCAAAAATTAATAAAGGGAACACTCAAATAACATCCTAGATCTGAATGAATGAAATATTCTCATTGAATTCTTTGTTCTGTATAAAGTTGAATGTGATGATGACAAAATCACACAAAAATCATCAATGAAAATCAAACTTATTAACCAATGGAGGCCTGGATTTGGAGTCTCTCTCCCCTCCCCCCAAAATTAAAGTGGAAAAACACACTACAGGCTGATCCAACTTTGATATAATGTCCTTAAAACATGTCAAAATGAGGCTCAGTAGTGTGTGGGGCCTCCACGTGTTTGTAGGACCTCCTTACAACGCTTGGGCATGCTCCTGATGAGGTTGCGGATGGTCTCCTGAGGGATCTCCTCCGACACCTGGACTAAAGCATCTGCCAACTCCTAGACAGTCTGTGGTGAAACGTGACTTTGGTGGATGGAGTGAGACATGATGTCTCAGATGTGCTCAATCGGCTTCAGGTCTGGGGAACGGGCAGGCCAGTCCATAGCTTCAATTCCTTCATGTTGCAGGAACTGCTGCCACACTCCAGCCACCTGAGGTCTGGCATTGTCCTGCATTAGGAGGAACCCAGGGCCAACCGCACCAGCATATGGTCTCATAAGGGGTCTGAGGATCTCATCTCGGTACCCAATGGCAGTTAGGCTACCTCTGGGGAGCACATGGAGGGCTGTGCGGCTCTTCAAAGAAATGCCACCCCACACCATTACTACCAAAATGGTCATGCTAAAGGATGTTGCAGGCAGCAGATCGCTCTCCACAGCCTCTCCAGAATCTGTCACGTCTGCCACACTTGCTCAGTGTGAACTTGCTATCATCTATGAAGAGCACAGGGTGCCAGTGGCAAAGTCCTGGTGTTCTGTGGCAAATGCCAAGTGTTCTGCACAGTGTTGGGCTGTGGGCACAACCACCATCTGTGGATGTCGGGCCCTCATACCATCGTCATGGAGTCGGTTTCTAACTGTTTGGGCAGACATATGCAAATTCGTGGCCTGCTGGAGGTCATTGTGCAGGGCTCTGGCAGTGCTGCTCCTGTTCCTTCTTGCACAAAGGCAGAGGTCGCGGTCCTGCTGCTGGGTTGTTGCCCTCCTATATTTCTGCATCGATATTGTATATACCTAATATGTATGAACGCTTCAACCATAGAACACTATTTCATTTACAGGTTTTGAAGCGAATGTTGCATATACTGTTGTCTGTTTCACTGTAAATTATATAGTAAGATCTAACTAGTTGAATGAAATAATATATGATATACCACGTAATATTAGGTATAGTGTCATGAATTAAATAACATGTGCTACACCATGTGACACTAGATATATTATTGTAGTATCCAATCCACTGAATGAAATACCAGGTGATGTGTCATGTGATTCTTTACGGATCACATGGTAGAATTTCATTTATGTAATTTTTTTTTTCTACCATTAGGATACAGCTTTTTTCAACTGGATAGTGGAACGGATGTATGTAACGCTTTTGTACTGATATGGTTACAACCACGGAACATTATTTCATTCTTTTTTTTTTTTTAACCCCTTCCCGACCCATGTGGTACTATTACCACATGGATGTCTAGTGCTTCACGACCGATGTGGTAATAGTACCACATGGATGTAAACAATCCCCGCAGCGCAGTGCGGGTGTTCTTGGAGCAGGTGTTAGTTGTATCTGACACCTAACATCCTGCTCCATCCCCCTCCATCAGACATGAGTGCTGATTTTGGGTTTTAACCCGTTGATTGCCGTGATCAAACATGATCACGGCAAACAACGGGTTGCCCGATCTTGTAGGGATCCCCGGCACCCCCCGCTGCGAGATCGGGGGGTGCTGGTATCCCTACCATGTAGCCAGGGGTCTGATTAGTCACCCCTGGCAGTCCTGAGTCCCACTTACCTTTCTTATCCTGTGCGGGATCTCCTGAAGATAAGCTGTCCCATCCGTCTGCACAAGCCGAGCTTCACTTCCTGTTTACAGAGTGATAACGTGCAGGCTCTTACTGAAGCCTGTGACTCACTCTGTAAACAGGATCAGTGATGCAAGCTTCACTCATGAAAAACACATGAAACAGTTAAAAAAAAAAAAAAAAGTGGAAAAAAAAAAAAAAAAGTGTTTTGAAACAATTAATAAAGTTATCAAGCCCCAAAAACCCTTTTTTTCTATAGAAAATGAATTATAAAAAAAAAACCTAAAAATTAATAAAAACAATACATATTTGGTATCGCCGTGTCCGTAACAATCTGTACAATAAAACTGAAACAATATTTAATGTACACGGTGAATGACGGAAAAAAAAAACGGAAAAAACCCGCCGGAAGTAGTGATTTTTCGCCATCTCACCTTACAGAATGTGCTATAAAAAGTGATCAAAAAGTCAAATGCACCTCACAACAGTACCAATAAAAAGCACACATTGTCCCGCAAAAAATAAGCCCCCAACCAACACTGTCAACCAAAAAATAAAAATGTTACGCCTCTCAGAAGATGGCGATGCAAAAAACATTGATTTATGTCTCCAAATGTGTTTTTGTTCTGCAGAATTAGTTACGCATAAAAAAATAATATAAATGAGGTATCGCCGTAACCGTACCGACCCACAGAATAAAGATAATATGTTACTTATACTGTACGCTGCATGGCGAAAAATTTACAAGGTAAAACGCAATACCGGAATTGATTTTTTTTTTATTTAAATCCAGCAAAAAAAGAGTTAATAAAATGTATTCAGTAAGTTGTAGGCACCCAAAAATGGTGTCATTACAAAATACATCTCATCCCGCAAACAACAAGCCTTTATATGGCTGCGTCACCAGAAAAGTAAAGAAAATATAGCATCTAGTAATGCAAGAATAAAAACCCGCAAAAATCGCCAAATCATTAGAATACAACTGGCGGCGTCAGGAAGGGAATATATAAGCTGTGCGAGCGAATATCAGGGGACACCCCAGATTTAGAGCTTACGAGGGAAAATATACCAGAAGTGACCCCAAAGTGACCCCCAGAGTGACTCCCCCAATTATAGGAGCTACTGGGACCTAGTAGGAAATTTGGTGTTTGCAATGTCCTCCGCACAGCTTATATATTCACTCTTCGCCATCCGCTGTGCAGTCACGTCTGGGATACTAATACTCACTACACCCCCTGATAAATTCTTTGAGGGGTGCAGTTTTCAAACTGGGGTCACACCTTTGGGGAATCCACTTTTCTGGTACCCTACAGGCTCTACAAACATGACATGGCGTCCAGATACCAAACATCTGAATCTGCGCTCCAAAAGCCGCATCGCGCTCCTTCCCTTCTGCGCCCTGCTGTGTGCCCAAACTGCATTTTATGCCACATATATGACACATGTATGATACTGGTGCACCCCGGATAATGCACGTAATGTCATATGTGGGTATAAATTGATATTAGGGCACAGCCAGACACAGAAGGGAAGAAGGGTTATTGGGTTTTTGTAGCACAGACTTAGACGGTTTGTTTGTTTTTTTTTGGATGCCATGACACTTTTGCAGAGACCCTAAAATTGCCCTTACAGAATGGGGTCACTTCTTGGGGAATTCCAGTTCACTGGCACCTCCAGGGCTCTGCAAAAACATCATGGCACCCAGAAAGTCCCTCTAAATCTGTACCCCAAAAGCTAAAAAGCGCAGTGCTCCTTCCCTTCTGAGCCCTGCTATGTGCCCAAGCAGCAGTTTATACCTACATATATAATTTTTTGCCCCTCAGGATGGCCCACTTAATAGTTTTAGGAGTGCAGGTCTCTGACAACACGAAGTGGGTGCAACGTATTGGGCACCGAAATGGCAGATTTCTTTAAAAATTAAAATTTTCATTTTGTACATTAATTTTTGGGAAGCATTTTTAGGCTCAAAATGATAATACCCCTTTATTCATTCCTTGACAGGTGTAGTTTCTAAAATGGGGTCACTTTTGAGGGGTTTCCATTGTATTGGTACTTTA
The DNA here is from genome assembly GCF_031893055.1 of Leptodactylus fuscus. NCBI lineage: Eukaryota > Metazoa > Chordata > Amphibia > Anura > Leptodactylidae > Leptodactylus > Leptodactylus fuscus. Next base: position 194,356,559 of record NC_134265.1, read on the forward strand.
GGGGCTCTGCAAATGCGACATGGCACCAGAAAACTGCCCTCAAAAGCCAAATAGCCCTCTTTCCATTCTGAGCCCCGCCATGTTCCCATACAGCAGATTATGGCCACATATGGGGTATTGCCGTGTTCAGGAGACATTGTGTGACAAACTGGGGGGCTTTTAATTCTCTAACTACTTGTAAAAATTAAAAATATGGCGCTAAATGGACGATTTATTGGAAAAAAGTAATTTTTCATTTTCACATCTCAATGGTAAAAAAAAATCTGTGAAACACCTGTAGGGTCCAAGTGCTCACTAAACCCCTTGATAAATTCCTTGAGGGGTCTAGTTTTCAAAATGGGGTCATTTGGGGAGGGGGGTTCCACTGTTCTAGCACTTCAGGGGCTCTCCAAATGCAACATGGTGCCTGAAACAGATTTCAGCTAAATTTGCGCTCTAAAATCCCAATAGCGATCCTTCAGCTCTGGACCTTACAGTGTGCCCATACATCACTTTACATCCACATAAGGGGCATTTCTGTAGTTGGGAGAAAATGCTTGACAATTTTTGGGGTGCATTTTCTCTTTTAACCCCTTGTGGAAATGCAAAATTTGGGGTTAAAGCAACATTTTATAGCAAAAAATGTCACTTTTCCTTTTGTTGGGCCAATTCTGTTACACTCCTGTAGGGTCAAAGTGCTCACTATACCCCTTAGTAAATTCTTTGAGGGGTATAGTTTCCAAAATGGGGTCACATTTGGGGGTTTCCACTGTTTTGGCACCTTGGGAGCTCTGCAAACGGGACATGGTGCCTGAAAAGTATTGTTCCAAAATCTGGCCTACGAAATCCAATTAGCGCTCCATCCGCTCTGAGAGCGACCGTGTGCCCGTACATTAGGGTACCAGCACATATTGGGTATTGTCGTGTTCGGGAGAAATTTTGTAACAAAATGTGGGGTGCAATTTTTCCTTTAACCCCTTGTGAAGATGAAAAATTTGGGGCTACAGTGACATTTTATTATAAAAAAAAGTAATTTTTCATTTTCACATCTCAATGGTAAAAAAATCTGTGAAACACCTGTAGGGTCCAAGGGCTCACTATACCCCTTGATAAATTCCTTGAGGGGTCTAGTTTCCAAAATGGGGTGACATTTTGGGGGTTTCCACTGTTTTGGCACCTTGGGGGCTTTGCAAACGGGACATGGCGCCTGAAAAGTATTGTAGCAAAATCTGGCCTACAAAATCCAATTAGCGCTCCATCCGTTCTGAGAGCGATCGTGTGCCCGTACATTAGGGTACCAGCACATATGGGGTATTATCGTGTTCGGGAGAAATTGTGTAACAAAATGTGGGGTGCAGTTTCTCCTTTAACCCTTAGTAAATGTGTAAATTCTAGGGCTAAATGAATATATTAGTGACAGAAATTGAAAAATGTAAATTTGACCTCCATTTTGTTGTAATTGTTGTGAAATGCTGAAAGGGTTAAGAAACTTTCTAACTGCTGTTTTGGATTCTTTCAAGAGTGCAGTTTTTAGAATGGAGTGATTTTCGGGGGGTTTTATTAGAGAGGCCTTTCAAGTACCCTTCAGAACTGAACTGGTCCCTTGAAAAATGTGTTTTGGAAATTTTCTTGAAAATTTGGAAAATTACTGCTTGAATTGTAAGCCTTATAATATCTGAAAAAAATGAAAGGGTGATTAAAATTTGATTGCTACATAAATCAGAGACATGGTTAATTATATTTATGAAAAAATTTGGGTAGTATGGATTTCTATTTGAAAGGCTTGCAATTTCAAAGTTTGAAAACTGCATTTTTTTCAAAATTTTCACCAAATTTCCTATTTTTTCATAATGAAAGACAAAACATATTGACAAAAATTTACTACTGACATGAAGTACAATGTGTTACGAAAAAACAATCTCAGAATCACTTGTGTAAGTTAAAGCGTCTCAAAGTTATTGCCATTTAAAGTGACACATGTCAGTTTTGAAAAAAGAGGCCTGGTCCTCAAGTCACTTTTGAGCTGTGTCTCTATAGGGTTAAGGGACTGCTGCACATAATGTTGCATGTTTGTTTCACTATGAATAACATGGTAATGTCTAATTTTCCAAATGAGATATGTGATATATCACGTGACACTGGATACAGCAACACAATATCCAATCCCATGAATGCAATACCATGTGATGTATCATAGTATGCTTTGTACGATTCTTTTATTAGAATATAACTATATGATCACCGGAAAAATGTAGTATGTATTGTAAATATCACATATTGACCGTGCATTTTCAGGGTTATACAAGAATTTTTTTAAAAATATTTTTATGTAAATATATTGTCATCTTTCAATATTAGAAGAGGTTCATGTTAAACATATAGATGAGCTTATTCACCTTTATTGAAATCATTCAATTGTCAGGTTATTTGGAAAAATGTATTACGCATCTTATGGGCTACATACTTACCTTATTCTCTAGGGTGATGTAAGTTTACAAGAGATTCATCAAGATGAAATGATATTTCCGATACAGACTTTGCATATATTGTATAGTTTCTGTACCATGTCCTTTACATCTAACATAGTGGATGAAAAAACATATATAAAAACAAAAATTGGCTCAATCTTTAAGAGGTTATTACAAGGCATCTCACAGCCTTAATTTGGATTCATTTAAAGGGGTTGTCCCATCTCAAGGATCCTATCTATACTGCTAGTTTATGTGGATTTAAGACTTTTCCTAAATACATTGCTTAAGCAAAACTGCTTTGTTTGGCCACTAAATGAGATTATTCACGCCATTGTTTACACTGTGTTTCCATAACCACAGACCTGGAGATGATCTTATCTCTCCGCCCAAGACAATTGACGTAGCTCCCTGCTCTCAGGGAAGGGAGAGGGATCCGAGTAGTGCTCGGAGCAAGCTTGTATTTCTGAGCTGTTTATCTCCCTCTTCCAGTTATCAGGTCGCTAATTGAATTTTGCTGATAAGAGCTGAGACAGGGAGTCTGTTACCCCAGTATATAAGCACAGACCTAAAAGTGAGTATATTGCAAGCCGACTCTGTCCTGTAGCATGTATGTTATGTATGTTTAGAATTCTCATCACCTAACAAATCCAGCTCTACTACATCAGCTTCATCTTGTGCATTTTCCAGTGATACTGTGCTAATTTATTTACGACCATTCCTCATTACTTATTGCAAACATGTACTGCTATGAAGAGAGATAGCAGAGCTGGCTTTGTCTGTGAGATAGCAAGTGAAACTCCACCCACCAATTTACCGAGAAAACCAGGAAGTGAACAGAGCATACAGCCTGCAAGTTGGTGAACGGGTGAGTTGGGAACACCCCTTTAAGTTTTTAATTTTGTTTGGCAAATTTCTAGGATCAATTGGACTACTTCAAATTCGTTGGACTCCATTTACGATCGCCATTTTGTTTACTTTTCTTAAATAAATAATTGGACTGGACCGTAACCAGATCTTCCCAGTTTTTTACTAGTTAACATTAAGGGGGCATTCATACGGAGTAACGCAGCGATGATTCTGGCACGATAACTCGTGGCAGAATCAGTGCTGATAAAAAGTCTCCCATTGACTTCAATGGATTTAGTTTTCCACACGGAACACAGAGATAATGGGTTAAAAAGCCTCCCTTTGATTTCAATGTGTTCCGCACAGAAAACGAAACCCATTGAAGTCAATGGGAGTCTTTTTATCAGCACTGATTCTGCCGCGAGTTATCATGCCAGAATCAGCGCCGTGTTACTCCGTGTGAAAGCCCCCTTGATGTTAACTAGTAAAAAGGCTACCTCTAACCCTTCCATTTTAACATTAATTAGCCCCCTTAGCCCTGCCATATTAATGGATGTAGGACAGCTGTCCATTACTGAGGTCGTACTAAAGTATTAAAAAGAAAAAAAAAAAAAAAAGATTTTTTTTTTTTTTTTTTAAATTAAAGCTCCTCCTCACATCCCTTATTGACCATATTTTTAAATTTTAAAAATGACGATAGAGTTCAACGAATCCGAGCTAGTCCAAACAATCCTAGAAACATGCTAAACTAGACCAAAACAAAACAAAAATTAGTAAAAAATAAACTTCATTCTTCCTTGTGGTGTTGTTTCCATAATTCCCACCTAAGTGAACAGGACAAAAGAGCTGTGCTGTTTTTAGTAGGGCTGAAATTATGACCAGCTTGGGAAATAAGTACTACCATTTCATGGACCATCATGGTAAAAAGTGATGACAACTTACGGTTTTGAGTAGAAAAAAAAAAAAAAAAAAAATTGTAAAAGACTCAAAGGGACAAAAGAATGGATACTGATGCAACTGATATATGTGATTGTACCATACATGAATCTTTGAAAAAATAGCAACAGTATTGTAACAGATTGGGCAAGGAGTACCAGTATTTTATATCTTTACTTTATTTCTTTAGATTATTATATAAGACCATCATATTCATTAATACTCACTTATCCCTAGTAGGGCTCACAACCTAAATTCCCTTTTATAGGACTTTGAACTTTAGTAAGCAATACACATAGAATTATGCATCTGTCAAAATTAAGCGTACAACATATTTTTAAGTCTATCTTCTGATAAGTGGTTTTCTTTAAGTTATCTGCTAGATATGTGACACGTACAGAGCCAAGTGATTGGCCTGGTTAGCCAACAGCTTGTTCAATTCAGAAGAAAGTTCTTTAATATATTATTGTCACCATGGTGCAGTGTAATTGAAAATTCCATCGTGTGTATAAATAAAATCCTGTGTTCAAGGGAAACAAATACTGAAAAGAACTTATCAAAAGTGTTTCAAACAAGATTAAACTATTCAAATCAGTAATAGCTTAAACAATGGCCTGGTCAAAATAGCAATGCCTTACAACTTCTGTTTCAGAATTTTCTTCCACCAACTTCTGGCTTTGTAGAGATACTTCTTTGTTCACTTTAGAAGACAAGTCCAGAACTTGGCGCAAACTCCTGTAACAATAAATATGGAGCTAAGAAATGGACATGCAATAAAAAGTGGCATGGCTGCAATTTCATAAACTTTAAAAATTATTTTAGACATGGAAAGGCACAACAGAAATTAAAGGTGCTGCTTATCTTGTAGTCAGAGCGGTGCTTAAAAATGTTCACCTTCTTACTGAACTCCTACTGATAACTCATCTGAAACAGCTAGGTGCCGTATTTTATAAATAGAGGATTACTTGGCACAAAAGCACTAAACACATCTAATACTTAATTCTACCAAATATTCTGGTAACCTAGACAGTAGACAGACCTTTCACAAACACATCCTTAATTCTCTTTAACTGAATACCTAACACGTTGCTTTTTATGCTCACTGCATTTAGAAAAAATACAAGTTCATTCTTTCTGAGAACCATAGTAGTTTGTGTGGGTGCAAAAAATAATAATACAAGTTTGATACGCACATAATAAAGACTTATGAACCTTTTTATACTTCCATGTAATTTCAGTGAAGGTGAAATCCTGGAACAGATAGCCAATTCTAGCCCATACAGAAAATATTAAAATGGGCTTTCAAGCTAAAAATATTAATGAAGACAGGTCAATATCAGAGCAGTGGGAATCTGCCGTGCAAAAGTGGGATCGCATCGCGGTTCTTCCCGCAGCGCCTTGAACAGAATATTCAGAGCTTTCCTCTGTGGACTTTGTTACCATTATTTCTATGGGAAAGCCGCCAGCATTTCCATAGATATAATTAACATGCTGCGATTTCCAAAACCACAGCGAACACGCTGCGGATTTTAACACAAAGTAGGCATGGTATTCGCATGATTCCCATCCACTTTGCTGATACTGTATAACGCCGCAATTTTTCCGGTGGGCCCTTTATATGGATACACCTAAAAAAAATTAGATTAGGGGGATATTGTCTCTCCATAGGGAGAGACCACCATTTAGATGTGTGGAGTCTTATTAAACCATTAGCGCTGCACTGTGCAAGGCCTAATCACATTATGGAAGACAGACTTGCACATCCTCAGGGAGCGCCCTCTATTGGACTGCATGACTGAGGCACTGACTTCCTAATTACATCATGGAAGACAGATTTGCATATTCTTCCTAAATAAAATGGGAATGGTTAGTGATATCAACTTCCTGTTTGTGGCATATTAGCATATGGGAGATGGTTGGTGACCATGGCGGCCATTTTGGATCCAACTTTAGCTTTTCAATGGGAAGAGAGTCATGTGACACATCAAGCTTATTGAGATTTACACAAGAAAAAAAAATGATGGGCAGCACGGTGGCTCAGTGGTTAGCACTGCAGCCTTGCAGCGCTGGAGTCCTAGGTTCAAATCCTGCCAAGGGCAACATCTGCAAGGAGTTTGTATGTTCTCCCCGTGTTTGCGTGGGTTTCCTCCGACACGCCAAAGACATACTGATAAGGAATGTAGATTGTGAGCCCTATATGGGACAGTGACTGACAATATCTGTAAAGCGCTGCGGAATATGATGGCACTATATAAGTAAGCATAATAAATAAATGATGTGCTTGGTTTTAACATAACTTTATTCTTTCATGAGTTATTAACAATTTTCTCTTTGTTTACAGCCATATCGCAGAGGTTAACACGTGAGGAGCAGATAGAAATTGTGTTGGTGTCTGGTGAACGCAGTACCCGGGTCATTTCAGCAGATTTCAATGCAAGAAACCCTTCAATACCACTCATCTCCCATACAACAGTTAGCAAACTGCTTTCCAAATTTTGTGAAATTGCTTCAGTGTTGGATTTGTCAAAATGTGGACTCATGTAACGTGTCACTGATGAAGAAACATCAGTGGCTGTCTTAGCTTCGTTCAGCAACAGCCCACAGCATATCACTTGCCGCATGTCACTGGAGAGTGGCATCAGTCAAACATCCCTTCGAGAGATATTAGCTACTCACAAATGGCACCCTTACAAACTCCAGCATCTCAATGAGGATGTCCCACATCGGCACACTGAATTTGCAGAATGGGCAAAATAAAAACATGGAACAGGATCTTCAGTTTACACAGAACATTATGTTCAGTGATGAGGCAAACTTTTTTGTGAATGGTGAAGTTAAACAAAACCACCGCTATTGGTGTAACACTAACCTACACTGGGTAGATCCCTCCAAGACTGTTGGAACACAGAAATTGATGGTATGGGTGTGGAATATGTGGTACAAAGATAGTGGGGCCATTTTTCATCAATGGAAACCACAATACCACTCGATATCTGAAATTACTACATGATTAGGCGTTTCCCTCTTTATGCACTGAAGCTGGCACGTTCCCTGAGTTTTTCCAGCAAGATGGTGCAACACCACATTATGGGTGTCAGGTCAGGGCATTCCTAGATGAACAGTTTCCTGGAAAGTGGATTGGTTGTCGTGGGCCAGTTGAATGGCCACCAAGGTCTCCTGATCTGACCCCCTTAGACTTTTATCTTTGAGGTCATCTGAAGGCAATTGTCTATGCTGTGAAGATACGAGATGTGCAGCACCTGAAACAACGGATACTGGAAGCCTATGCTAGTATTTCTTCTCTGGTGTTGCTATCAGTTTGTCAAGAGTGGGAGAGGGTTGCATTGACAATCCAATATAATGGGCAGCAATTTGAACACATTTTATAAGAGGTCAGAAAATTGTTAACTCATGAAAGAATAACGTTACGTTAACACCAAGCACACCATTGTTTTTATCTTGTGAAATTCTCAATAAGTTTGATGACCTGCTTCTCATTGAAAAAGAAAACTAAATTTGTATACAAAATGGCAGAGTTCAAAATGGCTGCCATAGTCATCACTAGCAATGAGCGAGTAGTATTCAAATCGAATACCTCGCCAGTATAGGAATGCATGTAATCGGCCGAACACCAAGGGGTTAAACGCTTCGAATATTCGATCGAATACTACTCGCTCATCACTAGTCATAAATCAACTTTAGAACTTTTCCCCCTCCCATATGCTGATGTACCACAAACAGGAAGTTGATATCACCATTCACATTTTATTTAGGTGTATCCATATATTCGTATACTGTATATACTCGAGTATAAGCAGAGTTTTTCAGCACAGCTTTTGTGCTGAAAAAGTGCGCCTCTGCTTATGCTTGAGTCATTACGGTAATTTTCTGCTAGCAGACCAGGAACGCAGACCCCGCCAGGTGACGTGGTCACGTAAGCTTAGGTCCGCACCCGGCGTGTGTCTGCTTCTTGGCGTGCTTGCAGAAGTACCTTAAGTACTTCTGCAGTTTGAAATGTACAGCATCGCCAAGCTCATGCCGCCGCTGGTTTCCTGGTGTTCAGTTCAGTGTCTGCCAGTAAGTGTCTTCTGCTCTCCGCGGCGAAACCTTTTTTTTTTTTTTAACCGGATACAAAAGTCCTGCATGTCTGACATTGTGTCCGGTTAAAAAAACCAAAACCTGTTTCCCCGCGGAAAGCAGAAGACGCTCACGGAAACGGAAACCTGCATAACTGAGATTGGGCGCTGGTGTGAACCTACCCTCAAAGTAGAAAATTACTGTGAAACACAAACAATAGGTGTCCCTGTGTCTGTAAGTGCCCAGTCTACTGAATATAGAGTATCTGCAGATACACTTTATTGAGCCAGGCCAAGTTCCAAGTGGGGGGAAAAAACCCCAGTCCTCAAGCTCAGGTGAGGGGCAGACATACAACCAAAACACCCCCTCCCCTTCCCCAGCATCTACTGCACCCAAAAATTCCGGCCATTTTAATTTTTTAAATTTTCCAGTAGCTGCTGCATTTCCCCCCTTCGGCTTATATGCAAGTCAATAAGTTTTCCCAGTTTTTTTGTGTTAAAATTAGGGGGTCTCGGCTTATATTCGGGTCGGCTCATACGGTAAATGGGTCACCCTGTGTATACATCTATTTTTTTTTTTTTTTTTATGAAAAAAACCTTTAAAGCTATGTAAAAACTCGGTGTTGGACCCCACCAATGTGATATTAATGATCTACACTCACCGGCCACTTTATTAGGTACACCATGCTAGTAACGGGTTGGACCCCCTTTTGCCTTCAGAACTGCCTCAATTCTTCGTGGCATAGATTCAACAAGGTGCTGGAAGCATTTCTCAGAGATTTTGGTCCATATTGACATGATGGCATCACACAGTTGCCGCAGATTTGTCGGCTGCACATCCATGATGCGAATCTCCCGTTCCACCACATCCCAAAGATGCTCTATTGGATTGAGATCTGGTGACTGTGGAGGCCATTGGAGTACAGTGAACTCATTGTCATGTTCAAGAAACCAGTCTGAGATGATTCCAGCTTTATGACATGGCGCATTATCCTGCTGAAAGTAGCCATCAGATGTTGGGTACATTGTGGTCATAAAGGGATGGACATGGTCAGCAACAATACTCAGGTAGGCTTTGGCGTTGCAACGATGCTCAATTGGTACCAAGGGGCCCAAAGAGTGCCAAGAAAATATTCCCCACACCATGACACCACCACCACCAGCCTGAACCGTTGATACAAGGCAGGATGGATCCATGCTTTCATGTTGTTGACGCCAAATTCTGACCCTACCATCCGAATGTCGCAGCAGAAATCGAGACTCATCAGACCAGGCAACGTTTTTACAATCTTCAATTGTCCAATTTCGATGAGCTTGTGCAAATTGTAGCCTCAGTTTCCTGTTCTTAGCTGAAAGGAGTGGCACCCGGTGTGGTCTTCTGCTGCTGTAGCCCATCTGCCTCAAAGTTCGACGTACTGTGCGTTCAGAGATGCTCTTCTGGCTACCTTGGTTGTAACGGGTGGCTATTTGAGTCACTGTTGCCTTTCTATCAGCTTGAACCAGTCTGGCCATTCTCCTCTGACCTCTGGCATCAACAACGCATTTCCGCCCACAGAACTGCCGCTCACTGGATGTTTTTTCTTTTTCGGACCATTCTCTGTAAACCCTAGAGATGGTTGTGCGTGAAAATCCCAGTAGATCAGCAGTTTCTGAAATACTCAGACCAGCCCTTCTGGCACCAACAACCATGCCACGTTCAAAGGCACTCAAATCACCTTTCTTCCCCATACTGATGCTCGGTTTGAACTGCAGGAGATTGTCTTGACCATGTCTACATGCCTAAAAGCACTGAGTTGCCGCCATGTGATTAGCTGATCAGAAATTAAGTGTTAACGAGCAGTTGGACAGGTGTACCTAATAAAGTGGCCGGTGAGTGTACATCACTAAATATCATTGTGTACATCATTAAATATTTTTAGCCTGAAAAAACCCTGTACAATTCAAACTGAGTGAATTACTGAACTACAAACCGAGAAAGCTCTGCATCTGTCTGATGCACAATGTCTTCCAACTTTTTTGTGTTGTCCAACAAATCAGTGTTGTCATTAGCCGAACTTGGTGTGATTTCTTCAAGCAGTGATATGGTGGAACCTAGATGTTTCTGAATGTCCTCTATCAAGAAAAAAATATAATACAGAATTAAATTAGAACTTGCGTCTAAAAATTCAAACACATCTGATTAGCTCAAGACAAAAAAATACAGCTTTTAAAGGGATTCTATCATTGGTAAAACTAATTTTTAAATATATATATATATATATATATATATATATATATATATATATATATATATATATATATATATATATTGCATAACCTTTAGAAAGTATATTCCAGACATACCTTTTGTTTAGTAATCCTCTCAGTCATTCTTGAATTAGCCAGCTTTTATTGATATGCTAATTAGCCAGCAAGGTGCACTCTGAAAGTTCAATGAGCACTGCTATGTGTACACGGGGAGGTGAGAGCAGGGAGGCTGAAGAGTCATCATCATCATCATCATCATCATCCAGTGCTCAGAGTGCATCACAGAGACTTCTGGGTGCACCCTGGGGCTAATTAGCATATCAATAAAAGCGAGCTCTCACAAAAACGGCTGAGAAGATTAACAAAAGGTATGTCTGGAATAGGCTTTCTAAAGGCTATGCAAATATATGCTTAGTTAAAAATGAGTTTTCCCAATGATAGAATAACTTTAAGTCATACTAAGCAAAATGCACACATTCTTCAAGCAGAAAGAGTAAAGTGTACATTTACAAAAATAAATAAATAAAAATGCAAGTATCTGGCTGCACAATAGCTGATATACATATGCAGCTTTTTTTTTTTTTTATCAATAATTGCAGTAATAAGTTTAGTTCATATAGTTATTTGTCTTATAATGTGCACTAGCACCATACTACTTTCTGTATACTTTTCAAAGGAACCAATCAGGTCCCTTACGCAGCCCTCTTGAAGAGCAGTATAGCACAGTAACAGGCAGTGGTGGTATTGTGAAGTGTTTTTTTTTTTTTTTTTTTTTTTTTTTTTTTTTAATTACTTACAGTGCTCCCCCACGCTCTTGATGCTTAGTGACAAGTCTCTCCCTGCTACACAAATCCATGTAAGTGACAAGCTGCTGAAATCAGCATTTCATGTTACTACGCTAGGTTGTCCTCTCTCATAAAGCATATGACAAGTTCTTTAAGTATAACAATAGTGAAAAAAGCCATGTCTTGTTAAACAGATGCACCTCATTCAATATTTAAAGTTTTAAACACTAGCCCTAATACTTTATTTCAAGGTAAGAACGATGACTGACACACATTTTTAAAGGGGCTCTGTCATTGGAAAAAGTCATTTTTAACTAAGCACATCCTTTAGAAAAGCTATTCTACATGTACCTTTTGTATGTAAATTGCCTCAGTAGATTTTTAATAAGTCCGTTTTTCTTCATATGCCAATTAGCTTCTCTGTGCACCTCGGAAGTCTCTTTGTGCACTGTCTTCTGTATATACAGCACAGGATGCTGCTGACTGCTCCTCCCTGCTCTCATACACAGCATAGTGAGGAGAGCTGGCTGACAACTTCCTGTGCACAGAGGAGGCTAATTAGCATATGTATAAAAACGGACTTCTTCAAACACTACTGAGGCAATTTACATACAAAAGGTAGGTGTGGAATAGCCTTTCTAAAAGCTATGCAAGAATATTAGTTAAAAATGATTTTTGTCAGTGATTGTTAAATACAATTTTGTAGTCTATTCCAATATTTCTTAAAGAGGACCTTTCACCACTTTTGGGCACATGCAGTGTTATATACTGCTGGAAAGCTGACAGTGCGCTGAATTCAGCGCACTGTCGGCTTTCCCGATCTGTGCCCGCTGTAAAGAGCTTACGGTGCCGGTACCGTAGTGCTCTATGGTCAGAAGGGCGTTTCTGACCATTAGCCAGAGACGTCCTTCTGCCTCGCGGCGCCTATCGCGCTGTGCTGTGAAGCGGGGAGGAACGCCCCCTCCCTCTCCTGATAATGCTCGTCTATGGACGAGCTGTGTGAGCAGAGGGAGGGGGCGTTCCTCCCGGCTCCACAGCACAGCGCGATAGGCGCCGCGAGGCAGAAGGACGTTCCTGGCTAATGGTCAGAAACGCCCTTTTGACCATAGAGCACTACGGTACCGGCACCGTAAGCTCTTTACAGCGGGCACAGATCGGGAAAGCCGACAGTGCGCTGAATTCAGCGCACTGTCAGCTTTCCAGCAGTATATAACACTGCATGTGCCCAAAAGTGGTGAAAGGTCCTCTTTAACATGTATTCTGTAAAGTAAGAAGGAAATAAACGCATATTCTAGCCTTGTTTTTGCTAGCACAATATTACTCTAGGTCTTCTGAATGATACTTTATGAGGCCTTTAAAGCCCCAATCTACTGAAGAGCAGAGTTCCTGTGACAACTAAAGAGAAAAAGATCACAGCTCAACCTCCCTACCTACAGTATATACTTAGGATCTCTTACATTATTCAGGATAATATAAGGAGAAGAATAATTACATGGCCCCAAGCAGGTAGCTATACTACCCATGTGATGCTGTGTTGATACATTGTGGGAATTGACAGCAGAGCAAAGTGTAAGGGCGCGTTCACACTACAGTCAGTGGCAGACAGGTAGTGCCCGCTGCTAATGTCTAGCTAATGCTAAAATCTTAAACGGACATTAGCAGCGGACACTAGCTGTGTCCGTGACATTTTTCATTCATTTAAATGGAGATCGGGTGCGTTGTTTTACACTCCGTGCCTGTCCTTAACTGTCCGTTCCTAAAGATGTCAGACTTATCAAGCGGACAGAAAAAAACCTACGTCGGGTTTGCTGTCCGCTGGAAAAGTCGGACATCTTTAGGAACGGACAGCTAAAGGACAGGCACGGAGTATAAAACAACACGCCTGATCTCCATTTAAATGAATGAAAAATGTCACGGACACAGCTAGTGCTCGCTGCTAATGTCCGTGCAAGATTTTAGCATTAGCTAGACATTAGCAGCGGACACTACCTGTTGGACACTGACGGTAGTATGAACGCTCCCTAAGAGAAAAAAACAAAAACAAAGGCAAGATGCAGTCAGTCTGATCAGGAACTGGGGAGAAGCTGGATTTATAGGGATATAAAGACTGACACTATATATATCAGCGGTTCTCAACCTGTGGGTCGCGACCCCGGCGGGGGTCGAACGACCAAAACACAGGGGTCGCCTAAAGCATACCTCCCAACCGTCCAGGTCGGTGGGAGGTATGTCCCGGTTTCAACTTATCGGCGCCCGGAGGACGTCGATGAGTTGAACACACAAACGATTAAAGCAGGAGCTGTCACAGCCAGCTCCTGCTTTAATGCTCCGCTGCGGCTTCTGTATGTGTAGCCGCGATGTGACGTCATCACATCACGCCTACAACTAGATGAGCAAGCAAGACTGCAGAGAGAGCGGCGGGGGACCATTGGAAGGTGAGTATAAGAGGTTTTTTTTGTTTTAAACATTAAGGTGGAACATAATGAAGGGACAGATGAAGGGGGGGACGGCATGATACTAGGGGCAGAGATGGAGGGTGTGATGAATCGGACCCCAATCATGATTATCAGCTATATATATGATTATCCATGTATGGAATTATGAGGAATGGCCAAAACTAATTATCGGTGGCCAGTTGCCAAGATCAAAAGCCATTGTCTCACCCTAGGCATGGCATTAACATATCTGTGCTAATGTAGTATCTCTCAGCAGGGGGCCATCCTGGCTCAGTGCCCTGAGAGCCCTACTAACATCTCTCCACAGACAACCCGACTCCACCTGGTAACTTCAAAGAGTTATAGGTTTTTGATAATAATTTCTCCAAGGGAAGATGCTACCATTATGACAATTAGATCTTCCGGTGCGTAGTAGTGAGACGCACGTTTTTAACCCAAAAACCTTAAGCCTACGGGCCTGGGAAGAGCCCAGGCCCAGTTCTTGTTATTCAAAGGGTTTTGAGTTATCATGTTTGGTGTCAATGTGTTGGGAAACTTTCGGTGAGCAAAGACATGCCACTTGTTTGACCGTATATTCATGTAATGAGGAATTGTGACCATTTATAGTTATTTGATTGCCAAGCTAGAGGGTGGTCCGAAAGCCCTGATGATGTCATTTCAGGGTGGAGCCCAGGGTCAATATAAGAGTGACCTGGGGCGGAGCTTCTGGTTCTTGTTCTTCTCATCTGGACACATGTGAGCAAGTTGGCTCTGTGTGTGGCCCCCTCCCCCCTTGCTGGGAGGAAGGGCGGGGCAGAAGTGGCCATGTGCTGAGAGACAAAAAATTGCCATGCGGCCAAGGGACTTTGAAGGAGAGCCATATACTACTTTAATGCTAATGGACTTATGGAATTATGAGGACTATGATGTAACGCCTATCTGATCATGGATTTATGGACTATGGACTTTTTACATCGATATGGAAAAACTCTCTTTATTGCTATATGCTATGTGGGGGGGTGCTGCGGTGCCCCCACCAGAGTCTTTAATGGACTGTATCTCCTGCCTTGTGGGTACCATGCGTTGGCTGCGGAATCGCTGGGTGCCTAAGGACTGTTTCTGTTTCTAATCTTTTAATCTCTGTAATCTGTTTTATCTCACTGCACTGTAACATACCTTCTCTGTAACCGTATAAGCTTGTGACCGCCAGGGTATATCTTTATATGTATTCCTGGCTGACCTAGTATCGACCATCTTGGGTTAATAAAATTTTAAAACTTTAGAAGGCTCTTCTCATATTATCCTATAAGGCCCGGTCCTCTCTCTGGCTGTGAGAGTGGACGGTATAGATAAGAAGGTGATCGCGGTTTCTGCGCCAAAGTGGTTCTGGGCGAGACTGCAATTCATCACAGAGGGACATGAAGCTCTGGGCAGAGATGGGGGAACATGAAACTGGGGAAGAGATGGGGGGACATGAAACTGTGGGCAGATGAAGGGGGGTACGGCATGACACTGGGGGCAGAGATGGGGGACATGAAACTGGGGGCAGAGATGGGTGGACATAAAACTGGGGGCAGAGATGGAGGGGGGACATGAAGGGGTTATATGAAACTGGAGGAGAGATGGCGAGGGGACATATAATGTACGGGTGACTGTAGGAGGACTATACTGTGTGGGAGCACATGAAAAATGAATGAGAATGGACGGAGTCAACATAAAAGTGGGCGGAGCTAAATTCAGCGCAGCACGCGCACCGCATATTTTGTCTCTCTTTCTATTCTTCAAAAGTTGGACAGTATGCCTAAAGCCATCAGAAAATACATATTTTCGATGGCTTTAGCCACTCAGAAGCCGCGCTACTGGCTGCAGCAACGCTATTCAGCTGGAACGCACGCTGTTATGGACACACATTCCAAACTGAATTGGGTCACCACTGTATGTATATACACACACATACATACATACATATAGGAGTGGTGGATAATAAGGCGATGGCTGCAAGAACCGAAAAAAAAAAAAAAGGGTTTTTGTTGGAGTGCGTTCCTTTAAATTTCATTGCTAGAAAAAAAAAAAGGAATCCGATCTTGTTTAATTGTAAAACCAAGTACAAAATATGTGAATTCTTGCAATGATAGCAGGGTTGTGCAAAACTTCAGCATAAGAGGAGATTCCCAGTGTGTACAACATGGGGGAGAAAGTACTGAGCATAGTTATGCCCAGAATTTCAAAACTTTTAACAGCTCCACTGAGGCAGAAAAGCAACACATTAATATACACACAGCCTTTTTGTTTCCTTGCCGTAGAAAAGGACTAATTGCAACTGTGAACCATGAATGCCTTGTTTTTTAATTTTACCATAAACTAATATAAACAGTCTAAAGCCAGATTCATGAAATTAATAACATCTACTTAACATAAAAGTAAAAATGTATAAAAATATATATATATATATATATATATATATATATATATATATATATATATATATATATATATATATATATATATATATATATACACACACACACACACACAAACATACCGTGTTTCCCCGATAGTAAGACACCCCCGATAGTAAGACGTAGCGGGGGGTTTTAGGGAGGTCGGCTAATGTAAGACATACCCCGAAAGTAAGACACAGTGGGACTTTCGGGGGAAAAAGAATGTAAGACACTGTCTTACTTTCAGGGGGTGTTACTACTGTATCAGGGAAACACGGGGCTCCGCTGTGCTGTGAGAGCCGGGGGGAATGGCCCCTCCCTCCCTGATAATGCTCGTCTATGGACGAGTACTGCGAGCAGATGGAGGGGGCGTTCCCCCCCCGGCTCTCACAGCACAGTGCGATTGGCTGTGCTGTGAAGAAGGACTTTGCCGGCGGCCGCTTAACCCCCCGCTTCTATTCATTTCAATGGCACGCTTCCATTGAAATGAATGGAAGCGCTCGGCACGCGAGGAGTTAAAGGGATTCTACCATTAAAAGAAGTTCTTTCCTCTTGACCACGTCGGAATAGCCTTAAAAAAGGCTATTTGTGTCCTACCTTTTGCCATAGCCAGCGCCGCCTTCTTCCTGAGCTGCGTCCGCCCCGTCTGTGTCCCAGTCTGTCTTCTTTGGGCCTCATGGATGACGCATGCGCAGTGGGCTCTAACAGGCTCTCGCAGCCAGAGCCGACTGCGCATGCGTCATCCATGAGGCCCAAAGAAGACACAGACAGGGAGGACGCAGCTCAGGAAGAAGGCGGCGCTGGCTATGGCAAAAGGTAGGAGACGAATAGCCTTTTTTAAGGCTATTCAGACGTGGTCAAGAGGAAAGAACTTCTTTTAATGGTAGAATCCCTTTAAGCGGCGGCCGCCGGCAAAGTCTGCGTGCCGCTTCCATACATTGCAATGGGAGCGTGCTATTCAAATAGTATTCGCGCATCTCTAACTTCAAATGTAAGAAGTTAGAAGCCTCTTCAATCCATATGATTGATGATGATGATGATGATGATGATGATGATGGGGGGGGGGAGGGGCGTTGGAGTGCGGGCGGGGGGGTTGGTTTTCCCAATATAAGACATACCCCGAAAGTAAGACATAGTGGGACTTTTGGGGGTAAAAAGAATGTAAGACACTGTCTTACTTTCGGGGAAACACGGTACATATATATATATATATATATATATATATATATATATATATATATATATATATATATATATATATATATATATAAGCGAAAGATATCAACTTGCAATAAATGCTTAATACCAAGGAATCTCTGTCGGGTGCCAGTGATATGAAGATCTTTAATAGGCAGCTGATGTCTTGTGCAGTCCAAGGCTGTGGCAAATGAAGTGTAATGGTCTTGAAATTGCACTGCGGCAGCAGCAGAGGGAGCCAAAGATTCAGCCTGAAAAAATAAAAAAAATAAAAAAAAAAATACAAAGATTGAGAAATGTTTACCCTATTGATATGCTGAGGGCAGGCATCACTTGCCATCTCCACAACCAATTGTAAATAATCTTCTTATTAACCCCTTAGCAACATGTGACGTAATAGTACGTCCTAGTTATCAAGGTGCTCGTGCATCTGGATGTACTATTATGTCGCGTGCTGGCCACCCGCATACTATTAGAGTGTGGGGCATCAGGTGTTAGCAGAACCCCTTAAATGCTGCAGCCATTTACAGCTATAATAATGTCCCCTACCATAAGTAAAGGACCAAATTTAATTATGTCCCCCCAGTGACCCATCTGTGGCAAGTTCAGGTGGAGGGTATGGCATATACATTTTCAGCATAGGGATCGCTAGCTGACCTCCTCTATACACTGCAATACGCAGGTTGGAGATATCGGTGTCATTAGTTTTGGAACAGATATCCCTCCAGTGTCATAAAGGCGGGCCATACAGCTTAATATTATCACTGGGCTGTGAGGAACGCCCACCAACAGTACAAGTCTATGGAAGAATATTGTCGGTGGGGCATTCCTCATATCCCAGCGATGATGCTGAGCTGTAAGGCTCGCCCTTTTTGACAGTGGAGGGATATCTGTTCTGATATCTCCAGGATTGGAGCTCATAGCGGAAAAGCAGACAATGCCCTCCATTCAGCGCATGGTCCACTTTCTAGTGGTATATAATGCCACACGTCTATGAGGACAACAAAGGTCCTCTTTAAAGGTCCTCCACCAAGTACAGCTCTTTGCCCTATTTAATAGGCACTGCTCCAAAGATTCATGCACAGCTGAAATTTTTTTCACTAGCCCCCATTGTTCCCAAGCTAACTCCCTATGATTGCAGCTCTGAACCACACCTCCCTTGTCTGACACCATCCACCTGACAGTAGCATATCAGGCACCAAAACTGCACTGATTGTTAGGGCATGGTGGGAGCTACAGAAACAAAAATCCAACTATGCTAGAATCAGTGGAGCTGGTAAAAGGTCCTCTTTAAGATGGAGTCTTGTCAAAAGTAATGAGTCTGAACGGCAATGAAGTGAAGTATCTTCACTGTGAAGTGGCCATGCCGGAGTACTGGAGTATTCAGGTGAATAGTACTAAAGCTGCTGTACATCGGCAAAGCAGCTATACAATGGGAGGAGTCTTCGGCTTCTGATTCCGTCCCTTCAAAAGGTTTTGGTGCTGAAGGCTGACTGGAACAGCCAATCTCTGCAGGGTCGACCCATCACCTTATACTTTGATACTTATGACCTATCCTAAGAAAGTATCAAAAATGCTCCACAGACCAGTAAAACCCTTTTATATGGATAGGATTGACAATGCTCCGTCATTGTATCAAAAGCAAAGTTGTGTATTACAGCTCCCGTTACAGGTGGTGCAGACTCAAGTTCCAACCTGCCTACTATCACTACATTGTACATATAGAGCGGATTGCAGAATCCACACACCGTCTGCACTAGACATGTATGTCACATGCTGAGAAGGATTTCTTTTTTAGTTTATAGGGCCCATATCTGCTGAACATTTTGTTTTTCCACAGTACAGCTCATAATGCAGTAACATTTGTCATGAGTGTCAGATTGTGCAGGACAGTGTTGGTGAATATAACTAAATTCACTAGTGTGCTATGTATCATACGGATGTTCTAATATAGAGGTTTGTCAGAGACAGGATTTCCTTAAAACATTTTTTTTTTTTTTTAATCCAAAAATAAAAACCTATGGCCAAGATTTATTAAGCCTTGTACACCAATTTCCTGTTGTAAAAGTTATAAAAAGTGCAATTTTTTTTTTGTTTTTTTGCGCAAAAAATTAGATTTTTTTTTTTAACCTCTGCACCACCTTTGCTATTTCCCAGAAAAGGGCCCATGGGCAGAGAGGGGCCACCAGATTTATCAATTACTCAAGAAATCTGGTATAAATTATGTGAGACATGGACGCCAGCTATGAGATGGCATATAATATCCATCCAGTCGTGTAGCTCTGTGGAGGGTGTGCATCACTTACAAGGAAGAGTTATGGGGTTGATAATGCCAGTTTTCATAAATGCTCCCCAATAAGCATACCTGCTTCTCAAGCAAATCATTAAGTTGCTCTTCTCTTCTATGTAATAACAGTTCTCGTTTTAGCTGTTGTACTTTCTCCTGCAGCTTTGACTTCTCGTCATGTACCAGTAATAGGTTACGTTCTGCTTTCTCTTCTAGACGTCTGATATTTTTCTGCATCTGAAAAGAAATTGTTGCACGACTTTCTACATGGTATATAAAAGATACAACATAGAAATAAAATGAAAACGCCTATATCCACATTATACTGAATACAAGTTCACATAGGTTAGACAATTATTGTATATTACCATATATACTCGAGCATAAGCCGAGGCGCCTAATTTTACCACAAAAAAACTGGGAAAACTTATTGACTCGAGTATAAGCCTAGGGGGGGAAATGCAGCAGCTACCGGAAAATTTAGGAGTTTTTGGGTGCAGTAGTTCCTGGGAAAGGGGAGGGGGTGTTTTGGTTGACTGTCTGCCCCTTCCCTGAACTTGAGGACAGTTTTTTTCTTCCCCCACTTGGAATTCAGCCTGGCTGAATATAGGGTATCTGCAGTGCTACTATTAACCCCTTCCCGATGGAACAGGAGCACTGCAGATCCCCTATATTCAGTAGACCGGGCACTTTCAGACACAGGGATACCTAATGTGTATGTGTTTCACAGTAATTTTCTATTCTTGTATGTATTCTAGGGAAAGGAGGGATTTGGAACTTTTGTTTTATTTTTTTTGCACTATTTTATGGGAGATTCTATACATTAATATTGTGGCTGGTCATAGACCCCCCCCCCCTCTAAAATAAATAAATAAATTATTTTTTCTGACTCGAGTATAAGTCGAGGGGGGCTTTTTAAGCACAAAAACTGGGCTGAAAAATTTGGCTTATATTCGAGTATATACGGTAGATGCAAATTTAAAGGGGCTCTACCAGCACAATTATGCTGATAGAGCCCCACATATGCGTGAATAGGCCATTCAGGCATTGCTAGTGTTATATTAAACTACCCTCCCCCCCCCTTTTAAAATAATACCTTAAAAAAGAATGATAATCATACCGTATTGTGCACGCTGGGCAGGCATGCACGGTCCAACGTCATCTTTAACCATGCCTACACCTTTCTTTCTTGCAGCGATATCCTCGGGTCCCATCTTCCTCCGGCATCTTTGCTTGTTATCCCGCGCCAGTGCAGTAGCAGGAGAACAGTATGCTCAGTTCCCCTGCTACTGCGCCGGATTACAAGCAATGACGCCGGAAGAAGAAGATGAGGAAGACAGGACCCGAGGACATCGATGCAAGAAGATGTAGGCGTGGCTAAAGAGGACGTCGGACCATTCATGCCCACCCAGCGTGCACGATAAGGTATGATCATATTCTTTTTTAGTGTATTATTTTAAAATGTGTGTGTGTGTTAGTTTAATATAACATTAGCAATGCCTGAATGGCCTTTTTAAAGGCTATTCACGCATATGTGGGGCTCTATCAGCATAATTTTGCTGATAGAGCCCCTTTCATAAATTTAAAAAGGATTGTTTAGCATTTGAAAAACATGGCTGCTTTCTTCCAAACACAGTAGCACATTTGTCTGCATACTGTGTTTTGTATTACAGTGCAGTTCCACTGAAGTTAACAAGACTGAACTGCAAATACCACAAACAAATGAAAGAACAGAAATTGCTCACCTTCATAGTTAGATATGTAAATATCAAGGTCTGGGATTCATACATTTCTATTATGTCCTCAGGAACGCTGCTAATCTATTGGAGAAAGAAAAACCAAAGATAATGAAATACAAATATAATGAAATATAGAACACTACTTAAAAATAAACATTTACCAATCATCATGTGTGGGTGGTGTAAGCACAGTCTCTCAGGGTCACTCCTAGGAGACAGGTCTCAGGTTACATGCATATGGGCTGCATGAAATCAATTTGCCACACGTGCCTCCATAACAGATACGTATAGGACCTGTCTTGAGTTTTGCCCTAGGCTCACAGATGCATACAAAGGAGTGTGTATGCTGCCAATAAAATGGACAGGTCATTGTTCTAGCTACTAGTATACTGCCTAGTCTAGGACACTGCTAAAGCACAGTCCTATGGAGCCTTATACTAATGTTCGCAAGACAGTTTTAAGTTCTGGTCAGTGGAAAAAAAAAATGAAAATCTGTAGATCTGTCCAATTATTGTGACTTTTTGCCATGGACCTCGCTCATTTTTTTCCCCCAATGGAACCATAGTCCATGATAAGAATAAAACAAAACAAAGAACCATATAAAGTCTAAATATACTTAGAAGTCAGTGGGTTTGTGTGCGGTTGATGAAAAGCAGAGGTTATGGACTAAACTCATGGATGTGTGAATAAGCCCTTGATCTGATGTTTAACAGTAATTCAGCAGCAAGGCATATAAACATTTATTATAAAGCTCACCTTTAATTTTTTTGTCTTATGCTGTTTAGATAAGGCAGTAGAAGAGTAACAGGTTCACTTCAAAGGTGTTGTCAGGGGAGTTACAATTACATTAATTGATGCAGGTTTTTTTTTTTGATGATGGACCACTACCTCCTCCTCTGATATCACACGTAATTTACATGTGAAATTGGGGCTGGCTGACCATAGTAAATCCATTCCCCCATAGTGTAGGTAATATACCCGAGAGATAAGCAAAGAAGGCAGGGATTAAGAGCTGGTTTTAATCATATGATGTGGAGGTTGGAACCAAGCTGGAATCCCATCATCAAGAATCTGCCGGACAACGCCTTTAAAGTAGAATCCACTGAAGCAGCAGCACTTCAGATATGAATAATAGTGATATGCTACACACTTTCTAAATTTCAGACCAAATGGACCTTTGGTCTTCTTATGTAAGGAAAAAAGGACTCCCAACCCCGGATTTTGTCTCCTTCCTCTGGAGCTCCATGATAGCAGCTTTTCTTAATTGAGTTAGGGGTGACTGTACCGCTGGGCATCTCCTTAGTCTCTTGAACAAGATTTAAATTTTATATGCTGTAAAGCTGAGTTGGACGTAGAGAAGTGCTATTATGTTGTTGCGGTTGTTGTTATTTTACTGTTTTCTCACATCCTCCATTCCCTCTTTTTCTTAGTGCCTGGCTCTCAGATCCTGTTGAAGCGACCTTGATTTGTCGACGGAAAGAATCGTACTTACTCATGTGGTGTGCAGTTGGTCTTATTCTTCAACTGTACACTGGTATTGTATATCTGTTTAATATGTATGATGTCACTCCTTACATGCTATATTTATGGTCTCTTGTAGGAGCGTGTTATTTTCCCTGCATTCTTTTTCCTTTCCTGTATTTGAAAATTTTTAATTTTATATTAAATAGTGATATGCTAAAAGAGGTTGCTCAGGCTATAATTTTAGTTTTTTTAATTATGGCCAGGGAAGGTGGAAAATAGATACAAAACCCCCCCCCCAAAAAAAACAAAAAACTCACTTGTCCCTAGTATGCTACCAGGCTGATTCTGTCCTGTTGTCTTCTTGCAGTTGAATTACTTGCTATAGTCTGTCATTTTGAAACTGAAACCAGCAGTGAGAAAAGTTCTCCATACAGGACTTTCATCTCTGCCAAGTTATGGCAGTTTCTGCGGTGGAAATTCCAACGGAGACGCCGCACATGAAAACTTAGGTTTAGCAGAAGAGAGGGATTCATATAAACAGGAATAAAAAGTAGTACTAATCCTACTATTATAAATGTAAAAGTTTGTGTGTTTGAATGTTTGTTCCTCAATCACGCGACAACGGCTGCACGCAATTACCTGACATTTGGCACATACATAGCTTGGACCCTGGAATGAAACATAGGCTACGTATTAAGCCAGTAAGTACCCACACCGCGCGACTGCTAACGCTGAAATGCTGTTCTCAGTAGGCTGAAGAACCTGAGATGACTTCATCACAGGCCCTTCGGCCATTCTCAGATTGGATCCCGGCGCTATGTGGGCGGAGTTAAGGAGAGTGTCCGCGCAGCAGCAATTGGTGTCTATATGACCCAACAGAGAGAAAGCAACATGCAGCCATGCTTTGCGTGACCCAACGCATATATCGGCTGTGCCGCTCTGTGACTCCGGCGGCTGACTGTATTGATCTGTCTCTGCCATGTGTGCGGCGGGGGACAGTTCGGACTGTGGAGACCATGGCGCATGTGATAGACAACGTACATGGTATTGGGTGCGCACATTCGGTAAGTACGCAAGGTCAATCTGCACTGTTACCTTTGCCGCGGGAGGGGGGGGGGGGGGGCAGACTGTGTGGGCCTTGTTCACAGCCTCACCCGTTTTTTTGGGAAAGCGCAGAAGCCACCCCAAAAAAGCCGCAAGGAAATTGAGGAGTTCTCAGAACTATGTGCCAAACTAATTCTAATCCCTCCAGAGACAAATATTGCTAATGAAGTTGATGTATGAAAGGAGATACTGACACCTAGTGGCAAATATGAAACATAAAAACATTAGGGCAAATTAATTAAGCTTTACACTCCAGAATTCAGGTGTAAAAAAAAAAAATTACATAGGGATTAGTGACTTTTAGGCCAGCGCTCCATATATCATAAATGATGCGACAAAAATGTGGCGTTTTACAGTACCTGCAAAGTGGATGGGATTCAAAAAAGTCAGCGGATTTGCTGCGATTTTTTTGTAATTATACCTACCAAAAACCTTTTTTAAAAAAAGTTGCAGTTGATAAATCTGGAGCAAGAAAGCTAGACAGGCTAACTTGGCCACGTTCCAAACCATTTTTCAAAAGTGGCCAGAGTGGTGCAGAAATCAAAAAGTCGCAACATTTTGTACAATTGACCACCATTATTGTATCTTGTTTGCAATATGTGCCGAATAACACAAAAGATACAAATGTTTACATCAAATAGTCTAGACAGCAAGCAACATGGTCTTTACTAGGACATGTTAAACAGGCATTTCTGTTTGTTTTTGCATTTATGGAAGCAGAACATAACCATAATGTAAGACTAATGAACTAGTGGACTAATTGAATAGTTACAAGCGAATTCCACTTCTAGACATCTTGTGACATGTCAACGAGCTATGCAATGCAATAACAAATTTATGAAGAAGTCAACCTCACTATTTCTTAGAATCATGTTAAGCTACAGACTTCTGTGGAGACTTCATAATTTGGATTCGGAGAAGGAATTGAAGGGGGAATGTAAGAAAGGCCTTTTGGTATTAGCTAAAACTTTATTTAAACACTTACAAACCTGATCATAAGTATGAGCAAACCTCAGCAAAGCATATTCTGTATAATTGTAAATAATGACCAGAATGTTGTGACTAGAGATGAGCAAACAGCGTTCGATAGAGTACATGTTCGATTCCACACGAACACCGCGTTGCAAATGCACTTAAAGTTCTATTCCCCTCCCACCTCCCCTGGCGCTTTTTCTGCACCAATAACAGCGCAGGGGAGGTGGGACAGGAACTATGAAAATGGAGGCCATGAAAAAACTAGGAAAAAGCCATTGGCTGCCGAGGACATGTGACCTCTGATTCAAACGAACAGGCGGCATCATCTCCAATTCATTTGCGGCTTGCACTTAGTTAGAGAGACATCTGCTGAGGGCTAGATAGGTTTTAGATTCTGCTAGGCAGGAATATCAAAGAAGAAGAACCACAACAGCTCTTTTAAGAGCTACACTAAAGGGAGAAGCTGAAACAAGCTTGGCACAGTGTCTACCCACAGACGTTAAAGTGGGATTAACAGCAATTAAGCCATGCTGTATCTGCGCAAAGCAAAAATGAGAAGGATAAGGAAAAAGGGAAATCACAGCCCACTTATGTGACCTTCTGGGTGTAAAGTCCATGCAGGGTGTATGCCTGTTTCATTAGGAAAGCGGATGCTCCGATATTATATCCATCGGCTTGGCATGTACCCAGAAAATGCAACGAAGAAAAATCCAGCACCGCTTCAAATTCCTTAAAACTTAGCCTTTAAGTACGCAGATTTAAAATCCAAAAAATCCATGCATTGCTGCTATTGCTGTAATTCCATCGTACTAGGAAAAATGACCAGCTGACGTGTTTCGAGGCTAAAAGATCCTCTTAGTCGTAGCTACACTTTCGTAAGTCTACAGTAGCTGCTGCTAGCCTATAAAAACTCCAGCAATGCCTACATCTGCCCGAACACCGGCTGCTGTGCGACGTCCCCACACACTGGAACTCAACATATCATATGTTGAGCAGAGTGGTTGAGCAGCAGAGACCTTTGATGGAATATCATCTCCAAAACCCTAGGGTGCCACAAAGTCAGCTCCCTCAGTGTCTCAACCATGAGTAGCCATGCATGGGAGACCTATGTGAAATCATACGGGTGTTTGAGGAGTCCATCAAGAGGGTCAGCTGTGACGACGCACTAATGAGCGTAACAATCCCGCTCTTGTGTGTGATGCGAGAATCCCTCATTGCCATCAGGGATAACGCAGATCACACTGAGGAGTCAGGGATAGCAGCAGAACAGTCACAGCGAGAGTAGTTCTACACACCTGTCCGCTTCACAGCGTTTAATGACGGAGGAGGAGGAGGAATAAGACGTGGCAGATGATATGATTGTGACACAGGAGGCTACCAGGAAAGTTCAATGCGTCCCATTCTTGCAGCACAGATGGGGCAAAACGGAGGAGGAGGAAAAGGAGAGTGACCTTTCCGGTGGGGGCAGCGAAGTCATGCCAAGTAACACTCTGGCACACGTGGCTGACTTCATGTTGGGGTGCTTTTCAAGTGACAAGCGTGTAGTCAAAATATTGGAGAGCAACCAATACTGGATATTTGCAATTCTTGACCCCCGGTATAAAAATAGCATCTTGTCTTTTATTCCGGTAGAGGGGAGGGCCAATCGCATTAATGACTGCCACAAGCAATTGGTGCAGAACGTGATGGAGATGTTTCCATCAAGTGTCGTTGGCGGCAGAGAGGACAGTTCCTCCATGAGGCGAACAAGTGCCGTCCGGTCCACACCCACAATAGGTACACTGTCTAAGCTCTGGGACACGTTAATGGCACCCCCTCGCCAAACTCCCACCACTGAGGGGTCTAGTGTCACCAGGCGGGAAAAAGTATAGGTGCATGTTGCGGGAATACCTGTCCGACCACAGCCCTGTCCTCTCCAATCCCTCTGCTCCCTACACGTATTGGGTGTCGAAGTTGGACCTGTGGCTTGAACTTGCCCTATACGCCTTGGAGGTGCTGTCCTGTCCTGCCGCCAGCGTGCTATCTGAAAGGGTTTTCAGCGCAGCCGGTGGTATCATCACGGATAAGCGCAGCCAGCTGTCAGCTGAGAGTGCCGACCGACTGACTTTCATCAAAATGAACAGCCACTGGATAGACCCATCATTTTCGTGCCCACCAGTGTCGTCAAGCACCCCAACATGAACTGTCATGTCTGCGCTCAACTTCTACAATTCCTCCACCATCTGCGTTGCACAATTCTGATCCTTCTAAGCTCAATCCACCCTGATTACCCCAAACTCTGCTGGTTAGAGGCTCAACTCACTCCAAGGGCCAAAACACTGCTATTGCAAGGCTCAACTTAGTTAAAGGGCCTAAAACTCTGCTGGTAAGAGGCTGAAGTCACCTAAAGGGCCTCGATCTCTGCTGGTAGATCAGCTTATGGGCCTCTAACTTTATTTGGAAGGGCTCATGTTAAGGGCCAGAAAAGTGAATTTTGGAAGGTCTTACCACATCACACACACACATCCACAATGACAGTTAAGGGTGGGTACTGTTGGATTTCCCATTGCCTATTCCATCTGTGGTTGTCATGGGCAACGTGATTTAAAGGGGTGCTTGTTAAGGTTTCATTAGAGTAAAATTTAGGTTTCTGTCCATCCAAAAAAAGGTTTCCAGGTATTTTTCCACTTTCATAGTGGGTTTTTTGAGTGTGGAAAGTGTGTAGTTGATAGGCTGTGATGGTGGGGTAAAACTGTGACTTGGGCTTGTTAGATGCCCCCAGACATGCTTCCCCTGTTGTCCCAGTTGCACTCCAGAGGTGTTGTCATCATTTGCTGAGGTGTCATAGTGGACTTGGTGACCCTCCTGAGTCAAATATTGGATTCCCCTAAACGAGTATTTTTTTCCCCATAGACTATAATAGGGTTCAATGTTCGATCGAACAGTCGAGTATTGAGCGGCTACTTGAATCGAACTTTGAACATTTCACTGTTCGCTCTTCTCTAGTTGTGACCATTTCTAATGTGTCCCAACAGCACTGTTCTTTAGGATGCACACTACCATGGACTTTCCAAAATGCATGTATACTGTAAACAGTGCCCTATATCTAACATACATGGGCAGGTCTAGGAGACCTAAAATTAGAACACTACTAGCCCCTGCCCACGGCTTCGTCTGCATGTTGTTAGCGTCGATAATCCACCTATATTCAGCAAATTGGTTCAATTGATGGTTCGTCTGCTTCAGCTTTTCGGCAACTCTCAAGCTGTCCTGCTGCTGAACTCGTTCCTCGTGCCGTGACTGATTGTTCCGGCATCTCAGCAGCTTGCCGGGACACCATATACTGAGTGTGTTGTTGGTGTCAATGATCCCTCTGAGCTCTGCTTCAGGAGAACTCTGTGACTTCTGGCTACCTTCTCTTTGTTTTAGAATTTTGCGATAAATTAGATTTTCTTTTTCCAGGCATGTTAAAATTGGCACATTGCCAATAAGGACTATCAGAACCTGAGATAAGCTGCTGCAACAGCAGTTTTATATAGTACTAGCTGGTACCCGCGACTTCGTCTGCGGTGATTGTAGTAGTGGGTATATACAGGCGCGGGTAAGGTTTTCGTACTGTGTATAAGGTATGGGATATAAAATGTAACTGTGTATCTTGTTGTTGCTGTAATTCTGAGAGCACATGAGACTTTTGTGTTGAATGTAATTTGTATTTCAGCCGCTATACGGTGTTGGTATAAACTGTACATAGTGTCTTTGGGACAGAGGTATTTCAGGTTAATATACTTCGATATACGACATTGTATGAGTTGTTATTTTGCGCCAGTACATGTAAGTTTTGGGCACAGGATACCCTTGAGCAAGACACAAAGTCTGGCCCTGTGCATGACAGTTTAGTAACTCCATGTGCCTCTTATTAATAGCAATTAACCCCATCATGTCCCTCACATTAACCCCTGTGTAAGAGTTACTGATAGAGATGAGCGAGTACTGTTGGGATCAGCCGATCCGAACAGCACACTCGCATAGAAATGAATGGACGTAGCCGGCACGCGGGGGGTTAAGCGCGCCGGCTACGTCCAAGCGGAAGTACCAGGTGCATCCATTCATTTCTATGGAGTGTGCTGTTCGGATCGGCTGATCCCAACAGTACTCGCTCATCTCTAGTTACTGATATGTGAGAGACTTGGAGGTAATAATTAAGTATCTTCATTACTGAGGTTTTTTATTAGTCCCTCCATATGTCTCACATATTAGTAATCTTTATATGAGGCACACAGGGGTTAATATGAGGGACACGATGGGGTTTATTCCTATTAATGTGAGGCACATGGCGTTACTAACCCTAAACTAATAATCCCAAATGGCTGACATTAATGAGAATAGGAAGTAAAGGAAGGTAGCTGTGTGTTTCTTACTTTCAGTTTGCTAGCAGCTTCGGCAGGAGCTATCACTATAGCAGGCAGGCAGAGACTTGAGCGATTAAGCTCCACCCCCTGGGTTTCCTGCACATCTCGCAAAGGGGAGTGTCCTTATGCCTCAGCTCTAGCAGCCCACTGAAGAGACTCGGACTTCATTTAACTCTTGCAGGTCCTGTGCTGCTGGCATGCCAGTGAAATATGGCAGGAGTGCCACTCTTGGCATGTGTGCCAGGGGTTGCTGACCTGTGCTGTAGGGGGTAATATGAATTTTGTGGCTTGCTATGGTCCAAAGTGTGTGAGATTGCAGAGATAGTGATGTGAGTTTGGATTTTGTGGGGGTCCTGGAAAAACCGTATGTGCGCTATTGTGACAAAAAGTAGCCTATTGCGCAATCGAGTGTAGTGACTATGTTTGTGGAAAATTTCAGCCAAATCAGTGGAGCGGTTTTTGTGTGATTGACCGCCAAACATCCGAACATCCAAAGTCACAAACCCACAAACATTTCACATTTATAATCTTAATAGGATGTGAACATAAATTCATAACAGTCGTGAAGCCATGTCATTTACTGGGGTAAAAAGTAGCCTGTGTGAATCGAGGTTACAAACTATGTGCCAAATTTCATCTAAATCCGTTCAGCCGTTTTTGCGTGATCGAGGAATAAACATCAAAACTTTCACATTTATATTATTTATTTATATTATATATATATTATTTATTTATATATTTATATTTATTTATTATTATTTATTTATAATATTATAAGTAGGAGTAGAATAGGATAGGATATATTTGACTGTATGACACAAATGGTCCTCAATAATATAGATGTGCTGAGAATGCTTTCTAATTAGTCTAAGGGGATGCTCAGATGTAGGAATTTGACGCAGAATTTTTCAAGCACAAAGTTTCTACTTCGAGAATTTGTAGCAGAATTTTTCTGTTTACCAAAATGACCATTTTGACATAAAATTTGAAGTGGAATTTAAAGCAGAAATTGGAGTGCCACTGTATTTTGCATTTATTGAGCAGGGCCAAATTCCGTGCTGAGAGAAAAGATGAATTTTCCACCTTCCATTCATTTCAGTGGGAATTCTCAGGTGGAATCCACCTGAAAAATGACCAGGATACTTAAGGTAGCAGAAAAATTCAGCTAGTGCTTCGCACAGAAATTAATGGAAGGCAGAATTCAGGCAGAATTTGAGGTGGATTCCACCTCAAATTCACCATATTCATGCTTATGAACACCCCGCAATTCAACATGAATATTACATTATTAAATAAGAGTTTAAACTTATACTACATTGCCTCCTCATATATACAAGCAAACATACTTTAACATTTTCACTTACAGGGGTAGCCTCTCTCTTAGGTTTTCTTTGCTCTGATGTCGATAGTGACTTTGGGGTCAATTTTTGCATTGTCTTATCTGAGTTGTTGAAAAAGAAAAGAAAAACAATTAAACAATTTCAGTCATTGACGTTCAAAAAATACCTACAAAAATTCAATAGTTATGACTTGGATCGACTTTTTAAAGTGCAGCATAGTAGCTCAGTGGTTAGCACCACAGTCTTGATCACAAAATATTATTTTACATTTCACTATTTCTGTGACATTAGAGGACTAGCTGTGATTACTTGCTCGCTTACATAAAGTCTTGAAATACAATGTCTCATAGCATTGTTGTAGTGTATGTCTGTGAACTCCTATATGGAGAGAGGACCAACATACATTCTAATGCAAAGTATATTTGATTTCTTTCCCAATTATAAAATTTGAACTACTTTTAAGCTTATGGGAGAACCTTAACTTTAGTTAAAATTTTCTTGTTTCTGCTTAAAAGTAGCTTTCCAGAATTGCTGGAAAACACAGAAGCAATCAAGGGTGGAGTAAAATAAAATAAAAATTGTATATTATACTGTATACTGACGGGTGGGCCAAAAATGCACGACAGGTGGTGTGTCAGTAGTGACGTCACCAGTTCTAGAAATATTTGATACAGGCTCTCTTATCCCATCACCAAATTATTGACAACAATGAAGAAACAGTTGACGTAGTTTTTGGCAGGAAAAGAAAACCTGCATGGAGTATATCAGACTCCGAAGTGGGGATAGCATCAATTTCACAACTATAATAACAAATCAGAAATGCACTTCCTTGAAATGGTGAATTCATTGAATTAAGTGACATGCTTAAAACTGCATGTATGGCACATGGATGACAGCCATGTGCCACCCCAGTCTGCAAGGCCTCATTCACTGAGGTCAGTGAGCATAGACCCCAAAACAGACAGGACTAGGACCGGTCCCAATTTTCGCTCCCAGCTCATTTCCCCATAAACGGGGTTGTGAAAAATGCATGGTTGTTTGCATATGGTTCATAGATTAATGGAACATTGTGATAGCTAATAAAAACACAGCTAGCACACTGACAATACACACGGTCCTGTGCATAACGACTTAAAGAGGACCCTTCACCACTTGGGGCACAAGCCGACAGTGTGTTGAATTCAGTGCACTGTCGGCTTTCTAGCGGTATATAAAACCGCATATGTCCCGTCCTGGTGTTCAAATCCCGCCAAGGGCAAAAAACCATCTGCTAGGAGTTTCTATGTTCTCCCCGTGTTTGCATGGATTTCCATCCCATATTCCAAAAAAGACATACTGATAGGGAAAAATGTACATTGTGAGCTCTATGTGGGGCTCACAATCTACATTTAAAAAAAAACAACAAAAAAAAAACCTGCATATGTCCCAAGTGGTGAGAGGTCCACTTTAATCTGATTAATTGCTCAGCCATACTTTTCTTATTGTTAGAAAATAAGTCCATTACAATTATAGTTATAACTTTGCATTTGTGACTAAATCGTTACCAAGCGTGTTATGGATTGTATTTGACGGTGCTTACAAGGGTTGTCCGGGATAACCTAAAATCCCTACACTAATTTAAACACCCTACCCCGCTCCTACTTTCTAAATAACATTGATTATCAAAAATGTATAGTTACCCATATCCCTGAGGCAGTCATGTGACCGCCCCAGGGACATATTCTGATTATCCGGTGACTATTCGTTTCTGCATTTCCGGAAATGGATTGTCACTACTAACTCCCCCACCCATCCACACCATCATACTTACCCATATTCTTCCTGTTTGGGCTTCCTGCCCCAGGGAAACGGCATCTCCTCCTCTGATGACGTTGGCACGCGCATGCACAATAGAAGCCGACAATACATCTCTGTTGCACAAGCTGGAAGCATGCAAAATAGAGAAGTATTGAAGGCTACGGACACAGCGTTGTGCGTTCCCAGCAGAAGGTAAAGTATAATAGTTCCCAGCAGAAGGTAAAGTATAATAGAGTGGGGAGTAGGTAGGCTGATCGAGTTAGGAAAGGCTAGCAGTGGGAGGAATATTATATATATATATATATATATATATATATATATATATATATATATATATATATATATATATATATATATATATATATATATATAAAATCACACACACAAACACACACACACCTGGAAAAACCCCTAAATCCACAAACTTAGGTTTAAGGAATTATTATTAACTAGCGTTAATAAATTACTATATTAATTGTGCTCCCTAATTTCAGTGATTTAGCCAGGGGTTGCTATTATTGTTTATTAATCCCTTAAGGACACATACAACAACCCTCTTAAGGACATGGCCCCATTTCACCAAAGCTGACGTGTCACTTTATATGGCAATTACTTTGAAACACTTTAACTCACCCAAGTGATTGAGATTTATTTTATTGTGACACATTGTACTTCAAGTTAGTAGTAAACTGTTCTCTCTTTTCAAATATCATGAAGCTGAAGCATACAACTTCCAATTTATTTTATTGTGTCATCAAGGTCTCAACCATATAAAATAGTATGTGGGAAGGGGGGTTAGCGAAGATTGGCTGAGGAGCTTGCTTGCTGCTAAGTCTACCCAGAAATGTTTTGAGGAGTTTTCAAAGAAAGTAAACCAGATTGACTTATAGGTGCACTTATAGGATGTACTTTTATGTTGCTCTGAGCTTATAGTTAATGGCCCTTTAATGCCTTATGCACAGGAGCCTTATTCAGCAGCGGGCTAGGATTAAACTCCCTGCATGCCACAAATCAATCGTGATCATGGCATCAGGAGCTCCGAGTGTAAGATCAGCAATCTAGCAGGGAGGTCAGTTCTAGTCCCCTTATGAGACATGTAAAAAGTGAAAGGGGAAAAAAACCCCAAAAAACCCTAAACTACACACATAGTAAAAACACACAAAAACCAATAAAAAAAACCCAACATATATACACATTTTGGGATTTGACTTATGAGTTAGGGTGGCTTCCGTTTCCTAGGGATCAATTATTTTAAGGGTTCCAATAAAAGTTATATTTTAATTTTTTTTTTTTTGTTTTGAGAGACACCCCGTCTGAATATATTCGAAATGGTGTCATTTAATATACTGGAAACTTGGGAAAAACCCCAAAACTTCAGACCGGTGGTGGTGGCAAGGACATTGGAAAAAAATTGCGTTTGTGAGGCTTTCTTACGAGCATTGCTTTTATAGCGTTCACTGTATAGCCAAAATTACATGTCATTTGTATTCTATGGGTCGGTATGATTCTGGAGATACCAACTTTATGTATGCTCCTTGTGAGAGAGAAAAACAAATGCAAAACTGAAAACTGAATCAGGTCACAAAGAGGTTAAGGAATATATTTTTTTCCTTTAAATAGATTACAGCCAATGAACACAGAAGCTGTACATAATTCAGGCAAGACATGGCATGACACATATTTACATTAAGTTGCATTAAAGGGCTAAAAATTTTCAAAGGGGGTATTCACCTTTCTAATGTTGATGGCCCATTTTAGGTATTGCAGCAAAATCCCATAGATTTCAAAAGGTCCCCACTGCAGTACCTAAATTCGATGCTACACACTGTACGGTTAATGGAAATGCAAATATTACTGGAAACTGTGCTATCCTGGAACAGTGGGCCTGCGGGGGTACTGGCAGCTGGATTCCCACATATCTAAAATTGATTGCCTATGGCTAATTAACATACTGTACTCACCATTTATAACAGAGAAGTCAAGTTCTGGTCGTGCAATTTTGTGGCCATCCAATAAAGTAGACTGTAAGTCATCTTTAAAAGAGAAGCTTCCAGTTCCTGCATTAGAAGAGTACAAAAAGGTACATGAGATGTATGAAATGAAGGACTTTTTCATTATCAAAGTAGTTAAAACAAGACTACAACATTGGGCAGGACAACAATTTTGTTGCTGCAAAAATATTGTGCAATTAGTCTGAACAAGAAGACACTAAAAATGAAAGATGTTTTTTTTTTTTTTTTCTTTTATAAACAGGTCTAGACTTCACTAAATATGTGCTATATGGTTCTACAGAGCAGATTCTACCTTGTGTGCAGTTTTTGGCAGCTAGTCTTCACCACAATTTCAGGAAGGAATGGAAACTAAAAATGTTGCATACAGAGGGTAAAACTGCTAAAAATGTAAAAATATACAAATATACAATGACCAGAAACAGTGTTACATGTTTCATGCACATGAATAGCAGCTTATCTTGAAAAGTCACTTGAAATGGCAGGTACTCTTCAACAACTTAGTCTCATTTAATAGAGTATGTGATTCTGGACAAAATGTAAGGTACTCTATTTAAAAATGCTGTGGTTTTCAGCCTCTCTAAAGTTTGTACAAGTAGGCGTCTCCCTCCTTTCCAATTTACTGTTCATTCTGTTATAAGAGAAATTCAGTCTTTAGAAACTAGCAGATACAAGATGGGAACATATTGAGTGTATTTATTTATTAAAAGAAAAAACCTTGACTGCAAGCAATACTCAACAACCTGAGAACACACTATGGCCTCCATCACTTGGTTGTGTAGCCGACTCCTCCACAAATGTAAAAAAAAAAAAAAAAAAAAAAAAAAAGCTGTGTAAATGGTTTTAGGGCTAGTTCACACGGGGACATGGACGCTGATTTTGACAGCAGATTTTGCGGCCAAATCAGCGTCCATACAATGTCCACACTATGTGAACTGCTCCCGCCGCGACCATCGCGGTCGCGGCTTTCACCTCCGCTGTCAGCTCAAATGAATGAGCCGACATGGAGGGCGCTGCGGCTGGGCGGAAGCCGCGGCTCATCGCGAACGGCTTCCGCCCGAAAGATGGGTCATGTCGCTTCTTCTTTTCTAGCAGAAAAAAAAAAGCGAGCAGTTCACATAGGGATACATTGTATGGACGCTGATTTGGCCGCGAACCTGCTGTCAAAATCAGCGTCCATGTCCCCGTGTGAACTAGCCCTTAGACTATAAATCTTCCCTGTAGACCAGAGCTATGAGCTGTGGGTGACAGATTATCAATTATAAACGTTAATACAATAGGATGCAAGAGATAAATGGAAGTCAGGATTCCCTGGAGATGCATTGGGAAACATAGGAAGTGACACATCAAAATAAATCTAACATTTTGCACTCTACCTGTTGTGAAATAATTCCCAGCATGCATACTTGTTCTGGAACTTCTACAGAAGTGAATGGAGCAGGGTGGAATTTGTAGTTTCACAGCAACTGGAGCGCTAAAAGGTACTAACCCCTGCCTTAGCTTATGTTCATATGTAACAATTTGATGTTGATTTTGTAAAACAAAGCAAAAGCCCCCTGCACAACCTTGACATCGACAGTCTAAAATACTAGTGACAGCACTTGCAAATAAAGTCCAAGATATACAGACACTCCTGCCTGTAAGAGTCAGGTAGCCCGGGCGCATGCGCAGTAGCACGCAGCTTCTACTACGGCTACTGCGCATGCGCCCGGGCTATTTTATTTATTTTTTTTATCAGTGTCCACGAGCAAGCGCCGGAGAAGGACGGGACCCGAAAACGTCAGAGGAAGAAGAGGCGGGGAAGAAGATGAAGACACACCCAGATGCCCGCCCAGGGTGCACGTTCCGTAAGTAGAGAACATTCTTTTTTAAGTTATTATTTTAAAACGGGGGGGTAGTTTAATATAACATTACCGATGCCTGAATAGCCTTTTTAAAGGCTATGCACGCATATGTGGGGCTCTAGCAGCATGATTTTGCTGATAGAGCCCCTTTAATGGATGGTTCGGTGCCTCAAACTCCAAAGACAGCTCTTCTCCATTTAGAATGGAGTTCAATTCTATCTCCAAATCGAAAATTAATATGTAAGATTTTAGTTATCGCTAAACTAGTAATTGTTAGGAGTTGGAAACAACCTTCTGCTCCTTTTATTCGGGAACTCTTATTGACACTACTCATACCTATGAATGAACAATAGCATTGGGAAATTTGTCCTTTGTCAAATACAATAATATTTGGAGAGTAAGCTCATATTGTACCGCCCGTTAATACACTATATGGTACTGTAGTTATTCCTCGATTATTACCATCATAGTTATTGGGGCGACTTGAGCACAAAACTGGGGCTATTTAATTCGATCCATATTTTCCAACCTGCTTTAATTTACTGGGGCCTTCCTTTGTTTTTCCCTTTCCTTTTTGTTTCTTGTCTTGTCTTATGTTTTCCCCTTAATATCTACTTATTTGAGAATTAATGTAATTTAATTATTGCTTGTTTGTTAATGTATGATTGTTGTACTATAAAAAAATTAAATAATTCCTTAATAAAAGTTATTGAAACAAAAAAATAAATACAATAAATTGAATTGAATTGACTAACCTGGAGTTGCTTTAAATTTTTGTGGTGCAACAGATCTACGAGTGGGAGTACCACTTCTGCCTTTTTCTTGACTTTTTCCAGCTGATAAGATTGTAGTGTTTGCAACATTGTTCTTCTAGTTAAAAGGAAAAACAAATACGTCGACTGTAGCAAAAAACAAAAGTAACCCGCCCCCCTCAAAAAAAAAACAACAAAAAAAACACAAATCAAATTTCAGAAATAAAACAGGTATTTGTTTTCTTCGATACTAGGTAA
This sequence comes from Leptodactylus fuscus, assembly GCF_031893055.1. Taxonomy (NCBI): domain Eukaryota; kingdom Metazoa; phylum Chordata; class Amphibia; order Anura; family Leptodactylidae; genus Leptodactylus; species Leptodactylus fuscus. The sequence goes on from NC_134265.1 coordinate 194,393,929, forward strand.
GCGAGGAGGTGTTGCTCTGGAAGGCGGTGATGTATTGAGAGAGAATATACTGTAGAATGGACCATTTGGATTACATGTACAAAAATCGCTTAAAAACCTCTTCACTTATTTATTTTTGCCTCAAATATATTTCTTTGGAAGTGTCGGGTGGAATTCTCCTGAAGATAGGGCGTGATGATTTTATTTTGCTCTAGCTGAAACAAGGGGACTAGAGAAAAAAAAAAACAAAAAAACCTGCCACGTTACATTTCCAAGCAGTTTAGACCATAGAAATTAGACAAGCCTCAATAGAAGCTCCAAAAGAATTAGTAGAACCTCACCCTATGGGGGCATTCACACTGAGTAACGCCGGGCGTGTATTACAGCCGTACACGCCGGCGCTACGGCAGACTGCCGAACACTTCCCATTCACTTCAATGGGAGCGCTCGTAACAGCAGCGTTTACGAGCGCTCCCATTGAAGTGAATGGGTAGTGTTCGGCAGTCTGCCGTAGCGCCGGCGTGTATGGCTGTGATACACGCCCGGCGTTACTCAGTGTGAATGCCCCATAAGGCTGCGGCCCCACATGGCGTAAAAGTAGGTGTACGGCTTATTACCAGGAAAAAGTCTAATTACTGTTCTGTGACTCTAATGAGTCAACCGCCTGTGGGTTTATCACATGACCATGGACTGATTTTTATCCACTGTAATTAAGCAGAATGAATGACAGCAAGCAGAAATCTGGAAAACTGAGGAATTGATACAGAAAACATATTGGAAAATTGCATTATTTTTCATTATTACAAACATTAACTTTGGTCTCTCAATAGTGGTTTGAATGTGGACAACCCCTTTAAGGCAAAAGGCACCACGTAGTCGGCCGCAGCTAAAAAGCGCTGCTGGAGAAACAGTGGCGGCAACACATCACAGTTTTGCCTGCAGCACTTTTCAAAGAAAGTCTGCCGAGGTTTACTCTGCGGACTTTCTGCTTTCAATATAAATATAAGGAACTAGGCAGCATTTCAGTAGGTATAATTGACACAGATTTCCAAAACTGCAATGGTTTTGGAAACCACAGAATGTCCACTGTGCATATTCTTCTGCAAATGTGTGGATAGGATTCATTGAAACCCATCAACTTTGCAGGGACTGTAAAACGTCGTGGTTTTTGTCGTGGCAGTTTCGCCACATGGGGTCATTAGCCTAAGTATCCTTGCGCATGAAAATGCCCAGCCTACAAATTTATAAAAATATTTTTCTCCCATGGTGAATGAGAGGAAAAAAAAAAAAAAAAAAAATATATATATATATATATATATATATATATATATATATATATATATATATGAGCCAAACCGTTTTTTTTATTGCAGTTTCGTTTCCCATTACATTAAAATTTGAATAAAGAGATCAGACACTCCCCAAAATGTTATAAATAAAAAGCAAAGGACATTAACAATGCTAGTGTGAACATGGCTGTAAATTAGTTTTCCAGCTATTAGTAAACCCAATAGGTCTCAGAATGAGGAGGCTAACATAACAAAATAGTACTCCTCTCTCCTTGAATCCTCGCATACTTCCCTATTACTCTATCACACACAGGATATGCTCGAAGATGGCAAGCTCCGTAATTAACCGAGCAGGCACCTCCATGCATTTTGTAGAAGTGAACAGCAGCAGGGGACCATGCAATATGTGAACAAGAGCAATGAGGGGAGACTGCAAAGTGAGGAATACCATTTTACTACATTTTTAGTGCCAGTCTAAGCCCTGTTATACATACATAATCATTGCAAAACTTTATTTTCATAATATACCTTTTAAGGGTCAGAGCCCTGTTTTCTACCATGTCCAATGACAATTCACCATCATTTGTGAATGTAAATGAGAGTCATAACAATAACCATTTTGCTAAGTTTGTCTGGTACGAATTAGAAAAGATTTCAAGTCACTCCAGTGTCTGAAAAATAAGATCTACCCTGAAAATAAGCCCTAACCCTTTTTTTCTGAGAATAAAATAATTTAAGACCCTGTCTTATTTTCGGAGAAACACTGTATTGCATCAAGTTGAATGATACAACTGTATTGCACCATAATTTGTATACAGTTGAAACCAGAAGTTTACATACACAATATAAAGAGAGACATATGTATGTTTTTCTCACTGAGATGAAATATGAATAAACCTTTTACATTTTAGGTCAATTAGGACTACCAAAATTATTTATATTTGCCAAATTCCAGAATAATGAAAGTTTTTTTAAGGCAATTTTTTATTAAATTTCTGCAAAGTCAAAAGTTTAGATTATTATGCCTTTAAACAACTTGAGACAACCCATACGATGATGTCATGGGAAGCTTCTGATAGATTTATTGGCAATATCTGAGTTAGAGACACACCTGCGGATGTATTTTAAGGCATGGCCTATAGGCTTCCTGATGGCCTATAAAAATGGAGTCTCATTAATAAGGTGCCACACAAGAAACGTCTCATGATGGCTAAAACCAGTGAGCTGTCTCAAGACCATCTCAACCTTATTGATGCAAAATATACTGATGACATTGGTTACAGAAGGGCCATAACCTGAAAGTGGAAAGAACATCATTTCCTATAAACCAGCCACGACCTATTGCTCCCCACAAGATTTTCGACAAAGGAGTGAAAAGACTTATCTCCACCCGTAGAGAGCTACAGAAAGACCCGGAATCAACAGGTACAGTTGTTTCAAATAAAACAATAAGTAATGCATTCAACCTCTATGGCCTATATGACAGTTTACCACGCAAAACTCCATTTCTGAAATAAAACATGTTCAAGCGCGTTTAAAGTTTGCGTAACAATATTTAGACAAGCCTGTGAAATAGTGGGAGAATACAGTTTGGTCAGAGGAGACCAAAATTGAATTTTCTAGATAAAAATCTGAGGTCACCTACTTTGATAATGAAGGTGAAACATTGATGGACATTTCAGCAAAAGAATGATCCAAAGCACACAGCCAAGGAAACTCAAAATTGTTTGCAGAGAAAGAAAAGAAAGCTGCTAGAATGGCCCAGCCAATCTATTGACCTGAATCCAATAGAAAATCCATGGAATGAACTAAAGCTCAGAGTTCATAAAAGGAAACCACAGAACCTCCAGGATTTGAAGAATGTTTGTATGGAAGAATGGTCCAAAATCACACCTGAGCAATGCATGCCACTAGTTTCTCCATACAGGAGGCATCTTGAAGCTGTCATCACCAACCAAGGATTTTGTTTGAAGTTTTAAAGAAGTTTCAGTAAGCATTGTTCAATACTAGATTTCCCGTGTCATTTCTCATTATTACACATACTGTATATACTCTAGTATAAGCTGAGTTTTTCAGCACAGTTTTTGTGCTGAAAGTGCTCCTCAGCTTATACTAGAGCCATTACGGTAATTTTCTACTAGCAGGCCAGGAACACAGTCCCCACCCCACCCCACCGCTCTATTACACGCCGGGTGACGTGGCCACATAAGCTCAGGCCCGCACCGGCATGTGTCTGCTTCCTGGCGTGCTAGCAGAAGTACCGTAAGCACTTCTGCAGTTTGAGATGTTCAGCATCGCTGTAAGGGCTAGTTCACACGTGAGTATAAGGGGAGGTTTTTGACAGCGGATTTTGCGTCCAAAACCTCCCCTTATAATGGTGGTCTATGGAGACCGCCGGGCTTCTTTTCTCCGCTAGCGGCGGGCTGCTGCTAGCGGAGAAAAGAAGCGACATGCTTTTTCTTCAGGCGGAAGCCGCGCGGGCTGCGCCGCATGGCTTCCGCCCGGCTGCAGCACCCTCCATGTTGGCTCATTCATTTGAGCTGACAGCGGAGGTGAAAGCCGCGACCGCGATGGTCGCGGCGGGCGGGTTTTGACAAGAGAGAGACGCGGCTCGCTGCGTCTCTCTCTGTGTCAAAACCCGCGCGGGCAGTTCACGTGTGAACTAGCCCTAAGAGTTACAGTGGAGATGCCTTCCGGAGATGTGTCCGTCCCCTGTTCCCCCTCCAAGTTTAAAATTAGTCCTGGGGCCAGTCACCACCGGCCCCATACCTTTAAAGTTGCAGGCCGGCTTATGCGCAGCGAGCTCGCAGGAGCCGACCTGTTCCTAATGAAGGCTCCCAGGCCTGTCATCGCTATATTACTATTGCGGTTGGGCTATGACCATCCGTAATAGTAATGTATAGAATGTTCCATAGACGGCAATACACTTGTATTGCAGTCTATGGGACTTGCAATCAAATGATTGCAGGTTCAAGTTCCCTAGGAGGGGGCTAATAGAATAGTGGGGGAAAAAAAAAAGTTGTTAAAATATAATATGAGGGTGGGTTCACAGCACCCGATCTCAGTTATGCAAGTTTCCGTTTTCTGTCAGCAGAAGACAGAAACCGACATTCAGTGTCCACCAGTGAGCGTCTTCTGCTCTCTGAGGCGAAACTTTTTTTTTTTTTTTAGCGGACACAAAGTAGACACATGAATGGGTTTGAAAACTGCCTGCCGGTTTCCATCTCCTGCCTAGTTCCTCGGGCAGAAAACGGAAACCTGTATAACAGAGATCGGGCGCTGGTGTGAACCTGCCCTCAAAGTAGAAAATTACTGTGAAACACGTACACATTAGGTAACCCTGTGTCTGAAAGAGCCCGGTCTAATGAATATACTGTATATACTCGAGTATAAGCAGAAAAAAAAAAAAAAACCTCGACATACTCGAGTCAAGTAAAAAATAAAAAAATATATTTTCTTTTGTGGGGGATGTCTATGACCAGCCGCAATAGTAATATATAGAATCTCCCATAAAATAGTTAAAAAAAAACCAAAAAAAAAACCCAACACGCTTTAAAAAATAAAAATAAAAAATAGAAGTTCTAAATTACTCCTTTCCCTAGAATACATATAAAAGTAGAAAATGACTGTGCAACACAAACACATTAGGTATCCCTGTGTCTGACAGTGACCGGTCTACTGAATATAGGGGATCTGCAGTGCTCCTGTTCCGTTGGGAAGGGGTTAATAGGAGCACTGCAGATACCCTATATTCCAGGCTGAATTCCAAGTGGGGGAAAAAAAAAAACCAGTCCTCAAGCTCAGGGAAGGGGCAGACAGACAACCAAACACCCTCTCCCCTTTCCCAGTACCCAGCAACTACTGCACCCGAAAACTGACCATTTTAATTTTTGAAATTTTCCAGTAGCTGCTGCATTTGGCCCCCTCCTAGGCTTATTAGTCAAGTCAATAAGTTTTCCCAGTTTTTTTGTGGAAAAATTAGGGGCCTCAGCTTATAGTCGGGTCGGCTTATACTCGAGTATATATGGTAGGTTATCTGCAGTGCTCCTATTCCGTCTGGAAGGGGTTAATAGGAGCACTGCAGATACCCTATATTCAGCCAGGCTGAGTTCCATATGGGGGGGGGGGGGGCAGTCCTCAAGCTCAGGGAAGACAGACAACCAAAACACCCCCTCCCCAGCATCTACTGCACCCAAAAATTTCAGCCATTTTAATTTTTGAAATTTTTCACTAGCTGCTGCATTCCCCCCCTCGGCTTACACTCGACTCAATAACTTTTCCCAGTTTTTTGTGTTAAAATTAGGGGTCTCTGCTTATATTCGGGTCGGCTTATACTCGAATATATACAGTAACTTATTTTCTTTTTTATTCATCGATAAAAATCCCCAGCAATTCAGCCTTAGATTTATTGTATGGAACTAAATGTTGCATTTTAATGTTACATGTAAAATATACTAATATAAATTACACGAAGAATTGTCAAAACAGATTCCACGTATTAGAGAATAACAATTTCTTTAAAGGGCTCTATCATTGGGAAAGGTCATTTTTAACGAAGCACATGCATGGATAGCCTTTAGAAATGCTATTTCACACCTACCTTTTGCATGTAAATTGCCTCAGTGGTTTTTGAATGAGCCTGTTTTTTTTTTTATTCATATGCTAATTAGCTTCCAGCCAGCACAGGAAGTTCCCAGCAGCACTCCTCTCTGCAATTCTCTCCTATCTGTGTGTGTAAGCAGGAAGCTGAGTCATCATCAGCAGCAGCAGCCTGAGCTGTACACATACATAGGAAAGAATAGGTAGAGGGTGCACCGAGAGGCTAATTAGCATATGAATAACAACGGGCTCATTCAGTAACCACTGAGGCAATTTACATACTAAAGGTAGGTGTAGAATAGCCTTTCTAAAGGCTATGCAAGGATGTGCTTAGCTAAAAATGACTTTTCCCAATGATAGAGCCCCTTTAAAAGAAAGAAAGATAAACTGTTGGCTGTGCAGTAAAAAGAAAATCAAAGTGTACCTTTGTGATTTTAGGCTTATCATACTGCATGTAGCGAGATTTCACCACCTTTGGTCCTGCCAAGAGAAAACAGTTTTTGGTTACAGCACATGCAACAACAGAGAAAACACATACAAAGATGACAACCAATTACAGCATATAATATATAGAAAATGTCCAGTTTCTTAATTATCTAAGTGAAATAAAACAATTCTTGTGCTTTACCAGAGCATGCAAGGACAGATGATGCAACATTCTTCTCATGATTCCTAAAGTAGTTAGATCTGCAACTAACTGCAGATCTTAGTAGGCAGTAAACTTTAAAGTGAATCTGTCGTCAGGAAATTGGTCCAGTCTCTAGGAAAGCTGGATGATGACCAATTTAAATGTCATATTGATTTCATTAGAAGTGTTGCTCAGGTTTCTTTGGCTTCTAAATGGCAAATGTGATTTGTCTCTTCTAATATAAAAGGAAGCACAGCTTGAAGCTCCTGGGCCCAGATGCAAAATCTGTAATGAGACCCCCTCTTTATCCTGGACCACCACTTAAAACAGTGATATATTTTATTTGTTCTGGGTCCCAGTAGCGACTACTCACGCTACACCTCCTATAGCTATGTCCCTGCTCTCTGTATATGAGATACAATGCTCAGACAGATAAGCATTGGACAACTGGACAACGATACAATTCTTCATACAGTTTCATTAATTCTCAGCAGAACATATATATTTAGATAGTGTGATGTTCTGCCATTAGTTGAATACATTGCATGCTGCATAACATTTACTTGTGCCAATTAGGCTAGGAATACTTATTTCTGATAAATGCCCTGATATCCAGGTCATATAAGGATATAAGGCTTAGGCCCCACGTTGCGGAAAAGCTGTTTTCCCGTATTTTTTTTTTTTTTTTTTTTTTGGCACAAAAGCCTGGAGTGGCAGAATTATATGTGCTTCCTATATATTACCTATTCCTTTTGTAACCACTACTACCGTATTTTTCAGACTATAAGACGCACTGGACTCTAAGGTTTTAGAGGAGAAAAATAGGGAAAAAATTTTTTTCAGGCAAAAAATGGTAAAATATTTAATGTATGGGAGTTGTAGTTTTGGAACAGCTGCAAGGCCACATTGACAGGTGACCCTGCAGCTGTACGGGGATGTATAGGGCGTTTTTTTTGTGGGGCCAGGTGTACTTTTTAGTTATACCATTTTGGGAAATGTTTATTGCTTAGATCACCTATTATTTAATTCAGAGGCAAAACAGAGAGGAAAAACCCAGCGGTTTAGCACTTTTGACGTTCACTGTACATAAAACTATTAGTAGACCGGGCATTTTCAGACACAGGGATACCTAATGTGTATGTTTCACAGTAATGTTATACTTTTATATGTATTCTAGGGAAAGGAGGTGAACTTTTATTTATTTTATTTTTTATTATATTTTTTTTTTAGTTTTTTTTTTTTTTACTATTTTATTATCCCCCGCCTAGGGGGCTTGAACCTGCAATCATTTGATTGCAAGTCCCATAGACGAGGGAGATTCTATACATTACTATCGCGGAGTGTCATAGACCAGCCGCGATAGTAATATATAGCTATGACAGGCCTGGGAGCCTTCATTAGGCTCCCGGCTGTCATCGGAACAGGTCGGCTCCTGCGGCCTCGCCGTGCAGGAGCCGGCCTGCATCACTAAAGGTATGGGGCCGGTGGGGACCGGCCCCGGGGCTAACTAAGGGCTAGTTCACACGTGAGTATAAGGGGAGGTTTTTGACAGCGGCTTTCGCGTCCAAAACCTCCCCTTATAATGGTGGTCCATGGAGACCGCCGGGCTTTTCTCCGCTAGCGGCGGGCTGCTGCTAGCGGCGGGCTGCTGCTAGCGGAGAAAAGCAGCGACATGCTCTTTCTTCAGGCGGAAGCCGCGCGGGCTGCGCCGCACGGCTTCCGCCCGGCTGCAGCACCCTCCATGTTGGCTCATTCATTTGAGCCGACAGCGGAGGTGAAAGCCGCGACCGCGATGGTCGTGGCGGGCGGGTTTTGACAAGAGAGAGACGCGGCTCGCCGCGTCTCTCTCTGTGTCAAAACCCGCGCGGGCAGTTCACGTGTGAACTGACCCTAACTGCCGGGACCTGCGGAGGAGGAGCGGATTTACAGCATGCCACCGCTGGTTTTCTTCAGCGGCAGGAGCGTGGTAATCTGCAAGCCCCGGCAGCTAAGACACTCCCCGGCATCTGCTGTAATAGACCGGCAGATGCCGGGGACTGTCTTAGCCGCCGGGGCCTGCAGATTGTCACGCTCCTGCCGCTGCAGAAAACCAGCGGTGGCAGTAGCGCGGCCATGCTGCAAATCCGCTCCTCCCCCCAACATTCGGACTATAAGACGCACCCTCATTTTCCTCCGAAATTTTGGGGGAAAAAACGGTAGGTTTGGCTAAAAAAACAAAACAAAAAAAACACAGGCAGTAAAGTCCGCAAATGAGCCTGACGTGTCAGACTCATCTCTGCTCTTTTTCTTGTAGCTTCTTTCTTTGGATTTCTGACAGAGAACACTTCAAGACAAGCAATCTTTCCTGCTTTTTTATGGAATTTGGTAGAATTATATATTATACATATATACATGCGCACACACACACACACACAAATAAAAATATGCACGCATACATAAACAGTATATGCTCCACAGTGGTCCCTGCACAGTATAATGCTCCCCAGTGGCTACCGAATAGTATAGTATGTTCCACAGTGGCCCCTGCACAGTATAATATTCTCCAAAGTGCCCCCTGTACCATATAATATGCTCCACAGAGGCCCCAGAATAGTGCCATATGCTCCAAAGTGGGGCAAGCACAGTATAATATGGATTGTGAATTCGTAGTCCATATTATCCCCTTCCCGCAGCAGGCATTTTTCGATTTTTGTTTTCCATTTTTAACTCCCTCCCCCGTATGGGAAAAATATTTTTAGAGATTTGTAAAGCAGGCGTTTTTGGACACAGGGATACCTAACATGTATTTGTTTCACAGTATTCCAGTACTTTATAAGTGTTCTAGGGAAAGGGGAGGTGATTTGAAAAGGAGATAGATAGATAGCAATATAGATAGATAGCGATCTACTCAATGTAGATTTAAAAGTCTCCCATTTAATCTCTATTTTATTATCTGACAATAGTGGTATCCAGTCTAAAGGCCCCTTAGTGAACACAGGCACTGAAGGGGCGGATTATGGCACAGAATCCACGTCAATCTGCCCCTCACAATGGTGGTCTACGAAGACCGGTAGCATTCTTATTTCCGCTTACGGCAAAAAAAAAAAAAAAAGCGAGCCGTCCTTTCTTCAGGCAGATTCCGCGGCTCAACCAGTCCGCCTCGCGGCAGCAACCTCCGTGATTGGCCCATTCATTTGAGCCTGCTCCGGAGGAAGAAGCTTCAACAGTCGTGGCAGACGGATTTTGGCCTGAGCGTTGCGCGGCTCCCCCCGTCACTCTCGGTGCCAAAATCCGCCCTTCCGCCCCCGTGTGAACGGGGCCTAAATCCTGAACTGTGGCCATTAACATGAGTATTGGATTTTTAAATTTAATTTAAATCATTCTTTCCCATGTGATGGATAAAAAATAAATCCACAAAATTCAGGGAATGCTGCAGATTTCCAATACGTAGACTTAATTCCACAGCAAATCTATAGTATGTCTAAACTAGGGGAGCTTGAAACTCTAAATATTTTCTCATGCAGCACATAAAGCTTACCACATGGTGGCAGAAACTCATCACCTATTAAAGGGCAAACATCCTGGTGTTAAGAATTATTCACAGAAATCTGCCAACACAACCATTACAAAGGGCTTTCCTTTCTGTCCATTTGGTAACTGTGGATACTTCCTGATAAACAAGTAGCAAAAAATACCATGTATGGCTTTGTGTTTTCTTTATTGCAGAGTGCACTTTGTACTTTTAATTTCCTGAATACAGTATAAAGCTGGGATCACACTACCGTTGTTAATGTATGTTGCTGTCATCCATCACAGAGTAACGGTGGCGGACATTAACTTTAGAGAGTAATGGACACAGACTGAGCCCCCTTCATCTGTGCCCGCCTTCCATTAACATTAATGTAAACAACACAACAGACACTGCATGAAGGACTTTTTCTTCAGTCAGTAAAGTAAAAAAAGAAGATGGAAGTAAGCTTCCATGATTTTTATACTGGGGTGAATGCACATGGACAAGAGATGATGGGGGTTCCGTCAACATCTGTCATTTAAATGGGTTGGCCACTTTCAGATCAATATTGAGAGACCAATTTTATGGATTGTGTAATAAAAAGCTGTACAATTTTCCAATATACTTTCTGTATCAATTATTCATGGTGTTCTAGATCTCTGTTTGCTGTCATTCTATCTGCTTACTCCCAGAGAACAAAACAAAACAAAAAAAAAACAAAAAAAAAAAACCAGTCCATGGTCATGTGATTACTGTGTTGTGACTATGGTATAACGAGCCGTGCATCTGTGTCTATCACATGACCCTGGACTGATTCTTATCCTTATTACAAGGGTTGTGAAGTCTTTCACCAGAACCCAACTTGCAGGTAGTAGGTTAGGGTCACTTGAATCTAATGATCCTTTTCCCTTGTGAATCATATAGCCTCTTTTGCTGACATATCACGGTTTTTGTCAATATGCAAATTAACTCTTTGGAGCAAGGGCATATCCCTCATTGCTCCAAAGAGGTAAATGGCAAATTTCTCGTTGCTACAAAGAATTAATTTGCATATCAACAAAACAGTGATATCTCAGCAAATAAGGAACAGAGTCACAAGGGGAAAGGACAGTTTGATTCAGGTGACAGTAACCTATCAATCTGTAGGCCGAGTTGTTATGATGGGTACTGGTGACAGACCATTTTAAACTAACCCCACCATATATCTATAATCTGTGGGGGGGTTTATTTTAAAGTCTTACCCTCCTACTGCAAGATCTAATGCAATGGGCTTCTTATAATGACTATAACCAAGTCACAGACCTAAATGCTGATTGTTCTCAAATGCATGAAAATATGAAACTATCTTCTGCAGCAAGATTTTTTTTTTTAGTCTCAAAAGAAAAACTAAGTGCCTTAATAAAGATGAAGACCAAGATGATAAAATAGAAATGCTGCTATAAAGATATTCAACTATTTCAGTAGCAGTGCAGCAGAAAAAAAGTCACTGAAGTTGCTGAGCACTGGGTTAAGTCACTGTTTAAGGCTAGGGCTACACAGAGACATTGGCTGACAATACTGTCGCATACCCAAAGATCGCCAGGTTGCCATGCCTCTTTCATTAAATGTTAGTAAATGAAGTAGCACTACAACGGCAATTTCTAGTTGCAAGAAGATTGAATACTGACCGTGACAGTTGCAATACTTACAATTCCCCAGTACTGGCTAAAGCGGTCACGAACAGTAGGACCGAGCTGCACTGGGAGACACCGGAGCGACTGAGACAGGAGATCATGTTTTTGTTTTTTTACCTTACCTGGCCTAATATATATTTTTATCCTGGACAACCCCTTTAATGTTATCATTATCCAGCTGTGATTGAAGATGATGAGGGTGTTCATTATATACTCCGCTATCATATCCACTTCCTCCATAAATAATTTTATGCCATTGTTTATTGCCATTGTGCGCTGATCTTGAATTTTGAGTACAGGCAGAGGCCCCATCCTTTTAACCCTGGTGCACTACAGGAGGCCCTGTACGCTGGAATTAGTTTCCTGGTGTGAGTTCTAGTAAATCAGACAATCAAAGACAGCAGGGTCCAACTGATCTCTGTTCCACTCACTTTTCACAAAAGGCAAGCGGTGCCTTTTTTCCCCCTTAAACCACCTTGCTATGTGCCAAACAGTTAAATCTAAGGGTACTTTCACATATATCAGTGGCATTAGTATCAGTTTTTCTATCCCTTAGTCATTATAGCTGATGCCAAAATGGATGCGAAAATGCATCGATTGTCATTAGGCTTTTTTTATTTTTGAAGATTTCTACTCTAAAACCATAAAGTTGTCATCAGTTTTTACCATTATGTTCCACAAGAGATGACAGGCCGCCAAGGCCAATAGCGTAGGGATACTCAACTACTTTTAGTAGAGGTCAGAGTTAAACAAGCCCAGTATTCACAGTGTTTTTCAGACAAAAAGACACACCCCAGGTTTAGACAAAAAAAATAAATAAAATTAGGATTAGGTTGGGGGGGGGGGAGGGGACTTTAATGGCAATATTCTGATGCTGGGTTCACGGTTTCGCTGCAGAGTACATAAAACGCTCACCGGCGCACACGGCCGGAGACTTTTCAAGCCCATTCAAATGAATGGGATTGAAACATGCCGGCAGGTTTCCGTCTCCTGCCCCTGTTTTGTGCAGGTAACGGAAACCTGCAGAATGGAGACCGGGCGCAGATGTGAACGAGCCCTGAGTGGTTAACGTGTCATCCTGCTAATATTATAAATGTGATGGATGTTTGTGTGTTTGGATGTTTTTTTTTCCTCAATCACACAAAAATGGCTGAACGGATTTGGCTGAAATTCGGCACATAGATCGATAGGAACCCCGATTAACATATGGGCTACTTTTTATCCCAGTAAATGATGTCACTACATGACTGTTAAGCATGAATTTACACACACACACTATGTTTGAGGACCTTTGATGACATCACAGGCGCTTCAGTCGTCCCATAGGATCATGCTATGTGGTGGGCGGAGCTAAATGCTAATTTGGGGGTGGAGCTAAACAGGAGGTAGTCACAGTTTAAAAGCATACACTGTATGTACTTTATATACCACTATATACTACTGTATGTACTCTATATACCACTATATACTGCTGAATACACTGTATGTACTCTATATACCACTATATACTACTGTATAGATGTAGCAGAGCCGACGCAAGTGGATCACCGCCGACCACATTTCGCTAATTATAAAAGCGGCTCATCGCCAACAACAACCTGCAGACGAAGTCGTGGGCAGAAGCTAGTTAGACTATACAGGGGGACACAAATGTGGCAATATACACCGCACTGTGTGGGGAGCACCAATGGGCCATTAGTGTCCCCATACATAATTTATATTAACAGCAGAAAATTCACTTCCCACGCGCTGTGCCCAAACCCTGATCCCTTACAGTAAATGGCAGGAGGGATGGCAATCATCCCTACTGCCTGCACAAGAGGTCCAAGTGTGAAGGCAGCAGAGAGGATTACCAATCCCTGCTGCAGCTTGGAGGGGGACTATGGGCAGGAGATGAAGGTTTCTCTTGGCCACTGTTATAATGATAGTATTGGCAGGCTGGGATCCAAACAGCTGGTGGCACCCTACTCCGATAGAGTATTGAAGCCAGCAATCGCAGGCTTCACTACTAGATGAGTGGGGATTCGGGCCACAGCACCTACAGGAGGAACTCTCGAGCACAGCTTTACTACTGTAGATGGACAGTGCAGAACGCTGCAGAAATGTTAATGGTACCAGAAGAAAAAAATGCTGAAGGTAACGTTTTTGCATCCGGTTGATACACAGATCCGATGCCAGAATTGATGCCTTTAAAACTATAAGATGTGTTCTGGCATCAGTTTCCCGCTGGCTGGTGTGCACCACTTCGGAGGGAAACTGATTGTAAGAACATATATATGTGAACGCACTCTAAGTCGTCTTCTCCAGTCCCACTCCTAACTACAAAATTGTTTAACACACTGCATTTCCCCACACTGTATATTCTTTGTATCTACATTTACAATCTTTCTAAGTCTAATTAAGATGCTTCTATCTGTCCAACCTCTCCCCACAAAATAAAACCTTCTCTTCCTGCCTGGGCCCTTTATGATGCAAAGCATTTTTGCAAAGTTAGAGTCAAACTCCGTTCACTCTAGTTTCTAAATGATGCTTTTCTGGCACATAACTTTTCTTATGAATATTATTTGTTTGAAGCCAAGGCTTTTGGACCATTATTGAAGGTTATTTGTAACTGTTGTTTTGTTTTAATGGTTACAATACATATAATTTATAGAAAAATGTGTAGTCCGGCAACTCTTCCGATGGTAGATAAAATTTAACTTTTAATAGATATCATAAAAATGACCAAATCATGATAATTGCAAATGAAAAAACAAAAAAGAAGAAAAAAAAAAAAAAAAAAAAAAAAACTTCAATGCGTTTCGGAACTCCATTGTTCCTTTTTCAACGCATATCTCTATTGTTCCTTTTTCAACGCATATCTCTGGTAAGTAGTGTGTCTCTTATATGCATCGTTAATCATATACGTCATAACCATATGAGTTTGTTCTTCATTAAACATAATTCGATGCACCTGCGTTTTACCTTGACATTCACATTACCAAAACTGACAACACACATAGGATTTTGATGCTATATGTTACCAGTAATAGTGTGTTATTTAGTGTATAAGTTGTTAAGACTCTATATATTATTCTGTCTGTATTTGTCATGCACAAGTTCTTTTTTGAGGTGTATTAATTAATAAAATGAATATTTGATATATAAGCCCAGTTATATACATCAGTGAAGCCCCAGGGTAGCTGCTGGGGACTGCTAGAGCCAAATAATTTAATACTATATTTTTCCAATCTTCCATCTATATTAGTATTATATAGAGGAATAGCACTGTATACCAGTCTATGTCCCATTTTGTATTGCAATTAGAGATGTACATTTTAGACTATTGCAAACATGCAAGGTTCTACTGAAAAGTCAGTATAAGTGATATGATAAATAAAAGCCTTTACATACTATTGAGTTTATATGTATTTTGCAGTTTTTAACATTGCTCATACTTTTTTTTTTTTTTTTTTTTTTTTAAATACTTCTCTGCATGTTTAAAGCCAACTTTTATTTCTCCAATAACAGAGAAACAAGATGACTGGTACTTTCAGACAATCATTTTTGAGGTTTTTGAGGGATATGCTTTAAAAAAGCCTACTATTAAGTCAATTTATTTATTTATTATTTATTTTTTATTTGGGGGGGGGGGGGGCGACTTTTATGATGATCATTGTTTGGAAAAATGAGCTGTATAGAAAGGTACAGAAATTTATTTTGCAAAAGTAGTAAAACAAAAAAACAAAAAAAAACAAAGAAGAACAAAAACAAACAAACAAAAAAAAAAAGTACAGTGTTACAGTCATGACTTTTTCCGGGGGGTGAAGGAGCTGTGTAAGGGATTATTTTTGCAAGGCCATTTTATTTTATTTATTGGTACCATTTTAGGGCTCATTCACACGGGGTTTCGCATGAACACATTCCATTGCGGCTTTCCTCTCCAGATTAGGGCAAAAAGAATGGATCTAGTCCAGAGGGTGGTGTCGCGAGGTGGACGCCACGGCTGAACCAGCCGTGGAATCTGCCTGAAGAAAGGAGAGCTCGCTTCCTTTTTCAGCAAGCGGGAACAAACCGCTTGTGGAAAAAGGAAATGACTAAGGAAATGACTGGCTGCCACTGATTTCAATGGGAGGCGGCAGGATTTTGAAGTGGATTCCGCATCAAAATCCTGACTATTTTGCCACATGTGAACTAGCCCTTGGAGGTACAGAAGATCACTTGTTTTTTTTATGGAGGTCACACATCATATAAAGTAAACAAACAATAAAATTGGCATTGCTGTTAGTTATTTATCCCACAATGTGTTTGCTGACTATTTTTATAGTCCAAAACCAACGAAAAAGAACAAACACAGGCATCTTGTTTGCACCTTACCAGCTGTGTCACAGGCTCTATCTATCTGAACCCACTTTCTCGCTAATCCCTACATACAATGCTTCCCATCGTATGCGATCAAGGCAGAGGAAAGTTTTTTTTTCCCCCTCTCTCCTTCCTTCTCATTAGGTCTTGAGTGAAGGCTGCAGGAAAGCTTTAAAAAAAAAAAAAAAAAAGTAAAAAAGACTGCCAATATGGAGGACTTTGTTAAGCAATTTGGGCAGCTCATCCTTCAGCAACGACAAATTAAAGGGGCTCCATCACTAGGAAAAGTCATTTTTAACTAATCACATCCTTGCATAGCCTTTAGAAAGGCTATTCCTTTAGTATGCACATTGCCTCAGTGGTTTCTGAATAAGTCCGTTTTTATTCATATGCTAATTAGACTGGTGCACGATGCATCCCTTTGCTATTGTTTTTTTTTTTCTTTTTTTTTTTTTATGTAGATTGTGAGCCTCATATGGAGCTCACAATGTACATTTTTTCCCTATCAGTATGTCTTTTTTGGAATATGGGATGGAAATCCATGCAAACACGGGGAGGACATACAAACTCTTTGCAGATGGTTTTTTGCCCTTGGCGGGATTTGAACACCAGGACTCCAGCGCTGCAAGGCTGCAGTGCTAACCACTGAGCCACCGTGTGGCCCCATCCCTTTGCTATTGTTTCCTATGAGCACAGCACAGGCTGCTGCTGCTGACTTCCTGCTTCCTGTTTGCATACACATAGGAGATAATAGGAGAGACGAGTGCTGCTGGGAACTTCCTGTGCTGGCTGGAAGCTCATTAGCATATGAATAAAACGGACTTATTCAGAAACCACTGAGGCAATTTACATACTAAAGGTAGGTGTGGAATAGCCTTTCTAAAGGCTATACAAGGATGTGATTAGTTAAAAATTACTTTTCCCAATAATAGAGCCCCTTTAATATATTCTATCTGAAGTTACACAATGGCCTTGCCTCCACAGCCACATTCACAGCCAGATCCTTATATTCTTAGGCAAAAGATATGTTCTCGATATCAAATTATTGTCTTTACAGCAAATATTGCAAATTGTGCTTTTTAATAGTCACAATAGAAAAGTTGATGACCATTCATAAGAATACAGTAAAATTATTTTAAGGGCTAGTTCACACGGAGTTCAGTGTGTACACATTCTGTCACAGGTGCCAAGCACTGGCATCCCATAGCGGCATTCTGCATCGGATTAGGCCCAAATGAATGGGTCGGATCCTCACGCCGTGGCTGACTCAGCTCGGAATCTGTGGCAAGCGAGCCTTTGAAGTCAAATGGAGCCATTTTTTGCAGCGGATTTTGAGGCGGATTCCGCGTCAACATCCGCTGCCAACTTCCCCTCGGGTGAACAAGCCCTAAATCAGCATTGTGTGAACTGACAATTGTTGGATAATCAAATCTTTACAAATCAAAACAGAAAAAAACTCAAACAGAAAAAGTCCAAAAGTAGGTTATATATTTGATCTAGACTAAACATATGGCAGAGAACCAACCAGATCCCTCTTTCTCCAAATCAGATTCTGATGGCCATAAATAAATAAAAAGCCAGGAAAAACTCTTTCATATATAAAACCGTTAAAAAAAAAAAAAAAAAAAAAAACACAAAAAACTACTGACCTTTGACTTTTTTCAGAGCTGAATCACCACTACTACTTCCCGAGTTATTCTGTGATCCATTTTCCAATGAATTTGAACTGTAACATAAAAAGATGACTTGATAAGACAGGATGGTTAAACTGTATGGGAATCCTAGCTAGGGAGCAAAGACTGTGGACTACAATTTGCCATTATCCATGTGGCCTTCAACTGGAAAAAAGATGATTCGAGAATTGAGGAAGAAATTTCTTTTTTGCAGAGTTTGCAGACACTAATTAAGCCTTCAATGAGACCCTCTCACTGCACATACTGTACATTTTTTACCCAACACTTCCACTTGTTATTGCATGAATACGTGTGGTGGGTTCGTATAGCCTTGGCACATTATGCATCAAAGCTGTTATCAGCTTTCAAGTAATACAAGAACCATTTCTCCAGGTTGTATAAATCTGAAGATACAGTAATCTGAAGTTACAATCCTCCCTTTGGCAAGTGCTACAGTGTTACATACCGGCAATACAAATGTATATAGATTTCTCTTACAAATGTTCAGTTAGATGGTTGCTTGTTTTCTAGTAAAAGCAAGTTAGACTGGTGAACATTTTTGTAATATACTTATTTATCCTACACAATAGCAAACTTTAAGATTACTCCTCAATTTTAAATGGGTGGAGTAAAATTTTTGGGCGTTTCACCCATCAGCTGTTTGCACAGGACTACAGCTCCTGGCATGGTTTACAAGAAAAGTACAGAGTTCTATGCAGCTGTCCCAAAATAGCTGACTAACCTCTATTTTACTGGCGCAAATCACAGGCTGCAAACAATCTTACATTTCTAGCATTCTCTAGCAACAAAACACATGAAAAGCATTCATTTAACAAAATATAATCTCCACACACTTCAGTAATGCTAAAAATCAATTTGGGGCCATTTTACCAGTGAATATATCAATTTCAAGCCAAAGTTGCTCACCAAAGCAGACAGATGATCCAGTTTGTGATGCCACACTTTTGTAGCAGCCCGATATAGGAAGACCTGGAGGCTGCAAGTAGTAACCCTACAACACTTTTCAAGGGTCAGTGCAGTGAAGAGGGTGCCTGAAGTATGTATGATGGTGGTGGTGGTTTTGATAGAGGGCAATAGTGTTGGGGGAAAAAAAGTTACCAACAACAAATAAAATAAAATGGGATTGATTGTTGCACTGTTTCAAATTGTCCAGTCCTTCTGTTTGGCAGTCTTGCAGTGGAATTCCTCACCGGCTGTGACATCCCAGATCCCTTCCTTAGGTCGCTGATAGACTTCACTGATAACCTGTAGCAGAGACTTCCACTGGAAGACAACAATGGAGCTGCAGGACTAGACTGCACTGGAAGGCATTGGAGCTCCGGGGACAGGGAAGATTTTTTTTTCACCTCCCCCAGCATAATTAAAAGAAATAGAATTTTAGCCTGATAACCCCTTTAACAGCAAATAAATCCACAGTAGTGTTAAATACTCACTGTTACTTTGTGCCCCCTTTGATTGATTTTATTTAAAATCTCCGTGTTTCAGCAGCTTTGACTGCTGCCTCCTCTTCTCACATCCTGTATTCTTCAAACAGTTACAGGAGTAGAGAACTTATTTAAAGAGGTATTCCCACGTCACATACTCACCAGTCTTTACTGCTGTAAAATCTTCTTTCTTCCTGGTTTCTTGCATCATTTGGTGGGCAGGGCTTCACATGCAACCTGCCGTTTAGCTCTGCCCCCAAATTCGTGTGTAGCTCCACCCACCCATATTGGACTATGAAGTACAGGCAGCAGCAACTCCATTCTGTGTTACATACAGAGACTGCCTGTATTGAATTAGCTAACCTGATAACTGGGAGAACAGAAGAAATGAAAGCAGCTCCTCTCCCCTATCTGACAGCAGGGAGGTAGGTCACATGGTGTAGACACAGGAATAGCTAGAAACACAGGCTCGCTCCCTGCACTTAGCCCCTCCTCCCTCCCCCTGAGAGCAGCAGATACATCACTTGACTTTTGAGCAGATGAATCAAGGGCTGTGTCAACAATGAATTGAATAAAGTAAGATAGTGGACAAACAAAGCAATTTTGCTGAAGCAGTGTATTTAGGAAAAGTCTTACATCCACACCAACAAGCAGTATAGATAGGATCCTTGTGATGGGACAAGCCCTTTAACGCCCAAGAATGCTTCCCAAAAATGTGCAAAGTCAAAAATTAAATTTTTAAAGAAAGAAATATGCCATATCAGTGCTCACTATATTGTTCACACTGTGTCAAAAGAGACACACACCCCTTGAACTTTTACATGGGTTATCCTGGGTACAAAAGTTACAGAAATTAATACTCAGCTGACAGTGAAAATTAGAATTTTTCCAGAAACATGCCATTTCCGTGTTCACTATGATGCGCTCACCTTGTGTCAGCAGAGACACATACTCCCAAAACTATTAAGTGGGTTATCCTGGGTAGAACAACTTTAACAGTGTGGAAAGTTACAGCACTCCATGACTAGAGCCAAAATACACACGGCTGTAGTTTTCAGTATATTGCACGAAATTGCAGATAGTACGTGGTCCTATTTATTCCTATGGCCGCATACATGTCTGTAGTTTTCACTGATCAGTGTCTAGGCTGCAGAAACTATCTGCAAATTATGGAGCAGGTCCTATTCTTGTCTATATTTGCGACAGAGACAAATACAAGCATCCTATTAATATTATAAAGGTGAAAGTTTGTGAGTTTGGATGTTTGTGTGTTTGGATGTTTGTTCCTCAATCACGCAAAAACCCGCTCCACCGATTTGGCTGAAATTTTTCACAAACATAGGTACTACACTGGATTGCGCAATAGGCTACTTTTCATCACAATAGCGCACATACATTTTTCCCAGAACCCCCACAAAACCCAAACTCACATCACTATCTCTGCAATCTCACACACTTTGGACCATAGCAAGCCACAAAATACATATTA
This sequence comes from Leptodactylus fuscus, assembly GCF_031893055.1. Lineage (NCBI taxonomy): Eukaryota > Metazoa > Chordata > Amphibia > Anura > Leptodactylidae > Leptodactylus > Leptodactylus fuscus. Next base: position 194,414,535 of record NC_134265.1, read on the forward strand.
CCCTCTACAGCAGAGGTCAGCAACCCCTGGCACACGTGCCAAGAGTGGCACTCCTGCCATATTTCACTGGCACACCAGCAGCACAGGACCTGCAAGAGTTAAATGAAGTCTGAGGTCTCTTCAGTGCTCTGCTAGAGCTGAGGCATAAGGACACTCCCCTTTGAGAGGGGTGCAGGAAACCCAGGGGGTGGAGCTTAATCGCTCAGGTCTGTGCCTGCTATAGTGGTCTGCATCTTGCAAAAATTCCCCAAGGAGGAAAGGAAGCTGCTAGCAAAGTGAAACTGAAAAACACACAGGTACATAGGATTACTGTTCTCATTAATGTCAGGCATTTGGGGTTATTAGTTTAGTGTTAGTAACTCCATGTGCCTCACATTAATAGGAATAAACTCCTTCATGTCCCTCATATTAACCCCCGTGTGCCTCACATTGATAGGAATAAACTCCATCATGTCCCTCATATTAACCCCTGTGTGCCTCATATAAAGGTTACTAATATGTGAGACATATGGAGGTACTAATAAAAGACCTCAATAATGAAGATACTTAATTATTACCTCCAAGTCTCTCACATATCAGTAACTCTTACACAAGGGTTAATGTGAGGGACATGATGGGGTTAATTGCTATTAATAAGAGGCGCATGGAGTTACTAAACTGTCATGCACAGGGACAGACTATGTTGCTTGCTCCAGAGTATCCTGTGCCCAAAACTTACATGTACTGGCGGAAAATAAATCATACAATGTCGTATATCGAAGTATATTCACTTGAAATACCTCTGTCCCAAAGACACCATGTATGTACAGTTTCTCAGAACAACGTATAGCAGCTGAAATACAAATGAACTTCAAACACAAAAGTCTCATGTGCTCTCAGAATTACAGCAACAACAAGATACACAGTTACATTTCATATCCCATACCTTATACACAGTACGAAAACCTTACCCGCGCCTGTATTTACCCACTTCTACAGTCACCGCAGACGAAGTAGCGGATACCAGCTAGTAGATCATACAAGTGTTTTGCAGATCTGTGGATGAAATTGTGATGCAACAATATTTGATCTGCAATATTTTCTTGCAGATTAGTTTTTGTGGACAGTAAAAACCACTATGGTCGTACGTATGTAGCCATACTATTATATGATGCAAGTAGGGGTTAAACCAAATATGCAGAGGGAAATTTTTTTTTAAATAAATTCCAACAGTGCCATAATAAATATTGTCTTTTTATAGCACAGAGATAAAACAGTGGAATGGTAGAGCATTATGATCTAAGTTTACAGTTCTGCTGCCATCTCATTAGAATAGTAGGTGGAGAAAATCTGACAGTTCCAATGTCTTCTGGATAGGCCTAGATAAACATGGAGAAAAGGAGACAAGGACAATCCTAAGTAGATTCAAACAAAAAGAACAGTACCCAGTGCTATATAGGATAGTACCATGTGAGCTGAAAATAAACAACAAAAACAGCCTACCAGCAAATGCTCACCTTGTGCTGTGGTGTATAGCAACAACATGGCATGCAGTTAGAATGGCACGTAGGCTTGATGAATGGCACGTAGGCTTGATAAGCAAATCTTAGTTTCACCGCCAATGACGATATCCAATCTCAATCATGTGGTGCTAGTATAGGCTGTGCATACAGCCAGTGGAAAGAAGACCGATCGCAAGTGCTTGACTACTTCCAGAGAAGCTTCTTTATTAGTAGCATGCTGGCTCAGTGGTTAGCACTGTTACCTTACAACACTTAAAGAGGACCTTTCACCATATCTGGGCACAGGCAGTGTTATATACTGCCAGAAAGCTGACAGTGCGCTGAATTCAGCGCACTGTCGGCTTTCCCGATCCGTGCCCGGTGTAAAGCGCTATCGGTCCCGGTACCGTAGCGCTTTACAGTCAGAAGGGCGTTTCTGACCATTAGCCAGAGACGTCCTTCTGCCTCGCGGCGCCAATCGCGCTGTGCTGTGGAGCCGGGAGGAACGCCCCCTCCCTCTCCTGATAATGCTCGTCTATGGACAAGCTGTGTGAGCAGAGGGAGGGGGGAGTTCCTCCCGGCTCCACAGCACAGCGCGATTGGCGCCGCGAGGCAGAAGGACGTCTCTGGCTAATGGTCAGAAACGCCCTTCTGACCATAGAAGAGCTACGGTACCGGGCCGTAAGCTCTTCACACCGGGCACAGATCGGGAAAGCCGACAGTGCGCTGAATTCAGCGCACTGTCAGCTTTCTGGCAGTATATAGAACTGCATGTGCCCGGATATTGTGAAAGGTCCTCTTTAAGTACTGGGTTTGAATCTGCATCTTATTTGTGTCACTGTCAAAAATACACTCAACGGTAAATTGGCTTCTGTTTGGCAGAAATTAACTCCCCTATTCCACACTCCGTATGCTTTGAGTTGCTTGGCGAGAAATGACCATTACAAATGTTTGTTATAGTATCTCTATTACGCTAGGTTCACACTTGTGTCCACTTGGAGGGACCCCCAAACAGAAATCTAATCCATTTAAAAAAAAAGCGTTACTCACGGACCTCATAGACCTCAATAATGAGTTCACCAGGTTTCCGCACAAAAAGGGTGAAAAATGCATTGAGAAAAGTGATGCTTGCAGTGCTTTTCGCGGCACATTTTTTAAGCGAGTTCGGGGGACCGCTCTTGCTCTTGTAGTTCAATACAGGAGCGTACTGTGCAGGCGTCGGAAGTTGGACCAACAGAAGAAGACAGAAGAGACGGGGTTGCAGCTGAAGATGGAGACGGCGGTGGAGTGAGCTCTCGGGCAGCAGTGGGGACGCTCCCATCGCAGTTTAAGCGCTGGGGCCCGCCCTCATAGCTGCGGAAAACTCATTTGCATACCGGTTAAAACCGGTATTTCTAAGGAACGGCGCCACGGAGACCATGTCTAAAGGTAAGAGACGAATAGCCATTCTTAAGCTACCAGGCGCCCTCATGTGTGGCAGCCTTTGTTACAAACTAAACTGATATTCTCTCTCCTTTCCTATTTTACACTCCTTGTCTATCACTATAAGGAACATTAGTATGCTGGATCTGCTGGACTAATATTGCTGGACTGAAATTGCGGCAGAACACTTCTTCAAAGGAATCTTTTGAGCCTTTGTTTGTGCGGGACAATGCCTTCACACACACAGGGGAGGCTTGTGTACACAAAGGAGGCTTTGTTACAGCTTATGGCTGCAGGACAGGACAGCAAGCATGGTCTTATCATCCCACATGAGCTAAGAAGAAAACTCAGGCGATTTAGGAAACGTGGACGGCGGGCCGGTGTGTCAAAACAGGCAAGGAAAAATCGCAACAAGCATGTAATTCCGGCTATCATTATGGGGAATGTGAGATCAATTGTGAATAAGATGGATGAACTGACAGCACTGACCAGACATCAACAGGAGTTTCGTGAGTGCAGTATGATGCTGCTTACAGAGACTTGGCTTACTGAAATCACTCCGGACACACTCGCCTCCTTGGTGGGCTTCAAACTTCTTTGTGCGGACAGGACGCTGGAGAGCGGTAAGCTCAAGGGAGGAGGGATCGCAATATTTGTGAATGAGAGATGGTGTAATCCAGGACATGTTGTAGTTAAGAAACAATTGTGTGGAAAGGATATTGAACTACTGGCCGTGAGCATGAGACCTTTCTACCTGCCAAGGGAACTATCACATGTTATCGTACTAGCTGCATATGTCCCCCCCTCTGCTAAAGCTGATGCTGCCTGTGAAGTCCTCCATGCGGTTGTGAGCGATCTGCAATCATCTCACCCCCATGCCCTGCTCCTAGTGTCTGGAGACTTCAACCACGTCTCCCCAGCATCCACTCTACCAGGCTTCACACAGTACGTAACCTGCTATACAAGAGACAGCAAAACGCTGGGACAGCCTGAAGGTGATATCCGGACACAAACAAAAGGCAGCTCATCAGATAGGAGGAGACAGGAAGTGGCTTAATGAGCTTAATCTATTTTTCAATAGATTCGACTCCAAACCAACTCCCCCCTCACAAGCAACCCCCCTCCCCTCACACACTAAGACCCAACCCCCACCGACTGGCAGTAAATTGCAATCCGAATGTCTGATCCTCAAGGAGTCTCTGGTGTGTCGGCAAATCAAGAGGATTAAGGCAGACAAGGCCGGCGGACCCGATGGGATAAGCGCAAGAGTTCTTAAAATGTGCAGTGACCAGCTGTGTGGTATTATTACGCACATGTACAATATGAGTCTGAAGCTGGGAGTGGTACCTCAACTGTGGAAAACATCTTGTGTGGTACCAGTCCCAAAGAAACCCAACCCGATGGACTACAATGACTACCGACCTGTAGCACTGACATCCCACCTGATGAAGGTCCTAGAGAGACTGGTCCTGACACACCTATGCCCCCTAGTGAGCTCCGCTCTGGACCCCCTCCAGTTTGCCTACCGGCCGGGCATTGGGGTAGATGACGCCATCATCCACCTTCTTCATAGAGCTCTCTCTCACCTGGAGAAACCCGGGAACACTGTGAGAATAATGTTCTTTGATTTCTCCAGTGCGTTCAACACCATTCAGCCAGAGCTACTGAGGGAGAAGCTGAACCTTGGTGGAGTGGACCATCACCTGTCCAACTGGATCCTAGACTACCTGACAACCCGCCCTCAGTATGTGAGAGCCCAGGACTGTGTGTCTGACACTGTGATCTGTAGTACGGGGGCACCACAAGGTACAGTTCTTGCCCCATTTCTCTTCACACTGTACACTGCTGACTTTAGGCACAACTCCTTCAGCTGTTACTTACAGAAGTACTCCGATGACTCTGCTATAGTAGGCCTTATCACTGATGGTGACGATAGGGAATACAGAGACTTAAACCGGGATTTTGTTGAATGGTGCCAGCAGAACCATCTCAGGATTAATGCTGGGAAGACCAAGGAGATGGTGGTGGACTTTGGGAAACGGAGGAGTGCTCTGACCCCGGTGGAGATCCAAGGGACATGCATTGAGATAGTCAGGACCTATAAGTATCTGGGTGTGCTCCTCAACAATAAACTAGACTGGGCTGATCACCTGGAGGCGCTGCACAGAAAGGGCCACAGCAGACTCTACCTGCTCAGGAGGCTGAGGGCCTTCGGAGTCCAGGGGACACTTCTTAGGGCCTTCTTCAACTCTGTGGTTGCCTCAGCCATCTTTTTCGGTGTGGCCTGCTGGGGGAGCAGTATATCAACCAGGGACAGAAATAGACTTGACAGGCTGATCAGGAGGGCCAGCTCTGTCCTGGGGAGCCCCTTGGACCCAGTACAGGTGGTGGGTGACAGAAGGATACTATCCGTGGTGACCTCCATGCGGGAGAACAAATCCCACCCCATGTATGGGACCTTGATGGCACTTGGCAGCACTGTAAGTGACCGTCTGCTTCACCCCAAGTGTGAGAAGGAGCGCTATCGCAAGTCCTTCCTTCCAACCGCGACCAGGCTGTATAATCTACATCAGACCAAGCGGAGACACTCCGCACAGAGAACTAATGATTATGAATGTCCTCCTTTTTTCTCTGTTCCGTAGCTGCTCTGTTCCTTAGGACTCCTAGTATATCTTTCTCAGCATATGTGTGTCTACTACTTCTGTAATATTTACTGTGTATTATCATGTATCTGTATTACTATGCAGATGAAACATACTGAAATTTCCCCACTGTGGGACTATTAAAGGATTATCTTAAGGCTATTCCGACATGGTAATTAGATAAAATGTTGCTTTAGTGGTAGAATCCCTTAAAAAAAAAAAAAACAAAAAAAAAAAACACCAAAACAAAACACCTTATTTACATATACACACCATAACAAACATATTTACCCCATCCCAATGCAGCACTTTTTTACTCCCTGCTTTCCAAAAGCCTTAACTTTATTATAGATGAGGGCTGGATAAATTGTACTTCATATCAGCACTAGAGATGAGCAAGTAGTATTCGATCGAATACTCCCATAGGAATGCGTGTAAGCGGGCGAAAACCAAGGGGTTAAGCGCATCAAATATTCACTGCACTTAACCCCTTGGTGTTCGGCCGCTTACACGCATTTCTATTGGAGCGAGGTATTCGATCGAATACTACTCGCTGATCTCTAATCAGCACCATTTAATATTCTGTAAAAAGTACTAGGTAGGTGGAAACAAATTCAGAATGGGGTGGGATACGGGAGGAAAAAACAAGAAAAACACTTAGGCTCGCATTTACTAATGCGAATGCACCTTGAAAGTGTCCAAAAATGCGCTCCAAATTGGCACACTGTGGTGTATCTCCCGCTCGCAACTTTTTTAGATAGAGGGTGGAAGTCAAATGAATGGGCCGACTCCGGAGGTTGCTGCCGCCAGGTGGACATAGCGGCTAAACGCGCTGCGGAATCCGCCTGAGTAACGGCTAGTTCACAAGGGGGTAAGGAGGTAGATTTTAACAGCGGATTTTGCCTCAAAATCCGCTTCCATACAATGGTGGTCTATTGAGACCACTAGCATTCTTTTTCCTGCTAGCGGCAAGTTGCCACTAGCAGAAAAAAGAAGCAAGCTGCCCTTTCTTCAGGCAGATTCCACGGCCTTCCGCCAGCAATCTCTGGAGTTAGCCCATTCATTTGAGCCGACTCCGGCGGGGAAGCTGCGACCGTCATGGTAGGCGAGTTTTGACCCGAGATTGACACGGCTCCCCGCGTCACTCTCAGTGCCAAAATCCACCCCCGTGAACAAGCCCTTAAGGGCAGCTCGCTTCTTTTTCCCGCTAGCGGAAAAAAGAACGCTAGTGGTCTCCATAGACCATCATTGTGAGGGGGCGGATTATGCACCATAATCTTACCCCTCTGTTCTTGTGTGAACGGGCCCTTAAACTGTTGTGACCATGGGACTGAAATAGCTTCTCATAGAGTCTAAAATATGCTTTCCAGTAGCAGCTTTAATAATAAAAAATTATATATATATATATATATATATATATATATATATATACACACACATTTTATAGGTGTGTGTTTTACATGTTACAGGAGAAATTAGTTAGAAGATAAAGGCAACGAACAGTGACAAGAGACGGCGTCAAAGGTTTGAAATGTAAAACTATTTCATACTTACACAGAGTCTGCCATTTCCCTGACTCTCCCGCCAAAACAGTCAAACTTCATACGTAGCTGCGCATGCCTTAAGTAGTTGGCTAGTGTTCTCTATGGTAAGAGAGTCGCTCACTGCGTTCTCTCTATGATTGTGGAGGACTCGAGGTTTGGGACGTCTGCGTGAGGAGGGTTGGAGTAAAGTTACAGCCGTGACGTCACAGGGAGGAAGTAAGGCAAGGGGGGGAGAGGATAGCAGGGAGTAAGCAGAGCTTCCTTACTCTGCAGAAAACCAAGAAGAAAGAAGAGTTTTGTGAGGATAAGTTACTGGGGGAAATTGCAGACGAGAACAATAACTAGAAGAAGGAATGTAGGGAGGAGATAGTGTGTAGGTAAATCGTCTTCTCTGCCTCACCTCAGGAACTCCTCAGGCACTGGCACAAGCTCAATGGGAGGCAGTGATAGTCTACCTACTGTGCTGTTAACCCTCTAAGACCTGACTTGCACCTCTTCTTAGAAATGGCCCCTGAGGGACAGAACTCCTACAGGAGTGTGAGGTAAGTGTGTTTGTGACTGTGGGTGGTTTGTCACGATGTGGTGGCGCCCCCTATGGGAAGTGCTGGCTCTGTGCTTACATCTGACCACTATGAGTAATGGACAGCATCACATCCCCCCCCCCCCAGCAAATGAGCTAAGAGACTGAAGAAGGGCCAGTGTATTGTAACAACGTGTAATCTTAGGCAGGGAGGTTGTCTAGCTAAAACTGTACTCATTTAACCTACTTCCTGTTCTGAGTATGATCACTGGTATGAAGTATGATAAAGTCATCTATACCGGAGGATTATATTGGCTAATAAACTGGCAATCACATCAATAGCAATCTCTGCTCTTGAAGTAGCTGTCTGCAGACACTGGAGTGCTCTGATAATAGCTTGCACTGCTGTGGGGAATTTATTAGGCTGTTGTCTGGCTCTATTGATATTTTTATGTCAGACGGTGCCTGCCTTATACAGTATATGAGTAACCCCAGCTGCTTCCTTTGTTGCATTTCCCTTTCCCCACTACTTATGGCTTATTATTTGATGGAGTTTATATAATTTCTCTAGAGACAGAACTTTGCCACAGGATATGCCATCCATGCATAATAGGCCCTCCTTAGTCACCCATATCTATATAGACAGTGCCCTGTTCACAGCCACAAGTTTATGGGAGTTTAAAAAATAGCAGAGATTGCCAGATTAGTCTTTTATGAATTGAAAAAAGCGCTTGTGCAATGCAAAGTACAGTACAGCTTCTGCCAAAGAATCAGGAATAATATTTTGGCTAGACATAGGCTTTCTATTTGCTTCTCAGCATGGGTAGCAGTATTAAACAGTAAAAGGTAGTTGTACTGATGCAGGATACTTCCCACTCCATGCACCTCTGTCTCAAACAATCTTTATCTGCACCTGATAACAGATTGGTGAACTGCTTAGATAATGGTCTTTCTTTCCCTCTGTATCTAGGAGGAGTTGGTGTGGGTCCATTACTCAGACTTCATAGATCAGAGGAATGGGTGAGTTTTGTCCTCTGTTCAGAAAGAAGTGGTGGTTAGTAGAGATGAGCGCAAACTGTTCGGATCAGCCGATCCGAACAGCACGCTCCCATAGAAATGAATGGAAGCACCTATAATGCTGACTTTCCCGCCGGCCGGCGTCACAGGTGCTTCCATTCATTTCTATGGGAGCGTGCTGTTCGGATCGGCTGATCCGAACAGTGTTCGCTCATCACTAGCACTGGTTAGGCATTGCATGCACTGCTCTATTTTTTTTTCAATGGGAGTTCCAGAAATAGCTGAACTACATTGGTCTCCAGTACTCCCATTGAAATCATTGCAGTGTTCATACATTGCCTGACCACCACTCCATTCAAAACAGGGGACAAACACTGCTTAGGCCCCCACCAATGTGTCTTAAGTTTTCCAAATGGTAAAATCCTTTTAATGGTTTTGCGTTCACTTGTACCTGCTTTGACACTCTTATAAATTGTGTGGAAAAGGAGCAGAAGCTAGGTGGAATAATTGTGGGAAGCTTCAGCCTAGTTACAATGTCCACTTGGTAATCGCGCCTACTGGACATAAAATCAAAATCTCCCTTTATGATTTTCAATCATTTATAATTTCACGTGCAAACAATAGAGAGGCACCAATGGAAAGGTCATTACTTTATCTTACACGTAGTGGAGCCAGTTTACTGTGGAAGAATAAAAACAGCTGACAGATTCCCTTTATGCTGGCTATACACATTTTTTGTTGCCTGTTTTAGGCAACTTTGACCCCTTTATCTACCATAAAAAAAAATTGTGTTGGGTTTTGCAAACAGACAGTCTCAGTAGACATTAGACTGACAAAATCAAAGTTTGCATGTGCTGGACATTGCACGTATGGTTGCATCACGATCTTAGAATCCCTTTAAGATGATATCATTAGAATCCCTTTTTGAAGTAATACCACATCAGAATAGCCTTAAGAAAGGCTATTCTTCCCTACCTTTATAATTCTGCTCCACGCCACCGTTCCGTTGATGTCCTGGTTTTTCACCACGTGCAAATGAGTCTCCTGACAGCACAGGGGGCGTCTTCAGCAGACTCTCCAGCAACACCTTCAGCATCTTCTTCAAACCTTCCTCTCCCGCTGGAGCCTGCGTTCGGAATTGAAATCCCGCACATGCTCAGTCTGATAGGGCTTCGGGAAGAGCTGACTGTACATGTCTGGCCATTTTACTGTGGCCGCTTACAGGCCACAGTAAAATGGCCAAACAGATATGCCCAGTGGGCTCTGCCTAAAGCTCGATGGCAGAGCCGACTGGGCATGCGCCGGATTTTGATCCCGAACGCAGGCTCGGCTGGGAGATGACGTCGAGGATGGAATCATCGCTGGAGAGTCTTCAGGCAGCACATGGGACGCCCCCTGTGCTGCCTTGGGGCTTATTTGCATACAGTGAAAAACTGGGATATCAACGGAATGGTGGCAAGGAGCAGAATTATAAAGATAGGGAAGAAAAGCCTTTCTAAGGGTTAATTCACACGGCGGAAACCTTTTTCTGCTGTGTGGCTTTTTCACGTGGCTAGCCGTGATGGGATGCCGATGCAGTGCATCGACATACCGCTCCTGTTTAGGCCCAGATGAATGCACCTAATCAGGAGGGAGTCTCGAGCCACGGACGCCGCAGCGGACTCAGCTGCGAAATCTGCCTGAAGATAGGGCATACCGTCTTTTTTCTGCTAGCTGCATTTTTTGCCTCCCATTCACTTCTATTGCTTTCTTCAGGCGGAAAACGCCTGAAGAAAGGTCATGCAGAAAAAAAAAGCTAGCTGTTCACATAGGGCTCCATTGTAAAGGGGCTGATTTTGAAGCGAAATCCGCTGTCAAAAACCTCCCCTTTGCCCACATGTGAACTAGCCTGCATGAGATTTTTATGTGTTGTAAAGGGGGGCATCTTGAAAACTTAGCTTAACATTTTACTTTGTTTTTAAGCTGTAACGCTAAGTTCACACTAGCATTTGGGTTTACATCTTTTGGGTCCGCATGTAGACCCGAAAGATAGAAACCCTGTCCACTTAAAAAGTGGTTACATGCAGAAACTCTGAGATCCCATAGACTACTGCCGGTGCTTCGGTGTCTCCCACTGTTGTCCGCTCCAGATGCTCTCAGGAGCTTGTTCTGGCAGAAGTCCTCACTACACCTGCCCGCTGAGCCCAATCAATGACCTAAGGAATGGTCACGGGACGTCCCATCCTGTCTCAGAGGTCAGAATCTCGCCCCTTGTCTGCTCCTGCCCGACAGAGGCTAAGTAGCATAACGGGCAACAAAGTTAACAGCATTGATTGCTTAGGAATGGTGGAGACTAGACAAAAAAATCAGTTTATGTGGAGTAGCAGCTATTAATTGATGTAAAGAGGTGAATTTGTTGGAGGTGGTGAAAGGTCCTCTTTAATGGATTACAACATCTGAGAACCTGTTCTCTGGCATGGTGAAACAGCCTTGTCCCTGGCCCGGAACATCAGTATTTGAGCAGGGAACAGACCTGCTGCAAGCTGGGTTAAATGACTATAATAATTTATCAGTATCTGTTAACTTGTTCCAATGGCACTTAATTTAGGACTACATGAAGACTTTATCTGTGATTCCTCACCCTGACTAAAGATCACTTGGTCATCCTGCAAATTCTTTACTGACATGTTTCACTGTGGTTCACTTGGCTGCAGCAGCATCCACCGCAGGTTAGACACCTTGGAGGAGACTGGCTTTTAATATGCCAGTCTTCATAAATTACGTACTTTAGTTTGGTGCATTTTTATAAATAAACTTCCATGTACTGTTGGAAGGGGATAGCACATACCCTTTTAAATAGATTGTGTCCTATTTTTATTTTTCTGTCAACATGGTTTCACAAATTTTCTTCTCCTAATTTTCAGTACCTTTTTTATTTGTTCTGTTTGGGGTTGTTTGGCACAGGCTCTAGTATTTTGCCTCTTACCAGAGTGACAGACACATTCAGTTGTGCTTCTAAAAAATCTTTTTGGTATAATATCTCAGGATGGGTATGAGAAGACTTGAATGTGCTGTCTTGGATTTACTGTATTTTGCCACTTCTTTTGCTTTTGTCTGGCAGCCAAACTCCCTGTCTAGCCTACAGATATGGTTATGTACCTAGCTTGGCTTAATAGCGCAGTCAATACCAGAATAACATTTACAGTGTTTGGGGCATATTTATTAATAATACATTTTATTTATATTGCGCCAACATACGCCGCAGCGCTGTACAATTTGTAGGGTTCAAATACAGACAAAAAGATACATTACAAAGAAAGTCATTTCACACAAAGGGACTGAGGGCCCTGCTCGCAAGAGCTAATAATCTATGAGGTAGCAGGGGCGTCATTGGAGGTAGCATTGCTTATAGAGTGGTCAGACAATTTTGTAATAGAGGTTGCTGTCATTACACAAGCATAAAACTATGAGCCGTCACCAGTCGTGTCCTTTAAAATGTGGATGGTTCTTGGACATATAAAGTGGGGTAATGTGGGATCTGGAACAGAGGTGGGTTAAATTTTGGGAATTCTAATTTCGGCACGGAAGGGTTTACATTAGGAATTGTGATAGGCCTGTCTGAAAAGATGTGTCTTTAGTTTGCGTTTGAAGCTGTAGAAATTGGGAGTTAATCTGATTGTCCGGGTAGAGCATTCCAGAGAAGTGGTGCAACTCGGGAGAAGTCTTGTATACGAGCGTGGAAGGTTCTGATAATAGAGGATGTAAGTCTTAGGTCATTGAGGGAACGGAGAGCACGGGTTGAGCAGTAGACAGAGATGAAGGAGGAAATGTAGGGAGGTGCAGTATTATGGAGAGCCTTGTGGATCAGTGTGATAAGTTTATATTTTATTCTATAATGAATAGGCAGCCAATGTGACTAAAGGTCCTCTTTAAACTTGGCCTGCTTTGCAAAAGAGAATCTGCACCATGCTTGTTCTTTTGTGTGTCATAAATGTGTTGTAAAGTAAACTTCTAAACCTCGTTAATTCTGGTGCGCCCTTTTTTCAGAAGTGTTGATCCAGTATGTCGTAACTGCTGTCCACCATAAATTTTGGCACAAATATAGACTGCGCTGACTTCTGTTGATAAATGTACCCCATTGTGGGTCTATGAACAGCAGTGCATAGAACTATATTATATTATGGTAGGATTGTTAAAACCCCTATACTTTGCTAATATCTGTGCAGCCTTACAGTTTTGGAATTGCAGTTCTGGCTTTTTCCCCCCTATATGAATAATGAATACCCAATACTTTTATTTGCTAAGAAACACTATAGTGCCAGATGCAATGAAATACCACCTGTAAATCTAGCAGTATGGTAAAGTCTTTAGCCCTTAGAGAACATACAACCTATGCTGAACAAGTCCAGGTGGCCAATGTCAGAACTTATAATGGTGCATGCACACTTTCTTTGGCTCCTATTTTGGCAGTTTTTCTTCTAGTTTCTGCTTTATTCTTTCTGCCTCCTGATGTAAGTTTATGACTTCATATAACAGGGTCTTTGTACAAAACTGTTAAATGCAGCTGGTATGTTAGATGACCGTATCATCGTACAATGGCAATGAAGTTGGCCATACATAACATATATGTATGTGGAACCTATGTGCAGCTGTAGACTATCCCTTCCAAATCCCATACGTATGTACTCGGCTTGACCGAGTTTGCATGTGTACAGAAAAGTTGTACATTGTGAATACCATAGTGACATGCAGTGCTTTCAATGACTCCTTCCCTTTAATAATCTATGGAAATGTAATATTAATGAGATCAGGACAGTGGGGGTCCTACTGCTACTCTGATAAGACTATATCTTTGCATTATTGAGTTCATACTGATTCTGTGTCTGTAGATTTATTGAAGGGGGAAGGTTTCAAGCCATGTAAGTACATGTTTCTGGATATGTTATCTGGTGTGCAGAAGTGCCTGTGTTACAGAACTAAGACACTTCTGCACACGAGAACATTTCCTGAATGAGATATCAAGGACATGTTGTTACTCGGCACGAGCCTCCCTTCTAGCTTGCACTGCATTTGGTGCAAAGAGATGAGAAAAAAGATCGGGGGAACAACAACAAACAAAAAAACTACAGACAGAGCTGGGCTACTTGTGCCTCAAAATTTAATGTAAGTTTTATTCTCATTCATGCTTTTTTTTTTTTTTTTTTCCCCAATGCTTCTGCTTGCAGACTAAAAAAAGTGAAATCGCCTGAAGGGAGAAGCAATCTGATCTGGCTAATGCAGTCTTCCTTGTCCTATCACCCAACTATTGATTACAGTTAAATAGTTGAATGTAGTTTGCAGTGGGAAGGGAAAGCAACCTTTTATTTTAATTTTTTTTTATTATGGGATTGTAAGGCGTGGAGCTATGAATGATGCAGTTAAATGAGTACAGGTAACCATTACATCTTTATAGAAGGTACAGCAGGTTTTGTGTGTTTTATGGTCGCTACAGATAAATGGCAGAATACTTTTTTTTTATTGGAGTTCTCTAGACTGTGGGGCAGTTTTGATAGTGATGACCTACCTGCAGGATAGGTCAATCCACTTCACATCAGTGGGGTCTGACACCCAGACTCTGCACTCTGTCAGCTGCTCCAGGCAACCTCTGTCTAAGGGGATGGCGCCTAAAGTAGTCGACTTTTCCCCCATGTGCAAAAGAGGCTTCAGCATACAATTTACAATTTGAGAAAGTTTTTAAGCATTATTCACCACTAGAGATGAGCGAACACTAAAATGTTCGAGGTTCGAAATTCGATTCGAACAGCCGCTCACTGTTCGAGTGTTCGAACGGGTTTCGAACCCCATTATAGTCTATGGGGAACATATACTCGTTAAGGGGGAAACCCAAATCCGTGTCTGGAGGGTCACCAAGTCCACTATGACACCCCAGGAAATGATACCAACACCCTGGAATGACACTGGGACAGCAGGGGAAGCATGTCTGGGGGCATAAAAGTCACTTTATTTCATGGAAATTTTCACAAGCTAACTTTTCCCCATAGGAATGCATTGGCCAGCGCTGATTGGCCAGAGTACGGAATTCGACCAATCAGCGCTGGCTCTGCTGGAGGAGGCGGAGTCTAAGATCGCTCCATACCAGTCTCCATTCAGGTCCGACCTTAGACTCCGCCTCCTCCGGCAGAGCCAGTGCTGATTGGCCGAAGGCTGGCCAAGGCAGAGCCATCTTGTGTAGCAGAGCTGAGTGTGCATAAGGGTTCTAGTGCACCCTCGGCTCTGCTACATCTGATGTAGCAGAGCCGAGTATGGATATAGGAATCCATAGGAATGCATTGGCCAGAGTACGGAATTCGACCAATCAGCGCTGGCTCTGCTGGAGGAGGCGGAGTCTAAGATCGCTCCACACTAGTCTCCATTCAGGTCCGACCTTAGACTCCGCCTCCTCCGGCAGAGCCAGCGCTGATTGGCCGAAGGCTGGCCAAGGCAGAGCCATCTGATGTAGCAGAGCCGAGTGTGCATAAGGGTTCTAGTGCACCCTCGGCTCTGCTACATCTGATGGGCTGACCGGCACACGGTGTAGTTGAGCAGAACTGGCTCAGCACTGCTAAGTCTCTGCATTCCCATAGGAATGCATTGGCCAGCCTTCGGCCAATCAGCGCTGGCTCTGCCGGAGGAGGCGGAGTCTAAGGTCGGACCTGAATGGAGACTGGTGTGGAGCGATCTTAGACTCCGCCTCCTCCAGCAGAGCCAGCGCTGATTGGCCAGAGTACGGAATTCGACCAATCAGCGCTGTCCAATGCATTCCTATGGGAAAAAGTTTATGTCACAAAAATCACAATTACACACCCGATAGAGCCCCAAAAAGTTATTTTTAATAACATTCCTACCTAAATAAAGGTTATCCCTAGCTATCCCTGCCTGTACAGCTATCCCTTTCTCTAAGTCACAAAGTTCACATTCTCATATGACCCGGATTTGAAATCCACTATTCGTCTAAAATGGAGGTCACCTGATTTCGGCAGCCAATGACTTTTTCCGATTTTTTTTCGATGCCTCCGGTGTCGTAGTTCCTGTCCCACCTCACCTGCGCTGTTATTGGTGCAAAAAAAGCGCCAGGGAAGGTGGGAGGGGAATCAAATTTTTTTGGAGTTTGCCACGTGATGTTCGATTCGAATCGAACACATCGAACAGCCTGATATCCGATCGAACATGTGTTCGATAGAACACTGTTCGCTCATCTCTATTCACCACATGTCCAGGCAATGTTTCTGACCTGCATTATACTAGTTGTCCATATAGAGAGTTATTTTATTAAAGGGGTACTCCCACCTCACATACTCAGCAGTCTTCACTCTTGTAAAATCTTCTTTCTTCCTGGTTTCTTGCATCATTTGGTGGGCGGGGTTTCATAGGCAACCTGCCGTTTAGCTCCGCCCCCAAATTCACGTGTAGCTCCGCCCACCCACATTGAACTATGAAGTACAGGCAGCAGCAACTCCATTCTGTGTTACATACAGAGACTGCCTGTCTCTGCCATAATGAACACAATTGAATTAGCTAGCCTGATAACTGGGAGAACAGAAGAAATGAAAGCAGCTCCTCTCCCCTATCTGAGTGCAGGACCTAGGTCACATGTGGTGTAGACACAGGAATAGCTAGATACACAGGCTCGCTCCCTGCACTTAGCCCCTCCCCCCTGAGAGCAGCAGATACATCATTTGACTCAGGAGCAGCTAGGTCAGGGCTGTGGCCACAAAAAATTGAATAAAGTAAGATAGTGGACAAACAAAGCAGTTTTGCTGAAGCAATGTATTTAGGAAAAGTCTTACATCCACATTAACCAGCAGTATAGATAGGATCCTTGTGATGGGACAACCCCTTTAAGCTTAGTAGAGCTAGCAGTAGTCTGTATGTCTCTCTTCCTTTCTTTCCCTAGCAACCTCCTTCACACTCTTTTGTGTAAGAGTGGGAAACTAACAGTCCTTTGCCTTGAATGCAGGTTCTAATACGGGTAAGAGACCATAGAGTGAAGTGTGGTAAGGAATGCAGCCTGATAAATGGAGAAAGAAGCATTTTTTTTTTATTACCAGTTTCTTCTGTTCACTTTTGAAACAAAGGTTTGCCTCCTATGAGGCCCAGAGGTTCAACCTAGTCTTAAATAGCCCTGTGTTAGTCCTAAGCAGTATGTGGCCACCTTAAATAAAAATAGTAATAGGGTTATAAATCATGTTTAACAGATGAGCGAAAGATTCCAGAAGAAAGTGAGGTTAAATATCTTAGTGTTAACAGATGAGCGAAAGATTCCAGAAGAAAGTGAGGTTAAATATCTTAGTGCTATTGCTTGATATACTAATTTTTTGTTACAATACAATAACAATACAATGTGTTATGTTGTATTGTCTGTTCATGTACTTCTTATTTGTAAAGTGCTGTAGAATCTGTTGGTGTTATATAAATAAAATGTATTATAATATTAATTATGTATTTTTAGCAAGAGAAGTAGTGACAGCTGGGGACAGAGACTAGAGAAGGTGCGAGTGAATAGTCACTAATACAGGTAATGGGGTGAGAAGAATCAAAGATCTGAGCTGGGAGACTACTTCTGTAATTGGCTGAACAATATGATGTTTATTAGGTGAGGGGATCAATGTTCCTTAGTGATTGGACTGTTATTTCCTGATGGATCTCATCGATTTTGTCTTTGAATTAAGTGGGAACTGAGCCATTTTTTTTGTTTTTGCATTTCTGATTTTTTTTTTCCCCTTCCCACGTTCTAAGAGCCATAATTTTTTTTAATTTTTAGAGTCACATGATGGCTTATTGTTTGCCAAACAAATTGTACTTTGTAATGGCACCATTCAATATCCTGTGCAATGTACTGGGAAGCTGGAAAAAAGTTCAGACAGAGTTGGAATTGTGGAATTGTTACTTGTATTCTGTGGGTTAGTACAATCACAGCGATACCAAAATTGATAAACTTCTTTTTGTCATGCTCGGACACCTGTAACTTTTTCATATTTACGTGTATGAAGTTGGTTAAGCTGTCTTTTGGGTTTTTTTTTTTTTAAATTTGGGACAAAATGTCATTTTTATTCCATTTTGGGGGAATGTATCATGGTTTGATCTCTTTTTATAAAAATTTTTTATGGCATTGACTGCAAGCATGACCGGCATGCGAGCGCTCCCCATAGAAATGAATGGAAAAAAGCAGTCCATTCATTTCTATGGGGAGCGCTCGCATGCCGGCTCCCATAGAAATGAATGGAAAGTGTCCGGCAGCCCTGCTGTAACGCCGGCGTGTACGGCTGTGATACACGCTGGCGTTCCGTAGTGTGAATGCACCCTAACACGTCGGAATAACCTTAAGAAAGGCTATTCATCTCCTACCTTTAGATGTGTTCTCCGCGCCGCCGTTCCGTAGAAATACCGGTTTTGGACGGTATGCAAATGAGTTCTCTTGCAGCACTGGGGGCGGGCCCCAGCGCTCAAACAGCACTGGGGGCATCCTCAATGCTGCCAGAGAACTCTCCAGTGCCGCCTCCATCTTCTTCAGGAACATCCTCTTCCTGTGTCTTCTTCCGGCGCAGGCTTTGAAACTTGTAGGCTTTGGGCAGGGCCTACTGCGCATGCCCACAGGCCACAAGAAAATCGCCACTTACTTATTGTGTAAGTGGCCATTTTTCATGTGGCCGCGGGCAAGCGCAGTAGGCTTTGCCCAAGGCCTACAAGTTTCAAAGCCTGCGCCAGAAGAAGATGGAGGCGGCGCGGGAGAGTTCTCTGGCAGCATTGAGGACGCCCCCAGTGCTGTTTGAGCGGAACGGCGGCGCGGAGAAGACATCTAAAGTTAGGAGATGAATAGCCTTTCGTAAGGCTATTCCGATGTATTAGGGACAAAAAAATTACTTCTGAATTATAGGATCCCTTTAATTTATAGTGTAGTTTGTTTGTTTTTTGTTTTTTTACCTTGAACCTTTGGGAGACTGCTCACTCATACAATAGCCTGCTATATTAACATATTGCAGTTCTATAGTCCGTGTAATAGAACTATATTAATAACAAGCCTGAGAGCCTTGAATATGCTCCCAGCTGTCAAGGCAACTGATCACTGCCCTCCCATGATGTCCTGGAGAGGCAGCGATTGTTATTAATGACATCTGCGCATCTCCAGTACATGGAGAAGGCTCAGCTCCTGAGCCCTCTCCATATAGCCACTCACGCCTAATCACATACATGTATGTGATTTTGCTTGAAGGGGTTAACACAGAGGTTTGTGATAAGTGCCTGCACCTTGGGAGTAAGTAAGGCTTGGTTCACATATGCTGATGTGTTCCGTATAATGGGGTCCATGCGCTTGAACTGCACAGCGCTTGCAGTTGCATTTGTGTTCCATCCATAGAGATCCTCATGCGGACTCTTATGTGAACCGGGCATTAGGAGTGAAAAGTTTCAAAGAGTAATTTAGAGGTTATTGGAGAGCAAGGAGATGCGAGTTGTGAAATATGCTTGTTTGGCAAGGAGAAGGGCAGAGTTATAGCTTTTGAGCATAAACATGGAGTGGAGTCTGTGTGTGTTTGTAATTTTTTCCACAGACTTTCAGCACACCTATAGCACCACTGAAGAAAACGCTTGTGTGGTGTGTGCCAACATATTTGCCAAAAGGTTTGTGTGGAGGGTGGAGCCACCTCATCCAGTAGACTTTTAAAGGGTTTCTGAGATGTCATGAAAAGTTGAAATTAGCAGGGTGCTGCTGGGCAGTCTATTCTATGACTGTACAAGCCTTCATACATGATGCCATATTAGTTTTTCTACTGCTAATAAACATATGGCTAAAATACAATTTACATTTGCCTCTGACCCAATACGATTCTTTATACATACATGATTGATAATGTCCATGATCCATTTTGTCAGGAGTAACTATATAATTGCAATAAAATAGCTGATTAAAAGCCCAAGTGACCATAATTTTGCAGATCCAAGAACACTAGAAACACTCTGAGCACAGTCAGTAAAGCTGCTTGATGTCTGTGAATAATATTCCATCTGTAACCACACACACAGCCAGAAGTACATAAAAGTACATAGAAGACCTTTTCTTACATTTTAAGCTGTGAGCTTTTCAGCATCCCCAGATTTTTAACACAACAGCTTGCAGACATGTCTGTGCAGGCTGTGATCAGAATCAACCCCTCCACCTCCAATCATCTTGTGAAGAAAGTAAAGTACTTCCCTCTACCCTCAAATTCCATTCCATCCTGCTTATCTTGGTATCTAGAGAGGGACTTCCTTAGTAACAGGAGTGAACAGCAAATTAGCAAGAAGTAGCAGGAACTTTAAAGAGGTTTTCAGGTAGAAATCAGCCACATTTTTAATTAGTGTATTACATTTTGGTCCAGAGTCACATGCTCTATGAAAGGAGACTAAGTATCCTGACTGTAAAATTATTGACTATTTAAAAGTTGCTTTATAGTAAATGGTGGCCTTGTTGGGACAGGAGCGTAAAAAGATGGCAGACAGTGAGTGTTGCTGGGTGTTAATGGCACATACGTTCCTGTATGTACAATGGGTTGGAATGCTCTGAGCAGGAGAGAAAGCACTGATGGTAAAAGAAAGAAGGTTAATGTCTGCAAGTGGGTGGGAAGAATTAATAAAACTGAAAAAAAAAAAATTGGGAAAAAGTCTTATTGCAGTCTGTGTGTGTAGAAATAGGGCCACTTTTATGGGGCCTGAGGTGGGAATTGAAATTGAGCCCACTCCCCTGAAGATAGAAATTTAGACTTGACTGCAATGAAGCCGCCTGAATGGGATGTGGCACTGAACCCCACGGCACATGCAAAGTAATCAAAAGAAACTGGGGACATACACCCAGCCTCAGTGCTCAGCATAAAAGGGTTGGACAGATATAACATAAAAATATACTCACCCGTCGCCAACACTACAGTGTCTGCTGTCAACATCTGATGACACATGTGAGTGGCATCACCAGTCCCTCTATAGCAACAGCTGAGCTTCAGATTGGCCTCAGTGGTCACATGAGGTGCAGGACTTCTAGAGAATGAGGTAAGGTGCACAACCGAATGGGCTACGATGGCAGACATCACAGTCCCAGTGACAGGCGAGTGCGGGTTGTTTTTTTTTTTTGTTGCCATAGCCCCCTTGGATTTTATCCATTTCCTGGAAAACCCCTTTAAGAATAATCCCATAAAGCATACAGTATAGTGTCCAATAGTGGCCCCTATGAATTTACCAGTCACAAACTATTATGATACTCTATCGTCTCTTTAGGTAATTAGTGGTGGCTCAGGGGAAGTGATCAAATACAATAAACAGTGTTACTCACCTCTCCTGGGCTCTGGCATTGGTCTTTTTAAGCCACAGCGGAGACCAGGGGAGGTGAGTAACTCTGTTTTGTTATTTTTGATCACTTCTGGGTCTCCACTCACTATACTCTGGGATCTGAAGATATCCCCAAAGTATAAAACAGCAATTTCGCTTCGGGTTTGTTCAGTCCGAATGAAATTTCTGGGTGTGTTCAATGCTTTCTATCCCACCCCATCAGTGACTCCATAATCTGCTGTCTGAGCTGAGGTGCTCATCTTGCCTTATGGCAGATGTGGCCCTGTGCGGAAAAAGTATTAAGTTGTGATGGAAAATTAGAGGCAGCTGGAGAAATGGCAGTGTTAGGCTGAGTTCACACAGAGTTTTTTGGTCAGGATTTTGAGGCCGAATTCGCCTCAAAATCTAAGACGGCTCCCATTGATTTCAATGGGAACTGGTGGTTTCTTTTTTTCCGGGAGCGGTTTGTTCCGGCTCCCGGAAAAAAGAATGGACATGCTCATTCTTCACACGGATTATGCCTCGCGGATCCGCCTGAAGACGCTCCCAACTAGGCCCATTCATTTGGGCCTAATCTGGATCGCAGTGCACTGCACCGGCATCCAGTCGCGGCTACCCTGTACTTTGGACCAGAATCTGAAGAGGCCTCTGCCTCAGATTCCAGCCCAGAATACTCCATCTGAACTTAGCCTTAATGAGGATGTTAGTCTCCCATGATGAGGATGGAAACTTCACAGCATGGCAAAAGGGGATGCCAAGAAGCAAAGAAGTCCAGGAATTGGCATGGTGAGCCAGGGGGACAGTAGATAACTATTTGCAGGGATAGTTGGAAGAAGAGTCTTATGGTGTGGAACTTAAATGAGGGGAAGATTAATGAGGGTGCTGAGGTAATGATCGGAAAAGTTCACTGTGATGATAGAAGTATGCCTACCCCTCCCCCTGCCTTCTGTCAGGCCTAGAAGAATGAGAAAATTTGGACCACCGTGAGATGGAGCAGCATGGCAGGCAATATCCTGCTGACTGGGTATTCCAGAGGGAACCATTAAAAGGCACAGGGTAAGAAGAAGGGATACAATGAGTATTAGGTTAGTGGGACTTCTGTGTATGCTGGGAGAGTTGAGCATGGTGAAAGAAGGTGGACCCATGTTAGGAGAGATGACCACAGAAGCAATTTGGAGGAGACTAGTCAGACAGAAGGTTTAGTGATTTATGAGTTTTTCTGTTTAGTTCCAGTGATAATACAAATAGGTTAGCATGGTTAAAGAAAGTGAAAAGTTTGTGATGGCTGTCCTTGGGAGAGTGACTGATGTGGATAGAGTGTACTGATGAATGGTAATATTGCATAAGGACAGCTAAGATAAGGGGGCATCCGCGCTACCGTTAGTAGTGTCTGTGGCTAGCATCCATTACACTAATGTCTATGGCTAACAGACAGTATAACAGACGCCTGTCCGTTACTATCCATTTTTTTTGCGCATGCTCAGAAAACAGAAAGGAGGAAGAAAAAAAAATGGACACTGTTACTGATAGGTCTGTTATGATAGACATGTTTTTTTTTTTTTTTTTTTTTTTCGGACACTATCTCAGAATGGATGTAGTGTGAACGCCCCCTAACAAGAGAGTATGTAAACCTTGCAATACAATCTTTTACAATTAGTTTGCGAGTTGTCTTATGACCTAAAATCTAGTTCCAAAACTTTGTTATAGCATATTAAGAGTTAATGCCCCTGGGTGCATGTACCAACATATGAAAGTTATTTTCAGAGGCACAGAGAGGGGGTGGGGAGGCCAGGAAACAGTGCTAGGTTTTGTAACACTGTGGCCACAGGAGAGGTTCTCTGTTAAAAATGTCTGTCATGTGCTGTGAAGAAAACGAGAAATCCCTAAACAGGGCTTGATGTATTTGCTATGGGTATGTAAATCACGCATGCATGTGATGTATGGAACTAGCTCAGTGTAAGCTTTTCAGCTGTACTTTGGGTTTCCTGGTGTGTCTGTTTTTAATTTAACCTTAACCCAGTTTGTTGTAGGTAGATACTGTCCTCTCACTTGGTCAGTTTCTTTCAACTACTTTGTTGTCATGCTGCTTGTGGGAATGTGGAAAGATACAGGGCCTTCTAGTCCACTGTACCAGTTAGTCAATGTTTAGTATTGTTTCTTATGTCTATATTGTGTAATGTATGTCAACCTTTAAATGTACAGCACCATGGAATTAATTGTGATCTAAAAATCTATAATAATACTGATGCTAACTGCACTGCTGTGGAGCAGGAAGAGTTAATTCTGGCCTGCCGTCTGTGATAAGGATGCAAGTCTCCAAGCAGCCTGGAAGATATCTAATCTGCTCCCTGCTGTTCAAGTGCTCTTATCTGCTTATCCTCCATTTTTACAGCTTAATGTCCTTTGAGTGGAGTAGGCCATAAATTGACTGACTAACTTCCATAAGTAGTGGGCAGTGTCATCTAGTCAAATCAAATCAAAAATGCTTTATTGGCACGTCCGAATAGGTATTTGGCATTGCCAAAGCTAGTAAAGTGGGGGGTGGGGTAGTTGGGTTCGGGTGGGTGGATGGTGGGTATGGGGGGGTGGTTTGGGTTATAACAGTCCATGGAGTCTCATCTTCCTCTTCGTTGGTGACCGCTATATGGGGGGGTGGGGTTGGAGGTGGGGGTGGGGCGGGTGTATTGGGATAAATATAACAGTCCGTGGAGTCTCATCTTCCTCTGGTTTGGTGACAGCTGGACACGTATTGGGCAGCGATCTCCACAGTTGGCTCTTCTTCTCCCAGTAGGATGTAGAGTTTCCTCTTCTCATCTGCAGATATGAAGTCTGGGATGTGGGCAGAGAGTCTTTGGTAGTAGACGGCCCTCACAGCTGAGTATTTGGTGCAGTGTAGCAGGAAGTGGGTCTCGTCTTCTAGGACCCCCTGGTCACAGTGCTGGCACAGTCTGTTCTCCCGTGGCTTGTACGTCTGCCTGTATCGCCCCGTCTCTATCTCTAGGTTGTGGGCGCTCAGTCTGTACCGGCTCAGGGTCTGTCTGTGCTTGGGGTGGCGTATTCTCTCCAGGTAGGTGGCCATGGTGTAGTCTCTTTGTAGGGATTGGTACACGGTGAGTTTTTTGGAGTTATTTATTTCGTTTCTCCATTCTTCAATGTACCGCTCTCTGTTTGCCTCTGTGGTCGCCTTTATTTCGGCCTTGGTTATCATCTGTTGGTGTTTTTGGTTTGGTGGTTGGCTGTTGTTTGGTTGGTGAGTGTCTGGTTTGCTCAGGTGGCTTAGCCATGCTTGGTGGTGGTAGGAGTCGGGCTTGCTCCCCTGGATGTGTGCCTGGAAAGCTAGCACCCTCTTCTGTATGGTGAGCCATAGGGGGAGTCTGCCTAGCTCTGCCCTGCAGGCTATGTTGGATGTGTTGCGATGGACATGGAGCAGGTATTTGCAGAACTCCAGGTGGAAGTTCTCTTTTGGGCTGGAGTCCCACTTTGACTGGTCTGGGTAGGTGGCTGGGCCCCAAACCTCACTGCCATAGACAAGGATCGGGGAGATGACTGCATCAAATATCTTCAGCCAGACCCTCACCGGTGGTTTGAGGTGGTACAGTTGTCTTCTGATGGCGTAGAAGGTTCTGCAGGCTTTTGCTTTCAGGGTTTCTATTGCTGCTTTGAAGCTTCCTGATTGGCTGAGCTCCAGCCCCAGGTAGGTGTAGCTGTTGGTTTTCTCCAGTGTGGAGCCGTTCAGTGTGAATTGTGGGGTGGTGGAGGCTTTATTGTGGCCCTTCTTCTGAAATACCATGACTTTGGTCTTCTTCTGGTTGATGGGTAGGGCCCATGTGGTGCTGAATTTTTCCAGCACGGACAGGCTTTCTTGGAGGTCTTTCTCGGTGGGGGCCAGGAGTAGGAGGTCATCGGCGTATAGCAGGAACTTCACCTCCCGGTCGTTCAGGGTGAGGCCTGGGGTTGGTGAGGCCTCCAGGGCTGTAGCCAGTTCATTGATATAGATGTTGAAGAGCGTTGGGCTCAGGCTACAGCCTTGTCTGACCCCTCGGGCCTGTTGGAAGTATGCTGTCCTTTTCCCATTCACCTTCACACTGCACTGGTTTCCGGTGTAGGAGCTCTTGATGACGTCATATGTTCTTCCTCCTATTCCACTCTCTAGGAGTTTTAGGAGTAGGCCTGGGTGCCATACTGAGTCGAACGCCTTCTTAAAGTCTACGAAGCAGGCGAATATCTTGCCTCTTCTGGTGTTGTGGACGTGCCTCTTCTGGTGTTGTGGACGTGCCTCTTGATGAGGCTGTGCAGGGTGTAGATATGGTCTGTGGTGCTGTGGTTTGGCATGAACCCTGCTTGGCTCTTGCTGAGGACCCCGTGTTGTGTGAGGAAGGTGAGGATTCTGTTATTGATGATGCTGTTGAACAGTTTCCCCAGTGTGCTGCTGACGCAGATCCCTCTGTAGTTGTTGGGGTCATATTGGTCCCCATTCTTGTAGATGGGGGTTATGAGCCCTTTGTTCCAGTCTTCGGGGAAGTGTCCAGCGTTGAGCACGAGGGTGAATAGCTTTGCCAGTGCCGCGTGTATTGCTGGAGGGCTGTATTTGATCATCTCTGGTAGGATGCCGTCAGGGCCACTGGCCTTTTTGCCTTTCAGCAGGGCAATTCTTTCCTGTATATCTTTTATGGTGATTGGCGAGTCCAGAGGGTTCTGGAAGTCTTTGATGACTTTCTCCATGTCCCTCAGTTTGGTGATTCTGTTGCTGTTCTGGAGTTAGTTCTTCTTCTGGGATGTTTTTGTAGAGACCTCTGAAGTAGTTGAGCCAGATATTGCCATTTTGGATGTGGAGAGAGTTTATCTTGGGCTTTGTGCCCATGTGGTGCCAGGTCTCCCAGAATGAGCTGTCCTGGAGGGAGTCCTCTAGTTGCTCTATTTTGGGAGAGGTACCTCTGTTTCTTCTCTCTGAGGGTGCCTTTGTATTGCTTGCATAGATTGTTGTAGGCTTCCCTCACCTCCTTGTTGTTGGGGTCCCTGTGTTTTTGGTTGGAGGCTGATCTTAGGGTATGGCGTAGTGCTCTGCAGTCGCTGTTGAACCATTTGTGGGACTGTTTGTTGGTTTGTCTTATTGGTTTGGTTCGTTTCAGGCCTGCTAGTTCTGCTGTGGTCTGTAGGATGTACTTGAGGTCCTTCACAGCTCTGGTGACTCCCTGTTGGTCTGGCTTATAGGTGTTTGTATGGAAGTTTGTGAGCAGTGTCTTGATTTCGGGTCGGTTGGTTGCGTTGGTATATTCTATGGCCTGGTGGTTGGCCCATTTGAAATGTCTTGGTAGGTTGTAGAGGCCGGACTGTTGGGGCTCATGTGTGGGTGTTTTGTTCATGGTTCTCATGTATAGTAGGATCTGGTTGTGGTCTGATAGATGGGAGTCAGGTGCGATTGTGAAGTCTTCAATGTCTGACAGGTCTGCGTCTGTAATGACATAGTCACTTAAAGGGATTTTCCAGCCATGGGAGAACTAGTGGTCTAAGTGCCTAATAGGGGTATGTTAAAAAAATAAGACTATTCCCCCCTCCTCCACAAACTCCCCCCTTCTGCTTAGAGGCTGCACTGAGCTCTTCTTCCTGGTATCTCCTGACACCACAGAAAATGCTGAGATGCCCACCAGTGACTGGCTAGATGGGTGTCTCAGCATGAACGCAGGAAGCCTGTGGATTGGAGCAGCAGAAGTGAGTAACATTTTTGTTTTAGCTTGTCCCTTTTAGGAAGGTAAAGCATTAGATAAGTTATCATTAGTTTTCCAGAGCTTGAAACCCCCTTTTAAGTGACATGTCATTGTTGTATTTGGCAAAAATTTATGGTACTTAATAATAGCACTATAGATTAGATACTTGGACTCATAATAGTGAAAAGTTTTTTTCTGTTCTTGAGATGCCCATATACATATAGGAAAAATTGGCTATAAAGGTATGGTCATTATGTCAGAGGAAGAGAGAATGGGGCTTGTTAACATTTACTTGCCCAATCCTTGTTTTTTCATAGATACTTATTCACTTCTCCCTATTGAAAGAAAAGGTACACTCATCTAAACCAAGTGGAGTTGGGAAATTAAAGGTGAAACACTAGGCTCACACTAGTGTTTGAGTCTCCATAGAAGACTTCGTCCCACATTCTGCTAAAAATCGGCGGAGAGGAAAGTTCTGTAATTATAGACCCCATTGTAGTCTAGTTTAACCAGTTTTTAAGCAGATAGTGTTTCCATCTTGCAGATCCCAAAGGACGGAAACCTGAATGCTGGTGTGAGGCTGTGCTCACACAGAGTTTTTTTGGACAGGAAACTGACTAAAATTTCTCCTCCAAAAAACGCCTCACCATACAGTCCTATGGTGAGGCGTTTTTTAGGAGGAGGAATTTGAGTCAGTTTCCTGTCTGAACAACTCTGTGTGAGCACAGCCTAAGGGTGCATTCACACTACGTTTCCTGAAGCTTATTCTGAACGTAAAACACATTCAGAATAAGCGGCGTATAAAGCAGCTACATTCATTTCTATGGGAGCCGGCATACGAGCGCTCCCCATAGAAATGAATGGGCTGCTTCTTTCACTGCGAGCAGTCCCATTGAAGTGAATGGGGAGTGCCGGCGTGTACGGCTCGGCATGAGCAGAGCTTGCTGTATACGCCGGCACTTCCCATTCACTTCAATGGGACTGCTCATATTGAAAGAAGCAGCCCATTCATTTCTATGGCGAGCGCTCGTATGCCGGCTCCCATAGAAATGAATGGAGCTGCTTTATACGCCGCTTATTCTGAACGTGTTTTACGTTCAGAATAAGCTTCAGGAAACGTAGTGTGAATGCACCCTTAGTCTGGCATTAGCTGACAAGTTGGACAGAAGCCCTTTACAGGCAGGTCCTCTTCACAAACAGCATATCACTGCTGAGGACAGTGAAAAACATTTTTCATATCTGCTGTAGTAAATGCTGGTATTCCCCTAATATAACAATTCTGGATCACCTTCTCCTATAAGCCTGTGTTGTGCTATTCCTCTGTTATTACTCCTTATTGTCTATGAATACATTAACTGGCTCTTACCGTTTGCAATTAATTGCCCAGCCCTACTGGCAGGAAGTCTGTATTCATCTATGTTTCTAAACAGACTTCTATGGCCTTCGTGGCTGGCACTGTATTCCAGGACAACTGTATAATATAACATGCAGTGCTGAATGTTACTATTTTTGGAGCAGAATAATTAATATTGGCATTTCATAGTCCAGTCTTAATAAAGGCCTACCTGATTAATCAATAGGCTTCGGCCTCCTAATGAGTCAGGTGCATGCTTGTGCGCCACAATAGAAATCTTTGCCAGTCAGGTATTGGTGTTAATTTCCTATATAACGCGGATCGGAAAACTGGTGTGAGTTATAATCATCATGTCCAGCCAAAGGTGTACCTGGCTTGCCCTGTTCTTTGCCCCACTCTGCCTACCCAGAAAGGGCTTTGGGCTAAAGATGTGCTACATTATCAGTAAATTGGTGTAAATGGGATAATAAATTTCCTCTTGTGTGTGTGTGTGTTTTTTTTTGTTTTTTTTTAAATCAAATATTTCTCCTAGTATCATTATGTTCTCCCTCTGAAAGCTGTGGTATTTCATGAACCTATGGCAGGACATGAGCACCTTATCCACCACTGTGGATAAAGTTCATGTTTGAAAGTGCAAATTTGATCTTCCTATAGCAAGTCAAATAGCCACCATTTATATGATGAAAGAATTCTGAGTGCCAATGTTGTGCTACACGTCTATGCATGTCAGGAAATGTCTTACAAGTCAATGTGTAGAATGCTAGAAGCTTTGTGTGTGTGTGTGGTATGAAGGATATTTTGGTACGTGAGGATTTCCATGGTAAAGTTAGGTAGTTTCATCTCTAAAGAGTACACTGTATTAATTAGTGTTATGCCACAAGCATTAGTACATGGTGTAGTGGGTTGTACTTGATTTTCATGACAAAGACTACTTTAGTGTACAGATGTGGACCCTATGTGTATAACAAGTCCTAGTTGGAGCAAGGCACTGTCTTTGGTATTAGGCTGCGTTCACACTGAGTTTTTTTGGTCAGGAAACTATTGCATTTTTTAAAATCATACAACTAGCAGTGCCCGTGACCTCGTCCGTGGCAGCGTTCCCGCTTTGCGCGACCCACCTGCAGTGCGGACCCGCCCCCCCCCCCCCCCCCCCCATATTGCCCGGCAGTGGACAGTGTAATCCGTTCGGCTGTTTCGGCGTGATTGCGGAACAGACATCCAAACATTAGTATAGTATTAGTATAAGGTTTCTGCTTTTCTGCAGTGAACCTAGCAATCTTTCATAGAACCTTACAAATACAATTTGGGGATGTTAGGTTTTCAGAATAATTTTCTGCAAGATCCTTCTGACACATTTTACAGATACTGTACTTACTGTATATAAAGCTAACCTATTTGCTATGAGATGTGCAACAGTTTTTAAAGATTTGCAGCATATATGACTGGAAACAAATCCATTTTTACACCTGCCAAAATACATGCTGTGGCAATCAATAGTCTTGCCTATTTGCATACTTTTACTGTCCAATGTAGCAGCTTAGAAGGCTATGTGACTGTCTATTTGGTTTTATGACACTTTAACACTAAACTGCCTTGACTGGTAATAAAATGAATTTGGGTGCAACATGGTACCACAGTTGTGTGCATGGACATCACCATTGTATGTTTATGCTGCTGTGATTTAGGGACTGATATCTGATCATATCAATACCCAGCATTGCTTTGTCTGTGTTTATAAATACATTTGCCTGAGAGGAGCCTAGCACCCATCTCTGCAGGCTCCAGATATGTATGCTTTTTACATAATTGATGCCAAGCACAATATGTTCTGCTTCATCATACCTCGCAACTTTTGAAAAATGGAAAGAGGGACAAAATGTGCGTGCTGTTGCAAATTTACCTCTGCCCACTTTTACATTGATTCCACCCATTCTCATTCATTTTTCCTGTGCCCCTACACAGTATAATCCTCCTACAATCACTCGTACGTTATATGTCACCCACGTTATAATGTTCCCTTTCAACTGCCCCAAGTCCCTCTCCTGGTACCTCAGTTTAAACTGGCGGAAACTAGAGGGGGGCATGAAACTGGGGCAGCTGGAGGGGACTTTAAACTGTGGGGGTAGTTGGAGGGGGGCAATAAATTAATGGCAGCTGGAATAGGACATGAAACTGGGGGCAACTAGAGGCAAACAGATCCCCCTCCAGCAACTCCCATGGTTTAATGTCCTCCTCCAATTGTCCCCATTTTAATGTCCCTCTTAATCCCCCCCCCCCCCACAGTTTGTCACCTTCATCTGTCCCCAGTTTAATATCCCGAATTCATCTGTTCCATTTTAATGTCCCCCTTTGTCTTCGCCAGTTTAAGGTCCTCCCTTCCTCTGCCCCAGTTTCCTGCCCCTCCTCCATCTCTGCTTCCAGTATAATATCCTCCCTCCATCTTTGCCCCCAGTGTAATGTCCGCCCTCCAATTCTTCTTCCCCCAGTATAATGTTCCCTCTCCATCTCTTCCCCCAGTATAATGCCCCCCCTCCATCTCTGCCCCCAGTATAATGTCCCCCCTCCATCTCTGCCCCCAGCATAATGTTCCCCTCCATCTCTGCCCCCAGTATAATGTCCCCTCTCCATCTCTGCCCCCAGTATAATGTCCCCTCTCCATCTCTGCCCCCAGTATAATGTCCCCCCTCTATCTCTGCCCCCAGTATAATGTCCCCTCTCCATCTCTGCCCCCAGTATAATGTCCCCTCTCCATCTCTGCCCCCAGTATAATGTCCCCCCTCCATCTCTGCCCCCAGTATAATGTCCCCTCTCCATCTCTGCCCCTAGTATAATGTCCCCCCTCCATCTCTGCCCCCAGTATAATGTCCCCTCTCCATCTCTGCCCCCAGTATAATGTCCCCTCTCCATCTCTGCCCCCAGTATAATGTCCCCTCTCCATCTCTGCCCCCAGTATAATGTCCCCTCTCCATCTCTGCCCCCAGTATAATGTCCCCGCTCCATCTCTGCCCCCAGTATAATGTCCCCGCTCCATCTCTGCCCCCAGTATAATGTCCCCTCTCCATCTCTGCCCCCAGTATAATGTCCCCTCTCCATCTCTGCCCCCAGTATAATGTCCCCTCTCCATCTCTGCCCCCAGTATAATGTCCCCGCTCCATCTCTGCCCCCAGTATAATGTCCCCGCTCCATCTCTGCCCCCAGTATAATGTCCCCTCTCCATCTCTGCCCCCAGTATAATGTCCCCCCTCCATCTCTGCCTCCAGTATAATGTCCCCTCTCCATCTCTGAACCCAGTATAATGTTCCCTCTTCCATCACTGCCCCCAGTATAATGTTCCCTCTTCCATCACTGCCCCCAGTATAATGTTCCCTCTTCCATCACTGCCCCCAGTATAATGTTCCCTCTTCCATCACTTCCCCCAGTATAATGTTCCCTCTTCCATCACTGCCCCCAGTATAATGTCCCCTCTCCATCCCTGTCCCCAGTATAATGTCCCCTCTCCATCCCTGTCCCCAGTATAATGTCCCCGCTCCATCTCTGCCCCCAGTATAATGTCCCCGCTCCATCTCTGCCCCCAGTATAATGTCCCCGCTCCATCTCTGCCCCCAGTATAATGTCCCCGCTCCATCTCTGCCCCCAGTATAATGTCCCCGCTCCATCTCTGCCCCCAGTATAATGTCCCCGCTCCATCTCTGCCCCCAGTATAATGTCCCCGCTCCATCTCTGCCCCCAGTATAATGTCCCCGCTCCATCTCTGCCCCCAGTATAATGTGCCCTCTCCATCTCTGCCCCCAGTATAATGTCCCCCCTCCATCTCTGCCTCCAGTATAATGTCCCCTCTCCATCTCTGAACCCAGTATAATGTTCCCTCTTCCATCACTGCCCCCAGTATAATGTTCCCTCTTCCATCACTGCCCCCAGTATAATGTTCCCTCTTCCATCACTGCCCCCAGTATAATGTTCCCTCTTCCATCACTCTCCCCAGTATAATGTTCCCTCTTCCATCACTGCCCCCAGTATAATGTTCCCTCTTCCATCACTGCCCCCAGTATAATGTCCCCTCTCCATCTCTGCCCCCAGTATAATGCCCCCCTCCATCTTTGCCCCCAGTATAATGTTCCCTCTTCCATCACTGCCCCTAGTATAATGTCCCCCTCCATCTCTGCCCCCAGTATAATGTCCCCTCTCCATCCCTGTCCCCAGTAGAACGTTCCCTCTTCCATCTCTGCCCCTAGGTTACTGTTCATAACATAAAAACACTGATACTCACCTTTCTCCTTGATCCCCTGCCGTTCTGTCTTCAATCTATCTGTTCTGCTTCAGCTGAGCTCCGGGCACGATGTGATGACATCATCTTCCGGACGTAGATGAGCTGAAATCGGGACATACATTTCGCCGACCGAGACTGCGGGACATGACCCTTAATCCGGGTATGTCCTGCAAAATCTGGGACAGTTGGGACGTATGCTTCATTAGTTATGATAATATGGCTCCATAAAAAGACTCTACATCTGTATTTCTCCTGTTTCATTTGGTAGCATAAGGTGTTTTTTGTTTTGCTTTATCAGGCTGGGTATGGAGGTGTGCTCTGCTTCTAGGCCAGAATATTTCTGACTACATGTTGACAGAAATGTCTGTGCACATAGACTACCTGCCTGCAGCCACTTCTCCTGTATTTGACAGCCCCTGCACCGCTTTCCACACACACACACACACCTGTTAATGCTTTAATTTTGTATTCGGTAGGTGTGTAGCTCCTAAGAATGTGGTGTGCAACTATGCTGAAATTTCCTTGCTGCTTACTTTGTTTCTCCTCCCCCCCTTCCCTGTCTGTTACCTACAGTTAAGCTTCCTCTATTCATATTGCAGATAGGAAGCTGAGGAGGAGCTGTGGGGATGAAACCTCTCTTCATGCAAGGCCTTGTGTCTTTGCACAGAGTACTGCAGTCTAGAGGAGTCTTGTGAATTAAAGTCCTGAGAGAGCTCCTCCCTGTTATGAAGACTGTAAAAGTGTTTAGAGATATAGTCTAGTCTTTCTATCCAACCATATCTTACTGCTTCCTTTTGTTGGATTTATTTCTTTTTCACTCCTTTCTTATACAGTACCAAATAGGATGATTTAACTTGTATTGTGGATGGATATTACATCATAGAAAGCAGGAAATTACTAATTTCATTGACACAGGATAGTTTAATGGTTTCTCTAATATGATTTATGACACTCAGCATACAGTATATATGGTGGCATAATGCAACAGTGCAAATATGTTACAGACCTTTTTTGGGAAAAAATATATGTATTTGTTGCTGCTCAGTTGCAGATTGTTTGGCACATTTTACTGATTAATATTTGCAACTCTCAGGATTGGAGATAGATTTGTTTAATAAAACTTTGCGTAATATTTTTTGCTGGTCTTATTAGAGCAAGCTTTTGGGGGCTGGAATATTTTTAGTTATCTTCAGAAAGTTAGGCTAAGATCTTCCTGGCCTTTTTATGGTTCTAAAGACTATTCCAACATGTGCTTAGGTAAACGGACATATAGCTAATGCTAGACTCCCTTTAAAAGAGTTGTCCAGTTTCAGCAAATAAATCTTATTTTTTGGATAATGGAACATTATACAATTTTCCAATATAATTTCTGTATAAATTCCTCTTAGTTTTCTAGATCTCTGCTTGCTTTTGTTAGGGACATCAAGGGATCCTCATAATAGAGTATGTTGCAGAGTTCCAAATTAAATAACAGGCCTGGATGAGCTACACCCATCCTTTGGGCTGGAGAAGCCACACACACACACAGCTGATAGTGTATCAAGTGACTTCTAATTTTAATAGTGCAAAAAGGTAGTTTAAATACAATACAGACAAAAGCAGGTGGGACTATTCTAATAACATGATTGGTTCTAGAGTTATAACATAAGGTGTGGCACATGACTATTGGATAAGGCCTAATGTAATCTGCATCTCATTATTACTTTCCAAACTGGGATGACCTTTCTCATGAAATAAAGAAGAATTTAAAATATTTATGTGTAAACCAACATCTTGCACTAATTCTAGATGTATATATCACAGCAAGAGAGAGATAATGATCACATACTGGTCTGACCACTCCGGTCTTGGGCTAACGATCAACAGGTTATAGAACCTGTTTCTACACACACCTTCAAAGATGAGACCCTTACCACAAACAGATAAGGAGTTATAACCCATCCATTAGCATTCCACACACCTTATCCCCTAAAGGGGTCTCTTAGACTCTAAACAGACATTGCTTATAAACTTTATATGAAAGAAAGTTACAAGATGGCTGAAAAGAATACAAAGATGGAGGATGTGATCCTAACACTTTCGTCCATTCAACTTCAATTAAAAATCTGTCCATGGTCATGTGATGTACACAGAGGTGCACAGCTTGTTAAAGTCTCAGCGCAGTAATCAGACATCTGCCTGGTAACGGCTAGTTCACATAAGATAAGATAATCCATTAATAGTATAAGAGGGGGAGGATTTTGGTGCGGAATCCACTTCTAAATCCGCCCCCTCACAATAGATGACTATGTAGACTGCTAGCGATCTTTTTTCCGCTAGTAGTTTGTTCCTACTCGTGGAAAAAAGAAGTGAGCTGCCCTTTTTTGAGGACGCCCTGGCGGAAATCGCGGCGGGGCGTCCGCGTCAAGACAATCCCTCCGGACTAGGCCCATTCATTTGGGCTTACTCTGCAGTGGGAAGCCGCAACAGTCGCAGATAGCCAGGGCAGGTGCATTTTGGTCCTGATTCTGACGCGCTTCCCATGTCCAAATCGGGACCAAAATACGCCGTCACTAGCCCTAACAAGCTGTGCACCTGTGTGCTTATCACATGACCATGGACTGACAGCAGAGTTCTAATAAACTAAAGAATTGATATAGAAGGTATATTGGACAATTGTATCACTTTTTATTATATAAACAAGAACATTAATTTACTGAAACTGAACCCTTTTTAATCTTCCAAATAGAAAGATGTAAACAAATTATAATATTGAGTTTTTAGAAATCCAATTGCCCAGTCCCTGAGTGCCGCCGTTTTAAAGGCACAGTTCATTCCTTTATTTGCTTATAGACAGTGCAGAACTGTTTGGCTTATGGCATCTAAAGTGTCAGTTAAAAAAAAAAAAAAAAAAAAGTGTCCTAGATTACAGTATCCAGGAATTTGAGGATATACACTCACCGGCCACTTTATTAGGTACACCTGTCCAACTGCTCGTTAACGCTTAATTTCTAATCAGCCAATCACATGGCGGCAACTCAGTGCATTTAGGCATGTAGACATGGTCAAGACAATCTCCTGCAGTTCAAACCGAGCATCAGTATGGGGAAGAAAGGTGATTTGAGTGCCTTTGAACGTGGCATGGTTGTTGGTGCCAGAAGGGCTGGTCTGAGTATTTCAGAAACTGCTGATCTACTGGGATTTTCACGCACAACCATCTCTAGGGTTTACAGAGAATGGTCCGAAAAAGAAAAAACATCCAGTGAGCGGCAGTTCTGTGGGCGGAAATGCGTTGTTGATGCCAGAGGTCAGAGGAGAATGGCCAGACTGGTTCAAGCTGATAGAAAGGCAACAGTGACTCAAATAGCCACCCGTTACAACCAAGGTAGCCAGAAGAGCATCTCTGAACGCACAGTACGTCGAACTTTGAGGCAGATGGGCTACAGCAGCAGAAGACCACACCGGGTGCCACTCCTTTCAGCTAAGAACAAGAAACTGAGGCTACAATTTGCACAAGCTCATCGAAATTGGACAATTGAAGATTGGAAAAACGTTGCCTGGTCTGATGAGTCTTGATTTCTGCTGCAACATTCGGATGGTAGGGTCAGAATTTGGCGTCAACAACATGAAAGCATGGATCCATCCTGCCTTGTATCAACGGTTCAGGCTGGTGGTGGTGGTGTCATGGTGTGGGGAATATTTTCTTGGCACTCTTTGGGCCCCTTGGTACCAATTGAGCATCGTTGCAACGCCAAAGCCTACCTGAGTATTGTTGCTGACCATGTCCATCCCTTTATGACCACAATGTACCCAACATCTGATGGCTACTTTCAGCAGGATAATGCGCCATGTCATAAAGCTGGAATCATCTCAGACTGGTTTCTTGAACATGACAATGAGTTCACTGTACTCCAATGGCCTCCACAGTCACCAGATCTCAATCCAATAGAGCATCTTTGGGATGTGGTGGAACGGGAGATTCGCATCATGGATGTGCAGCCGACAAATCTGCGGCAACTGTGTGATGCCATCATGTCAATATGGACCAAAATCTCTGAGGAATGCTTCCAGCACCTTGTTGAATCTATGCCACGAAGAATTGAGGCAGTTCTGAAGGCAAAAGGGGGTCCAACCCGTTACTAGCATGGTGTACCTAATAAAGTGGCCGGTGAGTGTAGATAACTGATGTATATTGTGTGTGTAGATACTGGCCAATGTTGTATCTTCCCTGAACTCTCAGCTGTTTTACTGCTTGAGACCTAAGTAAGCCAAGATAGCCTAGTTAATGTCATTATTTATTATTATTAATAAAAATGCTAATTTATTTTTCTTTTTTCACCTGTCTTAATGCTAATTAGGCTATCTACTGCCAAGTGGGTGGTCTTCAACAAGAGAACGGGGTGTGTTTCTGAGCTTTCACGCTGTCCACTCACAGGCTTTTCTGCTCTGACTCAAGACCACCTACTTGACAGAGATCTTAGTTATTTTAGACTCCATTACTGACTGCTCAGGAATGGCGGTGACTAGAGAAAAAAAAAAGTCATCTGCACCTGTTATGAATACAGGAACTGGAGTTGGTTGAGGTGGTGAAAGGTCCTCTTTATCAGTCAACCTCTAGTGAAATCCACTCTGCTTAGCCAAGCTGAGCTGCAGAAAGTAGGAGGTATCAACATATGTTTCCTTCTCTTGTGGCTCATTACGTAGTTTAATTATGTAAAATGTGACTTTTCTGATGACCCTTTTTGTTTAAATCTGATTTGTCAAGTTCTAATGCAGGGGTCCTCAAACTGCGGGCCACGTGCGGCCCGCCAAGCACTTCTGTCTGGCCCCGCCGACAACGCCGGCAGGCGTGCATTTATAATGAAGCTCCTGGGGAGCTCGGGCCAGGCCATGGAGCGCACTTCACTTTACCTATTGGAGGGCACTGCTCCTGATGTCTGTGCAACCTGCTCTGCCTCCGGCCCACTGTTTGAAAAGTTTGAGGACCCCTGTTCTAATGTATCTTTTCCCCACTTTATATATTTTTTTTATCCATTTATTTATTCTTAAAGAGGACCTTTCAGCTCCTGGGGCACATGCGGTGTAATACACTGATAGAAAGCCAACAGTTTCACAGCTTCAAAACCAGAGCTTCCTTTAAAGAGGACCTTTCACCTCCTGGGGCACATGCGGTTTTATATATCGCTAGAAAGCCGGACAGTGCAGTATCTGCTTTCACGTTCTGTACCCCCGATGAAGAACTATCGGTGCCGTACCATAGCCCTTCACTGTCAGAAGTGCGTTTCTGACAGTCAGTCAGGAACGCTCTTCCTCAGAGTAGCATCTATTGCGCTGTACTGTGAGTGCAGTGTGGAACACCTCCCTCCCCTCCTGATAGTACTCGTACTGGAGGGGGGGGGGGGGGGGACATTCCTCAGCGTCATCGCTGGGTGGTAAGCAATGCCCCTTTCACAGTACAGTGCAATAGATGCTGCTGTGAAGAAAGGCGTTTCTGAATGACTGTCAGAAATGCCCTTCTGACAGTGAAGAGCTACGGTACCGTCACCGATAGCTCTTCACCGGGGGCACAGAACGTGAAAGCACGTCCGGATTTCTAGTGGTATATAAAACCGCATGTGCCCCAGGAGGTGAAAGGTCCTCCTTAAAGAAAGGGGCCACACGGTGGCTCAGTGGTTAGCACTGCAGCCTTGCATCGCTGGAGTCCTGGTGTTCAAATCCCGCCAAGGGCAAAAAACCATCTGCAAGGAGTTTGTATGTTCTCCCCGTGTTTGCATGGATTTCCATCCCATATTCTAAAAAAGACATACTGATAGGGAAAAATGTACATCGTGAGCTCTACATTTAAAAAAAAAAAAAAAAAGTCCTCCTTAAAGAAAGCTGTGGTCTCCACACCTATGGCTAGGTTCACATCTGCACATGGGTCTCTGTCATTTGTGTGTTTCCCAGGGGTCCCAAATAGAGCCTGGCTGCTTAAAAAAAAAAAAAAAAAAGTGGTTTCCCATAGACTATAAATGGGGGTTTGTTGGATGTCTGCCGTTTTTATACGGAAACCAGCGGAGAGAAAATTGATTCTATCGTGTGCAGGATGAAGTGATTCCTTTTCCATTGGTGACGTGAAGTTCTAAATGTTTGAAAGTCTAAAAAGTCCTATGTAGAGTATCCTAAGCAGTCACGGTGGGCAGGTAGTAGCTTCACCCTAGTCACACTGTCTCCTAGACATATGTCTGACTTCTCTCTCAGACTCTTCACTCTAAGGAAGATTTCATTCATGCCCAGGAGGAATGTTTGGCAAGAGGACAGTGTGACGAAGCTGCTCCCTGCCATAGTAACTACTTAGCGTAATTTACATATGACTTTTTCTGCTTTCAGACTTAACCGGTTCCCTTCAATACCTGTCTTTAGTATATGGTCTCTTTGTTTTGCTGTATTAGAGCCCATCAGCCTTGACTCCTGCATGCATTAATATAATGCTTAAATATTGTGCTGCACTGCCAGATTTAATATTGGTGTTCCTGTTCAATTGACTATGGGGCATGGCAGCTTCTGCCTAACAATTAGTGTACACTTTCCAATCCAGTATTTCTTGTATTACAGTCTTGTCCTCTGCATTTCACCTTCATGCATTGGCCCTTTGTTCTAATGGTGTGAGTTACAAAGATGAATACTGTGTTTTATTAAGTATCCTGAAGAATATTTCATTGAGTTTGTTTTGATAGTTTTCAGTGCACAATGGAAATGTGGTACATTAATACTGACGTAAGTACAAAACTTTGGACCTTTCACATCTCATTATTCAGGATTAGAAATACATAGGTATCCATCAAAAAACACTATGAAGCTGTGTGTTCTGTTCAGACAAACCTGGTCTGGCTGGTAAATATGGTTGGCACATGGACAGTATTGCTTGCCCCAATTATGGTCCTGTGAAAGCCTCTTCAAGGACGTCATACAAGTAAAACTAGGAAAGGACCAACCGACCGGATAGGTCAAGGACAGTGCTCACCCAATTATTATAAATCTTCTTTATTGAACAACACTCAAAGGGTATGTCACAACGCATTTCGGACCAATAGGTCTTTTATCAAGTGCAAATGTACTGGCCTGGGATGGCTTGGCTTGGCCAGGCCAGTACATTTGCACTTGATAAAGGATCTATGGGTCCGAAACTCATTGTGACATACCCTTTGAGTGTTGTTCAATAAAGAAGGTTCCTAATAATTGGGTGAGCACTGTCCTTGACCTATCCAGTCGCTTGGTCCTTCTCCTGTTGCTACGTGATACATCCCTGTGACGTCCATCAGCTGCTGCCCTCCATCTGGTTCATCTTCCCAGGATCAGATACTGATTGTGCTTTGGGTTGTTGTGACGGTCTCACCACCCCGTCAGGTGAGCAGACAATTGTCGGTCTATAATGTATCACTCTCAGCCTGATTTACTACACAAGGATCGGCTCAGTGTCCGTCCCCCCCCCCCCTTTTTTTTTTTTTTTGTCATACAAGTAAAAATTTCACATATGGTTTAAAACCACCATAACAATGGCAGACACTTTTCATTAATATGGTACATTGAATTAAATACTCATGTTTGCTGAATTTGTGTCAAATTTTTGTAGTGCAACCAGTTGATTGTGACTGTTGCAGTCCACTGTGTTGCATACAATTCAGTGCATTCACTTGGACAATTAGTTGTGCTATATAAGGTTGCAGTGTAGCCCTGGTCTTACTTGAAGGGAAGGTCAGATTGTTGCTGGACCCACTCAACTAGACCATTAGAGTATTGATGTCCTAGATGTACAGGGATGGTTAATGATGACACTAATGTAGAGCTGGGTTTAGTCATGTGCTAAGCATTAGACTCCATTTAGCTCTCATTATGATTCTGGCTCCTTTTTGGTAGGTTATTCATAATTTAATATGACCTAACCATGACCTGGCGCAGAGTCAGTCTGGCAGGATGTCGTCTGTGATTTGATGTATTACAAGAATTATTTCCTGATGCTTCTAGAGAATGTGCTTTCTAAGATCCTAATGGCAGTTTTGCAGTAGCCTGAATTTAATTTTTGGAATTCTGCTTTTCGTTCTGCCAAAACTGCTTGCTACATCTGACATAGTTAATGTAGTTCTGTTCTTCATAAGTTACAGTATGTACCATCATCTTACTAAAAATAATAACACTTCAGCTGCCAGTTTTAAAACTTTTTTTGTGTCTAAAATGGAATATCATGTGATATAGAAAATTTAGCAGATGTTTACCTTTGGGATCCATAGTAAGGTGCCTCTGGGTAAACTTGCTGAGGACCATCTTACAAACCAGATTTGGGCACTGAAATCCTACTTGTCCCGTCAGTATTTGAAAATAGAAGGGCAGATGGATTTTTGGAAAGACCAAAGCTCTCAAAGAAAGCACCCTGATTGTTCATGATATATTTTTCCTTTGTTCTTTGACACTATGAACTATTGTAATTGCCCACACACAAATTCTGAAATTAGTACATTAGAGGACATGTTCAACTGTGGATTCCCTTCTAGGGTGCATTCACATGGAGGAAAATGGTGAGGAATTTGATGTGGAATTTCAGCGCTGAAAAAAAAGCCTCCCATTGAATTCAGTGGGTTCCTTTTTCTGCTAGCAGGCAATGGGAGGTTTGTTTTTTTTCAGCGCTGAAATTCCACACCATTTTCCTCCGTGTGAATGGACCCTTACCTATACTGAAATATCCAGAGA
Organism: Leptodactylus fuscus; assembly: GCF_031893055.1. Taxonomy (NCBI): domain Eukaryota; kingdom Metazoa; phylum Chordata; class Amphibia; order Anura; family Leptodactylidae; genus Leptodactylus; species Leptodactylus fuscus. Next base: position 194,455,502 of record NC_134265.1, read on the forward strand.
TGTCAGGGGAGATGAGAATCTCAGATGTCTGTTCAGGGGTGTCAGTGGCTTTCTTGCCTTTCCCCATTCAAACCACATGCACACTCGGAAAAACCCAGGATGCATATGTAAGGAGGAGTCAAGTGAGCTAGCCGTAGGCTTAATGAATGTTTAGCCAAATAGCATTGCGCAATACATTGCATTTTCAATGCTGTTTTTACATTGTGCAACGGCAGACTGTTTGATACGGGAACTAATGTGTTTCGGTACAAGGCTGCACAACTATGCAACTTGGCAAGCCAGTCCCATTCACTACAGAGAGCATGGCACGTGGACTATTAACCAACTACAGTGCTTGCCCCAAGTCACTCCTCATTAGTGCAGCTTTGGTTGTATCAAAGAAACAGGTAGGAACGCTTCCCCTTTCCTTTCCCCACTCCCCACCAATGATCCTCTCAACATGGTGGGACCTGTTACTATGCTTGAAGGGACAGGGAGGGAGAATACCACAAGCAACACACTGTGGGTTCCTGATGATGTGCCATTAGAGGTTTAGTCAGGATTGCTATGGGTTGCCAGTGTGCTATGCACTTGTGTTGGGTATAACCTAAAATTTTACTTTACTTGATAAAGAAATTAAAAAATTGACTTACAAACACACAGTTGACATGTTACACTTAGACTTTTCTGTTTTTTCAAGTGTCTTGGCGATGATTCTTCTGTCCTTTAAAGGGAACCTGTTGGGCTGATTTTGAGCATTAAATCATCTACAGGTTCTTCTGGATTAAGGAGGGGGGGGAGCCATAAGGACCTGTAGGTCCCAGATCACTTTGTTATGAAGCCATCTGTGACCACAATAAAAATATAAGAATAAATAAAATAACCGCTTTGTAATCACCCTGCCACTGTACATCTCGTTTCAGTGCAATTCTTCTCTGAAGCCAAAGCAGTGCATTTCTGCTTCTGTCCATGCACTGTACCTAAAGCACTTGCACAGTGAAACCAGGGCTTCACTGAGGAACTGCGCAGGTGCTGAGAGCATCAGAGAGGAGTCTGAAGAAACTCATTGGAATTATCTCTAGGAAAATATAAAAGTTGATTTATTTTAAGTGCAGGTACAGACTAATTTAAAACTGTGCAACTTGGGATTCTAAACCCTTAGTTTATAAAGACCTGTGGAGGTTCCCTTTAATAATCTAATGGTGATGTATTTCCATAATTCTAGTAAAAAAATTTTTTTCCTTATTACATTACAGATGCTGATTGCAACTTTGTGATCCGCGGCATGCAGGACTCGAGACTGGCACAGAATGAGTTTAAAAAATGACGCCAGCCATGACAAGGCATCTTACAATCTGTACATTTATTCCCAACTCTCTCAAGAAGACTGCAACTACTGTACTGTTTTGGCCACAAAGGAATCATCTGCCTCCGACATAATAAAAAATGCGGTTGCTGCTCTTTGTCTGGACACTTCTAAAATCTATGTCCTAACTGAAGTGAAGGAGTCAGGAGGAGAGGAGTGGGTTCTAGATGCCAATGACTCTCCAGTTCAGAGGGTTCGTTTGTGGCCACGCAAGGCCCAAGAAAGGCATTCACAAGCAGAAGGATACTATTTCCTATTACAAGAGAAGAATCAGGATGGAACCATTAAATATGTCCATTCTTCTCATGTGTCTGAAGAAGAAGCCGCCAGGAGGCTTGTGGAGAGGGGCTTTCTTCCTCGCCCCCAGGAGGACTACAATGATTTGTGTAACTTACCCAATCTTACAGAGTCAACCATTTTAGGAAACCTGAAAGTTCGCTTTTTAAAACAAAAGATCTACACGTATGCAGGAAGTATTTTGATAGCTATTAATCCTTTTAAATTTTTACCTATCTATAACCCAAAATATGTCAAAATGTATGACAACCACCAACTGGGTAAATTGGATCCCCACATTTTTGCTATTGCGGATGTGTCTTATCATACAATGTTAAAGAAGAGGGTTAACCAGTGCATAGTGATCTCTGGAGAAAGCGGATCTGGAAAAACGCAAAGTACCAATTTCCTGATACACTGTCTGACTGCACTTAGTCAGAAAGGCTATGCCAGCGGAGTGGAGAGAACCATATTGGGGGCTGGACCTGTGCTTGAGGTAAGATTTGTTGTGATTAGAATATATTAATTTAGGTCTCCTATCTATCTTATCAACCTGAAGAAATTGTATCTTATGATACATTCTACTTTTGCAGTTGAAGTTATTGATAAGCTAGAAATCAACAGTTTCATATATTGCTTTAGTTATAGCAGATAAGTCAGTGATAAAAGTAACGGAGTGATGTGCAGTAGATGCTATGAGTTAACATACAGGTGCAACAAAATTCTTGTACGACCTCTTTTCTTATAGTTGCCCGATTTTGCTGATCGTTGAGAAAAATGCAGTTTAGACCACACAATTGTTATATATTATTATTTGTGACTTTTGCTTGGCTCACAGTGGTTTTTAAATGTGTGGCTTTAACGTTTACATTATAGTGAAAATATCTTTACCTTTCCACATTTCTATTTGGTTTTGTGAAACCTAAACTATCAAAATCATTTGGACACTCCAAAGACGTACTGATAGGAAAAAATGTACATTGTGAGCCCTATATGGGGCTCACAAGCTACAAAAAAATATAATTTGGACTTCTCCTTCCAGATTTTTATCTAGAGGACCTTTCACCTCCCCTAACAAGTCCAGCTCTTTTACATTATTTAATAGTTGCGGCTTCACTGATTCCTGCACACTTAGAGGGTGGTGTCAGGTAGGAGCAGATAAGCGGTGTGACGCTGAGCTCTGACACTGGCTGCTTGTGATTGGAGCTGTGAGTCTTCTTCAATATTGTTAACTTCAATACCTTAATAGGAAGTGGCTTTTATCAAGTGGGTCCCATTTATTATGGATGGTGGATATTACTATTTTAGTTGTTTTGCGCTGCCTAAAACCTTCCATGCTCTCAGTTTGGTGCCCTCTCTGTAGCATTAATGCTCATCCATCCTTTCTCCACTGCTCCCAAACTTTACACATCGACAAGTTTATGGAAGAAAGAAGCCTTGATTTTCTAACCCATTACAACCTATTTTTATGCTAGGTTCACACTAATCTTCGTGTTTCTGTTCTTTGGGTCTGCTTGGAGACCCAAAAAATGGAAACCCTATCCACTTAAAAAGAGGTTACCTTTGGACACTGTAGACTAAAATGGGGAGCACTGAATTTTCCCAAAATCGGCGAAGAGAAAAGTCCTGCTTGCATATACAGTGTTGGCCAAAAGTATTGGCACCCCTGCAATTTTGTCAGAGAATTCTCATTTTCTTCGAGAAAATGATTGCAAGCACAAACTCTTTGGTATTAAATATCTTCATTTATTTTGCTTGCAATGAAAAAAACAAAAAAGAGAATGAAAAAAAAAAAAAGTCAAATCATTGATCATTTTACACACAACTCCAAAAATGGGCCGGATAAAAGCATTGGCACCTTCAGCCTAATAATTGGTAGCACAACCTTTAGACAAAATAACTGCGAACAACCGCTTCCAGTAACCATCAATGAGTTTCTTACAATGTTCTGCTGGAATTTTAGACCATTCTTCTTTGGTAAACTGCTCCAGGTCCCTGAGATGTGAAGGGTGCCTTCTCCAAACTGCCATTTTGAGATCTCTCCACAGGTGTTCTATGGGATTCAGGTCTGGACTCATTGCTGGCCACTTTAGAAATCTCCAGTGCTTTCTCTCAAACCACTTTCTAGTGCTTTTTGAAGTGTGTTTTGGGTCATTGTCCTGCTGGAAGAAGACCCATGACCTCTGAGGGAGACCCAGCTTTCTCACACTGGGCCCTACATTATGCTGCAAAATTTGTTGGTAGTCTTCAGACTTCATAATGCCATGAACACAGCTATCAGTCCAGTGCCAGAGGCAGCAAAGCAACCCCAAAACATCAGGGAACCTCCGCCATATTTGACTGTAGGGACCGTGTTCTTTTCTTTGAAGGCCTCTTTTTTTTTTTTCCCCTGTAAACTCTATGTTGATGCCTTTTCCCAAAAAGCTCTACTTTTGTCTCATCTGACCAGAGAACATTCTTCCAAAACGTTTTTGGCTTTCTCAGGTAAGTTTTGGCAAACTCCAGCCTGGCTTTTTTATGTCTCTGGGTAAGAGGTGGGGTCTTCCTTGGTATCCTACCATACAGTCCCTTTTCATTCAGACGCCGACGGATAGTACGGGTTGACACTGTTGTACCCTCGGACTGCAGGGCAGCTTGAACTTGTTTGGATGTTAGTTGAGGTTCTTTATCCACCATCCGCACAATCTTGTGTTAAAATCTCTCAACAATTTTTCTTTTCCGTCCACATCTAGGGAGGTTAACCACAGTGCCATGGGCTTTAAACTTCTTGATGACTCTGCGCACGGTAGACACAGGAACATTCAGGTCTTTGGAGCTAGACTTGTAGCCTTGAGATTGCTCATGCCTCCTCACAATTTTGCTTCTCAAGTCCTCAGACAGTTCTTTGGTCTTCTTTCTTTTCTCCATGCTCAATGTGGTACACACAAGGACACAGGACAGAGGTTGAGTCAACTTTAATCCATTTCAACTGGCTGCAAGTGTGATTTAGTTATTGCCACCACCTGTTAGGTGCCTCAGGTAAGTTACAGGTGCTGTTAATTACACAAATTAGAGAAGCGTCACATGATTTTTCAAACTGTGCCAATACTTTTGTCCACCCCCTTTTTTATGTTTGATGTGGAATTATATCCAATTTGGCTTTTTGACAATTCTTTTTGTGGTTTTCCATTGAAGACAAATTAAATGAAGATAATAATACCAAAGAATTTGTGATTGCAATCATTTTCTGGAAGAAAATGAGCATTATCTGACAGAATTGCAGGGGTGCCAATACTTTTGACCAACACTGTACGGTCTCTGCGTATTTTAAGCGGAAAGGGGGCAGAATCTCTGAACAGTCACCCAACGCATGTTTGACCAGAGCCTTAGTTTAATGGGGTGTGAGGGTCATATTCCTTTAATAGGCTTTGGTTTGTATTGTTGATTTAAAAACACTTCCTTATTTTTACCAGTATGAAGAATCCATAATTTGTCTTCCCTTTTTTTTTTTTTTGCCTGGTCTTCTTTCATTTTAAAACTCAGCCAGCTTCCACTGTTCGATATAATGCCCCGTTAACATGGGGCACAGGATGGCGTATTTTGGTCCTGATTTTGACGTGGGAAGCTGCATCAGAATTGGACCAAAATGTGACTGTCGCGGCGTCCCGCTCCTGAGTAGGCCCAAATAAATGGGCCTAGCCCGAAGGGTGCTGCCGCGAGGCGGACACTGCGGCTGAATTGGCCACGGATTCTGCCTGAAAAAAAGGAAGCTAGCGGTCTGCATAGACCTCTCTTGTGAGGGGGCGGATTCTGACGTGGATTCAGCGCCAAAATCCGCCCCCTCTTGCCCCATGTGAACGAGCTCTTAAAATTGCTGTCCTATAGTGCGTATATCTAGCAAAGTTCAGAGAAACGGCTGATCTTGGCAAGCCTGACATACACCAGAAAGTAGTTACATGATGCTTTCATGTCTGCAAGGATGGTACCTCGGTTTAGACCGTTGGGGACACTTCTGCCATGACTGGATCCAGTCTATTATTATTTTTATTTTGTGGTCAGTCTAAAGAGCAAGGGCTTCTGTTTGAAGGTGGGCAAAGTTGAACGCCCCCTCTCTTACGACTATGCTCATAATGGGCTCAAAAAATCTGCTGATTTTCTCAGCTGCAAGAAATTGGATCCAGGAGCCTGGACCCTGAACAGAAGAGCTTTTCCTTCAGGTGACACTCAGATCGGGAACTCCAGAGGTAGATATCTTTGCTTCATCAGAGAATACCAAAGTAAACCACTTTTTTAATCCATCAAGAAGGAAAGGCAGGTGGTTGCAATTGACGCACTCAAGATTGGAGCATGGAGCTAGCGTATGCCTTCCCTTGGTTTGCATTGATACCCTTGGTGTTTTTAAACGAAGAAAGAAAAAAACAAAACTGATCTTTGTTCCATCTTGGCCCAGGAGGAGCTGGTTTCCAGTTTTAAAACAATTTGCTTTGGAACTCCCATTCCATCTTCCTTTAAGACCAGACCTGCTGTTCCAGGGTCCCTTTCTGCATCCGGATATAAAGAAAATGACATTAACAGAATGGTTCCTGAAAGGACCATCCTAAGCTGCGTTCACAAGGAGTTTTTTGGGCAAGAATTCGGTCAGGAAACTGACTCAAATTCCTCCTCCAAAAAAACTCCTCACCATATAGTCCTATGGTGGGGCGTTTTTAGGAGGAGGAATTGAGTCAGTTTCCTAACCAAATTCCTGACCAAAAAAACTCAGTGTGAACGCAGCCTAAAACTGATAGTCATCTCCACACTCAAAAGCCTCGAGAAAGTAAATTCTGTCATACAATAAAATCTGAAAAAAAATATCTTCCTGGCATCTCCCCCTTTTTTTTTTTTTCAGGCATGATTCAATAAAAGTCTCTCACCTAGTATTCTAAAGGTACAAATATCAGCACTGAGTTGTTTCTATGATACCTGTTTAGCAAAACATAGATGGATAAAGAGGTTCTTTCAGGCTATATGTACAGTAGTTTAAGACTCTCTCAAAAAATCAGTAACACCTTAGTTCTAAAAGTCTTTGGTTCAAATAGGGGAGAAATCAATGGACTCCTTAGATCTAAATTTTCTAACTCTAAAAACTGTCTTCCTAGTAGCAATTACATCTGATAGGGGAGATCCACTTTTTATCTATAAGAGAGCCTTATTTAAAAATCTAGGATGACAGAATTACATTCAAGTTAGACCCGTCCTTCATCCCTAAAATTGACTCAGTTTTTCATAGGAACCAAGAAATTGTTCTGCCTACTTTCTGTTCAGCACCCAAAAATCTGTAAGTGGCTTTTTATAGTTTAGATGTAAGAAGAATATAGAACTACATTACCTGGGAAGACATCTCATTTTTGCAGAGATCAAAATTTATTTTTTCTCTTTGCCGGCAAAAACAAAGGCAAGCCCTTTACAAAGTGGCTAAAAACTTTCACCCATCAAGCTTGTACAATACAAAATCTTCAACATTCAGAGGGAATAAAAGCTCACTCAACCAGGGCAGTGGCCTCATCCTGGGCAAAAATAAGAGAATCTTCTATTGACCAAATTTGTAGCGCTGCATACTTTCATTAGATATTACAGACTGGATACTCCATCCAATCAGGTTGTGTGTGTAACATATATATATTATGTGTGTGTGTGTGTGTGTGTGTGTATATATATATATATATATATATATATATATATATATATATATATATATATTTATTTATTTTAGTATAAATTATATTATTTATTTGTGTTTTTATTGGCAGGAATAGTTAACTTTGCACTTGAATAACTAATAGTATTTATGGATCTCCTTCAAGAGTTATCTATAGCCTCACAGTAAATGTTTCCTGAACGTCTTTCCACTTGTACTAAGCAGGCTGTACAATGAATTTTCATTTCAGTAGTGGTATACTTGGGGTACTTTCAACACTATACGTTTGCAGTCTACAATTATTATATGTAGTGGAGAAATCCTCAGCATACAGTGTTGGCCAAAAGTATTGGCACCCCTGCAATTGTCAGATAATACTCATTTTTATTCCAGAAAATGATTGCAATCACAAATTCTTTGATATTATTATCTTCATTTAATTTGTCTTCAATAGAAAACCACAAAAAGAATTGTCAAAAAGCCAAATTGGATATAATTCCACACCAAACATAAAAAAGGGGTGGACAAAAGTATTGGCACTGTTTGAAAAATCATGTGATGCTTCTTTTATTTCTGTAATTAACTACACCTGCTACTTACCTGAGGCACCTAACAGGTGGTGGCAATAACTAAATCACACTTGCAGCCAGTTGAAATGGATTAAAGTTGACTCAACCTCTGTCCTGTGTCCTTGTGTGTACCACATTGAGCATGGAGAAAAGAAAGACCAAAGAACTGTCTGAGGACTTGAGAAGCAAAATTGTGAGGAAGCATGAGCAATCTCAAGGCCACAAGTCCATCTCCAAAGACCTGAATGTTCCTGTGTCTACCGTGCGCGGAGTCATCAAGACGTTTAAAGCCCATGGCACTGTGGCTAACCTCCCTAGATGTGGACGGAAAAGAAAAATTGTTGAGAGATTTTAACACAAGATTGTGCGGATGGTGGATAAAGAACCTCAACGAACATCCAAACAAGTTCAAGCTGCCCTGCAGTCCAAGGGTACAACAGTGTCAACCCGTGCTATCCGTCGGCGTCTGAATGAAAAGGGGACTGTATGGTAGGATACCCAGGAAGACTCCACCTCTTACCCAGAGACATAAAAAAAGCCAGGCTGGAGTTTACCAAAACATACCTGAGAAAGCCAAAAACGTTTTGGAAGAATGTTCTCTGGTCAGATGAGACAAAAGTAGAGCTTTTTAGGAAAAGGCATCAACATAGAGTTTACACGAAAAAAAAAAAGAGGCCTTCAAAGAAAAGAACACTGTCCCTACAGTCAAATATGGCGGAGGTTCCCTGATGTTTTGGGGTTGCTTTGCTGCCTCTGGCACTGGACTGCTTGACCGTGTGCATGGCATTATGAAGTCTGAAGACTACCAACAAATTTTGCAGCATAATGTAGGGCCCAGTGTGAGAAAGCTGGGTCTCCCTCAGAGGTCATGGGTCTTCTTCCAGCAGGACAATGACCCAAAACACACTTCAGGTCAGCACTAGAAAATGGTGGTGAGAGAAAGCACTGGAGACTTCTAAAGTGGCCAGCAATGAGTCCAGACCTGAATCCCATAGAAGACCTGTGGAGAGATCTCAAAATGGCAGTTTGGAGAAGGCACCCTTCAAATCTCAGGGACCTGGAGCAGTTTGCCAAAGAGGAATGGTCTAAAATTCCAGCAGAGCATTGTAAGAAACTCATTGATGGTTCCCGGAAGCGGTTCTTCACAGTTATTTTGTCTAAAGGTTGTGCTACCAAGTATTAGGCTGAGGGTGCCAATGCTTTTGTCTGGCCCTTTTTTTGAGTTTTGTGTAAAATGATCAATGATTTGACTTTTTTTTTTTCATTCTCTTTTGTGTTTTTTCATTGTAGCAAAATAAATGAAGATATTAATACCAAAGAGTTTGTACTTGCAATCATTTTTCTTGAAGAAATGAGTATTATCTGACAGAATTGCAGGGGTGCCAATACTTTTGGCCAACACTGTATATGTCAAGTGGCTGTGCCATTCTATACAGAGGCATCTAGTATGCCTGCTTATATTGCAACAACAGCTGTTTGATCAGACTGGAAGCAAACCCCAGTCTAGATAGGATTTCTCTCTCATTATCCCATTAAAGGTTTCACTAAAATATGTTACATTTTGACATCTTAGACCGTTTTTCAAAAGTTATCTTTAGTAAATAGAAAGCTGTGTCATTTTCGGCGGAAATATGAGGAAATGAATAGCTAAGAGGAGTATTTAGATCCAGATGCCTGCCTTTCTATGAAGCTTTTCATTTTAGAGTAATTTTTGGCTGAGTAAACGTGGCAGTGTTAGTGGTTCAGAAAGGGTGTGTACAGAAGGCTATATACACATCCTCCTCTCCGAGACAGAGCTGTTGTCGTTCTGCCAAGCTCCTTGGAGATCTCCAAGATTTGTCCTTCCAGTTGTTTTGCATTCAAAAAATGTAGTAACTTCTAATGTGAGGTTCGATAAAATCTCTTTGCTCGCACCTAATCTCAGCTGGTTACTTATGTGATCAGCCTGGATGACTTGTATGGGCATATACTAAGTATGGTGAATATGGTGTCGTAGTCTGCAGCTGTTTAGTCATCGTATTCTAAACCATAAGAGTTGAATGAGTATGTCTTTCAGCCATGGTTGATTGCAGTTACTAATATATTTCATATATGAAATGAAATAAATGTTATAAAAACCTGTAACTTGTTTGTGCTAGCTGGTACTTTTTTAAGTTTACTTTTTAAGGGGGAGTTCACAGTAGCGGTAGTATTGTCCATTCCCCTGCATTCTTTGCAAATGTTAACAATGGACACTAAGGGGCCGCTCACACGGAGTAAACGCAAGCTGATTATGGCAAAATACACGTGTAAAAATCAGATTCCCATGGACTTCAATGCCATTTTTTACATGTGTGTGTAAAAAAAAAAAAAAAAGCGCATTTTTTACACATGTAAATAGTGGCATTTATGTCAATGGAAGTCTGATTTTTACGCGTGTATTTTGCCATAATCAGCTCGCATTTACTCCTTGTGAACGGCCCCTAACAGATCTGTCTTAAATCCCTTAAAAATCCCTTTGATTTTATTGGAATTTACTGTTGACACTTGACCATATATTTATGTGTAATCGGGTTTTATTGAGATTTTTACAGTATAACAGAATAAAATACAGGAAAGAAACAAGGGTCATCAAACCAGGCACGCAGGCCCTAAACAGCATAAATGGGGAAGGGGGGGGGGGAAAGGCCCTAACCCCGCAACTCAAAAGACCACATGGGCCACGTAAACACAAAAATAAGGGAAGGAAAATAACAGAAACAGGCCAAAACCAGGCCACATTAGGAGAGCAAAAAGAAAAAAAGGTGGGAAGGGAAATACAGCGACAACCTCTATACGGGGACAAAAATGACCAACACAACGACAAGACAGCCACAAAAGGAAGGGAAAAGGCAGACACCGAGGGAAGGGACGGTAGTCAAGGAGGTGGAGGGAAAGGAAAGAGCAGCCAGAGACTAGTCAAGGAAGAAAGACGAGAAAGCAGAAGATTCCTGAAAAATCACCCAGAGACGATCAAACCGGGAGGACTCGGGAGAGTCCTCCGCGACCAGAGCCTCCATTCTCCGCATGAGGAGAAATTCCTGTAAGAATTGAAGCATCAAGGGCGGCGTAGAGGTCCGCCAATATCACGGGATGACGGCCCTGGCGGCTATGAGGAAATGACCCAATAGATTCTTTTTAATCCGGGAGAGCTTACCAGGTATAACTGACAGTAAGGCCAGCTGGGGGGTAGGCGTGACAGGATGATCATATACCTTAGCATAGAGTGAGAAGACTGCATCCCAAAAGGGCCGAAGAACGTCACAGTCCCACCAAATGTGGATCATGGTGCCCCTCTCGACTCCACAGCGCCAACACCGGTCAGAAACAGCAGGGAAAATCCTGTGGAGAAGGTCGGGACACCTATTCCAACGGGTCAAGATTTTAAAATTCCGTTCCTGCGCACTACAAGGCAAAGCCAATCTATGGGACAACGTGAAAGATTTACTCCAATCAGCAGGCAGCAGACTCAAAGGGAGATCAGAATTTCAAGACTCCACAAAACAGGGAAGCCCTGGCGTCGTTAAGGAGAAGATCATAGAGGGCGGAAAGCGCGCATGGGAGGGGAGCCGAACTCGCAGCATAGGATTCCAGCACAGTCAAGGGCGAGGAGAGCAAGGGAGGAAGAGAAAACTTCCTGAGAAAGGACGACAAACTGACCGTATTCCAACCAGTAGAGGCGGACATCAGGGAGAGACATAAGGGGGGAGAGAGGAGTCACTGGCAACCTGACGAAGGCGAATGTCGTCCTCTCTACGCCAACAGAGGAAGTTAGCCACAGACTGGCCTGGAGGAAACATGGGGTTGCCGAACAAAGGAGACAGAGGTCCCGGAACCCTAGCCAACCTCCCATTAGAGCACACTAGATCCCAAACTTTAAGGAAGTGGAGGGAGAGAATGGAGTGGACCGCAGATTTGGGCCGAAAATGAGATGGGATCCACGGGAGGGAAGAGAGCGAAGAGATCATAAAGTCTGCCTCTATGGAGACCCACTGTTTGTCATTAAGGCGGAATCGCCAGTCAAACAAGCGGAGTAGCACCGAAGCACGATAGTACAAACGAACGTCAAGCAGGCCCGCTCCCCCTCTCTGTTTACACCAAGTGAGGGTGCGAAAATTAAGCCTACTCCGCGACGCCCCCCAAACAAACTTCCCAAACAACGATTGAACCCAGCTAAGATAATCTCGAGATAACGGAATGGGGAGGGTTTGAAATAAGTACAAAAAACGCGGGAGGACGTCCATTTTAATAGCGTGGATGCGACCAAACCAGGACAAGGACTTAGCGTCGTAGGCTCGCAGGTCAGACGTAACCTTATCAAGGAGCGGAAGGTAGTTGAGGCGAAAAAGGAGGCAAGGGTCCGGGGGGATATGTATCCCGAGGTATTTGAGCGACGACGACTGCCAACGGAACGAAAAGTCACGCGCCAGATGAGCGACTTCTGCTGAGGGGAGGTAGACGTTAAGAGCTTCCGTCTTCGACAAATTAACCATGAAGTTACTAAGGTGTCCAAAGCGAGAAAACTCCCGGAGGATGGCTGGGAACGACACGTGCGGTTGCGAGACATATAGAAGAAGGTCATCTGCATACAATGCTGTCTTAACAACACGGGAGCCAAGTTGCAGGCCATGAATCTCCAGGCAACTCCGTATCGCCACGGCCAAATGCTCCGTAACCAAGGCATAAAGCAATGGCGATAGGGGACAACCCTGGCGAGTGCAGTTCCAAACTGAGAAGGAGTCCGATAGGACCCCGTTTGCCCTGACCCGAGCCGAAGTATATCCGTAAAGAGCGAAGACTTTACCCAAGAAACCGGGGCCTACCCCCACCTGACGAAGGGTTTCACGAAGGAAACCCCAGTGGACTCGATCGAAAGCTTTTTCGATGTCGACCGAGAGCAAACACAGGGGAAAGTTGGAGGAACGAGCCGCCGAAACCGCTAAGATGGTTTTGCACACATTATCACGGGCCTCTCGACCGTAAGTAAAACTGACTTGATCATTGTGTATCAAGGCTGTGATCAGGGGGGACAATCGATTCGCGAGTAATTTGGCAAATATCTTAACATCCACATTAATAAGAGATATCGGGCGATAGCTGGCCGGGAAGGCGGGATCTTTACCTGGCTTGGGGAGGACCGCATTCAGAGCGGAGAGAGATTGAGACGCAAACGACGCCGAGTCATTCACACTGTTAAAGACCTGCATCACCATAGGCGCAAGGAGAGCACCATAGCGTTTATAGAAGTGCGCTGTATACCTGTCCGGACCCGGAGACTTGCCCGAAGGGAAGGACTGAATGGCGAGAGAGGTTTCCTCCAGGGAAAAGGGAGCCTCGAGGGAGGCCCTACAGTCGCTCGAAAGGGTGGGAAGGGGGGTGTCCACAATGTACGCCCGTATCTTGTCACAGAGGGCCGAGGGAGCTAAGTCTGCATAATGACCCCGGATATTATACAGGTCGCAATAAAAGGATCGAAATTCTGCGGCAATATCAACGGGGTTATGAAGCATCCGATCCGCCGTGTTACGCAGGCAAGGGACATACGGGACAGGATCACGAGGAAGGAGACGACGCGCCAAAGAGCGGCCATATTTATTAGCGAACTCATAGTAATGCTTTCTAATTCGATCCCTAGCCCTAAGATACATCCCATCTAGAATGGAGCGAAGCTCCTCCCAAGCATTAAGCAATTCAGTGAAGGTCGCCCGGGATCCAGTGCGCTTGTGGGAAGACTCCAATGAATGTATAACCCGGAGCCGATCAGCAACTCAGGCACTACGTTCCTTTTTCAGACGTGCACCGTGTTGGATCAGGATCCCCCGCAGAACACATTTCAAAGCCTCCCACTGCAGTGGGGGGTCGGTAGAGTCCTGGGCATGAGTAAGGAGGAAGTCCTTAATGTCCCCCTCAACTGCAGATTTACAAGTGAGATCCTTAAGAAGGCTCTCGTTCAGCCTCCAAGTAAAGGGGCGACGGGTCAGGCCCGGGACTTCCAGAGACAAATACACAGGCGCGTGATCCGACCAAAGGGCAGAATCAATACGCACAGTAGGGGACCAGGAGAGGGTGTGATGACTGGTTAAAAAGAAATCAATACGGCTATAGGAGTTATGGGCCGGAGAGTGGTAGGTGTAATCCCTACCCTGTGGGTGCAGGATACGCCATATGTCTACCAACTGGGAACGATGACGAACAGATGCCAAACGACGCAACTGGGCAGGGGCGTGGGGGGACGAAGAGGAGAAGAATCAACAAGAGGATCGAGGACAAAGTTAAAGTTGCGACCCAGAACCACCACTCCCTCGGAGAAATCTGCCAGCCTGCCAATCAGAGATTTACAATATGCTAATTGATTCTGGTTAGGGAGGTAACAACCAGCAACAGTGAGGACAGTCCCCACAATGCGCAGCTTAAGGAACACAAATCTAACATCAGGGTCCATAAGGGTGTCCAGTACCTCATGTTGCAGAGAACGGTGGAGGGCTTTGGACTTGGAGATCGGGTTGGCGCTGTGAAACCAAAGAGGGTACGGACGTCTGGCATATGGTCTTTCTTGAAATGAGTCTCCTGTAAAATAAGAACATGAGACCGCTGCTTATGTAACTGGTAAAGGATCTGGCTACGCTTCTGGGGAACATTCAGACCCCGAACATTCAGGGTACAGAAGTTAAGAGACGACATGAAAAACAGGGCCAAAGAGGGGAGCACAGGGAAAAGAAAGACAAGTCAAAACAAGCAAGGGAAAGACAACAGACAAAGACTGACGGAACAAAGGTTGTAAAAGAGACAAAGAAAGACAGAAGAAAACAAGACACCAACAGAGAGACAGTCAAGAAAAACCAAACCAGTGGGGTGGAGGAATAGCCTCCACTCAAGAGAGGTGGGGAAGAAGGCAAGAGAGTGCCAGAACCCACACTACAGAGTAGCATGGCTTTTCAACAAAGGAGCTGACCCCCGCTCCGGACCTCCAGGCCGCGCGGTAAAACAGTATAAGTGCTAACAATACAAAACAGCTGACCGGTATAATGGGAGAGAAGAAAAGAACAAACAAACCAGGCAAACAAGTCAAACGCAGTCCAAGGAACAGTAAAGAAGACCTCAGAAATGCGTCACCCAGGGAGGAACAGGAGACAAAAACACCGAAAGAGCCACCCATGTACCCCTGGGGGAGGCCACACTCCACATACCAAAGAAGGAAAGAGAGGGCCTAAAACCAGAAAAAAATTCACAGCAACACAAATCCTAAAAGTCAAGTAGAAGCAGTAGAGGCGGTATCCTGGTCATCTGACGCTGGAGGAGCGCAACGCCGGTTAGGGCGCCTCTGGGGCCGAGCAGGCAATATAGAAGGAGCGTCACCAGCGAAAGAAGGCCAAGAAATTGCAGGAAGGCCCAAGGCAGCGACAAAGGACGGGAGCTCGTCCAGATTGGAGAGGGAGACCAATCGGCTGTTGTGGCGGACCTGAAGCCGGAAAGGAAAGCCCCAGGAGTAAGGAACCTGATGCTGAACGAAGATGTCCAGGAGGGGTTTCAGGGCTCTCTGCTTGGCCAGGGTAAGGCGGGATCAATCCGGGAGCAAGTGAAGAACAGAGTCCTGAAACATAACCTGAGGAGACTCTCGGACTTTACGCATAATGGCCTCTTTCAATTGGTATCTGTGGACCCTGCAGATGATGTCTCTTGGATTCGAGGAGTCAGGCGGAAGTGGCCCCAGGGAACGATGGGCACGGTCAAGTTCAATAGGGGAGTCCGGAGGGGCCCCCAGCAGCGAGTTGAAAATAAGGCGCAGTGTAGAGTCCAGTTGTTGAGGTTCAATGGACTCTGAGAGGTCACGCACCCTAATGTTATTCCGCCGGTTGCGGTTCTCCAGGTCATCTAGATGATCCGTAAGATACTGTAATTGCTGAGTGTGGGTCGAAACCGTGTCCAGAGCAGCAAGGCGGGTGTCATGAGAGGCCTCAGAGGCGTCAAGGCCGTCGACTCGTACCTCAAGCTGTTGAACCGCAGAACGGACTACAGCAAGATCTGATTTATAAGACTGTTCCAAGCGTGACACGTACTCCATATCAGACTTCGTAGGAACAGCCGCCAAGTGTGCACTGAGGCGACGGAGTTCAGCTAGGGTGTCAGTCAGGGAGGCGGCAGGGACAGCGTCCCCCGAGGGAGCGCCGCCATGGGGTCATTCCGTGTCAAGTGAACCAATGATTTTTCCCTCTATATTTTTAATTCTTTTCAGATTTTGTTATTTGGTAATAGTGTGTCAGAGAATGCAAAATGTGAAGAAAAAAAAATTCTAGAAATATTTTTGGATTTTCAATTGATTTTCAAAGTTCAGAAAAAGTGCGAATTTCTGTGTTGCCTGCCTTTACATTTCTCCTCATAACTTAGGCTAGAAAAAAGATAGAGAAACAAAATAAACGCCATTCTACTCAGAACTATACAGGCTTTCACCAAATATGTCACAAGAGTATCTTTGTTAATATTTTACCGATGTGAACGCAAACGCAAAAATTTAAAACGCATTTCCGAAAAAAATGTTTTATTTAAAAATTTCAAAAAAATGCACATGGGCCTGCTATACCCTTAGCCACATCTTTACCAAAATTCAAGTTGGGATCGCGATGGGATATTTTAAAATATAACTATTACAGTGTCATTCCGAAAATCTTGAATTCAGATCTGTTCAGCCTGTGGACAGTGAAGTCCATGAAGTGGTAGAAGGCGGCACAAGATTGGTAATGGATGACATAACTGGTTATGTGACCTGTGAATATGATCGGCGCTGGTGGCTGGCTACTGTACTCTCCAAAGATTGTGAAAATGAAGACATAAAATTGACTTTTTTGCATCCTTCTGGTCCAGCACCATCCTTTGTGTATCCAAGAAAACCAGACATTTTACAAGTCAACAAAAATCAGATATTAACTCAGGTGGAGCCTAACACCATGACAGGCCGTACATACTCTGTGACACAAAAGGAAATGGCCATTGCTAGTAAGCGCTTATGGACAAGATTACATTTCACTCACTAGAAAGGACAAATTGATGATAAAAGGCCAGTAGTTTAAAAATGTCCTATTAATTGTTTGATTAGTTCATATTTTATAGAATGAGGATTTATCTACTGGACTATTTTTCTTAATAAATTACATGTTTAGTGATATAATAAAAAACAATTGTTACATGTAGAAATAGGTGTTATAAATATTGGTTCTTGTACTCTTGTTAACATATAATTAGGATGAGACTATTTAGAAAATCGCACTTGAGGATATGAGCAGCTTTTTTCTTTCGGTTTGTTCAATGCAGGTTGAAAATGCTGAACAAGCTGTGTTCTGATAAGATGTATTTGTTCTGGCACTTACAGTATTTGTTTTTATGTTTTTTTTATTGTTGCATATAAATTTTGAATTCAGCAAGTTGTAATTTGAAAAGAAAAAAGGAAGAAGCTCACACAAACATAAAATCAGATGATTCAAGGCTTAAAAAAAAAAAAAAAAATTGATCCCAGTTTGGTCCCAAGTTGAAAACCTGTACAAATATAACACAAGTAACACAAATGCATTTTTTCACAATTTTAAAACATACGCTTTTTTCACAATTGCGCATCAAAATTTTGAATTTGATTTCTCCAAAACAAAATATAAAGAAACATTTGTCTTGTGACATATCAAATGAAAGCCGGTACCGCTCTGAGAAAAATGATGCCTCTCCCACCCATTTATCTTAATTCTAGCCCAAGATATGTTAAAAAATGTAAAGCCATACCAGGCTAAAATTCACACTTTTTCAAAACTTTAGAAGTCTATAAAAAATTAACTGATGAAGAAAAAAATTCAAAACTTTTTATTTGTAATTAACGTAAGTTGTACTTCATAAAAAATAAAAATAAAAAAAATCTAAAGACGTCAGGTAAAAAAAAATATTCCTATTTGGATCACTTGATATGGAATGACCCCATGTGGAACTGCAGCAGCAGGGAAGGAACCAGCGCCAGGAGCGGAAAGCAGGAAGGGGCCACAACCGCAGACCATGGGGCAGCGGAGGGGTTAAGTCCAGAGAGTCCAGGTGAGGATGAGAGGGTCGGGGTCCCAGAGCCACTCTTAGGGCCAGAGGCAAGATCCATAGTACCCAGAGGAGCAGCAGTGGGCACATGCAGGCTAGAGTCAGAATGCAGGTGGGCAGCGGGGGCCTGCCTGGGAGAGGGGGCGCCCGGTGGTAGGTTAGAGGGCTTACCTCCAGCAAGAAGCAGCTGCTGTGGGACCGGAGTAGAGTGGAGGAGAGGTGACGCTGCTGGTGAAGGTGGAAGGGACGGCCAGGATGAGTCAGAGCCTCTTGCCAGCATGGGGGATTGCGGAGACACGTGGCAGGCCGCAGCCGGAGGCATGCACAGGGCCTGAGGACCAGAAGAGGAGCTGGAGGAGTCAGCCACAGGAGCAGGTAAGGCACAAGCCATCGGGGAGCTGGGGGCCGATGCAGAGCTGGGAGCTGTTGCTGTAGGTGGTGTGCTGCGTGGCGAAGACCCGGAAGCAGCCGCCATCTTAGAAATAATGCCGGGGGCCGCGGCGCCCGCACGCGGGCCCCGGAGGAATCCCTCTATGGATGCATCCCTGGAAGTCCGGGGAGGGGTGGATGCGGAGCGCTGGGTGTTCCGACGGGACTTGCCCATAGTCCCAGGCAGCGCAATCGAGCTGGTCAGCTGAACAGGCGCAGTTATCCGGAGGCCCGGGACGGAGCTGAGGCAAGAAGCGTCCTCACTCCTCCATCGCCAGGCCACACCCCCTTGTCCATATATTTAAAACCTTTAAAAAAATTAAAAAAAATAGTGGACATTATAACATTAACTGGATCAGTTTAAAAAAAAAACACCCACTAGTGATCTACTTTAAGGAAGTGAAATAGGTTAATAAAGTATGTTACAAAATGTCCCGTAAACAGTATTTTTAAAAAAATTACCTTGATTCGTAACCTATTAAAGCAGTTGTCCAGGATCTGAAGATAGTTGAGAATTGATAATAGATCAACAACCAGACTCCTGGCTTCCTGCTTGGAAGCCTTGTTTAAGATATACAGCTGGAATCGGCACTGCTCCTATTCAAGTGAATACCACTACAGTGAACAGAGCTCTGTACACTGTTTACAGCTGAGCAGCATATGGTCTGGGTGCCAGTATCCTCATTCTAAGGTGCTATTTGGACTTCAATGCAAAAATAACTGACAGAGAGAGGGTCTGGTAAAGTCAGGTAGTGAGGGATCTGTCAGTCGCACCTTCCAGAAAGTGATGTGTGATGACTCTGTGAGCTGCCCTTCACCAGCCAATTCTGGTTCATTAGCATATGACAATTTAAGTATTAAACTTGGGAGCAACATACACTCACCGGCCACTTTATTAGGTACACCATGCTAGCAATGGGTTGGACCCCCTTTTGCCTTCAGAACTGCCTCAATTCTTCGTGGCATAGATTCAACAAGGTGCTGGAAGCATTCCTCAGAGATTTTGGTCCATATTGACATGATGGCATCACACAGTTGCCGCAGATTTGTCGGCTGCACATCCATGATGCGAATCTCCCGTTCCACCACATCCCAAAGATGCTCTATTGGATTGAGATCTGGTGACTGTGGAGGCCATTGGAGTACAGTGAACTCATTGTCATGTTCAAGAAACCAGTCTGAGATGATTCCAGCTTTATGACATGGCGCATTATCCTGCTGAAAGTAGCAATCAGATGTTGGGTACATTGTGGTCATAAAGGGATGTACATGGTCAGCAACAATACTCAGGTAGGCTTTGGCGTTGCAACGATGCTCAATTGGTACCAAGGGGCCCAAAGAGTGCCAAGAAAATATTCCCCACACCATGACACCACCACCACCAGCCTGAACCGTTGATACAAGGCAGGATGGATCCATGCTTTCATGTTGTTGACGCCAAATTCTGACCCTACCATCTGAATGTCGCAGCAGAAATCGAGACTCATCAGACCAGGCAACGTTTTTCCAATCTTCAATTGTCCAATTTCGATGAGCTTGTGCAAATTGTAGCCTCAGTTTCCTGTTCTTAGCTGAAAGGAGTGGCACCCGGTGTGGTCTTCTGCTGCTGTAGCCCATCTGCCTCAAAGTTCGACGTACTGTGCGTTCAGAGATGCTGTTCTGGCTACCTTGGTTGTAACGGGTGGCTATTTGAGTCACTGTTGCCTTTCTATCAGCTCGAACCAGTCTGGCCATTCTCCTCTGACCTCTGGCATCAACAACGCATTTCCGCCCACAGAACTGCCGCTCACTGGATGTTTTTTCTTTTTCGGACCATTCTCTGTAAACCCTAGAGATGGTTGTGCGTGAAAATCCCAGTAGATCAGCAGTTTCTGAAATACTCAGACCAGCCCTTCTGGCACCAACAACCATGCCACGTTCAAAGGCACTCAAATCACCTTTCTTCCCCATACTGATGCTCAGTTTGAACTGCAGGAGATTCTTGACCATGTCTACATGCCTAAATGCACTGAGTTGCCGCCATGTGATTGGCTGATTAGAAATTAAGTGTTAACGAGCAGTTGGACAGGTGTACCTAATAAAGTGGCCGGTGAGTGTATAGCTTTGCGAGGGACACCATACAAAATGTCATTACTTGTTACTATACATGCTGGGGACAGTTTATAGTGCAAAATCCATCTGACAGATTCCCATTAAAGAGGACCTTTTATGTCCTTAGTCCTCCTGAATTCAGTGAATCGGCTTTCCTGTTATGTGCCCCTGGTGAATAGCTATTGGTGCGATTACCGATATCTCCTTACTGTCAGAAGGGAGTTTCTGACGGTCTCTGAGGAACGCCCCCTCCCCCCCCCCCCCTGACAGTAGAGTCTATAGTGCTGTACTATCAGAAGGGGTGTTCCTTCCGCCCAGCCATGACTCTGAGTGGTGAGAAACACCCCCTCCCATTCTAACAGTAGTCGTCATCCATAGACTAGTACTGGGCAGGGAAGGGGGACGTTCCTCACCATTCAGCTTGGACAGTATAGCACTATGGACTGTCAGAAATGCCCTTCTGACACTAAAGGGCTACAGTACCGGCACCGATAGCTCTTCACCAGGGGCACATAACGAGAAAGCCAATAGTGGGCTGAATTCAGCACACTCTGTCTGCTTTCTAGCGGTATATAATACTGCATGTACCTGAGGGCGTGAAACGTCCTATTTAATGCAAAAATAAAACCCTTTACATAAAGTTCTTTTCTATATGTGATGATCCGTTTGTACTGAGGACTTTTCTCTCCACCCATTTAAGTATAAAAACCTGGACATCTGGTGGACTCCATTATATTCGATGGTGTCCACAGGTAACCATTGTTTTAGCTGATAGTCTCTCCGTCGTTTGGGTCCCCCAGTAGACCCAAATGACGGAGAGCATAGTGCGAATGTAAACCTTGGCTTAGCCTTATTTTATATTTTGCTAAGTTGAAAGTTTTGTTGTGAATCTTGTTAAATTGCATCAATAGTGTATAAAGGTGAAAAGTATGTTGCCTATAAACATGACTTCATTGGTTCAACTTCTGTTTTATAGGAACAAATCATGGTGTGCCCAAAAATGCAAGGGTTTTACAATCTTTCCTTGGTGTCAGGGCCACAGATTGAACCACTCCCAATATATGCAATAAACTTTGAGATTGCTGAGACATTTCATGGCATTTTATATCTACTAGATAGGAACTTTCACCTATGCAGAAAAAGGTGGTCAAAAAAATTAAATAAATAATTTTATATATATAATATATCTATATCTATCAGGGTCTGGGGTTGCTAGGTGTAGTCCAAAACAAAGGTAGAGTTTATTTTCACTCAAAAAGATAGTGCAGCAACAAAAGGAAACAATACAAAAATAAATCCCTGCCCGGCTGGGCTCTAACTAAACATAGGTTACCTCACCTAGGATAACAGAAATCCAAAAGCCAGTAGAATCACTCAGGACACTGGTCCAAAAATATGATCTCTCTGTTTGCTCTCCAGCTAAGCTCTGCCAAAGTGTTGCTGCTGGAGCAACTTCTTAAAGGGGTTGGCTACTTTCAGACCAATATTGACAAACAAATGTACAATAAAAAGATATACAATTTTCCAATATACTTTCTGTATCAATTCCTCACGGTTTTCTAGATCTCTGCTTGCTGTCATTCATTCTGTTACTTCTAGAGGATAAAACGCTGACCATGGTCATGTGATGAGTAAACAGGTGCATAGCACAGTAATCAGACATCTGCCTGGTAATCAGCTGTGCACCTGTGTGCTCATCACATGACCATGGACCGTAAATCACATGACCATGGTCTGAGTTTTATCCTCTAGAAGTAACAGAATGAATGACAGCAAGCCGAGATCTAGAAAACCGTGAGGAATTGATACAGAAAGTATATTGGAAAATTGTATATCTTTTTATTGTACATTTGTTTGTCAATACTGGTCTGAAAGTGGCCAACCCCTTTAAGCCTCCTTGACGAGGAGACTCTCTGCAGCTGAGTCGCTGCCGGAATATCCCCAAAGTGTGGAATGACAGGTCCCACTACCAACCTACCTGTCATTCCTAAAAATCCAGCTCAATACTGAGCATTTACCAAAATGCTCAGCAGACGAAAGTTGTCTGCTGAGAACAAACATTCTTTCTGGAGTTTTCTCATCTCACCCACCTTAGTAGTCTGGGTGAGATGTACACCCCCTCCATTACCTGGCCAGCCATCGGCTTACTATATACTCAGATTTGTGATTTTGCTTTCTGTATCTGAAAAATACATTTGCTTTTTGGATTGCTTTCCTATTTACTTTTTTTGTAAACTGTACATGTGGCTACATGGAGATTTAGTCCTATTGAATGCAGCTGTGTTTGTATGTAGACTCATGGTAGCTTAGACTGCTGGACCAAAAAAATAGCTGTGTTACATGCCCTAACTGTTGCTTTTTAAAGGGAGCCTATCGGCAAAAAAAATAAATGGCATGCACCCATCCCCAGTACCTTTTATACTGCCCAGTATCATAATTGCAACCCAGTTTTCAGTTTTAAGAGTAGTGGACTCCTTTTCCAGACAGACATTTTTTTTGTAGTCCTGTAAATGAGCCCAAAGTGTATTCGGGGGGAATGGCCAAGACTTCCTGAGGATTCCAGCTAGAGACTGAGGAAATTGGATGATGTGTTTTAAGGACAGTCTGACTGTACCTGTGGCACAACTCTGTCCATCTTCCTCAGTCTGAAGCCGGTATCCTCTTCCATGTGAAAGGTGACGGCTGCCATCCATACCACAGTAAAGCTTGTCCTGTGGCTCAAAGGGAAGCCCAAGGTGAGGTGACATCAGTGTTGCTAGACGCAGTATGGAGAGTAGAGGCAGAGACATTTGTGATAACGCTTCCATGCCCCCCATTCTCTTTGGGCTCATTTACATATCTGCAAAAATGCAACTTTCTTCAAAATGAGCCCTCTAGTTCTGAAAAATGAAAACTGATCTGTGATCTTGATGCTGGATACTATAAGGTACTGGGGCTGGTTGCATGTCCATTTTATGACTGACACCCTTTTAGTTTCACTGAATAAAACTGTAGTTTTCTCTTATCTGTACCAGCCACGCAAGGTCTCCCACAATACTGCCATCCTGTTGGTAAGGGGTAGGAAAGAATGCCTTTGGGCCACAAGTTGTTCCCTCCTGCCTTTAGCGAAGTGAGAAGTCTTTTAGTGAAAAGATTCTTTTTATTCCCTGGCTGAATTGATCAGAAGACTTCTTGATCAGCCAGTGAGTGATACCATGAGTATATTTAGAGATGTCATGTTACTGTTTAGTTCTTATTGCCAACTGACCCCCATGATCCCTACTAAGTATATTCTTCTTCGCTTTCCTGGTGACTTGTATCACATAAGCAGAATACAATCAGCTTTTAGCTCAGCATATTCTGTGGTCAGAACTCCCCCACATTGAAGTCAGAAAAATTTATAAATGAAGTAAGCACATCCTTGAAATGAGGAAGCTGACATTGTGCCAAGTAGAGGAGAACTAGCAGCATTGTATTTTACTATGTTTATTGCCTGGAATCTACTAAAAGAAGATTCCATCTCATTGGTTTGAGTAATCTCATAGGCTAAATGCAGGACTACTTTAATCCTAGGGGAAATAGTGCACTTGCACCAGGCAGTATAGTAGCAGGGCCCCCCTGGGGACAGCAGGATAGTCTAGCATTTACAGTGCTGTCCTGCTGTTCTGGGCAGTGGGTCCTGGCCATCCTGACTCTCATCTCTGTCCACTGGGTGCAGGTGAGTTGAATACAATGGTGAAGCAGGATGCTGCCTACTCCTTGCTTTACCATTTGACCCCTGACTCTGCTCCTGGTGTCTTGGGAGCAATAGGCATTATGTAGTGATGTCTCTTACATTGTGTCTATTGTTCCCTGTTGCCTCTTCAACCAGAGGCAGAAGGGAAGGGGGAAAGTTGAGGACGACTACTTACTTTTTTTTTTTTTTTAATTTTTGATCCAGGAGGGGACATGAAACTGTTGCATAGGAGGGGGACAGGTATGATGGGCAATTATATCACAAAGAGTCACTGCCAGTGAATTGTACTATGTGGAGGGCCATTGAGGGGGCATTATTATTTGTGTGGGTCAAGAATTTCTGTGTGGTGACTGGACGGGGGAGCATTATTGAACTTTTCAATGGGCTCACTAATCTGTTAAAACTGATCTGGCTAAAAGCTGACAAAAAGGGAGTTGTGTGTGTCTGTGTGTGTTGTGGGAATTGTGGCGGTGGGAAGTAGTTCGCCACCGCCACATTCTGAGGCCACTATAACTTGCTATATGTCTAGAAGTAGAACAATACAGAATCAGTCCGCTAAAACAACAGTTACCCCTGGACCTCACAGACAATAATAGAGTCTGTGCTGTAGCACAAATGCATTTTTACTGGTATTAACATATTCATTCTTGAAACCATAAATATGTTTTGCATTTGTGAACAGTGTTGGTTAATTTCATTGGTGTAGAAAAATTAGCACATGTTTTTAGTGGAGGTATAATCGCCAGATATATTAACACTTTAAGGCTTTAAGACCAGCAGCTACCAGTGTACAAATCCCATTATCGCATTGCTTGAAGAAATGTACAACAGGTCCGTATATTGCTGTAGGTTCTGTTCAGTTTTCAACCTTTGCTATGCGTTCTTATGAATTGGTCATGTTGGTTATTCAGTATAACAAATGCGAGATTATCAACTGTACATCGCGCTGTGTGAACAGGGATGTGCTTCTTTATAACTAGTACAACAGGCTGCAAGTGTTTGTCCCATTTGTACTTTGTATTGGCTCTAACCATAGACCTCAAATTTTTATGTAATGTTTGGACAGATTTGCATCTGTTTGTGTAATATTTTCAATTTCTTGTGAAGTTTTCTTATTCTGAATGGGGATGAGATATAATATTAATCAATTGTGCCCAATTAAAATGATGCATTTCTAGGTGCAAAATCTTTTCACCCTGACCATGGATTTTTAAAAAGTGCAATGTGCAGCTGGAAAAAAAAAAGTCACAATACTCCAGGATTTGCGACAGATCAAAGTGAATTCACATCTGCGTTGGAGATTTTGCTTAAAATCGTCAGAGAGAAGTCCTACAAGTCCTGAATTATAGTCTATGGGGTCCGCGAGTAACCACTTTATATTTGGACAGGATGACTGTCTTTCGAGTCCCCATGCGGACCTGAAGGGTGGTGACCCGAATGCTAGTGTGAACCTAGTGTCAGAGATGGAATTCTGTCCATTTCTAACATACTGCCCTTTTTTCAGTTTGTGCCAAGGATTTGTGACATTTTGATGAATTTGTCACAGTTTGCGCAATATGATTCACATTCGTAGAAGGGTTAATGCATTAGATGAATGACTACAGTATCTGCCATGTGAATGGGGTTTGCAGCAGAATTTCTGTGCGCAGATGTCTCTAAATCCACTATTTGTCCGGGTTTTAGGTTGGCACAGATCAGATCCTAGTGCTGTAGATTATATGTGAATCTGCTTAAGTTATAATATGTATAGCAGCTATGTTTTCATGAAGAGTCTGTGTGGTGCCCGATGAAGTAGGTGTAATGTGCTACAGCAGGGGCTTGCCAAATTGTAATTGACCTGTAGAAATCTTCTTGTTTCTAGTAATCTCCTTCAGCGTATGCCTGTTTTTCTCCTGTACATAAGACTCGGCACACCCATACTCTACACATTCCCAGTACCATTCCTACAATTATATGTTCTGAAAAACCACAGCCTTTTCAGCAATATCTTGTCTCGCACAAGATCAAGTTTAGACCTTCATGCAACTCGCTTTAACCCCTTAGCGACCTTTGACATACTATTACGTTATGGACGCGAGGTACTTCGCACACCATGAAGTAATTGTACGTCATGGTGATTCCGCCCGCTCACTAGCTGAGCGGGCGGAATTGGAACTGGGTGATGGCTGTTACTGACAGCTATCACCCTTTTCCATAACCTCCGGTCGGTACTTTTACCGATCGGAGGTTTTAACCCTTTGATTGCGATGGTCAAACATGACCACCGCAAACAAAGGGTGCCGCGATCTCTCCCCCCCCCCCCCCCCCCCGCCGGCACCCCCCACGGCGAGATCGGGGGGTGCCGGTATCTGTAATACGTAGTCTGGGGTCTGGTTAGTGACCCCAGACAGCCCTGAGCACTCACTTACCTGGTGATGCTCCCGGCGTCTTCTGGAAGTGAGTCTGTGCCGTCCGCACAGCTCACTTCCTGTTTCTCGAGTGAGACACGTGCAGGCTGTCACTGCAGCCTGTGTCTCAGTCTACAGTAGAGAATCAGTGATTGCATGCATACATGCAATCACTGATCCATGTGTCCCATAGGGACACAAGAACAAGTAAAAAAAAAAGTGTAAAAAAAAAAAATAAAGTATTTGAAAACAATTAATAAAGTTATAAAGTCCCAAAAATCCCTTTTTTCTATAAAAAATGAATTATGTAAAAAAAACACAAAAAATTAATAAAAACAATACATATTTGGTATTGTCGCGTCCGTAACAACCTGTACAACAAAACTGAAACAATATTTAATGTACACAGTGAACGGCGGTAAAAAATAACGGAAAAAACCCGCCGGAAGTAGTGATTTTTCGCCATCTCACCTTACAAAATGTGCTATAAAAAGTGATCAAAAAGTCATATGCACCCCAAATTAGTACCAATAAAATGCACAGGTTGTCCCGCAAAAAATTAGCTCTCAACCAACACTGTCAAGCGAAAAATAAAAATGTTACGCCTCTCAGAAGATGGCGATGCAAAAATCACTGATTTATGTCCCCAAATCTGTTTTTGTTCTGCAGACTTAGTATCGCATAAAAAAATAACATAAATGAGGTATCGCCGTAACCGTACCGACCCGCAGAATAAAGGTCACATGTTACTTATACTGTACGCTGCATGGCGAAAAATGTAAAAGGTAAAACTCAATACCAGAATTGATTTTTTTCTCTTTTAAATCCAGCAAAAAAAGAGTTAATAAAATGTAATCCGTAAGTTTTAGGCACCCCAAGATGGTGTCATTACAAAATACATCGTATCCCGCAAACAACAAGCCCTTATATGGCCACATCAGCAGAAAAATAAAGAAAATATAGCCTCTACCAATGTGAAGACAAAAACCCGCAAAATCGCCAAATCATTAGAACACAACTGGGTGCGGCAGGCAGGGAATGTATAAGCTGTGCAAGCGAATATCAGGGGACACCCCGGATTTAGAGCTTACGAGGGAAAATATACCAGAAGTGACCCCAGTGTGACAACCCCAATCATAGGAGCTACTGGGGGTACAGTAGGGAATTTAGTGTCTGCAATGTCCTCCGCACCGCTTATACATTCCCTCTTCGCCATCCGCTGTGCAGTCACGTCCGGGATACTAATACTCACTACACCCCCTGATAAATTCTTTTAGGGGTGCAGTTTTCAAACTGCGCTCACTCCTTTGGGGAATCCACTTTTCTGGTACCTTACAGGCTCTACAAACATGACATGGCGTCTAGATACCAAACATCTGAATCTGTACTCCAAAAGCCGCATCGCGCTCCTTCCCTTCTGACCCCCGGCTGTGTGCCGAAACTGCAGTTTATGCCACATGTATGACACATGTATGACACTGGTGTAACCGAGGTAATGTCATATGTGAGTATAAACTGATATTAGGGCACATGTATGACACTGGTGTACCCCGGATAACGTACGTAATGTCATATGTGGGTATAAACTGATATTAGGGCCCAGCCAGACACAGAAGGGAAGAAGGTTATTTGGTTTTTGGAGCACAGACTTAGACGGTTTGGTTTTTGGATGCCATGGCACTTTTGCAGAGACTCTAAAATTTCCCCTACAAAATGGGGTCACTTCTTGGGGAATTCCAGTTTACTGGCACCTCCAGGGCTCTGCAAAAACAACATGGCACCCAGAAAGTCCCTCTAAATCTGTACCCCAAAAGCTATAAAGCGCAGTGCTCCTTCCCTTCTGAGCCCTGCTGTGCGCCCAAGCAGCAGTTTATACCCACATATATAATTTTTTTGCCCCTCGGGATCGCCCACTTAATAGTTTTAGGAGTGCAGGTCTCTGACAATACAAAGTGGGTGCAATGCATTGGATACCAAAATGGCATATTTCTTTAAAAATTTCAAATTTTGGGAAGCATTTTTAGTCTCAAAATCATAATACCACTTGATACATTCCTTGATGGGTGTAGTTTCTAAAATGGGGTCACTTTTGAGGGGGTTTCTATTGTATTGATACTTTAGGGGCTCAGCAAATGCGACATGGCACCTCAAAACTATTCCAGCAATATATGCCCTCCAAAATCCAAATAGCGCTCTTTCCATTCTGAGCCCCAACATGTACCCATACAGCAGATTATGATCCCATATGGGGTATTGCCGTGTTCAGGGGAAATTGTGGGGGGCTCTTAATTCTCTAAGTACTTGCAAAAATTAAAAATATGGCGCTAAATGGACGATTTATTGGAAAAAAAGTAATTTTTCATTTTCACATCTGAATGGTAAAAAAAATCTGTGAAACACCTGTAGGGTCCAAGTGCTCACTAAACCCCTTGATAAATTCCTTGAGGGGTCTAGTTTTCAAAATGGGGTCGTTTTTGGGGGGGGGGGGGGGGGTTCCACTGTTCTAGCACTTCAGGGGCTCTCCAAATGCAACATGGTGCCTGAAACAGATTTCAGCTAAATTTGCCCTCCAAAATCCCAATAGCGATCCTTCAGCTCTGGACTTTACAGTGTGCCCATACATCACTTTACATCCACATGTGGGGCATTTCTGTAGTTGGGGCAAAGTGCTTGACAATTTGTGGGGTGCATTTTCTTTTTTAACCCGTTGTGGAAATGCATAATTTGGGGTTAAAGCTACATTTTATAGCAAAAAATGTCACTTTTCCTTTTGTTGGGCCAATTCTGTTACACTCCTGTAGGGTCAAAGGGCTCACTAAACCCCTTGGTAAATTCCTTGAGGGGTCTAGTTTCCAAAATGGGGTGACATTTTGGAGTTTTCCACTGTTTTGGCACCTTGGGGGCTTTGCAATCGGGGCATGGCGCCTGAAAAATATTCTAGCAAAATCTGGCCTACAAAATCCAATTAGTGCTCCATCTGTTCTGAGAGCGACCGTGTGCCCGTACATTAGGGTACCAGCACATATGGGGTATTGTCGTGTTCGGGAGAAATTGTGTAACAAAATATGGGGTGCAGTTTCTCCTTTAAACCTTAGTAAATGTGTAAATTCTAGGGCTAAATGAATATATTAGTGACAGAAATTGAAAAATGTAAATTTGACTTCCATTTTGTTTTAATTGTTGTGAAATGCTGAAAGGGTTAAGAAACTTTCTAACTGCTGTTTTAGATTCTTTCAGGAGTGCAGTTTTTAGAATGGGGTGACTTTTGGGGGGTTTTATTAGAGAGGCCTTTCAAGTTCCCTTCAGAACTGAACTGGTCCCTTGAAAAATGTGTTTTGGAAATTTTCTTGAAAATTTGGAAAATTCTTCTTGACTTGTAAGCCTTATAATATCTGAAAAAAATGAAAGGGTGCTTAAAATTTAATTGCTACATAAATCAGAGACATGGTTAATTATATTTATGAAAAAATTCGGGTAGTATGACTTTCTATTTGAAAGGCTTGCAATTTCAAAGTTTGAAAACTGCATTTTTTTCAAAATTTTCACCAAATTTCCTATTTTTTCATAATTAAAGACAAAACATATCGACGAAAATTTACTACTGACATGAAGTACAATGTGTTACGAAAAAACAATCTCAGAATCACTTGTGTAAGTTAAAGCGTCTCAAAGTTATCGCCATTTAAAGTGACACATGTCAGATTTTAAAAAAGAGGCCTGGTCCTTAAGTCACTTTTGGGCTGTGTCTCTAAGGGGTTAATATGATTGAAATTTTTAATGTTGATTTCAGTCTTTACAATTCTGATAATATGTAATAATCACACAAAACTAAGTATTCTGTGTTCATGATGATAAACTGCTGGTTATTGCTGGAGCATGTAAATAGTCATCTGTCCCCTATACTATTAATATGTTACTGGTTTTATGATTGAAATCATGTCATGTAGTCATTATGTGTAATACATAATAGAATGAGAAGTAACTTGTCCTTAAAGCACTGAAAGTTCTTGTGTTTCCTTGAACTGCTTCATGGCATCTGTGTTTTCTTAATATATTGCTTTTCGCTTCATTTTTGTTTCATGTTGAAACTTGAGTATTAGCTACATTTTTCCTTTCCTTTGCGCCTAGGGCATAGGCTGTTGTGGAAAGCTTCATTATTAGTGGTGTTTGTTTTTCAGTATATATTTATATGGCTATGGTTATATAGGTGTTCTTATTTTTTGAGGTTTATTTTGTGGCAGCAGAGGACCCTCCATCAACACTGTCATGCTACATGCTGTACTAAGCTCTGGAGGAAGTTGCTCGTCCTGTACTTTTTTGTTTTAAGAGCAACCTATGGCCTACTTCATAATCATAAACTTCCCTCAGTTATTTATTTCTCCTAAGAAATGGCCCTTCCTTCAGACATATGTTGCAGCAGCACTTTAGAAGTCTCCCTGCATCTCCCAGAGCCTAAAATTAATGGTTTGTCATAAGATTCCAGTGCTGTGTATGACCTCACCAGTCTCTGCAGGGCCCTGACTCACACATTCTTCCAGCATATATGCTACAAACAGCAGTCTCCAGTCATCCTTCTAGGGCTGTTTCCATTTTTTTTCACTTAAGTAACAATACTTTTTAAAAAAACAAACAAAAAAAAAAACAACAAAAAACGCAGCCCTCTTCTTGCTTTGCTTCTACTTTTCGGACTGCCATAATTGTTTTTTTCAAGTACTGCCTAAATCCTCGGCCAAATACTATATAAGTTGATTTTCATTTTTTGGTGTAGCTCAAAACAACTTTGCCTGCATATTCAGCCACATATCCAGAAACTAGATAGGCAGGGTTTCTGATATATCTGCTACAGTGAAACCTCTTTGGGTTGACCGCCCAAATTTGCAAGGTTAATGGAGTAGGCAAGCATGTATAGTCTGCCTAAGTAATGACGACAGAACAAAAAAAAAACATGTATTTTATGCTTCATATTACAGCAATATAGGAATATATATATATATATATATATATATATATATATATATATATATATATATATATATATATATATATATATATAGTAAGAAAGTGACAGGAAAAGTCCTGGAAGGACGCTATATCTCCCCCAGAGTCCTCTCATATGTCTGGTGAGTGAGGGCTTCAAGAGCTGTAGTAAAGCATATGGCTGTATTAACCCCTTCTCATCCCACTGTAGGAAGGAGCCTTCATGTACAGGTGGGAGCAGTTAGGCCTAATCACAGGCCTATAAAGCCTCTCCAGACTTCTGTCCTGGGCAGTTCCTGGGGGAGAGTGGTGGAGCCAGGTCCTGTCCAGCCAACTGAAAACTGGTGAGACCAGTGGGTGCTTCACAGCTTGTATTTTTGTTGATTTGTTTTGTCCGTGTGGTTGAAGCAAGCCACACGTATAGACAGAGTGCTTCTGTATAGTTAGTCGCCTAGCCGGGCAGGTATTTGTGTTTGTTTTTGCCTGAAGTAAAGGCCTGTTTATTTTGTTTGCCAGCACCTTTAAACCTTTTTGCAAAATAAACGCACAGGGGTAAAACCCTGTTCAAACTGATTTTGGTGTCTGTCTCTGACTGTCTGGGTCCGCTGCTGCTACCGCTGAGCCTATCTCCCCCACATTTGGTGCTTCGGATGCGGGCAAGCCCAGTTTAAAACAGCTCTTAAAGAGACAGATACCTTTTTTTTTTTTCCTCGCTCTATCACCTGATGTCCTGGGTGAAGGCGGTGGGAGAACAAAGCACAAACGCGGCTGCAATGGAAGACCTGGTTAAGCTGCTTGGACAGGCCCAGATGGCTGCTGAAAGGCGACAACAGCGTGCAATGGAGGCCTCTGAAAAATGGCAGCAAGAGATGAATGTGATGTTCATGAAGCAGTTGGCTGCGTTAAGTGAGGCCTTGGCTGCTCAAAAACCGGAGACAGAGTCTGCTGCTGTGACCCAAGAGGTGAGACCCACTGCACGAGCTGCTGTACAGAGTTCGCTACAAAAGATGACATCCACAGACGACGTGGAAGCGTATTTACATGTTTTTGAGCGGGTTGCAGAACGAGAAAAGCTGCCAAGAGAACAGTGGGCAGATGTCGTGGCGCCTTTTTTAACCGGGGAGCCACAAAAGGTGTATTATGATCTGTGTGAGACCGACGCCAGGGACTATACCAAGCTGAGGGGAGAAATCCTAGCCCGACTTGGAGTAAACATGCATGTACGAGCCGGAAGGGTACATCACTGGACTTTTTCTGAAAGTCTCCCACCCAGGTCTCAAATGCATGACTTGGTCTACCTGGTGAAAAAGTGGCTCCAGCCAGAAGAAGCGTCCCCTGCCAAGATGGTAGAACGGGTAGTGCTGGACAAGTACACCCGCTCCCTTCCTCCTAAACTCCAACGCTGGGTTGGCCAAGCAGGGCCCACGACGGCAGAGGAGCTGGTTTGCCTGGTGGAGAGATATCGGGCCACTGAGGAACTCCTCCAGACACCCTCCCGGCCAACCTCCCCGAAGTCTGGCAGGATCATACCCACCAATAGGGGTGTGAGGAGGATTGGACTGGAAGGTTGTATACCCGGGGAGCAGGCAGCCGGAACCATGTTCCCTAGATTCAAAATGCAAAATGGCGACCAATCCCATTTACGGTGCTGGCGGTGCCATGAGATGGGACATGTGGCTGCACGTTGCCCTCTGACCAGTGAGCCAATGGACTGTAGCAGTGTCCGGCAAGTCTCGCTGTTTTCTCAACCTGCCTGTTTAGCCGAACTGCCGACGGATGAGGATCCTCCAATGTGTGTGGTAACTGTGGGAGGACAGTCTGTGTCTGCTCTCATGGACTCTGGTAGTGTGGTGACCCTGATACGTGCAACTCTGGTGGACCCTGCCCAATACAATGGACGTACGGTGGGGGTCTTGTGCATTCATGGTGACATCAGAAAGTACCCAATAGCCGAAGTCCCCATCGAGACTACCTGTGGGGTAGTCCGTCACCAGGTCGGTGTAGTGCAGAGCCTGTTCCACAGTGTCATTCTTGGAAGAGATTTTCCTGGGTTCTGGAGCCTGTGGAAAAACCAAGATAAAGGGCAGGATGGGGGTGAAAGGTTGCCGAAAATGGATCCTGAACCTTTCGACCCGGACTGTGGTGGGCCAGCAATAGCCGCTGTCCCAGAAGAAACTAGCTCGCCTCTTACTGTGTTAGCTGGTGACACTGAAGGTCAGCAGGAGGTGTCTGACCTACCAGAACTTGAGGTGTCCCATGACAATTTTGGTACTGCCCAACTCAGGGACCCACACTTGTCTCGGGCACGAGAAAATGTAAAGGTGATAAATGGTCAGTCCCAATATCCAGGGGCTGATCAAGAATTTCCTTATTTTGCTATGAACCAAGATTTACTGTATAGGGTAAGCAAAATAAGAGATAATGTTATTGAGCAATTGTTGGTACCCCAACCCTTCCAAAAAGTGGTTCTAGATCTAGCCCATAAGCATGCACTGGGAGGACATTTGGGGTATGAGAAAACTAAGGAACGTATATTACAACGTTTCTATTGGCCGGGGGTGGACAGGCATGTACGAGATTACTGTAGCTCCTGTCCAGTGTGCCAATTGACTGCACCAGTCTCCCACTTCAGGAGTCCATTAGTACCCCTCCCAATTATAGAGGTGCCCTTTGAGCGTATAGCTATGGATTTGGTGGGACCCCTGGTGAAATCGGCTAGGGGACATCAGTACATATTGGTCGTAGTAGATTATGCTACCCGATACCCTGAGGCCGTGCCCCTCAGACATACCTCAGCAAAGCTAATCTCCAAGGAGTTGTTTTATATGTTTTCCCGGACTGGTATCCCTAAAGAGATCCTGACGGATCAAGGTACCCCCTTTATGTCCAAAATTACAAAGGAAATGTGTAAGCTCCTGGGTATTAAGCACTTGAGAACCTCTGTCTACCACCCCCAGACCGATGGCCTAGTTGAGAGGTTTAATAAGACCCTTAAAGGAATGTTGAAGAGGGTGGTTAGCAAGGATGGTAAGGACTGGGATTGTTTGCTGCCATATTTAATGTTTGCCATCCGAGAGGTACCCCAGTCCTCCACCGGATTATCTCCCTTCGAGCTAGTGTATGGAAGACATCCAAGGGGTCTATTAGATATTGCTCGGGAAACTTGGGAACAGGAACCCACTCCCTACCGTAGCGTTATAGAGCACATAACCCAAATGCAAGACCGAATTGCCGCAGTAATGCCCATTGTAAAGGAGCACATGGAGCATGCTCAGTTGGCACAAAGCCGTGTTTATAACCGAAAGGCTCAGCTCAGATCCTTTAACCCAGGTGACCGGGTGTTTAGTGCTCGTACCCACTGTAGAGAGTAAATTTCTAGCCAAGTGGCAAGGTCCATATGAGATAATTGAAAAAGTGGGAAATGTAAACTACAAGGTCTTCCAACCAGACAGGAGGAAACCTGAACAGATCTACCATGTGAATCTGTTAAAACCCTGGAAAGAGAGGGAATCCTTGTCGGCTCTAAGTACCCCTAGAGAAATTGCCACTAAAGTCAGAGGTGCAATTGGTAATCATTGTCCTGATGTACAGATAGCGGTGACTCTGTCTAAGGTGCAGGCCCAAGAGACAAAGGAACTTGTACAAAGAAACACTGATGTATTTTCTGAGACACCTGGGCGTACTAATCTAATAGAGCATGACATTGTAACCGAGCCGCAGGTACGAATCAGTCTGAAGCCCTACCGTGTACCTGAAGCTCGTAGAC
This sequence comes from Leptodactylus fuscus, assembly GCF_031893055.1. Classification (NCBI taxonomy): domain Eukaryota; kingdom Metazoa; phylum Chordata; class Amphibia; order Anura; family Leptodactylidae; genus Leptodactylus; species Leptodactylus fuscus. The sequence continues at coordinate 194,490,793 of NC_134265.1, forward strand.
AGGCCATAACAAAAGAGGTTAACGATATGTTAGCTCTTGGGGTCATTGAAGAGTCAAAAAGTGCGTGGTCAAATCCTATTGTCCTGATTCCCAAACCCGATGGTACCATCAGATTTTGTAACGATTTCCGTAAATTAAATGAAAATTCAAAGTTTGATGCCTATCCGATGCCCAGAGTAGACGAGCTGATCGAGAGGTTAGGGACTTCCAGGTACTTCTCGACTCTCGATTTAACAAAAGGGTATTGGCAGGTGCCGCTTACGGAAAGTGCTAAAGAGAAAACTGCATTTGCCACCCCAGATGGGCTCTTCCAGTACGTAACTATGCCTTTCGGATTACATGGTGCTCCCGCCACCTTTCAACGGTTGATGGACAAAATCCTCAAGCCACATCGCAGGTATGCTTCAGCCTACCTTGATGATATTGTCATTTTCAGCCCTGATTGGGGGAGCCACTTGCCGAAGGTCCAAGCGGTACTAGATTCGCTTCGGGCAGCCGGATTAACTGCTAACCCCAAAAAGTGCACTTTGGGCCTTGAGGAAGCCCGGTATTTGGGGTACACAATAGGACGAGGAGTAATCAAACCCCAGGTGAATAAAGTAGAGGCTATCCAGAATTGGCCCCGTCCCGTAAGTAAAAAGCAGGTGAGGGCTTTCCTGGGAATTGTGGGGTACTATAGGAGGTTCATACCCAATTTTGCCTCCATTGCAGCTCCCCTGACTGACCTGACCAAGGGAGGGAGAACTGGCCTCATCAAATGGAGTGAAGGAGCTGAGGGGGCATTCCAAAAGTTAAAATCGATCCTTTGTATACAACCGGTCTTGGTCACTCCAAATTATGCCAAAGAGTTTGTGGTACAGACTGATGCCTCAGATGTAGGGTTAGGGGCAGTCCTTTCACAGGTGATTGAAGGTGAGGAACATCCAGTCACATACCTGAGTCGAAAGCTCACTCACGCAGAGAAAAATTACAGTATTGTAGAAAGGGAGTGTTTGGCCATCAAATGGGCTCTGGAGTCCCTACGATATTATTTGCTAGGCCGACAGTTTCGGTTGATTACTGACCACTCCCCTCTCACATGGATGTCTCAGGCTAAAGAGAGAAATGCCCGGGTTACGAGATGGTTCCTTACCTTGCAAAATTTTAAATTTAAGGTCGAACACCGATCCGGGAAATTACAGGGGAATGCAGATGCTTTATCCAGGACACATTGCATGGTGGCGAAAGGTGTTCGCCCCTATAGGTTCGAACAAAGGGGGAGGGTATGTAAGAAAGTGACAGGAAAAGTCCTGGAAGGACGCTATATCTCCCCCAGAGTCCTCTCATATGTCTGGTGAGTGAGGGCTTCAAGAGCTGTAGTAAAGCATATGGCTGTATTAACCCCTTCTCATCCCACTGTAGGAAGGAGCCTTCATGTACAGGTGGGAGCAGTTAGGCCTAATCACAGGCCTATAAAGCCTCTCCAGACTTCTGTCCTGGGCAGTTCCTGGGGGAGAGTGGTGGAGCCAGGTCCTGTCCAGCCAACTGAAAACTGGTGAGACCAGTGGGTGCTTCACAGCTTGTATTTTTGTTGATTTGTTTTGTCCGTGTGGTTGAAGCAAGCCACACGTATAGACAGAGTGCTTCTGTATAGTTAGTCGCCTAGCCGGGCAGGTATTTGTGTTTGTTTTTGCCTGAAGTAAAGGCCTGTTTATTTTGTTTGCCAGCACCTTTAAACCTTTTTGCAAAATAAACGCACAGGGGTAAAACCCTGTTCAAACTGATTTTGGTGTCTGTCTCTGACTGTCTGGGTCCGCTGCTGCTACCGCTGAGCCTATCTCCCCCACAATATATATATATATATATATATATATATATATATACACTCACACACACTCACACACACACTCACACACACTCACATATATATATATATATATATATATATATATATATATATATATATATATATATATAAATCAAATCAAAAAAAGCTTTATTGGCACGTCCAAATAGATGTTTGGCATTGCCAAAGCTAGTAAAGTTGGGGGGGGGGAGTTGGACTCGGGTGGGTGAGTGGTGGGGGTGGGGTGGGTGATTTGGGTTATAACAGTCCATGGAGTCTCATCTTCCTCTTCGTTGGTGACCGTTATATGGGGAGGTGGGGCGGTTGGTTTGGGGTATAACAGTCCGTGGAGTCTCATCTTCCTCTTCGTTGGTGACTGCTATATGGGGAGGTGGGGTGGGGCGGGTGTTTTGGGATAAATATAACAGTCCGTGGAGTCTCATCTTCCTCTTATTTGGTGACAGCTGGACACGTATTGGGCAGCGATCTCCACAGTGGCCTCTTCTTCTCCCAGTAGGATGTAGAGTTTCCTCTTCTCGTCTGCAGATATGAAGTCTGGGATGTGGGCAGAGAGTCTTTGGTAGTAGACGGCCCTCACAACTGAGTATTTGGTGCAGTGTAGCAGGAAGTGGGTCTCGTCTTCTAGGGCCCCCTGGTCACACAGCCGCAGCTCTTACCCAGAGACCACTCTAAAAAGTAGGTGGTAATAGACACGGAAATAGGGAATAGTTGATGAGCGATGCTTTTGCAAAGGAGAACAAAACTCCGGACTAGTGAATAAATAATAACAAGACTTTATTGGTTCTAAAGGATTTACACAAAAATAAACCTAGATCATGGTCCCAATACACAAGTTGCTTTAACCGGTTAATGACCGCCGGCCGTATATATACTGCCAGTGATCGTGGTACCTAAAGACCGGCCTATTGTATAAATATAGCCGGTCTTTAGACTCTATTTTAGAGTAGTGGGGGCGCGGGACTTAGTGAACATGCCGAGGACCGATCTGATTGGTCCCCGGTCATGTGATCGCTGTGACAGCAAGCCACAGCGATCCCTTCTATTTACTGTATGACGGCTGCGTCTTAAGTCTCCTCCTTCTCCTCACACTTAGTGTCTTTGTGAGGAGAAGAGAAGAAGAAGAGAGATCTTAGAGCAGCAGCTGCCAGAAAACACTAAAACATTGTTTCAACTGCCCAAAAACCCATCGATTACCCCATCCACTGCCCCAAAACCCCTAATTCCCACCCCATATATCATCTTATACATAGATCATATATATATATATATATATATCTCATATATCTATCAGATCTAGATAGGGAGATATATATATATACCCGCCTTATAGGTATATCTGTCACTTGTATAGCGCTAACATATTCTGCGGCGCTTTACAGACATTGTCAGCCACTGTACCAAAGAGGGCTCGCAATCAGTGTTATAGTGACATTATGGCGAGGAGGTTTTATTCCAGTGAGGAGGCATACGCCATTCTTTGGTCAGATGCATCAGATGCGTCTGACACTGAAACATTTGTTGACAATGAAAATGACAATATAAGTGTCATTTCAGATTTGTCTTCAGGGGACGTTCTGCCTGATGAAATTGACCCTTCAGATGGTGAAGGTGCAGGAACTAGCAGTGCGGCAGCAGACAGTGGCACTTTCCCACCAGTTGATGTGCGTTCCCTCCAGTGGGCACCTGCTCCATCTTTTGCCCCTAGAGTGCCCCCATTTACTGCATCTCCGGGCATAACAGTGGATGATTCCCAATTTACCCACATGAATTATTTTAGTTTATTTATAAGCGACGACCTCCTCAATGAAATTGTCCTTCAATCTAATTTATACGCTACCCAGTACATAACACAAAAACCTTCATCTGCCCATGCCAAAGATTGGACACCCACAGATCTGGCGGAAATGAAAAAAATTTTGGGGCCTCACCCTAAATATGGGTATTGTAAAAAAGCCCTCAATCAGGTCATATTGGTCAAAAAGTCCCGCACAGTCAACCCCAATATATTCTGCAGTCATGTCCAGGCATCGTTACAAACAAATAATGAGGTTCCTTCACTTCAGTGACAATTCACAGGCCCCCCCCCCAAGTGATGATCCAAACCGTGATCGGTTATTCAAACTAAGACCCCTCATAAATTATTTGAACCACTCCTTTTTGCAATATTACACCCCAGAGCAAAATGTCAATGTGGACGAATCCCTCCTTAGTTTTCACGGCAGACTTGGCTTTTGCCAATATCTCCCTTCCAAACGGGCAAGATATGGCATTAAGCTATATAAGCTTTGCGAAAGCAGTTCCGGATACACCGCCGCCTTCAGAATCTATGAGGGACGAGATAAAAAAAAAAATTGATTCCCCAGGATGCCCCCCTAATTTTCTCATCAGCAGTAAAATTGTGTTGGAGATAATGCAGCCTCTGCTACACAAAGGGTACCACTTGTATTGTGACAACTTTTATTCAGGTGTGGCCCTATTTAGACACTTGCATATTTAGACAGGAGCATGTGGAACCATGCGCAAAAACCGAATTGGTTTTCCGCAGCAGCTAGTGGGAAAGGGCATACAAAAGGGGCAGTCCTGTTCTTATGCTTGTGAAGAGTTGATGGCGGTGAAATACAGAGATCGGAGAGATGTATATGTGTTGAGCACAATACACCCCACAGGAACAGTGGCAGTGAGGGAAAGAGGGGCAACAGCAGACAAACATAAGCCGATAAGTGTGTCCGAGTATAACAAACACATGGGGGGGGGGGGGGTGGATTTAAGTGATCAGATCTTACAGCCCTATTTAGTAAAAAGAAAAACCAAAACCTGGTACAAAAAAAGTGGCCATTTACCTAATTCAAATTGGAATTCACAATGCCTTTTTACTTTATAAAAAGTTGGAGGCAGCGACAAATACCTGGATTTCCAGGAGGAAATAATTCACAGCCTCCTTTTTGACCCTCAGGACCCCATAGAGAACCCTGAGGCTGAAGATGTCAAACGACTAACTGAAAGGCATTTTATCAGTCTAATTCCCTCAACAACAACACAAGCTACCGTGCAAAAAAAATGCAGTGTCTGCGCCAAAAGTGGGCGACGCAGAGATACCCGTTACTTTTGTCCCTCATGCCCCTCACAACCAGGCCTGTGTATTGTTCCTTGTTTTGAGAAATACCACACTGTTCTTCATTATTAGAGCTCTTCTTGTATATTCCACTTCTAATTTTGTGGTTGCTACCAAGCCCCATCTTTTGCATAAACCTGCAAATTCCTATGGTTATAAACTCTAAATTCCCTAAATTATACCCCTAGATGAATACATTGGGAAACAAAAATACTAATTAAATTTTTTTGCATCTTTTTCAACATTTCACAAAAAATCTGGATACTCTAAGAAGATGCTAAAGCACTTATTGAATGCCTGCAAACTATTCTAGCAAAATCTGGCCTACAAAATCCAATTAGCGCTCCATCCGTTCGTACATTAGGGTACCAGCACATATTGGGTATTGTCACGTTCGGGAGAAATTGGGTAAGAAAATTTGGGTTGCAATTTCTCCTTTAACCCCTTGTGGAATTGCAAAATTTGGGGTTAAAGCAACATTTTATAGCAAAAAAATGTCACTTTTCCTTTTGTTGGGCCAATTCTGTTACACTCCTGTAGGTTCAAAGGGCTCACTATACCCCTTGATAAATTCCTTGAGGGGTTTAGTTTTCACTGTTTTGGCACCTTGGGGGCTCTGCAAATGGGACATGGTGCCTGCAAACTATTTTATCAAAATCTGGCCTACAAAAATTAGCGCTCCATCCGAGAGCGACTGTGTGCCCGTACATTAGGGTACCAGCACATATGGGGTATTGTCGTGTTCAGGAGAAATTATGTAACAAAATGTGGGGTGCAGTTTCTCCTTTAACCCCGTGTAAGGATGAAAAATTTGGGGCTACAGTAACATTTTATTACGAAAAAAGTAATTTTTCATTTTCACGTCTCAATGGTAACAAAATCTGTGAAACACCTGTAGGGTCAAAGTGCTCACAATACCCCTTGATAAATTCCTTAAGGGGTCTAGTTTCCAAAATGGGGTCACATTTTGGGGGTTTCCACTGTTTTGGCACCTTGGGGGCTCTGCAAATGGGACATGGTGCCTGCAAACTATTATAGCAAAATCTGGCCTACAAAATCCAATTAGCGCGCCATCCGCTCTGAGAGCGACCGTGTGCCCGTACATTAGGGTACCAGCACATATAAGGTATTGTTGTGTTCGGGAGAAATTGTGTAACAAAATGTGGAGTGCATTTCCTCTTTTAACCCTTAGTAAATGTGCAAATTCTAGGGCTAAATGAATACATTAGTGATAGAAATTGAAAAATGTAAATTTGACCTCCCTTTTGTTTTAATGGCTGTGAAATGCTGAAAGGGTTAAGAAACTTTCTAACTGCAGTTTTGGATTCTTTCAGGAGTCAGTTTTTAGAATCGGGTGACTTATGGGGGGTTTTATTACAGAGGCCTTTCAAGTGCTCTTCAGAATTGAACTGGTCCCTTGAAAAATGTGCTTTGGAAATATTCTTGAAAATGTAGAAAATTACTGCTTGACTTGTAAGCCTTATAATATCTGAAAAAAATGAAAGGGTGCTTAAAATTTGATTGCTACGTAAATCAGAAACATGGTTAATTATATTTATGAAAAATTTTGGGTAGTATGACTTTTATTTGAAAGGCTTGCAATTTCAAAGTTTGAAAACTGCATTTTTTTCAAAATTTTCGCCAAATTTCATATTTTTTCATAATCAAAGACAAATTTACTACTGACATGATGTATAATGTGTTACGAAAAAACAATCTCAGAATCGATTGTGTAAGTTAAAGCGCCTCAAAGTTATTGCCATTTAAAGTGACACGTCAGTTTTGAAAAAAAAAAAGGCCTGGTCTTTAACATACTTTTGGGCCCGGTCCTTAACCGGTTAACCAACACACATAACACTCGAGGGCCCCTAATTATTAATAATAATAAATAACAATAATGTTTATTAATAATAATAATAATAATAGTGTTTTGTTTTTTTGTTTTTTTACTACTTTACTTACGTTCCTTAGTTCTAAATTGCCTCATCGTTTTTGGTCCTCAGCTTGAGTTCCCTAGCATTACCCAGCACAGTAATCCCTTGAATCTTGGTAAAATTGGGACTTTAGGAATGTATGCTCGGCAGCTCAGTCAGTCATTACATTGACTTGTCGTCTCAACTCCAGTGGGATGCAGGCAGCTTTTCTCTCCTGATGTCCCTTGCAAGTCTCTTGCTTGCTGCAGACCAGTGATACGGGACATCACAGAGCTGCCTCCAGCCTGGCCCCAAAATATATATATATATATATATATATATATATATATATATATATATATATAAATATTATAGTCCAATGTTTTTGGAGAGGTTTGACTTTTTATATATTTCAAATGCATTGTCAGCAGAAAAGGGCATGCAGAATTTTCAAGTTGTATTACATGAAATCTGCATGGAATGGTTGGTGTTTCTCTTTTAATAATGCAACCATTAACATAATTTTTTTGATAACCCCTTTAACTACCCTTTTCAGGTGTTCTTTCTGAATAAACTGTTCTGTGTACATGTGATGTAGCTGTTTGGAATATTTTTCATGAGTTTTGCATTTTGTATGCTCTTTCTCTAATTGTCATTTTTCCTTGAGCTGAGGGGTGAGGACTAGCTGCTCTCATACATTGCTCACAGAGGAGATCATACTACTTTACCTCTGTCTTGTACATTCAAACAGAATCAACATCTGCATGGGCAACAGAAGTACTAACCAGTGTAGATATGTTTCAAGTACTATGGTGAGCTATAATGCTCACTAGATGCTGCAGCACAATCTGTATCTGCTTATTTCTCCTGTTATGAGACTCCTCTCCAAAGTGTTTTTAAAATATCCATTGAATCATCTTTAACGTATCATTTCAAACATCTTCCACTTTTTTTTTTGACTCAGCAGTATTATGTCATACACAGATATAATTTATTGCTTTGATTCATTAATTATTGCAATAAAGAATTTTAAATAAGCCTATGTTTCCTGATGTGTCTTCATATTGTCTTTTCTGTTTTTTTTCTAGGCCTTTGGAAATGCCAAAACTGCTCACAATAACAATTCCAGCCGCTTTGGAAAATTTATCCAGGTCAATTATTTGGAGAGTGGGATTGTGCGGGGGTAAGCATGCCATAATTTCTATGAAATTAAAACAAAAAATAAACCTATTTTTGTAGTATCACATTATTTGTTCTACTATTTGGCCATTAACCCCTGTTGTGGGTGTGTGTTTCTACTTTGTCTGTGATTGTTTATTGGTCTTTTGACTCTTGCTCTTTTTGAGCATTGTTTAGACTCAGTTAAAATATATGCTATGGTTGCTATTACAGTAAGTCTCCTAGAGTACTCACAGAGTACTTGTAGTAATGTGCGTCTGCACTATCTGTGGATGGCAGGGAAATAGAATCAGTTATGTATGTTCCTTGACAGTCCTTAAGATCTAGGTAAATAGACATTTTTGGTACAGTTAATAATTTAGATAGTAGGCAGGGTTTAGCAGAGATTAGAAAGATTAATTTATCTTGGACAACCCCTTTAGTGTACATTAACCTGGTTACAAGAGTGTCGTGCATGTGGGCATAAACTTTTTGGTCACACAGCAGGGCATAGATGTGAAGGTGCGATATGTGGCTTTTGGACATACCAGTAAAGTGGAATCCCCGAAGGAGTGATTCCATTTTGAAAACTTCACCCATCAAAGAACTTATCAAAAGGTGTTGTGAGCATTTGTTTTCTGGACATGAATGAGCAGTGGATGGTTAAAAGTGAATATGCAAGCTGTGTGGAGTGCATTGGGATCACCAAAATCCCTAATATATCCTCAGCAGCTGCTATGATTGGGGGTTACCTCTCATGTCTTTTTTTTTTTTTTTTTTTTTTTTTTTTCCTTGCAACCTCTAAAGTTGGGATGTACATTAATATATTCTTGAACAGTATATACATTCCTTCCTGCTGAAGCCAGTTTTGTTCTAATGACTTCATGATTTTGTTTTTTTTTTCTTCATATTGTGTAAACTATATATATTGTTTTTTTTCTGGTAATATAGCCATATGAGGTCTTTTTTTTTTTTTTTTTACAGTATTAGGGTGCATGCACACTGAGTAACGCCGGGCGTGTATGAGAGCCGTACACGCCGGCATTACAGCAGACTGCCGAACACTTCCCATTCACTTCAATGGGAGCGCTCGTAACAGCGGCGTTTACGAGCGCTCCCATTGAAGTGAATGGGAAGTGTTCGGCAGCCCTGCTGTAACGCCGGCGTGTACGGCTCTCATACACGCCCGGCGTTACGTAGTGTGCATGCACCCTTAGATGCATTTTGTAATGACACCATTTTTGGGTGCCTATAATTTTTTTTGACTATATTGTATTAACTCCTTTCTTCTTGGATTCAAAAAACTAAAAAAAAAACTATCAATTCTGGAATTACTTTTTTCGTTAGTTTGGGGGCCCGGAAAAAAGAAACCCAATCCATTAACCCTTTCCCCACAACTGCTGTACTAGTACAGTGGATGTCGGGTGTTTAAAGATGGCGGCTGCACGGGAGCCAGGTGGCCGCCATAGCCGCTGGGTATCTGCTGTTTCATACAGCAGACACCCAGCACTAATGTCCACCGATTACAGTAATTAACCCTTCTGGTGCCTCGGTCAAAGCTGACTGAGGCGCTATTTTGCTGGAGATCGCTTACACCCAGAGCAAGATATGGGGCCAGTGCCCCGTTGTCATGACAGCCAGGTCTGTCTTTCATTACTTGCTATTGCAGGTTACTCTGTGGCATTGTAATGCATTGCATTAGTGATCAGACTCCGTGGGGTTGAAGACCCCTTAGGGGGTCTAATTAATGTGCAAAAAAGTTTAAAAGATAAATAAATATATACACACACACATGCACGCATATATATATATATATATATATATATATATATATATATATATATATATATATATATATATATATATATCTATCCCTAGAACACATATAAGAGTAATCTAAATACTGTGAAACACATACACATTAGGCATCCCTGTGCCCGAAAACGCCCGGTCTACAAATCTATAAAAATATTTTTCCCGTAAACGCCGTAGTGGGGGAAAAAAAGTCAAAAGGGCGAAACCGCTGTTTTTCACTGTTTTGCCTGTGATGGAAATTTGAATAAAAAATGATCGAAGCAATAACGATTGCCCAAAATGGCATAACTAAAAAGTACACCTGGTCCTGAAAAAAAAGACGCCCTATGCATCCCCTTATAAAAAAGTATAAAAAAAGTTATGGGTGTCCGAATATGTCAACTTTTAGAAAAAACAAACAAACCATTTTTGGCACATTTTTGGATTTTTGTTAAGGGGTTAAAATGTAAATAAAACCATATAAATTTAGTATTCTCGGAATCATACCGAAACATAGAATACAGGTGACATGTCATTTTGGCTGCACAGTGAACGCTGTAAAAACGAAGCCCATAAGAAAATCGCACAAATGCACTTTTTCTACAAATCCACCCCATTCTGTATTTTTTCTTTCAGCTTCCCGGTACATTGTACAGAATAATAAATGGTACCATAATGAAAAAAAATTTGTCCCGCAAACATTAAGACCACATATGGCTCTGAGAGCGGAGAAATAAAGAAGTTATTGGATTTTCGAATCCAAAAACGAAAATTTTAAAATGTCTGCGGATTACTTGTTCAGGATACAAGATGGCAGGAGACTTCTTCTGTAATAGCATGGCATCGTAATAAAACAGTGCTTGTCATCTCGGGGTTCAAATACCCTTTCTAGGCTGAAGCCCCACGTTACAAGAATGCTACGTTTTACTGTACTGGGAAAAAGAATGGGATTATGCCTAATCCCATCCACAGATTGCAGAAAAAAATCTGGAAAATCTGCGTTTTTAAGAATGTTTGCATTTTTGAATCACACCATGTCAATTATACCTGGAGAAACACTGGCGGTTTCTGTATAGTTCTAGTATGGGCAAAAAGTCCGCAGACAAAAAAACTGAGAAAAAGCAATGATAATTGCTGCAAAAAACCTCCTCAAGAACGTGATACCTTTCCGACTCTGCTGCAGAAATCTCCAAAATTCGGCGTTTTCTCTCCACTGATTTCAGTATATAAACCGTGGAAACCCAGTGGACCCCATCATAGTGCATGGGGTTTGCGGATAACCTAATTTTAGCAGACAGACTCTTCATCATTCTATGTCTAGACATATAGCAAGTTACAATGACCTCAGCAGTACACTGCTGTAGAACCCTAGACCAATCTATTTGGAAATTCTCCCTCAAGTCCAGTGCAAATTTGAGCCTAGCCTAAGGTTTAAGGCACTGTACCTAGCTATGCTCTGTCCTAAAAGCTTTATTTAGATATTCCTACTTACGACCATGTCATTTTGAGATTAATTTAGTCATTTACAGTACTTTCCCGCTGACTACATCGAAGACTAGCACTGGTCGCCCACAGACTTAAGCTAATGCGTGTAAAGTCCAGAAGTTGTCATATGCTCTTTCAATCTATTTCTATACTATTGTGGTTTGTCTATTGAACATAGAGCAGGCAACTTGTTTTTGTTTAATTTTTATGAGCCTATTTCCATAGATGAGGGTTTTTATCTCTTAAATACCAGGTTTCCTGCCGGTAATGTTCTACAACAATACTGAAAGCCAATATGAACTGAAATGGCAACTTACAGCAAGTGTTTGTATTGAAGTTAGTCGTTTCTATTAGACACTGATCAACCAAGCTTGGCTATTTGAGTAAGACTGGACGACTTGTGTTCCTTGCTCGACTTGTGTTCTTTTAAAGAAGTTCTTCTTCCTCTTACAAAACCCAAGCACGTTTTTCAACTTAATTTTATATAGTACAAAATATCCAGCTTCTATCTAGGACCAACCCATGTGGAGGCCATGGGAGGTGTAAAATAAATTCTATATAAAAAAAATGCATATTCTCCAGTCCCCGATACACTGACAGTGGACAAAGGGGTATCTTTGGTCTTGTGCTGGGACCTGGATGCCAGAGGTCCTTGTACTCCACATGAGTGTTGAGACCATTCAGTGGCTTCAGCAGGTATGGAACCGCTGACTTAAGAGTGAGGGGTATTGCTTATAACTAGGATCTTCTCTAAGTAGCGGCACCCACCATCAGGGCATCAGGTGCTGCAGTTTTTCCTGCATATTGGGAAATTGTAGATTCCGATATCTTCACCTGATGACAGAGTACAGATAGTTATTGAGGGATGGACTCTGATTGTGGTAAATACTGTAATTGTTCATCATACCTCTGTATATATTATAGCAGATGGAGCACGTATTATGATAGCACCATAGTATAGAATCAATTCACTTGTAATGAACACTGGGGTTTTTGAGATGCAATGTAACTTGTTTCACCTTTAGTGTATGTTTCTCTGTGGATAGCATTGCGTAAGCTATTAGAGACAGTCGCCTCCAACTTTCACTGCATAGAGACACTTGAGTTTCCAAAGAGGGGCGCTGTGTTATCTGAGACTGAAGAGTCAATTTGAGGGCTTGACTAGACTTATAGGGGCTGGTGATTTAGATGTGGATTCACTTCTTTCCCTCACATTGAACAGATATGCTTTGAGACTGCTTGAGCATGCTGTTTGTTTATTTATTTATTTATTTTTTATAAGTATGGCTTGCAACTATTTTAAATTTCTTATTAAAAGCTTAAGAGTTGTTGTTGTTGTTGTTGTTGTTATTAATAATAATAATAATAATAATAATATTAATAATATTTATTAATAAAAATTCTTACACACCTATCAGTGGCTTTGCATTATTGTGGAGGATCAAACCTGAACCAGGATCCGGCATAATAATTTATGGGGTGAATGTTTCTGATAACACAAGTTTAGTCACTGAAAGGGAGTAATTGTGGAAAAATGATGGTCATTCTTGACATCACCACAGCTATTGATAAGTTCATTGAGGGGATCTTGATTCCAAAACACTGTTATGTGTTGAGTATTTACACTGTTCTGGTACCTAGTGCCCTGAAAATGTGATACAACACCTGGAAACTAACCAGCAAATATCTGCACCCCTCACCTTTGACGCTCTTGTGTGTGAGAAATTGTACACCCAATTGTGGCATGCGTTTTCTCTATTTGTGAATTGTATAAATTTTTTGGGCTAAATCAATTTTAACTGAGGGCCGGAGGAAGTGTGGTAACGCTTATAAGGGGAGCTAAAAAATAAAAACTTATTTTTTAATTTATTTTATTACTTTTATATTTAGACTGGGTGCAGATACAGTTCACTACTAAATGTTTTGTTTAAATGGGAACCTATGCTTTATATTGGTTAATAATCTGATGCAGAATATCTCCCTGTGGGGGGCAACACGGTGGCTCAGTGGTTAGCACTGCAGCGCTGATGTCCTGGGTTCAAATCCCGCCATGGACATCTGCAAGGAGTTTGTATTTTCTCCCCGTGTTTGTGTGTCTTTCCTCCGATACTCCAAAGACTTATTGATTGGGAAAAATGTACATTGTGAGCCCTATATGGGGCTCACAATCTATATTAAAAAAATTTAAAAAAATCTCCCTGTGGATTAGATTGTATTCTGCTCATTCAAAACAAACTGTTTTCTGCTCATGATTTGTTCCATTCCATGTTACCTACTCTATGTAAAGGTGAAATTTGCAGTAACATATGGAACCATTGCGGAACTTAGATTTATCTGCATGGCACTCCTTTATCAACAGAGCCTGCGCTGTTGGGTGGGGAGATTATGTAGTGTTGTTATTCATAAATGTCCCATGCGTCTCAGGGTCATATCTTTTTTTTTGTTTTTGTTTTATTTAAATCCTTTTCTTGCCCACATTTAATAACCTATAATTTTACTGATTTTCAGGGCTGTAGTTGAAAAATATCTCCTTGAAAAATCACGGCTAGTTTCTCAAGAAAAGAATGAAAGGTAAGACTTGTAGTATGCTAGTGCCTAACCCTTTTTATATGTTAGTGTATGTTTTCTATCCTTCATTGTAATTCACTTTGAGATTAATGTCAGGAGTCTACCACCTTCCCCAAACTTATTGAAGTGCCACCAATGCATTACAGAGCACCTTACTGTGATAAACCACACATCTTTATTGTGTATATCATTTTTGGATATTTGAGGAAAAACAGCTTTGCAGTCTTGTGCAAATGAAGCAGTTGGCACACAGGGAGGGGGGCAGGACTCCAGCCCTAGGGGTACTGCTCTGATCACTCCAGTAGGATGGGTGATATCTTAGTAGTAGGAGGATCAAATCCCACTGCATATTGGGGCCTCTGCAGCAAAAGAATTGCTTTAAGAAGCTGCCAACCTGTCTCAAGAGCCCCGACTACCTAATTTGCACAAGACTTCAAAGTTGTTTTCTCCAAATCAACAAAAGTGACAAAGATTTTTTGCTTATTACTGTAGTTTGTTCTGTAATATGGTGGTGACAGTTGAGTGTGCTATGCTTGGAGGTGGTTCACTCTGCTTTAGACATGGTGAGACTTGGACTCCTAGTTACTTAGTGTATGTCTCCGATTTGAGCTACATGCCTCATCTGCTTCAAATTTTTTTTTTCCCTTGTCAGGAATTACCATGTTTTCTACTATATGCTCCTTGGAGCTTCAGAGGAGGAGAGGAAAACTTTCCAGCTTAAGCAACCTGAAGACTATTTTTACCTCAATCAGGTAAAACAGATGTGGATAAGTAACATTGCCTGTCTTGTTTTCTCTGATGTCCAAGACAAAGTCTAAGGGTTTTTTTCACATGACATAATTTAAGGAGGAATATGAGGCAGTCATTCACTTCAAAATCCTCTCCAGAAAATGGCTCTTTGGAACCATTGTAGGAAAGTTGACTATTTCTTCTGCGGGTTTGCACTCATGTTTAGCCTTTTATCCAGGGGTGTTCTCAGAGCGCTCACACACATCTTTCCCAGATTTGGAAACCGATGGCATCTACCCCAGGGCAAGCTTGAGGCCACGTGTCACAATTTCAACAGTCTTTTAGCCATGGAAACCGTGGCTTGACCAAGCAGGATGCTTCTTTTTTTCAGTGTGCGGAGAGAAAAAAAAACGCCTGTCCACAATGTGAACATACTCTTAAGTGTTCACAGTACATTGGGGATTCAAAACACCATATGAAAAAGATAAAATAAAAGATCTTCCTCCCTCCAAGAAATATACAGTGTATAACATTAGGATTGATTTATTCGATAAATGTCTTCACCAAACAACCATCACAAAATCGAGGTTTTTATAGGTCAAGATAGTCGACTTATGGCACCATAGGTAGTATGATGTAGGTCAAGCTCATCATTATGGACATTTATCCGTTGTGTGACCGATCCTATTCACTGTAGTGGGGCTGTGGCACTAATCCGCGCTCCATTCATTTCTGGGAAGGAGGCTTTAGGGGGACTTTAAATCAACCTGTTCTCCTGATCACTAGGGAGCCTGGCAGTTGGGGCCCCCCAGTTATCAAACACCTATCCCCTACTCACAGTAGGGTGGATAAGTTTGCTTACTGGCACAACCCCTTTAAGACTAGAAGGGCCTAACATTGTAGTCCCAGTACATTCAACCATCAAGCACCATCCTCCAGCCCTTCCAAATGGCTTAATTAGAGAATGTTTACTGCTTCTGATTGACCATTGCTTTCAGCCGTTTATGCAAGAGTTGGGCTGTTGAAAAATAGAGTTGGTGGTTTGGCCTACTGACTTTATGCCTCTATACAAATGTTTGTGTGTATAATGTATCTTTTTATATACAATGAAAGCCAAAGAAGTTAGGGCACATGTAAAAAATGCCAGGGACATTTTCCTTTTTAATTGATAGTCCCCTGACAAGTTGATAACAGGGTGTCCCACTGCTGGTAGCCTCAGGAATCATCTGTAAACATTGAGAAAGTCTCCAGTAAGTATTCAGTTCCCCTGCATCTCTAATATGGGAGATTGGAAGCATGATAGAGCTCAGTTAAAGCTTCCTGGATCCTTCAAATGTTTTTGTAGTTTCTCTTGTTGATGGGTGAGAGTCCTGAAAGTGTGATTTACAAGTTATTGGAAAATGTTCTCAAATGCAGAGAAAAAGATTTTTTTAAAAAAGCAGGTAAATAAATGTATATGTGCATATTTTCCTGACAAACCACCAGGAAAAGCTTTGGTCCTTTGGGATTTGTTTATGCACTCATTATTGCTGCAGCCTACTACTGGCTTCAGAAGACTGCTAAGGTCATTCATTGGCTGCAGTGGTGGCGTGTGTATTGTTAAACCAGCCCCCCCCCCCCCCCAATGACCAGACACTTATCCTCTATCCAAAAGATAATGAATAAGTCTTTATTATTGGAACAACACTTTTTCTCCCCCACCCCTTCAGTATACAGTGGAATAGTTCCATTCACAATGCAGCATAGTCTGCAGGCAGCCTGTTCTGTATACATAGTTTGTCCAGTGGATGATTGACAGCCTGCCTTGTAGAAGTGTGCATATCACTTTTTCCATTAGTGAATGGACTGTAATTTTGCTGTAGCTATTTTATATTGCGTTCTTTAGCTGTGATACTGTGTTCTGTCTTTGTAGAATAATTTCAAGATCGAGGAGGGAGAAGATCTCAGGCATGATTTTGAAAGGTTAAAACAAGCCATGGAAATGGTTGGATTCCTCCCAGCCACAAAGAAACAGTGAGCATATCATCTTTAATAACTACATGACTTGTCAGCTTCTTCATGCACTTATTACTGATTTTTATTTTTCTAGGATATTTTCAGTTTTATCTGCTATTCTTTATTTGGGTAATGTTACATATAAGAAAAAGGCTTCTGGAAGGGATGAAGGTCTTGATGTCGGTCCCTCTGAGGTGCTGGACACCTTATCACACCTGCTTCAGGTACAGAATATACTTTGAACACTAAATGGGCAGCTTTGTTTTTTGTAAAGCATAATTTCCTGTGTTTGTTCACGTAAATAAGTTCTGACTATAGTTAATAGATTTTCCTGTGTTAAAAAAAAAAAAAAAAAAAAAAGATATTGAACACAAGACTTCCTTCTATTTGCCCCTAATTTTATTGTCTTTTTTTTTTTTGAGGTTTGTTTATTTTTCAACAAATTTTTATTGAATTTTGAAGATTTTCTAAAACCATACAATAATGCATGTAAAAAAGTAAGAAGGGCTACATCAAAACAAAGCAATAACATTTTCCATAATTCAGACAAGGTAACAGGCACTCAGGACACAGGAAACAACAGGAGATACAAGGGGGAGGTAGGAAAGAAGAAAGATCAGAAACCTTGGAGGATACAGTATATATATGCCACGGAGAACAGACGGACTGGAAGGCCTTCACTGTGCTGTTAAGTGTAGCCATGAGGTACTCCAAACTCCTCCAAAAAATTTTTAATACGAGACACCAGGACAGGGCCCATGGGAGACTGAGTAATTCACCAGTGAAGAGGCACAAAGGTCTTGGCTGCAGTGCGTATATACAAAAACAGTCTTTTACCCAGATGCTTGGGTAATAGGTTAAGGAGGTAAACTAAAGAATCTAGCTAAACACCCTGGAGAAAGAGAGTGCAACAGTCGTGATCTTGACTTCCAGCCAATCGGGATGAATCAGAAAGCAGCTCCAAAAGATATGGAGCAACGTTCTCACTTCCGATAGGCATCTCCAGCAGGATGAGGGAACAGTGGGATTGAGAGGATGGTGTAATTTAATTCTACTGATCCCTTAGAATGTATACATGTTGCTAGCTCTACAAGTTCACTAATATGTTTACTCTTTGCCCCTGGCAGGTTAAGAGAGAGATGCTGGTAGAAGCGCTGACCAAGAGGAAGACTGTTACTGTAAATGAAAAGCTGATATTGCCATATAGTATCAATGAGGTAGGTGAAAGTCTTGGAACAATGCTGTCTGTATTTCAAGCACTAATGTACTCATGCAAACAGCCAAAAACAGACTGCAGCGTAATGACTGTAACTTTGCACTACACGCAGCCATTAGGTTATTGTTGTGAATATTACACTGTTTGTACTGATGTCTATTCTACAGATTTAGTTCCTATTGTGCTATTTAAAACTGCACCAATGATGGTGCTTGGTATCAGGCTTGTAAAATGTTCAGCACAGTTTACAATGAGGAAGTTATTCTGAGGGGCGTATAATCATCTTCTTAATCTTTCTTGTAGGCTGTAACGGCTCGTGACTCTATGGCAAAATCTCTGTACAGTGCACTGTTTGACTGGATAGTTCTCAGAATAAACCACGCACTACTCAATAAAAAGGATGTGGAGGAGTCTGTCAATGTGAGTGAGCAAATGATTTCTGCTTTGTTTTTATCTTTCTCTGGGATCCATAGCTTTTTGTTTTGTTTTTTTAATACTATTTTCCTTAAATGGACACTAATTTACCTGAAAAACCACACACACACACACACACACACACACACTTCTAGATCTGTTCAAAACAGTTGCAGTAGGTCTTTAAATGGTCTAGATGTATACAGTAAATAATTAGATAGATTTTCGGCATGCAATGTACTCCAATTTTATTTTAGTTGTAAATTTTAAGATTGCTTTGCTTTTACGTACTTTAAAGTTAGGGCTGTGTTTTGATTTGGTTTTTGGTGTTTTTTTTTTTTAAACATTTTTGACAACCATTTTTGCCCTCTGTATAGTTTGATATGAGTATTTACATTAATATTGTAGTCACCAAAGCTTGTAGCTATATTTATTTATTTATTTATTTATTTATTTTCTCAGTGTCTTTCTATTGGCGTTCTTGACATCTTTGGGTTTGAAGATTTTGAAAACAATAGCTTTGAGCAGTTTTGCATTAATTATGCCAATGAACAGCTCCAATATTACTTCAATCAGCACATCTTCAAGCTGGAACAGGTGAGATATACCAGGCCAGATCATTGTAAAGAGCATATATTCCCATTTACCCCACTGATACAGGGCTGGTCAATGTTTTTTTTTCTGAACCAAAAATAAAGTTGACTATTGTCCAGTTTAGAGGTGCCACCTTTACTGCTTATTGTTTTAATAGCTATTGTCATTTAATATATGGAGCATAGAGGTTTTAAAATAACCAAA
The DNA here is from genome assembly GCF_031893055.1 of Leptodactylus fuscus. Taxonomy (NCBI): domain Eukaryota; kingdom Metazoa; phylum Chordata; class Amphibia; order Anura; family Leptodactylidae; genus Leptodactylus; species Leptodactylus fuscus. Next base: position 194,509,821 of record NC_134265.1, read on the forward strand.
AGTAAACTCAAATTCTCAGATCTGATAGTGCATAGTGCCTGAATTTAATGAATATCTTGCAGGAAGAATATAAAGGTGAAGGAATAAGTTGGCACAACATAGACTACACAGATAATGTTGGCTGCATCCATTTGATAAGCAAGAAACCAACTGGCCTTTTCTATTTGCTGGATGAAGAAAGCAAGTATGTATAGTTTGACCCACCTAAGGAAAAAAGAAAATATCTTCATAACGTTTGATCCAATGAACTGGCACAATGTCGTAAGTTGAATACTTATCCTTCTCTTTCCAGTTTTCCTCATGCCACCTCCCGCACTTTGTTGGCCAAGTTCAAACAGCAGCACGAGGATAATAAGTACTTTGTTGGCACACCAGTTATGGAGCCCGCATTCATCATTCGTCACTTTGCAGGCAAAGTAAAGTACCAGATCAAGGTCTGTGCATTAAATGTTTGTTTGGTTTATGTATTCTTCTACAGGTATCCGACTTAAAGGGAGTCTGTCGCTAGTCCCCCACAGATCAACCCAGCCTGCAGATAGATAGCTTAGGGTCAAACTGTATTTACTCCTTGTGAATTGTTGACTCTGTTCTTGAGATATTTTTGTCAATATGCACATTAGCTGTTTGGTGCAACAAGGACATGTCCATTGCTCTAAAGTGGTAGGCGGCAAGGCCCTCGGTGCTCTAAAGAGACCATTTTGATGCTGAGTTGCTTGGTTCTGGTGATAGACTCCATGTAAGATACTAATAGCATATCACAACTACTACTTCCTTCTAGTAATTATCTGGAGTCACAGTGCTTGAAAGTTGTTTGTTTTTTGTTTTTGTTTTTTATTTTTTTTGTTTTTTTTTATTTTGATTGCAGGATTTTCGAGAGAAAAACACAGACTACATGAGGCCTGATATTGTCGCTCTCCTCCGGAGCAGTGACAGTGCATATATTCGTGAACTTATTGGTATGGACCCAGTTTCTGTCTTCAGATGGGCTGTGCTGCGGGCAGCGATTAGATCGATGGCTGTACTGAATGAGGCTGCGAGGCAAAGGGCCGAAAGGACAGCAGGTACATTGCACTCACTGATTTTCTGTAATATAGCAGTGCAGTGCAGTACTGCCTGCTAGATTTGTTGCAGTTTTAGCCTTTGGATTTTAATTTTTAACTTTTATCTTGATGTAGTTATTAGAATTTATGTAGTGTTAAACATCAGTTGTATTAGACAGCTGAAGCAAAAAAAAAAAAGTTTTGATTTTTTTTCTTTTTTTGTATTAAATTTAGTAATTACAAGAATGTCACCAAAGGTGTCAAAATGGATTTTATTACCTCACTCGCACACATATCAGGACCAGTATTTTGCAATGTTATTTGTAGACCATCGAGGAGTGGGGGAAAATCTTTCCAGTATAGTTTTTCACGGTTTGTTCCATTCTGGGTTTTGGCTTTTAATATTGTTGTGTGGCCTAACTTTTGATTTGCTGTTTTATTCTAGGTGTAATTAGGAAAGGGCCACGGGTTCCTTTGGGGGAGTTACAGAAGTCAAATACCTCACCTGAGAAATTATACCGGTGAGTAACTGTACACAGCAAAATTAACCCTATTTTACATTGTATAAAACTGAAATGGTAAACTACATCATATAAAAAAATATATATATAAAGGGTTTTATAGGAAATAATTGACAACTGTTGGCTGAATGTTCTTGAAGGTATATGGCCACCTTCAGTTTTGGCTCTGTTCGATTAAAACTATTTTTCAGTTCTCCAAACTTAAAAAAAAAAAAAAAAAAAAAATTACTAAGGAGACATTGGCTCCTAAACTTAGAAATTTAACAGCAAAATAAAATTATTAGTTGCCAAATATAAATACTTATGTACTTTAATTATAATAATTACCTGGGCTGTATACACATGACTATGTAAATTGTGGGAAACATGGTCTATTGGTGGATCATATGTTCCAGACTGACCATGGCTATGAACTGAACTTGCTCAACATTTCTGAATAAGGCTGCTTGCAAGCGCTTACAATTTACATGCAGAAATTCTACAACAATATCTTTGGGTATGCGCTTTGAAATCCGTACCAACTAGTGCAGATTTTCATACATGTACAAGCAGATTTTGAAAACACTCTGTGGCAGAAAAAAGGAAATAAATTGACATGCAGCAGATTTTCAAATTCACACTATTTCAGCGCAGGCAAAATGTCACTTAAAATAGATTTTTTTATTGACTTCAGTGATAATGGATCATGGTGCAGATTTTCTGCATTGAAATCCATGTAAAAATATACACATAATTTTGATCATGTACATGTACCCTAAAAGGCTTAGGAAACATGTTCACGTAATGATAATTGAAGGCAACCAAAACTCCATCTGCATGTGGCTACCAGTGATCGTACACTTATACAGTATAATCGCACAATTACTGGCTGCTGTGTGCAGGAAGAGTTTTCAATGCATGCAGCTACCACTTAGGCCTGGTTCACATCTGTGTTTACTATACCGAACACAATGACAAACGGTGAGCTTATGAAAGCACACTGACCCCATAGACTATAATGGGGTCTGTGTGTTTTCTGCGCGCTGTCCCAACTTCATGAACTACTTTTCTCTCCACATGACTCCTGCAGAGACCACGCTGAAAACACATGGACCCCATTACAGTCTATGTGTTCAGTATTCCTTATAGGAATGCAGATGTGAACCAGGCCTCAGTGAACATCCATCCTTATTGATCAGTTTCAGGCTAATAAATACCTACCCCTCAAATTAATCACAAAATCACTTTAATGCTCATTAGTCCTCCATTACAAACCACTTCCACCTATCATGAGTATTACCTTTTATTATTATTATTATTATTATTATTATTATTATTATTATTATTATTATTATTATTATTATTATTATTATTATTATTATTATTACATTACCCCATCCCCACTGTTCATGTAACAAATATTCCCCCAGCTCCACCCACATCTCACTGTTACTTTACTACACCAATTAACAGACTGAATTGCCATTTTAAAATCATTAGCATCTGGAGCCCTGAATTTATTTATAACTTCTCTTAAAACTTATGACATGAGGACTCTCCATTGTTCATAAGACCTCAAATATCTTAGATCAGTAAGTATGCACTACACCTATCACTTACTTATCTGTTGTTCCACATCTCGCTGGGGATCACCTGTACTCCACTTCAGCTGCTCTCTCCTCGATTTCTCCTTTGATTGCACCATGGATTATGATATCGATGTGTTTGAAGACTTCATAAGTGTATATGAAAATAAGAAGTAAGTGCTGTTGGTGACACACAGTTTGTGTGTCCCCCAAAGGATTCTTGAAGCATACTGGGCCCCAGGCTTAAAAAAAAAAAGCACAGTTTTTAGTATAATTGACTCCAACTTGTACATTAAACTGTTATTGAGTAAAAGAAAAATTTTATTAAAGAGAACTTAATTAAAGAGACTATTAGTTTTTGTGCTTGTAGGGATTCTTATTGGTGCCATGTGAAGCTCCTAAAAGCTGTGCTTTGCAGTCATGAGGCTCCTTTGGGGGCATATGAGGTGCATGGAAAAATATAGGTGATTAACACTGCGTCACACTGCATGGGATGTCTCCACACAACCTACTAACTAAGTGTTGGGTTTGCAGATCACTTTAAGATGCAGGGTTGCATCTTTCATTCAGTACATAAGAATGGGACTGAATGTTAGTTTATTTTTATTTTTTTCAGACACAAAGATATCCATGCTGTTACTTTCAGCTTTCTTTACAAGTGTACTATCAAGTAGGTAGACCTCAATTGGTCAGGGTCATTGCTAGGAAATGGAGAACTGTCCTCTTCCGAGTACACCTGTAATGTTAACTGGGCAGTCTTAACCTCTTAATGTCATCACTGGGCAGTGGAAGGCTGCTCACTTAACAGTATACTTGCATTGTCAAAGGTAACAACACCCAATATCTTGGTAATGGGAGTGCGCTGAAACAAAAATATCAGTGGGGTATTTAGGGCTAGACATAATAGGTCCTTTTTAAGAAATTTTTGTTTGACTTGAAGATTATGTCAAATAAGGTTCTAAAGGTTGGATAATCTATCATGTGTCTCTCCTCCCCCCTGTTGCTGTCAGAGAGCGGCACTCTCAGCTGATGAACAGTATTAAGGGACTCTCCTGGCAGGGGGATGACCCAGCCAACCTGCTGCGCACACTCTCCCTACGCAGACACTCTCGACTTCAGTTACAGTGAGTGTGCAAAGGGACTCAAAGTTGCTTGACTATAGAGGACAAAGCACTTAAAGAGGACCTTTCACCATATCTGGGCACAGGCAGTGTTATATACTGGCAGAAAGCTGACAGTGCGCTGAATTCAGCGCACTGTCGGCTTTCCCGATCTGTGCCCGGTGTAAAGCGCTATCGGTCCCGGTACCGTAGCGCTTTACAGTCAGAAGGGCGTTTCTGACCATTAGCCAGGAACGTCCTTCTGCCTCGCGGCGCCAATCGCGCTGTGCTGTGGAGCCGGGAGGAACGCCCCCTCCCGCTCCTGATAATGCTCGTCTACGGACAAGCTGTGTGAGCAGAGGGAGGGGGGAGTTCCTCCCCGCTCCACAGCACAGCGCGATTGGCGCCGCGAGGCAGAAGGACGTTCCTGGCTAATGGTCAGAAACGCCCTTCTGACCATAGAAGAGCTACGGTACCGGGCCGTAAGCTCTTCACACCGGGCACAGATCGGGAAAGCCGACAGTGCGCTGAATTCAGCGCACTGTCAGCTTTCTGGCAGTATATAGAACTGCCTGTGCCCAAAAGTGGTGAAAGGTCCTCTTTAAATTGGCATTGTGTGCTAAAGCATAGAATTTAAAATTGACATTGTGCGCTAAAGCTAACATGTTAAGCATGTGTTGAGAAAGCTGCAATCCTTTTTAAGCAAAAATGTTTTATGGTAACACCTTGCATTATGCTTTGTTTTCTTTTGGTACTAACACATGGAAAAAAAAAACCATAGAATAAATTTATATATGTCTGTATTGTCTTTCATAAGCATGCAGGTAAGTTTGGTACGTTTACTTGTTATACTTGTTAAAAATATATATTTTCACTAAACTAACATAGCTTTTCCACCTTTCCACAGTTCTTATGAGATTTAGTTGATCAAAAAAAAAAAATTGTTTCAATTTGGGAAATAAGTGCCTTTTGGGGCAAATTGCTCTGTGAACTTGTCTATCTGTGTAATATCATCTGGACTGTTGCAAGGTGTGCACTTATCTCGTAGCCCCTTGTCTAACTAACAAAGAACTAACTGGTTATGCTGGCTGAGTGTATTAACCAAAATAATGTCTAGCAATAAGGTGGTAGAAAAGGTTTCTTATCATACTGGACTGTTATTTTTGCAGGAAAAGTAAAGGTGCACGCCAGAAGCAGCTCATCCCGAAGGTAATTTAAACAGAATTTTGATATACAGTATATTTGTGACTGCTTGATATTTAGTACTCCTGTTTCTTTATATGTGAAAATGGCCATACAAGGCCTTTTTTTTTTTTTTTTTCCCATTTGATTATTTCTATAGTGCTGGAGAGTTCACCTAGCTTAGTCCAGCTGCAACTGGGCCAAACAAGGTGCACAAAGATTTACAGTGATAATGGACCTTTGATTTCTTTTACATACTGTATATACTCGAGTATAAGCCGACCCGAATATAAGCCGAGGCCCCTAATTTTACCACGAAAAACTGGGAAAACTTATTGACTCGAGTTTAAGCCTGGGAGGGGGTTTGGAGAATGCAGCAGCTACTGGAAAGTGTCAAAAATTAAAATGGTCGGCGTTTTTGGGTGCAGTAGATGCTGGGAAAGGGGAGCGGGTTGTTTTGGTTGTCGGTCTTTCACTTCCCTGAGTTTGAGGACTGTTTTGTTTGTTTTTTTTCTCCCACTAGAATTCAGCCTGGCTGAATATAGGGTATCTGCAGTGCTCCTATTAACCCCTTCCCGACAGATCAGGAGCACTGCAGATACCCTATATTCAGTAGACCGGGCACTTTCAGGCACAGGGATACCTAATGTGTATGTGTTTCACAGTCATTTTCTACTTTTATATGTATTCTAGGGAAAGGAGCGATTTAGAACTTTTATTTTTTTATTATATTTTTTTGAAGCTTCTTTTTTTTTTTCACTATTTTATGGGGGATTCTATACGTTCATAGACACCCCCCCTTCCCCCCCAGCCCCCAATTTTTTTGAATTTTTTTTGCTTGACTCGAGTATAAGCCGAGGGGATATTTTTTCAGCACAAAAACTGTGCTGAAAAACTCAGCTTATACTCGAGTATATATGGTAACTGAAGTATTCATATAATAGATACATGTTTAGACAAGTGTAACTGTATTACTCATAGGATACAGTGTTAACTAAATAAAAATGATCATTGTGTTTTATAATAAATACAACAAAACAGTAATGCTTATGAAAAGTCTTCTATATGCCATGCATTATCTAATATTTATTGCAAATGCGTAGAATGACACCCCTCACCTGTCATTAGAATAGATGTCCTCTACTTCTGTTCCTCATCCTTGCAATCTAGAAAAAATTAAAATGCAGGGTTTTTTTGTATCGAGGGCAGTCTATTCTTCACCCTTCCTTTTAGCACTTATCCTATATTGTATTCGTGCGCTAAAAGGTCCTACCTTGTTCAGATATATCAAGCTTTAACTATTTTTAAAACTGTTTAGATTAATATTATATATCAATTTCCTAGATACACTGTTGTCCGAAAATGGTGTATCCTTTATATTTCTGTGAAAATTCTATCATGAAAAATAAAACCTCACAATACAGCCAGTTTTACTCCTTCCTCTATCTTGGTGTCCTTAAAACGATACTTCACCTATGTATGTTATGAGATATTGCTGTGGCATCTCTGCCTTGCTAGTTTAGTACACCCCGCAATTATACCACAGTTATCATGGACTCATCTAGGAGTATTGTGCTCAGATGTGGGCCTAACTGGTTGACAGAAAAGGATTGCTGGTTGCCCTGGCCAGCTGTAAAATGGAGGAGGAATGATGGTCTGTACAGTTTTTTTTTGTTGTTTTGTTTTTTTTTCTGTTTGGGTTATTGGGTTATCCCTCTTGGTTATCATTGAAGTGAATTTTGAATGCTACTGCATACAATTATGTTCCGAAGAATGTGTTGGTTCTAACTTTGTGACAGCATCCTGGTGCATGTAGTGAAATTTTAAAAATTAGTCAAGTTTGGTGTGTTAGGACTCACAAGACAGGATTCCACGGCTGTCTGCTAGCTATTGTATTAACAACCTCCCATGGCCCCATAGACTTTAATAGATCTATTCACACAACCTTGGGATTACCAGTCTGTGTAGACATTTTGAAAACAAGCTGTTTCTCAGCCCAATTTCACCGATCCCTCAATAGACTCATGAATGAGGGAATCTGTTAGTACCCTCAGATGTATGTAGCCTGAGAATGAGACCCTTTTAGCTGTGTTGTAGGTGAGACCAACCTCTAAAAGATGTGTGTGTCATTTTTGGGCATCTTATTTGCTGCCAGTTAATGTAAATCTGTTCACTATGGCCTTGCCTAATATATAAACACTTTGAATTTTTTTCCCCTCCAGTTTGTTTCTACATATTGTTCAAGTTTAACAAACTTGTTATGAATTCTAATTTAACAGCTTTGTATTTCTTTATGTTCTCAGAATCTGCTTGACTCGCAGTCTCTGAAAATAATAATGAACATGACTCTCCATGACAGAACTACAAAGTCCCTTCTTCATTTGCACAAGAAGAAGAAACCACCCAGCATCAGTGCTCAGTTCCAGGTTGGTTTTGATTAAAGTTCATATTGACCATAATATTTTGGCACATGACTATGAATGTGAAAACTCCTTAAATCTGCCCTATTGAGTTCTATAGACATTGGCCAAGGTGTGATGGAGACTGCTTTTTTTTTCTATACATTTTTTTTTTTTTAAAGTATGTACATAAAAGAAGCTCCCTGTCCTGTCTTGCCTAGAAACAGTTATAGTTTGCCTGTCAATGGGCATGACACTGCGAGAAAGTGGGATATTTGTGTGTTATTCTGGGAATTGAGCCCTCTGCTGATTAAGTCCTACCTAGAGTGGTGAAAAAAAAACAACCCAAAACTTAAAACAAATTAAAATGATTAAAATACATCTAAACTAACAAAAGAAAGCAACTGATGATACACTAGGAGATCCGATTACAGTCAGCACTGAGGACCTGCAGAGCAGCGTTGGGCTGTCTTCAGCAATCCTCCTGTTATGACACATAGTGGCAGTCTTCATATACAGTGTATTTATAAATCAGGAAGCCACATCCTTCACTGGGCGATGCACCTGCACTGAAAACAATGCCAGTAAATAGCTTAAAGGGGTTGTCTACTAACAGGCCTATATTGAGAGACAAATATTATAGTTTGTACAATGAAAAGTTCTACAATATTCCAATATACTTTCTGTATCAAATTCTAACGGCTTTCTAGATCTCGGCTTGCTATCATTCATTGTTTACTTTCAGTGGATAAAAATCAGTCCATGGTCATGTGATAGACACATGTACACAATTCTTTAGTCACAGCTCTGTAATGAGACAGCTGCCTGGTAACGAGCTGTGCATCTGTGTCCATCCCATGGACATGAATGACAGCATGCAGAGATCTAGAAAACCGTGATAAATTGATACAAAATTTATATAGGAAAAATGCAAAGCAAAGTCACAAATTTTTATTTGCAGAGAGTTATCATACACGGCATAATAAATTGGGTCCATAGATTTACAGGGGTATGTTATTGAACAATAAAATAAAATACTTTAATAGAATTAAAACATGCAAAAAAATTACTTTACAAAAATCTGTAAAAATAAAAACTTTTTTTAAATAATTTTTTTTGTATGTGCATTCTGAAAAAATAATTTCCTGCAGCTCAGTAGTTATCATTATTGCCTTTCAGCACTGGGGCCCTGGGTTTGATTCCAACCAAGGACAAAATTTGTCTGGAGTTTGTATTTTCTACCTGTGTATACGTGGGTTTCTGAATACTGTGCCCTCTTCCATGTTTGCATGGGTATCCTCCAGGTATTCCGGTTTCCTCCCACATGCCAAAATATGCAGAAAGATAAAATTTGGCTTTCTGTAAAAACAACTGAGCCTTGTGAGTGCTGGGATGACTGCCTGCCACAAACTCCCCTACTACACAATGCTCTCTGTGCGTTACAGATGTTTGTCGCTGACCATATTGGTCTCAAAAACCGAATTTATTTGTATAGAAAAGGAACATAATAATCAGGAAAAATTTATAAAAAGCTCCCCTCTTTTTCTAGATTTGTTATATAAATTGTATAGTAATTGTATATGAACTCACAAATGACACCAGAGGTGCAATTTATTCCTCATAAAACAAGACCTCCTTTAGCCATGTCATGAAAAATGTATTTTAAGAAGCAAAAAAAAAAAAAAAAAGAGATCTAGTCATTAATATGTTGTGTTATTGTCATATAATGCAGTAAACGTTTGCCTTTGTTCTTTAAGGCATCTTTAAACAAGCTTCTAGAGACACTGGGAAAAGCTGAACCGTTCTTCATCCGCTGCATCCGCTCTAATTCTGAAAAGGTGGGAATTCTACATTAAGAAGTTAAATTACAATGTAATGAGAGAGAAAAAAATTCTGCTAAAATGATACCAGTGGATACTTGATTTGCTCTTTAACAAATAGCTACTACCCTGAATAAGGTTGTGAATGCCACTTACTAGATGCTTCTTATTACCATGATCCGTATTTATCTTTTTTTTTTTATACTAGATGGAGATGACATTTGATGAAACTTTGGTGCTTCAACAGCTGCGATACACAGGAATGTTGGAAACTGTGCGCATTCGGAGATCAGGATATAGTGCAAAGTACACATATCAGGTGCAAGGATATTATAACGTGCTACGTTTAGAATTGATAGATTATATCTGTTATAATTACATTTCTTTTTGGTCTCATCTGCTGCCTAGGAGTTTAAAGACCAGTTTCAGGTCCTGCTGTCCAAATCAGCAACAACCTTAAAAGAGGACATTACATGCTTGCTGGAGAGAATTGGTCTAGATCCACACAACTACCAACTGGGAAAAACAAAGGTTTGTCTGTCAACTTTACATTTTCTATTTATATAAATAATTTTTTATCTACTTTTAACATTTTTTTTTTTTTTTTTACCTTTGTTAAAAAAGGGAAAAAAAATTAAGGGAGATTTCCCATGTTAACAAGTTATTCCCTGTCCTTGGAGTAAGAGGATATCTTACAGGTCAGTAGGGATATAACAACTAAGGCCCCCATTTTGTCCCTTATTTTAAATGGAGCGTTAGTTCGGCCAGCACAGAGACCAGAGCCAACTGCTTCCAGCATAGTGCTGTGTATATGGATACTAGAAAGTTCCTCAAACAGCTGATCTGTCTGGACGCTGTCTGTCTGCCATATGGAATATCCTAAGAATAGGCCATGAAAAAAAAAAATTCCGGGGCAAACCATTTAGTTGCCTTCAAAATTAGCAGCACTGCTTAGCTGCCATATAAAAAGATTTTAAGTATTTTTAGCTGTTAAAGGAATTCTATCATTAAAATCACATTTTTTTCTTGATCACATGTAGGATTAGGCTTAAGAAAGGCTCTTCTTCTCCTTTCTTAAGGCAATTCCTACGTGTGATCAAGAAAAAATGTGCTTTTAATGATAGAATTCCTTTAATGTTGCAGACATAATGTCTTGCAAGTTCTTAAGACATTTTCAGTAAGGTAAGGAAGAGATAACAGCATAGACTTATTGTGCTTATGCCTATATTGTGTTTTAGCTGCAGATTTACCACAAAAGTTTATTGGTAAAATCCACAGCTTATTCTAGGTTCACATTTCCATTCTTTGGGTCTGCTTGGGGACCCAAACAATGAAAAGCTAACCCACTTAAAAAGTGGCTACCTGTGGAAATACGCGGCCCCCATAGACTACAATGGCTCTGCTTGGTTTCCACCTGAAAACCCCGAACGTAGATCAGGCACTGGTGTCAACCTAGCCTTAATATAGTACACAAATCTCATCTAAAAAAAACCAGAAATTCTCAGCTTCCATTTTACAGGAAGTGCGGTTTTTAGAATCTGCTCCATGTACGGGTAATCTGTCAAGAAATGTCTTTTAATTCATGAAACAAGTCTTATAAACAGCAAGCAATAACAACTTTCTCTTTGGTACTTTGGCTGTCCTGGGTTGTATTTGTAGTGATAAAATGTTCACTCTAATATTCAGGTCTTCATGAAGGAGCCAGAAAGGCAAAAGCTGCAAGATACTCTTCATCAGGCTGTCATCAGAAAGATAATTCTACTGCAAAGTCTTTTCCGTATGGTTGTGGAAAGGAGAAACTTCCTAAGAATGAAAAGTGCAACAGTCACTATACAGGTAAACTATATGAACAAAAGTTGAATATATAAATTTATATTTTTTGACTTTCAATTCAATATGTCAAGGTAAATCTGCTCAAATCATAGTTGTAAAAAAGCAATCCCTAGAAATTGAATGAATGACTGGCTTGGCTACCTGGTCGTCTGGCTTGGCTACCTGTTCTTTATGCACGGCCCAATGACTGCGGGAATCTACACCAAGCTTGGCACATAGTTTAATTAGACACTTTCAAAGGTTTCAGCTCTCTAAGACCTACCTAAATATAGAACACTGGTTTCCACATCAAGGAGCTGTCTCCATATCAAATTGCATGATCTGTACTAGCCAATAGAAGCTTGCAGATCCTTCACTCTTAATAGTGTATGATACAGCACTTGCTCTTTCCTCTCATTATCAATACCAACCAATCACAGTGATTTCGTTTTCAAAGGGGCCTTGGACAAATGGCAGGTGAAATTTTACCTATGGGCACATGCCTCACTTATTTTTATTTTTTATTTCCCACCTCTTTAGATCAATCCTCATGACTACTTATGCTTTTTGGGCACATAGGGGTGACAGTTGCAAGGTAATCTGCCTGACTTTGGATTGATTTTTTAGACACTCACTTTATACCCGGGCAACGCTAGGTACTTTCTTTAGTAGTGGATAAAAATGAAACCTTAATTTTGACATTTGGAAACATTTTGGCACTCTCCTTCATTCTTACGTTTTTTAATTTTATGTATGTTTTAGCCCTTTCATGGCAAAGGTGTTTTGTGACTTTTGCATTTTAAAAGTGAAAATTTTCTCGCTTATTTCATTGGAGACACAGCACCATGGGTATAGACCTGGCCACTAGGAGTATGGCACTAGGAGTAGTAAAAGATTGTTGGCTCTGTGTCCATCCTATACCTAACCACAGACACTGCCAGCCAGTTTTAACTTGGTGTCCGTAGGAGGCAGAGACGACATGCCTCGACTCAGGTCTTTCTATCTTACATTGCTTGTTTGTTTTTATTTTTTCTTCTCTTTCAGGTGCAAGGGGTCTTGAGCGTGTACGGCACACTAGTCGTATCCCCCTCCGGGCACATCACTCTCCAATGAGTGCCTCGTCTGCCACCCAGTCCCCATTTGCCGCATCGATGGCCAAAATGTCAATGGCCCCACTTTCTAGCTCATGGCTCAGTATGAAAATGGTCTTCCCCAACCATGCGGTGTTTGACCATATCTTGAAGGAACAATGGCTTCACCAGGACCGTACTTTCCACTAGGAAGTTGGACGTCCTTTTTCCTTTTCCAATCCAGTGCGTCTCTAAGTGGTCAGAGCTTCCCGCGGTATTATCAGAATAGCTCTCTCAGACTATTATTCTGGCTTTAGCAGATACCGCCTCCATCAGTGATCCCTCAGACAGAAGGGTGGACTCTCTCGCCTTCGTAATTGCTGACACCTCCTTGCGGCTTTACTTTGCTGCTTCTTGGGTCAGCAAGGCCTGCATTTCCTGGGCTAAATAGGTCCAAAAGGGTCTCTCAAATGAAGCCCCCTCCAAGATAACCATTTGCTAATCGCTCAAATCCTGAAGATTTCCAAGTACCTGTGCAATGCTTTGCTTGCTTTTCTGCCAAGATAGTGGCAATCCGCTGTGCTATCTGGATCCGTTCATGGAACACTGCCTCTACCTATAAAAAGCGAGTTGTGGCTCTTTCCTTCTCTTGGGGCGAACAGGGCCACCTTTTTGGAAAAGACTTTGAAAAAGCTAATCTCTCAAGGTACAGGGGGAAAACGTTCTCTCCTTCCCCTAAGACATCTTAGCTCCAGCATTCCTCTTCCAGTCATTCTTAGCATTTCTGCTTCTTTCATGACTCCACTTTTTGCTCAGGAGGACAGTCTTCCTGGAACTGCCACTCCAAGAAGTCCCCTTTTGAATCCCAGACCTGTCTGGCAGTCAAACTCAAAGTCCTCCAAGCCCTCTCTTGCATTTAGGTCTTACCCCTCTTGGGGCTGTCTGGTTGGGAAGGGAACGGATACTTTCTTTTCAGGAGATCGGGCTTGTCAGTGTCGATGAAGCTTGGGTCCAAAAGGTGGTGTCGACCGGTTACTCAGTTATTCCATTGAGTTCTCCTCCCTTCCAAACGAAAACTGATTAAAACATATCTTGCAAATGCCTGTGTTCACTTTAATGGGGTCAAGGATCCAACTTTGCTGTGTGTGGTTTTAAAAAAAAAACAATTATTTCATAAATATATAATTTATTTTATTTTAGGCATACTGGAGGTCATATGTTGTGAGACGGGACTTGGGAATTAGGAAGAATGCTGCTGTGTGCATCCAGGCAGCATGGAGAGGTCATGTTCAAAGAAAGATCTTTATTGGTAACATTCAAGCTATCCGAAAGTTACAAGCCCTTTGCAAAGGATATTTACAAAGGCAAAAGTAAGCGAAATAGTGTATCCACTGAATTATGTTTGTATCTCTTGTTCATGTACAAAGTAAAGTTTGGTTCAAAACGGATGGTGAAAATCAACGGCTTGTAGTTAAAGTAATATCAGTGGTAAATGGTCAGGGACTGAAAATCAAAACAAACCTGGCTAAGTTGCCTATTGGGCTTCCTGGCTTTCTGCAGCATCGCTGCCTATTGCAGCTCCTCAGGATCTTCAGCTTCTTGCAGGATAAAGCTCACAGAGAATCATCTCTGTGCAGCCCTCTGCAGCAATTGGTGACAGACCTTCCTTGGGTGATCTGGGTTCTTGACATATCTAGAAGAGAGATGCATTTAAAATGTCAATAAACCTGTATGTGATTAATATAAAGACATATTTAAGATAAGTGTTTCCCAAATGGTAAGGGACCCCCAATTTGAGGAGTTTGTTTGGTTGAGCAGATAGAATTTTTGGTGGAAATAAAGATCTTTAAGCAAATCTGTATTAGAGTTCACCATAATAAAATTCTTTGAAACCTAAAATAGCATCTGTAGTTGTAGTTTCACAATGCAAGATCCCAGCTCTGTCCTAGTAGATTAGATAAATGTTACCTTTCATGTATCTTTCCAAATTAACATTGTCCATAGTTGTGTTATTAAAGTGTCAACCAAATTTAATATATTTTTAATCACTGAAACATTCTATAATATAATATAAAGCGTTTACAGTGAAAGTAATTGTTTGTTTGTGTTAAGGTTCAGTGTCATGTTGGAAGCAAAAAGAAAAGCAGATGAAGAAGAGGAGAAAAGAAAGCAGGAGGCTATTAAAAAGGAGAGAGAGGCTCTGCTGATAAAGATCCAAAAGGAAAATGAACTAAAAAAGATTGCAGGAATGAAAAAGGTGGCAGAGGTGAGTGAAGCTAGCTCTCAGACAAAAGACTCTGTCATACAACATGCACCTCAAGACCGTAAGGAAGAGACCCAAAGTGAAGCTGCTAAGCAAGAAGAGCCTGTGTGGTTAAAGAGAACAGATGAGGATGAGAAGATTAAAAAAGAGAATGACCGGAACAAGCCAGAGAAAATTCTGGTGGAAAGTGAAGAGAAAAAAATATCACAAGACTCGCCAAATCAAGGGAAATCTGATCGTATAGTGGCAGCATCCAGCAGTCGTGAAAGGGAAAACAGGAGACTTCGGTGTCTGCTTCATGACAGGCTGCAGAACAAACATATCTACTCTTCTCTGGAAGAGGATGAAAACCTGGCAGGAGCAGTTTCACAAGTAGGACAACAGAGTAGTAGTGGTGGTGGTGGTAGTAGCAGTAGTAAAGAAAAGGTACATGTTGTATTGCAAGAGGAAAAGACAGATCAAGAGAAAGATCAAGCATTTATAAAAACCAGCGACGCTGCAACTTTCGATCAGAGTTCAGAAAACCCTAAAAGACCATCTAATCTTCATTTAGACCTTCAGCAGATGTCTGAAAAGCAGTCTTTAGATAAGAGCAAGGAAAAGTCCCCACTGGATGTGGAAACTCCAAGTGTGGGTATCATACAAAGGTATAGCGACCATGAAAAGCTGAGAAATAAGGCAGAGAAGTGGAAGGAGAAGAGACAAAATGAGTCTGGCCAGGTTGAATTTACCGGCACATCTGAGCTAGAGGAGTCTAACATGGGAATGTCATTAAGGTATTTTGAAGTTTCTTTGACAACTTTTGTTATTCTACTATATTGCACATAATTGATTTCTAATTATTACCCAACAGGGAGAAGTCCACTCAAGAGGATTCAACAATGCCACAGTCTCCTCCTCCCGCGCAGGTTTGTAAGCCAATCCAAGGCACGTGATGCAAATTATAGTGAAGATAATCCTGATACAACATTTTATGTATAGACAGGAAGTCAGGTTCTCTAGTCATTTGCAATAAGACTTTACATCCAGGCCGCTATATGAAGGAAAAGAGAAACGGATTTCCTGTCCCCACATAACCCATATCCGTTCCAGACTCCTATTGCTATTGACCCAATATTTGGACTAAAAGGAGATGGATACAGACACCATTAAAGGACTGTTAACGTTATATCCAGATGCTGATTTTTTTTATTTTTTTTTGTTTAAAATAAAACAAAAAAAACTCAAACAAACCATATAGGTACATCAACCAACTAAAACAGATGCCAAAAGTGAATCCTTTGGGCGCTGTTTCTCACTTAAAGTTTGAATATGTTCAGGTTTTAAATTATATTTAGCAATGAGATGCTAGTAAACTGAAAAAATGTTGTTGATCTCCCTTAAGATTACTATGTTATTACTATTCCTACTATTGCTATCATTTACTTCCTGTACCTTCCTAACAGGCCAAATAATTCAAATGTTTGCTACTTCTTTAATGGCTTTTATAAGATTGCTGTACCAATTTACTGTTTGGAATGTTTGAGCTGTTTATGGTATGGTTTGCAGCCTGCTCCTGCGCCTGTTGAGATAGATAAAGGTTCACAAAAGGCTAACTTACAGAAGAAGAAATCCAGTGAGTACAGCACTCAATCTGACGGTGTACCATCACAACCCACAGACTCTAAGTGAGTGTGACAAGGCCAAATAATACCAAATGTACTGGCATGCTTATTCATTACCTTTTCTAAGAAATTCCATGGTCTTTTATGTGCAGGCATACTTTCAAGGGTCCGCTTTATAGGCTTTTAGGGAAGAAGCCTGATAAAAAAAACAGCAAAGAAAATCCTCTTACCCCAGATGGTACAGAACTGCCATCTTTTCCACCATCAGCCCAGGATAGTGTTGCAACCAAGAGAACCATAGAAGGTGATTTTTGTTTTATTTTTTTCAGTAATATGTATTCTTTGCAACTTCCTTACATGATTGACGTTAAAGAAGTATTCCCATGAACAGAATCATATCTATATTTATAGATAATTAAATTAAATTAAAAGTTAAAAAATTTTGCAAATATAAGTAGTTAAAAATTCTGCAGAGTTTTAAAGATTTTCTCTAACCATATTAGTGGTGACGGTCTGTTGTCTTGATCGGTTGCCAATGGATACAACCACAAATGCAGAAATTTTCTATGGTCTGGGACTTGTCAGAAACCCAGCAATGATTTCTTATTGCAGCTGGGTTATCAGGCACTACATATCTCCGAAGATATCCCAGCCACAATAAGGAACTCTTAGCAGATTTTATGATCTTCGAAAGGCCCTGCATTTGTGGTTGTATCCACTAGCAACAACCTATGACTACAAGAGATTTAGAGAAAAACTTTAAAACTCTGCAAAATGTTTAATTGCTTATATTTGCAAAAAGGTTTAACTTTCAATTATCTACAAATTTAAAAATGGTTAGATACATTGGAATACCCCTTTAACTATAATATGAAATGCATTCACATATCTTACAGGAACTGTCATTGGAGGACAGACCAGCCGCCAGTCACCAAATGAACCAACCAATAAACTACTTAGGAGTCGCTCTATTAAAATTGGTAAAGCCACCACGGTGTCTGAAACTTGGATGTCATCTTTGTGTCAGGGAATCACCAATTCAACTGAGCTAAAACATCTTGATGATTTTTTGTTTACCAAGGTAAGTAGTTAAAAAAGTAGTAGTAAATGTCAAAATTTGAGTAAGTTTTATAGGTCAGAATATTTAATCAACCAGAAAAGCAATTTTTTTTATTTTTTTTATTTTTTTACTTGATTTGTAATTGCCGGCAGATGTCCTCCGGATTTCCCATTTATAAACTGTTAATTGTTCAAAGGCCTAAAGGGGTTTTCCAGTTTCAGGCAAATATTGAGAGAAAAATGTTATTTTTGGGATTATGAAAAGTTGTATAATTTTCCATTCTATTTTCTATATCAATTCATTATGGTTTTCTACATCCCTGCTTGTTGTCATTCTTTGCTAACTTTCAGTGGCTAAAATTTAGGTTATGTTATCGGCACACAGGTGCCCAGTTAGTTATAGTCACAGCTCAGTAATCGGGGCCAAGGAACTACATAGAAGTCTTGGTAATGCTCTTCTAACCACTGACATTTCTAGCTGTGTGACATGTAGTAGTGGAGAACACCATGTATGGGTGTACATAATATGCAATGATGGATTCATAACCAAATTGGTTCAGAATGACCTCCACATGGATAAATTTGTCCAGAGAATTCCATGAAAAAATTCCCCAGACCATGATGCTACCACCACCAGCTTTGTTTTTAGATCTACTCCATCGTAACTTTTTTCATCAGCACACCTTTGCTGCTGACTAGAGATGAACGAGTAGTATTCGATCGAATACGACTATTCAATCGAATACTCGTATCGGTTGAATACCACGCGGGAAAAATCCATTGAATTCAATGCAAAAACCTCCTCATGCTCCTCATCCTGCTACTTCCGGAATTTGGAGGATCCAAGGTGTCGAACTTTGGCTTCCATGGAAACCGGAACAACATTCCCGTTTTTTCCCATAGACTATAATAGGATTCGATATTCGAACGAATACTACTCATCTCTACTGCTGACATTCACCTCTCGTATCTGTGGCACATAGTGCTCTGTAGTTTCCTCCTTGGTTATTCCCATTGGTGCCATTTATCCACTCACATTACACTTTTATCACAGCAACACATGAACAGTTCACAAGCTGCACTGTTTGAGAAATTCTGCCGCACTTTGCCCGAAAGCCAATAATCATCCATTTTTGCAACTCTGATACACCCATTTTTAACCATGACAATGAAAAGTGATATTTTTATAAACTGCCTATTTCACAATTTATATATACACCAAGCAAGCCAACCACTCCCTTCATGGGCTATGCCAACTGACTTGAAAGTTGGGGGTGGTCATAATAATGTGACATCACTGTGTATTTACAGTACCTTTCCTGAATCCTGCTTCTACAACATATAACTTTTATAATTGTAAAGTAAAAAAAATTGTTTAACTTCTGTAATAATTTGATGTAATGACTTATCATTTTGTAGAGTGTTGCCTAACTGTATGTGAATGGAAACATATATTCACAGTGAGGAAATGAAAACCTTTTCCTAATATTGTCTAACTGATCAAGGAGCACAGTTTGATCACTCAAGGCTGAACAGTAACAACATGAGGTCTGTGATCCTAGCACAGCCAGGATCAATCCTTTGTGGCCATGATGTGACCAGGAATAACTGGACAGTAATCTGTCTTGACACACACTAACACATGTGCATGCTAAGGAGGAGAGAAAGTCACTGCAGACACGTTCACACGGGGATGGAGAGGGCAGATTTTGGCGTGGAATCCACGTCATGTTGGCGCTAGTGGAAAAAAGAAATGAGCTGCCCTTTCTTCAGGCGGATTCCGCGGCTGAATCAGCCGCGGTGTCCGCCTCGCGACAGCACCCTCCGTACTAGGCCCATTCATTTGGGTTTAATCTGGAGCAGAAAGCAGTGACTGGATACCGTGCACTGCACCGGTATCCCGACACGGCAGCCGCGACGGAATATGCACACGCGTAATTGCATGTGAACTAGCCCTTTATTGCTCCAACAATAATCCAACATCTGATTTTTTTTTTCTCCTGTGACCTCTTCCATCGGGTTTTGAAAATATGACTAATATACATCTAAAGTGTGGGGCCAGTTTAACAATTAGGAGGATGATGCTTTCCTTTGTTCTGCTACTCCCACTAGCAAATGGGATGGGGATGGTGGGGTTAGAGATAGAAAACAAAGGCAAAGATGTGTAATATTGTAAGCTCCTATTCAATTTTCTTTGACTATAGAGCTCGCTGCAATCTGATAATTATTTATGTACTATATACATAATTATTTATGACTATTATAATTATAATTATTATACATAATTATTTATGTACTATATAGTTATATACATATATATGAAGTTTTTAAAGTTTTTTTGTTTTGTGTTTTTTTCCCCTCTTTAGTTGTGTCTCAGTAATAGCATAAGATATATTTATATTCTTATTTTTTTCTTCTTATTCTTAGATTACCACTCTCCACCAGGATAAATCTGCCATTGAAAGTCTCCTCTATAGAGCCATGGAAATGTTTAGGTCAAATCTCAAGTCAATGTATTCTTCTCCTGTAAGTTGCTGTATAAACTCCCATGTAAACATCAATCAATTTGATTTTAAACAGTTGTTTATTTTTTCATTAAATATTAAGTATACAAATTTTTTTCAAGCATAAATACTTTATGAATAATTTCTTTCATTTTGCGTTTTTTTGGGCACCTGTTTTCACGGATCCCGAATAGACGTGAGTTTAGAAAGGACTCTTAGAAATTGGGCATAAATAGGACAAGGTCTGTTAAAAAAAAAAAAAAAATCTGTCATGTGAATAATCCCATTCAATTGAATTTATTTTAATCCCCCCCCCCATGTAAAAACTGTTAACAACATTGTGTAAATAAAGCTTTCGAAACAAGGAATCTCAAAATATGCGGAAATGTGCTATGTTGTTTCCCCTCTCTGGAGAGAGATGTCACATAAAATATCTACAAATCAAACTTCTTTATGACTTCCTTACTTCTCTTCTAGAATGGGCACATTCACGCTGGTTACAAGGATCTTATGGAGAACTTCCAGCTTCTTGTGAGTAGTCTAACTAAGGAAAAGAATGAGAAAGACGTGAAACTAGTTCTTAACTTATTCCAGTCCTTCTTGGATGAATTTACCCGTGGTTATTCTAAGAGAGAGGAACATGAACCCCAAAAGGTTAGTTCTGTTGCAAATACTTTAGAATATTAAGTAGGACCTTTCACCATGTACAAGATAGATGCCAAATGACAGAGCTAATATAGCCAACTACTCATGGGTACAGCAGTGATTTATATACAGATGTGGTAGATTTCACCAAAACTTCTGGTTAAACTGCTACAACTTGATATCTTTTCACAAAAAATAATAAAAACAAGAGTGTCATTGAAAAATGTTTTTTTTTCAATGACTTTTTTTTGTCTTCTGTGAGATAATATCCCGCTGCAGCAGTTTAACCAATTGCAGAAGCTTGGGTGAAATCAACCACATCTGTACATAATTGCTGCTGTACTCGTGAATAGTTGGCTATTTTAGCTCTTCTTCTCCAAGTGGGAGGGAAACTTTTTGTTTGACTCTTAAAAGATCTAAAGGTTACCACCCACAAAGAGAATAAGGGCTAATTAGTTTATAGGCTTTTACTTAGCAGGTATCATATCTCTTGACCTGATGGACATTTTAATTAAATTTCATTAATTTAAAAAAAAAAAAAAAAAAAAACAAAACCTAAAATAAACAACAAATGGACATCCTCTTTAAATGGTCTTTGTTTCAGTTACTGGTACTAATAAGATCAATCCAGTAAATCCTTGTTAAACCCTCTTTCTTTCTTTCTTTCTTTCTCAAAACGACAATATTGTGCAGAAAATTAAGTTTCTCAGTCCCTCAGACTTGTTGTTCACTGCCTGTTGTGAAGACAGTCTTCAGCAGTCTTTATATTTTTCGCCAGCATTGAATGTTTGCAGAGTTTTCAAATTGCCAGCATAGTAGATTGGAGAAAAATGACTGGTATACCTTTAAGCTATGCACTTTCTCAAAATGAGTTTAACTAACTTGCTTCTCAGTAAAGGTTTATTTTATTTTTGTTATTTTGTCCTTGGTTAATCCATATTTTACAAAAGTAAAAAGGAGATCAACTACTTTTTTTCCCCTCTAGTCATTGTTTTAAGCAGTCATGCAAAAATAGCCTTTTTGTAATTCTATGTTCTCTTATGTTTCAGCAGAGAAAATCTCAAAAGAAGAAAAGAAAACAAGACCATAATGTAAGCATTCTGCTATGGTTGTATGCAGCAGCATTAACCTGAACTCTTTCAGTTGGTTAAACTGTGGCAAGGTGATATCCTATCTTTTCACAGAAGACAACGAAAATCATTGGAAAAGCATTCTTTTCAATTACTTTTTTTTTTTTTTTTTTGGGGGGGGGGGGGGGGTGTCTTCTATGATAAGAAATCATGCTGCAGCAGTTTAACCAATTGCAGAAGTTCAGGTTAACACTGCTACATCTGTAGGTCAGCTCATTTGCAGTCAGATGTATTGTGTTACTAAATGCAGTTTTTATTTTCCCCATAATTTAACAATTCTTGGTATCTTTTTTCATAATTCCGCATTGCGGTTTTCCAAGTAGAAAGTATATGAAGAGACTGACAACTGGATGTTACCGTTTTCCTTTTCAATGACGTGTGTCTATGAACAGTCTTACAATGCTTAGGCAGTGTCATTCTGTGAAGTGATAGGTTTGGCAGTGTGTTCGCTGTTCCCATGCACCACAGACTGCCATGGGAAAATGGCAAAGATGACAGTCACACACAGACAGTATCTGTGTCAGCATAGGGAGAGGAGATAGCATAGGGGCTGTTGTTCTATGTAGGGTAGCAGTACTACAATGATGCTTTTTGAAATCATAAGAGCTGTTACAAGTGGAAGCATTCTGGATGCACCAACTATACATGCAGCATGTATTGTTCTATTGGGAAAGGCATGGCCCCATGAAATAAGTTTTACACTGAGCCGGTTGCAAACTTTATTTGGGGGAACTGAAAATGAATAAAGAAATAGCAACATGGAACTTAGCAACTTTTCCCCTATAGCATAAACACTGCGGTTTGGCTGTGGCAGAAACAATAGTAGAGCCATCTCCTTTACTTCTCCCAAAGAAGCAGAGGGTTGATTTAAATATTCTTCCAGGGACTCCTAGACAATACTGCATGTGTTTCATAGGAAAGAGGCCCTGTTGGGTCCACCCATTGACTGTTTTTCTGCCATAGTTACTTGTGTTTAATGCTATACACTGCTGTTTGACTTTCCGCTGCCCCGATGTCCCACGCAATATTATGGGTCATTTGCAGTGTGGGTCAGACAGCAGCCCTGTCTCTCCTTCTGGTGATGTTTACACTGATAACACTGAGGTCATCTGATTCCAGATGCACCACCTCAGGGTTCTTGATGGAGAATGTCCTTAGCAATTACCATATTTTTCGGACTATAAGACGCACTTTTTTTCCTCCCAATATGGGAGGAAAATGTGTGTGCGTCTTATAGTCCGAATGCAGCGTGTGCAGCGTCTGTGTCCTGTCTATGAGAATCAAAAGGAGAGCAGCACGGTGCCTGCCTGCTCTGCCCCTCCTTCCCTGTCTGTGTCGCGTCATTGCAGGAGCGAGATATGAGAGGCAGGGAAGTAGGGGCGGGCCAGACAGGTGAAGGAAGCGTGGTTTCAAGCTTGCCGAGAAAACCACGCCTCCTTCTCCCGTCTGGCCCACCCCTCCTTCACTGCCTCTCAGATCTGGCTCCTGCAATGAAGCCACACAGACAGGGAAGGAGTGGCGGGCCAAACGGGAGGAGGAGGCGTCCTTTTCTCGGCAAGCTTGAAACCACGCCTCCTTCACCCGTCTGGCCCGCCCCTACTTCCCTGCCTGTGTGGCTTCATTGCAGGAGCAAGATCTGAAAGGCAGTGAAGGAGGGACGAGCCAGATGGGTGAAAGAGGCGTGCTTTCAAGTTTGCTTAGAAAACCACACCTCTTTCACCCATCTGGCCCGCCCCTTTTTCTCTTCTTGCATAGCTTCACTGCAGGGTGTCTCTTTCCATCCATGGATGATATATATAATGTTCAAATCACCCCCATATCCCTAGAATACATATAAAACAAAAACATTACTGTTGAAACACATACACATTTGGTATCCCTGTGTCCGAAAGCCCCCGGTTCTATTTACATTGGTGAAATATTATATTATTAGGTTATTAAATATTTCACCAATTTTTTTTGCTTAATTTTTTTTCCCTATTTTCCTCCTCTAAAACCTTAGTGCGTCTTATGGTCCGGTGCGTCTTATAGTCCGAAAAATATGGTAATAATTTATCACTAAAAGTCTCTTAAGATAGTGCCTCATTGATTTACTCCCCCTCGGGTGCACATCTTACCCCTATTTCACATAGCCACAACTGTATTTATTTTTAGTCATGTTATTTCATGCTTTTAGAATTTACATTTCTCACAGTGATTGTTTTCAGGTTTTCTACAGTTTACATGGTCTTGGAATGGCCTACATTAGCTATAGATTTTATTGTCCTAGTTACAGTCCCATCTGGGGTAGGGCAGACACTTTAAATCATACTGCTCCTGTTGGGAAGTGGCCCTTTTTTTGTATACCGTGGCATCCTTTAAGTTATTTGCATGGAATGTGAGGGGCATGGGTAGCCCAAAAAAGCGGTCAGTTATTTTAGGAAGTACCATCCTCCTATTGTTTGCAGGAGACACATTTTTTATCAGATAGGCTTCAATAGCTATGGAAGTGCTGAGTTCAATGGTCTTTGCACTCCACCCACACCTTTATTCCAGGCAAGTTTCCATTTTTGGGTACATTACAGCGTCAGATGGGAAATCCCATTCTGGCCTAAACTTTTTACATCCCGTGACCACATTCACGATCAAGTGAAATTATTTCTGGAGATTCACAACCTGCAAACAGCGCCCCTGCTCCTCTGGAAAACCACTTGAGGCATACTTGAGGGGGTACATTAAATATAAGAGATTGAGGATTTAAAGAATGTCCTTGCTTCTGGCGATGGACCTGGTTAATAATTGTGGTAATCTGCCTATCCGATCCAATCTGCCATTGCCAATCCGAGCGAGGACTTAACTGCATGTTTGCAACTGGGTACACCTCTGTGTGTTAAAGGAAAAGGCCAGTCGCATGGCTCTTAAGCTAGAGATATACTTTACAGATGAGCGGCAGAGCTGTCTAGACTCCCCTTTCGCCCTAGATGAACTATCTGATGGACATGGCAAAAGGTAACTCCCTGGGCCCGGACAGTATTCCAATAGAGGTTTATACCCAATGCCAAGATTTCTTGCTTTAGAGTACAGTGTAACCAGGACTTGCCTGTACATCATCGGCTGTATGGCGGGACTATGCAAGAGATAGCCCACTATATAATATAGCCAGCACCTGGATAACCTCAGATGCTGTTTTGTTTGGTCTCAGAAGCACCTACAACCTAGCATCTAGGTTTTTAAGCAACCCTACAGAAGTGGAGCTATAAGTAGTTATAGATAGACATGGTTGAGAATGGGATCTGCAGATATAGCTCTTATTTCTAACTGTGGCTTTAACACCTATATTTAAATTTTCTAGCATATTTAGTCCCAGTCCTAAATGTGGGATTTTAAGCACTCAATCTGTACTTTAAAACCACATCGAAACCATGGTTCTAGGTGCTCTAGAACCCAACACCTTGACATCTGAAATAATCGTTGCATTTCAGGCTAGTGTGACTCTTAGCTAATTTACATCCAGACTTAAGGAGGAGGGGGGGAGGGGATGTTTAAAAGTAAATGTGCTATTTGTAATAAAACAGAAGGAACGTTACAAAGGATAATTCATACCCTACCGAACAGTGCTGTGGGTTTACGGTGAAAATTCTGATGACTGGTTTCAATAATATTTAAAGCTATAGTCTATATAGTCTCAATAATTTGACCTTTTATTTTTGCAGCTGGAATCACATGGACACGTATTTGTCAGTTACCAGGTGAACATTGGCCAATCATGTGAATATTGCAGCTCTGGAATATGGCCGATGGAGAAGGCTTTTCTCTGCAGTAGTAAGTACCCACAGATCATTCGTCAAATGATAGACAAAAGTAATTGCATATCATCACCATATTCTCAAGCGTGCAGTTAAAAGTGAATTAAGCAAAGAAGTCACTGCATTTGTATTTGTGTCATTAATACATTTTTCGCCTAATTTTCACTGCGGGACACTGTGCGCATATTAGCCCAGCCGCTAGGAGACTTGACACTAGAGAGAGAGAAAAACGGAGAAAGCGAACTACTAGATAAATGTACAAAACATCAAAATTTTATTGAAGAAAGGACACATACAAAAATAGTTAAAAGGTGACTAATATCACAAGACCATCAGATGACAGTGGGTACATAGGGTATCCAAATAAACAAAGTTATTGAGGTAGATGTCACAAGGTCTAAGGGATGCGTCAATTTACAGCTAGTATGTAGAACTGAGGGTAGGTCACTGTGTGTATAGTGAAAATGGACTACCAATAATATCATAGACCACAAATGGGCTACCAAGTAAACAAAAATCAGGCAAAGAAGTATATAAACTAATGGAGTATGCAAAATGGTCACTGGAATACAATAGACACAATGCTGTAGATCAGTGGTTCTCAACCTTTCTAATGCCGTGACCCCGCAATACAGTTCCTCATGTTGCGGTGACCCCAAACCAAAAAATAATTCTGGTGGCTACTTCATAACTGTAAGGGCTAGTTCACATAGGGTGCGGTCTAATGGATTGATAGCGGATTTAGGCACTGAGAGTGATGCAGGGAGCCGCATCACTCTCTGGTCAAAACACGCTTGCCACGACTGTCACACACACAGCTTTCCCCCCAGAGTCGACTCAAATTAATGGGCTGACTCCAGAGGTTGCTGCCGCCAGGCGGACGCCACGGCTCACCGAGCCTCGGAATCTGTCTGAAGGGCAGCCTGCCTTTTTTTTTTTTTGCGTGAGCGGCACCATGCCGCTCACACACAGCCTGAACCCCCCTATCATGCTCACACACAGCCTGAACCCCCCCTATCATGCTCACACACAGCCTGAACCCCTCTATCATGCGCACACACAGCCTGAACCCCCTTATCGTGCTCACACACAGCCTGAACCCTCCTATCATGCTCACACACAGCCTGAACCCCCCTATCATGCTCACACACAGCCTGAACCCCTCTATCATGCTCACACACAGCCTGAACCCCCTTATCATGCTCACACACAGCCTGAACCCCCCCCTATCGTGCTCACACACAGCCTGAACCCCTCTATCATGTTCACACACAGCCTGAACCCCTCTATGCTGTCTCTTCTCTCCATCTTACCTTCTAGTCTCCATTCACTGCAGCTTCCTCTTCCTGTGTAACTCGGCACTGTACTGAATAACTCCGCCCACAGAGTCCGATCACATGGTCATGACATCATCACAGGTCCTTCAGCCCACTAGGATCTACCCTGCTGCAAAAGGTATCACAGTTTATCAGCTGCTAAAGCCATCGGAAATATGTATTTTCCGATGGCTTTAGGCGACCCTTCTGTTTTGGTCGTTCGACCCCCGCCGGGGTCACGACCCACAGGTTGAGAACTGCTGCTGTAGATGGATATGTGCAAAGATCATCAGAAAACAGTGTTTAAGCCTATAAAACAGCTCCCTCTAGTGGGGTATCAAGCACAATAATGCACATGTCTCCAGGGCCAAAGTAAATGAAATATAACCAGCATAAATATCAGTAGAGGAGAGCAATGCATACACAGATCTAAACCAAAAAAAAGCATACTAACAGTAGTCATAGTAATAGTAGTAGATGGAGCATCATAAAGAAGTCTCACCCATAGTATATAAGTGTATAGATACCGAACCAGAATATACCCACACGTCCCTGACGCGCGTTTCGGCGCTCACTGCCTTATTCCGGGGGATCAAAAAAGGGATATTACAAACAAGGGATTCTTTGTACTTTGTACTCACTGTAAAATGCATTTCTTGACATTTTCACTTAGGGGCACAGTATATATGAGCCCGGCCGCTAGGAGACTTGACACTAAGAGAGCCCACTCCTGAAGAAGATGGAGGCGGCGCTGGAGAGTTCTCTAGCAGCATTGGGGATGCCCCCAGTACTGTGAGAGAACTGATTTCCATACCGACGAAAACCGGTATTTCTACGGCATTTCGACGCGGAGAAGAATAGCCTTTCTTAAGGCTATTCCTACGTGTTAGGGACAAAAAATTAGAGTTTTAATGATAGGATCCTTTTAAACATTGACTCTTTGTAAAGAGTCATCTGTTTGTGTCTGTTTTTTGTCTCTGCAGAACTGATCAACAGATCCGTGATGGTTTCCTTTTTATTTAGGATCAGTTTGTATGTATAATGCAAGCGATTTGCAGCCGTCTAAACATTGTTATAGCTTGTAATTTCAGCCCCTAAAAGCTGCCCAGCTGGAATGGCTTCCCCAGCAAGAATTACTCCAACAACTACGACCCCCGTTCTGGCTTCTTCCCACTACTACTACTACTTTTTACCCAAAGTGGCCGTCACACTCTCTCCCCCCCCCCCCCCCTCTCAAGTGCTACCCACAATGGGGTTTTTTTTTATTCATTTTGTGGGGGTTTTTTTTGTCTACTATAGCTATACAACAAAATAGTTGTAACCCCCCCCCCATTCCCCTTTTCCCTAATGCCATTAGCTGGCAGTCATTGCGGGTAACACCCGGGAGGTGTGCAGGAGGGAAAGAAGCGTTCGAGTGATGATGGTTGGAGCTATTCCAGCTAGGACCTCGTGGGTGGGAGGGGCTGCATCCATTGCGGTAGCCTCTGTGGAGTTGGAAGGGGGGGGTGTGACGTATCGCCCCGTTCCGCCTCGGCCTCCGGCCCCACAAGGCGCGAGGACACGGCCCGCACCTCAGCCACACGGCCGCAGCCGCTGGCCCACCCGGCCTTTGCCACAGGCGGAACCCGCGATCGTCTTTTTAACTATACCGTCCGCTCCCACAAACCCAGAGAGAGGACCGGGCCTTATAGGATAATACGAGAAGAGCCTTCTAAAGTTTTAACATTTTATTAACCCAAGATGGTCGATACTAGGTCAGCCAGAAATACATATAAAGATATACCCTGGCGGTCACAAGCTTATACGGTTACAGAGAAGGTATGTTACAGTGCAGTGAGATAAAACAGATTAAAGAGCTTAAAAGATTAGAAACAGAAACAGTCCTTAGGCACCCGGCGATTCCGCAGCCAACGCATGGTACCCACAAGGCAGGAGATACAGTCCATTAAAGACTCTGGTGGGGGCACCGCAGCACCCCCCCACATAGCATATAGCAATAAAGAGAGTTTTTCCATACCGATGTAAAAAGTCCATAGTCCATAAATCCATGATCAGATAGGAGTTACATCATGGTCCTCATAATTCCATAAGTCCATTAGCGTTAAAGTAGTACATGGCTCTCCTTCAAAGTCCCTTAGCCGCATGGCATTCTTTGTCTCTCAGCACATGGCCGCTTCTGCCCCGCCCTTCCCCCCAGCAAGGGGGGAGGGGCCACACACACAGAGCCAACTTGCTCACATGTGTCCAGATGAGAAGAACAAGAACAACTAGCTCCGCCCCAGGTCACTCTTATATTGACCCTGGGCTCCACTCTGAAATGACATCATCAGGGCTTTCGGACCACCCTCTAGCTTGGCAATCAAATAACTATAAATGGTCATAATTCCTCATCACATGAATATACGGTCAAACAAGTGGCATGTCTTTGCTCACCGCAAGTTTCCCAGCATATTGACACCAAACATGATAACTCAATACCCTTTGAGTAACGAGAACTGGGCCTGGGCTCTTCCCAGGCCCGTAGGCTTAAAGTTTTTGGGTTAAAAACGTGCGTTTCACTACTACGCACCAGAAGATCTAATTGTCATAATGGTAGCATCTTTCCCTGGCGCAATATCATCATAAAACCATAACTGTTTGAAGTTTTTACGGAGTCAAACAGTCTACTACTAGGTGTTAGAACTTTCAGAGCCAGGATGGCCCCCTGCTAAGAATCAAGGAAGTTAGCACAGATATGTTAATGACATGCCTAGGGTGAGACAATGGCTTTTGATCTTGGCAACTGGCCACAGATAATCAGATTCACCCATTTGGGTCACTAGCCTTCACATCCTACTGAGATAACAAGATTCCTCAGCAGGATGGTGACTTAAAAAATGGCAAATACAGACCAGATAAGTTATTCTCCAAGATATACAGTTGAGGGTTATAAATATAGCTGAGAATGATGATTGGGGTCCGATTCATCACATTTTTTATTCATTTTGTGGGGTTTTTTTTTGTCTACTATAGCTATACAACAAAGTAGTTGTAACCCCCCCATTCCCCTTTTCCCTAATGCCATTAGCTGGCAGTCATTGCGGGTAACACCCGGGAGGTGTGCAGGAGGGAAAGAAGCGTTCGAGTGATGATGGTTGGAGCTATTCCAGCTAGGACCTCGTGGGTGGGAGGGGCTGCATCCATTGCGGTAGCCTCTGTGGAGTTGGAAGTGTGGGGGGGGGGTTCAATGTAGAAAATGGGGTGGTGGATGAAGGAGCCATTCCATCTAGAACCCAAGAGTGGAGTAGCAGCCATTTCTGGTAGGACTGGAGGGATGGGGTGGTTGCTACTTACCTTTATGGAGTGCTCCACTGAACAGCAGTACCTAGAAGGTGGTAGTGCTGCGATGACTTCTCCTTCCCACAAGCCCCTGCTCCACGATTTCAGCAAGCTGTGGCTGGTGAAGGAGCATTTTCCCTACTGAAATTACAATATTTTGGGCGTTATGACGACAAAAGCAAAGCTTTACATTTTATATGACACGAAGGTTGCAGTACTTAATCTATATTATTTCCAGAGATATCACTGGTTGAAAACACAGTCAGAGTTAAGATATTTATCTGCAACTACATAATATTCATTCATTATTATAGGAGCAACTCTCAATACAGAGGCACGAGAAAGAGTAAAGAGATGCAGGATTTCACAGAACGGAGACAAACTTTATTAACAAAGTATATTACAAAATGTGGTAATGACACAAATATGGCCAGAAAATCAAAAGTTGTCTGAAAGTTTAGTTACTCTTAGGAGCTTTCACACTACCGTTGGTAATGTCCTGCATGCACGATTTTATCTTCCGTTACAAAAGTAAACAAACATGACGGAAGATCTCTTCCATCATGTTGTTTGATTCTGTATCCATTCCCATTGACACTAATGTAGTTTGTGACCATTTTCTGTGACAGTTTAATGTCCGTTGCTGTCAACCTATGACGTAAGGTAGCAACTGATATTACCACTGGTAGTGTGAACACTCCCTTAAGTGACTGTATGAGTAGATGAATCTTCTCCCACCCCTAGATAAAGGTTTTTTCCACATTTCCCCTTAATCATGTTTACATTTCTAGACTGTTAATGGTTAAACATTTTTGCAAGTAGAAATAATTTAAAATTTTTAAGAGCTTTTAAATATTTTCTGTAACCTACACAACATCTTTGGCAGTCTGTTGTCTTGATCAGTTGCCAATGGATACAGTCATGAATTCAGGAACTCAGCCATGATTTATTTATTATGGCTGGGTTGTCAGGCAGGGACAATGCATGTATGAGCAAGAAAACCCCCATTAAGGAGATGATGGATGAGCTATAAAATATAGAAAAGTCCTGTTCATATCCATTGGCAACTGAGATTATTAGAGAATATATGTATAGGGAGTCAATAATTAGAAAAACCACCTTTTTAACTAATGGCACGTTGGAATAGCCTTTAAGAAGGCTATTCTACTTCTACTTTCCATTCTTTTCTTCTCTCCACAGTTTCTGATAAAAGTTTGTTTCTTCTGTTATGCTAATTATGATCACGGAGCATTGGGGCGTTCCCGCTGTGCTCCGAACACCTCCCAT
Organism: Leptodactylus fuscus; assembly: GCF_031893055.1. Taxonomy (NCBI): domain Eukaryota; kingdom Metazoa; phylum Chordata; class Amphibia; order Anura; family Leptodactylidae; genus Leptodactylus; species Leptodactylus fuscus. The sequence continues at coordinate 194,541,241 of NC_134265.1, forward strand.
GCACAGTCAGTTCTGCCCGGGCTGCCATTTTCTGGTGGTCTGTTACAGGGCTGCGTCCGTTGCCTGCGAAAGGCGAAGGTATGGAGAAGGGGAAGAGGGGAGTGATCACAATGAGCTAGTGGAAATTTATGACAGTGGAAAGCTATGGCACACAATTAGAACAACAGAAGAAACAGATTTTATCAGAAGCTGCGAGGAGAAGAAAAGAAAGGAAGGTAGGAGTAGAATAGCCTATTTAAAGGCTATTCCAACGTGCCATTAGTTAAAAGGTGGTTTTCTAATGATAGACTCCCTTTTAAAGCTTTTGCAGTCTGTTTTAATTATCTGCAAAAATGTTTAACTTTTGTCTGCAAATTATAAATATGGTTATGTTCATGGGGAAACGCCTCTTAAGATTAATTTACATATGCCAGTCCAAAGTTTTAAAAGCTTATAACTTGACTTTCAGCAACATAACGCTTAGTGAGGGGCACCATGGGAATGTCATTGCTTGAGGCTGCACATGTCGGCGCAAATTTAGGGTGTAAAAACCACCTGTCAAGTTCTTTTTACCATGAACTTCAAATACAATCAAGAAGACATTCATGAGATTTGCATAAAAACTGAAGCTGATACTTATAACATTCACTTTACTTAACTAAGAGTGTTAGTCATTCCCATTTTAAAGTTTATGGCCAGATAAGGTGACATTTGGATTAACACACTGACAGTTTATGAAATACCATGCATACCAAGTGAAAATTCTTCCGTTTTCTGAAAAATGTCTATTTCTAAATGTTTTTTCCAAATAGACTGCAAGATGATCTGCCACAAGAAATGTCAGAGCAAGATTGTAATTCGCTGTATGCCAACTGGAGTGAGACGTGTAAGTACAATATAAGAACATTTGTAGAGTTCAGAGATTAAAGGGCATATCCCATAGCTCTCCCTGTTCTTCAGTATATAAGGGAAATTCAGTTGATGTTATTGGGTGACTGGTGGAAAGAAGTTTGCCTGTCAATTTTGTGTTGTTTTTTTGTGTTCTTGGCAACTAAAGTAATCCTCTTTTTCTTAAATCATAAACAGAACCCAGGAAGCCATCACTTTGGTGTGCATGTAACAGATCTAACCAATGAGACTACATCAGTTCCAGTTGTTATGGAAATTCTTCTGGAGTACTTGGAGATGCATGGCCTGTATACTGAAGGAATTTACCGCAAATCTGGTGCAGCTAACTGCATGCGAGAGCTGAAGATGTCTCTAGAGAAAGGTATACTGATGATAGAAAACATTTGAGTGCTGACCATCAGCTGATGTGTATAGCCAGTTAAAGTGGCCAATGTGGATTGAACAGGAATAAACAATCCCCTAATGTGAACTGTCTCCCTACCCATGGCATGTCTATTATACAGATAAGCCAGAAGTGAGGACGCAGCTGGTGTTGAAACACGTAGATTAGTCTGCTGTTGTTCACTTCTGTAGTCCCTGGATTTTAATTTCTGAGACGAAAAAAAATCAATTAATTTTATCTTCTGAATTATTCCTTACGGTTTATTCTGTAGATGTTCATCCAAAAACTGATCTACTTACCATATATACTCAAGTATAAGCTGACTTTTTGAGCACAGTTTTTATTCTGAAAAAGCCCCCCTCGGCTTATACTCGAGTCGGGGTCCAACTCCGGGTCGGACTGGCCCACCAGGGAACCGGTGAATCTCCCGGAGGGCCCTGAGCTCCAACTATTAATCCTCATTTTGTTAATACAAATGCATTGGTCAGGGGCCCCAATTGGTTTCTTTACCAATGCATTTGCATTGGCAAAATGAGGCACTGAGCACAGGACCTGCAACGACCTGCATAAATTAAATGAAGGGGGAGGTCCTTTAGTGCTACATTAATGATATAGGACACTCCCTCTTCTCTAGAAAGAGAAATCAAAGCCCGGGAGGCCCCTGCTGCCCTGTATCGAGGAGAGGAAGCTAGAATAAAGTGGAATTAAAACACTTGGGTACCTGCTGGGGTTACTATTCCTAGTAATGTTAGGCATTTGGGGTTATTAATTTAGTGTCAGTAACTCCATGTGCCTCACATTAATAGCAGTTAACCCAATTATGTCCCTCATATTAACCCCTGTGTGCCGCATATAAGGGTTACTAATATGTGAGACACATGGGGGGTACTAATAAAGGACCTTAATTATGAAGATACCTAATTATTACCTTCATATGTCCCACATATCAGTAACTCTTATGTGAGGCACACCGGGGGTTAATGTGAGGGACATGATGGGGTTAACTGCTATTATTATGAGGCACATGGAGTTACTAAGCTGTAATGCACATGACCAGACTTTTTATCTGCAATGGTGGATAAAATTATCAACTATTATATTTCAATGGGCCCATGCACATAGATGCCGTCGCTTTTGCGGCCGTGTGTCCGGGCCAAATTGAAGAGCTGCAACTTATGACTAGGCTTATACTCGAGTCAATAAGTTTTCCCAGTTTTTTTTTTTTTTTTTTTTTTGTGTTAAAATTAGGAGCCTCGGCTTATATTTGGGTGTGGAAACTGCAAGTCATTTAGATCTTTTTAAAGCGTAACTAAACTTTCAAACAACTTTTGATAATGTGGCAGCATTTGTGTCATTAATAAATTATGCAATACTAGCATCTGCCCCAGACTTCGTCTGCGTGTTGTTGATGGCGATGATCTGCTTATATTTAGCCAATTGCTGTTGTCGATGATCCGCCTGCCCCCGCGTCTCTGCTCTGTTACATGGCTGCATATGTGCAGCATACCCAGCTGTATGTACATCTCTGCATATGGAGAGCCTACTCTGCTGTGCTACATCTGGAAATTTGGATTACAGGGGTTTTGTTATGTTAGTGTCTGAGCAGCTTCTGTTTTAGAAACGGCTGAACAGATGTTGCTGAAATTTGCCACAGTTCTCCCCCTCCCCCATCAGAGGCTGAACACCACATTCCCCCGTCGTACTCACACAAACTCTACAACCCATATACTCCTCTTGCCCACAAATAGCTTGCATGTTCTGTCCATTCCTGACCTTTCATTACACTCCATTTTCTGCAGCTTCCACACGGTCTGGTTTCATCGTATATAGCTCCACCCACACAATAGCTTGTTCCTATCCGAAAAAGGCTCAAGGACTTGTGATGACGTCATCAATGGTCTTTTAGTGTAGTCTGGACATAAATTCGTTCATTGCGGTCGTGAAGTGACGTCATTTACCGGGATAAAAAGTAGCCTGTTTTAATCAGGGTTCCAATCTATGTGGCAAAATTCAACACGTTTTATTTGATTGACAGAATTGTATTTCTACTTTAACAGTAATTTCTTCACTTTTGTACTCAACAGACCCCACCGCTGTCAAACTTGATAAGTATGCAATCCATGCAATCACTGGGATTCTAAAACAATGGTTACGTGAGCTTCCTGAGCCACTGATGACATTTGCCCAATACAATGAGTTCCTGAAAGCTGTAGGTAAGTGAACTTTTTGTTTGTTTTTCTTTTTTAATTATATGTCCTGAATGACCACCTAGCAGTGCGTTGGACATCCCATAGAAACTATGCATTTGTCATGCTCGGGCGTCAGAGCACCCAGTGTTTCACAAGAAAATATTCTATCAAACCTGTTGACACCTAGCAAGACTTGTTTATGAGTTCATCCTGTTTTGCGTAGTTCTGACCTTCATCTGACCGGGCATTGTCCAATGCTAAGTGATCTGATTTTTGCTATTTTAACTAACAAAGCCTTTTGATTGCTTTCCTTAGTCCTCAATGGCACTATAACTGTGTGTCTGCTGTTATAGCCCATCCAGGCAACAGATCAGTGAATTTCACATTCGGACATGTTAGTAGAAGCACAAGAGTTACAAGCATTCATTGGAATGGTTACATTATGTTCTGACCCCTTTGTTTGCCTATTTGTATCAGTCCACAGGATGCATTTTCATTGAATGTTTTTCCTCAAACACACCATTTTCTGTATTCTTGCAACAATTTTTTGTGTGAAAACCCTACAAAGTTGACAGTGTTTGAAGCTTTTACCAGCTTTTCTAGTTGCAATGACCAGATCTTGTTCAGTCACTCAGATTGCTCATTTGGGTCTGATTTGCATACAAGGAAGCGCCAATTCTGAAAGGTTGGCGTACTGTACTTTTCTGTTTAAAAAAAAAACAACATTGTGTAGAAATGTCAGAAATGCAAGACTATGTCCGTAAATATCCATAAAAATAACAGTTTGGCCCATAAAGACAATTTATATGCCAAAAACATAGGGCATAACACCAAAACACTAAGGCTGTTAATATAAGTGCTTAGGCTTATTATATCTAATTAAAACTGTCAGGAAGCATGCCATCCTTCATGGATACAAGTACTTAATGTAGCTGATAAATACATTGAAATAGCCAAGGTCCCAAATGAATTAGAGGGGAAAGAACAGCTCCCTACCCAGAATATAGTGGAAACAGGGCTGCAAATCCTATTGGATGCAAGTTATTGCAGGGGAAGGATAAAAGGCCTAGGCATAGACCCCATGGCTACTGGCTTAATGCCATGCCAAAAGGAATTAGACCAAACATTCCCTCTACATAAACAAGGAACAGCAGCACTCTTAACCACACTAGGGGTTCTAAACAGCCCTATCCATAAAGATCCCAACACGTTTCCTCTATGCAATTATGCAATTCTATCAGCAGAGGTCACTATAATATAAGCAGTGAAAACTGCCATTAGGTAATAGTAGCAGTCTGTTGCACAACGTGACCACACTTGATAACCGTAGTAGACATCTAGCTGAAGGGCATGTTATATACCCATTGAAAGCTTCCAGCTGACTTTTGTTAGTTGATGATCTTCTTAAAGTTGATGTGCCTTTCCCAAAAGGGAGGAAAAGCGGGATAGCCATCTTCTTAACCACAATTAAAGGACCCTATGGAAAGAAAGGCGAATGGGTTATTAAATAAGACCTGGTAATATTCATTTGCTATGATATCCGCTAACATAGCAGCCACTTTAGGGGCTGGGTCCGTGTTCCTGTGGCTAAACCCAGTTGGAAGACCATCTCAGGAAAGAGCCCTCAGTAGAAGAAATCTTGGGGTCCATTCCCTTATTTAACCCCTTAAGGACCAGGCCATTTTTTGGTTTCGCATTTTCGTTTTTCCCTCCTCACATTTCAAGAGCCATAACTTTTTCATTTTTCAGTTCACAGAGTCACATGATAGCTTATTGTTTGCGGGACAAATTGTACTTTGTAATGGCACCATTCAATATGCTGTGCAATGTACTGGGAAGCTGGAAAAAAATTCAGAATGAGGCGCAATTGGAGAAAAAATGCATTTGCGCCATTTTCTTATGGGTTTAATTTTTACAGCATTCACTGTTTGGTACAAATGACATGTTACCTGTGTTCTACGTGTCAGTACAAACGCGGTGATACCAAATTTATATAGTATTTGAAATTTTTTGATACTTTTAAAAAAATGATAAACTTTGCAAAATAGAAAAAAAAATTTGTGTCATCATGTTCTAACACCTATAACTTTTTCATATTTCCATGTATGGAGCTGGTTGTGGTGTCTTTTTATGCGGGACAAGATGACGTTTCTATTGATACCATTTGGGGAAAGATCCGATGGTTTGATCACTTTTTATTCAATTTTTTATAGGAGGCAAAGTGTTGAAAAAAACGCTTTTTGGCTGTTTTTATTTTTTTTTGCCGCTACGCCGTTCGCAGTACGGGATAAATGTTTTAATATTCTAATAGTTCAGGCATTTTGGAGCGCAGGGATACCTAATATGTTTATGTTTAATGTTCTTTAATTACTTTTATAGCTGATCTAGGGAAAGGGGGGTGATTTGAACTTTTATATTTTTTTTATTTTTTTAATACTTTTAAAAACTTTTTTTTTTCTTCTGTTACATTTATGATCAGACCCCTTAGGTACCTTGAAACCTAGGGAGTCTGATCGCTCATACTATTCACTGCAATACTACAGTATTGCAGTGAATAGGAAAATCGCAGCACTTCTATTAGACGATGCCTCTGGCATCGTCTAATAGATCTCGTGCAGAGACAAGCCTGGAAGCCTTCAATAGGCTTCCGGCTGTCATAGCAACCGATCACCGCCTTCTTGTGACGTTCAGGAGGGCGGCGATCGGCAAAACATGGCGGCGCCCATGCCGCCGGCGCCGTTTACACACTGCGGTCACGTTTGACCGCAGTGTGTAAAGGGTTAACAGCAGCGATCGGCTCGGGCACCGACCGCTGCTGTTAGTGGCAGGTCCTGGCTGTATTATACAGCCGGCATCTGCCGTGTATGGAGCGAGCTCAGCGTGTGAGCTCGCTCCATACATCCCCATGCGACCCATGACGTACAGTTACGTCAAGGGTCGCTAAGGGTTAAAGGTGACCGGTTTCATGGCAGGTGCCTCAGCTGAAAGTGTTTGTTTTGCTGCCAGAAATACTGCCTTTTCCAATTCCATTAGAAGAGCTCTGTGGCTAAAAATGTCATCAGACACTGGTTCTAAAAAATAGATTTTGTAACGAGGTTTTCTTCTTGGACCTGTCCTTGTTAATATCTTGGAAAAGGCAGGGGTCAAAAAGGAGAATTTTCCAAAACGAAAAATTTGAAAACCATTCTTTTGTAAAAAAAAAAAAAAAAAAAAAAAAAAAAAACGTTTTTTTTCTTCCAGCTATAGGGGTATGGGTAAGACTGGGTTCTTGAACTATCAAAAAGAAGGAAAGGGGTGGGTGGTTTCTGCTTAATCCCAATAACTCCAGTTCTACGAACAAGCAATGACGCCAACTCTAGGGAGGAGGCTTGCGACCTTTTTGCACAATGGTCACAGATTACATCAAATCCTTGGGTTCTAAATAACCAACAAAAAAGGTACAAAATAGAATTGATCAGCCTTCCTCCACAGAAATTATGTACTCTCCTCTCTTCATTCTGAGCCTGCAACAAGCCTTGCCTTCTGGACTTGCAAAAGCTACTAGACTTAAATTCCATTGCATCTGTACCAGAAAAATATCATTACAGGCGCTACTATTCAAGATTATTTCTGATAAACTAAACAACCAAACCAATGTCTTAAAACATTTGAACAAATGGGTTCGGTACCTGAGAATCAAAATGAAATCCATAAAATCCAAAATACCACCAATAGACCAAGATGCATTTATGCGTTCAGTAGACCTCACGGACAAATATTAACGTGTCAGTCCATTTGTGCTACCAAAAATATTTGACGTTTGCATTTGAGATAGACTCTAATTCATCGCTAACAGGTCTGCTGTCTTCCCTTTCGGATTTCATCAGTTCCCAGAGTCTTTATAAAGGCGGTAATGGAGATCGTGAAGAACTTTTTCACATTTTGTCATCTTACATCCACAGACTTAAAGGGAAACTGTCACTTGAAATATGGTTTAACTAAACTAATGTTAGAATAGCCTTTAGAAAGGCTATTCTAATCCTACCTTTGTTTTTCTCCTACTTCTGGACGTTTTTTTAAAATATATTAGTTTTTTGCTGTTACGTAAATAAATCGAGGCGTTGCCCTTGTACTCCGAGTGCAACAATGTCATATCACTAATTCTGCCTCCTGGCTCTTTCCTGGCAGAGCCCAGATGTTCCAGAGGTCTTCTCTTAAAATTTAGCTAACATACTGGATTTTTTTTACAGATGGGATTTAACAAGGAACTCTCCCATAGTATCCTAAGAAGCAACTTAAAGCTGAGATCTGCACTTTTTGATACCTGGTTAGCAGATCACAGATAGATAAAGAGATTCTTTCAGGCTTTATCTAGATTAAGACCGTCCCTGAAAAAAAAAATCGGTGGCACCCTGGGACCTAAATGTGGTCCCAAAGGCTCTAGTTTCTCACTTCTTTGAACCCATGGGTTTGCTAGACCTAAAAGTCTTAATATGGAAATCCGTATTCCTGGTCGTGATAACATCTGCCAGAAGAATAGTAGAGATTCATTCCTCATCTATAAGAGAACCTTATCTAAAAATCTTTGACAACAGGATAATGTTTAAATTATATTCAAACTTCCCAATTATATCCTAAGGTATCTTCTGCTTTTTATAGAAACTAGAAGAACGTCTTCTTTCTACCCAGACCCAAAAAATCTCCAAGAAGTGTCCTTTCATTGTCTGGATGTGAGAAGTATAGTCCTGCACTATTTGGGGAAGACTACTCCTTTTCAGAAATATCAAAATGTATTTATTCTCTTTGCCAGAAAAAAAATAAAGGCAAAGCACTTGAGAGCACGCTATCCACATGGATAAAATCTTTGATCTGGCAGGCCTGTTCAGTCAAGATCTTCATCCTCTAGATGGAATAAAAGCCCATTTGACCAGGGCAGTAGCTTCCTCACAGGCAGAGCGAAGACCAAATTTGCAGGGCAGACACTTCCTTATGTTAATCAGATATTACATACGTGACATTCTATCCTATCAGGAAACTAGCTTTGGATAGAAAGTCCAGCAAGCTATAGTCCCCCCTGACTGGAGTAATATGGAACTACTCTGGTGCTGCTATCATTAAGGATACCCTAGAAAGAATGAATTAGTTATATATATATATATATATATATATATATATATATATATATATAAAAATATAATATTATATATTGCTGTTGTAGTAATTTGGAGGTGATTTGGGGACCGTTGACCTCTATATCTTCCTGACCCTTCAATCGTCTTCCTCGTTTATAAAATTGCATAAGAAAACCTGAACTTGTGTACACGCCCATAAACCCCACCCCCATCCCCCCACACACAGATAGCAATGCTGAAGAAGACACATTTTTCTTCCTTTTTTGTTTTGAATCAAATTTAATCGCTCAAAGTACAATACTAATACCCAATGATGTTGATGTCCGTCAACTTCTGCAAATTACAATTTTAAAGGGAGCCTATCACAAGGAAAATTGATATCAAGCTAATGACAGTATCTTGAGGGCATCTACTGCACTTCTGAAAAGTGCCTTTTTTGTTCTGCATTGCAGCTCCATTTTCATGAAAATCCGTGTTTTATTGCATTTACTTTTCTCTGCTCTAGCTATGGAGGATGTTACTCAAGCAATGGGGGGGTTGGGGGGGCAGAGCTGGGGGGCAGAAAGGGATGGTTATCTAGAACGGAGAACGACTCCCTAGCAGGAGAAGAAATGTGGAAATGTGCATGACAATAAAATGCTGTTTTCACGAAAATGGAGCTGCAAAGAAATGCACCTTTGGGAAAGTGCAGGAACCAAAAAAATGCTTATTTTAAAAGTATATAAGCAGCCCTACAATGTACTTTCATTAGTTTGATACATTTTCCTGCTTACAGAGTCTCTTAAAGTGGCTTTTTTTTTTTTTTTTTTTTTGTGCTTTTTAATGCAAAACACATCTGTATTTTCTTCTTCAGAACTCCCTGGAAAGCAGGAACAGCTTTGTGCCATTTATAAAGTTCTTGGACAGCTTCCACAGGCCAACTATAACAGCTTGGAAAGACTGATCTTCCACCTTGTCCAGTTAGTAGAACTTTTCTTCTTGCTCATTTTAAGAAGCTAATATGTGAGTGTGTGATATATATTGTGTTTCTTAGTAAATATATATATATATATATATATATATATATATATATGTACTCGAGTATAAGCTGACCTGAATATAAGCCGAGGCCCCTAATTTTACCACAGAAAACTGGGAAAACTTATTGACTCGAGTATTGCCTAGGAGGGAAGTGCAGCAGCTACTGGAAAATTTCAAAAATTAAAATGGTCGGTGTTTTTGGGTGCAGTAGATGCTGGGAAAGGGGAGGGGGTGTTTTGGTTGTCTGTCTGCCCCTTCCCTGAGCTTGAGGACTGTTCAGTCAGGACCCAATCAGTTAGAGACAGGGACACAAAATGTGGTGCAAACAGGTTTATTTAGAAAATACGACAAAATAAATCTTCACATCAGGTACAAAAATAAGCAAAATAAAATACAGCCTTCGCTTCAGGCAAAAAGGCTAGAATAAGCCCAAATATATATGGTCAAAAAATATTCTATTCAAATAACAAAGGCCAAAGGGAATAGAAATAAATAATTAAAATATAACTTGTTTATAGGGTCTGCACTGGTCCACTTTTGGTTCCTTTTAACTAGTAGGATAAATAGCAGTTTTTAAGGATATTTATTAAAAGTTATACCGTATTTTGCGGACTATAGGGCGCATTACCCATGAGCGCCTTATAGACCTGTCTAGGTTCATATATAAGGCGCACCGGACTATAAGGCGCAGCGCTGTCCGGTGCGCCTTATATGTGATTGAAAGCGGCGGTCCAGCCGGCATGCGCAGTCGGCTCTAACAGGCTCTCACAGCCAGAGCCGACTGCGCATTCGTCATCCATGACGCCCAAAGAAGACGACACAGAAGGGGAGGACGCAGCTCAGGAATAAGGCGGCGCTGGATATGGCAAAAGGTAGGAGACGAATAGCCTTTTTTAAGGCTATTCCGACGTGGTCAAGAGAAAAAACTTTTTAATGGTAGAATCCCTTTAAGCGGCGGCCGGCGGCAAAGTGTGCGTGCCGCTTCCATACATTGCAATGGGAGCGTGCTGTTCGAAAAGTATTCGCGCATCTCTAACTTCAATTGTAAGAAGTTACAAGCTTTCATCCATATATAAGGCGCACCAGACTATAAGGCGCACTTTCGATTTCTGAGGAAATCGTAGGATTTTATGTGCGCCTTATAGTCCGGAAAATACGGTATTTTAATTAATTATTTCTCTTGCCTTTGGCAGGCAAAACAAAACTCCTGCTCGTCCGAGTTCGAATACAGTTTAAGGCTAACTGTACGTCTGGCTTATTCCAGCCACACAATCAAACAAAGCACAACAAGTCCTAGTGTATGTGTATGTATGTGTGTGTGTGTATGTGTGTGTGTGTGTGTGTGTGTGTATATATATATATATATATATATATATATATATATATATATATATATATATATATATATATATATATATCGCGCACTCACTCTTATAGTCCTATATGAAGTCTAGGGTGAAGTTTTTAGGGTAACTATGTTTGATGAATTTCTAAAACCACCAACCTTTTCGTTTCAGGGTTGCTCTATTAGAAGCTGTGAATCGCATGTCTCCAAACTCCTTAGCTATAGTCTTTGCCCCTTGCATACTACGCTGTCCAGATAATTATGATCCTTTAACGAGCATGAAGGAGGTCTCCAAAGCTACTGTGTAAGTGATAGTCAGTGATGCTATGGACACTTTTTAAAATGTTCTACTCTTCCTTTCTCCTTGTTCTAATACCGTGGTGATTTACTTACTGTTTTTACTGATATTTCGTGGATTCATGCTCTCTTTTTTCCATGATGTTACCAGTGAACTATTGTTTTTCCTGATAATATTCTGTATGTGTATCAGCTGTACATCTGAAAAAACTAATAAAAAGAGATTAAACAAAAAAAAAATTTCTACTCTTCCAACATATGAGGGACTAGTACTAATGAAATGATTTTCTCTTTCACTCACAGATGTGTTGAAATGTTAATTAAAGAACAACTTAGGCAATACAAAATAAAAATGCAGGAAATTGGCCTTTTGGAAGCTGCAGAGACTCGTGCAGTATGCAGACTGTCCCTACTAAGGCAGAGCTCAGTAAGTGATGCAGACCGAAACATGATTATATATAGAATTTATTTTTATGGCAACTATCTTCTATGCATTTTAGAGAGTAATTGTTTTTTTTCCCCAGAAACTTTGTTATATATAAATATATTAGTCTTTTTCTACTATTTTTCAGTTATGAAAATTAACAAAATATGCAGGAGGAAAACTCTACCAGTGTAACCACAGAATGCAACTACACCACTGAGGGCTCGTTCACACGTGGGGCGAATTTTGACCATATTTTGACTCAGGGAGTCAAGTCAAAATATGGTTAAAACCCGCCTGCCACGATGTCACGATCGTGGCTTCCCCACCCCGGAGTCGTCGAGCCGCGGAATCCGCCTGAAGAAAGGGCAGCTCGCTTCTTTTTCCTGCTATCGGCAACTGAATCAGAAAAAAGAACACTAGTGGTCTCCATAGACCACCATTGTAAAGGGGCGGATTATGACGTGGATTCCACTGTCAAAATCTGCCCCTTTGGCCCCATGTGAACTAGTTCTTAGGCTCTTCCACATTTTGTGTAAGCTCTATAGCTTTCATAAATAGTTTCCATAAGTAGTATTGTGTATTAATTTAACCTAGCAAAAACCTAATCCATGGCACTATAAAGGATACAAATTACTTACATAATTATCTGTCCCTGTTGGAGGTTACAACCTAAACTCCAAATATTATGTTTTGGAATTTGTAACGTACCTATGCATGTACATATATACAATGTTGTAAGTATTGTATAGACTGTAAACCGTAATATGCTGTTACTACTTAGAGGTCCTTTAATTGTAAACCTTATAGGCTTTAACCCCTTCCCGACATCCGCCGTAATAGTACAGCTCTGCCGGGAAGGATTTCCCGCAAACTGCCGTAGTACTATGGCGGCTGCATGGTGCGCACACAGAGACTGTGACACCCGCGGTCGGAACTGGGTCCGATCGCGGGTGTTAACCCCTGAAATGCCGGCGATCATGCTTGGTACATAATGGTGCCGATCGGCACCCCCCGCAACGGTTTCGGGTGTGCCGGTGTTGGTAGTGGGCAGCCCGGGGTCTGATCAGTGACCCCGGGTCTGCCCCATACCGTCCCCTTCACGTACCTGGTTGATCCTGCCAAAATGGAAGCTGTCAGCCCCGTGCGTGTGCACGGGGCTGAGAGCATCCTGTACTCTGAAATACACGTGTATTGCACTGTACATGTAGTTACACAAGAAGAAAAAAAGTTACCTGGCGCCCGTATATAAAAAACCCCAGAGGGGGGCTGAAGATAAACAGTTGCAGCTCTTACCCAGACACCAACCAGTGAGGTGGTGGGGGTTAATGAACACGAAAATACAAAATAAAAACCCGGGATATCTATAGAGCGCTACTGTGTGACAGTAAAACAGAAGCCAATTGCATGCAAAAGTAAAAACAAATAATTGAGTCTTTATTGATTCCAATTGACAGTAGAAAAATAGGCGACATGTAGGCTACGCGTTTCGACGCCGAACAGGCGTCTTCCTCAGGCCAAGATGTCCTGAACTGTCAGAGCATGGGAATCAGCTCATTGAGCTCATTCAGCTGATTCCCTTGCTCTGACAGTTCAGGACATCTTGGACTGAGGAAGACGCCTGTTCGGCGTCGAAACGCGTAGCCTACATTTCGCCTATTTTTCTACTGTCAATTGGAATCAATAAAGACTCAATTATTTGTTTTTACTTTTGCATGCAATTGGCTTCTGTTTTACTGTCACACAGTAGCGCTCTATAGATATCCCGGGTTTTTATTTTGTATTTTCGTGTACATGTAGTTAAGCAGTGCTCAGCAGATCACTGCTTCAATCCCCCATGGGGACAGAAGAAAAAAAAGTTGTAAAAATAAAAAAAGTTTAAGTTTAAAATAAATTGAAAATAAATAAAGCCTCAAAAATCCCTTTTTCCCCATATAAAATGTTTTATTATGTAAAATAAAGAAAAATAGAAAAAAAAATTACATATTTGGTATCACCGCGGCAGTAATAACCTGAACAATAAAATTAAAGCATTATTTAATCGAACGGCGAACATCATTAAAATAAACATAGAAAACTGCACAAAATAATGATATAATGATTATTCACCGCCTTTACCTTACAAAATGTTCAATAAAAAGTAATCAAATGGTCAGATGAAAACCAAAATGGTACCAATAAAAAGCAGAGGTCATCCTGCAAAAAATAAGCCCTCAACCAGCTTTGTCTACCGAAAAATAAAAATGTTATGCCTTTCAGAAAATGGCAATGCAAAAATAATAGATTTTTCCCCCTAAATTGAATTTTATTCTGCACAAATAGCAACGCATTAAAAAATCATATAAATGAGGTATCGCCGTAACAGTACCGACCCGCAGAATAAAGGTAACATGTTACTTATGCTGTACACTGCACGGGGAAAAAAATAAATGCTAAAAAGCAATGCCAGAATTGATGTTTCCTTTTACATCCCACCCAGAAAGAGTTAATAAAATGTAGTCAATAAGTTACAGGCACCCCAAAATATTGGCATTGAAAAGTACATCTAATACCGCAAACACCAAGCCCTCATATGGCCACATTGCCAGAAAATAAAAATAAAAGTTAGCTTGTACAATGTGAAGACAAAAACCCCAAAAGTCGCCAAATCATTAGGACATAAGTGGCTATGACTAGAAGGAAATGTATAAGCTGTGCAAGCGTTTTCAGGGGACACCCCATATTTAGAGCTTATGAAAGATAATACACCAGCGCGGACCCCCCAGAATGCCCCTCTTCCCCGTCCGTGTCATAGGAGCTACTGGGAAAATAGAATGGGATTTGGTGTACCCAATTTATTCCGGACAGCTTACATATTCACTTCGGGGTTACTAATGCTCACTACATCACTTGATAAATTCTTTGAGGTGTGTGGTTTCAAAACGGGGTCACTTTCTAGAGGTTTCCACTGTTTTGACACCTCAAGGCCTTTGTAAATGTGACATGGTTCCTGAAACTGATCACAGCCAGATCTGCCCTCTAAAAGCTCTTTGGCGCGCCTTCCCTTCTGCGTTTCGCTGTGCATCCATATATTAGTTTACACCCACAAGTGGGGTACTATGGTAGTCCGGAGAACTTGCATAACAAATTGTGGGATGCGTTTTCTCCTTTAACCCCTTCTGAATGTGCAAATTCTAGGGCTAAATGAAAATATTAGTAAAATGAAATCAAATTTAAAACTTCAACTCCATTTTGTCTTACCATATTTTCCGGACTATAAGGCGCACATAAAATCCTACGATTTCCTCAGAAATCGTAAGTGCGCCTTATAGTCCGGTGCGCCTTATATATGGAAGCGGCGGCACACGAGGAGTTAAGCGGCGGCCGCCGGCAAAGTCTGCGTGCCGCTTCCATACATTGCAATGAGAGCGCGCTATTCAAATAGTATTCGTTTATCTCTAACTTCAATTGTAACTTCTTACAATTGAAGTTAGAGATGCGCAAATACTATTTGAATAGCGCACTCCCATTGCAATGTATGGAAGCGACCGCCGCCGGCAAAGTCTACCTGCCGCATCAAACGATTCTACCATTAAAATAAGTTCTTTCCTCTGACCACGTCGGAATAGCCTTAAAGGCTATTCGTCTCCTACCTTTAGCCAGCGCCGCCTTCTTCCCGAGCTGCGTCCTCCCCTTCTGTGTTGTCTTCTATGGGCCTCATGGATGACGCATGCGCAGTCTGCTCTGGCTGCGAGAGCCTGTTAGAGCCGACTGCACATGCGTCATCCATGAGGCCCAAAGAAAACAACACAGAAGGGGCGGACGCAGCTCAGGAAGAAGGCGGCGCTGGCTAAAGGTAGGAGACGAATAGCCTTTAAGGCTATTCCGATGTGGTCAATAGGACAGAACTTTTTAATGGTAGAATCCCTTTAACTCCTCGCGTGCCGAGCGCTTCCATTCATTTCAATGGAAGCGTGCCATTGAAATGAATAGAAGCGGCTGGCACGTGGGGGGTTAAGCGGCCGCCGGCAAAATCGGCGTGCCGCCGCTTTCCATCACATATAAGGCGCACCGGACAGCGCTGCGCCTTATAGTTCGGTGCGCCTTATAGTCCGGTGCGCCTTATAGTCTGCAAAATATGGTAATTCCTGTTAAGCACTTATAGGGTTGAAATACTAGGTATATGTTGTTTTGGCTTATTTAAGGGGTGCAGTTTTGAAAATGGGGTGATTTATGGGGGGTTTTAATACAAGGGTCTTTCAAAACCCCTTCATAACTGGATTAGTCCCTTAAAAAAAATTGGGGGGTGAAATTTCTTGAAAATTTTGAATATTGTTGTTTCACTTGTAAATCTTATAATGTCCGTAAAATATAAAAGGGTGACTAAAGTTTGATGCCGACATAAAGCACAGATCTGGGACATGAGATTTATGATATAATTTTGGCGGTCTGGCTATCTGTATGCAATGCCCATCATTTCAAACTTTACAAAATGCATATTTTTCAAAATTTCCACCAAATTTCCTATTTTTTCATAACTAAACACAAAACATATCAACCAAAATTTACCACTAACATGAAGTATAATGTGTTACAAAAAAACAATCTCAAGATCACTTTGGTAAGTTAAAGCTTTCCAAAGTTATTGCCACATAAAGTGACACATGTCAGTTTTGAAAAATTGAGCTTGGTCAGGAAGTCAAAAAGTGCCATTGGCAGGAAGGGGTTAATATTTCATGTGTTCAGCATTAAACTAGTTAGGTCATGAGGTGAAGTGTTATCCAATTGTTGAGGAGATAAGTCACCCTGCAGCTTGAAAGCTGCTTTCATACCATTGACTAGCTTTGTATTTTTTGTATATGTTGGCATGGTATTAAGAAACTGTGTTATTATTGTATGGTAAATTCCATAAAAATATCGTAACAGATAAACTTTCTTCAGTTCAAGTTCTGGTTTCTGACTGAAACTTTAGTTCTATTTGCTCCCCAAAGCTCCACTTACTTGAACAGTGCCTTTTCACTGGTTATGCAATACACGAATCACAGTCAGCCACCTTTGCGCTTGTATAGTACTACCTATGCTAACTTATATCAATGATACGCCATGATGACCAGCAGAGGTTTCACCTCTACTCTAGAAAATAAACAGAGGATGCCCAGAAATAATAGTTTTATTCAAGGCTGTGAAGTCAGTAGGCTAAACCTCCAAACTATTCTAATTTCTCATTTATATCATTGGGGAACACAGCACTGTGGGTATAGGCAATAGTCACTAGGTGGCTGACACTAGGATTATCATTGGCTCCGCCAATGGACAATACTCTCTCCTCAGACATTATTCTAACCACTTTTTAGTGTAGTGTCCTTAGGAGGCTGGCATGTCCTGACATGTCCTCTCCTTATTTATTTCCTTCTGTTCTGTAACGCTAGGTTCACACTAGCGTTCACCTGTCCGTTCTGAGCTTTCCGTCTTCTGCATGCCAGAAGTCGGAAAGCTCAGACCGGGTCCGGCCGTGAGCGGCGGTGAGCGTTTTATGCTCTCCGCCGCGAAACCGGATTTTTTTATCCGGACACAGAGTACTGCATGTCCGACTCTGTGTCCGGATTATAAAACGCGGTTTCGCGGCGGAGAGCCTAAAACGCTCACTGCCGCTCACGGCCGGACATCTCTCTCACCCATTCAAATGAATGGGTGAGAGAGACTCCTGCAGGTTTCCGTATCCTGCCTCTGTTTTAGGCAGGAAACGGAAACCTCAAGTACGGAGTTCACAACGCTGATGTGAACGAGCCCTAACAGGTACGAGGCACACGTTTTCCTTGATCTTCCTTATATATATTTTTCCTCAGCTTCATAGTGGCTAGGCCTATACCCATGATGACATGTACCCCAGTGAATTCAACAAGAAAGGGATTTTAAGGGGAATACAAAAATCCTTTTTTTTTTTTTTTTTCACAGCCCAACTTTGACTAAGCAGTAAAGATGCTCTAATTTAATACATTTTAATTCCTATTGAGAGTAAATATGCAATAAACTATATATCTAATTATACAATATTAATAACTGGAATATCATTAAAAATAATGAATCATTTTTCCGTATTTTGAAAACTGACTCTTTGGTCCCAACTACAGTGGCTTGCAAAAATATTCATACCCCTTTGAACTTTTTCACATTGTTTCCTTAAAATCTCAAAATACATTTAATTTTGTGGTTGTGATAGACCAACACACAAAGTAGCACATATGAAATGAACACGCAGACAAACGAAAATGATACATGGTTAAAAAAATGAAAATGTAGGACTTTGTGTCCATGCAAAAAAAAAAAAAAAAAAAAACTGTTTTCCAGGCTGAGAAGCTGGAAGCTTTGAGCATCCCAAGGAGCGCTGATCGATCCATTATCTAAAAATGGAAAAACTATTCCACAAACTCTACAAATCTACTGAGACATGGCCGTCCACCTAAACTAACAGATCGAGCAAGGAGAGCCCTGGTCAGAGAAGCAGCCAAGAGGCCCATGGTCAATCTGGAGAAGCTGAAATCATCAGAAATCCACAGCTCAGGTTGGAGAACTTATCCACAGGACAACTGTGAGCCGTTCACTACACAAATCTGGTCTTTATGGAAGAGTGGCAAGAAGAAAACCATTGCTGAAAGAAAGACATAAATAGTGCCGTTTGCCACAACAACCATAGTTTTATGGCCTAAATGCAAAGCTCTATGTATGGCTGAAAAGTAACACTGCTCATCACTCTGAACATACCTTCCCCACTGTGAAACATGGGGGTGGCATTCATGTTAAAATGGCCCAGTCAAAGTCCAAACCTAAATCCCATGGAGCATCTGTGGCAAAACATGAAAATTGCTGTTCACAGACGCTCTGCACCCAATCTGAGATTTTTGCCTATTTTTTTGTTGCAAAATATCTGTCTCTTAATGCACAAAGCTGGTAGAGATATACACCAAAAGACTTGCAGCTGTAATTGCAGCAAAAGGTGGCTCTGCAAAGTATTGATATGGGAGGAGATTGCTGAATACTTTTGCATGTCACACTTTTTCAGATTTTTATTTCATTAGAATTTTGAGAACCATGTATCCTTTTCCTTCCATTTCACAATTATCTGCTACTTTGTGTTGGTTATTACTTAAAATCTCAACAAAATACATCTTAAGTTTGTGGTTGTAAGGTGACAAAATGTAAAAAGTTCAAGTGGTGTGAATACTTTTGCAAGCCACAGTATGGCTCCTATTCGATAACCTTGGTTTTAGGTAGATGAAACTTTGGGAGTATTCTCAGTTTTGATTCATTTCAGCCTATATTTTTATAAATTATTTTATCTCACAGAATGCAACATTTCCTAAAATCTTGTTAAATTGGACTTGCACTTTTTTTTTTTTAATGACAGAATATAATTTCAGTCCTTTTGTCATTTCTGCTCCCCATATTTGTTAAACCAGAGTTATAATGTGGATCTAGCAGAACAAAATATTTCACCTAATACAAAAACCTAAGAGAAAATGCACATTTTGCAGGTGAAAAAGCTGCAACTTAATATAGTACCAGCTACATAAGTTAAAAAGTAATCTATTCTACAAGTAGTAGACGTTTTTTTTTTTTTGTTTTTTTTTGGGGGGGGGGGGGGGTTGCAGCTTAAAAAAAAAATGCTCACATTTCATCACCTTTGGTGTCTTCCTGCGATGTCAGGCACCCAGGGTGACCAATGAAGCCTGTGATTGAGCCTCAGCAATGACATAGGCATGCCAAACGTCTTGGAATGCCCATGTCACTGCTAAAGCCAAATCACCAGCCAAAGAGACCCCAAATTATAAAAAATCTACCGCCTGGTTTTATCTGAACAAGTTTGGAACAAACCGGAGGATCCTTAGACTTAAGGCGCAGATTGCAAAATCAAACAGCATGTCAATTCTTTCAGCAGATTTTCTTTTTAAATCTCAGCCTTTGCAGTGACTAAGTTCAATTATGCCACATATTCTGCTCATAATTGCTGCAAAACCTGCGTGGAAGATATGCACCATCATAATTTCTGTGTGCATGTCCATAAAAGTCAGGAGATCTTTAGGCCACCCAGTATTGTGTATGGTATTTGGCAGAAAGCAAGTTATTCGTTTCTACTTGTTTTTTTATGTTCAACCCTGAGACTTGTGTTACTCATTTCTTCCTGCAACAGGCATGGTCTGGTCATTTAGGATTTATTTCTCCTATTGAGGATCCTCTGGTAGGTATAACCTCCTGTTCCAACTTCCACTGCATGACTAGAAGTGCTTGAATCACCCTAAAAGCCAAGTGTTTATAGCTTAGTAGACTATTTTAATGGTCAATCACACCTTTTCTATTTCCATTTTTTTTATTTTATTTTAATACCAGGACATCTGTGATGCAAAGGTTCTGCCTTACCTAGACTATGATTTTTCAAGTGTCTGATTTCACATTCTCTTAATGGAACACTTTTCAGTTATGCCCCACAATAACTAAAAGGCCAGATTATTCATTTGCATAGCACGCACATAATTCCCAGCTGTAGATTTAATAATTCACTCCGCTACTTTAGTATTTCAAAGCATTTCAAAATTCTATGTGCTATTTGCCTGTCTCTTGGCCATTAAAATGTTTGCTGTTTTTGCATGTGCCAA
This sequence comes from Leptodactylus fuscus, assembly GCF_031893055.1. Classification (NCBI taxonomy): domain Eukaryota; kingdom Metazoa; phylum Chordata; class Amphibia; order Anura; family Leptodactylidae; genus Leptodactylus; species Leptodactylus fuscus. The sequence continues at coordinate 194,561,527 of NC_134265.1, forward strand.
ATTCGCTTTTAAATCCAATTAACTTGTGAACTGATCACTATAATTATACAGTGCTATTAACTTGAATGTACTACAAACATTGTGTATATCTCATGATGTACTGCTCTTTGCAGAGCAAGACCCCTTCTCCCAGTAGTAATGGTTTACCAGATTTGGAAGCAGTGCAGGAGGAGCACTTGGCAGACACGGACGCCGTTCGTGAATCGGAGTTACTGCTACAAAGGATAAGAACTATTAAAGATGAGAAGTGAGTAGGAATAAAGTCCAATATTTGCTTTCTGCATTCAAAAAATTAATTTTTGTAGATTACATACTAATATGTATGGAACATTTGTATCTGACTTATTTGTAATTCTAGTTTGGTATATATCTGACATGTAACCATTTTATCCCAAAGGATAATTTTGTACAAAATATTGCTTTAGAGATGTTTAATAAAAGAAACCATACTTCAGACAATAGATTGTGGAAACACCTAGGAAAGTAGGGCTCGCAAGTTATCCCTAATAACGAAATCTAATTTTTTTTTTCAAGTTTATAGGCCATTCTCTATTTGATTTTGATTTCTATATTTTTCTTGAAAAATATATAAAGTTCAGTAAGTTGGCACAGCGAGAATGTCACCACATATATATCCTATGCAGTCTTCTTCATCCTATCACCCAACTACTGACTACAGTGAAGAAACTGTTGGTCACAGTTCGCAACAGAGAGGACTAGACTTGCATGGAACAGTTCAGACTCTGTGGCAGGGCTTACCGCGATTTCATGATTCAGGTGAAAATCAGAATCATGGGTGTTTTTGTTTTTTTATTAAAAACAGGGAAAATAATGAAAAAAAAAAGGTAAGAATATGCATATATGTTTCCCAGGATGTAAATAGGGAAACAGTGCCTCTGTATGCTTCCCTCTATGGGAAGCTCCCTTGAACATCATGCCCGACTTTCCAACAAGCCTTTATTGCAATGATGCAGGGTTTTGCCAAGTCAGTATCAGCCCAACTGTGGACGGCGCCATTTCAGTCTGATTGGATCTCATCAGCAGTGTCTAGGGAGAACTGACTTGGCAGAGGTGAGAGACTTCTAGACCACATTATGGGGATATTGTCACTCCTTAGGGCTTTGCAAGACTCCACACACCTACATGGTGGTCTCTCCCTAAGGAGTGACAATATCCCCATAATCTGGAAAAAAAAATGGTAATTCCTTACTTTTTTGGTTTATTTCTGTCTTTATTTCTTTTTTTGTTTCATTGTTTCTACAGTAATGGGTTTTGGGTTTTGATTGTTCACTGTTTGGTATAAATAACACTTTACCTAAATTCTGCTGGTCAGTACAGTCTCAAATCTGTCGGTTAGTACCAGCACAAATGTATATACTCTTTGGTATTTTTTAAAAAAACTGTAACCCCTTCCCTTCATACCCATTTTTGGGTTTTTAATTTTTACTACCCACCTTCCAAAACTTGCCGTAACTTCTCATTTTTCAGTTGACAGCCGTATGAAGGCTTAGGGGGCGTTCACACTACCGTCTATGTCCGACAGGTAGTGTCCGCTGCTAGTGTCCGTATAAAATCTGGCACGGACATTAGGAGAGGACACTAGCTGTGTCCGTGACACCTGTCATTTATTTAAATGGCGATCGGGTGCATTCTTTTGCACTCCGTGCCCTTCCTTCACTGTCCGCATGTAAAGATGTCCGACTATTCAAGCGGACAGAAAAACCCTACATGTCAGGTTTTTCTGTCCGCTTGAAAAGTCGGACATCTTTACATGCCGAAAGTGAAGGAAGGGCACGGAGTGCAAAAGAACGCACCCGATCGCCATTTAAATAAATGACAGGTGTCACGGACACAGCTAGTGTCCGCTCCTAATGTCCGTGCCATATTTTGAACGGACACTACCTGTCGGACACAGATGGTAGTGTGAACGCCCCCTTTAGTTTTTAACAGGAAAGATTGTCTTTTTTTTAACAGAGCTAATAATAATCTGTTTAATAATCTGTATGATTACTGGGAAGCTGGAAAATAAATCAAAATTAAGTGGAATTAAAGAACAATTGCAATTGCTAACCTTCTGTTAAGAGCTTCACTTTATGCTGTTCACTGTGCATCCAAAATAAATGTCACCTTTATTCTGCAGGTTAGCATGATTAAGCAATACCAGATAAAAAGAGATTATTTTTGTTACATTTTAAATGAATTTCATTTTTATTAAATTCATTTTCCTCTTTAGTTTACTAGTATATTTATTTTCCAGGGAAGATATCACTTACCGGCTACCTGAGCTTGAACAACGTGGCTCAGATGAAGAAAATATGGACTCTGAAACCTCAAACAGCACAGAGAGTTTACTGGACGATAGACCTGTTCCTCTAGAAAAGGAAGGTCAGTATTAAGGTAGTGTGTCCTTATTACTTCTCTATTAAACCACTGCATGCAAAATTCTTCACAAACCTTACATACCAAAGACATTGTGTTTAGGATGGGTATGTTCTTATGTGACATAATTACCTATAGAAGGGGAAACCTATTGGTTCCCTTTCTTGGCACAACATGCCGTACCTAGAACACTTAGATTAAGGCCCCACGTTGCAGAAATGCAGCATTTTTGTTTGTTTTGTTTACCCAAAGACAGGGCTGGATTTAACAGAAGGGAAATGTGTAAGAGCTTCATTTTTATATTGTCAATTCCTTTTGTTGTCACTCTGGACTTTAAAAAGTACAGCCAAATCTGCAACAAAAAAACTCTATCTTAAAGGGCTTTTACCATCCTATCAAGTAATTGCATTTTGCTAGAATAGGGGTCCTTTTGGCATTTTCTATTCATGTGACTGGATCAATTCTAGCATATATTAGCATACCCCCTCAACAAAACTGGTACTATGCAGAGGAAATTTTGATCCCTTCCGTGCTTTAGGAGCCCACAGATTAGCAAGTGCTTTAATAATTATATCAGTATGAAATGTAACCGAACTACCAACTTAGCCCCTTTTCCACAATCCAAATACCCCTTCAACTCCTTCATAAATGGCTGACAACCATGGTAATACAGAAGCTGTAGAGTTCCTCTAATTTGCAAAAAATGTGGTGAATGAATTTTTAACAAAGTAAATATGCAACAAAATATTCATCTATCTATATATAAAATCTGTAGTAGCCCGCTCTATACAAATCCTCAGTTCTCGCCCAATTTGGATAAAATTTGGCACATCCCCTCTCCACGCACAGGAGCAGAATACTGCGCACGTTACATCTCGCTAGCATCCCCCTGTTATGAGATTGGGGCCCCTAAATTTAGGCCCTATGCATATAATGGGAAAAAGTGAAAGTGCTGAGGGGAAAACAACAGTTCTGACTGACAGGGACGGATTATAGCGACGGCGCCAAAGAGTCGCTGCTAAAGGGGCCACACCACAACACATAAACCTTTCTCAAACACCATATAAACATCAGACAGACAGCACACATACACCAACACACAGGCACAACACACCACACGTATGCCAGAGCACTCTAGACACACACATACAAGCACCAGCCCACAAATACCACAACACCAACCCATAAATACCACATGCGCACACACACGCACGGACCACACACTCACACAAACACACTCAGATGGATGCACACTACACACGGACGAAAAGAGCACATACATACTCACACACAACTACCGCATGCATGGACACTTGCTTTGTGCACGCAGAAACACATGGATCACATGCGCACATACACGCATACATATACACGGACCGCACACGTGCATGCACACGCATACATACACTTGGATCACACGTGTGCACACACATGCATACATATACACGGACCATACACACATGCATGCAGGCACGCATACATTCACATGGATCACACACATATACACGCACGCACGCATGCACTGACAAAACATGTCTGGTATCCTTAGTGGCTGCTTGCACACTGCAGTATTTTTCACGGGCCTCCAGGCCATGGATGTGGCAGTTCCATAGACGACTTTGTGCACAAAGCTGTGAATTTTGTAGGCTCCATAGAAATCTAGGGAGATGTAGAATCCACAGCCTGGAGACTTTAGTGTTACTGTAGTGTGCAAGCAGTCTTACTGAGCAGTAATATTGGTCAGGCGAAAAACTGCCTGATAGAAAGATTGTCATTATTGCTCAGTATACAGGGAGTTTTCATCACTGAAGCCCTACAATAGATAGTTGTGTAACTGTAAACCAATTTTACTCTTTTGTCCATGAACTACTTATAAATTACACTGGGGGGGGGGGGGGGTTGTACTATGTTGTTAATTGGGTGTAAATCAGTGACATAACTAGGAATGATGGGGCCCTGTGGCAAACTTTTGACATGGGCCCCCCTCCCATGCTGACGACCCCGACCGACCCGCCCACCCGCATTCCTGCGCACACTATTATACCCCATAGTGGCCCCTGCACACAGTGTTATGCCCCATATTGGCCCCTGAACATGGTAGTATACCCCATAGTGGCCCCTGCACATAGTATTATGCCCTATAGTGGCCTTTGCACACAGTATTATACCCCATAGTGGCCACTGAACACAGTATTATACCCCATAGTGGCCCTGTACAAAGTATTATACCCCATAGTGGCCCTGCACAAAGTATTACACCCCATAGTGGCCCCTGCACACAGCATTATATCTCATAGTGGCCCCTTCACCCAGCATTATGCCCCATTGTGGACACCCATGAACAATTATTATACTCTGAGGGATTTTCAGAACCTATAGCATAATAATCGGAGACCCAGTAGGGATACAAACATAAAAAAAACACTGTTACTTACCTATCCCTGGTTTTGCTGTACTTCCCGCTGATGGCGGCCATCTTCAATGACGTCCGGGACGTCACGTGACCCGGGGGCCTGCGTCACAACGCAAAGGACGCAGGCCCTGGTTACGTGAAGTCAGGGACGTCACACAAGTAGGCCTGAAGCCTGCTCGGAGAGGTGTGTAACACAGTTTTTTCTGTTCTCTTACCTCTCCTGGGCCTCCGGTCATTATACTCCGGGGGTCTTTTCAGACCCTCAAGTATAATACTGTTTGTGGGGCTGCTGCCAGGATCGTTAAGTAAATGGGGCCTGTTACCGTCTGGAGTAACTCCAGCCAGTAATGACCTATTTAAAAAAAAAACAAAAAAACAACGCAGTGGTAGTGGCTGTCGCCGGGCCCCCTAATGTCCTGAGCCCTGTGGCAGCCGCTACCACTGCTACCCCGGTAGTTACACTCCTGGTGTAAATGTTTTATATGTTTAAGGTGCATAAATTTTAATTTTTGATAAAAAAAACAATAGTTAAAAAATTAGTTGTAATAGCTTATACCACATAATATGTATTGAATATGTAAAATGTAAAAAAAATCAATAAAAATGTTGAAACGGAAAAAAAAGTTGTTCACATCAATGTTACGACAAATTAGTAAAATGCCAAAATAATAAAATTTAAAGTGGAAATAAAAATTTATTGTAGCTCTGAGAATGTCAATATCACCATGACACTGAAAATGTTACTTTAGCACAACCAATAATTTAACATATTTTCAGCGAGCGAAGCCGTGGGTATTCTACTATTTACCGTATATACTTGAGTATAAGCCGAATTTTTCAGCACAGTTTTTGTGCTGAAAACCCCCCCTCGGCTTATACTCGAGTCAAAAAAAAATAATAAAAAAAAAAAATATATATATATATATATATATATATATATATATATATATATATATATATATTTTTTTTAGGAGGGGGGGGGTCAATGACCAGCCGCAATATCAATGTATAGAATCTCCCATAAAATAGTGGGGGGGGGGGGGGGGGGGAAGAAGCTTGGAAAAAAAAAAAAAAGTTCTAAATGCCTCCTTTCCCTAGAAAACATACAAAAGTAGAAAATGACTGTGAAACACATACACATTAGGTATCCCTGTGTCTGAAAGTGCCCGCTCTACTGAATATAGGGTGTCTGCAGTGCTCCTATTCCGTCGGAAAGGGGTTAATAGGAGCACTGCAGATACCCTATATTCAGCCAGACTGAATTCCAAGTGGGAGAAGAAAATCCCAGTCCTCAAGCTCAGGGAAGGGGCAGACAGACAACCAAAACACCTCCTCCCCTTTCCCAGCATCTACTGCACCCAAAAACTCTGACCATTTTAATTTTTGAAATCTCCCAGTAGCTGCTGCACTTCCCCCCTAGGCTTATACTCGAGTCAATAAGTTTTCCCAGTTTTATGTGGTAAAATTAGGGGCCTCGGCTTATATTCAGGTCGGCTTATACTCGAGTATATATGGTAATTATGTAATATCAATTTTCTAATTTAAAAATAATCATTTTATTTTGAAGCTGAAGTTAACTTTTTTTCTGATTTCACCCAAAGCTGGCCCCAACTCCAAAGACCTTGGCTGTATGTAATTAACTTGTGCATGCTTATGTATTAGACTTTTCCGTCATTAAAATTAAAGGGGTATTCCAATCTCAGACTTATATATTAAGCTAACTGAAGTGTGTTACTCAATACCTTTTTTCATCATGCTTGCTTCAACTGGTGCAGCTGAATTAGTCTCTTGAGTGTTTACAGACACACATAACCTCTGTGGTTGGAGTGATGACTCTGTCCCTGCTCCCAGCCATCTACATTCTCGTCTATCCCTCTCTGCATATTCTTACAGTTTCTGAACCCTGATACGTGCTACAACCATTTCTTGATCAGTGCTTGTGTTATGGCTGGATATAAATCCAGAGATAACTGTGCAATTTACAACAAAGACTCTCAATATGCTGTTGGCTTGTTCTGAAAACCAAGACGTTGAGGGGAGAGGAGACAGGATAGCTAGAAAAAATCTGAGATGGGGAAAAACCCCTTAACTACTCCAATTACAAGACTGAGACTATTTTGTATAATGTAATGTAAAAATATAATTTTGTATTTTTCTATAACAGCTTCTGTGGTGGATTCAGTTGTCTTGTCACAACCCATGGTGGATGCAGCTGTTGTGTCACAGCCAGTGGTGAAAACCAACAACTTTGCACCAAAAGGCCTTTCCACATTGCATCCTCCTCCGAGTATTAAGCGAAGACCTTCCTCCTTTCTTGCAAAAATGAGAGGAACAAGACGTAATCCTGTGCTGCCAACTGCCAATATAAAGTTACCCCCTGGAATATCCAAAGCCACAGACTACCCTGATGATTCAAGTAGTGTTCGAAGGAGAGAGCAGCCTGGACGAAGAACTGACAGCATCCAGTCTGTTTATATCCCTGATGGTTCTGATTTGGGAGCCACGCAGGGACCGCTGGATTATGAACCTACTGCCAAACTAATACGTCGATTCTCAGATCCTCATCTCCAGATTCCGTGCCCTGAAGAGTCCAACCTCTGAACCATGATAGAAAAAAAGACATCAAATAATTCCTGGACTCATGTCAGTTACTTAAGAGTTGCTGGAAGGAGCTATTTGGGATATTAAAGACAATTGTAGGGCAATGGGAGTGTATTCATATATATTTAAACTGATTGCTCCTCCTCACCTGTCGGTGCAGTGTTGCGGTGTATGAATGGAATGCTGAGTGTAAGGCAAGAGTGTTATTGAGAGAATTGAGTTCCAAACTGTTCTTTCCAGGTTTGTAATATCCTAGGACCAAAGGTGTCATGCCTTGTGCACCTGTTACAATAATATGTTTAAATGTATATGACACAATGTTTTTAATATTTTGTTGCATTTTTTTTATACATTCTATAAATATATATATAGAAAGAGGAGGGACCAACTATTATCTTAGTGAGGCAAAATGTGTCAATTTTTTTTTTTTTTTGAACCATCTTTCTTATTTTTAGAATTTTCAGCAATATGCAGTATAAGAATGTAAGTGTTAGCCTTTATAGAGACAGGAGAAGGAGAAGTAGGTGCCTTATCAGTATCATTTGTATAGTCTATTTCTCTTTGCACATATACATGTTTTATGTACATACGGCAGTTGACACAATCCGTGTGCCCATTCTCTGTCTGAGCACTAATTATTTTAGGTATAGTTGTCTCCATCATCTGACTTGCAGCATTAGCATTCCCATTTTGTATCTTGAAGTTCCCAGGTGTTACATACTGTAAGTATTCCATTTCAATTTAGTTAGCCATAAATATAAAGGTTATGCCGAAATCCCATGTGTGTTGTATATTTCTCATGATATGAACCATTTGAAGTATAATGCAATTACATTGCCCCACTTAGGTCAGAAAGTAACAACCTAAACTATTAATATTTAGAGTATAAATGACAAGTCTTCTATGGAGCAAATTTCTGATTCCTTCTGAAATTTAATAGAAATGTTCGTCTTTCCAAATTGGTTTCATATCATCATCCTTCACTCAAATATCCAATATACATTTTTCATGTCTAGAATCCTTCCATTCACCAGATAGGGCTTTATCCTTATAGGAACACTAATCCTATAATAAAAGAAATCGAAGGGAAAGTTTCACCAGGAATTTTACATTAAACATATTTTTAAAAGAATTTTTAGTGATGCTTTTAATTTTCCGTGTTATCTACTTTTTTTTTAATAAATAAATAAATCCTGCAATTTTAACTCTTGCCACTAAGTCTACTATAGTTTGTGAGTTCCAGTCTCCTGGAGATGGGCCGTAAAAACAATGGTCTGGGGCAGACCCTATCGACTTCTGTGGGAGACTTTTCTAGGCATGTTCTGGGACCGGGGCAGAGGTCATTGTACAGGAGGGAGGGGAGTGGATAACGTGTGAAATTGGTGTCTTATCTATATGTTTGTGATAGTTGTGATCATCTTTGTGCTGCTAAGTAAGGTGACTGCTGCAAAGAATTATTTTACAGAAACCAGCTAGTCTCAGCATATTTTGGCTTAGTGACCTGAGTCTGAACTGCATGATTTTTAGAATTTTTCTTTTAAATATAGATAACAGAAAATTAAAAAAAAAATTTTTTTTAAAATACTATCTCCAAATACGCTTTAAGTCTGAAACCCCAAATTGCAAAACCACAGCTTTTTTTTTTATTGCAGAGTTTGTTGCAGTTTTTTGAGCCATAGCCAGAAGAGGATTGAGCAGAAAGTAGAAGTATAACAACTTTATAGATATCTGCCATTCCTCTTGTAGCCATTCTTGGCTTTGGCTCAAAAAACCACAACAAAATCCGCAACAAAAAAAGCTGTGTTTCCTCAATATGGGGCCTCAGCCTAAAATATAATTGATATAAAACGTGACTAAAGAAATGGGCCATTTTATGAAGATACATTTCCTTTAAAAAGAATAGTTGCCCTCACGCTCTAGTATAAATCCTGCATGGGATGCACTAAAGGTGTGGAGCTTAAAGCATACCTGCATTTTGGAAGAAAAATGGAGAAACTTAACAGGATGCTTTGTCAGAAGGGTCTGTACTATCCGAGCCTGCTTTCAGCACACTCATATTTATTTAAGCCCAGTTTAGCCAGCACCTTTATATGCAGACCACTGGGAGCCAGTGATTTTTCTGTAGCTTCAAGCATAGCTAGAAATATATTGACAAGGATTTCCTTTCCTAGACTGTTCAGGAGTCCCAGCGAGTCAGCACCAACCCTCCTGCAGCAGCAGTGCATTGTACGCATACAGCCACCCTCTGCTACGATAACTTTGTTTATTCCTGATTGATCTCAGCAGCAGCCTATGGGAGCTGTATCTACTGTTAATGGACTTTTTATACAGCATGCATATTTTTGACATACATGGCTAAGAAGTCTGGTGACCCAGCCCACACAGAATAGCATAAATACAGTTGGCTTACAGAAGCAGTAAATGTGCTCATCTACAGTAGATGCAGCCCATGCAGAAGTATGTAATGCTGTAAGCCAACAAGCAGAATTACCCCAGCAGTGAATATGCTCTAGATGCAGTGACAGCAGGCTGCCCTGTAGTCTATAGGCGCAATCTGTCTAGGCTCTGCTAACAATAGGCAGGTTTGCATCCTTACTAACAGGCAGTGGACAGCCTTCAGAAGGAAGAGAGATCCCTAGTGGGCAGAATTTTACAATTTTTTTTGTTTGTTTGTTTTTATTACTGGGCTAAGCAATCGTTTTATTTTGAAAAGTAGACTCCAAAGATATGCACTCTATCATTGTCTATTAGAAACAACTTTTTCAACTTTTTCAAAGTTCAGCACCTGTTGGGGACATCAAATGGTCCTCATAAGAGTATGTTGCAGAGTTCTGATTTATTGTTACAGAGAGGTAGCTTAAATACAATACAGACAAAAGCAGGTTGGACTATTCTAATGACATAAGCTGTGGCACATGACTATTGGATAAGGTCTAATGTCATCTCATTATTACACTCCAACCTGGGATGACCTTTCTCATGACATAAAGAAGAATCTAAAATATTTATGTGTAAACCAACATCTTACACTAATTCTAGATGTATATCACAGCAAGAGAGATAATGATCACATGCTGGTCCACTCCGGCCTTGGGGCTAACGATCAACAGGTTATTGAACCGGTTTCTACACCCACCCTCAAAGATGAAATCCTTACCACAAACAGATAAGGAGTTATAACCCAACCATCAACATTCCACACGCCTTATCCCCTAAAGGGGTCTCTTAGACTCTAAACAGACATTCTCATAATGTTTATATAAGAAAAAGGTTACAAGATGGCTGACAGAATACAAGATGGAAGATGTGATCCTAACAGCACCCCATTTAACAAACTTTTTTTGTCTGTAGTCAGGGAAGGGGATCCCTGCTCCAGTCCATTTTCTTTGAGCATCTTGGTAAAGTGTGGAAGAGGAAGGAGGGGGGAACACAAGGTACATATATATTTCTTTCAAAAAGGCACTCCAGCACACCAAAAATATTAAAGGTATCCACTGCATGCTGGAGTTGCCGTGCACCCATAATGTCAAGTGTAGCTGAAGGCAAGGTGAGGATATTTTTTATATATTTTTTTTTCTTTATCCTATTTTATCTCACATTACAAAGGAAAGGATATCAATGGTGCTGGGAATTTATTTTTTTTTCTATTTCTTTTAAAGGCTATAGACACATTGCTACCTTGCTATTATCCCAACTATTTGAAAATTGAAGTAAATTTTCAACAAGTTTTTAATAAAATTGTTTTGTTGCTATAGTTCTTCTGTAGATTGTCTTCAAAGCAACGGGCAGTAGCCGGAGTCTATGCAGTGTTTCATTTGTTCCATTTGTGAGTGACCTATTACAGAGTTTCCAGATTTGACACTTTATGTCCTTAGAGAAATACAAAATAAAGTGAAGGTACAAACAGCCTATGCTTAGCATTAACTGTAAGTGATCTAAGCCTATAACAAAGACGAGGTGTCCAAGTACTAGGTACTAAGCATGGTCTACGTTCTCCAACTGCTACTACTACAGTGTTACAGAGCACATTACAGGGATGAATAGATAGCTGTAGAGAAAAAGATTTTTAAGCGATATGTAAATAAAGCAGTTGGTGTACTTCACGGCATATCTTTGGCCCCTGGAGCACTGCTCTTGTCCCTCTGACCCCTGTCCTCTTTAACATGTACTGCCTCATTCAGTGGGACTTTGTGGTTGAGTGTAGTGGTTAATGTCCTAATAGTGAGAGGATCAACTTTATACTTCATGAAGCTGAAAACAGACTAAAAAATAGGGAGAAGCACTCAACATAAGCAAATAAGGCATAAAAAGTAACAAAATGTATTAGTAATACTAAAAAGACACACCTGCAAAGTAGGTAAAATGTCATGGACAAAATACAAATGTGCTCTCCATAGGTATGAGTCAATCTATATATAAACGTACAAAACACAATGCCTGTTAGTATGCAGATGACAAGATGTAAGAAAAAGCAAATCTTATATAGGGAGGAAGTACAAGACCCCTAAATTAGTAATATACCCCATTGTGTTCAATAACAAACGTGAAAGACATTGCCATCAAGCAAAGCATGAGCCATAAAAGCCAGCAAGGACTTCTAACATACAATGTAGTAGCACAACAGATAACTCACATACCATACCCTAAGAGAAACGTATAGGTAAGAGAAGGGAACATACCCATCTATGCTCATAAGAGTCCACAGCTCTGTCCTCTGCCGCTCCCCAATGCATGTTTCGGCATGTGCCTTCTCCCGGGGGCCTGTAGGATATACCAAAGGGGTATATTACTACTTTAGGGGTCTTGTTCTTCCACCCTATATAAGATTTGCTTTTGCATACATCTTGTCACCTGCATATTAACAGGCATCTGATCCATTGTATTTTGTACGTTAAAATACATTCATATATAGACTGACTCATACCTATGGAGAGCATATTTGTATTTTGTCCTTGACGTTGTATCTACTTTGTATGTGTCCCTTTTTGTATTACTAATACATTTTGTTACTTTTTATACCTTATTTGCTTACATTGAGTGCTTTTGAATCACGGTTTGATAACGGAGCCTCTACCCTTGTGAGCTTGTCTGAGGTTTTTTCCTATTTCCCATTTGTACCATGTTGTTACTACTTGATGAAGCTGTACAGGCAGTAAGCGGTCGGTCCTAGCAGCAATAGCAGTGCTGAAGTTATGCCTGACTATACCAGCTGCCTCATTTGCATGTCGCTTTAAAGTAGTGTTGAGGGAATGACCTCCGCCAGAATACGGGTCACTTTCAGTGGTCAGTCACCTGCTCCAAATCAATCATGCATGTGCGCGCTTGCTAAGAGAGACTCTGACACAAATTGGTTCAGTTTCAATCTCAGACCATGCTGGACGCTCTGGCTGCTCACACAGTACTGAGGTTTATTGAGGAAGTTACAGTTTTTATACAGGAATGCAAGAAAGGTAAGATAACGGCAGGCTGTAAGCATATACGTCTTGTATCCGAATACACTGGTGATCAGTCATTGGCTGTTAAATTTCAACATCTCTTAGCTTTCGAGTTCCCAGGAAATGATACTGTCTTTCTTGTAAACCACATGACGATCATGTGCGTCAGCATCTGGGTGCGGTACTGGATACAGGCGCCATCTTAATGTATAAACGTTGCACAAAGAAAAATATAATTTCTTAAGCAGTATAAAGCATGTATAAAAATAAGAATGGACATGGTCTACCTTCACAGTAGGTCATCTCCAAATCTACAAAAGTGATGCATTCAACATGTGTACTGTAGCGCAGTGGTGGCTGTTGAATATTCTTTGGGAAGGTAACTCTCACCAGCTTATTCTAGGTCATCCATTAAGGCCCATTGCACACGACCATGGACTGGGGCATTGCACTATCCAGGTTTTTCCCCAGATAACACACTGACCCATTCATTTCTGATGGCCCGCGCACATGACCATGTATTACACGGATCGGTGTGCGGGCCGAAAGTCACGCTGCAAAACTCAGGAAAGGTTCTATTTATGTCTGGTTTTGTGGATGTGCTTCTGCGGCTCCTATTCATTGAATGGATGGGACCGCAGAAGCACGGCCAGCACACGGATGACATTGTGCCTTTCAATCACGATCATGTACAATGGGCCTTATTCAGAAAAAAAAACAAAAAAACAAGCAGATCCTTGTTTTAGGTATACAACAGTTACACCAAGTTTCTTGGCATGAACCTAAAAAGCCTCATGAAGTGCAACTTAGTTTTAGATAACATTGCTTTTGGAAAGATAAAAGTACAAAAGCAAACAATACGTTCCCTTTTGACCTCATTTTACTGTTTATACATTGATATAATCTGGAGTCTCTTTGAAAATGCATGGTTTATTATTCTAATCCAGCGCTGCATGCACAGTTTGGGCTGCTCAGCTATAGTAATGCAACATGGTTGTTCATTGTCTGTACAAAGATTTTATTGAAAACCATTTAAGTATAGAAATGTGAAGTAGATAAAGTCAACTAACTCCCAGAATGCCTTGCAGCTATGAGTATTGCATTGTATGAGCTTCATTTAACTGTTGTGAATTGTAGGTTTCTAACTATAATGAATGCCGCTGTGGGCTAAACTCAGGATCAGTGCAAGTAAGGTAGTGTATTTACAAAGATAATAGGTTTTTTCTGCAGGTTATATATACATATATAGTGTATAAAGGTGAACATGCTCTCTAATGTCTTGTGTAAGATAGTTGGATCATTGCTTTAGTGACAATTGAACCCGGTAAAATACTACACTGCTATTTTATCTGCCCCTACTTAAATAGGTTTTCTTGTCTCAGTTGGTTTATGTTCAACATGGTATGCACTAGAGATGAGCGAACACTAAAATGTTCGAGGTTCGAAATTCGATTCGAACAGCCGCTCAATGTTCGTGTGTTCGAACGGGTTTCGAACCCCATTATAGTCTATGGGGAACAGATACTCGTTAAGGGGGAAACCCAAATCCGTGTCTGGAGGGTCACCAAGTCCACTATGACACCCCAGGAAATGATGCCAACACCTCTGGAATGACACTGGGACAGCAGGGGAAGCATGTCTGGGGGCATCTAACACACCAAAGACCTTCTATTACCCCAACATCACAGCCTAACAACTACACACTTTACACACTCAAAAAAACCTCTATCAAAGTGGGAAAATACCTGGAAACCTTCTTTACTCCCAAAATGGATGGACACAAACCCCAATTTAAGCTCAACAAACAGTAACAACCACCCCTTTAAATCACGTTCCCCATGACAACCACAAATGGAATAGGCAATGGGAATTCCAAAAGCCCTCACCCTTAACTGTCATTTTGAGTGTGTGTGTGTGATGTGGTAAGACCTTCCAAAATTCACTTTTCTAGCACTTAACATGAGCCCTTCCAAACAAAGTTGCAGGACCTTAAGCTGAGCTACCAGCAGAGATTGAAGCCCTTGGCATGAGTAGAGCCTTGCACCAGCAGTGTTTTTGGCACTTAGGGTGAGTTGAGCCTTGTACCAGCGTGTGTCCCTTAACATCAGGCGGGCCCTAAGTTCTGCGCTTTGCACAAAAGTTCCACATTAACTAGGCTGAATGGTACAAAGATTAGTAGGCCCGAGAACCAGGAACAGGTCTTGCAATGGCTGTCGGATAACGCTTAAAGCACATTGTCCACCAGCCAGTCAGCCTCTACCTCCTCTTACCCAACAGTCTTGTCCTCCTTCCACCCAAAATTCCCAATCTTCCCAGAACAATAACCCCAACTGTCCCTGCTCCCCAGAGCTGTTCTCCCTTCCTTTGACTGTACCGCAACCTGCCCCTCCATTTCGCGATTCCACGGACCTAACAGACGAGTATCTGTGTCCAGATGCTCAAACACTAGAGTCTCCTCCATTCCATCTCCGGTCGATTTGGTGGCGGATGACCAGCAACCCACCCTCATCGACGACGATGAGACGCAGTTGCTGTCAGGGCAGCCAGTTGACATGCGCATTGTGCAGGAGGAGGAGGCGAGACAGGAGTTGGAAGAGGAGGTGGTGGACGACGAGGACACCGACCCCACCTGGACAAGGCGGATGTCAAGCTGGGAAAGTAGTGTGGATGTTGAGGCAGGTGCAGCACCAAAAAGGGTAGCTAGAGGCAGAGACATGTCCAGAGGCAGAGGTCAGCTGCTTTGCCGAAGCCAGGCCAGACCCGGAATGTCCGAAGATGTTCCCTTTTGTACCCAGCCCAGAAAAACTCCCCCATCGAGGGCACGTTTCTTGAAGGTGTAGAGTTTTTTCAAGGAATGCGCCGAGGACAGATATAGTGTCGTCTACACAATTTGCCTCTCGAAATCGAGTAGGGGCCCTGAGAAGAGCAACCTGTCCACCACTTCAATGCACCGTCATTTGGAATCCAAGCAATGGAATCAGTGGCAGGCAGCAACGGCAGGACAAACGTCGCCCGCCGTTCATGCCACTGCCTCTGCTCACAGTGCTGGCGATGCACTCCAGAGGACGAGCCAGGACATCACTTCATCTGCCTCCGCCACTTTGTTGACTTCTCCCTCATCCTCCCCTGTTTCTGTCTTATCTCCTTCTCCTGCACCATCAAAGGCACCATCAGGCGCTTCTTTATAACAACCCACCATCTCTCAGACATTGGAGCGCCGGCAGAAATAAACCGCTAACCACCCACCCACGCAAGCCTAGAACGCCAACATCGCTAAACTGCTGGCCCAGGAGAGGTTGGCGTTCCGGCTTGTTGAAACTCCCGCCTTCCCGGACCTGATGGCAACTGTGGCACCTCACTATGCCGTCCCTAGCCGTCACAACTTCTCCCGGTGTGGCGTCCCCGCCTTGCACCAGCACGTGTCACTCAACATCAGGTGGGCCCTTAGTTCCGCGCTTTGCTGCAAGGTCCACTTGACCACCGACACTTGGACAAGCGCCTGTGGTCAGGGATGCTGCTTATCTTTAAGGACAGGCAGGGTGAATGTGGTGGAGTCTGGTCCCGGGGTGCAAACTGAGGTACCCTATCTCCTCTCTCAGGCCAAAATTCATGGCAGGAGTAGACTGAAACCCTACGACGCTGCAACCTCCACCCCAGCTACTAGCGGCAAACGCTAAAACACTGGTGTGGGGAGACGTCAGCAGGCGGTGCTGAAGCTCATCAGCTTGGGGGACAGACAGCACAGTGCCTCCGAGGTCAGGGATGCCATCCTGGCTGAGATGGCATTTTTTTTTCCCTGCTACACCTGGGGCCTGGCATTTTTGCGCCTGTGATAATGGCTGGAACCTGGTAGCGGCTCTGGAGCTTGCCAGCCTCCAACACGTTCCATGTTTGGCCCACGTCTAACCTAGTGGTGCAAAGTTTTTTGAAAACATACCCAAATGTACCAAAGCTACTGTTCAAAATGCGGCGCTTGTGCGCCCACTTTTGCAAGTGCACAGGAGTCGCTGCTAGCCTAAAAACACTCTAGCAAGGCCTACATCTGTCCAAACACAGGCTGTTGTCCGTCATTCACACACGCTGAAACCCTACAATACCATATCTTGAGCAGGGTGTGTGAGCTGCACAGACCTTTGATGGAGTTCCATCTACAAAACCCAAGGGTTCCTCAAAGTCAGCTCCCAAAGTTTCTGCACCATGAGTTTCCAGGGGTGGCAGAGTTATGGCTAGGGGCAGAGGCATGGATAGGGATGATGTCTAGGGGCAAAAGCAGTGTGGATGTGGAGGCAAGCTAAGCAGGGAAAAAGGTGGCTAGAGGCAAAGGGATGTCCAGAGGCAGAAGACAGCTGCATGACAGAAGCTAGACCTGAGCCAGCAAGGCCCAAGATGCCCTCTTTTCTAGCTTCCTTAGAAAAATTCCCCCATCGAGGCCACGTTCCTCGCTGGGGGAGATCATTTCTAAATGTATAGGTCGAGGACAAACTGAGTGTGGTTTACACACTTTGCAATGCGACTCCCCATCTCCCAGGCCTTTCATTCCAGGCTAAAGTACAGCACAACCCACTCACATGCCCAAGGCTTCAACGGCCTCGTCTCAAAAATTCTGGCCCAGGAGATGTTGGGGTCCCAGCTTGTGGACACTCTGCCCTTTTTGGGCCTGCTGGCTACTGCGCCACCTCACTGTGCCGTCCACACCAGCACTTTTCCCCAAACATGAGGCGGTCCCTAAGTTCAGCGCTTTGCCCAAAAGATCCACGTGACCAGCTACGAATGGACAAGTGCATGCGGACAGGGACGCTACCTTTCAATCTTGGCACAGTGGTTGAATGTACTTGAGGCATGGACCGGGTCGCAAAATGTGGTGGACTGACTTGTCTCCCCACACAACATTCCTGGGAGGAGGGCTGAAACACCACCCTCCTCCGCTGTTAAATTGACCCCAGCTACGAGCTGGAAACGCTGCAACACTGGTGTGGGGAGACGTCAGTGGGCCGTGCTGAAGCTCATCAGCTTGGGGGCCAGCCAGCACACTGCCTACAAAGTGAGTCATGCCATCCTCGATGAGACGGCAATGTGGTTTTTGCCACTGCACCTGGGCCCAGGCATGTTGTCATGTGTGATAATGGCCGTAACCTGGGATCGGCTCTGTAGCTTGGCAGCCTGCAACATATTCCATGCCTGGGCCACGTTTTTAACTCATTGCTGCTAATCTTTTGAAAAAGGTACCCCAATGTTCCTGAGCTACTGGTGAAAGTGTGGCGCTTGTGCGGATAGTTTTTAAAGTCTATAGTTGCCGCTGCTAGCCTCTATGCACTCCTACAACGCCTGTACCTGCTGGAACAAAGGCTGTTGTGCGACGTCTCCACACTGCTGGCACTAAACATATCATGTGTTAAGCAGAGTGTGTGAGCAGCACAGACCTTTGATGTAGTTCCAACTCCAAAACCCTCGGGTTCGTCAAAGTCAACTCCCTCAGTTGCTCAACCATGAGTGGCCATGGGTGGCAGACTTATGTGAAATCCCATCCCATCCATTGCACTGGACACGAAACATTAGCATGCGCTCAGCAAAACTTCAGATATGGCAGCTGCGTTAAGCAGGGTGCAGGGTACAACACAGACCAGGCCCGAGCACCAGGAACAGGTGTTAGAAATACTGCAGCATCCGCCATTTCCTTCCAATTTTGGGGTTTTGGACCCGCCACCGACTTGTCTGGACCTAAGTGGGGATCATGAGACACAGTTGCCATCAGGGCAAGCTGTGGTCATGTGCGGTTTGCAGTAAGGGGCCAGTGCGCAATTGGAAGAGGAGTTGGTGGATGACGAGGCCACCGACCCCACATGGACAGGGGTGATGTCTAGGGGCTAAAGCAGTGTAGATGTGGAGGGAAGCTAATTCAACAAAAAAACAGGGTAGAAGCAAAGGCATAAACTGGGGTGATGTTTAGGGGCTAAAGCAGTGTAGATGTGGAGGGAAGCTAATTCAACAAAAAAAACAGGGTAGAAGCAAAGGCATAAACTGGGGTGATGTTTAGGGGCTAAAGCAGTGTAGATGTGGAGGGAAGCTAATTCAACAAAAAACAGGGTAGAAGCAAAGGCATAAACTGGGGTGATGTTTAGGGGTGAAAGCAGTGTAGATGTGGAGGGAAGCTAAGCAGCAAAAACAGTGGGTAGAAGCAAAGGCATGCAAAACTCTACCCTGTTGGAAGACTTATTCCTAGGTCTGGAACACGTTAATGGCCCCCCTGGACAAATTACTGCCACTCAGGGGCCTAGTGTCACCAGGAGGGACAAGTATAGGCGCATGTTGTGGGAATACCTGGCCGACACCAGCTCTGTCCTCTCCGATCCCTCTGTGCTCTACAGCCTACACTTATTTTCTCATCTTTTTTTCTGAACTGCACATCTCTTGCCTGCTTCCTTTGGGATCTTAGAAATGGTGGTCCACTTCCACAGATGGTAACTTCAATAGACAGTGTAACGGGAGTAGCTGAGGGATCGCTGTCTTAACCACTTTTTGGCACAAAATTAACTTCCAAAGCCAAATATGGTGCAAGTATATGATGCAAGGACACCTACACACCTATCTCTGACACATTGGGGAGTTCACCCTCATGCGCCCTTTTGGCCTGCACCATCATGCGCCTTTTCCCAGCCACTCCACATTTCCCAAGCTTTTCATTGCAGGCAGAAGTACAACACAACCCACCCCCATGCCCAAGCCTTTAACAGCCTCATCGATAAACTGCTGGCCCTGGAGATGTTGGTGTTTGTTTATGCTTCTGGAGACCCAGGCCTTCCGTCAGCAGATGGCAGCTGGGGCACCTCCCTATGCTTGGCCTAGCCGTTACTACTTCTCTTGGTGTGCTGTCCCTGCCTTGCGCCTGCATGTGTCCCATAACATCAGTCGGGCCCAGAGCTCTGCGCTTTGCTGCAAGGTCCACTTGACCACCGACACATGGACAAGCGCCTGTGGTCAGGGATGCTGCAGTGCTTATCTTTAATGACAGGCAGGGTGAATGTGGTGGAGTCTGGTCCCCGGTGCAAACTGGGGTGGCCTATCTCCTCTCCCAGGCCAAAATTCATGGCAGGAGTAGACTGAAACCCTACGATGCTGCAACCTCCACCCCAGCTACTAGCGGAAAACACTGTAACACTGGCGTGGGGAGATGTCAGCAGGCCGTGCTGAAACTGATCAGCTTGGGGGACAGACAGCACAGTGCCTCCGAGGTCAGGGATGCCATCCTGGCTGAGATTGCATTTTTTTTTCCCTGCTACACCTGGGGCCTGGCATTTTTGCGCCTGTGATAATGGCTGGAACCTGGTAGCAGATCTGGAGCTTGCCAGACTCAAACACGGTCCACGCATGGCCCACGTTTTCCAACTTGTTGGTGCCATGTTTCTTTGAAACCTACACCATTGTGCCTGATATACAGGTCAAAGTGGGGCCATTTTCGTAAGTGAGAACTAGCCTCTGCTAGGCAGCAAACATTCAGAGCACACTCCTCTCATCTTCGCACCGTTGGCTGGCGGAGGAAGACGAGGGGGTTGGAGTGGCATCTGATGTCCCTGTCCCACACGAGGCTAGAGGGTGCACTTCAGTGCATCCCATTGCTTCACCACAAGTGGTGTGAAGGGGAGTGGAAAATGGAGGAAATGGAGAGTGACCCTTACAGTTGGGGCCAGCAAAGGCATGCCAAGTAACACACTGGCACACATGGCTGACTTCATCTTGGGTTGCTTTTCAACACATATTTCACATCATGAAGAACAAATAATACTGGATTTTTACAAGCCTCGAACCCCGGTCTAGGTCTAATGTCTGTTCCTTTCTTATATTAGGGGAGAGGGAAAAAAAATTACTTCAGTGATACGTTTAGCGTACATAGACTGACTATTAATGTGTATCCCACTTAGTGTTGTTAGGGTTACACACCGTCACAACCTGGCTAAAGCTTCTATAGCTGTTAATAAAGTCAACATAACTTTACGGTATCCAAAAAGACAGCTGGTACCGACAGAGAGCAAGACAAATGTCAACCAAAGCTGTGAGCTCTGAACACCCACAGTGACTTTGGCGTCATCATCATTATAAGGGAGCGGGTGGTAATAAATAACTTGGCAGTGCCTAAAACCCAAAAAGCTTATACAACTATATTTACATTAAGATACACAAATGACACTTTTCAGTAGCATGTCATGAGACAAGCTGATAAGATCTTCCTTTGTGCAGTGCTATTTGAAAGTTAAACGCTGCCTTTATTTTAATTCTGGAGAAGGTGCAGACATTAGATTTAGAACATGTTGTCTTCATTGTCCAAATCCTCTATATAGGTAATGTGTTTTTCGGGCCGAGCTGTCTGGGAACGAGCTGGTGCAGCACTGACAACCTGGGTGAATATGGCAAGAGCCTGAGATGTAGGGTGAATGAATCCCCAAATTATTTGGGGAATTTCCACTCAGAAACTGGCACTATATACCAGTAGCAAAAATTGTGGGTGCACGTAACCCCAATATATTCTTTGAATTCCCAGTGAGACAATGGCACTGTATAGCAGTAGCAAAAATTGTGGGTGCACGTAACCCCAATATATTCTTTGAA
Source organism: Leptodactylus fuscus (assembly GCF_031893055.1). NCBI lineage: Eukaryota > Metazoa > Chordata > Amphibia > Anura > Leptodactylidae > Leptodactylus > Leptodactylus fuscus. The sequence goes on from NC_134265.1 coordinate 194,582,956, forward strand.
TTCCCAGTGAGACAATGGCACTGTATAGCAGTAGCAAAAATTGTGGGTGCACATAAACCCAATATATTCTTTGAATTCCCAGTCTGACAATGGCACTATATACCAGTAGCAAAAATTGTGGGTGCACATAACCCCAATATATTCTTTGAATTCCCAGTGAGACAATGGCACTATATACCAGTAGCAAAAATTGTGGGTGCACGTAACCCCAATATATTCTTTGAATTACCAGTCAGAAACTGGCACTATATAGCAGTAGCAAAAATTGTGGGTGCACATAAACCCAATATATTCTTTGAATTTCCAGTCAGACAATAGCACTATATACCAGTAGCAAAAATTGTGGGTGCACATAACCCCAATATATTCTTTGAATTCCCAGTGAGACAATGGCACTATATACCAGTAGCAAAAATTGTGGGTGCACGCAACCCCAATATATTCTTTGAATTACCAGTCAGAAACTGGCACTATAGTAGCAGTAACAAAAATTGTGGGTGCACATAAACCCAATATATTCTTTGAATTCCCAGTCACACAATGGCACTATATACCAGTAGCAAAAATTGTGGGTGCACATAACCCTAATATATTCTTTGAATTCCCAGTGAGACAATGGCACTATATACCAGTAGCAAAAATTGTGGGTGCACGTAACCCCAATATATTCTTTGAATTCCCAGTCAGACAATGGCACTATATACCAGTAGCAAAAATTGTGGGTGCACGTAACCCCAATATATTCTTTGAATTCCCAGTCAGACAATGGCACTATATACCAGTAGCAAAAATTGTGGGTGCACGTAACCCCAATATATTCTTTGAATTCCCAGTCAGACAATGGCACTATATACCAGTAGCAAAAATTGTGGGTGCAGGTAACCCCAATATATTCTTTGAATTACCAGTCAGAAACTGGCACTATATAGCAGTAGCAAAAATTGTGGGTGCACATAAACCCAATATATTCTTTGAATTCCCAGTCAGACAATGGCACTATATACCAGTAGCAAAAATTGTGGGTGCACATAACCCCAATATATTCTTTGAATTCCCAGTGAGACAATGGCACAATATACCAGTAGCAAAAATTGTGGGTGCACGTAACCCCAATATATTCTTTGAATTACCAGTCAGAAACTGGCACTATATAGCAGTAGCAAAAATTGTGGGTGCACGTAACCCCAATATATTCTTTGAATTCCCAGTCAGAAACTGGCACTATATGCCAGTAGCAAGAAATGAGGGTATTTGTAAACCCAATATATTCTTTGAATTCCCAGTCAGACAATGGCACTATATACCAGTAGCAAAAATTGTGGGTGCACATAACCCCAATATATTCTTTGAATTCCCAGTGAGACAATGGCACTATATACCAGTAGCAAAAATTGTGGGTGCACGTAACCCCAATATAGTCTTTGAATTCCCAGTCAGACAATGGCACTGTATAGCAGTAGCAAAAATTGTGGGTGCACATAAACCCAATATATTCTTTGAATTCCCAGTCAGACAATGGCACTATATACCAGTAGCAAAAATTGTGGGTGCACGTAACCCCAATATATTCTTTGAATTACCAGTCAGAAACTGGCACTATATAGCAGTAGCAAAAATTGTGGGTGCACATAACCCCAATATATTCTTTGAATTCCCAGTCAGACAATGGCACTATATACCAGTAGCAAAAATTGTGGGTGCACGTAACCCCAATATATTCTTTGAATTCCCAGTGAGACAATGGCACTGTATAGCAGTAGCAAAAATTGTGGGTGCACATAAACCCAATATATTCTTTGAATTCCCAGTCAGACAATGGCACTATATACCAGTAGCAAAAATTGTGGGTGCACGTAACCCCAATATATTCTTTGAATTACCAGTCAGAAACTGGCACTATATAGCAGTAGCAAAAATTGTGGGTGCACATAACCCCAATATATTCTTTGAATTCCCAGTCAGACAATGGCACTATATACCAGTAGCAAAAATTGTGGGTGCACGTAACCCCAATATATTCTTTGAATTCCCAGTCAGACAATGGCACTATATACCAGTAGCAAAAATTGTGGGTGCACGTAACCCCAATATATTCTTTGAATTCCCAGTGAGACAATGGCACTGTATAGCAGTAGCAAAAATTGTGGGTGCACATAAACCCAATATATTCTTTGAATTCCCAGTCAGACAATGGCACTATATACCAGTAGCAAAAATTGTGGGTGCACGTAACCCCAATATATTCTTTGAATTCCCAGTCAGACAATGGCACTATATACCAGTAGCAAAAATTGTGGGTGCACGTAACCCCAATATATTCTTTGAATTCCCAGTCAGACAATGGCACTATATACCAGTAGCAAAAATTGTGGGTGCACGTAACCCCAATATATTCTTTGAATTCCCAGTGAGACAATGGCACTATATACCAGTAGCAAAAATTGTGGGTGCACGTAACCCCAATATATTCTTTGAATTACCAGTCAGAAACTGGCACTATATAGCAGTAGCAAAAATTGTGGGTGCACATAACCCCAATATATTCTTTGAATTCCCAGTCAGACAATGGCACTATATACCAGTAGCAAAAATTGTGGGTGCACGTAACCCCAATATATTCTTTGAATTCCCAGTGAGACAATGGCACTATATACCAGTAGCAAAAATTGTGGGTGCACGTAACCCCAATATATTCTTTGAATTCCCAGTGAGACAATGGCACTGTATAGCAGTAGCAAAAATTGTGGGTGCACATAACCCCAATATATTCTTTGAATTCCCAGTCAGACAATGGCACTATATACCAGTAGCAAAAATTGTGGGTGCACATAACCCCAATATATTCTTTGAATTCCCAGTGAGACAATGGCACTATATACCAGTAGCAAAAATTGTGGGTGCACGTAACCCCAATATATTCTTTGAATTACCAGTCAGAAACTGGCACTATATAGCAGTAGCAAAAATTGTGGGTGCACATAACCCCCATATATTCTTTGAATTCCCAGTGAGACAATGGCACTATATAGCAGTAGTAAAAATTGTGGGTGCACGTAACTCCCATATATTCTTTGAATTCCCAGTGAGACAATGGCACTGTATAGCAGTAGCAAAAATTGTGGGTGTATATAGCCCCAATTCTATTGCTAGGGGACTTGCAGGGTATTTCTGAGGTGAAGGTGGGGGGGCACACCGTTGGAACGGGGATTTGGGGTGTATATATGGGGTATACGGGAATACACTGTCAGTGTGTTCCATTCAGGATCCTGGGAAAGCTGGGTTGCGGCGATTGAGCCCGTCAGTGCCACGTTACACTGACAAGCTTCTCCCTGGAATTGAAGTGATATGTAACCCCAATATATTCTTTGAATTCCCAGTGAGACAATGGCACTATATGGCAGTAGCAAAAATAGTGGGTGTATATAGCCCCAATTCTATTGCTAGGGGACTTGCAGGGTATTTCTGGGGTGAAGGTGGGGGGGCACACCGTTGGAACGGGTATCAGGGGTATATATCGGGTATACGGGAATACACTGTCAGTGTATTCCATTCAGGATCCTGGGAAAGCTGGGTTGCGGCGATTGAGCCCGTCAGTGCCACGTTACACTGACAAGCTTCTCCCTGGAATTGAAGTGATATGTAACCCCAATATATTCTTTGAATTCCCAGTGAGACAATGGCACTATATGGCAGTAGCAAAAATAGTGGGTGTATATAGCCCCAATTCTATTGCTAGGGGACTTGCAGGGTATTTCTGGGGTGAAGGTGGGGGGGCACACCGTTGGAACGGGTATCAGGGGTATATATCGGGTATACGGGAATACACTGTCAGTGTATTCCATTCAAGATCCGCGGAAAGCTGGGTTGCGGCGATTGAGCCCGTCAGTGCCACGTTACACTGACAAGCTTCTCCCTGGAATTTAGCTCTTATAAGAGCTGTTGGTTGTCTTCTCCTTCCTATCCTAGCCTGTCCCTGCCTACCCAGAATCTAAGCCCTAGCTAGCTGGACGGAAACCTCCGTCCCCGGTGAATTGCAAGCTCAGAATGACGCGAACCTGGGCGGCGCTGTTCTTTTAAATTAGAGGTCACATGTTTTCGGCAGCCAATGGGTTTTGCCTACTTTTTTCAACGTCACCGGTGTCGTAGTTCCTGTCCCACCTACCCTGCGCTGTTATTGGAGCAAAAAAGGCGCCAGGGAAGGTGGGAGGGGAATCGAGTAATGGCGCACTTTACCACGCGGTGTTCGATTCGATTCGAACATGCCGAACAGCCTAATATCCGATCGAACATGAGTTCGATAGAACACTGTTCGCTCATCTCTAGTATGCACCTTTTTTGATTCCTACTTTTTATTTTTTTTTATGCACTGTGGATTATATCCGATCATTAGTTTGATATCAATTTTCCTGCCGACAGTCCCATTACATAAAGTATCAAGTCTCTTGCTTCAATTTTTGCTTTATGCATAACATATCCCATGTTGAAATTTCAGATTTGACTATTTTTAAAAGCTTGACTAAATCCTAAATAATGCAGTGCAATACTACAAGCAAGAGTCATTTCATAGGCAGCGTTCACACTGCCACTGCTGTCCGCCCCGGGGTGTTCATGGTAAGCCCCGGGGAAACCGGACAGCAGACGGCTTGCGACCAGTCGGCTTTAAAACCCGTTCATTTGAATGGGTTTCCAAAGGTGACCGCCCGTGAGCGTTTTCAGCCACTCAGCCTGGTGTCTGTGGAAAAAAAAACGATGTCCTCCATGTAGGGTTTTAAAGCCGACCGCTTGCAAGCTGTCTGCTGTCCGGTTTCCCAGGGGCTTACCACAAAACCCCCGGGATGGACAGCGGCAGTGTGAACGCCGCTTTAGCCTTACAGAGCAGTATAAACTAACGATATGCAGCGCCAAAGCACTGAGAACAGAGTTTTCCTCTGTGGACTTTACCATTATATCTACGGGAATGCCGCCAGCGTTTCTGTAGATATAACTGACATGCTGCTATTTCCCAAACCGTTTTTTCCCACAGTGTTTCCGGCCTGTAGCGCCCTGGCCTAAGGGGACAGTTTGATCCAGATGCTAAATAGAAGCAACCTGGGTCTAGTATATTGACAGTTGTGCTTACATGCTAAACTCTATAGATTTGCTAACACACTTTAGATGAAAGTAGTCTGACCTTGATGGTTTCAGCTGATGTTGGGGTGGGGGAAACGAACGTGCATGTTATTTTTCAGTATGCCCTATTAAACTGGCACTTTCCAAACTGAAAAAAACATGCATGTACAGCTGAGTTTGCATGTTTTATAATGGAATAAAGAAGTATTAGTTGTCCATCAGACCGTTATCTAAAGTGTGTAGGTAGCTTACCATGTACAAGTCATAGTTAGCATATAGCAGAGGTGCTCACACTTTTTCAGCATGTGAGCTACTTCCTAAACTGACCAAGGCAAAAGATCTACTACCCACTTCTTGTGGGCGGGACCGGGGTGGGCTTGTGGGCGAGGTCGGCTCGGAGCATGCGAGCAGGAGACAGCGGCGTTCTATGGCCGCCCAGGGATCCCCGGTGTCTGCTTTTTCACAGTGCAGGCTGAGAGTTATCTCTGGACACTGGCAGGCTGGGGCTGCGGCAGCCCCACCTGCAAGTGTCCAGAGATGACTCTCAGCCTGTGCTTTGAAGATGCAGCACCCCGGCTCCCTCCATCCCTAAGGAAGGGGGAGCGCGTCATGCCCCGGAGCTGCTGCTGCCCGGCCTGCAAGTGTCCAGAGTGCTTGTTCACAGCGCAGGCTGAGAGTCGACTCTCAGCCTGCACTGTGAACAAGCAGACACCGGGGATCCCTGGCTGCATCCCGCGATCGACCCATACGTCCATTGCGATCGACCAGTAATTTGCAATCAACGTATTGGGCACCCCTGGCATATAGTAATATAAAATCAACATCAAAAAGTCTATTGTAAATACACTGCATTCTATTGCATTGTTCCTGTATTCTTCTTTCACAGATGCTTTTTTAGGAAGAATATGCAAATATGTTTCCCAGGATGTAAATAGGGAAACACTCCTTTCAGCTTTGTAAGACTCCCCACACCTACATGGTGATCTTTCCCTAAGGAGTGACAATAGTCCCATAATCTGGTCTAGAAGTCTCTCACCTCTGCCAAGTCAGTTCTCCCTAGACTGTGCTGATGAGATCCAATCAGATCGAAATGGCGCCGTCCACAGTTGGGATGATGCTGATTTGGCAAAATCCTGCATCATTGCAATAAAGGCTTGTTGGAAAGTCGGGCATGATGTTCAAGGGATTCCCGTAGAGGGCAGCATACAGAAGCACTGTTTCCCTATTTATATCCTAGGAAACATATTTGCATATTCTTCCCGCAATCCCCCACAGTGGAGCGAATAGGGCTTTGACTATTAGACTCCACACACCTACATGGTGGTCTCTCCTTAAGGAGTGACAATATCCCCATAAGATGCTTTCATAGTAATGTTGTCTTCACAACTAAAGTCTCACAGCATTATATACTGGCTCAGTGCCTGCACAAAGCTGATTTGTTGTCTGAAGAGTGCAGTCTTGTAGCACTGTATAGTCCATCTGTAGCGAAGCTGTTTGACTGTTTATCTGGCTACAGGCTTGTTGACTATCCAATGGCAACCAGTCAAACTATTAATGCAAATCTGGACCATAATACAGGCTGTAACCCGGGATCGGTACAAGATAAACAGGAGCAGATTTATTAAGACTGTCCTATTCTATGCCAGTTTTAATAAAAGCCCTGACTGCCGCAAGGAACTAGTGATTTATGAAGAAATTCTGGCTTCATAAATCATCCTCACGTCCCAGTGCAAAAATGGAAATTTATGCAATTAGAAAACTGTCATGAGTTATCATAAATATGCAAGAAAGGGACTTGTGCCACAATATCACCTTTCCATTCCAGAAAACTGGCATAAGATAAAGGCTGGGCAATTATGACTTAAACCAAAATTGCAACTAATAGGACATTTTAGCTTGATAACGATTATTTGGGTCATGCCCCTTCTACATTCTGAATAGGTATTGGCCTAACTTGAGATTTATCTCAAGAGACCCCAGACTATGGCTGTATAAGTCTCCACACACCTGAGAAGGTGGTCTCTCCCTAAGGATGGATGTTATCCCCATAATCTGGTCTCTCAGCCTCTCACTTAAACCAAATCAATTCTCTCTAGGCTGCGCTGATGAAGTCCAAAGAGACAGAAACGGTGCCGTCCGTAGCTGAGAAACTGATTTGGTTATAACCTCGCATCATGCAGTAAAGACTTCTGGGAAGTCGGGCATGTTGTTCAGGGTGCTTGCTATAGAGGGCAGCATAACAGAGGCACTGTCTCCCTATTTACATCTTGGGAGACAGATTTGCATATTCTTCCCAAGACCCCAGACAGTAATAGCAGTTTCAGTTTGTAAGTGTTTGTTCCAAACTAAAGGTATATTCACATGGTGGAAAATGGATTCCGCCTGTGAACATTCCATTGCGGCTAGCCACGAGGTATGCCAATGCAGTGCACCAGCATCCTGTTGTGGCATTTCCCTCCAGATTAGGTCCGAATAAATGGGCCTAATTGGGAGGGAGTCTCAGGCTGAGTCAGGATAAGGGATGATAGGGCATGTTGCTTCTTTTTTCTGCTAGCGGAAAAAAGAAGTGAGAGGCTCCTGTTGAAGTCAATGGGAGTCGTTTTTGGCAGCAGAATCTGCGAAAAATCCGCTGCCCAAAAACTCTGTGAGAGCATACCCTAACCTGTAGGTACAACCTCACAAATATTTGTTGTAACCAAACCAACAAAATCGTGTCGGTTATCCTGGGTGATGTTCTGGTTTGGTTATTTTTAGTTTCAATTGGAACATTCCTATAGACTTCAGCCATTACATGTGGTTTAGTATAGTTTTATTTGTATCCAGTGATGCTTTTTGGGTTTCATTAGGCAGATATTTGGTGCTTCTCGTGGATCTTTTTAAAAAGTGGTAGTGGTAGCACATTGGGTAAATTATATGGCCCATTGCACCTTAACAGCAATGTGTATAGATGTATAGACCTTTTAGCAGGGGTGGATCCAGGGCCAGGCTAGCCGGGCAACCACCCACGGCTCGGCCCGGACTTAACAAAACGGTCCCGGTCAGCAGAAGGTATGTCCCAATTTCAACTCATCCTACAGACGCCGATGAGCTGAATACATGGGCATTTAAAGCAGGAGCTGTCACAGCTCAGCTCCTGCTTTAACGCTGCACTCCGGCATTTGTAGTCGCAATATGATGACGTCACATCGCGCCTACAACTATGTGAGTGGAGTGAGAGTGGCGGGGGAGCGAGGGAAGGCGAGTGTGGTTTTTTGGGTTAAACATTAAGATGGAGCATAATGTAGGGGGCCCATGAAACTGGGGGCAAATGAGGGGGGGAGGAATGGCATGACACTGGGGCAGATGAAGGGTGGGAGAATGGCATGAAACTGGGCAGAAACGGGGGGACATGTTTTGTCCCTCTTTCTAATCTTCAAAAGTTGGGAGGTATGGTTTAGAAGCGTGAGGCCCTTAAAGGGGTATTCCCATGTCCCTTACTCCCCAGTCTTCGCTGCTGTAAATTCTCCTTTCTTCCTGGTTTTCTTGCGTCAATTGGTGGGCGGGGTTTCATATGCAAAGCCAGCGGCGAGATGACATTGCTTCTATGCTGCTGGCCTTGCGTGCGCGCTCCCAATGCAGCTAATAGTACACAAGGTCAGTTTTACAAGCTGGTCAAACACTGATAACTAGTTTTTTTATAAAAAAAAAACGCCTCAAAAACACATTTTTTTGGGCTAATTTTTTCAAGAAATGAAGGGGGGGGGGCGAATCCCAGACCCCCCCAGTAAGTAGGGCCCCACCCAAGTCAATTGCCCAGGGCCCCGCAAAGCCTGGATCCACCACTGCCTTTTAGTGCCTCTTTTTATAAAATAATTGTTACCAAAACTGATGATTGTGGAAATTTCTGTACTAACATTTTATTTGCTATAACTGGACTCCCTGTTCATAAATCCATCTCCTACATTTCATAATTATGTCCTGGAAATCCTTTTACCTAAACCGAGCCTTCAATGGGGAGAACCGAAAACGAGGAAGAATGTATTAGGACAATTCTGTAGCAGTGCAGTTTTGTTGATCTGTTTGTCTAGCAAATGCTAAATTCTGTAGCATTAGTGACCGATTTTCTGCATCCGTCACTAATGCACCTCATTTCAATGCAACTCATTTCCTACTTAAATTATATTGGACTACAGTGGGATCTCCTGAATTGTGTGAAGCTGGTGCTTAAAGAGGACCTTTCATCAGATCGGGCACAGGCAGTTTTATATACTGCTGGAAAGCTGACAGTGCGCTGAATTCAGCGCGCTGTCGGCTTTCCCGATCTGTGCCCGGTGTGAAGCGCTATCGGTCCCGGTACCGTAGCGCTTTAGTGTCAGAAGGGCGTTTCTGACAGTTAGCCAGGAACGTCCTTCTGCCTCGCGGCGCCTATCGTGCTGTGCTGTGTGAGCGGGGAGGAACGCCCCCTCCCTCTGCTCACACAGCTTGTCCATAGACGAGTATTATCAGGAGCGGGAGGGGGGAGTCCCTCCCCGCTCCACAGTACAGCGCGATAGGCGCTGCGAGGCAGAAGGACGTTCCTGGCTAACTGTCAGAAACGCCCTTCTGACTGTAAAGCCCTACGGTACCGGGACCGACAGCGCTTTACACCGGGCACAGATTGGGAAAGCCGATAGCGCGCTGAATTCAGCGCACTGTCAGCTTTCCATCAGTATATAAAACTGCATGTGCCCGATCTCATGAAAGGTCCTCTTTAAGCCTTTAGATGCCTTTAATAGCAACCATACATTTAATTGGTCTTTGTATCGACAACCAATAGCTCAATAGCAGGATGCTGATGGTTGTACCTGGCAGACAGGAAGTCACAAACCTCATTAGACCCCCTATCTCCTAAAAATGGACTGTTGGCCATAGACACAACTTTTGAATTCCTGGCAGCATCTGCATCAATAAATTGTGTAATATACTGTTTGACATGAAGAAAAAAATGAGGGCGGAGAAGGGTCACTTCAAATAGCTATATCTCGAGCATTATAAAACTTCGAACTTAGAACTGAGCAACGAGACAAGTACTTTAGAGTCTCTAGTTTGAGAAATCGACATCTCACAGGTGCCTCAACTTGGCTGCGTTATTAAATAGTACCCACAAAACGCCAGTGTCTACAGTGAAGAGATGACTTTGGGATGCTGGCCTTCAGGGCAGAGTGGCAAAGAAAAAAGCCATATCTGAGACTAGCTAATAAAAGGAAAGGTTAATATGGGCAAAAGAACAGACATTGGACAGAGAGAGATTGGAAAATAGTGTTATGGACAGACAAATTGAAGTTTGAGGTGTTTGGATCACACACAAGAACATTTATGAGATGAAGAACAACTGAAAAGATGCTGGAATAGTGCCTGATGTTATCTGTCAAGCATGGTGGAGGTTGCTTTGGTGTTTGTAAAGTGGGAGAATTGTACAAGGTAAAAAGGATTTTTGAATAAGGAAGGCTATCACTTCATTCTGCAATGCCATACCCTGTGGACAGCGCTTGATTGGAGCCAATTTCATCCTACAACAGGACAATGACCCAAAGCCACCTCCAAATTATGCAAGAACTATTTAACCCCTTCCCGCCGATGGCATTTTTTGATTTTCGTTTTTCGTTTTTGACTCCCCTCCTTCTAAACCCCATAACTTTTTTATTTCTCCGCTCCCAGAGTCATATGAGGTCTTAATTTTTGCGGGACAATTTTTTCTTCATGATGCCACCATTAATTATTCTATATAATGTACTGGGAAGCAGGAAAAAAATTCAGAATGGGGTGGATTTGAAGAAAAAATGCATTTCTGCGACTTTCTTATGGGCTTTGGTTTTACGGCGTTCACTGTGCAGCCAAAATGACATGTCCCCTATATTCTGTGTTTCGGTACGGTTCCAGGGATACCAAATTTATATGGTTTTATTTACATTTTGACCCCTAAAAAAAATTCCAAAACGGTGTTAAAATTTTTTTTTTCTAAAAGTTGCCATATTCCGACGGCCGTAACTTTTTTATACATAGGTGTACGGGGATGCATAGGGCGTCTTTTTTTGCGGGGCCGGGTGTACTTTTTAGTTCTACCATTTTCGGGAAATGTTATTGCTTTGATCACTTTTTATTCAAATTTTTATCAGAATTAAAACAGTGAAAAAACGGCGGTTTGGCACTTTTGACTATTTTTCCTGCTACGGCGTTTACCGAACAGGAAAAATATTTTTATAGGTTTGTAGAGCGGGCGATTTCGGACGCGGGGATACCTAACATGTATGTGTTTCACAGTTTTTAACTACTTTTATATTTGTTCTAGGGAAAGGGGGGTGATTTGAACTTTTAATACTTTTTATATTTTTTTTTTTATTTTTTTTTTGCATTTATTAGACCCCCTAGGGGTGTTGAACCCCAGGGGGTCTGATCACTAATGCAATGCATTACAATGCTAATGCATTGCAATACATTGCAAAAAAGCATCATCTCTTTTGCAGGCTGTATACACCAGCCTGCAAAAGAGAGAATTTGCAGACCGGCTGGGAGCCTTTAACAAGGCTCCCGGCTGTCACTGCAACATGACGTCGGCCCTGGAGCATGCTCCAGGAGCCGGCAATCCTTGCCAAAATGGCGGCGCCCATGTGCCGCCGGGAAAATGGCGCCTCCGGCGCCTTTGACAGCAGCGCCGGAGGGGTTATTGCCTCCGATCGGTCCGGGGACCGATCGGAGGCATTAGAGCCGGTTGTCTACTGCTTAAAGCAGTAGACACCCGGCGGCTATGACGGCCGCCCGGCTCCCGGGCGGTCGCCATAGTTACAGACCCGACACGCGCCGTACTATTACGGCGCATGTCGGGAAGGGGTTAAAGGGGTTGTCCCATCACAAGGATCCTATCTATACTGCTTGTTAATGTGGATGTAAGACTTTTCCTAAATACACTGCTTCAGCAAAACTGCTTTGTTTGTCCACTATCTTACTTTATTCATTTTTTTTTTTTGACACATCCCTTGACTTATCTGGTCATAAGTCAAGTGATGTATCTGCTGCACAGAGGGAGGAGGGGCTAAGTGCACAGGAGCTAACCTGGAGGGGGGGGGGTAGTTTACCCTTTGGGGGGAAGGGGCCGCCAGTACAGACCCAGCATCCGCTGTAATAGAGAGGCGGATGCCGGGGAGTGTTAGACGCCAGCACAGATGCCTGCAACATCGCTATGCTCCTGCCCTGCATGAAGCCAGCAGCGGCAGGAGCGATGCTGCTATTCCGGGGGCAGGAGCATAGCAATGCTGCAGGCACCTGTGCCGGCGTCTAACACTCCCTGGCATCCGCCTCTCTATTACAGCGGATGCCGGGTCTGTATTCGCATTGTGAAGGCTAGACTGGTCTCACTATCTATGAGCGTGCATCTCGCCGCTGGCTTTGCATATGTAACCCCGCCCACCAATGATGCAACAAAGCAGGAAGACAGAAGATTTTACAGCAACGAAGACTGGTGAGTATGCGACGTGGGAATACCCCTTTAAGGAAGAAGCAGGCAGCTAGTATTCTATATGTAATGGAGAGGCCAGCGCAGGCACCAGATCTCAACCCTATTGAGCTGTTGTGGAAGCAGCTTGACCGTATCGTATGGTACGCAAAATGTGCCCATCAAGCCAATCCAACTTGTGGGAGAGGCTTCTGGAAAAACATAAACATCTTAGTTTGAATTAAAAGCGATTAAATCACCAGACCTTTCCCACCATTGGTATCAATAAAAACATAATCTTGCCCTGCATAAAAGGACGCCATACCCAGCCCCATGGAGTAAGATTAAGAAAAACAAAACGTACTTGCCTGTCCCCACCAGTATCTGATGCCGCAACCTGCTTGGTCTCGTAACGTGCCTTATTCCCCCTGCCCCCACATGATCGCTGAGGCCAATTAGGCAGTTACTAGAGAGAGATTACAGTATTGGTGATGTTCCATTTCTGGGGGAATGTAACTGGATAAACAGAAAATGTGCCTGGCGTGGTCACATGACCACCACAGGGATATGGTTAACTATACATTTTTGCTGAAGTATGTAATTTAGAAAGTAGGTGGGGGGAGGGTGTTTAGATTAGTGTAGGTATTCCAGTTTATCCAGGACAACCCCTTTAAGGCTACAGTTCCACTCTACTTATGTAGACATGTATGCTGAGGAAATATATAAGCAGATACGTGTCCTAAAATATAGAGACCAACAAGACAGATATAGCTGTATATCCTCTAATGACACTTTCTCTACGTCATAAGCGTCACACATGCTCCCTCCTGTGAAATGCCACTGATCTCAAGAAATTTCTCTGAGAAATCGGGTAAAGCTTCTCCCAAAAACATGTACAAAGTGAGCATAGTAGTCCCAGGTGGTAACTATAGATGATACTAAGTACTGCAACCCACGTAGCAAAGAGGAGGTCTCCTGCCACCTAAGGCGTTCGCACAGCAAGTGTAATAAAGTGTGCTGCAGCATCCCAGAAGACTACTGCTTCATGTGTTTGTCCATTGTGCCTCTGGGCTATGTTGGTATGTCCCATCCTTTATGTTTTATGTCATTGTTGCAGCTGTTCCTTTGTGGTTTCCCCCTTCACTGTTCAAACCCTTGTCTTGGTTCAGCCCTGGCCAATCACAGGTCGCTGGGCAGGGATGCAGCAGACCTGTCTCCACGGTGACCCTTGGACCAGAGTTCAGTTAGTTCCAGTCTAGACTTTGTACAGTGCAGAGGGCAGAGTGTTCCTGTACCCCGGCATCTGGACTCTGGAGCCTGTAACATCTCTGGGCAGCCTCCTAAAGCCAAGGCAGGTGGATTGGACAGTGTACTACTACCTCCATCTTCCAGCTGCTGTTGTGCTAGTTCCAGCCAAGTTAATAAACTGTTACCTGTTTTCACTGCACACCTGGACTCCTGAGTTGTGCCTGCCTTACCATCAGGACCATTCTGAACATAACCACACCGGCTCAGAGAGGAGAGGTCCCCTCTCTAACTGAAAGTTTCCTGGGGGAATACTACTACTACCAGCACCATCCGGTAGTGCTGCAGGACCCCCCCAGCCACGGAGTGGGATTGGGGTGTATGTGGCATGTGCTCAGCCTAGCAGGTGGCACAGCATCCGCCACTACAACTCCCATCCTCCAGTCTCCTCCACTGCATTGCGGCAGTACAAAGATACCAGATGATAATGGCGGTGAAAATTATCATTCCCCACACCCTGATCCTGGGCGTAGGTACTAAAGACATCAGCCAAAAGCAGATTTTAATGTCCCCCAGTTGCCCCCAGTTTCATGTCCCGCTCCAGCTGTCAATTTATTGCCCCCCTCCAACTACCCCCACTGTTTAATGTCCCCCTCCAGCTTCTCCAATTTCGTGTCCCCTCTAGTTTCCACCAGTTTATACTGGGGCACCAGGAGAGGGACTTAAAGGGGTTGTCCCATCACAAGGATCCTATCTATACTGCTTGATAATGTGAATGTAAGACTTTTTCTAAATACATTGCTTCAGCAAAACTGCTTTGTTTGTCCACTATCTTACTTTATTCAATTATTGTTTACACATCCCTTGACTTATCTGGTCAAAAGTCCAGTGACGTAGCTGCCTGCTGTGAGGGGGGAGGGAGGAGGGGCTACGTTCTCGGGAGCGTGCCTGTGTCTCTCTATTTTATTAGTCACCCCCACTAGGGGGCTTGAACCTGCAGTCATTTGATTGCAATTCCCATAGATGTCAATGCAACTATATTGCCGTCTATGGAACTTTCTGTATATTACTATTACGGCTGGTCATAGACCCAGCCGCAATACTAATATAGCCATGACAGGCCTGGGAGCCTTCAGTAGGCTCCCGGCTGTCACCGGAACAGGTCGGCTCCTGCGATATCGCCACGCAGGAGCCGGCCTGCAACTGTACAGGTATGGAGTCGGTGGGGACTGGCCCTGGGGGGGTATTATACACCTTGGGGGGAAAGTCCGCCAATACAGACCCGGCATCCGCTGGCTCTGCGTGCGCGCTCCCGATGCAGCATTGTAAAGACCAGTCAGTTCCCCAGCCTTCGCAATGCCAACACAGACCCGGCATCCGCTGTAATAGAAAGGTGGATGCCGGGGAGGGTTAGACGCCGGCACATCGCTATACTCCTGCACTGCATGAAGCCAGCAGCGGCAGGAGCGATGCTGCTATTCTGGGGGAAGGGGGGGGGGGGCGGAGGAGCAGAATAGCAGTATCGCTCCTGTCGCTGGTGGCTTCATGCAGGGCAGGAGTGTAGCGATGTGTCGGCGTCTAACCCCCCGGCATCCGCCTTTCTATTACAGCGGATGCCGGTCTGTGTTGTCATTGTGAAGGCTGGGGAACTGACTGGTCTTCACAATGCTGCATCGGGAGCGCGCACGCAGAGCCAGAGGCATAGAAAGGCGCTGGCTTGGCACATGTAACCCCGCCCACCAATGACACAACAAAGCAGGAAGAAAGAAGATTTTCCAGCAGCGAAAACAGGTGAGTATGCGACGTGGGAATACCCCTTTAATACTGTGGGGCAGTTGGAAGGGAACATTATAATGTGGGGACATATAATGTGCGGGTGACTGTAGGAGGATTATACTTTGTTGGGAAAGATGGAAAGATGATTGGGAATGGGTGGAGTCAACATAGAAGTGGGTGAAGCTAAATTTGCCGTGGCACAGCCCTCTAGCATAGTTTCAATTTCTTATGCGGCCCCATGGGAAAATTAATTGCCCACCCCTGCCCTAGCTGGTTGTTGTCATCATTGTCATCATTATTATTATTCTATTGGTTTGTGTTTTGTTTTTAATATAAACCTTGAATTAGGCCATGGTGGTGAAGTCTCAGCCTGACAATTTATACCTGAAATTGATACCAAATCCTGAGTGGTGTAGATTTCAGTACTGGCACACAGCAGAAACTCAAGCCTAGTAGCTTGTCACAACAGCCAGGGAATTAGTTAAGATTGGTGTATGAAATGCCAGTCATAATTACCTCCATAATTCTTGCTTATGATTTTATATGAATAAATTTGCCAAATTGTGTATATTACCATTCGAATGCATTTTATTTGCCAAGCAAGGGAATATGTATTTTATATAAACCAAATTTATTTTGCAATGTGTCTTTGTTCTGCCAATGATAATACAGAAACCTGAAGTCAGCTAAGTTGCTACACTTTCCTTTTTCACATTCAAAAAGACTCTTTTGTTAGAGTCTTGATACTTGCTTGAGGCTAGAACAAAGGCATTTACATATAGTATTACTTAAGAATATATCCTTGGGAGTGCAAAGAGTATGGGAAAAGGGTTCTGTGATACTGTTGTCTCTCATTTCATTTGTGTGCGCAGAGTTTAAATTGCTATGAAACGGTTTCAAATACATTTTCTTTGGAGGCCCAAGGTAAACTAGTTCATCCGTGCATGTACCATACAATAAATTAACTACAAAGATGTCACTGCATCTACCATTGTCCTTGTGAGAGAAGCAATGAATTTTTCCTTGAAGATAAAGCCAGTGGGGGACACATACTTTTGGCAATATTCCTGGGTTATGAACAGTGTGTTCCCTTCTGGAACAATGATTGTGCATCTAGTGCTAATAACTTTGGCAGAAGAACAATGCTACTCAACAGCTGAGGGTAGACAAGGACCAGGGTTTTTCCTCTAACAGTCTGGCAAATTCAGCATATTGTGTATGCATCTAGATTTAGATTATGTGAGTGACATTTAAAATGCTGGATACAATGAATGTTTTGTTAAACTCTGCTGGCAGTTCCCTCCATGTATGCGCTGAATGCGGTTTATAGCAACTAATTTTTTTCATATCTTAAAGAGAAAAGTACACACGGTTGGGACTCTCATTCAGATCTATACACGCCTCCTGGACCCAGTACAGGTGGTGGGTGACAAAAGGATACTGTCTGTGGCGAGCTCCATGCTGGAGAATAAATCCCACCCAATGTATGAGACTGTGACAGCACTTAGCAGCACTGTCAGTGACCGACTGCTTCACCCCATGTGTGAGAAGAAGCGCTATTGGAGATGCTTCCTCCCAACCTCAGTCAGGTTCAATAATCAAAATCAGGCTAAGAGGAGATCACTCCGCACAGAGAACTAAATGATGCTGAGTCTGCTTTTTTTTTCTCCTTTAGCTGCTATGACTCCTAGTATTTTTCTCGTATCTGCTATCCTGAACTTATGTGTGTCTCCTTCCTTAATATCTTACTTGTTATTATCCTGTATCTGTACTATCCATGTTGCTGTACATATTGAATTGCCCATGGTGGGACTATTAAAGGATTATCTCTATCTCCAGCACAAGAACTTGTCAGCCATATAAGTCAGAGGGCTGGCTAAGCTAACTTTCACTTAGGCTCTTCTTCACTTATTTCCAACACTTAATTTATCAAGAAAAATTTTACCCCACATCTATGATGTAATAGGATATGTGGAGGAAAGACACTTTAACATTATAAGAGAAGATCCTTTATGGTAAGAGTGTGCAAACTATGGAATGTATGGCCACAGCATGGACCAATATAAAAAAAATTACATTGCTGGACATTTTTATGGCTATGAGTACATTACAATAAATGGGTAAAGCAGTGTTATTTAGTTCTAGGGGACCCATCATCTATTCTTGTGAGGACCCCTATCAGGTAAAGTTGGCTTCATTTGCTTTGGAGATTTTTGCATTGCCTTTGACCAACTTCAAAACTGCTAAATGGGATCACTACATTGACTTTATGAATTGCAGCAATCTAAAATGGACTGTACTCTGGTTCAGACAGATAGGTAGAAAAGAATATTATATTATGATGAATATAAGACTCTTGTCAGAGCACTACAAAATTAGACTAGGTAATAAAGACAATCGAATAGAACCTCAATGTACGTGTCTGCTGCTTGCCAATTTCTTTAAAAGTGTTAGTTGCTCACTGGTGCCTTCTTGGCATTACCGAAGGCTCATTCCCTACCTTGATGTTATTAGCCTGTGGATAGGTAAACAGTATGAAATAATAGCCCAGGCAACAGAAATCCCTGCCAATTTCTCCACTACCCTAGATTACCAGAGAAGCAACCATTAATCATTCCACCACTCTAAACCATCAGGAAAGGAGCCATTAACCATTTCACTACCCTCAGCGCCGCACCTCCCATGAGGCGACCTGAAGTGACCGCTTCAGGCGGCGCTATGCCAGGGCCTCTGGAGGGCGGCATTTTTGCTGACCTAAGCCAGTCCAGGACAAGCTGTCCTGGACTGGCTTAGCGTCACCGTGTCGGCAGCCCGGCATGGGAAGCGAGCGGTGTATTGGGGCGGCCCTGCTGGACGCAGCGCTGCTCCAGCGGCCGCCCCTCACACTCAGGCAGAGAGCAGGTCCTCTCCCTGCCTGCTCTCTGCCTGCAAACGCCGCTCGCTCCGCTCGGCCACGCCCAATTTCCGATCGTCCCTGCCCCCTTCCGCTCGGCCCCACCCCTTTCTTGCGACCCACCCCCTCAGCTCCGCCCCTCCTCGGCGGGGCGGCTTTCTGACGCCACTTCAGGCGGCAGAAAGCCCAGGTTCACCCCTGACTACCCTAGACCACCAAGAAAATGATCAATTAACTCTGTTCCCTAGTCTACAAGGAAAGTGTGTTCAGAGTTCTCTTAGGCTTATCCAATTAGCAGGAGGCGGCATATTTTAACTCTTGTCCTCCTCAGCCAGGTACCTGCTATTTGGTTATATTTAGTGTGGCTATTATACCCTGATCGTGTGTAATGGACGGCTCTAAATTGACCTTTGGCTTGGTACTGGAAATACTTGTCTTGTCTCCTGACTTTGGCTCTGTCTTGCATTACAGCCTGACTGAAACATTCACTCTCTTGAGTTATCCTCCTTTTTCTGATCTGCCTTGTAAGTTTATTGTGGGTTGTGGTTTGAATTAAGATTGTGGAGCGTTTATTTCTTGTACCATCTTCTCCACAAGTCCATCTGGCTTTGCAGCTGGCTCTGGTGAAGGTGTTTGTCTGGGAACTCTCTATCTACAGTATCTATCTATCTATCTATCTATCTATCTACAGTATCTATCTGGGATGTACAAGAGTTAAACAGCCAGTTCTACTGCTCTCTTTTGTCAGCCAGTTTTTGCAATTTCTGATTTTACTTTCAGAGACTCTATCATAACACCTGTTTTTGTACAGTATCTATAGAGTAACTTTTGTTCTGTTGACATATCTAATCAATAAACTTGGCTTTGGTGCTGTATCTAGGCAGAAAGCTTGGTATTGGCACCATTTTACATGCAGCAAGCTTGGTTCTATTATGATATCTATGTTGTATATTTGAGTAACAAAACTTAATTTCCAGCCTATTAGTTATAGTATCTAGAAACAGCCCTGGACTACATATCAGTTTTGTCCCATTTTGTCTCATCAGCTTTCATCTGACTGTTTCATGTCACAGGTTTCTTGAATGTTTTCAATGAAGAAAGTTAGGTTTTATTTAATTTGCAGGTATAAGAACAGTACAATAGTAACAAAAGTGAAAGAAAATAGTTATAAATTAACTGTAATAGGACAACAGTCACAGGTCAGTTTCAGCAAATACAAATCAGCATATAATAGGTTACTAGTAACTCAACAGGTTCCTTTATCATATTTTCAAGGGTTTACCCAGAGAAAAATGGCCGAGTAATACCTAATCTAAATAAAATCAATTCTGGAGATTGTCTATATGTTAAGTAAAAAAATATTGTATTGAATATTTTATTGAATCTTGGGAGAGTGCGGATCAGCAAAAGTCTTTTTCCGTTTGAAGAAACCCGCCTTCTTGGTCCAGAAGGAATAAGGTCGTGCACACCTTCAGGTCTCCTAAGCGGTGAGCTTGAGTTGGTTACACTTTTTTCTATATATTTGAAAAAAATATTGTATCGCAAAGTCTCTAGGTAGGATTTGGAGACTTTACAATATTTTCATTTACCATAACGTCAATAGATGACTTTCCCAAAATGTATGTAGCAATGTACCGGTTTGTCTACATTCTCTCCATGTAACAGGTATTTTTTTTTTAGACATTTTGGAAAGTACTATGTCAACAGAAAATTGTTCCTTTTCTGTCCTGAGAAAGTGGAAGGATTTAATTTAGTTTTTTTTTCTTCTAATAGTTTTATACCATTAAATTTTTTTTGAAGGTAGATACTTGGCATTGTCTCTCTTAGTACAGGCTTTCTTGCCAGGTACATAACAAGCGTCTTGTGTCTTTTCATAATGAATTCTTTGGATCTATTTCTGTGGGTTCTAGATGGACAAAATACTTGCTATGCTCACTATTAGTATGTCTACGACCAAGCATTTGTCTTTGATAGTTATTTCCCAGTACCTTGTTTACCCTTACCACAAAACCCCCTCATGTTTTAACACGTTTTAGAATAGGAGTTAGGCTTAGTGCCAAGGCAGGCACCCCTAGATTATGCAATACCAACACAATGATTTTGCAAGGAATAGCAACTGATAGACAACAAAACAAGATGCTTTTATTGCTAAATAATCATCATCTCAGAAATATACAACAAAGTAGCTGAAAAGGCAATGTTTAGCCTTAATGCGATATTACTATATAGCTCCACCATACACCCCACATTCCCCCCCAAGAGTCTAGCCTCCAACCCACATCTCTTCACCCGCAGTACCTTACTCCCCACATCTCTCCATTTTCCTCCACTTCATGGGATACAACTTTTCTTTTCACAAGCAAAGAAATGCCTACCCAGGCACGTGACTAGAGAATACCATGTGACCGTCTGATGTCAGAAAGGTACTTCTGAGTGCAGTATTTAGCCTTTACCTCGGATAAGAGCAGGTGGTGATCGGGGAAAAGTTTGTTAGCGAGAAAAACTCAGGGACAGCAGTGTAAAATCAGGAATGTCCCACCAAATCCAGGCGGTTGAGAGCTATGGAGAGACTATGATTAAGGGGCTACAATAACGCCCCGAAACGCGTCAGTCAGACGTCATTTCATCTCTGCCATCATGCATACTTGTATTTGATTTTATGGAGCGGCTCATGCTCCGGAAAACTTTTTCATAATAAAAGTTACGTTTTATACAAAGGAATAGATGCTGGATTTTTTCAATTCATGGACGGTTGAGAGCTATGGCAATATACGCCTACATCAGTACCAATAGAATCACTCATTGTGCTGGGCAGGGGAGGGGAAGCAGTGGTTATCAGCTGTGGATCATAATGCAGGTTGAGAACCATTCTACTTAGTGGAAGCATACATTTAAGATCAGTTAATAGGAACAGCAATGTGAACAACCAGCATTACAAATAGACTAGGATAAGAATATATTAACTACATTTGGCAAAAATCCAGCCAACCTTTCCAGCTATGTGAATCTACATGTAAATAGAACCTACCAAGCAGAAGTGAATGTAATTAACAGTAATCCAGAACATATTACTTTACACATCCTTTACCAGTGTACAGTCATTAGTTGTATTCCATGGCCAGTGTTAATGCTATTACTATTTTTAGGTATCTTGTTCATTCTTACCTCTTGTGGGAGTATCTACTGTGACTCTCCTTTCAACAGACATGTCATTGTTTATTTAACATTATTATTGCAACATCACAATTGCTTGCTGTTGCTTGTGAGAAGAGAGTGAATTCAGTATCTTGCACTGTAAAAGATAGACTGCCAAAAAAATGGTCATTTCTGAAAAGAATCCACATACAAGAATTACATCCCAGGGAGTAAAACACTGCATACAACATATTCCCCCTACGTCCATCAGCAGCACAAGATTGGGGTATTCCTCCCCCTGTGTGATGTTAGGACAGTTGGAACTTTTAATTAAATTAACAAATTCTCTATAAGAGGCCAAAGGGACCTCCCCCTCTTCTGCCTCCCCCCCCCCTCCCATTCTAATTTCTTACCTGGATCCTTAGGGATTCTTTTTCATTCTTCTCCCCTTTGTTCTCCCTTGGGGGTTCCGAATGGGAGGTTTTCTTCCCCCCATCTTTTTTCCTTCTTCTGCTTTGGCCGCGCGTGTCTCCGGCGTTGCGGAGGAGGGGGGACACACACATTTGTTCTGTTCTGTTAGGGAACTATTCTTGCTGGCGTTGTTTCTGGCCGGCACCATTTTGTAGGGCTCACGCCTGTTTTCTGTCAGAAGCACTGTGCATGTGTGCTAGTTCAGCGCTGCATCGCTTGGCTTTGGCGGTTTTGTGGAGGTTTTTTTTCTCCGTTTTGGTGGTGTATAAAAGTTTAGGAGGACCAGGGGTATTTAGCCTGGCCTCCAGGTCCTTGTTTTGGCGTTTTTTTTCATCTGGTCTGAGGTTTGCAGGGGGGGAGGTGGCTAGACATGTATCCTCGTCCCTCCTCCCCTTCCTTCTAGGCTTTTTATTCCTGGTTAGCCTGACAGCAGATGCTTGCTCATAGTCTCTGTGACCAAGCTCTGCTGCTTTGTGTTGGTTTGTGCTCAGTTGTGCAACCTTCCCTTATCTCTTGTCTAAAGGTCAGGCTACCTTCTTGGACCTCTTAATTAGGTCCTTTTCTAATGGAGATTAACCTTTTGCTCTCCCTTTTATTCTTTATTAGATGGTGTCCTCTTCTCCCTCCCAGGAGAACCCCAGAAGAAAGGCATCATCCAAATGCAGGCTATAGCCTGCAGGAAGTGCGAGATTCCACTACCGGATGGATACGACTGTCGGTGCTGAGGCCCTCCTACC
Organism: Leptodactylus fuscus; assembly: GCF_031893055.1. Taxonomy (NCBI): domain Eukaryota; kingdom Metazoa; phylum Chordata; class Amphibia; order Anura; family Leptodactylidae; genus Leptodactylus; species Leptodactylus fuscus. The sequence goes on from NC_134265.1 coordinate 194,605,769, forward strand.
AAGGACACGTCTGTCTGTAATGTAGTCGGTTGGGTCAGGGACTTTGTAGAAGAGTCCATGAAGGAGGTCAGAGATTCTATATCTCAATTGGCTAAAAGACCCCGGTTGGAGTCTCGCCAGCAATATCTCCCGCCAATGGAGGACCTCCGTATTATTGATGAGATCTCCTCAGAGGAGGAGCTGGAGGAATTTGAGAGACCTATCATTTCTGTGGAGAAAATGCCGAAATTGTTAAAAGCAATCCGGTCTATTGACCGGGATGGTGATTTTGCTGAAGCTGGTCCCTCTAGAGGCTCCAGGACCTTCAGAGTCAGCACCGACTTGGCAAGCAATGTGGAGGTGGAGTGGAAATGCCCTGAAAGGACATTTAATGCGTCTAGGCATTTTAGAGCCTTATTCCCCCATCTCAGAGTCCCAACTTGGCTCTTGGGGACATCTGCCGAGAGTTGATATGGTGGTAGCAAAACTCTCCAATTTACAGGACTCCATGGATCGCCGGTCTGAGGGTTCCCTCAGATGTATTTACTCCGCTGTATCTGCCCAGGCCTTGGTGGCCATTTCCGCCAGTGAAGTGGTGGACAAGCTCCGCTCTTATTTATCCTCTCTGGAAAGGGATATAGATTTTGAGGTACATAGGGACAACTTGTTGTCTTCTATGTCTAACATCTCCCTAGCGGTGGATTTCCTGGCTAAAGCTGTATCTTATCAGGTGAAATTGGCCTCCAGGTCTATGGCCCCATCAACGGCGGCAAGGCGCCCTCTTTGGCTGAAGCCATGGCAGACTGATAATGCCTCAAAGTTTAATCTTTGCGCTCTCCCCTTTGAGCCTGGTAGGTTGTTTGGCAAGGAGCTAGACCTCATTATGGAGGGTCTGTCCGACTCTAAGGGAAAGAGTCTTCCCCAATCTTCCATAGGGAGGCAGCGCTTGTCCATTCATGGCAGAGGCTTTGCAAGAGGGGCATCTAGAGGGCAATCCCAGAGGTGCCCGGGTGGGCAATCCAGCGGTAGGAGGTCATCTTTCTGCCCATTCTTCCTCTTGGCTCCGGTTAATTCAAGACCCTTGGGTCTTTCAACTAATTCAAACCGGATACAAAATAAGATTTTCTTCTCTTCGCACAAGCAAATATGTAGAAACCCGCCCTCTTCAGGGCATCAAGCAACTCCATCTAGAAAGATCGGTGCAAGAATACGTGGACAAGGCTGCCCTAGAACCCGTTCCCTTGGCAGAACAAGGTCATGGCATCTATTCTCCGATTTTTTTTGGTACCAAAGTTGTCAGGAGGATGGCGAATGATAATCGATCTTTGGTACTTAAATCGATTCATTCGCAGGGTACGATTCCATATGAAAACCATCAAATCCGTGCTTCCCTTCCTACAGACCAGAGATCTCTTCATCACCTTGGACCTAAGGGACGCGTACCTCCATCTTCCCTCCTCACAGGAGGTTTTTGAGAATTGCAGTTTTTATAAACGGAAAATCTCTTCCATTTTCAGTTCATGGCTCTCCTATTCGGCATATCCTCGGCCCCCAACACTTTTACAAAGGTAGTGGCCCCGGTTGTAGTCACCCTGCGCCTCCAGGGGATCTTTATTGTCCTGTACCTACAGTAGATGACTGGCTTCTAAAAGCTCAGTCAGAGGCAGTTCTCGCTACACATTTAAGAACTACAGTGGCTTTTCTCAAAGAGCTGGGCTGGCTGGTAAACTGGAAGAAGTCAGTCGTGGTTCCATCTACCCAGATTCAGTTCCTGGGGTTTATCATAGATTCTCTCAGCATGAAGATCTCCCTGCCTTCTCCTCGGAAGGAGAAGCTTGGTCGAGCAGTTCTTCACCTATCCGTAACTCAGGAAGGTCTCGATCAGGACCGCCATGAGGGTCCTAGGTCTTATGTCCGCGGCCTTGGAGGCAGTACCCTGGGCCTTGTGGCACATGCGCCCATTACAAGATTGCGAGATTCCAAGAGTTTGGAACCACAGCCCACTGGGGCCAAAGAAGCCTATCGAGTTGACCATCAGTACCAGTCGATCACTCGATTGGTGGTGTCAACTAAGGGACGGGAGGTCCACGGTCCAGACATCCTGGACCCTGTTGAACACTGATGCCTCCCTCACAGGATGGGGAGCACATCTGGGGGAGAACCCGATAAGACGGACCTGGAACCATCTAGAGAAAGCGCAATCTTCCAACTGGCACGAGCTGAGTGCAGTGCACTGAGCACTTCTGTATTTTGCACCCCTCCTTCAAGGGAAAGCAGTGAGAGTGAGATTGGACAACTTAACAGCAGTCTGCTACATCAACAAACAGGGAGGAACCAGATACCCCTCTCTTCTTCAAGTCACGAATCAGATGTTCTCCTGGGCAGAGAAGAATCTCTCTCACTTGTCAGCGGTTCAAATAACGGGTCGGCTGAATATCCTTGCGGATCAGCTAAGCAGAGGCCTTGTAACATCAAGCAAATGGTCCCTAAATCATAACATTTTCCATCAGCTCACTAGGATGTGGGGTCTCCCCAAGGTGGATCCGATGGCCACCCAATACAACGCCAAGGTGGAGAAGTTTTGCTCCCTCTACCAAGAGGACAACCGCTTGGTGGTAGATACCCTGTTGATACCTTGGCGGTTCGGACTAGTCTACGCCTTCCCTCCAATTCCCATGATACCGAAGGTATTGGCGAAACTCAGGCAGGACCAGACTTCAGTAATCGTGATCATGATCACCGAAAAAGGTATGGTTTACCCACCTCATTCTAATGAGTCGAGGGACCTACTGGAGGCTTCCACAAGTTCAGCACCTGGTAACACTAAACAATCAGCTCTGCCAGGACCTGAGCAGGTTCAACCTCACTGCCTGGAGGTTGACCGCGCTGTATGCGGAGACAGAGGATTGTCCCAGGCTGTCCGAAGGATGCTAGCCCATTCAAGAGCGGAATCTACTAACCAGAGGATCACCTTTATTTTCCAGGAATGGTGTTCGAATAGGCAGTTGGAGAACTCTGCTATTGAATCTGTCCTGGAGTTTTTGGACAAAGGTTTGACTCCAGCAACCTTAAGGGTACATGTCTCTGCACTTTCCACTCTTTTGGGGACACATCTATCTCAGAATCCTCTGGTGAAGCAATTCCTTAAAGGAGCCTCTAGGCTCTGCCCACACAGTCAGACCCGTGTCCCTCAATGGGACTTGGCATCTGTGCTTCAGTGGTCATGTTCTCCTCCCTTTGAACCGTTAACCCCTTCCCGCTGATGGCATTTTTGGATTTTCATTTTTGACTCCCCTCCTTCTAAACCCCATAACTTTTTTATTTCTCCTCTCCCAGAGCCATATGTGGTCTTAGTCTTTGCAGGACAAATTTTTCTTCATGATGCCACCATTAATTATTCTGTATAATATACTGGGAAGCTGGAAAAAAAATTCAAAATAGGATGGATTTGAAGAAAAAATGCCTTTCTGTGACATTCTTACAGGCTTTAGTTTTACGGTGTTCACTGTGCAGCCAAAATGACATGTTCCCTGTATTCGGTGTTTCGGTACGATTCCGGGGATACCAAATTTATATGGTTTTATTTATTTTAACCCCTTAAAAAGATCCAAAACTGCGTTAAAAAAATGTTTTTTCTAAAAGTCGCCATATTCCGACAGCTGTAACTTTTTTATACGTCTGTGTACGGGGATGTATAGGGCGTCTTTTTTTGCGGGGCTATGTGTACTTTTTAGTTCTACCATTTTCGGGAAATTCTATTGCATTGATCACTTCTTATTCTAATTTTTATCAGAATCAAAACAGTGAAAAAAACGGCGGTTTGGCACTTTTGACTATTTTTCCCGCTACGGCGTTTACCGTACAGGAAAAATATTTTTAGAGATTTGTAGAGCGGGCGATTTCGGACACAGGGATATGCAACATGTAGGTGTTACACAATATTTAACTACTTATATGTGTTCTATTGAAAGGGGGGTGATTTGAATTTTTAATCCTTTTTAAAAAAAGATTTATATTTTTTTTTACTTTTTTTTTGCATTTATTAGACCCCCTAGGGGTCTTGAACCCCACTGGGTCTGATCACTAATGCAATGCATTACAATGCATTGCAAAAAATCATCATTTCTTTTGCAGGCTGCATAGACCAGCCTGCATAAGAAAGAGACTGCAGACCGGCCGGGAGCCTTTACAAGGCTCCCGGCTGTCGTGGAAACGTGACGTCGGCCCTCTGGATACCTTTGACTGAGGCGCTAGTGGGGTTAATGATCGGAGGCATTAGCGCTGGCTGTCTACTGTGTAACACCCAACATGTGCCCTACTAGTACGCCGGGTGTCAGGAAAGGGTTAATGGTGGTAGACATGAAATTCCTTTCTTCCAAGGTTCCTTTCTTGCTGACTATTACCTCAGCCAAAGGAATTGGCTTTGTCTTCCTCTGAGCCATACATTGCTTTTTTTCCTGACAGAGTCCAACTTAGATTTGTCCAGGGTTTCTTGCCAAAAGTTCCTTCTTTTCGAAATATCAACCAGATTATAGGTTTACCAGCTTTTTATTCCCTCCCCCACTTCTGAGGTAGAGGAGAAGTTACACATGTTGGACTTGGTGAGAGCCCTTCGTATACAGTCCTATGAAAAAGTTTGGGCACCCCTATTAATCTTAATCATTTTTAGTTCTAAATATTTTGGTGTTTGCAGCAGCCATTTCAGTTTGATATATCTAATAACTGATGGACACAGTAATATTTCAGGATTGAAATGAGGTTTATTGTACTAACAGAAAATGTGCAATATGCATTAAACCAAAATTTGACCGGTGCAAAAGTATGGGCACCTCAACAGAAAAGTGACATTAATATTTAGTAGATCCTCCTTTTGCAAAGATAACAGCCTCTAGTCGCTTCCTGTAGCTTTTAATCAGTTCCTGGATCCTGGATAAAGGTATTTTGGACAAACAATTCAAGTTCAGTTAAGTTTGATGGTCGCTGAGCATGGACAGCCCGCTTCAAATCATCCCACAGATGTTCAATGATATTCAGGTCTGGGGACTGGGATGGCCATTCCAGAACATTGTAATTGTTCCTCTGCATGAATGCCTGAGTTGATTTGGAGCAGTGTTTTGGATCATTGTCTTGCTGAAATATCCATCCCCGGCGTAACTTCAACTTCGTCACTGATTCTTGAACATTATTCTCAAGAATCTGCTGATACTGAGTGGAATCCATGCGACCCTCAACTTTAACAAGATTCCCGGTGCCGGCATTGGCCACACAGCCCCAAAGCATGATGGAACCTCCACCAAATTTTACAGTGGGTAGCAAGTGTTTTTCTTGGAATGCTGTTTCTTTTTGGACGCCATGCATAACTCCTTTTTTTATAACCAAACAACTCAATCTTTGTTTCCAAAATGAAGTTGGCTTCTCCAAATGTGCTTTTGCATACCTCAGGCAACTCTATTTGTGGCGTACGTGCAGAAACGGCTTCTTTCTCATCACTCTCCCATACAGCTTCTCCTTGTGCAAAGTGCGCTGTATTGCTGACTGATGCACAGTGACACCATCTGCAGCAAGATGATGCTGCAGCTCTTTGGAGGTGGTCTGTGGATTGTCCTTGACTGTTCTCACCATTCTTCTTCTCTGCCTTTCTGATATTTTTCTTGGCCTGCCACTTCTGGGCTTAACAAGAACTGTCCCTGTGGTCTTCCATTTCCTTACTATGTTCCTCACAGTGGAAACTGACAGGTTAAATCTCTGAGACAACGTTTTGTATCCTTCCCCTGAACAACTATGTTGAACAATCTTTGTTTTCAGATCATTTGAGAGTGGGCTGTCCATGTTCGGCGACCATCTAACTTAACTGAACTTAAATTGTTTTGTAGAAAGAAATGGTCCAAAATACCTTCATCCAGGATCCAGGAACTGATTAAAATCTACAGGAAGCAACTAGAGGCTGTTATCTTTGCAAAAGGAGGATGTACTAAATATTAATGTCACTTTTATGTTGAGGGGTCCATATTTTTGCACCGGTCAAATTTTGGTTTAATGCATATTGCGCATTTTCTGTTAGTACAATAAACCTCATTTCAATCCTGAAATATTACTGTGTCCATCAGTTATTAGATATATCAAACTGAAATGGCTGTTGCAAACACCAAAATATTTAGAACTAAAAATGATTAAGATTAATAGGGGTGCCCAAACTTTTTCATAGGACTGTATATTTGGACCATACAGCCTTTTTCCGGAAGTCAGAGAATTTATTAATCAACACCTATGGTCACAACACAGGCATCAAGGCCTCCAAGTCCACCTTATCCAGATGGATTAGAGAGGCTATTTCTTATTCTTTTTATTCTCAGGATCTCCCTGTTCCTGAATTCATACGTGCCCATTCTACTAGGACAGTATCAACTTCCTGGGCTGAGAGACGTTCTCTCTCGTTGGATCAGATGTGCTCGGCGGCAACTTGGAATTCCTACCTAATTTATTCAAAACACTATAGGTTGGATTGGCGCAGTTCAGAGACTGTTGCCTTTGGTCATTCAGTCTAGTCACCCCCCCCCCCTCCCTAGGGGGTTATACTCGCTAGTTCCCCAATCTTGTGCTGCTGTTGGGCGTAGGGGGAAAGGAAGATTATACGTATAATCTGTTTTCCCTTAGTCCAAATAGTAGCACAAGGCTCCCTCCCATTATTTGACTGTTACCGTCTGTTGTAATGTTTATGTTATATGTGTATTGTTTTTTTGTTTTTTTTTTACGTTATAACATGGGGGGAGGGGAGCTCCCTTCGGCCTCTTATAGGGGATTTGTTAGTTTAATTAAAAGTTCCACTTGTCCTAACAGCACACAGGGGCAGGGATATCCCAATCTTGTGCTGCTGTGTGGACTAAGGAAAAACAGATTATCTATATAATCTTCCAGTATTGTATAAAGAATCACAGAAAACATAACTTTTAATAAATAGGATTACAACTGGGTCATTCACTTGTATAGATAGACAACCAGTGAAGCATTCTACTAAACACAAAGACTAAAAGTTCTCCTCTGGCGTTTCTGGGGCCACTCTAAGGAAATCAACTCACCAATTTTTACCTGACCCAGATTGTTTCTTTAACCCCTTCCCACATTTTTTGATTTTCATTTTTGACTCCCCTCCTTCCAAACCCCATAACTTTTTTATTTCTCCACTCTCAGAGCCATATGAGGTCTTAATGTTTGTGGGACAAATTGTTCTTCATGATGCCACCATTGATTATTCTGTACAACGTACTGGGAAACTGGAAAAAAAATTCCAAATGGGTTGGATTTGAAGAAAAAGTGCATTTGTGCGATTTTCTTACGGACTTCGTTTTTTGTGGCATTCACTGTGCAGCTCAAATGACATTACCTGTAGTCTATGTTTCGGTACGATTCTGGGATACCTAATTTATATGGTTTTATTTACATTTTAATCCCTTAAAATCCAAAATTGCCCAAAATTTTTTTTCTAAAAGTCGCCATATTCTGACACCCATAACTTTTATATACTTCCATGTACGGGGATGCATGGAGTGTCTTTTTTTTTGCGGCACCGGGTGTACTTTTTACTTTAGTTTGGGGAATGGTTATTGTTTTGATCACTTTTTATTCAAATTTTTATCAGAAGCAAAACAGTAAAAAAAATAGCAGTTTGGCACTTGACTTTCTCTCCCGTTATGGCGTTTACCGTAGGGGAAAAATATTTTTAGAGATCTGTAGACTGGTGTTTTCAGACAGAGGGATACCTAATGTGTATGTGTTTCACAGTATTTAAGTACCTATATATGTGTTCTAGGGAAAGGGGGATGATTTGAACTTTTAACATTTTTAATTTTTTTTTAAAACTTTTTTTTGCATTTGTTAGACCCCTTGGGGTCTTGAACCCCAGGCGGTCTGATCACTAATACAATGCATTACAATGCTAATGCATTGCAAAATACCAGGGCTTCTATTGCAGGCTATATAGCGTAGGATCGGGCCCTATATACTTACCGATCTTGGCAGGGGCCGGAATTGGTAAGTGACAGCGCAGGCCCCACAAGCACTATTATACTCAGGGGGGGGGGTCTCTTCGGACCCCCGAGTATAATGATTGGAGGCCCGGGAGAGGCAAGATAACATAAAAAAACTGTGTTACTTACTTACCTCTCTGGCAGGCTTTGGCCTACTTGCATGACGTCATATGGCCCGCGACGCAGGGCCCCAGTCACATGACATCCCAGAAGATGGCCGACAGCGACAGAGAATGCAGCGGAGCCGGGAGATAGGTAAGTAACAGTAGTTTGTTATGTTTGTATCCCTCTAGGTCTCCAATTATTATACTCTGGGGTCTGAAAAGTGTCAAAAAATCGCCACGGGGCCCCACCATTCCTAGTTACGCCACTGAAAAACAATGTATTACTGTGCAGCTACTATATATGGGGAGCTCTACTGGAATGAAGTGAAATTTGCTTTAGTAGAACCACGGGGGGTATTAATACACCTTGCTAAGGCTCATAGAATCACTCCTACATGAATCTTCTATCTGTTCCCCACAATGTTTGATATTGCTATTCACCTATATGTGTGAGCAGTGAGCTCACACAAACCCTTGTTGCTGAAGAACTGTTGTTATAGCATTTATATCAAAGCAGTAATACAATAGCTAATAAACAGGCATGGCACCATAGACTCTGAGAAGCTGGAGAACAAATATAAAACATCATTAAGTAATAGCGAGAAATCTAATCTCAATCGCAATAACACTGCCAACTACTGTACCTTATGAAAAGAAAATGAAATGGAAATTTACACAGTCACGTTCCTCACTTTACATTTTACAATTCAGATGATCCCATTTCCTGCGTATTACTGTATTTCTTTCCAGACCAAACTTTTCATTTTCTCTGCAATGTAATGAAAAAGATTATTTTTAAAAAATGTTCCATAATATGTCACTTATTAAATTCACCTATTGTATTTAGCACTTTATTTAGCAGCACATATGTGAAGGGAAATAATAAGGTAATAATTGTATTCATACGCAAATAAGGTTGGGTTCAGGGGTGCATTCACAAATGTAACTTGGGGGTAGGACTGTGCAGACTCCCTGAGAATGTGCCAAGTGTTGCAAACCATTCATGCTGATTTGGTGCCATCCAGGTGTTTAGTGTTGCTCTGTTTATATGTTTATTGGAAAAACACCCCAAAAGTCTCTAACTTGTATCTCTTGGACTTTTATATAGTGGTATTTGAATCAATATTTAGCAAGTGTTTTTAACATATTTAATAAATGAATAATTATATAATTTATATTAAATTTCCAAAGCGACACGCCTAACATGGTAGATTGATTTTTTTTGTGTTTCATGCATGTATGATTTCAATACAGACAAACAGAACTATACATGTGAGGAGAATGTATATAAATAGGGTGGAGGGAATTGTTCATTCATGTGCCACATATTACAGATTTCATAGCAAATTCCTCTACAATACTTATCACAAAATTATGTTAGAACACAAAACAAGGAAAAAAAAACATACTGCTTACTGGAAGAAAAAGGTATTCTGATAACACATAAATCGTAGAGATGAGAGAGTACTATTCGAAACTGTAGTTTCGAATAGCATGCTCCCCTAGGAATGAATGGATGCAGCTGGCGTCCTGCCGCTTAACCCCCTGTGTGCTGGCCGCTCCCATTCATTCCTACAGGAGCATGCTATTCGAAACTACCATTTCAAATAGTACTCGCTCATTTGTAATAGCCATTTTACTGTCAACTCATATTTCTGTAAGATAATTTATGAGCCAGGACACTTGCCCAGGTAAGGCTGAGGTCATGCACTGTGGAAAAACTAAATTTTTTTGGCAGAATACACTGTTTTTTGTTTCTTTTTTTGAGCCAAAGTCAAGTATGGCTTCAAATGGAATGTTAAATCTAGAGGAAGTGTTTTACTTCTCACATCTGCTCAATCTACCCCCAGCTTTGGCACAAAAAACAGACTGCAGCGATATTTGCTTTGGTTTGAGGAGATGCATCCCTCAAATGAATGCCCAAGTTTTGGATCCTCTGATCTTGTCACAAATGACTACATTTGTAATTGCTTTTCTCACACAAAGAACCCAAAGCGCAGGTAAAGTAGTGGAGCTGGAAAGTCAGGGGCTGTCATACAGGCACTCATCCCCAATACCAGCTAATATCAAATGGATCAAGGCAGGCCGGAAAACTGGCATGAGATATCTGAAATCGACACCAATCCCTGACTAGTGAAGTCTAGAGCAGGGGTAGGCAACCTTTTTGTTCGGCGTGCCGATTTAAATTTAAAAATCAAAGATGAGGTCCTCGGAGTGCCGGGCAATATTTGTAAAGCTGACGACACCTACACTAAAGTCATATAGCACAAACCACAACATAGGGGTTCTGTCATACTGCGCTCCCAGCCACATGCGCTTACCACTATTTGCCTGGATACACATGTTCTTTTCCATTAGAAGCAATGTAAGTACATGCGTAACCCACAATTAGTGGTAATGTATGTGACTGGGAGCAGAGTAAGGTCATACCTGTAAAGAGCTGACACACAATGTACCTGTATGCTCCATCCAGTCCTCGGCTGTTAGTAACTTCAGTATTCTGTAAGGGAGCGCTCACACTACCGTCGGTGTCCGACAGCTAGTGTCCGCTGCTAATGTCCGTTCAAAATCTTGTGCGGATATTAATATTGGACACTAGCTGTGTCCGTGACATTTTGCATTGATTTAAACGGACACCGGGTGTGTTCTTTTACTGTTGTGGGTGTCCTTAACTGTCCGTTCTCAAAGTCGGACATCTTTGGGAACGGACACTTAAGGACACCCACGAACAGTAAACGAACGCACCCAATGTCCATTTAAATCAATGCAAAATGTCACAGACACAGCTAGTGTCCGCTGCTAATGTCCACACAAGATTTTGAACAGACATTAGCAGTGGACACTAGCTGTCGGACACCGACGGTAGTGTGAACGCTCCCTAAGTGAAACGCAGATTAATTTGTCACTTTTAGTTCCTGGCGGTGCAGTAACAGCAAAACCCCAGCCAGGAATTAATGGGTGTCACACTTTCAACAAAGTGAATGCACTGGTGCCCAGGAACTGGATTTGGCTTTAATTGCATCTAGTTACAGTGTCACCACCCAATAGAATCACACTAAGGCTGAGGCCCCACATTACAAAAATGCAGCTTTTTTATTGCAGATTTAGCTGCGTTTTTTTTTCCCGTCAAAGCCAAGAATGGCTGGCCTAAGCCAGGAGTGGATTGAGCAGAAGGGAAACGTATAAGAAGCTTCCTATATATTTCCCATTCCCTCTGTAGCCATTTTTAATTTTGGTTGAAATAAACCACATCAAAATCTGCAACAAAAATGCTGCATTTCTGCAATGTGGGGCCTCAGCCTTACGCCTCCTGCATACAAGTGGCACGCATGTGGTTTTCACTGACCTATACATTAAAAATGAATTGACAGGGCTGCAAATGCAGACAGATATAGGGGATGTATAGGACAGATATAGGGGATGTATAGGACACATATAGGACCTGCTCCATAGTTTTCAGTTCTTCAATTTGGCCCAGATACACAGCCACAAAAAGAATGGCTGTATATATGGGTCAATTGAAATATATAGGTCTGTACTTTTGTCCACAGTTGTAGATAAAGAGTCTGGTCATGTGCATTGCAGGTTAACTCAATGTGCCTCATATTAATAGCAGTTAACCCCATCATGTCCCTCACATTAACCCCCTGTGTGCTTTACATAAGGGACACTGATATGTGAGACATATGGAGGTAATAAGTGAATATCTTCATTATATAGGTCCTTTATTAGTACCTCCATATGTCTCACACATCAGTAACCCTTATGTGAGCAACACAGGGGTTAATGTGAGGGACATGATGGGGTTAACTGCTATTAATGTGAGGCACATGGAGTTACTAAAACTAAAGTAATAACCCCAAATGCCTGACATTAATAAGCATAGTTAATAACACACACGTACCTGGTTTTGTGTTTGCTTTCACTTTGCTCCCCGAAGCTTCCTCTCCTCCTCAGGGCTGCAGACGGCAGGAGCTCCTCACATGTAGCAGCAGGTCCAGGGAGCCCTTATCCTGTGCAGTGAGAGGCTCACCTCTGATTGGTGGGCAGTGAGAGAAGGGGGCGTGTCCTACACCTCAGCTCTGGCAGAGCACTGAAAGGACGCTCTCTCTCAATTTAGTGTATGAAAATTGCAGGCTGCCTGCCGTGCCAGCAAAATATGCCTCGCGTGCCAGTCTTGGCACGCGTGCCAGTCTTGGCACGCGTGCCAGTCTTGGCACGCGTGCCAGTCTTGGCACGCGTGCCAGTCTTGGCACGCGTGCCAGTCTTGGCACGCGTGCCAGTCTTGGCACGCGTGCCAGTCTTGGCACGCGTGCCAGTCTTGGCACGCGTGCCAGTCTTGGCACGCGTGCCAGTCTTGGCACGCGTGCCAGGGGTTGCCGACCCCTGGTCTAGAGCATGGGATCTCATATTGTGCACCATAGTTATTAAAGGGAGTCTGTCAACAGGAAAATCAGTATCAAACAAATGACAGTATCTTGTATAGCAGCTTCTACATTTTCCAAAGATGTCTTTCTTATTTTCATTACAGCTCCATTCTCATCAAAATCAGGACTTTATTTGTATGCAAAATAGCTGTAATGGGCTTTAGGGGTGTTTCTTCACCCTCTGCTCTAGATAACTACCCCTACTCAATAAGATGTTTTAGTTGTTTAGTACCTATTATTAAAGATCTACATGGACCCACTAATTTCAATGGATGTATTCAGACCTTCGCTGGAGACATGCAATTCTATGAAGTCTATGGGTGAATGAAGATCACAGACCACATTAGTAGTTCATGTGTGGACGATCAGATAGAAATGTGATTGAAAATGTTTTGAAAAGAGTGGCTGTATGTCTTTCGTAGATCAATTATAAAAAAATAATGAAACAAATCCTCAAATAGGACCTTTGAGGATGCAAAACTTGGATCCTAAATGTCTGTTTTTAAATCCGCAAAATGGTTATGGATGTGAATACCACCTCACAATGCACAAACATTACTGTATAATTTCTGTCAAATGACATTCATGGAGTAGCTTGAAAATGTGTGCAGTCAAGTACCGTAGCTAATTTTTTTTTTTTTTTTTTTAATTGCTGCATGCAGGGATTTCAAAGCAAATTTAAAAAGGACTATTCATTCATTTGGACACAGGTACCTGATACCCAACCTCAGATCCTTTATAAACTACTATTCACTGATCAAAAACAGAACTAAAACTTAAAAGGGAAAGTGTTGCCAGAAAATTATCTATTTTTGTTACATTCATCAAAAATTCTTTAAGGCTAAGGGAGCGTTCACACTACCGTCGGAGTCCGACAGGTAGTGTCCGCTGCTAATGTCCGTTCAAAATCTTGCGCGGACATTAGCAGCGGACACTAGCTGCATCCATGACATTTTTCATTCATTTAAATGGAGATCAGGTGCGTTCTTTTACTGTCCGTGCCTATCCTTAACTGTCCGTTCACAAAGATGTCCGACTTTTCAAGCGGACAGCAAAACCCGACATGTTGGATTCTGAACGGACATTGGCAGCGGACACTAGCTGTCGGACACAGACGGTAGTGTGAACACCCCCTAAGGCCCCACGGGACGTCTTGCAGCACTAAAGCACTGCAGGAAAAACCGTGGCGGCAACACATCATGGTTCTTCCTGTAGCGCTTTAAACAAAAAGTTTGCAGAGTTTTCCTCCGCAGACTGTCTATTACAATTATATCTATGGGGAAACCACTTGCGTTTCCGTAGATATAATTGAAAGGCTGCAATTTCCGAAACCGAACCAGTTTTGGAAATCGCAGTGTGTCTGCGCTGTGGTTTTAAACGCAAAGTGGGCATGGGATTCGCATGAATCCCATCCACTTTGCAGTTACTGTAAAACCCCTGGCCTTCAGCTAAACCCACAGAATCGCCTTAAGAAAGGCTATTCTTCTCTTACCTTTAGATGTCTTCTCCACGCCGCCATTCCTTAGATATTTTTCATTTTCGTCCATATGCTAATTAGTTTTCTTGCAGCACTGGGGGCGGTCCCCAGCATTCAAACAGCATTGAGGACATTCTCAGTGCTGTGAGAAAACTATCCAACGCCGCCTTCTTCTTGTTCGCCTCCTCCGCCTCTTCTTCCTTGTCCTGTCACGTCTTCAAAAAGCGCCGACTACGCATGTCTGTCGCCATTTTCCTGTGGCCAAACAGGAAAGGACTCAAGAAAATGGCCAACGGACATGCGCAGTCGGCCATTTTCCTGTGGACGGACAGGAAAGAAGAGGTGGGGGTGGCAAACAAGAAGGCGGCGCTGAATAGTTTTCTCGCAGCACAGGGGACGCCCGCCATGCTGTTTTATTGCTGGGGACCGCCCACAGTGCTGCGAGAAAACTAATTAGCATATGAATGAAAACTGGGACATTAAGGAATGGAGGCGCGGAGAAAACATCTAACCTTTCGTTCACATCTGTGATCAGTATTCTGTTCGAGGAGTCCGCATTGGGACCTTCTGAACTGAATACTGAACGCAACTGCAAGCGGTGTGCAGTAAAAGCACACAGACCCCAAAGACTATAATGGGATCCATGTGTTGGCCGTGCACTGCCCATACAAATCATGTGGACAGGAAAAATAGATTGTGAACCATTTTCCTGTCCACATGATCCCTATCTATGGGGTCCGTGTGCTTTCACTGCACATCGCTTGCAGTTGCGTTCGGTATTCCGTTCGGGGAGGGGAAGGGGGGGGGGGGGTCCTCATGCGGATTCCCCTGGATGGAATACCAACGCAAATGTGAACAAGGTCTAAAGGTCTAAAGCTATTCCGACTTGGGTTTAGCTTAAAACAGGATTCTAATGATAGAATCTCTTTAGGAAAAGGTGCAAAGGTAAGATAGAAAGAAGAGTTAGAAGATAGTAACACCAAGAAACAGAACATATGATGAGGCCAATCCTATGAGCATGAACTACTAATACAAGTGAACACATATGTATACATAGTCACAAATGTTTAACCCTATAAGATGTTATTTTTGGTTGTCTTGTATGTGAATGCTATAACATGAGGAATGAGGTGAAGAGATGAGAAGTCCTCAGGGATTGATCAGCATTTCCTAATGTACTCCAGTTATATTTTTTCATTTACAAGCAGATGGGAATTGATAATGAAAGATTAAACAATAGTACAATAGTGTAATGTGAAAGACCAATTGTTTGTATTTGTCTTTCAAATAAGTTAATGTGATAACTCAGCCAAGAGCCTTTGTATATCCTTGAAATCTGGTATTGTGTTCATTATGTTATCTTATTTGTAAAATGGTGTAAAAAGCTGGACTCAATTACAATAAAATGAGACATTTATACTTACCAGTAGGCTGTATGTCTTTGTTTTCGAGCTCTGATCTAGGATTTTTTTCTAATTAGGTCTTCACAGTTTTCAGCAGAATGTAGTCTTGCACATCAAATTGCTTCAACAATATCAACTGTACACAATTTTTGTCTGGCATTTCTTATGATTAAATGTTCTAGCGGGAGAATTGGCTGGTATCACTTTAGAAGGTAGATCAGGAAGTCTTCACCTCAATGGATTGACACATTCAGGCCAGTACTCAGAGATGTCCTTTCTAATTTCTCAATTCCAGTTAGTTCAAGTCAATATCAAAACAATATCAAATCAATGTAATATTGGTATTGCAGAAATTCAAGTCAGACACGTTTCAGATGACAGGGGTTCCTTCCTCAGTGGCAAATAGTATATAGCATTAATACCATATATAGTTACCTATTACTACCGCTACCTTAGGTAGGCCCATGCTTTTTTTTAAAAAACTAGACTGTTACCTACTGAATTACAACAGCAGAGAATCATTTAAAAGACTGGCACTGGATTCCAGGGGAGGTAGGCAATGCTGTTTTTTATGTTTAATCACCTCTTTTGGTCCTCTGCTCATTATACTCTGTGGTCTGGTATAATAATAGTTTGTGGATGGTGAACTCCCAAAAATTGCAACAAACACCATATTGGCCACAATGGGACATTATACTGTGTGGTGGGGTCACTATGGGAATTGATTTTATAAGGTTTTGAAAAAAAAAAGTTAAAAATAATGTACAGTATACTGCAATACAGAAGTACTACAGAATACTGTATACTGCAGAGGCAATCAATCTCATATTTAAGTCCCGTTGTAAGGAAAAAGAAAAAAAAAAAAAAAAAAAAAAAGAGAAATAGTCAGAAACTCTTTTAGAAAATCTTATTACAATAAACACAGTTAAAGAAAAAAGTTCCACTATAAATATAAAAAATAACTGGTTTAGCTACATTTCTCTGAACTTTGAAAAATGTTATTTATCCTGTGAATGTTGTTAAAACAATGCAAAGTGAGAATTCTCATCCCCCCCATCACCTCCCTTCCACTCCCAAAAAAAGAATTAAAGGAAGTCATCAAAAAGTAATGCATAACAGAAATACCACACATTTATAGCTCAAAACCAAAAACAACTTTATCAGCCAAGAAGAAATAAAAATTCTTATTATATAGAAAAACAAGTAGGGTTTAAGAAAGTCCAAAGCTCAAGTTTCCAATCACTGCCATTGAATACAATCAAGGAAATCCCATAAATAGATTAAGTACTTATTCAGTTTTTTGTTTGTTTTTTTTTAAAAAAGCAGGAAGAACAACAATACAATCAAAATGTTTGCAATAAAGTAAAAAAAGATGCAAAAATAGCAGCACTGACTAACACTAATTTAAATGGGTTTGGGGTAGGGGATAAAGATCTAGATCACAAATGAATACTATATGGCAAACCTGGGATGTTCAACCGATTAATCCATGGAGACCACACCTTATGAAAATGCGGTCTGGAGTCACTTATGATAGCGTTCATCTTTTCAAACAACATGGCTGATAACATCTGAAATGGAAAGTTGTAATAATCTCAAACTGGAGGCTATGTAGATCATGTTGACCAATGGGATGTATTCCAGTAGCTTAAGGGGCATATACACTACCGTTGGTTACTGTCAGCAGCGTCAGTTACAAGATTTTAGCAAGGGAAACTAGCTGAACCATCAGTAATCTGTTAAAATTTCCATTCATTTCAATACGATTTTATCTTGTGTCCGTTTACACCCAATCTGTCAGAAGTCCGTTTTTTTTCCAGGGGACAAAAAAAAAAAAAAAAATCCTACATGCAGGACTTTTGTGTCAGTTTGAAAAAATGGATTCTTGATGGACGGCAAGTGTCCATTATTTTTTTTTAATATTGAAGTCTATGGGCAACAGACTTATCACGGACAGTAACCGATAGCCATCAGTCACTGTCCATTATTTTGTGTCCGTTTTCTTTTTGTGCATGCTCAGAAAGCAGAAGCAAAACAAAAAAACCAGACAGTATAAAAAAACCGACACTAACTGACAGTAAATGATGCTAACTGACACTAACTGATGCTAGTGTGTGATTTTTTTACTTGATACATAAAATGGATCTGTTAAAAAACAGATACATTACATCAATTAATGTCTGTTATGATAGGGGTCTTTTTTTTTTTTTTTTTTTTTTTTAACGGACACCTTCATTGCGGAATTCAATGGTAGTGTGAACCCTGCCTTATAGTATAGGTTTAAGGCTCAGCTGGAATACAGATGTTATGAAGGGCACCGCTGAGCCGTCCTATGGCTGGATACCCAGAAACAATATACTAAAGGATATGTCAGCCAAATGTATAAATGTGTATAAATGTGTCACCTGTTAAAGCCTCTAAAACGTGGGAGAAATCTCTAGCTACATACATTATAATTTGGTTAGGACTAAATAAGTCCTGTGCAGAATTCCCAGAGATGGTTTCATGAGAGTGACCTACCAGATTCCTTCACTGATAAATGTACAGCTATCCCACAGGGTCATGGGAGTCGCTAGATCCCCCACCCCAGCTGCCATAAAGTCTAAATGAGTAGTGGTTGGAATGGTGTTTAGTTCATTATAGATGAAGACGAGTGAACCTCTATCCTTTGCCCTAAAAAGGCATAATATTTCAAAGCTAGTAGTCTGCATTAAAGAGGCAGTAGGTATGAGAGCCTTAAGGAAGTAAAAAATCTGGTGGATTCAGAGGGCCTCTTCCCGGAGGTGGTGTGTTGATATTGATGAAACATTCTTTAGTAGTGACTCGCTTATTAACCGGTTAAGGAAGTTACAGAGTAGCCTCCACCCAGTAAAGTCTGCTAGAGAAAGGCCTGGAGGGAACAGGGGGTTATAGAAAATTAGTTTACAGTTTAAGGTACAGAGCCCTCTCTCACCCTTATTCGCTAGTCTTTTTACATAACTGTAGCATATAGCACAGGGGTAGGCAACCTTTTTGTTCGGCATGCCGATTTAAATTAAAAAATCAAAGATGAGGTCCGCTCACTGTTCGTGTGTTCGAACGGGTTTCGAACCCCATTATAGTCTATGGGGAACATATACTCGTTAAGGGGGAAACCCAAATCCGTGTCTGGAGGGTCACCAAGTCCACTATGACACCCCAGGAAATGATGCCAACACCTCTGGAATGACACTGGGACAGCAGGGGAAGCATGTCTGGGGGCATCTAACACACCAAAGACCCTCTATTACCCCAACATCACAGCCTAACAACTACACACTTTACACATTCCAAAAAACCTCTATCAAAGTGGGAAAATACCTGGAAACCTTCTTTACTCCCCAAATGGATGAACACAAACCCCAATTTAAGCTCAACAAACAGTAACAACCACCCCTTTAAATCACGTTCCCCATGACAACCACGGATGGAATAGACAATGGGAAATGGGAGCCCTCACCCTTAACTGTCAGTTTGACTGTGTGTGTGTGTGTGTGTGTGTGTGTGATGTGGTAAGACCTTCCAAAATTCACTTTTCTAGCCCTTAACATGAGCCCTTCCAAACAAAGTTACAGGACCTTAAGCTGAGCTACCAGCAGAGATTGAGGCCCTTGGCATGAGTAGAGCCTTGCACCAGCAGTGTTTTTGGCACTTAGGGTGAGTTGAGCCTTGTACCAGCGTGTGTCCCTTAACATCAGGCGAGCCCTAAGTTCTGCACTTTGCACAAAAGTTCAACATTAACCTTAGTAGCCTTAGTAGGCCCGAGAACCAGGAACAGGTCTTGCAATGGCTGTCGGATAACGCTTAAAGCACATTGTCCACCAGCCAGTCAGCCTCTACCTCCTCTTACCCAACAGTCTTGTCCTCCTTCCACCCAAAATTCCCAATCTTCCCAGAACAATAACCCTAACTGTCCCTGCTCCCCAGAGCTGTTCTCCCTTCCTTTGACTGTACCGCAACCTGCCCCTCCATTTCGCGATTCCACGGACCTAACAGACGAGTATCTGTGTCCAGATGCTCAAACACTAGAGTCTCCTCCATCTCCGGTCGATTTGGTGGCGGATGACCAGCAACCCACCCTCATCGACGACGATGAGACGCAGTTGCTGTCAGGGCAGCCAGTTGACATGCGCATTGTGCAGGAGGAGGAGGCGAGACAGGAGTTGGAAGAGGAGGTGGTGGACGACGAGGACACCGACCCCACCTGGACAAGGCGGATGTCAAGCTGGGAAAGTAGTGTGGATGTTGAGGCAGGTGCAGCACCAAAAAGGGTAGCTAGAGGCAGAGACATGTCCAGAGGCAGAGGTCAGCTGCTTTGCCGAAGCCAGGCCAGACCCGGAATGTCCGAAGATGTTCCCTTTTGTACCCAGCCCAGAAAAACTCCCCCATCGAGGGCACGTTTCTCGAAGGTGTAGAGTTTTTTCAAGGAATGCGCCGAGGACAGATATAGTGTCGTCTACACAATTTGCCTCTCGAAATCGAGTAGGGGCCCTGAGAAGAGCAACCTGTCCACCACTTCAATGCACCGTCATTTGGAATCCAAGCACTGGAATCAGTGGCAGGCAGCAACGGCAGGACAAACGTCGCCCGCCGTTCATGCCACTGCCTCTGCTCACAGTGCTGGCGATGCACTCCAGAGGACGAGCCAGGACATCACTTCATTTGCCTCCGCCACTTTGTTGACTTCTCCTTCATCCTCTCCTGTTTTTGTCTTATCTCCTTCTCCTGCACCATCAAAGGCACCATCAGGCGCTTCTTTACAACAACCCACCATCTCTCAGACATTGGAGCGCCGGCAGAAATACACCGCTAACCACCCACCCACCCACGCAAGCCTAGAACGCCAACATCGCTAAACTGCTGGCCCAGGAGATGTTGGCGTTCCGGCTTGTTGAAACTCCTGCCTTCCCGGACCTGATGGCAACTGTGGCACCTCACTATGCCGTCCCTAGCCGTCACAACTTCTCCCAGTGTGGCGTCCCCGCCTTGCACCAGCACGTGTCACTCAACATCAGTTGGGCCCTTAGTTCCGCGCTTTGCTGCAAGGTCCACTTGACCACCGACACTTGGACAAGCGCCTGTGGTCAGGGATGCTGCTTATCTTTAAGGACAGGCAGGGTGAATGTGGTGGAGTCTGGTCCCGGGGTGCAAACTGAGGTACCCTATCTCCTCTCCCAGGCCAAAATTCATGGCAGGAGTAGACTGAAACCCTACGATGCTGCAACCTCCACTCCAGCTACTAGCGGCAAACGCTAAAACACTGGTGTGGGGAGACGTCAGCAGGCAGTGCTGAAGCTCATCAGCTTGGGGGACAGACAGCACAGTGCCTCCGAGGTCAGGGTTGCCATCCTGGCTGAGATGGCATTTTTTTTTCCCTGCTACACCTGGGGCCTGGCATTTTTGCGCCTGTGATAATGGCTGGAACCTGGTAGCGGTTCTGGAGCTTGCCAGCCTCCAACACGTTCCATGTTTGGCCCACGTCTAACCTAGTGGTGCAATGTTTTTTGAAAACATACCCAAATGTACCGAAGCTACTGTTGAAAATGCGGCGCTTGTGCGCCCACTTTTGCAAGTGTACAGGAGTCGCTGCTAGCCTAAAAACACTCTAGCAAGGCCTACATTTGTCCAAACACAGGCTGTTGTCCGTCATTCACACACGCTGAAACCCTACAATACCATATCTTGAGCAGGGTGTGTGAGCTGCACAGACCTTTGATGGAGTTCCATCTACAAAACCCAAGGGTTCCTCAAAGTCAGCTCCCAAAGTTTCTGCACCATGAGTTTCCAGGGGTGGCAGAGTTATGGCTAGGGGAAGAGGCATGGATAGGGATGATGTCTAGGGGCAAAAGCAGTGTGGATGTGGAGGCAAGCTAAGCAGCAAAAACTGGGGGTACAAGCTAAGGCATGGACTGGGGTGATGTCTAGGGGCAAAAGCAGTGTGGATGTGGAGGCAAGCTAAGCAGCAAAAACTGGGGGTACAAGCTAAGGCATGGACTGGGGTGATGTCTAAGGGCAAAAGCAGTGTGGATGTGGAGGCAAGCTAAGCAGGGAAAAAGGTGGCTAGAGGCAAAGGGATGTCCAGAGGCAGAAGACAGCTGCATGACAGAAGCTAGACCTGAGCCAGCAAGGCCCAAGATGCCCTCTTTTCTAGCTTCCTTAGAAAAATTCCCCCATCGAGGCCACGTTCCTCGCTGGGGGAGATCATTTCTAAATGTATAGGTCGAGGACAAACAGTGTGGTTTACACACTTTGCAATGCGACTCCCCATCTCCCAGGCCTTTCATTCCAGGCTAAAGTACAGCACAACCCACCCACATGCCCAAGGCTTCAACGGCCTCATTTCAAAAATTCTGGCCCAGGAGATGTTGGGGTCCCGGCTTGTGGACACTCTGCCCTTTTTGGGCCTGCTGGCTATTGCGCCACCTCACTGTGCCGTCCACACCAGCACTTTTCCCCAAACATGAGGCGGTCCCTAAGTTCAGCGCTTTGCCCAAAAGTTCCACGTGACCAGCTATGAATGGACAAGTGCATGCGGACAGGGACGCTACCTTTCAATCTTGGCACAGTGGTTGAATGTACTTGAGGCATGGACCGGGTCGCAAAATGTGGTAGACTCTCCCCACACAACATTCCTGGGAGGAGGGCTGAAACACCACCCTCCTCCTCCGCTGTTAGATTGACCCCAGCTACGAGCTGGAAACGCAGCAACACTGGTGTGGGGAGACGTCAGCAGGCCGGGCTGAAGCTCATCAGCTTGGGGGACGGACAGCACACTGCCTCTGAGGTCAGGGATGCCATCCTGGATGAGATGGCAATTTGTTTATCCCCGCTGCCCCTGGGGCCAGGCTTTTTTGTCTTGTTGGAGGGCTCTGGAGCTTGCCAGCCTCCAACACGTTCCATGCCTGGCCCACGTGTTCAATCTAGTGGTGCAACGATTTTTAAAAACATACCCCAAATTAGCAGAGATAAGGGTGAAAGTGGGGCACTTGGACACCCACTTTCCCAAGTCTACAGTACCTGGAGCTAGCCGCAATACACTCCAGCAAGGCCTACATCTGCCTGAAGCACCTACTGTTGTGCGAGGTCACCACACGCTCAAACCCTAGATACCGTATGTTGAGCAGGGTGTGTGAGCAGCAGAGACCTTTGATGGAGTACCAGCTACAAAACCCAAGGGTTCCTCAGAGTCAGCTCCCTCACTTTCTGCACCATGAGTTTCCATGGGTGGCAGAGTTATGGCTAGAGGCACAGGCATGGATAGGGGTAATGTGTAGGGGCAAAAGCAGTGTGGATGTGGAGGCAAGCTAAGCATAAAAAACTGGGGGTAAAAGCAGAGGCATGGACTGGGGTGATTTCTAGGGGCAAAAGCAGTGTGGAAAATGGTGGCTAGAGGCAAAGGGATGTCCATAGGCAGCAAGGGCAAAGATGCAAAACTCTCCCGTTTCAAGAATTTTCCTGACTTGTCTCCCCACAAAACATTCCTGGGAGGAGGGCTGAAACACCACCCTCCTCCTCCTCCGCTGTTAGATTGACCCCAGCTACGAGCTGGAAACGCTGCAACACTGGTGTGGGGAGACGTCAGCGGGCCGTGCTGAAGCTCATCAGCTTGGGGGCCAGACAGCACACTGCCTACAAAGTGAGTCATGCCATCCTCGATGAGACGGCAATGTGGTTTTTGCCACTGCACCTGGGCCCAGGCATGTTGTCATGTGTGATAATGGCCGTAACCTGGGATCGGCTCTGTAGCTTGGCAGCCTGCAACATATTCCATGCCTGGGCCACATTTTTAACTCATTGCTGCTAATCTTTTTAAAAAGGTACCCCAATGTTCCTGAGCTACTGGTGAAAGTGTGGCGCTTGTGCGGATAGTTTTTAAAGTCTATAGTTGCCGCTGCTAGCCTCTATGCACTCCTACAACGCCTGTACCTGCTGGAACAACGGCTGTTGTGCGACGTCTCCACACTGCTGGCACTAAACATATCATGTGTTGAGCAGAGTGTGTGAGCAGCACAGACCTTTGATGTAGTTCCAACTCCAAAACCCTCGGGTTCATCAAAGTCAACTCCCTCAGTTGCTCAACCATGAGTGGCCATGGGTGGCAGACTTATGTGAAATCCCATCCCATCCATTGCACTGGACACGAAACATTAGCATGCGCTCAGCACAACTCCGGATATGGCAGCTGCGTTAAGCAGGGTGCAGGGTACAACACAGACCAGGCCCGAGCACCAGGAACAGGTGTTAGAAATACTGCAGCATCCGCCATTTCCTTCCAATTTTGGGGTTTTGGACCCGCCACCGACTTGTCTGGACCTCAGTGGGGATCATGAGACACAGTTGCCATCAGGGCAAGCTGTGGTCATGTGCGGTTTGCAGTAAGGAGGCAGTGCGCAATTGGAAGAGGAGTTGGTGGATGACGAGGCCACCGACCCCACATGGACAGGGGTGATGTCTAGGGGCTAAAGCAGTGTAGATGTGGAGGGAAGCTAATTCAACAAAAAAACAGGGTAGAAGCAAAGGCATAAACTGGGGTGATGTTTAGGGGCTAAAGCAGTGTAGATGTGGAGGGAAGCTAATTCAACAAAAAAACAGGGTAGAAGCAAAGGCATAAACTGGGGTGATGTTTAGGGGCTAAAGCAGTGTAGATGTGGAGGGAAGCTAAGCAGCAAAAACAGTGGGTAGAAGCAAAGGCATGCAAAACTCTACCCTGTTGGAAGACTTATTCCTAGGTCTGGAACACGTTAATGGCCCCCCCTGGACAAATTACTGCCACTCAGGGGCCTAGTGTCACCAGGAGGGACAAGTATAGGCGCATGTTGTGGGAATACCTGGCCGACACCAGCTCTGTCCTCTCCGATCCCTCTGTGCTCTACTGCCTACACTTATTTTTTCATCTTTTTTTCTGCACTGCACATCTCTTGCCTACTTCCTTTGGGATCTTAGAAGTGGTGGTCCACTTCCAAAGGTGGTAATTTCAGGGCTGGAGTTGTCAATAGACAGTGTAACGGGAGTAGCTGAGATATCGCTGTCTTAACCACTTTTTGGCACAAAATTAACTTCCAAAGCCAAGTATGGTGCAAGTATATGATGCAAGGACACCTACACACCTATCTCTGACACATTGGGGAGTTCACCCTCATGCGCCCTTTTGGCCTGCACCATCATGCGCCTCTTCCCAGCCACTCCACATCTCCCAAGCTTTTCATTGCAGGCAGAAGTACAACACAACCCACCCCCATGCCCAAGCCTTTAACAGCCTCATCGAAAAACTGCTGGCCCTGGAGATGTTGGTGTTTGTTTATGCTTCTGGATACTCAGGCCTTCCGTCAGCAGATGGCAGCTGGGGCACCTCCCTATGCTGGGCCTAGCCGTTACTACTTCTCTTGGTGTGCTGTCCATGCCTTGCGCCTGCATGTGTCCCATAACATCAGTCGGGCCCAGAGCTCTGCGCTTTGCTGCAAGGTCCACTTGACCACCGACACATGGACAAGCGCCTGTGGTCAGGGATGCTGCAGTGCTTATCTTTAATGACAGGCAGGGTGAATGTGGTGGAGTCTGGTCCCCGGGTGCAAACTGGGGTGGCCTATCTCCTCTCCCAGGCCAAAATTCATGGCAGGAGTAGACTGAAACCCTACGATGCTGCAACCTCCACCCCAGCTACTAGCGGCAAACACTGTAACACTGGTGTGGGGAGATGTCAGCAGGCCGTGCTGAAACTGATCAGCTTGGGGGACAGACAGCACAGTGCCTCCGAGGTCAGGGATGCCATCCTGGCTGAGATTGCATTTTTTTTTCCCTGCTACACCTGGGGCCTGGCATTTTTGCGCCTGTGATAATGGCTGGAACCTGGTAGCAGATCTGGAGCTTGCCAGACTCAAACACGGTCCACGCATGGCCCACGTTTTTCAACTTGTTGGTGCCATGTTTCTTTGAAACCTACACCATTGTGCCTGATATACAGGTCAAAGTGGGGCCATTTTCGTAAGTGAGAACTAGCCTCTGCTAGGCAGCAAACATTCAGAGCACACTCCTCTCATCTTCGCACCGTTGGCTGGCGGAGGAAGACGAGGGGGTTGGAGTGGCATCTGATGTCCCTGTCCCACACGAGGCTAGAGGGTGCACTTCAGTGCATCCCATTGCTTCACCACAAATAGTGTGAAGGGGAGTGGAAAATGGAGGAAATGGAGAGTGACCCTTACAGTTGGGGCCAGCAAAGGCATGCCAAGTAACACACTGGCACACATGGCTGACTTCATCTTGGGTTGCTTTTCAACACATATTTCACACCATGAAGAACAAATAATACTGGATTTTTACAAGCCTCGAACCCCGGTCTAGGTCTAATGTCTGTTCCTTTCTTATATTAGGGGAGAGGGAAAAAAATTACTTCAGTGATACGTTTAGCGTACATAGACTGACTATTAATGTGTATCCCACTTAGTGTTGTTAGGGTTACACACCGTCACAACCTGGCTAAAGCTTCTATAGCTGTTAATAAAGTCAACATAACTTTACGGTATCCAAAAAGACAGCTGGTACCGACAGAGAGCAAGACAAATGTCAACCAAAGCTGTGAGCTCTGAACACCCACAGTGACTTTGGCGTCATCATCATTATAAGGGAGCGGGTGGTAATAAATAACTTGGCAGTGCCTAAAACCCAAAAAGCTTATACAACTATATTTACATTAAGATACACAAATGACACTTTTCAGTAGCATGTCATGAGACAAGCTGATAAGATCTTCCTTTGTGCAGTGCTATTTGAAAGTTAAACGCTGCCTTTATTTTAATTCTGGAGAAGGTGCAGACATTAGATTTAGAACATGTTGTCTTCATTGTCCAAATCCTCTATATAGGTAATGTGTTTTTCGGGCCGAGCTGTCTGGGAACGAGCTGGTGCAGCACTGACAACCTGGGTGAATATGGCAAGAGCCTGAGATGTAGGGTGAATGAATCCCCAAATTATTTGGGGAATTTCCACTCAGAAACTGGCACTATATACCAGTAGCAAAAATTGTGGGTGCACATAACCCCAATATATTCTTTGAATTCCCAGTCAGACAATGGCACTATATGGCAGTAGGAAAAATAGTGGGTGTATATAGCCCCAATTCTATTGCTAGGGGACTTGCAGGGTATTTCTGGGGTGAAGGTGGGGGGGGCACACCGTTGGAACGGGGATTTGGGGTGTATATATGGGGTATATGGGAATACACTGTCAGTGTATTCCATTCAGGATGCTGGGAAAGCTGGGTTGCGGCGATTGAGCCCGTCAGTGCCACGTTACACTGACAAGCTTCTCCCTGGAATTGAAGTTATATGTAACCCCAATATATTCTTTGAATTCCCAGTCAGACAATGGCACTATATGGCAGTAGCAAAAATAGTGGGTGTATATAGCCCCAATTCTATTGCTAGGGGACTTGCAGGGTATTTCTGGGGTGAAGGTGGGGGGGCACACCATTGGAACGGGGATTTGGGGTGTATATATGGGGTATACGGGAATACACTGTCAGTGTATTCCATTCAGGATGCTGGGAAAGCTGGCTTGCGGCGATTGAGCCCGTCAGTGCCACGTTACACTGACAAGCTTCTCCCTGGAATTTAGCTCTTATAAGAGCTGTTGTGGTTGTCTTCTCCTTCCTATCCTAGCCTGTCCCTGCCTACCCAGAATCTAAGCCCTAGCTAACTGGACGGAAACCTCCGTCCCCGGTGAATTGCAAGCTCAGAATGACGCGAACCTGGGCGTCGCTGTTCTTTTAAATTAGAGGTCACATGTTTTCGGCAGCCAATGGGTTTTGCCTACTTTTTTCAACGTCACCGGTGTCGTAGTTCCTGTCCCACCTACCCTGCGCTGTTATTGGAGCAAAAAAGGCGCCAGGGAAGGTGGGAGGGGAATCGAGTAATGGCGCACTTTACCACGCGGTGTTTGATTCGATTCGAACATGCCGAACAGCCTAATATCCGATCGAACATGAGTTCGATAGAACACTGTTCGCTCATCTCTACATATAATCTTAGCGGTATATGATAGTGTGTAGGAAAACAATAGAGGAGATCAGAGCAGTGCCTTAAGCAAGACTGGTGCCTTCAAGTGAGACTCCAAGGCCTCCAACTACAGACAGTCCATAGTATTATAAATGGAACAAGCATACTAGTCTAGCTGCAATATAGTATTTGTAGAGAATTGGGAAAAACAGATCTACTTGTTTCTGAAAATACCTAGTGTCTCTCTGAATGCACAGTCTTTTATAGGCCCAAATGTAGTGAAAGATTTCTCTTTGCAGTTGTGCGAGAGAGCAGGAAGTTACTGGAGTCGGCAGAGTGCAGAAATAGTAAGGCGTTTATGTCAATGAGACCATTTTAATCGTATTAATTTTGCGCACCCAGAAAACAGTGGGATAGTGCCATATTGTAAGGATTTTTTCAGGAGATTCAGGATCAGAGTGGCATAATTCCATTTCAAGAAGCGGTCAAGGGAATTGCACAAGTTAATGCCTAGGTAGGGTAGATAGTTGCCCAGTGTTTAAAAGCCAAGGGGGAAAACAATGAGTTTTCTTATTGCAGTGTGAATATTACAATGAAGAATTTCCGATTTGAATGTTTAACAAAGTATTAAACTTAAGACCTGATAATCATATGAAGTGTGTAAGTATTGTTAGAATCATATCCTCCATCTTGTATTTTGTCATAAATCTTTCTCTAGCAAAGATAAGTGTTTTGTCTCAAAAAGGAATTGGTT
Organism: Leptodactylus fuscus; assembly: GCF_031893055.1. NCBI lineage: Eukaryota > Metazoa > Chordata > Amphibia > Anura > Leptodactylidae > Leptodactylus > Leptodactylus fuscus. Next base: position 194,633,945 of record NC_134265.1, read on the forward strand.
AGACTAATTAACATGGGCTACCAGGCAATGGAATGCTAATGAATCCTTATCTAGCTGATCGACTTCAGATCTGCACCTTTGTGTCAATAGTGTAAACACAGGACTTCTATAGTCTATTGAATGTTAGATCCAAGAAGTGACACCAGGCCTTTGATCTCTAATTATCTTCGGAGCCTTGAGAGACACATATACAATGACTGGGGTGGGGGTTAGCTTCCTGGTGGAATGTAATGCTTTAGCCAATGGATAGAGGCTACTATTCCAAATCCAATCCTGGTATGTTATGTTATAAGTCCAACCTGCTTTTGTCTGTATAAATATCGCCTATCTGTAACAATAAATCAGAACTCTTTTGATACACCACCATCTTGTGTCTTAATTAGAGATGAGCGAACACTAAAATGTTCGAGGTTCGAAATTCGATTCGAACAGCCGCTCAATGTTCGTGTGTTCGAACGGGTTTCGAACCCCATTATAGTCTATGGGGAACAGATACTCGTTAAGGGGGAAACCCAAATCCGTGTCTGGAGGGTCACCAAGTCCACTATGACACCCCAGGAAATGATGCCAACACCTCTGGAATGACACTGGGACAGCAGGGGAAGCATGTCTGGGGGCATCTAACACACCAAAGACCCTCTATTACCCCAACATCACAGCCTAACAACTACACACTTTACACACTCAATACCACCTCTCTGACAGTAGGAAAACACCTTGAAACATGTGTATTTGGCACTTGCAGTGAGGAGAGCTTGTCACCAGCAGTGAATTTGGCCCTTGTAGTAAGTTGAGGTTGGCACCAACATTTGTTTTGAAAATCAGGGTGGATTGAGCCTCTAACCAGCAGAGTTTGGGCAAATTCATGGTGGAGGGAGCCTCTAAACACCCCAGTTTGGGCAAATTCATGGTGGAGGGAGCCTCTAAAAACCCCAGTTTGGACCAATTCATGGTGGAGGGAGCCTCTAACCAGCCCAGTTTGGGCAAATTCATGGTGGAGGGAGCCTCTAAAAAACCCAGTTTGGACCAATTCATGGTGGAGGGAGCCTCTAACCAGCCCAGTTTGGGCAAATTCATGGTGGAGGGAGCCTCTAACCAGCCCAGTTTGGACCAATTAATGGTGGAGGGAGCCTCTAACCAGCCCAGTTTGGACCAATTAATGGTGGAGGGAGCCTCTAACCAGCCCAGTTTGGACCAATTCATGGTGGAGGGAGCCTCTAAACAGCCCAGTTTGGGCAAATTCATGGTGGAGGGAGCCTCTAAAAAACCCAGTTTGGACCAATTCATGGTGGAGGGAGCCTCTAACCAGCCCAGTTTGGACCAATTAATGGTGGAGGGAGCCTCTAACCAGCCCAGTTTGGACCAATTCATGGTGGAGGGAGCCTCTAAACAGCCAAGTTTTGGGAAATTCATGGTGGAAGGAGCCTCTAACCAGCCCAGTTTGGACCAATTCATGGTGGAGGGAGCCTCTAAACAGCCAAGTTTTGGGAAATTCATGGTGGAGGGAGCCTCTAACCAGCCCAGTTTGGACCAATTCATGGTGGAGGGAGCCTCTAAAAAACCCAGTTTGGACCAATTCATGGTGGAGGGAGCCTCTAAACAGCCCAGTTTGGGCAAATTCATGGTGGAGGGAGCCTCTAACCAGCCCAGTTTGGACCAATTAATGGTGGAGGGAGCCTCTAAACAGCCCAGTTTGGGCAAATTCATGGTGGAGGGAGCCTCTAACCAGCCCAGTTTGGACCAATTCATGGTGGAGGGAGCCTCTAACCAGCCCAGTTTGGACCAATTAATGGTGGAGGGAGCCTCTAACCAGCCCAGTTTGGACCAATTCATGGTGGAGGGAGCCTCTAAACAGCCCAGTTTGGGCAAATTCATGGTGGAGGGAGCCTCTAAAAAACCCAGTTTGGACCAATTCATGGTGGAGGGAGCCTCTAACCAGCCCAGTTTGGACCAATTAATGGTGGAGGGAGCCTCTAACCAGCCCAGTTTGGACCAATTCATGGTGGAGGGAGCCTCTAAACAGCCCAGTTTGGGCAAATTCATGGTGGAGGGAGCCTCTAACCAGCCCAGTTTGGACCAATTCATGGTGGAGGGAGCCTCTAAAAAACCCAGTTTGGACCAATTCATGGTGGAGGGAGCCTCTAAACAGCCCAGTTTGGGCAAATTCATGGTGGAGGGAGCCTCTAAACAGCCCAGTTTGGGCAAATTCATGGTGGAGGGAGCCTCTAACCAGCAGAGTTGGTGGAAATCAGGGTGGAGGGAGCCTCTAACCAGCAGAGTTGGGGGAAATCAGGGTGGAGGGAGCCTAGTATTAGCAGAATTGTGCAACGCTTATGGTGGATGAGTATGAGGATGCGGAGGAATTGGAGAGGTTGAGTACAGACATGGAGTTTCATGTTGGGGTGCTTTACACAGGTGGGCACAAAAATGACGGCTCTACCCAGTGGTGGTTCATTTTTATCAAAGTGAGCCGGTCGGCACTCTCAGCTGACAGACGGGTGCGCTTGTCAGTGATGATGCCACCGGCTGCACTGAACACCCTCTCAGATAGGACGCTGGCGGCAGGACAGGACAGCACCTCCAAGGCATATAGGGCAAGTTCAAGCCACAGGTCCAACTTCGACACCCAATACGTGTAGGGCGCAGAGGGGTCGGAGAGGACAGGGCTGTGGTCGGAAAGGTATTCCCGCAACATGCGCCTATACTTCTCACGCCTGGTGACACTAGGACCCTCCGTGGCGGCACTTTGGCGAGGGGGTGCCATCAAGGTGTCCCAGACCTTAGACAGTGTGCCCCTCGTTTGTGTGGACCGGTGAGAACTTGGTTGCCTACTGGAGGAACTGCCCTCCCTGCCGCCAACGTCACATGCTGGAAACATCTCCATCATATTCTGCACCAATTGCCTGTGGCAAGCATTGATGCGATTGGCCCTCCCCTCTACCGGAATAAAAGACGAGATGTTGTTTTTATACCGGGGGTCAAGGATAGCAAAGATCCAGTACTGGTTGTCCTCCATGATTTTGACAATACGCTTGTCGGTTGTAAAGCACCCCAACATGAACTCAGCCATGTCTGCCACAGTGTTAGTTGGCATGACTCCTCTGGCCCCACCGGAAAGTTCAATCTCCATTTCCTCCTCATCCTCCATGTCTACCCATCCGCGCTGCAACAATGGGACGATTCGAAGTTGCCCGGAAGCCTCCTGTATCACCATCACATCATCGGACAACTCTTCTTCCTCCTCCTCCTCCTCCATTAAACGCAGTGAAGCGGACAGATGTGTGGACCTACTCTCCAGCTGTGACGGATCGGATGCTATCCCTAACTCCTCTGTGTGATCTGAGTTATCCCTGATGTCAATCAGGGATTCTCTCAGAACACACAAGAGCGGGATTGTAAGGCTCACCATCGCATCCTCAGAGCTCACCCTCCTTGTGGACTCCTCAAAGACCCATAGGATGTCACAAAGGTCTCTCATCCATGGCCACTCATGGATGTGAAACTGAGGCAGCTGACTTTGTGGAACCCTAGGGTTTTGTAGCTGGTATTCCATCAAAGGTCTCTGCTGCTCAACCACTCTATTCAACATCTGAAACGTTGAGTTCCAGCGTGTGGGGACGTCGCACAAAAGCCGGTGTTGTGGCACATGCAGGCGTTGCTGGAGAGATTTTAAGCTAGCAGCGGCTACTGTCGACTTGCGAAAGTGGGCGCACATGCGCCGCACTTTCACCAGTAGCTCTGGAACATTGGGGTAGCTCTTTAGGAAACGTTGCACCACTAGGTTGAAGACGTGGGCCAGGCATGGAACATGTTGGAGTCCGGCAAGCTCCAGAGCTGCTACCAGGTTCCGGCCGTTATCACAAACGACCATGCCTGGGCCCAGGTGCAGCGGCTCAAACCATATTGCCGTCTCATCGAGGAGGGCATCCCTCACCTCGGAGGCAGTGTGCTGTCTGTCCCCCAAGCTGATCAGCTTCAGCACAGCCTGCTGACGTCTACCAACGCCAGTGCTGCAACGTTTCCAACTCGTAGCTGGGGTCAATCTAACAGCGGAGGAGGAGGCGGTGGCGGAGGAGGAGGCGGTGGCGGAGGAGGAGGCGGTAGAGGAGGAGGAGGAGGGGGGTGTTCTTCTCGTGGCCCTGCCAGGAATGTTAGGCGGGGAGACGAGGTACACCGGGCCAGTTTGGGAAGCAGTCCCAGCCTCAACTACATTCACCCAGTGTGCCGTCAGTGAAATGTAGCGTCCCTGTCCGCATGCACTTGTCCACGCGTCGGTGGTCAAGTGGACCTTTGTGCAAAGCGCGGAACTAAGGGCCCGCCTGATGTTGAGTGACACGTGCTGGTGCAAGGCGGGGACGGCACACCGGGAGAAGTAGTGACGGCTAGGGACGGCATAGCGAGGTGCCGCAGTTGCCATCAGGTCCAGGAAGGCGGGAGTTTCAACAAGCCGGAACGCCAACATCTCCTGGGCCAGCAGTTTAGCGATGTTGGCGTTCAAGGCTTGCGCGTGTGGGTGGTTAGCAGTGTATTTCTGCCGCCGCTCCAATGTCTGAGAGATGGTGGGTTGTTGTAAAGAAACGCCTGATGGTGCCTTTGATGGTGCAGGAGAAGGAGATAAGACAGGACCAGGGGAGGATGAGGTAGAAGTCAACAAAGTGGCGGAGGCAGATGAAGTGGTGTCCTGGCTCGTCCTCTGGAGTGCATCGCCAGCACAGTCAGCAGTGGCAGTGGCAGAGGCAGTGGCAGAGGCAGTGGCAGTGGCGTGAACGGCAGGCGGCCTTTGTCCTGCCGTTGCTGCCTGCCACTGATTCCAGTGCTTGGATTCCAAATGACGGCGCATTGAAGTGGTGGACAGGTTGCTCTTCTCAGAGCCCCTAATCAATTTCGAGAGGCAAATTGTGCAGACAACACTATATCTGTCCTCGGCGCATTCCTTGAAAAAACTCCACACCTTCGAGAAACGTGCCCTCGAGGTGGGAGTTTTTCGGGGCTGGGTACGAACTGGAACATCTTGGGAGATTCCGGGTGTGGCCTGGCTTCGCCTAAGCTGCTGACCTCTGCCTCTGCCTCTAGCTACCCTTTTTGGTGCTGCACCTGCCTCAACATCCACACTACTTTCCCCGCTTGACATCCCCCCTGTCCAGGTCGGGTCAGTGTCCTCATCATCCACCACTTCCTCTTCCAACTCCTGTCTCATCTCCTCCTCCCGCACAATGCGCCGGTCAACTGGATGCCCTGACGGCAACTGCGTCACATCATCGTCGATGAGGGTGGGTTGCTGGTCATCCACCACCAAATCGAACGGAGATGGAGGAGACTCTAGTGTTTGAGCATCTGGACACAGATGCTCCTCTGTTAGGTTCGTGGAATCGTGACGTGGAGAGGCAGGTTGAGGGACAATGAAAGGAGCGGAGAACAGCTCTGGGGAGCAGGGACAGTTTGGGTTATTGTTCTGTAAAGCTTCGGAATTTTGGGAGGAAGGAAGACAAGACTGTTGGGTAATAGGAGGAGAGGAGGCAGAGTCTGACTGGCTGCTGGACAATGTGCTGTAAGCGTTCTCTGACAGCCATTGCAAGACCTGTTCCTGGTTCTCGGGCCTACTAAGGTTTGTACCCTGCAGTTTAGTTAATGTGGCAAGCAACCCTGGCACTGTGGAGTGGCGCAATGCTTGCTGCCCCACAGGAGTAGGCACGGGACGCCCTGTGGCTTCACTGCTACCTTGCTCCCCAGAACCATTCCCCCGACCTCGCCCACGGCCTCGTCCACGTCCCTTTCCGGGAGCCTTGCGCATTTTGAATTCCTAGTTAGAAATTGGCACTGTATACCAGTAGTAAAAATTGTGGGTGCACGTAACCCCAATATATTCTTTGAATTACCAGTCAGAAACTGGCACTATATGGCAGTAGCAAGAAATGAGGGTATTTGTATTCCCAATATACTCTTTGAATTCCCAGTCAGACAATGGCACTGTATACCAGTAGTAAAAATTGTGGGTGCACGTAACCCCAATATATTCTTTGAATTACCAGTCAGACACTGGCACTATATGGCAGTAGCAAGAAATGAGGGTATTTGTATTCCCAATATACTCTTTGAATTCCCAGTCAGACAATGGCACTGTATACCAGTAGTAAAAATTGTGGGTGCACGTAACCCCAATATATTCTTTGAATTCCCAGTCAGACAATGGCACTGTATACCAGTAGTAAAAATTGTGGGTGCACGTAACCCCAATATATTCTTTGAATTCCCAGTCAGAAACTGGCACTATATGGCAGTAGCAAGAAATGAGGGTATTTGTATTCCCAATATACTCTTTGAATTCCCAGTCAGACAATGGCACTGTATACCAGTAGTAAAAATTGTGGGTGCACGTAACCCCAATATATTCTTTGAATTCCCAGTCAGAAACTGGCACTATATGGCAGTAGCAAGAAATGAGGGTATTTGTATTCCCAATATACTCTTTGAATTCCCAGTCAGACAATGGCACTGTATACCAGTAGTAAAAATTGTGGGTGCACGTAACCCCAATATATTCTTTGAATTCCCAGTCAGAAACTGGCACTATATGGCAGTAGCAAGAAATGAGGGTATTTGTATTCCCAATATACTCTTTGAATTCCCAGTCAGACAATGGCACTGTATACCAGTAGTAAAAATTGTGGGTGCACGTAACCCCAATATATTCTTTGAATTACCAGTCAGAAACTGGCACTATATGGCAGTAGCAAGAAATGAGGGTATTTATAACCCCAATATATTCTTTGAATTCCCAGTCAGACAATGGCACTGTATACCAGTAGTAAAAATTGTGGGTGCACGTAACCCCAATATATTCTTTGAATTACCAGTCAGAAACTGGCACTATATGGCAGTAGCAAGAAATGAGGGTATTTGTATTCCCAATATACTCTTTGAATTCCCAGTCAGACAATGGCACTGTATACCAGTAGTAAAAATTGTGGGTGCACGTAACCCCAATATATTCTTTGAATTACCAGTCAGACACTGGCACTATATGGCAGTAGCAAGAAATGAGGGTATTTGTATTCCCAATATACTCTTTGAATTCCCAGTCAGACAATGGCACTGTATACCAGTAGTAAAAATTGTGGGTGCACGTAACCCCAATATATTCTTTGAATTCCCAGTCAGACAATGGCACTGTATACCAGTAGTAAAAATTGTGGGTGCACGTAACCCCAATATATTCTTTGAATTCCCAGTCAGAAACTGGCACTATATGGCAGTAGCAAGAAATGAGGGTATTTGTATTCCCAATATACTCTTTGAATTCCCAGTCAGACAATGGCACTGTATACCAGTAGTAAAAATTGTGGGTGCACGTAACCCCAATATATTCTTTGAATTCCCAGTCAGAAACTGGCACTATATGGCAGTAGCAAGAAATGAGGGTATTTGTATTCCCAATATACTCTTTGAATTCCCAGTCAGACAATGGCACTGTATACCAGTAGTAAAAATTGTGGGTGCACGTAACCCCAATATATTCTTTGAATTCCCAGTCAGAAACTGGCACTATATGGCAGTAGCAAGAAATGAGGGTATTTGTATTCCCAATATACTCTTTGAATTCCCAGTCAGACAATGGCACTGTATACCAGTAGTAAAAATTGTGGGTGCACGTAACCCCAATATATTCTTTGAATTCCCAGTCAGAAACTGGCACTATATGGCAGTAGCAAGAAATGAGGGTATTTGTATTCCCAATATACTCTTTGAATTCCCAGTCAGACAATGGCACTGTATACCAGTAGTAAAAATTGTGGGTGCACGTAACCCCAATATATTCTTTGAATTACCAGTCAGAAACTGGCACTATATGGCAGTAGCAAGAAATGAGGGTATTTATAACCCCAATATATTCTTTGAATTCCCAGTCAGACAATGGCACTGTATACCAGTAGTAAAAATTGTGGGTGCACGTAACCCCAATATATTCTTTGAATTACCAGTCAGAAACTGGCACTATATGGCAGTAGCAAGAAATGAGGGTATTTGTATTCCCAATATACTCTTTGAATTCCCAGTCAGACAATGGCACTGTATACCAGTAGTAAAAATTGTGGGTGCACGTAACCCCAATATATTCTTTGAATTACCAGTCAGACACTGGCACTATATGGCAGTAGCAAGAAATGAGGGTATTTGTATTCCCAATATACTCTTTGAATTCCCAGTCAGACAATGGCACTGTATACCAGTAGTAAAAATTGTGGGTGCACGTAACCCCAATATATTCTTTGAATTCCCAGTCAGACAATGGCACTGTATACCAGTAGTAAAAATTGTGGGTGCACGTAACCCCAATATATTCTTTGAATTCCCAGTCAGAAACTGGCACTATATGGCAGTAGCAAGAAATGAGGGTATTTGTATTCCCAATATACTCTTTGAATTCCCAGTCAGACAATGGCACTGTATACCAGTAGTAAAAATTGTGGGTGCACGTAACCCCAATATATTCTTTGAATTCCCAGTCAGAAACTGGCACTATATGGCAGTAGCAAGAAATGAGGGTATTTGTATTCCCAATATACTCTTTGAATTCCCAGTCAGACAATGGCACTGTATACCAGTAGTAAAAATTGTGGGTGCACGTAACCCCAATATATTCTTTGAATTACCAGTCAGAAACTGGCACTATATGGCAGTAGCAAGAAATGAGGGTATTTATAACCCCAATATATTCTTTGAATTCCCAGTCAGACAATGGCACTGTATACCAGTAGTAAAAATTGTGGGTGCACGTAACCCCAATATATTCTTTGAATTACCAGTCAGAAACTGGCACTATATGGCAGTAGCAAGAAATGAGGGTATTTATAACCCCAATATATTCTTTGAATTCCCAGTCAGACAATGGCACTGTATACCAGTAGTAAAAATTGTGGGTGCACGTAACCCCAATATATTCTTTGAATTACCAGTCAGAAACTGGCACTATATGGCAGTAGCAAGAAATGAGGGTATTTATAACCCCAATATATTCTTTGAATTCCCAGTCAGACAATGGCACTGTATACCAGTAGTAAAAATTGTGGGTGCACGTAACCCCAATATATTCTTTGAATTCCCAGTCAGACACTGGCACTATATGGCAGTAGCAAGAAATGAGGGTATTTGTATTCCCAATATATTCTTTGAATTCCCAGTCAGACAATGGCACTGTATACCAGTAGTAAAAATTGTGGGTGCACGTAACCCCAATATATTCTTTGAATTCCCAGTCAGACACTGGCACTATATGGCAGTAGCAAGAAATGAGGGTATTTGTATTCCCAATATATTCTTTGAATTCCCAGTCAGACAATGGCACTGTATACCAGTAGTAAAAATTGTGGGTGTATATAGCCCCAATTCTATTGCTAGGGGACTTGCAGGGTATTTCTGGGGTGAAGGTGGGGGGGCACACCGTTGGAACGGGTATCGGGGTATATATCGGGTATACGGGAATACACTGACAGTGTATTCCATTCAGGATCCTGGGAAAGCTGGGTTGCGGCGATTGAGCCCGTCAGTGCCACGTTACACTGACAAGCTTCTCCCTGGAATTTAGCTCTTATAAGAGCTGTTGGTTGTCTTCTCCTTCCTATCCTAGCCTGTCCCTGCCTACCCAGAATCTAAGCCCTAGCTAGCTGGACGGAAACCTCCGTCCTCGGTGAATTGCAAGCTCAGAATGACGCGAAGCTGGGCGTCGCTGTTCTTTTAAATTAGAGGTCACATGTTTTCGGCAGCCAATGGGTTTTGCCTACTTTTTTCAACGTCACCGGTGTCGTAGTTCCTGTCCCACCTACCCTGCGCTGTTATTGGAGCAAAAAAGGCGCCAGGGAAGGTGGGAGGGGAATCGAGTAATGGCGCACTTTACCACGCGGTGTTCGATTCGATTCGAACATGCCGAACAGCCTAATATCCGATCGAACATGAGTTCGATAGAACACTGTTCGCTCATCTCTAGTCTTAATCAGTTCTCCAGGCTTAAAGATGATGGCTGCAGTCCATCTAGGCCTGTTAATTATTTAATTTGGAACCCTGCAACATACTCTTATGAGGACCATTTGATGTCCCCAACAGTATCGTAATAATGTTTCGGGTGGGTAAGAAGTGGTTTAGTAATTGTATGGAGCATGTTATTTGGAAAAAGATAAACTTTATATTCCTGCTTCTCAATGTGTACATCAGAGAGGTCAGGGTTAGGTTCTGTGAGTAAGATCTGCATCAAATTGCATCTCTAATACTTTTGGTCAGATAGCAGGATGGCTGTTGCTGGATAGCCAATTCCAGCTTAAAGAGGACCTTTCACCAGTTCGGGCACATGCAGTTTTATATACTGCTGGAAAGCTGACAGTGCGCTGAATTCAGTGCACTATCGGCTTTCCCAATCTGTGCCGGTACGGTAGCGCTTTACAGTCAGAAGGGAGTTTCTGACACTTAGCCAGGGACGCCCTTCTGCCCAGCAGCGCCTATCGCGCTGTAGAGTGTGAGCGGGGAGGAACTAGTGTAGTGTTGGTGCAGGGGAGAAGTAAGAATAGCCTCTAGTTTCCTTTAAATCCCACAAACAATCTGCAATTGCAAGAGAATGAAGAACCCATCTAATCTTGCTCTCTGCCTTGGAGGAAAGCTTGTCCACAGGGGTAGCGGAATGATCTAACATTGCATTAAGGAAGGGATTAAAGTCTCCACAACAAACAAATTTAGGGCAAGTTCTCTGTTCCAGGACGATACATGGTTCTCAGAAAAGGGTAACCAAAGTCATCATGATCATCAGAGAGTTAATTAGACAAAGTGGTTGGTCATATAGGTGACATTATGATTGTTTCCACTTTAATGGAGCCTACCTATATGTGGTTCAATTTTTGTACAAAGACAGCTATCTGCTTCTCTGCTTTTGGTCTGGTTAGGTGCATGTCCCAGGAGGGTGTAACGAGAATGGAAACACTTCATTATGGAGGGAATAATGAAGTGCAATTCCATAATACATATGCCAGATTGTAGTCATAATACAGAAAAACTAAGGTTTTTGGAGAGCGACCGCTAATGTTATTTTTCACTTGATTTGCAAGGCTTATTGCAGTCTCTAGAGAAGTTGATCGGCATGGTCATCATCTCTGGGTATATTAAAATTTTTAGGGCAGTCAAGAGCTCTGCGGATATCATCCATGTGAAACGAGGGGCAGGGTCAGTTTGCAGGATCAGGGCCGAAAATAGTTGGGAAATGGTTTCTTGCAGTGATGTAATAGACTCAGGAACACCACTTAAACATATATTTGCACTCCTGGATCTGATTTCTAAGTTGTCTACAAGACAGAGTCGGCAACCTCGTCCATTCTGTCCTACCTCTGATACACTGGAGCGGAGGTCATGAATTTGTATAGTGAAATCAGTAATAGCTTTAGAAAGTTGAGCGAAGAGTAACGGATTCATTTTCACAAAAAGGGCAGTTGGTTCCATGTCACCTAACCCGTTGTAGACCGGCAGATCCTGTTTAGAAGTAAATAGCAAAGTTGTGCTGCCATGAGGTGAACTGCACTCGACTGTACCAGAGGGGCCTGGAGACCACAATAGCGCCAGAGGAGTTTCCTTTCTAGGTTTCCAGTGCTTGGGCTTCTGAGAAAGGGTAGACATTAATTATCACAGTTAAGAGTAGGGTAGAAGGTAAAATGCTCACTGGTAGCTAGTATGAGTCAAAAAGTTGTGGCTGGGACTCTATTCAGGTATGTGTGGCAGGATCATGCTGCAACACAGAGTGTATAATGATTCTGACTAAGACAGTAGTCTTGCAGTCTTAGAGGAAGATGGTGGAGAGGGCTGAGGTGAGACTCGATTTATTTCAAACACCACAATCCAGGGGTAAGACAGGTGAGGGCACACGGGTGGTTTTAAGTAGCAATAATGGTGCAGGATTACAGGTATTGCACAGCCAATATGGATACAAAGTAGTCCCGTGTATATACAGGTGCACTGTATAAATTGGTGCTTAAGATATATTGATGCATTATATGTGGTATTACTTCTGGGTCACTGTATATTGTTGTGCCTGGGAATGATAGCCTCAGGAGGAGGGGTACACAAACTCTAAATGCAAGAGGCTCCAGCCTCAGCCAACTGTGCAGGCCACCATAGAGGGTATAACCTGGGCTATGGAGGCTAAGCTTTCTCCCTCCCAGAGCGATTTATCCCACGATGACATGGTGAGGGGGAATCTTTCTGATTCAGGTCACAGACCTCAGGCAGCTATCATAAAATTATAGGATACCACAGTCCCAGACACCCCGAAAAAAGCAGTACTGGGATTTGGGGTGAATACCGCAGTTTGACAGAGCAGGATGATGTGTTGTGGCTGCCTGATATTAGTCGATATCTTTGCTGAAATCAAGGAGCTTTTGCAAAACAAGACAGCTTCAGGTCCCAGAAGGCCATGCCTCCCCCCCACACACTTTTTTTAAAAATTTTATCAGGATTAACTCTGTAGAAGTAGTAGGAGCTAACACAAACATATACATTTGGTATAGTCATAAACATAATGAAAAAGTAAAAACAGCATAAAACTAAATGCAAACAATGTTGAAAGTTTTTTTTCAGCGTGAAAACATAGTAAAACATATGTACCTCCAAATAGTACAGTCTAAAAATTCAACTTGTCTTGTAAAACACAAGCACTCATATATGCGTTCCAACCCAGTCTACTTCCTGAAGGGGTTAATCCCTTAAGGCTGCAGCCACATATTGTAAAATTAACAAAAATAAAAAATGCTACAGCTAAAATGCTGTATTTCACTATGTGTGACCTTAATGTGTGGCCTAAAGTGCTTTTCAAAGATCTCACAGAAGGTCATCATTGTAATCAAATCACAGTTTTAGAAATGGCTGGATTAGTCCAATGAAAAAAAGGATAAAACAACTTTTAATAGTCTTATTAAAAAATAACCCCAAATACACACACATTATATATATATATATATATATATATATATATATATATATATATATATATATATCTCCTACTAATATTCTAAATGTGAGAGTTTGGATGTTTGAAAGAACAACTTCAGTGCCAGGCCAACTTGAGAGCTGCTGGAGCAGGCGAATCATCAACACCAACAACGGGCTCATTATATGGCTTCCCAGCGAGCTGCTGAGATGCCGGAACAATCCCAGGCACAGCGCAAGGAACGAGTACAGCGACAGGCCAGCTTCAGAGCTGTTGAAACGCTGGAGCATGCGGATCATCAACACCAACAACACGCTCATTATATGGCATCCCAGCGAGCTGCCAAGATGCTCAAACAATCACAAGCATACTGCGAGGAACAACTTCATCAGCAGGACAGCTTAAGGGCTGCCGAAACACCGGAGCAGCCAAACCGTCGACGGCAGCACTTTGCTGAATATAGGCGGATCATGTACTCCAACAATCCGCAGAGGCTAGTGTGTGTAATATATATATATATATATATATATATATATATATATATATATACTCACCGGCCACTTTATTAGGTACACCATGCTAGTAACGGGTTGGACCCCCTTTTGCCTTCAGAACTGCCTCAATTCTTCGTGGCATAGATTCAACAAGGTGCTGGAAGCATTCCTCAGAGATTTTGGTCCATATTGACATGATGGCATCACACAGTTGCCGCAGATTTGTCGGCTGCACATCCATGATGCGAATCTCCCGTTCCACCACATCCCAAAGATGCTCTATTGGATTGAGATCTGGTGACTGTGGAGGCCATTGGAGTACAGTGAACTCATTGTCATGTTCAAGAAACCAGTCTGAGATGATTCCAGCTTTATGACATGGCGCATTATCCTGCTGAAAGTAGCCATCAGATGTTGGGTACATTGTGGTCATAAAGGGATGGACATGGTCAGCAACAATACTCAGGTAGGCTTTGGCGTTGCAACGATGCTCAATTGGTACCAAGGGGCCCAAAGAGTGCCAAGAAAATATTCCCCACACCATGACACCACCACCACCACCAGCCTGAACCGTTGATACAAGGCAGGATGGATCCATGCTTTCATGTTGTTGACGCCAAATTCTGACCCTACCATCCGAATGTTGCAGCAGAAATCGAGACTCATCAGACCAGGCAACGTTTTTCCAATCTTCAATTGTCCAATTTCGATGAGCTTGTGCAAATTGTAGCCTCAGTTTCCTGTTCTTAGCTGAAAGGAGTGGCACCCGGTGTGGTCTTCTGCTGCTGTAGCCCATCTGCCTCAAAGTTCGACGTACTGTGCGTTCAGAGATGCTCTTCTGGCTACCTTGGTTGTAACGGGTGGCTATTTGAGTCACTGTTGCCTTTCTATCAGCTCGAACCAGTCTGGCCATTCTCCTCTGACCTCTGGCATCAACAACGCATTTCCGCCCACAGAACTGCCGCTCACTGGATGTTTTTTTTTTTTCGGACCATTCTCTGTAAACCCTAGAGATGGTTGTGCGTGAAAATCCCAGTAGATCAGCAGTTTCTGAAATACTCAGACCAGCCCTTCTGGCACCAACAACCATGCCACGTTCAAAGGCACTCAAATCACCTTTCTTCCCCATACTGATGCTCGGTTTGAACTGCAGGAGATTGTCTTGACCATGTCTACATGCCTAAATGCACTGAGTTGTGCCAATGTGATTGGCTGATTAGAAATTAAGTGTTAACGAGCAGTTGGACAGGTGTACCTAATAAAGTGGCCGGTGAGTGTATATATTTTTTAATATGACCTGGAGAAACCCTTTAAGTTTGGCAGATCACCCTCCAGCCCTCCTGTTATTACGATTGGTGTATAGAGCACTAGTCTTACATTTTCCCCTAGTTCTTATGCAGTGGTGTAACTAGGAATGGCGGGGCCCAGAGGCGAACTTTTGACATGCCCCCCCCCCCCCCCCTCGACCGACGACCTCGACCGACCCCTCCTACGCATTCCTGCGTGCTCTATTATGCCCCATAGTGGTCCCTTCACACAGTATTATCACCCATAGTGGCCCCTGCACGCAGTATTATCCCCCATGGTGGCCCCTCCATGCAGTATTATCCCCCATAGTGGCCCCTGCACACAGCATTATGTCCTTTAGTGGCCCTGCACACAGTATTATCCCCCATAGTGGCTCCTGCACACAGTATTATGTCCCACTGTAGACATCAATAAACAATTATTATACTCTGGGGTCTTTTCAGACCCCAGAGTATAATAATCGGAGATCCAGGGGGAGAAAAACATAAAAAAAACTCTGTTACTCACCTATCTCCTACGCTGTTGGCCTCTGAAGTAGTCAGTCAATCTTCAATGACGTCAGATGTCACATGACCCGGGACGCAGACCGGGGTTATGAGACGTCAGACGACTAGGCCGAAGTCTGTACGGATCGTGGAGAGGTAAGTAATAGTTTTTTTTTATGTTTCTTACCTCTCCCGGTCCGCCAATCATTATACTCAGGGGTCCGAAAAGACCCCCCCCTCCCCCGAGTATAATGATAGCAGCAGAAGCCGCTGTCGCCGGGCCCCTAATGTCCCAGGCCCTGCGGCAGCTGCCTCTGCTGCTATGGCGGTAGTTACGCCACTGTTCTTACACTAGGTTCACACCTGCGTTTGGGATGTCTGCTAGAGAACTCCCCCCACCCCCTTCCAGAAGGGAAACATGATTCGCTTAAAAAAAGCAGTTGCATCATATAAAGAGGAACCTGCAAGTTTTCCTGGGTACTTGGAGACAGCCATTTTTGGCATACCTATACAATTGAATGAAGCATTGGAAACACTAGTGTACCAGCAACTCACTCATATGGTGAATTTGGGGAAATTGCGGCCCTCCGTTCTTTAATTTAGTAATTCCCTATCCTATGAACCACTTAAACACAAAGACAGATTTTCAGTGTTTTTTATGCACAGTTTGTCACACATTCAAGTTTAAAATACACTAAATTCAAAGAGGGCATGTGTATAGGCACAGGTGTACACAATGTAATATACGGTAATCTTGGCAGTGAATAATTTTCCATTATTTTAATAGAAGAAAATTTTTTTTTTTATATATATATATATATATATATATATATATATATATATATACACACATATACACACACACACACATATACATATACACATACATCCACTTTATAATTTTTGTTAATATAGAAAATGTATCTGGCTCAATTAGAATCCCCCTCTATCTTTCGGTAGGACATGTTTCTCAAAGGTGGTAGTTTAACTGCCCAGATGAGGGCCACAATCACTGATTGGAGTGCTTTAGTATTTGAATACTTGAGTAAGAGTAGGATGGCTTGATACTGCTAATGAGATGACAATGACCTCAAATGGCAAGGGTAGACTACTTAACTTAATTTGAGGATAATGTCCTGAAGAAACAGGGGTGGGGGGGGCTCATAATTTAATTTTAAAATCAATTCTGGTGTCAATCGGGTGAGCAGCAGAGACCTTTGATGGGTGTTCCATCTACAAAACCCAAGGGTTCATCAAAGTCAGCTCCCTCAGTTTCTGCACCATGGTTTCCATGGGTAGCAGACTTATGTGAAATCCTATTCCATCCTTTCCACTGGACAAGAAATATTAGCATGCGCTCATCACAATTGCTGATATGACAGCTGCGTTAAGCAGGGTGCAGGGTACAACGCAGACCAGAGCACCAAGAGCAGGTGTTACAATGGCTAGCGGATAATGCTTCCAGCTGCTTTCCCAGCAGCCGGTCAGCCACTACATACAGTCGTGTTCATACCCAAGAGTCTGCCCCTCCTTCCTCCCAACATGCCCAATCTTCCCACCCTTGCCCCCTCCCAGGATCTCTTATCTAGCTGTGATGGCCTCAGTGATCAGGTTCAGCGAGGACTTCTGCCGGAAGACAACAATGGACTGGTAGGACCAGACCATGGTGGGAGGCACTGGATCACCATCAGGGAAAGGAGAGTATGCTTTTTTTTTTTTATTTTACCAGCTCTGGCCTATTTAAAATATAAAATCTTTGCCTTTGTGGGGTTTATTTTTTTGCCTAAAAGGTTGCCTTTGTGTTTTGTTTTTTTTTACATACATTACAGTTATATTGTAAAAAGCAAAGGTTTTAGCAGAATTCCACATCAGCATTACTTCTGAAAAAGCTTCTGAAATGGAAAGGATTTTAATGACCATGAGAAAAGCAGTTATGAGCCAGAAAAGAACCTGGATTATCCTGGCAGTTATTCCTGGCAGAAATTGTGTCTGCACTGCACCCACGAGGTGATGTCAATATTAGAAAGCACCGGGCCTTGCTACATTTCTAGGCTGCGGCTTCTGATGCTAAAAACATTAAAGGGGTATTCCCATGACGCTTGTTCACCAACCTGCATGCTGTGTGCTCTCTTCACTTCCTGGTTTTCTCGGCACATTGGTGGGCGGGGTTTCAATTGCTCTGCTATGTTTGCCGTCAGTAATGAGGGATTGGTTGTAAATGAATTACCACAGTATGAAGCTGATGTAGCAGAGCTGGATTTGAGTCAGTTTGTAATACATACAGAGGAACCAGACTCCCTAGCTCAACCCTTATCAGCCAAATTCAATTAAAGCGGCTGATAAGTGGAAGATAAAGAGTTCAGAAATCCCGGAGTTCTCACCTCCCCCCTCCCCTATCTGAGAGCAGGAGCTCCATTACTTGTCAGAAATACACTGCTCAGAGCTGCTCCCAGCCCCTCCCTCTTCCCTGAGAGGAAGCAGCTAACAGATAAGCTCAGAACAGCCCTGTGGCCATAGAAACACAGTGTAAACAATGAAGTGAATAAATTAAGATAATGGCCAAACAAAGCAGTTTTGATAAAGCAATGTATTTAGGAAAAGTCTTAAATCAACATAAACTAGCAGTATGGATAGGATGCTTTTCATGGGACAACCCCTTTTAACTCAGTGGGTCATGATAGCTAATGTATTGTTTCCTGTCCATAATAGATGCTCCATGTATTGAAGGTGACGTGCACCTTTCTTCACACGGACATTTATAAAAAGAAGCCACATGGCCATTAAGCATGGACAATTTTTCTATAGAAATAATGGCGGCTAGGTATTCTCCATCGAGATTATGCACTGCCATCAGTTAGTGGAACACAGTGTTTTCCACTAAGTGGCAGAGCAGCCACTGTACCGCCAGTTGCTTGGCAGGGCGCAAAATTGTAGACCAGACAGATGATTGAGTGCAGATTGCTGTTTACTGGGCAAACATTCTTTCACACATGACTAGCCTCTGCCTGAGACTTCGTATGCGTTTTATTGGCGTCGATGATCCGACTATATTCAGCAAATTGCTGCCGTTGATGGTTTGCCTGCTCCGACGTTTCGGCAGCTCTTAAGCTGTCCTGTAGCTTAAATTGTTCCCCACACCATGCCTGTGATTGTTCTGGCATCTCAGCAGTTTGCTGGGACGCCATATAATGAGCATGTTGTTGGCGTTGATGATCCACCTGCTCTGGCATTTCGTCAGCTGTCAAGATGGCCTACCACTTAACCCGTTCCGTGTGCTGTGCCTGTGATTGTTCCAGCATCTCGCTGGGACACCAAATAATGAGCTTGTTGTTGGCACCAATGATCCCCGTCAGCTCAGTTTGAGGAGAATTCTGTTGACTTCTGGCTATATTCATAGCTGTTGTTGTTTTAGAATTTTGCAACAAATTAGATTTTCTTTTTCCTGGCAAACTGCCAATTTGGATTAAAGGTGTTTTCCCATCCAGTGTGTCAGTATGTTGCCTGGAATAGATCAGATAATATGCAATTGCATGTACAGAATCCACTGAGGGTTAGCTGAGTATTTACATAGAGAGATAACAGACCTGGCTTTATCAGAACCTGAGATAAGCTGCAGCCAAGAGCAGTATAATATAGTATGTGAAAATAAATTCACAACAGTCGTGAAGTCATTTCATTTACCGGCATAAAAAGTAGCCTATGTTTTAACCTAGGTTACAAACTATGTACCAAATTTCATTCAAATCCGTTCATCCGTTTTTGCATGATTGACTAACAAACACACAAACCTTCATATTTACAATTAGTAGGATGACTGACGTTTGCATGGTACATGAAGAGAAGCAGATGGAGATGATAATGCTAACGGGGACCATGTACTAGGTGTGGATATGGCCTGCCTATAAAGAATATTATGGGATGAAGGAATAGAATGGTCTTTCTCACTTGGTGCCACTTCCAATTCCATTCTGCCAAGTGAGCTGGTGATGCCATTTCATGTCAGTACAGAGAGACCTAGTTACTACTTGTGTGTCGGCATGTCCATGGCAAATTATCTACTTGCAGATCTTGCATGTTTCCATTGATTTGTCATTTGGTAATGAACAAAAAAAAATTCCCATATACGAGATAACCACACTTTACTGCTGCCACAAATACCAGCACTGGAAATGTTTCTGCCAGTGCCACCACCACACAAGCCTTAGTCTTAGATCTACCCCAGACAGGACTTTTGGATCATGGGGCTGCAAATTGAGGGAATTCTTTCCATCGAAGCTGACACCAACCTCTTTCTCTGCCAGTAGTCAGGTATTATTTGTAATGGATAGAGATGAGCGAGTAGTATTCGATCGAATATTACAGTATTCGAAATATACGTACTCGGTCGAACACCACGCGGTAAACGCAGTAAAAATTCGATTCCCCTCCCACCTTCCCTGGCAATTTTTTTTATACCAATAACTATGCAGGTGAGGTGGGACAGGAAGTAGGACAATGTAGGCATTGCAGAAAAAAAGAAAACAAAACATATACAGTCATCGGCTGACTAAATCAGGTGACCTCCACTCTATGAGAATAGTGGTTGTCAGTTTCGGTTCAGATACGAAATAGAGAGGGATACACGTTCTGCCAGGGTTAGCTAATGATTAGAATATTTAGGCAGGAATCTTACACTAACAGCTCTTATAAGAGCTAAACTTAGAACTAACACTGCTTGAAGATTGTATATACACCATCTGTATATACAATCTTTTTGCAACTAATTTTTCCAAAAGCCCTTGTTAGGGCTCCAATTCCGTACCACCTTTTTCCCCAATCTACCTTTCCCATCTCCTGTCCTACACCTGTTGTAAGCTACATAGTTACATAGTAGATGATGGACTAATGTCTTTATCCAACCTCAAGTCCAACCTATAACCCTACAATCCCTACAGTGTTGATCCAGGGGAAGGCAAAAAACCCCATGAGGCTCATGCCAATTGCCCCATTTCAGGGGAAAAAATTCCTTCCCGATTCCAAATCTGGCAGTGAGTATAAAAACCCTGGATCAACGTGTCCTTAAAATCTAGAGTCTATAACCTGTTCTACTTTTCTCTTCAAGAAAGGCATCCAAGCCCTCTTTGAACTTGTTTAATGAATCCACCATCACCACTTCCTGGGACAGAGAGTTCTAGAGCCTCGCTGTTCTTACGCTGGGTTCACACCTGCGTCTGGGGTCTCCGTTCTATGGTTTCCGTCTTCTGCATGGCAGAAGACGGAAACCATAGACCGGGTCCGGCCGTGCGCGGCGGTGAGCGTTTTAGGCTAGCGTTTTATCCGGACACAGAGTAGTGCATGTCCGACTCTGTGTCCGGATTATAAAACCCGGTTTCGCGGCGGAGAGCGCAAAACGCTCACCGCCGCACAGCTTTCTCACCCATTCAAATGAATGGGTGAGAAAGTCTCCTGCAGGCTTCCGTCTCCTGCATCTGTTTTATGCAGGAAACGGAAACCTGCAATAAGGACCCATGAACGCAGATGTGAACGAGCCCTTACTGTGAAGAATCCCCTTCTATGTTTCTGGTGAAACCTTCTCTCCTCCAGACGTAGAGGATGTCCTCTTGTCACTGGCCTAGGAGTAAAAATATCCTTAGAAAGTTCTTTGTATTGTCCCTTCATGTATTTGTACATTGTTATTAGATCTCCCCGTAGACGTCTTTTCTCTAAACTGAATAACCCCAAGTTTGTTAATCTATCGTTGTACTCCAGTCCACCCATTCCCCTAATCATTTTGGTTGCCCGTCTTTGCACTTTTTCCAAGTACACTTATGTCTTTCTTATATATCGGGGCCCAAAATTGCACACAATATTCTAGGTGTGGCCGCACCAGTGATTTGTATAGAGGCATAACTATGTCCTTGTCATGAGAATCTAGACCTCTTTTGATGCATCCCATAATTTTATTTGCCTTGGCAGCAGCTGCCTGACACTGGTCATTAAAGGTAAGCTTGCTGTCCACCAAAATCCCTAAGTCTTTTTCATTGACAGTCTTACCCAGTAATTTACTATTAAGTACATAGTCATACATTTTATTACGTCGACCAAAGTGCATTACCTTACATTTGTCAACATTAAACTTCATTTGCCAAGTCTCTGCCCATGCTTCCAGTTTCCTTAGATCCCCTTGTAATATTCTACTATCCTCCTCATTATTGATTACCTTAAAAAGTTTAGTATCATCTGCAAATATGGACACCCTGCTTTGTAAACCCTCTACCAGGTCATTAATAAAGATATTAAACAAGAGAGGACCTAATACTGACCCCTGCGGCACCCCACTGGTGACTGTGGCCCAGTCTGAATATTTACCATTAACAAGTACCCTCTGTTTCCTATCAGTGAGCCAGTTGCTAACCGAAATTCATATGTTTTCCCCCAGTCCCAACATTCTCATTTTGCATACCAACCGTTTATGTGGAACAGTATCAAAAGCCTTTGAAAAGTCCAGATACACCACGTCTACTGCATTACCCATGTCCAGTCTTGAACTGACCTCCTCATAGAAGCTGATCAGATTAGTCTGACAGGACCGATTCCTCATAAACCCATGCTAATTGGGTGTTATAAGATTATTTACATTGAGATACTCCAGGATAGCATCTCTTAGAAAGCCCTCAAATATATTTCCTACCACAGAAGTTAAACTTGCTAGCCTATAGTTTCCAGGTTCACTTTTACACCCCTTTTTGAAAATTGGCACCACATTTGCTATTCGCCAGTCCTGTGGTACAGACCCAGTCATTACTGAATCCTTAAATATTAGATACAAGGGTCTATCTATGACCATGCTTAATTCCCTCAGAACTCGGGGGTGTATTCCATCTGGACCGGGCGATTTCTCCATTTTAGTTTTTTGCAGGCGGTGCTGCACTTCTTCCTGGGTTAAGCAGGTGACATTTAATTGAGAGTTAACATTACCCCCCTAATCATGTTGCTAGCCAAAGGATTTTCTTGTGTAAACACTGTAAAGGCGGCATTTAATACTTGTGCTTTTTCCTCATCCTCCTCCACCATTACACCCAGATTATTTTTGAGAGTGCCCACAGTCAGTTTTTATTCTCTTATTATTTATGTAATTGAAGAATAATTTTGGATTACTTTTACTTTCCTTGGCAATTTTTCTCTCAGCCTCAATCTTCGCCTCCTTTATTTGTCTTTTGCACAATTTATTTTTCTCCTTATAGTTTTTTAATGCTGTGTCGCTACTCTCTTGTTTTAGTACTTTAAATGCTTCCTTTTTATCCCTCATTGCATTCTGTACCGTTTTAGTTAGCCATATTGGTTTTCTATGATTTCTGGCCTGCTTATTCATAGAAAACCAATATGGCTAACTAAAACGGTACAGAATGCAATGAGGGATAAAAAGCTAGGTGTATACTTGCTATACAGTACGCTTATATCTAACATACAAAGGATTTGGGGCTCTATATACCTTGCCCATCTCCTGTTATATACATGTTTTGAGCTCAGTATATACTTCTAACATACAGAGGTATTTGGGCGCTATATACCTTGCCCATCTCCTGTTATATACTAGAAATGCGTAAAGCTAGCAGAAAGGGATGAGGACAGGAGTGTGGAAATGCAGCTGGGGGCCAAGGCCGCGGTCAAGCTACTGCAGATCCAATGCCTACTGGTGATGGGCAGCCAGCATTGCGCTCATCCACAATCCCTGGCTTGATGGCAACGTTAAGCAGGGTGCAGGGTACAACACTGACGAGGTCCGAGCAACAGGAGCAGGTGTTACAATGGCTAGCGGATAATGCTTCCAGCTGCATTTCCACCAGCCCATCAGCCACTACCTGCAGTCGTGTTCCTACCCAAGAGTCTCTGCCCCTCCTTCCTCCCAACATGCCCAATCTTCCAAGCTGAGTCATCCCACCCTTGCCCCCACCCAGGAGCTGTTTTCGGGTCCTTTTCCACTCTTCAACTCTGTTCAACCACTTCCCGAATCCCAGGAGCTAACAGACAAATTTGTGTGTCCTGATGCCCAAACATGGAGCATCCGCCATCTCCTGCCAATTTTGTGGTTGTGGACCCGCAACCAGTATTTCTCGTCCTCAGTGATGATGACGTGACACAGTTGCCATCAGGTTATGTGCAGTGGGCAGGAGGAGGAGCAGATGGAGGATTGGAAGAGGAGGTGGTGGACAACAGGGCGACTGACCCGACCTGGACATGGGTGATGTCTAGCGGGGAAAGCAGTGTAGATCTGGAGGCAAACGCAGCACCAAAAAAGGTGGCTAGAGGCAGAAGCATGTCCAGAGGCGCAGGAGAGTTGCTTCAGAGAAGCCAGGCCAGAGCCAGCAAGGCCCAAGATGTTCCCTGTCCTAGCCACTCGAGCAAAAACTCCCCCATCCAGGCCACATTCCTCTATGGTGTGGAGATTTTTCAATGTATGCGCGGAGGACAAATTTAGTGCGGTTTGCGCACTTTGTAACTCTAAACTGAGTAGAGGCTCTGAATAATGCAACCTTACCACCTCAGGCGTGTGCAGTCATTAAGGCAAGGCAAGCACTGGGCTCAGTGGGAAAGAGCAAATGCAGGTCAATCATCGTCCGGCATTGCCACCATTGCCTCTTCCGCTGTTTCCAGTGCTGGTGCTGCAGTACAAACCACCAGCCAGGACACCTCCATATCTGCCTCTTTGGGGACTTCACCTCCATCCTCCCCTTTTCCTGAACCATCATGCGCCTCTTCATCTCCCAGGCGTTTGTTCGCAGGTATAAGTACAGCACAAGCCACCCACATGCCCAAGCCTTAAACAGCCACATCTCAAACTGCTGGCCCCAGAGATGTTGCTGCTTAGGCATGTGGAGACTCAGGCCTTCCGTAAACTGATGGCAGCTCGCTATGCCGTCCCTACTACTTCTCCCGGAGACTACGTCTCCCACTGTGTCGTCCCTGCCTTGCACCATCACGTATCCCATAACATCAGGCGGGCCCTGAGTTCCGCGCTTTGCACTAAGGTCCACTTGACCACCGACGCGTGGACAAGCGCATGTGGACAGGGATGCTACATTTCACTCACGGCACACTGGGTGAATGTAGTTGAGTCTGGGACCGGGTCGCAGACTGGGGCGGCCTACCTCCTCTCCCCGCCCAAGATTCCTGGCAGGGCAGGGGTTCTTACAAACCCTCCATCTCCTTTTTTTTTTTGTAAAAACCTATCCCATTGTGCAGTGGCATAACTAGGAATGGCGGGGCCCTGTGGCAAACTTTTGACATGGGCTCCCCTACAGACCCTGCCCGAATGCCTCCCCCTCCTTTCTACACACGCACTATTATGCCCCATAGTGGCCCCTGTACACACTATTATAGCCTATAGTGGCCCCTGCACACAGTATTATTCCCCCATAGTGGCCCCTGCGCACAGTATTGTGCCCTATAGTGGTCCCTGCACACAGTATTATGTACTGTAATAAGTTTGCTGCCTGGGGAAGAAGGGGTTACAGCACTGAATGTGGCATTGTAACCCCTTCTTCCCCAGGCAGCAGAAAGAGAAGCAGGCAGCTGCCAGCACAGTACTATGTGCTGACAGCCTGCTCTACACACATGGGTTAACTGACCAGTCTGCACTCACTCTTCAGAAGACTTCAGCGCTATGCTGCTCACTGCATAAGTTGAATCCTCCCGCCACTATCTTCCTGCACAATGTCTCTGCCCCTCCCCCATTGTCAGGACGGACGCTGAGGATCTCCCCCGCCCAGAACCCAACACCTTAGGTGGCCTCGGGCCTCAGAAAAAAGTTAAATTTATTTTTTATTTCTTTTTTGGTGTATTAACTAGTGAGGGGCCCCAGGCCCCCTAAGGTGTCGGGCCCTGTGGCAGCTGCTACCACTGCCACCATGGTAGTTATGCCATTGCCAATGTGCCTGAGCTACTGGTGAAAGTGCGGCGCTCGTGCGTCCACTTTCGTAAGTCTACAGCAGCCGCTACTAGCCTGAAAACCCTCCAGCAACGCCTACATCTGCTGGAACACCAGCTGTTGTGCGAAATCACCACACACTGGAACTCAACATACCATATGTTGAGCAGGGTGTGTGAGCAGCGGAGACCTTTGATGGAGTACCATCTCCAAAACCCAAAGGTTCCTCAAAGTCAGCTCCCTCAGTTTGTCAACCATGAGTGGCCATGGATGGCAGACTTATGTGAAATCCTAGGCGTCTTTGAGGAGTCCACCATGAGGGTCAGCTGTGACGATGCACTAGTGAGCGTAACCATCCCGCTCCTCTGTGTGATGCGAAAATCCCTTATCGCAATCAGGGATAATGCACATTGAGGAGTCCGGGATAGGAGCAGACCCATCCCAGCTAGATACTCAGCGCACATTAATGTCAGCTTCTCAGCGTGGAATGACAGAGGAAGAGAAGGAGGATGAAGTGGCAGATGATGTCACTCTCACACACGAGGTTAGCGGGGAAGTTCAGTGTGTCCCATTGCTTCAGCGTGGATGGGGTGAAGGGGAGGAGGAAGTGGAGGAAATGGACAGTGACCCTTCCGGTGGGGGCAGTGAAGTCATGCCGATTAACAGTCTGGCACACATGGCTGACTTCATGTTGGGCTGCTTTTCCAGTGACAAACGCATTGTATACATCATGGAGAGTAACAAATAATTGATTTTTTGCAATCCTCAACCACCAGTATGAAAATAACATCTCGTCTTTCATTACGGTAGAGGGGAGGACCAATCGCATAAATGATTGCCACAAGCAACTGGTGCAGAATATGATGGAAATGTTTCATCAACCCTCGCTGGCGGCAGAGAGGAGAGTTCCTCCAAGAGGCTAACAACTGCCATCCGGTCCACACCTACCAGGGGAACACTCTCCAAGGTGTGGGATACGTTAATGGCATCCCCTCACCAAACTACTGCCACTGAGGGGCCTAGTGTCACCAGGAGGGAAAAGTATAGGCGCATGTTGTGCGAGTATAGAAAACAGGAGCCTCAACTATAACCACATGCAAACCCCAAAATTATATATAGAACTACAACAGAAAAACCATGGGAACCAAAAACGCAAATGAAATAAATCCACCAAAGAAAAAAGATAAAATATATAAATATTTATTGATAAATATTATAATATAAAATGGGAAAAATGTAGAGAATGTAAAATGTAGCCAGAGAGAAGAATCAAGACATTAAACAGGTGCGCAAAAAGCCAATAAATAAATCATCAATATTTGCATAAATACAATGGGGTGAGAGAATATTAAAAATACAGTGAAAAATGCATATATTTCAACAACCCAATTGTATGAAATAAATGACAGACAGCAGGTAACAATTAACCAATGCAATTGTATAGGTATATACTGTATATATACCATAAATATGCCCCGTAGAATATAGCCTATATGTAAACGAGATGCACATGTAACTCGGAACTCCACAAATCTGGAGTAGTACATCAACAAGCATATATTTAACTATAAGGCACAAAATAGGGCATACAGGGATACATACTAAATAGATGGAACCAAATGAGAAGTACATGTAGTCATGATGACAGAAACCGGAGCGGCACCTGCTGATAGACTTATACCAGGGACACCATCAACGCCTTTTCACTTCATGCGAGACTTCAATCAGGAAGATGAAGTGGGCATGTACCTGGCCAACCACAGCCCTGACCTCTCCGATCCCTCTGCGCCCTACACGTATTGGGTGTTGAAGTTGGACCTGTGGCTGGAACTGGCGCTTTATGCCTAGGAGGTTCTGTCCTGTCCTGCCCTGCCACCAGTGTTCTCTATCTGAAAGGGTTTTCAGCGCAGCCGGTGGTATCATCACTGATAAACGCAGCAGTCTGTCAGTGCTGACACTGATCAAAATGAACAGCCAATGGATTGACCCAGGATTTGCATCTCCACCACTGTAAAGCACCCCAACATGAAGTTGGATGTGTGTGCTCCAGCTCACCAGTTCATCCTCCTCCTCCACCATCACCGTTGAAAAACGACATTTAAAACCACCCTATTAAGGCTCACCTCAAGGGCCTAATATTATGCTCTGACAAGGCTCTATTCATCCAAAGAGCATAATATCATGCTCCTAAAAGGTTCAATTCATCCCGTAGGAGCATGGCTCAGTTTAAGGGCCTCTAACTTAATTTGGAAGGGCTCACTTCAAGGGCCACAAAAGTAATTTTTGGAGGTCTCACCACATCACACACACACATACACAATGACAGTTAACGGTGGGTGCTGTTTGATTTTCCCCTTGCCTATGCCATCTGTGGTTGTCATGGGCAACGTGATTTATAGGGGTGCATACTAATGTTTCTTTAGCTTGAAATTTGTCTTTCTGTCCATACTAATGTAGAGGAAAGAAGGTTTCCAAGTATTTTTCCACTTTCCATAGAGGTAATATTGAGTTTAGAGTGTCTAGTTGATAGGCTGTGATATTGGGGTAATACTGGGACTTGGGCGTGTTAGATGCCCCCAGGCATGCTTCCTCTGCTGTCCCAGTTGCATTCCAGAGGTGTTGGCATCATTTCCTGAGGTATCATTGTGGACTTGGCGATTCCAATTGGTCAAATTTTGGTTTCCCCTGAAACTAACATGTTTTTCCGGTAGACTATAATGGTTTTGATATTCGATCGAATAGTCGAATATTGAGGTCTACTCGAAATCGACTTTTCGAATATTTCACTACTCGCTCATCACTACTAATGAAATCATAAGTTTCAGTAATGTCATCTTCTCCATTTATCATGGTAATGGGATTTCTCTTAGTTCTCACAACAGATTTCCTGATAGCCTGTATACACTAGAGTACATGAATATTAAGACAACTTATTAGCTCAATTTATTAGCTTACTAGCCTCTGCCCGCGACTTTGTCTGCGGGTTGTTGGCGTCGATGATCCGCCTATATACAACAAATTGCTGCCATCGATGGTTTGCCTGCTCCGGCATTTCGGCAGCTCTCAAGCTGTCCTGCTGCTGACCTTGTTCTTCACACTGTGCCTGTGATTGTTCTGGCATCTCCGGAGCTTGCTGGGATGCCACATAATGAGCGTGCTGTTGGTGTTGATGATCCGGCTGGAATTTTCGGACACAGGGATACCTAACATGTATGTGTTTCACAGTATTTAACTACTTTTATATGTGTTCTAGTGAAAGGGGGTGCTTTGAATTTTTAATACTTTTTAATTTATTGTTTTATATTTACTATATTAACTTTTCTTTTTTTGCATTTATTAGACCCTCTAGGAGGTCTTGAACCCCAGGGGGTTTGATCACTAATACAAAGAATTACAATATATTGCAAAAACATTTACAATTTCTTTTGCAGGCTACATACCTGCAAAAGAAAGTCACTGCAAACAGGATGGGTAGCCTTTACAAGGCTCCCAACTGTCATGCCAACGTGACATCGGCCCTGGAGCTTGCTCCAGATGCCGGCGATCACTGGCAAAATGGAGCCGCCCATGCGCCACTGGGCAAATAGTGCTTCGGTCGGATACAGCAGACACCAGGCGGCTATGGCAAATGCACAACTTTGCTGACTCGAGTATAAGCCGAGGGGGGCTTTTTCAGTACAAAAACTGTGCTGAAAAATTCGGCTTATACTCGAGTATATATAATGTAGAATATTTTTGTGGGTCTGGGAAATGTGATGCTATTTTTTAGTTGTTATAACGGAAGTATTTAGTAGTTTTCTTAGTAAATTTGAAGCTGGAGAGACCTTCCGACAGTGAAGCTAAAGTCTGCAGCATGGTAGGAATGCTTAATTCTTATGATATCTAAGTTTCACTCTCAAAGCCGTTTCTCTGGTTTTCTGGGTGAAGTTGTATGACCCATTAGTACCTTCTGTTGTAAAAAAAAAAAAAAAAAAAAAAAAAAAAAAAAGTATCAAAACAGATGGTCCAATAATTTCTGTGGTCATTAGACTTTTACCTGAGTGTTATACTAGGACAACATATCTTTTATAAGACCGAAAGGATATAGCAATTTAATAAACTATCCCTGGAATAAACAAGATTTATATTGGGAACCTGACAGGGATATAGAGTTTCTTGAAAAAAAAACAAAAAACAAAGTTACGTAAAAGCCGATTTTTGTCCTTGGCTTATTCTGTTTCTATACTTTGGTAAGAATCCCCTCAATTCTGAACGTTTTGACAAACAGCATGGTGGTACCACAATGACAAGTGAGAAAAGGAAGAAGAGGTGATGCTATTATGTGATAAAATCAATAGCACATAATAGAGAACCCACAACATTACCGAACCCAAGTGGCTAGAGAATTGAAGGCCCCTTGACCCAACGAAGGGAAATTGGAGGATCTCATTATTTAGAGAATCATATTACAAAAAATGAAAAATTCTTAGAACGCTTTATAATTATATTGCAAAATAAGACTGTCACCACCAAAACACCTGTTTTGCATGACACCCTTCCCCCGCTACCAGGCCAACATATCTCACTCTCTCGAAGACTCCTTTGAAGTCAAACCACACTATCACCCACTTCCCCTGACAGGAAATTTACCAGACATAGCGGTAACAGGGAGCAGACTTTAAAGATGTTCCACTTTCTAAGTGAAGTTAAACCTTGACAACACGACTCTCAGGGGCTCTATCACTAGGAAAAGTCATTTTTAACTAATCACACCTTTGCATAGCCTTTAGAAAGTCTATTTCACACCTACCTTTTGTATGTAGATTGCCTCAGTGGTTTCTGAATAAGTCCGTTTTTATTCATATGCTAATTAGACTGGTGCACGATAGATCGTGCACACCTCTCCTATTGTTTCCTATGGGAGACTGCTGCTGCTGTGCTGATGACTCAGCTTCCTGTTTGCTTCACACACATAGAAGATAATAGGAGAGAGGAGGCTGCTGGGAACTTCCTGTGCTGGCTGGAAGCTCATTAGCATATTAATAAAAACGGACTTATTCAGACACCACTGAAGCAATCTACATACTAAAGGTAAGTGTGAAATAATCTTTCTAAAGCCTATGCAAGCATTTGATTAGATAAAAATGACTTTTCCCAGTGATAGAGCCCCTTGAACCAGGTCATTGGGCGTTTGTATGTTCATTGTAACACCACTGATATGATGTGTAAAGGATTATATATTTAATTTTTTTTCACATTCATTCTGTTTGTATCCCAGAAAAAAATGCCAGTATCCAACTTTATGCCTTTTATAAAAGATAAGGATACCAATAACCAACCTGGAATAGTGATCAATTATTAATCCAATTCACATCCCCGTAAACAGAAGTATAAAAAAAGTTACAGGTACATACATACATATAGATATGGCTAAAATGCTGAGTAAGAGTAGTAGAATAAGAAAGAAACTTGCTGATTGCAGTGCAGGGCTGATAACTTTGCTGTCTCTGTACACATTCACTTCCTCTGCACAGCCAGTTAGTTCTGCATGTGTATAAGCAGCAATAGTCATATGCTGCAGCTGCTGCTCATGTCCTATCCTCCGGATGTACTATATCCATAGTAGGAGTAGTATCCCACTGCAGGGGGCCCTAAAAGTGGTGAGGCCCTGGGCAAAAAAAGTGGCCCTGGGGGGAATAAAAGTGCGTCTTATAGTCTGAAAAATACGGTAATTTAATAGCGGTAGCTTGAACCTTCCCTTTTTATTAATAGAAAGCTAGCTGAAACGCTAGTCATTATGGTAGGGACGCACTATGTAACCACATTCAGTACCTGGAACTTTCACTACGGTGTAAGGGCTAGTTCACACGTGAGTATAAGGGGAGGTTTTTGACAGCGGATTTCGCGTCCAAAACCTCCCCTTATAATGGTGGTCTATGGAGACCGCCGGGCTTCTGTTCTCCGCTAGCGGCGAGCTGCTGCTAGCGGAGAAAAGAAAGGACATGTCCTTTCTTCAGGCGGAAGCCGCGCAGGTTCAGCCGCGCGGCTTCCGCCCCCGGCAGCTCCCTCCTATGTCGGCTCATTCATTTGAGCCGACAGCAGAGGGTTAAGGCGCGACAGCGATGGTCGCGGCGGGCGGGTTTTGACAAGAGAGAGACGCGGCTCGCCGCGTCTCTCTCTGTGTCAAAACCCGCGCGGGCAGTTCACGTGTGAACTAGCCCTAACTGTGAAGCACTAATTCATTTCCTTTGGCCATGTGATAAGGTTGGGTTTACAAGGTATTTTTCTCTACAAAAACTGCACATGCGTTTTCAACATAGAAACATGTGCATTTTATTAGTGTCTCTCTAACATCAAAGTGAAAAACGCCAGCACCCGTGGACTGGATGTGGCTACAGCTGCATCAGGTACAGGTTTTATTTGGCACTTTTTTTTTCCTGAGAACTGCATGTGTTTTTTGATTGCAGTAATGAGGAACAGGTTTTCTCTGCATTTCACATGTATGGTAAAGAGGGGAAAAAAATAAAAAAGTGTAAACCCAGTCTCATTGCCATTTATTCAGTAATTCAGATGATAAGAGCAATAGAAGTGCACAGTGTAAGGGCTCGTTCACATCAGCGTTGTGAACTCCGTACTTGAGGTTTCCGTTTCCTGCCTAAAACAGAGGCAGGAGACGGAAACCTGCAGGAGTCTCTCTCACCCATTCATTTGAATGGGTGAGAGAGATGTGCGGCCGTGAGCGGCGGTGAGCGTTTTATGCTCTCCGCCGCGAAACCGGGTTTTATAATCCGGACACAGAGTCGGACATGCAGTACTCTGTGTCCGGATAAAAAAAATCCGGTTTCGCGGCGGAGAGCATAAAACGCTCATCGCCGCTCACGGCCGGACCCGGTCTGAGCTTTCCGACTTCTGGCATGCAGAAGACGGAAAGCTCAGAACGGACAGATGAACGCAGGTGTGAACCTAGCGTCAAACAGTCTGAATACACTAGATTCACACTAATGTTCGGGCTTTTATTCTTTGGGGTCACTTGGAAACCTGAAAAATGGAAACCCTATCCACCTAAAAAGTGGTTACCCATGGACCCCATTGACTATAATCTTGCAGGATTTTTCTCTCCATATATTTTAAGTGGAATGGGGGGACAGAGTCCTCAAATGGTACCAAATAGAGGTGTGACCACAGTCTTATGTTGCACAAAATAGCCACAATTAAAGAAGCCCTTTCATGTCCTCAGGCACATGTGGTTTTATATACTGCTAGAAGGTGAAAACTGCCGGCATTCCTGTTATGTTCCCTGGGGCTGGAGAGATCAGTGCTAATACCACTATCTCTACACTGTCAGAAGGGTGTTCCTGACAGTCTAGCTCAGGGGTCCTCAAACTTTTTAAACAGTGGGCCGGAGGCAGAGCAGGTTGCACAGACATCGGGAGCGGTGCCCTCCAATAGGTAAAGTGAAGTGCGCTCCATGGCCTGGCCCGAGCTCCCCAGGAGCTTCATTATAAATGCACGCCTCCCGGCGTTGTCGGCGGGCCGCATGTGGCCCGCGGTTTGAGGACCCCTGGTCTAGCTGAACCATGAGGAACGCCTCCACTGACAGTATTCATCCATAGCCCTGTAATGTCAGAAGGGGCCAGCCAGCGATGATGCCAAGCTGTGAGTAACGCCAGTACCAGTCTATGGACAGTATTGTCAGGAGGGGCATTCCTGACAACCCGGCTAGACTGACAGGAACGCCATTCTGAAAGTGGGTAGAGATCGGTGCCGTTATAATAGCTCCAGCCCCAAGACACATAACGGGAAAGCTGACAGTGCGCTGAATTCAGTGCACTGTCGGCTTTCTAGAGGTATAGAAAACCGCATGTGCCCCAGATGGTGAAAGGTCCCCTTTAAATGTATTCGTTACTATGGATTTGTGGCAATTAATTAAGCTTTTTTCCTCACATAATAAGAGCCTCATATCCCTACTACCACGTAGATCATTTTAATGGAGAGACAGATAACTGAAGTCACTAGAAATATACTCTCAGCTATTTGGTGAAGTGAGAAAAGGTTCAGCATCAGAACCCAGCAATATGCAAAGTATTGCAAGTCCAAACACAAGAAAACCTACTGTGCTGCAACACCCGGCCAAAGGTTCAGTCCTCACTACCACAGGGAAGACGCTCTCTTCCCCTCAGTTCCTCCTTCCGATGTGCTCACTCCTTCCTTAGTCCTACTACTTCTCAAGGCACCTGCAGGCAGGACCTCAATGAGGTAAGTGCTGAGAACGAGGGTCTCCATGAGGGCGGGAGAACTGAAGCGAGGGAGATGCTGTGAGGCAGTACACATGGGGCGGTCTGAAGTAGTGGGAACATGGCAACTGCTCTATAGCTCTAACGAGAAGTGCTCATTTTGCTTCTCATGAAGAGTAGAGATAAAACATATTCATGGAATACCAAGGAGAAGGATGTATGCAACAGGATGGAAATGTTATAGGGCCACTGCCTGTGACTAAGTTCTCATGCTGTGGAAAAACCGCATAAAATAAAGTTCCCTCATTCTTTTAACTCTTTCACCTGCAGTGGCTGAGGCTTTGTCCGTGCAGGATGTGAAACCTCCATTGTCATTGGAACTGAGTAAATACTAGATAAAATGTAACTTTTAGTCCATATAATAGTTGAAATAAGGACCAAGGTTCAGCCTTCAGTTTCTGAAAATGATTGACTTCAAGGGTTAATCCTGCGGGATCTGCCTAGGGATCTATCAGCCCAGCCCCCACAAGATCCCAGAGGACTTCTCAGAGCTGTCTATAGGAGATTAGTTACTGCCATGTTTACATGTATATGTCTCAGTGCTAGAAAGCCTGTCTTCCTAGATGTCTCATGGAGATGGAGGCGCTCACACACCTTGCTCAGGCTTCATAGAGTTAATGGATGCTCTCCATGAAGTCATTAAATGCTCCATAAGCTTATGAAACTACTCCCTCATACTCCAAAGAAACAATACACACTATCTGTGAAGTGCAAACATCAGCTATATTGGACCTCTTCCCATTTTTACCTCCGCGCATTCCTAAAGCCGTAACTTTTTAATGTTTCTGTTCACAGAACTTCATTTTTGCAGGACAAATGGTACCGTAGTGGTGTCATATAAGGGTGCATGCACACGATGTAACGCAGCACTGATTCTTGTACGATAACTCGCGTAAGGATCAGCGCTGCAAAAAAGAATCCCATTGACTTCAATGGGTTTCGTTTAGCACGTGTAACACATTGAAATCAATGGGTCATAAA
Source organism: Leptodactylus fuscus (assembly GCF_031893055.1). Taxonomy (NCBI): domain Eukaryota; kingdom Metazoa; phylum Chordata; class Amphibia; order Anura; family Leptodactylidae; genus Leptodactylus; species Leptodactylus fuscus. The sequence continues at coordinate 194,668,348 of NC_134265.1, forward strand.
GCCTCCCATTGATTTCAATGTGTTACCCGCGCTAAATGGAACCCATTCAAGTCAATGGGATTCTGTTTTGCAGCGCTGATCCTTACGCGAGTTGTCATGCTATAATCAGTGCCGCGTTACATCGTGTGCATGCACCCTAACATTGCGAACAATGTATTAGGATGCTAGAAAAGTGCATTTGCACAACTTTCTTATGGGCTTTGTTTTTACTGTGTTCACTGTGCAGCCAAAATGACATATCACCTGTATTCTATGGATAGGTAAAATTACAGCGACACCAAATGTGTGTGTAAATATATATATATATATATATATATATATTTATTTATATATATCTATCTATATATACTAGCTTCTGCCCGCGACTTCGTCTGGGGGTTGTTGTTGGCGATGAGCCGCTAATATTTAGCCAAATGTGGTTGGTGGTGATCCACCTGCGTCCGCGTGTCAGCTCTGCTACATCTATGCATATGCGTAGCAGCCCCAGCTGTATGCACCTCCGTATGGAGAGCAGAGCAAGCTATGGTACCGCGCTGCCTCAGCTCGGCTACATCGAGCAATTCTGTGTTAGACACGGCTGCTGGTGAAATTTGACACAGTTTGCCCTCCCCCCCCAGCACAGTCCGAAGACCACATGCCCCTGTGTTACACACACAAACTGCTAGCGCTGCCTCAGCTCTGCTGCATCTGCTGGTTTAGAATGCAGGCTTGTGTTGTGTGAGAGTCTCTGAGCAGCTTGTGTGTTAGACACGGCTGAACGGATGTTGCTGAAATGTACAACAGTTCTCCCCCCTCCCCCATCCGAGGCAGAACAACAGATTCCCCGTCCTACTTACTGAAACGCTACAGCCTAAATACTCCTCTTGGCCACACACAGCCTGCATGTTCTGTAGTCTCCTGATCTTCTATGAGACTCCATTGTGTTCAGCTTACACTCTATCCGCCTCCCTCCTGTTTAGCTCCGTCCACAAATTAGCATGTAGCTCCGCCCACCACATAGCGTGAGCCTATGGGACGGCTAAAGGGCCTGTGATGTCATCAAAGGTCCTCAAACATAGTGTGTGTGTAAATTCGTGCTTAAAGAGGACCTTTCACCATATCCGGGCACAGGCAGTTCTATATACTGCCAGAAAGCTGACAGTGCGCTGAATTCAGCGCACTGTCGGCTTTCCCGATCTGTGCCCGGTGTGAAGAGCTTACGGCCCGGTACCGTAGCTCTTCTATGGTCAGAAGGGCGTTTCTGACCATTAGCCAGAGACGTCCTTCTGCCCAGCAGCGCCTATCGCGCTGTACTGTGGAGCGGGGAGGAACGCCCCCTCCCTCTGCTCACACAGCTTGTCCGTAGACTAGCATTATCAGGAGAGGGAGGGGGCGTTCCTCCCGGCTCCACAGCACAGCGCGATTGGCGCTGCGAGGCAGAAGGACGTCTTTGGCTAATGGTCAGAAACGCCCTTCTGACTGTAAAGCGCTACGGTACCGGGACCGATAGCGCTTTACACCGGGCACGGATCGGGAAAGCCAACAGTGCGCTGAATTCAGCGCACTGTCAGCTTTCTGGCAGTATATAACACTGCCTGTGCCCAGATATGGTGAAAGGTCCTCTTTAACAGTCATGTAGTGACGTCATTTACCAGGATAAAAAGTAGCCTATATTTTAATCGGAGTTCCTATCTATCTATGTGCCAAATTTCAGCCAAATCCGTTCAGCCGTTTTGCATGATTGAGGAACAAACACACAAACATCCAAACTTTAATATTTATAATATTAGTAGGAATAGGATTAATAGGATAGGATAGGATTACCGTATTTTGCGGACTATAAGGCGCACTGGACTATAAGGCGCATTACCCATGAGCGCCTTATAGTCCTGCCTAGGTTCATATATAAGGCGCACCGGACTATAAGGCGCACCGAAATATAAGGCGCAGCGCTGTCCGGTGCGCCTTATATGTGATTGAAAGCGGCGGCCGGCAGACTTTGCCGGCGGCCGCTTAACCCCCGCGTGCTGGCCGCTTAACCCCCGCGTGCCAGCCGCTTCTATTCATTTCAATGGCACGCTTCCATTGAAATGAATGGAAGCGCTTGGTACGCGAGGAGTTAAAGGGATTCTACCATTAAAAGAACTTCTTCCTTCTTGATCACGTCGGAATAGCCTTAAAAGGCTATTCGTCTCCTACCTTTTTACCATAGCCAGCGCCGCCTTCTTCCGAAGCTGCGTTCGCCCCGTCTCTGTCTTCTTTGGGCCTCATGGATGACACATGCGCAGTCGGCTCTAACAGGCTCTCGCAGCCAGAGCCGACTGCGCATGCGTCATCCATGAGGCCCAAAGAAGACAACACAGACGGGGACACGGAAGGCGCAAAAACAGCTCAGGGAGAAGGCGGCGCTGGCTATGGAAAAGGTAGGAGACGAATGGTCAGGGGGAAGAAGTTCTTTTAATGGTAGAATCTAGAGTTGAGCGAGTACTGTTCGGATCGGCTGATCCGAACAGTACTTGCTCATCTCTGGTAGAATCCCTTTAAGCAGCGGCCGCCGGCAAAGTCTGCATGCCGCTTCCATACATTACAATGAGAGCGCGCTATTCAAATAGTTAGAGATGAACGAATACTATTTGAATAGCGCGCTCCCATTGCAATGTATGGAAGCGGCATGGAGACTTTGCCGGCGGCCGCCGCTTAACTCCTCGCGTGCCGCTGCTTCAAGCCTTATATAAGGCGCACCGGACTATAACTAAACTTTAGCCAAGCGCTACAATTTTATTACCACTTTTCAATTTGAGGGTTATGTACCCTAAATAAAGGAAAAATACTTTTTTAGCAGGTCACAACTTTTTTGTTAGACATAACATTTGTTATTTAACACCACGATTATATATCAAGTGTGGTATTTGTTTAAGCACCGGACTATAAGGCGCACTTTCGATTTCTGAGGAAATCGAAGTATTTTATGTGCGCCTTATAGTCTGAAAAATACGGTAGTAGGATAGGATATATATTATATATGGATATTTTTTGTTGTTGTTGTTTTACATTTTAACTCCTTAAAAAAAAAATCCAAATATTCTTGGTGTTGCCATATTCTGACACACGTAACTTTTTCTTTTTTTATATTTCTGTGTATGAAGATGCAAAAGGCATTTTCTTTTTATTTATTTTTTTTTGCAGGGCCAGGTGTACTTATTTATACCATTTCAGGGAATCTCCACTGCTTTGGCAAATTTTTATCTAAATTCTTATGGTAGGCTAAACGAAAAAACAATATCCATTGGACTCCTGATGATTTTTTTTGTATTGCACTCTATTTAAGTACTTTTAAATGTGTGTTGGGTAGAGGGGATGATTTGTAATTAAATTTTTTTTAATTTTTTTTAAAATATATATTTTTTTACTTACTTAAACTTACTGCAATTGTATGCCAGATAAGCCTGGGAGCCTTCAATAAGATTCCGGCTGTCGTAGCAATGGATCACCACCATTGGATCTCCCTCTGGGATCCACCCCAAAATGGCAGTGTACATGTGCCGCTCGGAAAATGGTGTCTCGCTCAAAGTTAGGGGGTTAATGTTCACGTTCAGTGCAAGTATTGCTGCAGGTCTATGTTGCATAATGCAGTGGAGGTCTGGTGGCTATATTGGCCACTCTGCTCCTGAGAGGCCACCATATTTAACCTTTAAGTACTATCATGGTTTCTATCATAATGGAAGACATATCATAAAGTCTATGGTAGTGGTGTATGATAGACACCATGATAGTTTTTAAGTATTAAATACTCCATTGTACTATTACAGCAGTTGTTAAGAAAGGGTTAAAGTTGAATTTGATTCATTATATTTGCAGTTAAAATTCTGATGGTGGGAGCCAGTACTTTCACAGCCTGCCACTCACTGCAGCCCCACTGGCAAACCTATAAAACCTAAATGTCACCTTCTTTAACCATACCCACAAGAGGGTGTATGCAACTGATAGCTCTGCCTCTCACTCTTTTCTGAAGATTAGATGGGTGGTCATGGTAACAGGATGCTTCTCCTGTGCTTGACCCACGGTAAACCTCTGTGTGGTATTGAGAAGCTTAAAAATCCACTATAATCAGTAGGGGACAGTATTTCACAGCGCCGCACCTCTAATGAGGCGAGGTGAGCCGACTGCCTCAGGCTACGGAGGGGCCAGCGCTGCGACAATTTCTTTTTTCACTTTTTTTCTCTAAATTAATGCAGGAGAAGGCTCCTATTAAAACAATCTGAGCCTCCCTCTCCTGCGCTGGCTTAGACCTCTGCGTCTCAGCGCAGGCGTCTTACAGCCGGGTGAAGAGGAGGTGGCAGCGGGAGCAGCAGCAAGATCGGTAAGTAAAATAACTTTAAATTTTTTTGTTTTATAATAGGTCACTACTGGCTGTAGTATCCCCAGCCGGTAGCAGCCTATTTACCTACCTCTCCGGGCCTGCTCACAGCCTCCCTCGCTTCCCCTTCTACTATAGGCTACAGCAGGCCCAGGTCAAGGCCGCGATTCCACTACCACTATTATTATACTCGGGGGTCTTGGATTCATTTTAAAGATGAATGATACCAAGATCACCATGATTCCTCTTATGGATCCTGAGTGATACTCTGGTGAAAACGATGCTCGGCATTGAAATCCCAATGCAGATATCAATTCCCAACATCATTTTAACAGTGAATTGCTCTGAATCTGTAAGGGCTATCATGATGATCTTGGTATCATTTTAAAGATGAGATTTTGTTAACATTGGTCAGCAACAGTACAAAATTTTATTTTTTGCAATGAAATGTTGATATAGTCACAAATATTTCATTTTTACAAGGGGTTAAAGGAGAAAATGTATCCAAAAATTTGTTACACAATTTCTCCTGACTACGGAAATACTCTACATACCCCATGAAAATATCCACATTTTCTTCTATTTCTTTCTGTGTGTGTATATATATATATATATATATATATATATATATATATATATATATATATATTCTTTCTTTCTTTCTTCTTTTTTTTTTTTTAACCACTTCAGTACCGGGCCAATTTGTGCTCCAGGACCAGACACATTTTTGGTTTCTTTTGTATGTGCGGTTTTCAGGTCTGTAAAATTTTTCCCGTATGTCTCAGTCAATTAATTTTTGCGTCTTTTTTCGGGGACACATAGGGCTTTATTTTTATGTTATCTTTATTTTCGAATGTGTTTAAAAAATTTTTATATCCAGGAAAATATAAACAAAATAGGAGGGAAATTGTGTCTGGTTTTCAATTTATACACGGGGGGAGGGGGGGAATCAGTTATTTTTGCATCGCCATCTTCTGAAACGCATAAAAAGTTTAATACCTGCAATCAGAGCTCAGCTCCAACCACAGGTGTTAGAGGAAAATATCAGCCGTATATAAAGGATGATACCCGCTTGGCATGGTGCGCACACATATTTCTGATACTAGTATGGCAGTTTATAGGAAGTCCTTCCTGGCTGTGCCATACTATTACCCCAGATGTCGGGAAGGAGTTCGATGGAATTGATTGACATTTGAAATTGACATTTCTGCAACAAATCTATTGATTGTAAACATGCCCTTAAATAATAAGGAAACATGCTTTGCAGTAAACATAGTATGTTGAAAAAGTTTTGTTTATCTTACTGTGGCCTTGATGTTGGAATGTCTGCTAAAGCTGGGGTGTGTAATCACATGCTGATAAGCAGATTAAAACCATATGAAAGCTATGGCAAAAAACTCTTTCAGTTTTCTGCAAGTTTCCACACTTCCACACATACTTGTCAGATTTTTCTGATGAGTATTTTGCAAAGAAAAAGTGTGAATACTAGCTGTGTTCTGTCGGCTCACTCATGACAAATTTTGCTGTTTGTGTAATGTGTAAGATAACTACATGTAATCACAGACAATATATATGAAGCACAACAGGAAATTATTCTTTTCTAAATGATTACATACAATATATTTCTTGCTTGTACATAAAAAGTATTGTGGAAATTTGTTATCTCTATGTGAGTACATTGTTATTCAGCTATTCCCTATAGCCATAGGCATTGTAATATGTAGGTGTTGTAAAGGGATGATGTCTGGGTTATCTATTGACACTAGTTGTGACCTTCGTTCTCTGAAGAGGCTTCCTTCTGTTTCTAGCTTTCTAATAAGCAGTTTAGACACCCTACATAACAGTTAATCACAGCTTTCTACATTTATCTAGCAAGTTGTTATACTGTGATGTACTGATTTAGTGTTTCCTGGCAACAGAGATAGGAAATGGTTTACAAATAGAAAAAAAAAGGTGAAAAGTGAATATTGTGTATATAGATATATAATCTATCTATGGGGCAACTTGGTTAGGTCATGAAACTGTGGGCAACCTGGAGGGGGGATGGGGACATGAAACTGTGTGGACAGTCTGGGGGGAGGCGAGGACATGAAACTGTGGGGGCAACCTGGAGGTGGTCATTATAATATGGCCAGGAGGAGGTGGAATGGGTTAATGTCTGAGGGGCCTCGAGGGAAGGGGGAGTAAGGTTAAAGTATAATATGTGCAGTGGCATTTGACTGTGTGATGGCTAACTGGGGGAACATTATGTTGTATAGGGCCACTAGGGAGGCATTATACTGTGTGAGAGTCATTATACTATGTGGGGACCATTGAGGGGGCAATAGAATTTGTGCATGCAGGTCAGGTATTTGTAAGTGATGGGAGGGCCCACTTATAAAACCTTTGCGCTGGGCCCACCAACCTGGCTGGAACACTTTTAGCGGTCTATTGGCTAAAATAGCAAACTAGGCCTATGTTTGTCCATAAAAAATTATCTCTGCATTGCTCCATTGGTTTTTGGCCATAATATATTTATGTGCCTATTTAAGACCCCTATGTGGCACTATTATTTATTTGGAAGGCATTTTGGAAATTACTGTCTTTACTTTGAGATCTTTATTCACTACATAGTGCTTAACTTTGCAGTTAACAGAAAAAGCAGCAGAGCCGCGGTATCTAATGTTCAGATATCAGCTTTGTCAGTGATTATTATCACTATGGAGGTTGTGTTCCCCTGTAACATTGGCTCAGTGGATGCCCTACTGGCAAACTGCTGTAAATAAATAATGTGAGTTCCAGGGTTCTTTTATGGCCTTATGGGGACTTATGTTTAAAAGAAAACCAAAAAAAATTACAACTAAATTTAAAGGAAATGTTAAGCCAATTAAGCAGTTGGTGCACTGGGGTATAGCCTTCAGTTCTGGAAGTACTGTTCAAGTGGAATGGGTCATGCATACCGTTGCACAGAGAGGATTGACTCACTGCATGGAGTGGTGCAGGCAGTAGATGGTAGGGGTCTAAGTGACAAGAGCAGTGCTCCAGAAAGCTGAATGCCTTCCCCCAGTGTATCGGCTGCCTTTTAGGAAGCTATTTTTCCCCAAATCTACAAAAAGTATATTATTTAATACTGTGATGTGCTTCCTAACATGGTGGTGACCGTTGAATATGATTTGAATCAGTAATAGACTCCATGCATGAAAGTGTCTGTCAGTGCAAATTGTTACCATAGTGGTAAATCCAAGACTGTACATATATGAAAAAGTCATAGCATTTAAATATGCCATTTTAGTTTGTTTGAAAGTATTTTTTTTTACATTTGCAATAGAAACATATTTTTTTTTATAGGTTTCATACAGTGGGCCCTCGATGGTGATAATTAAAATAATCTCTTTAAAAAGATTAATTGCTGATCAGTGGGAGTCTCTGAAGTATCTAAAGTACAGCATTTGTATCTCTGGGTTCTGCTGTCTTCACAGTGGGAATAAAACACCACCTCTTTACCATTCTCCAGGTCAGTAGGAGGTCCAAATAGGCAGATGTTAAAGCTCCGTTCTCATGGAGTAAGACGCTGCTCATTTAGACACGTATACATTTGTCAGAGCGCGGCGCTTCAAAACAGATTCCAGTGCCGGCTTACGCGCATAACACATTGAAATCAATGGGTTACAAAGCCTCCCATTGATTTCAATGTGTAGCGCGCTAAGCCGGCACCCATTGAAATCAATGGGATCTGTTTTGAAGCGCCGCGCTCTGACACGTGTATACGTGTCTAAATGAGCGGCGCGTTACTCCGTGAGAACGGAGCCTAACAAAGATCACTTTGGTAGCTCAGCTTAAAATTACAGCCATTAAAACAGGGTCTGTGCAAAAACACTAAAGACTGTTGGTGATTAAAAGGTCTGGTCATTATGGGGCTAGTAACTGCACCTATTAAGTCATTTAATACATACATTTTTGTCACAGCTTTGCTGAAAATTAAAGTGGGTGTACAGTAAACGAGCCTGCATTGCTAATACTAATAGTACTAATTTCTAATAGTAAACTGGGAACAAAATGAGAAGTGACATTAAGTGAATTAGTGGACCTTCATTAGTTCTACCGACAAACAATTTAGACACATACATAAACATACAGTCCTCTCTGCAGGTGGCATGTTATAGTGTACCTGAACAGACTATTCACTTATTGACCATAAAACGCAGATTGAAATGTGAGATTACTGAAAAACTCTACAGCCATAAACTATGCAGTTATGAGGCAGGTATGTAATTGATTACATGTGTGGTCTGATTAGAGTGTAAAAGTGCTACACCGATTTCCTATAAAAAAAAATAAAAAAATTTGGAAGCTACTTTTGGGTAAGGTACCTCTTGGTACTAGATATGCTTCTACAATGCACTTGAAAACATTTTGTCCAGTTGACAGACTTTGCACCACTGGACTGAAAGAGGCAAAATGGCAATGAATTGCCCGCCATCTTGGCTGTTCTGATCTAGCTGTTAGGTGTTGGAAGCAGTGGTTGCGTGAGAGCATGCACATACAGTGCTCTGAACCACACAGATAGATCCCCAGTTGAAAGGATTGTTGGATCCTCCAACATGCACAAGCAGCTCTCACAATTTACTTTTCCACTTTCTAGACACAGTTGCCACCTTCATTACACACCTGTGGACTATTTCCAAGCTCTTAGCAGAATAATATTTGGTGTCACGGTACTGACTAGGTGTCTTGTGCTTGCCAGTGAGCCATCATCACCTTGATTTGCAGTGGTGTTGTGAAAAAGAAATTTAAACTGCTGAAGACTTTAACCCAACAGTCATCTGATCCCAAATAGAACCTGGATTCGTTGATAAAGACAATATGGATTAAGTATAGTGGCCTCATGGTAAGAATCTGTATACCTTCGTGGCCAACTGTATCTTGTAGCCAGATTAGAGGAGGCCCAACAGGGTACTAGAGAAGGTGTGGGCAATTAATTTTCCCATGGGGCCGCATAAGAAAATGAAACTATTCTAGAGGGCTATGTGCGTCTCAGCAAATTTAACTCCATCCACTTCTACGTTGACTCTGTCCATTCTCAATCATCTTTCCATGTGCCCCCACAAAATATAATCCTACAGTCACTCGTACATTATACGTTCCCTTCCAACTGTCCCACAGTATTAAGTTCCTCTCCTGGTGCCCCAGTTTACACTGGGGGAAACTAGAGGGGACATGAAACTGGAGCTGCTGGAGAGGGACATTAACAGTGGGGGTAGTTGGAGGGGAACAATAAATTAATGGCAGATAAAGTGGGACATTAAACTGGGGGCAACTAGAGGCAGACAGGTCCCCCTACAGCTACCTCCACGATTTAATGCCCCCTCCAGTTGTCCCCAGTTTAATGTCCCCCAAGTTTAAGTGCCTCCTACCCTCCAGTTTCATGTCCGCCCTCCATTTCTCCCCCAGTTTCATATCCCCCTTCATCTGCCCCATTTCATATCCCCACTCCATCTCTCCCCCAGTTTCATGTTCCCCCCTCCATCTACTCCCAGTTTCATGTTCCCCCTCCATCTCTGCCCCAGTATAACATTCCCCTTCCATCTCTGCCCCTAGGTTACTGACAGACACACAGAGACACAGACACACACTCTCCGCCCTGCATCTCACATTCCCCTCCCCTCTCAGTACCTTAGGACACACACCACACATGTCTCCATCTTCATGCACTGTCCTGCCGCAACTAAGACACCCCTCCCTAGTCACGTGACGTCTGACGTTACACAGGTCCCCTCAGTACAGTGGTACAAGCTTTCCCTGGTCACTCCCTGCTGTTATCGCTGTTATAAGTGCGGGGGTGATCGGAAGGAAGGTTTCTTAAATAAAACACTAAAGGGAGATGCAGGGAGCTGCACGGGACCGGAGTATAAAAGCGGGACTTTCCCGCTAAATGCGGGACACTTGGGAGCTATGCTTTTATTCCACAAGCTATGCGGGCCGGACAGAATCAGTCAGAGGGCCGGATATGGCCAGTGGACCGTACTTTGCCCAGGTCTGTACTAGAGTCTCTTTTCAGTTGTACAGTTTTCTATAATAATATTGTAATCACTTACATATGTAATTTTTACATTCACACACACAATTTTAAAAATGTTATTCAATTTTAACAAATCCTTTTTGATGTGCTATTGTGCTATTTTTTTTTATATGTTTGTCATTGTTAACTATCATCTGCCCCTTTTTTGGCTTTTTTTTTTTTTTTTTTAAACTAGCTTTACCGTGGTGTTTTTATGATGTAGGTACACCTTCTTGTTAAATGTTGTGCCCATCTGTTAGTTTAGATGTGCCTTTATAAGCTATGAGCACTTTGCTCCTTTTGCACATTTGTTTATTTAAAAAAAGCGCATTCGCCACTTTCACATATGCTCTGATCACAGGAGAACGTCCCCTGTGCTTCGTGAACTTCATTAGCATTATAGCTAAAAACTATATAATTAAAAAATGGCTGTGAGCACAAGAAATGCAAAGGTAGGGCTAGAATAGCCAACTAGGGTTTATTTAAATACGCATATTTTGAATGATAGAATCCCTTTAACATTGGATATCAACTTCAATTATGGTTATATACCCAGTATATGTGGATTAATACTTGTCTGCGGATTAACATCTGTCTTTGGAACTGTGTATCTGTGGAATCTATATGTATTTATTATCTAAAACTGTTCCATATAAGTGTCTCGGGGACAATTGTCATTTTCTCCTTTCAGGTGCCTTTGGTTTCTGTATTTGGACTCTATGGTGTATTAACCCCTTAGCGACCTTTGACGTACTATTACTTTATGAGAGCTAGGTACTTGGCGACCCATGATGTAATAGTATGTCATGGGTCGCCCGCCTGTTCTAGCTGAGCGGGTGGCATCAGAAGCGGGTGTTAGCTGTTACTGACAGCTAACACCCGCCTCCATAACCTCATGTTGGATCTGTGCTCTGACGGGAGGCTTTAACCCCTTGGATATGGTGGTCAAACATGACTGAAGCATCCAAGGGTTTCCACGATGTTTGTGCCTTCCCGGCATCCCCGCAGCAAGATCGGGAGTGCTGGTATCTGTAATATGCAAAAAAGAAAAAGATAGGTGAGTATCTATCAAGGGACGCTTAAAAATAAATCTTTATTAGATAATAAAAGATAAAATCGTGTAAACACCAAAACTCAGACCATAATAGTCTAAAAAATCGCTAGAGATAGTGAACAACTCATCACTAGCAAAGAATCTAAGGACGGAGGGTCCTTATTATATTACAATTCCCTCACTATCACTTAGATAGCAATTAGCCAGATCCAAAAATAAAGGATGCCTATCAGAAGCATATACAGTCCTATGAAAAAGTTTGGGCACCCCTATTAATCTTAATCATTTTTAGTTCTAAATATTTTGGTATTTGCAACAGCCATTTCAGTTTGATATATCTAATAACTGATGGACACAGTAATATTTCAGGATTGAAATGAGGTTTATTGTACTAACAGAAAATGTGCAATATGCATTAAACCAAAATTTGACTGGTGCAAAAGTATGGGCACCTCAACAGAAAAGTGACATTAATATTTAGTAGATCCTCCTTTTGCAAAGATAACAGCCTCTAGTCGCTTCCTGTAGCTTTTAATCAGTTCCTGGATCCTGGATGAAGGGATTTTGGACCATTTCTTTCTACAAAACAATTCAAGTTCAGTTAAGTGAAGAACAGTCCCATCTGATTAATATTGAGGGCCTCAACAAACTCCTTGAATTCCTGTCTAGTACCACCCCAAATCAGCAGGACATCGTCGATAAATCTAACCCACAAAAGTATGGAAGATGACCACCTCTCCATTTCCTCACCAAAGACCACCTCCCTCTCCCACCAGCCCAGGTACAAGTTTGCGAAAGTCGGGGCACAAGGACTCCCCATAGCTACCCCCCTGAGCTGGTGGAAGAGGAGGCGGTCAAAAAGGAAAACATTATGGGTAAGAATAAAATGAAGAAGCTCCACAACAAAGGAGTTATGCGCCACAAAATATGTACCCCTTGAGCGTAGGAAGCCCTCCACAGCCCCACACCCCCTATCATGAGGTATGGAGCTGTAGAGGGCCTCCACGTCCAAACTCGCCAAAAACGCATCCTTCGGCACAGTGAGGTCCTCAATTCTGCGCAGAACATCAGTGGTGTCCTTTATAAAGGACGGTAGTGTCACCACAAATGGTCTAAGTACTTCATCAACATAGTACGAAATATTTTGCGTTAAGCTGTCTATTCCAGCCACTATTGGGCGACCTTTCAAGGGGCAGAGGCCCTTATGAATTTTGGGCAATGCATAAAATGTCGATTTTTACCGGACATTTGTATAGTAAAAAGTTAAATTCACCCTCACTAATCAGGCGTTCCTGCTTTGCCCTCAATAGAATGTTCTTAAGCTCTGACAAATATTGATTTGTAGGATCCCGGGGGAGAACCTCATAGCACCCTCCATCGTCCAAGATGTTCTTACACATCTTGATGTAACTGGCATGATCCAGAATAACCAGGTTCCCCCCCTTATCCGCAGGCTTAATCACAATTGAAGAATCTCTCTCCAAACTAACAAGAGCCTCTCTCTCCTCTGGGGTCAGATTACATCGATCCCTATATCGCGCATAACTCCCTCCTCCAATCTTAGACAATTGGTTGGTCGTAACTGTAAGAAACGTGTCTATCATTGTGTCATTGGGAAGTGGGTGGAATTTTTTAGAAGGTAACCGTAACCCTGTGAAGGGTCCCTCCCCCAATTCCCTTTGTCCTTCTTCCCACAAACCCCCAAGTAATTGAACCGAGGGAAGATCCTCTCTCTCAATCCCTAGTGTTTCACATGTTCTTTGATCTGCAATCTGAAAAAACTTCCGCCATTTAAGCTTGCGGCAAAATAGATTCAGATCCTTTATCCATGTAAATAAGTCAAACGGGGGTGTGGGAACAAATGACAGCCCACGTTTCAGAACTGCTTCCTCAATTTCAGATAATGTCCTAGCTGAAAGGTTGATAATCTGCATGCTGTCTTGTTCATCTCTAGCCACTACTTCCTTGCCCTCAACAGGTAGTCTGATATTTGGGGGCCTGTTGATAAAAAACCTCCTCTACCACCTCCATTTTTGCCCCCACGATTTCTACCCCTCTTGGGACTGGAATTCCTCTGAGGACCCACATTCTTTGATACAGTATTTCTTTCTCTTCTATTTCTTGGAATTGTCGCTTCAGTATCGGAACCCTCATATTCGGACGATGAGGGTTCCGTATCAGGCTCCCTTCTTTGACTGGTGCCTTTCGAAGCAAAATCAAAGATTTTTCCTTCTCTAAAATCTTCCATGTCCCTTTTGTATTGGAAATGTTTCCTCTACTTCATAAATACGACAAAACGTTCTACCGTTTGTTGTAATGTACTTTCCCTGCGTTCAAAATCGGCACTGGAGGAGAATTTTTGAATGGACTCTATCTGTTCTTTTAACTCTGTGTTTGTTTTTGCTAGCACAGACTTTTCTTCCTCCAGCAATATTTTCATAAGACGCAGGGATGACTCTATGGATTCTTTTTCCCATTTTTGAAGGAACGTTTGTGAACGAAGTCTCGGGGCCGGTAAGATATTGATTCTAAGCCCCCTAGGGACAATATTACTTTTGATATATGCTTCAAGCGACTGTACTTCCCAAAGAGATTTTAGATAGTCCTTGTAAGTACGGGTAAGTCTCCTAAAAGAGGCTGAGATTGACAGATTAATAGTATGGGCCGGTAGATCTCCCTTAGTAAATGCCTCCCTCGTGTCCGACAGCCATCTCTCTGTATCCAAACTATTTGTCAAGAAGCCTGCCATTCCGATCAACCCACAAATAATTCAAAAAGAGAACCAAATGATTTGATGACAAATGAACGTGCCCAAAATTAATGCAAAAAAGAAAAAGATAGGTGAGTATCTATCAAGGGACGCTTAAAAATAAATCTTTATTAGATAATAAAAGATAAAATCGTGTAAACACCAAAACTCAGACCATAATAGTCTAAAAAATCGCTAGAGATAGTGTGGGTTAGATTTATCGACGATGTCCTGCTGATTTGGGGTGGTACTAGACAGGAATTCAAGGAGTTTGTTGAGGCCCTCAATATTAATCAGATGGGGCTGTTCTTCACTTCAGAGATCGCGGATTCTTCTATTACATTTTTGGACCTTAATATTCATAAATTACCATCAGGCAAACTTAGTACTACTATATTTAGAAAAAGTACTGCTACGAATTGCTTGCTTAGTTGGTCAAGTTGGCATCCATTTCCCTTACGCCGTGGTATACCGAAAGGGCAATTCTTGCGACTTCGCAGGAATTGCACGAATTTGAGTGATTATGAAACAGCGGCAGGTGATTTAAGAAGAAGGTTTCAACGTCGGGGGTACCCGGACGGGATTCTAAGGAGGGCACATCAGAATGCCTTGACAAGGGATTGCGAATCCCTGTTACAATCAAGGGTAAAGAAAGATTCTAATGAAATGAGAATTATAGCTACCTTTGACTCTGCCAATAGTGAAGTGGTTCAGATCCTTAAAAACAACTGGGACATTCTTAAAATGGATCCAGATATTGGTCCTCTGATCAATGAACATCCGTTAGTCACATATCGCAGGGGACAAAACCTGCGTGATAAATTAGTGAAGAGTCACTTAACACCAGAATGTACTGAGAACTGGCTGGGTAGACATGCGAAATCACTAGTGGGGACATATGCATGTGGCTCTTGTAGGGCATGCAATTTTGTGCAGTGTGGAAAATCATTTATGAGTAACACCACCAATATGGTATACAAAAATAACAACTTTATTAACTGCAAGACACAGGGTGTTATCTACCTGGCTACCTGTTCCTCCTGCGGGATTCAATACGTGGGTAAGACTATCCGCGAATTCCGTAGGAGGATGAGGGATCATATAAATGATATAGGGAGACAGGAGGATACTCCCATAGCGAGGCACTTCTGTGAGAAACATGGTGGTGATGCTTCCCTCTTGAGATTTCAGGGAGTGGAATTGGTCTATCCGTCCCCAAGAGGTGGTGATTTTGATCAAAAGCTACTCCAACGCGAGGCGAGATGGACATTTATTTTAAAAACCGTAAAACCTTGGGGTTTAAATGAGGGGATCTCTTACGCTTGTTTTATTTGAGCCACTATGTTGGTTATATTGTCCTTTTGGCTATCCCTGATTGGTGTAGGAGGTGTTGTTATTCTTTTTCCCTATACACCATTATTGGGTTTATCTTTATATTAGTGATGCAGATATTTTAGTTCTGTCGTTCTGTGTGGGGTCCTTTCCTGCCGATTGTCTCTCCTAGCTATGTCTCCTTCTGTAGTCTGTAAAACCATGGTGCCTTACTTATTGAGTCTATATTGTGCCTGTAGCGACATTCCTACTTACCTGATGGATATCTGTTTCATCCTTGTTTCTAAAAAGATGCGTGGGCTGTGGTTGGTTGTCTTTCACAAGCCCACGCATTCTGATAGGCTGCCAGCGTGGGCTATGCCGCATTGACATCATTGTTTGTGGAGGGTGGGGCGCTACGGAGGCTCCGGGCTTCTCTGTTTGTGATTGGATATGCGGGGCCATGTGCGCTGGATACACACTGTCCGCTGGTTTGTGATGATCATTAGTGATCAGCTGTGAAGTGCTCGCAGCGATTCGTCACACGATAACTGGAATGGGCGGATAGAGTGGTTTAAAAAGCCGGACCTCTTGCCGCCCCGTACGGCCATACATCAGTGCCGCGGGGGGAGCGGGAGGGTGTGCAACACTAGTTTAAAACAATATCTAAGACTAGGTCAGACACCTTTGCCGTCCTTGACAGTCTATGCCTCTGAAGATATGTCCGGTCATAGCTATAGAGACCGGAACATTGAAACGCGTCAGGCAAAAAATATATAAAACAATCTTGTTGATAGGCAATTAATATACAACTTTGTTTACTATAGGCAAAGATTTTGTGTCTATTTAATTGGCCAGTATTTTTTGATTGGTCTCAAGATATATTTAGACCATCAAGATATAGGGGTGATCAGTGGCAGTATATCTGCTAGGGAACTATTAGCCATAATTTTATTCTTGGCGCTCTATCCCTGTATTATATGCTTCTGATAGGCATCCTTTATTTTTTGATCTGGCTAATTGCTATCTAAGTGATAGTGAGGGAATTGTAATATAATAAGGACCCTCCTTCCTTAGATTCTTTGCTAGTGATGAGTTGTTCACTATCTCTAGCGATTTTTTTTAGACTATTATGGTCTGAGTTTTGGTGTTTACACGATTTTATCTTTTATTATCTAATAAAGATTTATTTTTAAGCGTCCCTTGATAGATACTCACCTATCTTTTTCTTTTTTGCATTAATTTTGGGCACGTTCATTTGTCATCAAATCATTTGGTTCTCTTTTTGAATTATCTGTAATATGCAATGCATAGAAATAGGAATCCAGCTCCTACTCCAATTCCATAAAATATAACTTTTATTGCATCAACTTAAAAAATCCATGGAGGATGCAAATCACAATTCATGTCACAGTAAGTCCATGACCATAAGGAAAAGAGCTAATATGCAGCCTGTGTCATACATGTGGCATACATTGCCATTTGGGCCCACAACAGGGCGCAGATGTGAAGTAATGGTATGTGCTTTTAGAGTGCACATTTACACTGTTGGATTTTGGACACTGTGTCACATTTGCAGAGACCCTAAAATTGCCCCTACAAAATGGGGTCACTTCTTGGGGAATTCCAGTTTACTGGCACCTCCAGGACTCTGCAAAAACAACATGGTGTCCAGAAAGTCCCTCTAAATCTACCCCAAAAGCTAAAAAGTGCAGAACTCCTTCCCTTCTCTTCCATGTGCTGCCGTGTGCCCAAATATCAGTTTACACCCACATGTGGGGGATTTCTGTGCTCATTTGTGTGAGAAATTGCATAATAAATTGTGAGATGTATTTTCTCCTTTAAAGGAAATTGTAAATTGTCTCAGTGATTTCTGAATAAGTCCGTTTTTATTAATATGCTAATGAGCTTTTAGCCAGTACAGGAAGTTCCCAGCAGCCTCCTCTCTTCTATTATTTCCTATGTGTGTGAGGCAAACAGGAAGCTGAGTCATCATCATCAGTCTCCCATAGGAAACAACAGGAGAGGAGTGCACGATGTATTGTGCAACAGTCTAATTAATAAATGAGTGAATAAAATGAAATAATGAATAAAAACGGACTTATTCAGAAACCACTGAGGCAATCTATATACTAAAGGTAGGTGTGGAATAGACT
This sequence comes from Leptodactylus fuscus, assembly GCF_031893055.1. Lineage (NCBI taxonomy): Eukaryota > Metazoa > Chordata > Amphibia > Anura > Leptodactylidae > Leptodactylus > Leptodactylus fuscus. Next base: position 194,685,991 of record NC_134265.1, read on the forward strand.
TTCTAAAAGCTATGCAAGGATGTGATTAGTTAAAAATGACTTTTCCCAGTGATAGAGCCCCTTTAACCCTTTGAGAATGTGTTAATTTTAGGTCTAAATGAATGTATTAGTGAAAAAAAAAAAGAAATGTGTAAATTTCACCTCCATATTATATTTATTCTTATGAAATGCTTACAGGGTTAATAAACATCCCAAATGCTGTTTTGAATGATTTGAGGGGTGCAGTTTTGAAAATGGGGTGATTTTTTTTTTTTTTTTTTTTTTTTTTTACTATATAGGCCTTTAATTCCTTTTAGAACTGAAGTGGTCCTTAAAAAATTAGTTTGGGGAATTTTCTTGTAAATCTGGAAAATCACTGTTACACTTGTAAGCCTTGTAACATCCAAAATAAATTAAAAGACAATCAAAAGATGATGCCAATATAAAGCAGAGATAATATTTATTCATGTATTTGGGTGGCATGACTGTCTGCCTGAAAAGCAGAGAATTTCACATTTTGAAAATTTCCAACTTTTTTTTTTATAAATAAATACAAAAATATTGATTAGTGTTTACCACTAACATGAAGGACAATGTGTTACGAAAAAACAATCTCAAAATCACTTGTGTAAGATAAAGCTTCTCAAAGTTCGTGCCATTTAAAGTCACCTAGCCACCTAGTAACCACAGACCCTGACACCATATCTATACAGTGAAGGAAATCATTATTTGATCCCTTGCTGATTGAGCTCTTTGACATTAACTCAACTTGCCGTGTTTGGAGGAAGAGAAATTCTGCCTATAACCCAAAGAACACCGGCACCACTGTGCAAGCAAGGAGGTGTAAACCTTATCTGTTGGGGATGTTTCTTTGTTAAGGGCACAGAACTACTTCACCACACCAATGGGAGAATAGATGAAGCCATGTACCGTAAAATCCTGAGTGACATCCTCCTTCCCTCTGCTAGGACATTAAAAATGGGTCATGGGTGGGTCTTCCAGCAGGACAATGACCTACAACATACAGCCAAGGCAACAAAGAAGTGGCTCAAAAAGAAGCATATTAAGGTCATGGAGTGGCCTAGCCAGTTTGCAGATCTTAATCCCATAGAAAATTTATGGAGGGAGCTGAAGCTCCGAGTTGCCAATCGACAGCCTCAAAATCATAATGATTTAAAGATGATCTGCAAAGAGGAGTGGACCAAAATTCCTCCTGACATGTGCACGAACCTCATCATCAACTACAAAAACCTCTGACTGCTGTGCGCGCCAACAAGGGTTTTCCCACCAAGCATTAAGTCTTGTTTGCCAGAGGGATTTAAATACTTATTTCTCTATGCAAAATGCAAACAAATTTGTACAATGTGTTTTTCTGGATTTTATTTTTGATATTCTATCTCTCACTGTTAAAATTAACCTACCCTTAAAATTATAGACTGTTCATATCTTTGTCAGTGGGAAAACTTACAAAATTAGCAAGGGATCAAATAATTCTTTCCTTCACTGTATCGATTTCATGTTGTGAACCGCTGTGTAGAGGTTTCTAGGTAAAGAGGGACACTTAGTGGGATTAATTCTGCCCTAAAATGCCTGTGTGAATAGAGGAGGAAGTGGAATATCTGGAGGCATCACAAGTTTGTGCCATGATTCAGCATCGCCTTGCTTTTTTCATTGTGCATAAATATCAGCTTTTCATTAGTGCCAGGTGAATGCATAGGGAGTGTGCATACTTACATAGGGTCATATCTCCAAACTTTCAAAGGACAGAAAGTGGGACAAAAAGCGTGGCACGCTATGCACACCATGGGCAGTTTCTCCGCCCACTTCTACATTGACTCCGCTAATTCTCACCCAATATTTCTTTGTGCCACCACACAGTATAATGCTACTACAGTCACCCTGACATTATATGACCCCACATTATGTTCCCCTCCAATTGCACCACAGTATGAAGTCGCTTTCCTTTAAATTGGGAGCAAATGGGGGGGGGGGGGGCATTAAACTGGGATAGCTGGTGGGCGACATTAAACTGGGGGCAACTAGAGACAGACAGGTCCCCTCTTCATCTGCCACCAGCTTAATGTTCCCCTTGATCTCTCCCCAGCTTAATGTCCCCCTTTATTTCCCTCAGTCTTTATTGCTCCCCCCCCCCCCAAAGTTTAACATAGGGGAGCTATGATAAACTTGTATAAATAAATAAATGAACCATACTAGAAATATTGGGAAAACTGTTCTCAATTCCATTGAGCTGTACAAATCCTCTCAAAAGACACTCCCTCCATTTGGAGAAAAAAAGTGCAATAATCTCCAATGATTCTCCCCCCCTAAGAACTATGACTGTAACAGTCACTTTCAAAATATGCTTAGATTCCTTTTTACAGTAAAATAGCGTTGATGCATATGGAAATGTGCAGAATACTTATTTCCTTTATAGTTGACTTATCTGTACTAACTATGTAAATACTCCCACCCAGAGGCAAAACATAAAGCTCCTGGCCCCAATGCAGACCCACCAAACCCAAACTACAGTATATTATATCACTTATAGTACTGGTCTCCACATATTGGGGGAAATACTCCACATGGGCCTTCTAAGGTCCCTAGGTCTGAATCACCTCGTTTAGCCTCTTAAGTCATGCCCCTGCTCCCACCTTTCTGGTTCTAGTGGCCCTTAAGAAAGCCATATATATTTTTGTGTGATCTCACAACCTTGGAGCATCTGACCGCTCTTCTAAATGATTAGGAGGACCGAAACCAGGCTGTGTCGAGAGCCTTGGACATATTCTGGGTACTCTGTGACCTTCAACTGCTAGCATGGGATTTTCCCTGAGTTTATCGCTGATGGTGCATCCTTTCCATCTCCCTTCCTTCCCTTAGTTTCTTATCTTGTGTCCCCCTCTTTTTTTCTTTTCTCTTTATTATTGACTTTCATATTTTATTTTCTTTCTTGGTGTTTCCTTCTTGTACAAAGGGCGTATTTGCACTTTCTCCCTCACCCTATTTGCTTATTTTGTGCCATGAGTGCTATTTGTCTTTCGTTTTGTCTCATCTCTGATTGCTAGTTTTTTCTTTTTTTTTATTTTTCTTTGGAAAAATTACAATTGAAAAAAACTATATATATTTTTTCTATTTATTTATATTAGAAATTCCAGCAGTCCAGGATGGACACAAACCAACCAGTTTTTCAAGTAGTACAAAGCTCCTCCTATAGAAGAATATCTTGGTTGCAATGTTCTGTCACTCGGTAACATACATTCAGGTGCTCAGAAAAGGCATCTCACTGCCATAATTAATAGTAAAGAATTTCTGGCACTCATAAGTATTTCCAAAAGAATTGTGCTTTATTGCATCCAAATTGTGATATGTGTAAACATTTTGGTCTTGATGACCTTCCTCAGTACAACATAAATGAACAAAAAGAAAAAGACATAATGTGGTACATAATAAATATAGTCCCAAAACCAAAAAAAAGGATAAACAAATTTCATTTCTATTGTCTCCTTTTTAGCGCCAGCCCTTTTCCTCCCTCCCTTTTTCAATTTTATTTACCTCTCTGTGGTTGTCCCATTCATTATTATGGGACTTCCGGTGTGCGTTCCACCTTGGAGCACACATGTCACTTCCAGTGGCCAGCTTGACGATCCCTGAGGTTAAGCCCGGAGCATACACACGCTCCTATTATCATTCTACACACCACCAATGCCTCTGTAGCACCACTGCCTTTATCTTCTTACTTCTTCTTGTCATTTTACCCAGGCATTTTTGACGCTGGATGCCTTGGGACCTACGGATGGTGCTTTGAGTTCCACGGTGGAGCGCATACATCACTTCCGGTGATTTCTTTGCTGATGTCGGAAGTTGGGCCAAGAACGTTTTCGCACGCTCCTTGTGATATTCTCCACACCACTTATGCCTCTGGATCATCACTGGTTTATTCTTCAGCCCTATTCTTCCTCCCCACTGTTCTACTTATGTATCTTAGGCGTTGGGTGCTCTTGGGTCAGCGGTAACGTCACTTCTGGTGGTGTTGCTTCCAGCCCGAAGGTCCTTGGCGCCAACCTCCCTATTTAAATCTCCACTCATCTCCTCTCTTGTTACTTCTTTGCAATTTCTACCCTACTTGTGTCACCACTCTGCATCCGGTAAGATTGTGCAGGATATTTCTTTTTGACAGCCTGATTTACATTTTGTACTAGTAAACTGGGCACCAATCCTCTATCACAGTGGTTTTTAAGCAGATTTTTTTTTTTTAATGTAGATTGTGAGCCCCATATAGGGATCACAATGTACATTTTTCCTATCAGTATGTCTTTGTAGTATGGGAGGAAATCCACGCAAACATGGGGAGAACATACAAACTCCTTGCAGATGTTGTTCCTGGCGGCATTCGAACCCAGGACTCCAGCGCTGCAAAGCTGTAGTGCTAACCACTGAGCCACCATGTTGCCCAGTTCTCAACATTTCTAATGCCGTGACCCCGCAATACAGTTCCTCATGTTGCGGTGACCCCATTCAGTTTGGAACATGCGTCCATAACGGCGTGCGTTCCAGCTGAATAGCGCTGCTGCAGACAGTAGTATTTTCTGATGGCTTTAGGCATGACCGTAAATCACATGACCATGGTCAGAGTTTTATCCACTAGAAGTAAATGAATGACAGCAAGCTGAAATCTAGAAAACCGTGAGGAATTGATACAGAAAGTATATTGGAAAATTGTATATCTTTTTATTGTACATTTGGTTTTCAATATTGGTCTGAAAGTTGTCAACCCCTTTAATGTATCCTCCTATTTGATACTTCACTAACCTGACCAATGTACACACTAGTATCTTCGACACATCATAGGGTGTAGGGTTCCTCTGTCCTCTTGAAAAGTCGGACATCTTCACTTGCGGACAGGAAAGGACGGGCACGGAGTGCAAAAGAACGCACCCGATGCCCATTGAAATAAATGACAGGTGTCACGGACACAGGTAGTGTCCGCTCCTAGTGTCCGTGACAGATTTTGAGCGGACACTACCTGTCGGACACCGATGGTAGTGTGAACGCTCCCTAAGTAAGGTTCTATACTACTCCAGTGAGCAGCAGCAGGTAAGGGAGCGTTCACACTACCTGTCGGTGTCCGACAGGTAGTGTCCGCTCCTAGTGTCCGCTCAAAATCTGTCACGGACTTTAGGAGCGGACACTAGCTGTGTCCGTGACACCTGTCATTTATTTCAGTGGGCATCGGGTGCATTCTTTTGCACTCCATGCCCGTCCTTCCCTGTCCGCAAGTGAAGATGTCCGACTTCTCAAGCGGACAGAAGAACCCTGCATGCGGACACCGACGGTAGTGTGAACGCTCCCTAACCTGAAAGCGCAGTAACAAGGGTGTGTTTTATTGCATTTATTGTGCTGTGTTTTATGTTTGTACGTGTACAGATTGTTTAAATACTGATTAAGTTAAACAAACGTGGTAAAGAGTAGAAGTGCATAGATTGCTCGCCACCCTATGTCCAAATAAAGAAAGACACTCCACGGCTTCTGTTTTAGGCATTACTACATTCTACAGTTATTTTTTTTGTAGTATCACTTTTTTCTGTGAGTTGTTTTTTGCTCTTTTTAGTCACTAGATCAATGAAATCCAATAGACTAAAACAGTAAAAAGTGCAAGCTTAGCAGCATAGTTACATTGCCACAGTGGTTGTTCTTCCTCAAATGTCATTCACAGGGACTGGTGAATAGTAGAGATGAGCGAGTAGTGAAATATTCAATATTTGATATTCGTTTCGAGTGGCTCCTCAATATTCAACTATTCGACCAAATATCGAATCCCATTATAGTCTAAGGGGAAAAAATGCTCGTTTCAGGGGAAACCAAAATTTGACTAAATGGAGTCACCAAGTCCACAATGACACCCCAAGAAATGATGCCAACACCTCTGGAATGCAACTGGAACAGCAGGGGAAGCATGCCTGGGTGCTTCTAACACGCCCAAGTCCCAGGATTACCCCACTATCACAGCTTATCAACTAGACACTTTCCAAACTCAATAGAACCTCTATGGAAAGTGGAAAAATACTTGGAAACCTTCTTTCCTCTACATTAATATGGACAGAAACAAAAATTTAAACCTAAAGAAACATTAGCATGCGCTCATCACAATTCCTGACTTGACAGCTGAGTTAAGCAGGGTGCAGGGTACAACGCAAATCAGGCCCTAGCACCAGGAACAGGTGTTACAAGGGCTAGCGGATAACGCTTCCAGCGGATTTTCCACCAGCCAGTCAGCCACTACCTTCAGTCGTTTTCATACCTGAGAGTCTGCCCCTCCTTCGTCCCAACATGCCCAATCTTCCCAGCAGAGTCATCACACCCATGCCCCCTCCCAGGAGCTGTTTTTGGGTCCTTTTCCACTCTTTGACTCTGTTCAACCACTTCCCGAATCCCAGGAGCTAACAGACGAAATTGTGTGTCCTGATGCCCAAACACTGGAGCATCCGCCAGCAAGGTTATGGTCAAGCTACAGCTAGAGGCAGAGGCATGTCTAGAGGCACAGGACAGCTGCTTCACAGAAGCCAGGCCAGAGCCCTCAAGGCCCAAGATTTTCCCTGTACTAGCCACTTGCCCAAAACTCACCCACGTTGGCCACCTCCCTCGATGTTTTGTAGTTTTTGCAACGTATGCGTGGAGGACAAACTGCAACTCAAAACTAAATAGGGACTTTGAGAAAAGCAACCTGAGCACCTCAGCCATGCGCCGTCATTTGTAAGGCAAACACTGGACTCAGTGGGAGAGAGCAAATGCAGAACAATCGTCAGCCGGCGTTGCCGACACTGACTCTTCCACTGTTTCCAGTGCTGGTGCTGCAGTCCAGACCACCAGCCTGGACACCTCCACATCTGCCTCTGACACTTTGGGGAGTTCACCCTTATCTGCCCCTTTTCCTGTCTCTGCTCCTTTTGCCTGCACCATCATGTGCCTCTTCCCAGCCACTCCCCATCTCCCAGGTGTTTCATTGCAGGCAGAAGTACAGCGCAACCTACCCACATGTCCAAGCCTTCAACGGCCTCATCTCAAAACTGCTGGTCCTGGAGATGTTGGCGTTTATGCTAGTGGAAACTCAGGCCTTCCGCGACCTGATGGCAGCTGCGGCACCTCCCTATGCTTCCCCTAGCCTATACTACGTCTCTTGGTGTGCTGTCCCCGTCTTGCGCCAGCACATGTTCCATAGCATCAGTCGGGCCCCGAGTTCCGCGCTTTGCTCTAAGGTCCACTTGACCACCGACGCATGAACAAGTGCATGCGGTCAGGGATGCTGCTTCTCTCTAATGACAGGATGGGTGAATGTAGTGGAGTCCACACATGGCCCACGTTTTCAACTTGTTGGTGCTAAGGTTTTTAAAAGCCTACCCCATTGTGCCTGATATACTGGTGAAAGTGCGGCCTTTTTTTTAAGTCTAAAGTAGCCGCTGCTAGCCAGAAAACATTCAGAGAACACTCCTGTCATCTTCTCACTGTTGGATGACGGAGGAAGAGGAGGAGGATGAAGTGGCATTTGATGTCACTGTCCCACATGAGGCTAGCGGAGAAGTTCAGTGCATCCCATTGCTTCAGCACGAATGGTGTGTAGGCGAGTTGAAAGTGGAGGAAATGGAGAGGGACGCTTCCGGTGGGGGCAGCAAAGTCATGCCAAGTAACACTCTGGCACACATGGCTGACTTCATGTTGGGCTGCTTTTCCAGAGACAAAGGCATTGTTCACATCATGGAGAGCAACCAATACTGGATTTTTGCAATCCTCAACCCCCAGTATAAAAAATAACATCTCGTCGTTCGGGTGGGGGAGGGGAACAATCGCATAAATGATTGCCACAAGAAACTGGTGCAGAATATAATGGAAATGTTTCCATCAACCCTTGCTGGCGGCAGAAAGGAGATTTCCTCCAAGAGGCTAACAACTGCCATCCGGTCCACAACCACCAGGGGAACACTCTCCAAGGTGCGGGACACGTTAATGCCCCCCCTGGCCAAACTACCGCCACTGAGGGGCGTAGTGTCACCAGGAGCGAAAAGTATAGGCGCATTGTAAGGATTGGAGTCAGGGTCAGGCAGTGCAAAGTGACACAGCTGGGAAAGCAACACTGTGCAACTAATGACAAAAGGGGTCGTAGGCCCTGCGGCTATGACTATGCTGTAATATCTGAGATGAGGCAGACCAATGCACTTCCTAATTGAAGTGCGCCTACCACGACTCCTTACGCTTCTATCCCGGCGGCTAGGATAAGGGGAGAGGAGGCCCTGAAAGTCCTAGGGACTGGAGTCACAGGGGTCACACCTAAACAGAAAGCACAGTGTAACTGCAATGCAAAACAAAAGACTAAACAGCATGGAACCAGGGAGGACCACAAGTCCCAGCAAGACACAGAAGAGAAGGCGAGGTCAGACGAGCAAGAGGTCGAGCCAGGAGATATAATAAAGGTACCGAATCAAAAGACAAGGGATAGTCAAAAATACAAGCCTGGTCAAAAAAACCAAGAAACATATGGAATACAAACAGACAGGGAATCAGACTGAGCAGGGGGACCAGGAAACCCAAAGTGAATGGCTGGTAAGGATCCATGCTTGGGTGGGGTTTAAATAGCAACAGAGAACACACCTGATGGCTAATGACATGGAGACTGAGAGCAAGGAAAAGATTAACCCTTAATGACCTAAGCACACCCAATATAACTCCTAACACGTCTCCCAGGGAGACGCCGCGCAGCAAGGAGACCGCGGCGACTCCGTATCCTGACATGCATGTTGCGTGAGTACCTGGCCAACCACAGCCCTGTCCTCTCCCATCCCTCTGCGCCTTACACGTATTGGGTGTAGAAGTTGGACCTGTGACCCTCGGGGTGAGTGGAGGCTTCCTCCAGCTGAGGTTTGGATGAGTTTGGCGAGGGGGTGTAAGTAGGCCCCCAGTTAGCCTTTTTGGTGGAATAGAGTGTACACAATGAACCCCAACTGTCACTTGCTGAGCCACTCTTCTACTTGTAACTCCATGATAGAACCTGCGTGTCTGTGCTTTCTTTTCAGTTCTACTTAGATTTGTGCACCTAAATTTCAAGTTTATGCCCCATTCTGTGACTTCAGCCCACAAGCAGTGTTCTTTTTTGTGCCCCTCTGTGCCAATTCACCCTGCCAGTCCCAGTAGTCATTCTTTCACCCCTCTTTTCAGTTGTGACTTGCCACAGCAGCGTTTACAGGCTCAGCCCCATTCTGTTGCTTCAGCCCAGGTATATACTGTATACCAGTGCTACGGAATTTCAGCTCTAAAAAGTGGTTTTGAGAACTTTCTGCAGGATGAGCCTATAAGCTGATGGTGACTATGTTGACCACGGGACTGTCACTGGGGTCCTGTGCATACATGGAGATATAAGGGACTACCCGACCATGATTGTCTCCATCCAGACCCCCTGTGGAGAGAGCCGACATGAGGTAGAGGTTGTTAAGGACTTGCCCCATGACCTCATTCTGGGATGGGACATTCCCCTATTTTGGACTCTGTGGTAGGGAAAGCAAGGGTCAGAGGATACAGCCCCAATAATACCACAAGTGTTGTCTTGTCAGGTCCTTGAGCCTGAACCTAATGACCAGGACTCTAGGGTTCCTGCCGTTGGGGTGACCATGTTAAAAGAGGGTTGTGGCTCTACTGTATGTCTCCCCTAGAGGTAATGGCAGGTGAAGCCGAGGAGCCTGGTACTGAACTTCAGATGTCAGATTTTAAAGTGTCTCATGATAACTTTGGTACTGCACAACACCAGGATCCCACTCTGCAAAGGGCCTGGGAAAATGTTAGTGTTATCAATGGTGTGTCTCAGCGCCCAGGCGCTGATGAGGTGTTCCCCCACATAGTTGTCAACCAGGAGTTGTTATACCGAGTTGACAGGGTGCAAGGCGAGACCTTAGAGCAATTACTGGTACCCCAGCCTTATCGCCGGACGGTGCTGGAGTTGGCATATAAACATGTGCATCTGTCCAAACCAGATGGGACATTGCATTTCAACTGTAAAGCATCCTGAAACCATTCATGTGTGGGGTTGCTTCTCAGCCAAGGGAATCAGCTCTCTCACAGTCTTGCCTAAAAACACAGCCATGAATAAAGAATGGTAACAGAATGTCCTCCAAGATCAACTTCTCCCAACCGTCCAAGAGCAGTTTGGCGATCAACAATGCCTTTTCCAGCATGATGGAGCACCTTGCCATAAAGCAAAGGTGATAACTAAATGGCTCAGGGAACAAAACATAGAGATTTTGGGTCCATGGCTTGGAAACTCCCCAGATCTTAATCCCATTGAGAACTTGTGGTCAATTATCAAGAGACGGGTGGACAAACAAAAACCTACAAATTCTGACAAAATGCAAGCATTGATTGTGCAAGAATGGACTGCTATCATTCAGGATTTGGTCCAGAAGTTGATTGAGAGCATGCCAGGGAGAATTGCAGAGGTCCTGAAGAAGAAGGGTCAAAACTGAAAATATTGACTTGCTGCATTAACTCATTCTAACTGTCAATATAAGCTTTTGTTACTCATAATATGATTGCAATTATATTTCTGTATGTGATAAAAACATCTGACAAACACACATAAAAACCAGAGGGCAGCAGATCATGTGAAAATATAATATTTGTGTCATTCTCAAAACTTTTGGCCATGACTGTAGTGGGGAAGGGCATACAAAATGGGGAATCCTGTTCTTATGCTTGTGAAGAGTTGATGGCGGTGAAATACAGAGATCTGAGGGAGGTGTATGTGTGGAGCACAATACATCCCACAGGAACAGTGGCAGTGAGGGAAAGAGGGGCAACAGCAGACAAACATAAGCCGATAAGTGTGTCCGAGTACAATAAACACATTGTGGGGGGGGTGGATTTAAGTGATCAGATCTTACAGCCCTATTTAGTAAAACAAAAAACAAAACCCCGGTACAAAAAAGTTGCAATTTATCTCTTTCTAATTGGGATCCAAAATTCCTTTCTACTTTATAAAAAGAAAGGAGGCACAGACAAATACCTGTATTTTCAGGGGAAAATCATTCATGGCTTCATTTTTGACCCTCAGGACACCATAGAGGACCCCCAGTCAGTTAGTCAAACGACGAACTGAAAGGCATTTTATCGATCTACTTCCCCCAACAACAACACGAGCTAACTCACAAAAAAAAATGCCGTGTCTGCTCCAAAAATGGGCGACGCAGAGATACCCATTACTTTTGTCCCTCATGCCCCTCACAACCAGGCCTGTGTATTGTTACTTGTTATGAGAGATACCACACTGTTCTTCACTATTAGAACTCTTCCCCAGAAAATTGTATATTCCACTTCTAATTTTGTGATTGCCACCAAGCCCCATCTTTTGCATAAACCTGCAAATTCCTATTGTTATAAACTCTAAATTCCCTAAATTATACCCCTAGATAAATACATTGGGGAGCAAAAATACTAATTAAATTTTTTTCAACATTTCACAAAAAATCTGGATACTCTAAGAAGATGCTAAAGCACTTATTGAATGCCTGCAAACTATTCTAGCAAAATCTGGCCTACAAAATCCAATTAGCGCTCCATCCGTTCGTACATTAGGGTACCAGCACATATGGGGTATTGTCATGTTCTGGAAAAATTGTGTACAAAATGTGCAATTTCTCCTTTAACCCCTTGTGGAAATGCAAAATTTGGGGTTAAAGCAACATTTTATAGCAAAAAAATGTCCGTTTTCCATTTGCTGGGCCAATTCTGTGAAACTCCTGTAGGGTCAAAATTTTCACTATACCACTTGATAATTCCTTGAAGGGTCTAGCTTCCAAAATGGGGTCACATTTTGGGGGTTTCCACTGTTTTGGCACCTTGGGGCCTCTGCAAAAGGGACATGATGCCTGCAAACTATTTTAGCAAAATCTGGCCTACAAAATCCATTTAGCGCTCCATCCGTTCTGAGAGCGCTAAATGGATTTTGGGTACCAACACATATGGGGTATTGTTGTGTTCGGGAGAAATTGTGAGAAAATGTGGGGTGCATTTCCTCTTTTAACCCTTAGTAAATGTGTAAATTCTGGGGCTAAATGAATATATTAGTGATAGAAATTGAAAAATGTAAATTTGACCTCCATTTTGATTTGATTGCTGTGAAATGCTAAAAGGGTTAAGAAACTTTCTAACTGCTGTTTTGGATTCTTTCAGGAGTGCAGTTTTTAGAATAGGGTGACTTATGTTTTTTTTTCTTATTAGAGAGGCCTTTTAAGTTCCCTTCAGAACTGAACTGGTCCCTTGAAAAATGTGTTTTGGAAATATTCTTGAAAATTTAGAAAATTACTGCTTGACTTGTAAGCCTTATTTGAAAAAAATGAAAGGGTGATTAAAATTTGATTGCTATATAAATCAGAGACATGGTTAATTATATTTATGAAAAAAATTTGGGTAGTATGACTTTCTATTTGAAAGGTTTGCAATTTTAAAGTTTGAAAACTGCATTTTTTTCCCCAAATTTTGCCAAATTTCCTATTCTTTCATAATCAAAGACATAACATACCGACCAAAATTTACTACTGACATGAAGTACAATGTGTTACGAAAAAAAAGTTTCAGAATCACTATTTATTGCCATTTAAAGTGACACATGTCAGTTTTGAAAAAAAAAGGCTGGGTCTTTAATGCACTTTTTGGCTTTGTCCTTAACCGGTTAATTAATCCCCCCTCCCCCCCACATTGTTTGCTTGTATGTTCAAAAACTTTCCTATAAATGCTCATTTGGTTCATTTCCATCCCTTTTTAAAAGCGCCTATACTTGGATCTATTAATCTAATACTAATCTGTGTACTATATAGGATCATTTTGTTGATTATATTAATATATGTATATTTCGAATCTGTCTAATGCTAGGTTTACACTAGCGCTCCGGTTTCTGTCCCTCAGATCCACATGAGGACCCAAAAGACAGAGACCCTGTCCACTTAAAAAGTGGTTACATACGAAAACCCACAGACCCCATAGACTATAATGAGGTCCACCTTGCACGACATTTCTCTCCGCGGATTTTAAGGGTGCATTCTCATGGAGGAAAATGGTGAGTAATTTTGTGTGGAATTTCAGCGCTGAAAAAAAACCCTCCCATTTTCTTCAATGGGTTCCTTTTTCTGCTAGCAGTCAATGGGAGGCTTTTTTTCAGTGCTGAAATTCCACACCAAATTCCTCACCATTTTCCTCCATGTAAATGCTCCTTTAAAATCTACGGACCCCATTATAGTGAATTTTAGTGAATGGACTTTAAGTGGAGTCTGCAGCAGAGTCTCCTACTGAGACTCCAACCCAAGTGTGAATCCAGCCTTACTATAGTAGTATTAACCTTTTATTTGTCTCCTGATGTTTCTATAGTGGAATATGTATGGTACTGTACATATATTGTACTTATATTAGTACCTGTCTTCAGTGGGGCTAACAACATAATTTCCCATAAGGCTGTAGAAACAGTTTTTTTTTTTGTTGCAGATCACAGCATAAGTGAACATATATCTTTATTCGGTGGTATCTTTTATAATAAATATTTATTACAGATACTAATAACTTTGTATACTGTATAATGTCAAGCACAGTTCAGTATTCTGTGTCTCTTCCTGTGTTCATGATCTGTTTCCCTTTGATTTGCTTGAGATGTCAGGATTTTGGAACACTTTAGGCGTATGGAGTTAAACATACAGTGGCTGTTTTTTTCTTTTGCAATCCTTAAGTGGCCTTTCAAGTTGAATTTACATTGGCTTTGGTTTACACCTTACCACATCCTGTGTCATTCATCTGGCAAAAAGAAATGCTTTAATATTTTGTTTACTGTAATTGCAAAATCTATCTTTTCCTATAATTATTTACTTTAGCTAAATAAGGCTAGGATATATAAATTGCACTACAAATAAAAGTTTGGTGTGCGAAGCCATATATTATATATACCAAAAAAGAGCAAACACACACTTATATAAGGAGCAATAAAAAGTGAAGGTGGCACTACTGCTCCCACTCAATCTCCTTGAAACCCAGTCTAAAAAGTAAACCAGAGGCGGTGGTGTCAAGACTAAGACCGCTGCTTAATATAAGCGAGGTGGTGTTCACTGAATGTGAAAATAGGCAACTGTCCAAAATAGAAAAAAATCAGGGCTCTCACCACAGCGACTCTTTAAAATAAACGACCCTTTATTCCATTTTCATTAAAAATATGTACACCTGGAGAAGAGGATGGTAGCACTTCAAGCAACAATTGTATCGTGTGTTCCACACTTCCTCAGGCTTGCTACCAATATGAGTGCTTGAAGTGCTACCATCCTCTTCTCCATGTGTACATATTTTTAATGAAAATGGTGAGTTCCCTGATTTTTTCTATTTTGGACACACACTTACTGTATATAAATTTCAAATATAGAATATCTATGTTAGAAAATATATGAAAATGTTTTCTATCTATCTATCTATCTATCTATCTATCTATCTATCTCTCTCTCTCTCTCTCTATCTATCTATCTACACATACAGTGCCTTGTGAAAGTATTCGGCCCCTTTTCAACCTTTTTCCACATTTCAGTTTTCAAACATAAAGATATCAAATTTTAATTTTTTGGGGGAAGAACCAACAAGTGGGACACAATTGTGAAGTGGAACAAAATGTATTGGATATTTTAAACTTTTATAACAAATAAAAAACTGAAGAGTGCAAAATTATTCGGCCCCCTTGCGTTAATACTTTGTAGAGCCACCTGTTGCTGCGATTACAGCTACAAGTCGCTTGTGGTATGTCTCTATCAGTTTTGCTCATCGAGAGACTAAAATTCTTGCCCATTTTTCCTTGCAAAACAGCTGGAGCTCAGTGAGGTTGGATGGAGAGCGTTTGTGAACAGCAGTTTTCAGCTCTTTCCACAGATTCTCGATGGGATTCAGGTCTGCACTGTGACTTGGCCATTCTAACACCTGGATACGTTTATTTGTGAACCATCCCATTGTAGATTTTGCTTTATGTTTTGGATCATTGTCTTGTTGGAAGATAAATCTCCATCCCAGTCTCAGGTCTTTTGCAGACTCCAACAGGTTTTCTTCCCTGTATTGGTCCTGTATTTGGCTCCATCCATCTTCCCATCAATTTTAACCATCTTCCCTGTCCCTGCTGAAGAAAAGCAGGCCCAAACCATGATGCTGCCACCACAATGTTTCACAGTGGGGATTATTTGTTCAGGGTGATGAGCTGTGTTGTTTTTATGCCAAATATATCGTTTTGCATTATGGCCAAAAAGTTCGATTTTGGTTTCATCTGACCAGAGCACCACATGTTTGGTGTCTCCCAGGTGGCTTGTGGCAAATTTTAAACAAGACTTTTTATGGATATCTTTGAAAAATGGCTTTCTTCTTGCCACTCTTCCATAAAGGCCAGATTTGTGCAGTGTACGACTGATTGTTGTCCTATGGACAGACTCTCTCACCTCAGCTGTAGATCTCTTCATTTCATCCAGAGTGATCATGGGCCTCTTGGCTGCATCTCTGATCAGTCTTCTCCTTGTTTGAGATGAAAGTTTAGAGGGATGGCTGGGTCTTGGTAGATTTGCACTGGTCTAATACTCCTTCCATTTCAATATGATTGCTTGCACAGTGCTACTTGGGATGTTTTGTATCCAAATCCAGCTTTAAACTTCTCCACAATAGTATATCGGACCTGCCTGGTGTGTTCCTTGGTCTTCATGATGCTCTCTGCGCTTTAAACAGAACCCTGAGACTATCACAGAGCAGGTGCATTTATAGGGGGACTTGATTACACACAGGTGGATTCTATTTATCATCATCAGTCATTTAGGACAACATTGTATCATCCAGAGATCCTCACTGAACTGAACAGAGTGAGTTTGCGGCACTGAAAGTAAAGGGGCCGAATAATATTGCATGCCCCCACTTTTCAGTTTTTTATTTATTAAAAAAGTTTAAAATATCCAATAAATTTCATTCCACTTCACAATTGTGTCCCACTTGTTGATTCTTCCCCCCAAAATTAAAATTTTAAATCTTTGTTTGAAGCTTGAAATGTGGCAAAAGGTTGAAAAGTTAAAGCGGGCCGAATACTTTCGTAAGGCATATATATATAAATAAAACGGGTGATAAAACCACATGGATGCAAACCCCTCTACAGGAATACCCAAAAAATATGATGTATACATAAGTAGCAGCAATAACTTAATGATGACACCCCTAAATTAATAAGGACTCGAGTAATGTTAGCTTTCAGAGATTGAGTGGGGAGTAAATATGGGTGAATCGGTTCGTAATTAACTTGGTTAGTCTTGCATACTGCAAATTGAAAAAATGGCGAAAACGGGCATGCTACAAGAAAATGGGCACCGCAACATGTTAGACCATGAAATACAGAACAAGCAATTTCATGTGTGCAGTGACTTACACATCATGTAATGACAACATCTGAAAGTTTCAGCCAATAGATAGTGGTATGTGGATCTTAGAGTGCTGATGTCATATAGGACTAGATAGATGGGCATTCAGCCAATCATCTCTGGTCAATGCATTCCTATGCCGAGATGTAGCAGAGCTGGCCGTGCGCTCAGCTTGGTTACTCCGAGATGCAGTCGAGCTCAGCGCACGGCCAGCACTGCTACATTGGGGATGAAGCAGAGCTGGTCATGCGCTCAGCTTGGCCACTCCACAGATGCAGCCAAGCTGAGCGCACGGCCAGCACTGCTACATCGGAGATGAAGCAGAGCTGGCCGTGCGCTGAGCTCGGCTACTCTGGAGATGCATCCGAGCTGAGCGCACGGCCAGCACTGCTACATCGGAGATGCAGCAAAACTGAGTGTGCTGCAGGGTTCAATGCACACTCAGCACTGCTACATCTCAGATGCAGCAGAGCTGCACACTCAGCTCTGCTGCATCTCAGATGCAGCAGAGCCGAGTGTGCGCTGAACCCTGCTGCACACTCAGCTCTGCAGCATCTCTGTGTGTGCTGAGCTCTGCTGCTTCTCCGTGTAGTAGAACTGGGTCAGCAATGCTACATCTGAGATCGGACCACAATGGAAACTGCTGTAGACCGATCTTAGACTCCGCCTCCTCCGGCAGAAACAGCTGCTGAGATGATGAGTTTGTGCACTCGTGACCCAGATTTTATTTGCTGTAGTGGTGAAATTGCATACAAATCTATTTCAATGTATTCCATAGCTAATGCTATCCTAGACTGTAGGCAGAACAAGTCAGAATTGACAGCTGAACAATAGTTTTTGGAGTACTTCAAGCAATATACGTAGTCAGTAGAGATGAGCAAACAGCAAAATATTCGATGTTCAATATTCATTTCGAATAGCCCCTCAAAGTTCTACTATTCGAACAAATATCGAACCCTATTATAATCTATGGGGAAAAAATGCTCGTTTCAGGAGATCCCACTCTTCGACTCAGGAGAGTCAACAAGTCCACTATGACACCCCAGGAAATGATGCCAACACCCTGGAATGAAACCGGGACAGCAGGGGAAGCATGTCTGGGGGGCATCTAACATGCCTAAGTCACTGTATTACGTCGGGATCCCTGTCAGCTTGCGATATGTGGGAGCTGACTTTTTCCCCTAGGAATGCATTGACCAGCATTGATTGGCCGAATGCCATACAGAGTACAGCATTCGGCCAATCAACGCTGGTTCTGCCGGATGCTTGTCTGTGAGGAGGCGGAGTCTAAGATCAGACCAGAATGGAGACTGCTGTGGACTGATGTTAGACTCCGCCTCCTCTGGCAGAACCAGCGTTGATTGGAGGAATGCTGTACTCTGTATGGCATTCGGCCAATCAACGCTGGTCATTGCATTCCTATGCCGAGATGTAGCAGAGCTGGCCGTGCGCTCAGCTAGACTACTCCGGAGATGCAGCCGAGCTCAGCTCACGGCCAGCACTGCTACACCGGAGATGAAGCAGAGCTGGCCGTGCATTCAGCAGAGCTGTGTGTGTGCGAGGATCCTACTGTGGTAACCGTGCTGTGTAATGTAGCAGAGCTGTGTGTGTACAAGGCTCCTACTGTGGTAACCCTACTATGTGCATGCTATGTGTGATGTAATAGAGCTGTGTGTGTGTACGGTGCTCCTACCATGGTAACCCTGCAGTGTTTATGCTACATGTGATGTAGCAAAGCTGTGTGTATGGAGCTCCCACTGTGGCAACTATGCTATGTGTGATGTAGCAGGGCTGTGTGTGTGTGTGTACAGTGCTCCTACTCAGATCGGACCACAATGGAAACTGCTGTGGACCGATCTTAGACTCCGCCTCCTCCGGCACAACCAGCGTTGATTGGCCTAATGCTGTACTCTATATGGCATTTGGCCAATCAACGCTGGTCAATGCATTCCTATGGGAAAAAGTCAGCTCGCACATATCGCAAGCTGACAGGGATCCCGACCAGATAGAGCCCCAAAGAGCTGGGTGAGTAACATTCTCCCCTAAATAAAGGTAAGAGAGAGCAGCACCCTGTCTACCTGGATGGCTTCAGACTTCTCTGGGCAGTAGAACACAATGGTAAGAAGAAAGGAGGAGGAGGGTTTGTGATGAAGGACATTTGGGGCTTTTTTTCTTTTTTGTGGTTAAAGGACAATAGTGCTGATGCAAGATACCGAACTATCAGCTGTGAGCATGAGATCTCACTACCTACCAAAGGAACTGCCACATGTTATCATGATAGCTGCATATGTCCCCCACCTCTGCAAAAAAAAAAAATGTTTCTGCCTGTTATATCTACATGCTGTGACCCCCCTCCTCATGTCCTCCAACCACATTCGGCTGTATTATTAACATCACTTCACACAGAGAACTAAATGATCCTGCAGTGTGTCTGTGTTTCTTTCTTTTTTAGTTGCTGTGATTCCTAGGATTTCTCTATCTGCCATGAGCTTGTATGTGTTTTCTCTCTTGTTATATACTACTGTACCATCTCTGAAACTGTATCACTGAAATTTCCCCATTGTGGGACTATTAAAGGATTATTTTATCTTAATCCCTAGCTAACCCTGCCTGTAGATCTATCCCTGTCTCACAGTCATATAGTTCACAGTCTCAAATTAACCGAATGTTAAATCCACCATTCCTATAAATTGGAGGTCATCTGATTTAGCCAGCCAATTACTTTTTCCGATTTTATTTCAATGGCTCCGTTGTCGTAGTTCCTGTCCCACCTCCCCTGCAAAGTTATTGGTGCAAAAAAAGCGCCAGGGAAGGTGGGAGGGGATACAAATTTTTACTGTGTTTGCCTCGTCGTATTCGATTGGAATCAAATACCTCGAACGGCCTGATATTCGATCGAATATCTATACGAACAGTGTTTGCTCATCTCTAGTAGTCAGGTTTCCTTCGCTATGTCTAGGAGACCACGTGGGTGTCTACCAAACACCAACTCAAATGGGGAAACCTATGGAGGACCGTGGTACTTCCCAGACTGCAAACATTAAGTAGTGCAGTAGGCAATCCCAATCTTTGTTGTCCTTGTTAATAACCCTCTTTAGCATGCCCTTAAGGGTTTTATTGAACCTCTCCACAAGGCCATCTGTCTTGGGTTGATATACAGAGGTTCGCAGGTGTTTACTTTTCAGGAGCTTTCACATCTCTTTCATTACCTTGGACATAAAAGGAGTCCCTTGGTCAGTCAGAATCTCCTTGGGCATACCTGTCTGAGAGAACATATAAAAGAGCTCCTTGGCAATTAACTTAGCTGAAGTATATCTCAAGGGTGCAGCCTCAGGGTATCGTGTAGCATAATCTAACACCAATAGTATATTCTGATGCCCCCTAACTTTACAACAGGACTTACCAAATCCATGGCCACTCTTTCAAATGGTACTTCTATAATTGGTAGGGGTACCAAAGGACTCCTGAAGTGTAACATAGGAGCAGTTCATTGACACTCTGGGCAGGAGATATGATATTCTTGGATATGCTTATCAATTCCTGGCCAATAGAAACGCTGAAGAATGCGCTCTTTGGTCTTTTTGTACCCCAGGTGTCCTCCTAACACTTGCTTATGTGCCAAATCTAATACTACCCTTTGATAGGGCCAGGGCACCTGGTTCATTGATATATAGCGGAACTTCTTATCAGCCCCTGGATACTGGGGTTCACCGTTTATCACCTTTACGTTTCCTCTGTCATGAGCCAGATTAGGATCTCGCATCTTAGCAGTCCCCAAATTGTCCGTGGACACCTTGAGCTCCGCCATCTTGGGAACTCCCTTCTAACCTTCAGCATCACCAGCTAATACAGACAGGGGAAAATTACTTCCTTCTGGGTAACCTCTACAGCTGGTGTTTCTTTCAGGATCAAAGATTTCAGGGTTAAACTTAGTCAAGACATCATCAACATTCACATTTTAAGGACATGGTAAACTCTGCTTTTTCCACATATCGCAAAATAGAGGAAAATGCTTCCCTATGATCACATTATGGAACAGAGACTTAACCACTCTCATTTTGTGGGAGACGGGCCAGAGGTAGTTGTTATGGTTACCTTTGCAACAGCATACTCTCCAGTTTCACTATGTATGCACAAGACTCCAATAATTTTACCATTGTACAGTGCAGGGTTGACCAAATCATGGTACACCAGAGTTACCAGGCTCCCAAAGTCCACGAGAGCCAGTACAGCACACTTTGCTACAGTCACAATACACATCTATGGTTCCATCACAGTTTCTGCCGAACAAGCAGGTTTGGCAAATAATGACACCCGCCTGGAACTGCTGCAGTTCATGCTGCTATGCTTGCACTTGCTGCTGTCGCCTCTTGGCTTTCTTCAGGGCTTTTCACTGCTGTGACAACATTTGCTGCTGCTGTAGGTTTACCTGCCCAAACAGTTTTACAAAGTCCTCTATGCTGGAGATCTCCTATGCTGCTAGCAAGCCACACGAAGTGTGCATAACACGAAACGGTCTTCACTTTGTTGCCAAATGTTACCATCTTCCTCATGTATGTACTATTTTTAATGAAGATGGAATAAAGTAGTTTTTCGTTTTTAAGATGCTGTGGTGAGTTCCCTGAATTTTTCTCTCACATCTACAGTCATGGCCAAAAGTTTTGAGAATGATACAAATATTAATTTTTACAAAGTCTACTGCTTTCAGTTTTTCTAATGGCAATTTGCATATACTCCAGAATGTTATAAAGAGTGATCAGGTTAACAGCAATTACTTGCAAAGTCAATATTTGGCTAGAAAATGAACTTTATCCCCCAAAACAGATTTCAACATCATTGCAGCCCTGCCTTAAAAGGACCAGCTAACATCGTTTCAGTGATTGCTCCATTAACACAGGTGTGGGTGTTGATGAGGACAGGGCTGGAGATCAATCTGTCATGATTAAGTAAGAATGACACCACTGGACACTTTAAAAGGAGGCTGGTGCTTGGCATCATTGTTTCTCTTCTGTTAACCATGGTTATCTCTAAAGAAACACGTGCAGTCATCATTTCACTGCACAAAAATGGCCTAACAGGGAAGAGTATTGCAGCTAGAAAGATTGCACCTCAGTCAACAATCTATCGCATCATCAAGAACTTCAAGGAGAGAGGTTCCATTGTTGGCAAAAAGGCTCCAGGGCGCCCAAGAAAGACCAGCAAGCACCAGGACCATCTCTTAAAAGTGTTTCAGCTGCGGGATCGGGCTACCAGCAGTGCAGAGCTTGCTGAGGAATGGCAGCAGGCAGGTGTGAGTGCATCTACACGCACTGTGAGGCGGAGACTCTTGGAGCAAGGCCTGTTCTCAAGGAAGGCAGCAAAGAAGCCACTTCTCTCCAGAAAAAACATCAGGGACAGACTGATATTCTGCAAAAGGTACAGGGAGTGGACTGCTGAGGACTGCGGTAAAGTCATTTTCTCTGATGAATCCCCTTTTCGATTGTTTGGGACATCTGGAAAACATCTTATTCGGAGAAGACGAGGTGAGCGCTACCACCAGTCTTGTCTCGTGCCAACTGTAAAGCATCCTGAAACCATTCATGTGTGGGGTTGCTTCTCAGCCAAGGGAATCGGCTCTCTCACAGTCTGGCCTAAAAACACAGCCATGAATAAAGAATGGTACCAGAATGTCCTCCAAGATCAACTTCTCCCAAACGTCCAAGAGCAGTTTGGCGATCAAAAATGCCTTTTCCAGCATGATGGAGCACCTTGCCATAAAGCAAAGGTGATAACTAAATGGCTCAGGGAACAAAACATAGAGATTTTGGGTCCATGGCCTGGAAACTCCCCAGATCTTAATCCCATTGAGAACTTGTGGTCAATCATCAAGAGACGGGTGGACAAACAAAAACCTACAAATTCTGACAAAATGCAAGCATTGATTGTGCAAGAATGGACTGCTATCAGTCAGGATTTGGTCCAGAAGTTGATTGAGAGCATGCCAGGGAGAATTGCAGAGGTCCTGAAGAAGAAGGGTCAACACTGCAAATATTGACTTGCTGCATTAACTCATTCTAACTGTCAATATAAGCTTTTGTTACTCATAATATGATTGCAATTATATCTCTGTATGTGATAAAAACATCTGACAAACACACATAAAAACCAGAGGGCAGCAGATCATGTGAAAATATAATATTTGTGTCATTCTCAGAACTTTTGGCCATGACTGTACTATTATATGACTTTTTAATAGTGAGCACTACAAGACTCATGTTGAGCAGCTGTCTTCATCCAGACACTATTGCCATTCTTTTAGGGCTCGTTCACACATGGGCAAAGGGGCAGATTTTGACAGCGGATTTCGCTTCAAAATCCGCCCCTTTACAATGGTGGTCTATGCAGACCGCCGGGCTTCTTTTTTCCGCATGGTTCTCAGTGTCAGGACAGACCAAGGCACCTCCTCTCTCTCCTCCCAGGATCTGCCCTGAAGTGCATGCTCAGCACTCTGCCTGTCATCTTCTCACAAGGTCTATATATTAGAAACTCCCATAAATTACACCAATTTCAAAACTGATTTAGTCAAATAATTCAACACTGCATTTGTGAAGTTTGTTAACCCTTTAAGTATATCATTGGAATTAAAACAATATGGAGGTGATCACAATGTACATTTTTTTTTCGAACTCAGGTCTCCAGCATTTCAAGGCTGCAGTGCTAACCACTGAGCCACTGTGTTGCCCCTCAGTTGTTGTTTTTTTTTCACTAATACATGCAATTTCTCCTGAGCACACAAATACCCAACATGTGGGTGTAAACTGATGTTTGGGAACACAGCAGAGAAGGAACAACACTGATTCAAATTAGGCACAACATATTATGCACTGAAATGATGTACAGGTAGTCCTCGGGTTACGACGGTCTCGAGTTACGCCGTTTCGTGGTTACGACGCTTAATACGACGCCTCATTCCGACTTATGCGGTTTTGCGGCGTAAGTCGAACTACGCGTAACTACGTGCAGCGGCGGAAGAATAGAGTCTGTACTGTACACTGTACCCGGTTACACAAGGAAAACGAGTCTCCTGCACGCCATAACAACCTTCATTATGGCTCCCAAGCGTAAGCCAGAATCATCTGATACCACAGGATCAAAGAAAAGGAAGGCCATCACCATGGAGGTGAAAGTGGATATCATCAGGAGATCTGATAAGGGGGAAACCCCAACAGAAATTGGCAGGTCATTAGGACTTAGTCGTTCCACTGTTGCTACAATCATCAAGGATAAGGTTCGTATCCTTGAACATGTGAAAGGATCTGTTCCTATGAAAGCTACAGTGATAACAAAGCAGCGTAGTGGGCTTATCATTGAGATGGAAAGATTATTGGTGCTTTGGTTGGAAGACCAAAATCAACGCCGTATCCCTGTGAGCCTTATGGTTATTCAGGAGAAGGCTAGGCGACTGTTTGAGGCGTTGAAAAGAGAAAAGGGGGAAGGAAGTGAAAGCGAAGAATTTGTGGCGAGTAGGGGTTGGTTTATGCGGTTTAAGGATCGTGCCAATTTCCATAACATTAAAGTGCAAGGTGAAGCTGCTAGTGGTGATGAGAAAGCAGCAACTGAGTTTCCTAAAGCATTTGCTGAGATAATTGAGGAGGGTGGTTACTGTGCTCAACAAGTGTTCAATGTGGATGAGACAGGCTTGTTTTGGAAACGTTTGCCTAACCGTACTTATATTGCCAAGGAGGAGAAGTCAGCACCAGGCCATAAAGTCGGCAAGGAGAGACTGACTTTGCTTCTTGGGGGCAATGCTGCTGGCGACTACAAACTGAAGCCCATGCTGGTGTATCAGGCTGAGAATCCAAGGGCACTCAAGGGCATTTCAAAGGGTCAACTACCAGTCATCTGGAAGTCTAATAGGAAGGCATGGGTGACACTTGCAGTGTTTGATGACTGGTTCACCAACCATTTTGTACCAGGCGTGGAGCGGTATTGTACCTCCAAGGATATCCCCTTTAAGGTGTTGCTAATTCTGGACAATGCCCCTGGACACCCTGCACATCTGGATGACTTTAACCCTAATGTCAAGGTGGTTTATCTTCCACCTAATACCACTGCCCTAATACAGCCTATGGACCAAGGAGTCATTGCTACATTCAAGGCCTACTACCTCCGAAGGGTCATTGGTAATGCTTTAGAAGCAACTGAAAAGAATAAGGACTTGACTCTAAAGGACTTTTGGAAAACATACAACATCCTTGATGCTGTGAATAACATTGCTGCTTCCTGGGATGAGGTTAAGCAGACCAGTATGAATGGTGTGTGGAAAAAACTGTGTCCTCAGTTTGTGAATGATGTCACAGAGGTCCAAGAGTCAGTGACTAGTGTCATAAAGAATGTTGTTGATATGAGTAAGACAATGAATCTGGAGGTGGAGGAGGAGGATGTCACAGAGCTACTGGCATCTCATGGAGAGGTGTTATCTGCTGAGGACCTTATTCAACTGGAGAAGCAGATGATAGAGGAAGAGGAAGACATACCAACCCCAGAACCCAAGAGATTTACAAGGCAGGGCTTGGCAGGAGGTTTTGCCCTGATAGAGGAAGGGTTGTCAAGGTTTGAGGCTGAGGATCCCAATACGGAGAGGTACACTAGGGTTGCCAGAGGAGTCATGGATTGCCTTAGGTGTTACAAGGAGATCTTGGAGGAGAAGAAGATGATCTCCTTCCAAACTAACCTGCAGCAGTATTTCAAGAATGTAGAGAGGCCTGCAGCAGATCCTGCAACAGATCCTGTACCCTCTACCTCAGCTGCCCCTCTTGACTCACCAGCCCCAGTATCTCCAGCACCTTCTGCAGCCTCCTCCCAATAAACCTGTTCTCTCTTTGGAATTGTTATCTTTGTTTATTACAGTACACTGTTTATTACTGTTACAGCACTTACAGTATTTCATTATTAAACGTACTGTACTGCACAATATTTTACTGTACCTGTGTTTATTGATAATTATGTAGGGTACTGTATTAGAATAGGTGTTTGGATAGGCTAAGTGTTTACAGTACAGTACTGTTCTTATGGTACAGTACTGTATGAACGTGTGGTCCGACTTACGTCGAAATTCAGTTTACGACGCCGCTTAAGAACGGATCAACGTCGTAAGTCGAGGACTACCTGTATACCATTTTCACCTTTCACAATCAGCTGCATATTTATTTATGGATTATAAGTGAATGCTCAATGTACCACTGGATAAAATCCTTCAACGGTGTTGTTTCCAAAATGCGGTTACATGTCAGGGGAATCCATTTTACTGGAGTTTCAGGAGCAATGTGGGCATAAACTACAGTTTTGGCACACAAGCACACAACAGGGCACAGATGTGAAAGAGCACTATGTAGCTTTCGGAGAGCAGATTTAGATGTTTGGTATCTGAATGCCATGTCATGTTTGCAGAGCCTCTAAAATACCAGAAAAGTGGAATTCCCTAGGAAGTGATCCCATTTTGAAAACTGTACCTCAGAATTTATCAAGGGGTGTAGTGAGCATTAGTATCCCAGACGTAAATGCACAGTGGGTGGTGAAACGTGAATATATATGTTTTTTGCAGTATGAGATGAATTTTGTAATAACACCATTTTGGGGTGCCTATAACTTACTGACTAAATTTTAGTAGCTCTCTTTAGTGGATTAAAAAAAATCAGTTTGTGACCTTTTAACTTTTACGATTACGGTGATACTATTTTATATTGTTTTTTTTTTTATGTGTTACTAATTTTGCAGAAAAAAAACCCATATGGGGACAAAAATCAATCATTTTTGCAACGCCATCTACTTAGATGAGTAATATTTTTATTTTTTAATTGAGTTAGTTGAGGACTTATTTTGTGTGACTTTTATTGGTGCTGCTTTGGGGTACATGTGACCTCCTGATCCCTTTTTTTTTTGTTCAAGGTGAGATGGTAAAAATCATTTTTTCCGGCATTTTTTTCCCCCCGAAATTCACCATGCATGTTAAGTAATACTCCATTTTTATTGTACCGATTGCTACAGTTGAGGCGATCACAAACATATATATTGTTTTTATTAATTTTACATTTTTTTTTATATAATTCATTTTATATAGGAGAGGACATTTTGCAGCTTTATTCATTATTTATTTATTTTTTTCACACTTTTACTTTTTTAATTTTTTTTTTTTTTTTTTTTTTTTTTTAACTGTTTAGTGATATCCCACTAGGTGACCTGAGCCAGCGATGCTTTGATCGCTGATTCAGTAATATACACTGCAATACATGTGTACACTTGTGTATTGCAGTGTATAGCGGAAGTCTGAGACAGCTGAATTGTAGAGATAAAATGCAGAGAGAAAAACTGCTAAAAAATGCAGAATACAAGTCATACAGTATAATGGGCAAAATTATTGTTATTCCTCCTGAATACACACTTTACTATTGTGGAAAGGTTAGGTACACTTTGTAGGTAATATAGGATGCTTTCATTTTGTGCTTATTGGCTCCTCAATGCTTTAGACATATTGTCATATCCTTTTATGTGACTTTTTTTTTTTTTTTTCTAGAGTGTCACCATGAGACTATCCTTTACCAAGTTAGAGGGCATAATCCTTCTATGTGTGGGTTTTGCTGGACTTTTGTTTATCATGCATGGAAGTGAGCTTGGAAATGAACCATCCACTTTGGCCAAACCGAAATATAAGCCTGTAAGTCTATCAAGCCTTTCTGCTGTGTCAGCTGAATTAAAAACACTTCAGTGGCTGCCTGTATGCCAGGAGAACAAATCGATGGAGAGTATTGAGGATTTTTCCAAACTACCTGCACATATTCAGTCTTTCTTGTTGTATAGGCATTGTAGAAGCTTTCCACAAATCCTTAACTCTCCAAATAAATGTGGAGGTTCAGCAGCGTCCAAAAATGTCTACCTTCTACTTGCCATAAAATCTTCCCCGGGTAACTACGAAAGAAGAGCCATCATTCGTCAAACATGGGGGGAGGAAACCAGTTACGAAGGTGCTCACGTGAAAAGGATTTTTCTTTCTGGAACTTCAACAAATGAACGTGAGGACCCGCATTTACGACAGCTTCTACAAATTGAGAGCCAAATATATGGGGATATCCTACAGTGGGACTTCCATGACACATTTTTTAACCTGACACTAAAACAGTTCCTGTTCCATGTGTGGTTAAATGAGTACTGTCCAGGAGCAAACTTTATTTTTAATGGAGATGATGATGTATTTGTCAATACTTTTAATGTAATATCCTACCTGCTTAGTCATGAAGCAGAAGAACACCTTTTTGTAGGCCAGCTAATAGCTAATGTTGGACCTATTCGTGAAGCTGGAAGCAAATATTATGTACCTGTACAAGTTACTGCTTCTAAATCTTACCCAATGTATTGCGGAGGAGGAGGAATTCTCATGTCCA
Source organism: Leptodactylus fuscus (assembly GCF_031893055.1). Taxonomy (NCBI): domain Eukaryota; kingdom Metazoa; phylum Chordata; class Amphibia; order Anura; family Leptodactylidae; genus Leptodactylus; species Leptodactylus fuscus. The sequence continues at coordinate 194,713,820 of NC_134265.1, forward strand.
AATACACTGCCCTTGCCATCTACAATAAATCTCAAGACATCCAGTTGTTCCCTATTGATGATGTTTTCCTAGGCATGTGTCTGGAAAAGGCTGGCCTTGTCCCAGCCTCTCATATGGGCATGAGGACAGTGGGGGTGCATGTACCTTCTGCCAAACTGGATTCATTCAATCCTTGTTATTATAGAGAACTGTTGATGGTGCATCGTTTTGTACCATATCAGATGTTAGTCATGTGGAAGGCAATTCAAGATCCTCACCTTGACTGTGGCCAGAAATTTTCAGTCTATTTAGGTTCATAATAGAAATGAGCGGTGGATGGAAAACAAAGACCCATAATATTATATATATATATATATATATATATATATATATATATATATATATATATTGTACTGTTGCCAAACACATGTTTAGTTTATTTGGTGGAGAAACTACTGTCAAAGCTGTATATATGTCATATGCTGATTTATTTTCTTTTGTTCATTAAAATGTAATTTAAAAAAACTTCACCTTTTATCATAATATATGCAATTTATGAGCTCGTTGACCATGCATCAGAAAAATACACTCTCTCACATATATACAGTTTCACATTTAAATGCATGAATGTTTTCTTTCTTTCTTTCTTTCTTTCTTTCTTTCTTTCTTTCTTTCTTTCTTTCTTTCTTTCTTTCTTTCTTTCTTTCTTTCTTTCTTTCTTTCTTTCTTTCTTTCTTTCTTTCTTTCTTTCTTTCCTCAAATTCTAACAGTTAATGCATATAATATACAGTCACCAAAACCAGCCTGATATAGCCCAGTGACACTTACAAAGAGGTGAATAACACAATAAAGAGTCAAAAGTATAGCACAATATACTTTGTATACCATAGTATACAGTCAAAAATACCAACCCAAGATGTAGTACAAGCAAGAGGAAAATAGCCACAACCTCCAATCTGCAACCCCAACATGTATTTTGCCCTGTAGCTTCCTCTGTGGGCTATGAGGAAGAAAGGTAATGATATCCAGAAATATGCTGACATGATCACAAAATCCAAATGTAAAGCACCATGGAATTAATGGTGCTATATAAATAAATAATAATAATAATAATAATCAAACTCTAAAAGCCACACCGGATTTTGGAACAGGTGCATTACATCACAAGCTCCCAGGCTGAGATATTAGGATAAGGGAAATCAGTATGCTCTAACAACAGACCAGACCAATGGCTTGATCAAAGCATTAACAAGTAGGCCTAAAGTAACAAAAGCATCTCAAAACACTAAAAAAAAAGTTTTTTAATTTGAGAGTAAAACAAATAATATATAACATAAAAAGTTAAAACCAAGGCAGAAGATAACGAAAGTTAAATCACAATGATCTAAAACCACTCCCAAACATCATCAAAAATCAATATAAAGAGTTCCAAAAAGATAGAAAATACCTCCAAATCTACACAGATTATGCTTGACACAATGTATATCAGGAGGCGTCAAAGGAAACACGTTAAGGGTCCAGTCACGCGGAGGAAAATGGTGAGGAATGTTGGGGAATTTCAGCGCTGAAAAAAAGCCTCCCATTGACTTAAATGGGTTCCTTTTTCTGCTAGCAATTGACCCTAATACCAATTTCTCATTCAGTCCTTTGGGAGTAAAGGTCTGCAATGTGACAATCCATTAGATAGCCACCCCTAGTCCCCAAATAGATACGATCAATTGCCCTTATCTTCAAACCAAATAGATACTCTCGATGGAAATCCCTAAAAGTTTCTTGCAAGTGGTTTAGTCACAAATGTATTGAGCGCCAAAGTAGAATCAAATTCTTATCCTGAGCGCCTTTGAAGTAAGTCCAATATATAATATATAATATATATTCCACAGGGGCATTTAGGTGATGGGCAATCCTATACTCCTGTATATATGAATTATACAAATTTGTTGGCTTCACCATATACTTACAAACTGAGCAGTTACCACCAGCATAAAAATCCCACCCGGGTACACTAAGTGAAGATAAATAGAGTGACTGTGTACAAGTAAGTCATTGAGATTTTTGCTGGGTTTTGGTGACAAAAGGCTCTTCATAACATTACTATGTCTTAACATAGGCCAAAACCAGTTGATTATTACTTACATGTTGTGATGATATGTTATGTTGTATATTAGTGTGAATGGCAAGGGAGTATTAGTGTGCATTCACAGGGAGGAAAATGGTGCTGAATTTGGTGTGGACTTCAAAGGAACCCATTGAAGTCAATGGGAGGCTTTTTTTTCAGTGCTGAATCTGAGGTGGATTCCACTAAATTCAGCGCCATTTTCCAACGAGTGTATCACATTGAAAGCAATAGGTAAAAAAGCCTCCCATTGATTTCAATGGGTAGCGCGCGTATGCCGGCACCCATAGAAATCAATGAGATCTGTTTTAACGCTGCTCATTCTGAACAAGTTTACGTTCAGAATGAGCAGAGCGTAAACTCCGTGTGAATGCTCCCTTAGGCTGCTTTCACACTAGCTATCTGTGTTGATGTATAGCAAAACTCCACATGCTGTATGTTCTGGTGTACTTCTGTGTGCAATTCATATCTCTGTCATCAGTTTCATTTTTTTTTTCTTTTGCGAACACAAACCCCCCCCATCCTTTATTTGTTGCTTCTATGTAGCCCTATTTTCTCTACTCTCTTTTCTGATTATATTGTGGATCACAACTTGTTATACCACTGTTTTGTGGCTCTGCTTTTGTCAGGATATGGAGTCGCCGCGGTCTCCTTGCTGCGCGGTGTCTCCCTGGGAGACGTGTTAGGAGTTCTATTGGGTGTGCTTAGGTCATTAAGGGTTAATCTTTTCCTTGCCTTCAGTCTCCATGTCATTAGCCATCAGGTGTGTTCTCTGCTGCTATTTAAACCCCACCCAGGCATGGATCCTTGCCAGCCATTCACTTTGTGGTTCCTGGTTCCTCTGCTCAGTCTTATTCCCTGTCTGTTTGTATTCGGTCTGTTCTCTTGGTTAATCTGCCCGGCTTGTATTTTTGACTATCCCTTGTCTTTTGATTTGGTACCTTTATTATTAGAGATGAGCGAACACTAAAATGTTCGAGGTTCGAAATTCGATTCGAACAGCCGCTCACTGTTCGAGTGTTCGAATGGGTTTCGAACCCCATTATAGTCTATGGGGAACATAAACTCGTTAAGGGGGAAACCCAAATTCGTGTCTGGAGGGTCACCAAGTCCACTATGACACCCCAGGAAATGATACCAACACCCTGGAATGACACTGGGACAGCAGGGGAAGCATGTCTGGGGGCATAAAAGTCACTTTATTTCATGGAAATCCCTGTCAGTTTGCGATTTTCGCAAGCTAACTTTTCCCCATAGAAATGCATTGGCCAGTGCTGATTGGCCAGAGTACGGAACTCGACCAATCAGCGCTGGCTCTGCTGGAGGAGGCGGAGTCTAAGATCGCTCCACACCAGTCTCCATTCAGGTCCGACCTTAGACTCCGCCTCCTCCGGCAGAGCCAGCGCTGATTGGCCGAAGGCTGGCCAATGCATTCCTATGCGAATGCAGACTTAGCAGTGCTGAGTCAGTTTTGCTCAACTATACATCTGATGCACACTCGGCACTGCTACATCAGATGTAGCAATCTGATGTAGCAGAGCCGAGGGTGCACTAGAACCCCTGTGCAAACTCAGTTCACGCTAATAGAATGCATTGGCCAGCGCTGATTGGCCAATGCATTCTATTAGCCCGATGAAGTAGAGCTGAATGTGTGTGCTAAGCACACACATTCAGCACTGCTTCATCACGCCAATACAATGCATTAGCCAGTGCTGATTGGCCAGAGTACGGAATTCGGCCAATCAGCGCTGGCTCTGCTGGAGGAGGCGGAGTCTAAGATCGCTCCACACCAGTCTCCATTCAGGTCCGACCTTAGACTCCGCCTCCTCCGGCAGAGCCAGCGCTGATTGGCCGAAGGCTGGCCAATGCATTCCTATGCGAATGCAGACTTAGCAGTGCTGAGTCAGTTTTGCTCAACTACACATCTGATGCACACTCGGCACTGCTACATCAGATGTAGCAATCTGATGTAGCAGAGCCGAGGGTGCACTAGAACCCCTGTGCAAACTCAGTTCACGCTAATAGAATGCATTGGCCAGCGCTGATTGGCCAATGCATTCTATTAGCCCGATGAAGTAGAGCTGAATGTGTGTGCTAAGCACACACATTCAGCACTGCTTCATCACGCCAATACAATGCATTAGCCAGTGCTGATTGGCCAGAGTACGGAATTCGGCCAATCAGCGCTGGCCAATGCATTCTATTAGCCCGATGAAGTAGAGCTGAATGTGTGTGCTAAGCACACACATTCAGCACTGCTTCATCACGCCAATACAATGCATTAGCCAGTGCTGATTGGCCAGAGTACGGAATTCGGCCAATCAGCGCTGGCTCTGCTGGAGGAGGCGGAGTCTAAGATCGCTCCACACCAGTCTCCATTCAGGTCCGACCTTAGACTCCGCCTCCTCCGGCAGAGCCAGCGCTGATTGGCCGAAGGCTGGCCAATGCATTCCTATGCGAATGCAGACTTAGCAGTGCTGAGTCAGTTTTGCTCAACTACACATCTGATGCACACTCGGCACTGCTACATCAGATGTAGCAATCTGATGTAGCAGAGCCGAGGGTGCACTAGAACCCCTGTGCAAACTCAGTTCACGCTAATAGAATGCATTGGCCAGCGCTGATTGGCCAATGCATTCTATTAGCCCGATGAAGTAGAGCTGAATGTGTGTGCTAAGCACACACATTCAGCACTGCTTCATCACGCCAATACAATGCATTAGCCAGTGCTGATTGGCCAGAGTACGGAATTCGGCCAATCAGCGCTGGCCAATACATTCTATTAGCCCGATGAAGTAGAGCTGAATGTGTGTGCTAAGCACACACATTCAGCACTGCTTCATCACGCCAATACAATGCATTAGCCAGTGCTGATTGGCCAGAGTACGGAATTCGGCCAATCAGCGCTGGCTCTGCTGGAGGAGGCGGAGTCTAAGATCGCTCCACACCAGTCTCCATTCAGGTCCGACCTTAGACTCCGCCTCCTCCGGCAGAGCCAGCGCTGATTGGCCGAAGGCTGGCCAATGCATTCCTATGCGAATGCAGACTTAGCAGTGCTGAGTCAGTTTTGCTCAACTACACATCTGATGCACACTCGGCACTGCTACATCAGATGTAGCAATCTGATGTAGCGGAGCCGAGGGTGCACTAGAACCCCTGTGCAAACTCAGTTCACGCTAATAGAATGCATTGGCCAGCGCTGATTGGCCAATGCATTCTATTAGCCCGATGAAGTAGAGCTGAATGTGTGTGCTTAGCACACACATTCAGCACTGCTTCATCACGCCAATACAATGCATTAGCCAGTGCTGATTGGCCAGAGTACGGAATTCGGCCAATCAGCGCTGGCTCTGCTGGAGGAGGCGGAGTCTAAGGTCGGACCTGAATGGAGACTGGTGTGGAGCGATCTTAGACTCCGCCTCCTCCAGCAGAGCCAGCGCTGATTGGCCGAATTCCGTACTCTGGCCAATCAGCACTGGCTAATGCATTGTATTGGCGTGATGAAGCAGTGCTGAATGTGTGTGCTTAGCACACACATTCAGCTCTACTTCATCGGGCTAATAGAATGCATTGGCCAGCGCTGATTGGCCGAATTCCGTACTCTGGCCAATCAGTGCTGGCCAATGCATTCTATTAGCTTGATGAAGCAGAGTGTGCACAAGGGTTCAAGCGCACCCTCGGCTCTGATGTAGCAGAGCCGAGGCTGCACAAGGGTTCAAGCGCACCCTCGGCTCTGATGTAGGAGAGCCGAGGGTGCACTTGAACCCTTGTGCACCCTCAGCTCTGCTACATCAGAGCCGAGGGTGCGCTTGAACCCTTGTGCACACTCTGCTTCATCAAGCTAATAGAATGCATTGGCCAGCGCTGATTGGCCAATGTATTCTATTAGCCTGATGAAGTAGAGCTGAATGTGTGTGCTAAGCACACACATTCAGCTCTACTTCATCGGGCTAATAGAATGCATTGGCCAGCGCTGATTGGCCAGAGTACGGAACTCGACCAATCAGCGCTGGCTCTGCTGGAGGAGGCGGAGTCTAAGATCGCTCCACACCAGTCTCCATTCAGGTCCGACCTTAGACTCCGCCTCCTCCAGCAGAGCCAGCGCTGATTGGCCGAATTCCGTACTCTGGCCAATCAGCACTGGCTAATGCATTGTATTGGCGTGATGAAGCAGTGCTGAATGTGTGTGCTTAGCACACACATTCAGCTCTACTTCATCGGGCTAATAGAATGCATTGGCCAATCAGCGCTGGCCAATGCATTCTATTAGCGTGAACTGAGTTTGCACAGGGGTTCTAGTGCACCCTCGGCTCTGCTACATCAGATTGCTACATCTGATGTAGCAGTGCCGAGTGTGCATCAGATGTGTAGTTGAGCAAAACTGACTCAGCACTGCTAAGTCTCTGCATTCGCATAGGAATGCATTGGCCAGCCTTCGGCCAATCAGCGCTGGCTCTGCCGGAGGAGGCGGAGTCTAAGGTCGGACCTGAATGGAGACTGGTGTGGAGCGATCTTAGACTCCGCCTCCTCCAGCAGAGCCAGCGCTGATTGGTCGAGTTCCGTACTCTGGCCAATCAGCGCTGGCCAATGCATTCTATTAGCCCGATGAAGTAGAGCTGAATGTGTGTGCTTAGCACACACATTCAGCTCTACTTCATCAGGCTAATAGAATACATTGGCCAATCAGCGCTGGCCAATGCATTCTATTAGCTTGATGAAGCAGAGTGTGCACAAGGGTTCAAGCGCACCCTCGGCTCTGATGTAGCAGAGCTGAGGGTGCACAAGGGTTCAAGTGCACCCTCGGCTCTCCTACATCAGAGCCGAGGGTGCGCTTGAACCCTTGTGCAGCCTCGGCTCTGCTACATCAGAGCCGAGGGTGCGCTTGAACCCTTGTGCACACTCTGCTTCATCAAGCTAATAGAGTGCATTGGCCAGCGCTGATTGGCCAGAGTACGGAATTCGGCCAATCAGCGCTGGCCAATGCATCCCTATGGGAAAAAGTTTATCTCACAAAAATCATAATTACACACCCGATAGAGCCCCAAAAAGTTATTTTTAATAACATTCCCCCCTAAATAAAGGTTATCCCTAGCTATCCCTGCCTGTACAGCTATCCCTGTCTCATAGTCACAAAGTTCACATTCTCATATGACCCGGATTTGAAATCCACTATTCGTCTAAAATGGAGGTCACCTGATTTCGGCAGCCAATGACTTTTTCCAATTTTTTTCAATGCCCCCAGTGTCGTAGTTCCTGTCCCACCTCCCCTGCGCTGTTATTGGTGCAATCGAATTTTGGCGCACTTTACCACGTGGTGTTCGATTCGATTCGAACATGGCGAACACCCTGATATCCGATCGAACATGTGTTCGATAGAACACTGTTCGCTCATCTCTATTTATTATATCTCCTGGCTCGACCTCTTGCTCGTCTGACCTCGCCTTCTCTTCTGTGTCTTGCTGAGACTTGTGGTCCTCCATGGTTCCATGCTGTTTAGTCTTTTGTTTTGCATTGCAGTTACACTGTGCTTTCTGTTTAGGTGTGACCCCGTGACTCCAGTCCCTAGGACTTTCAGGGCCTCCTCTTCCCTTATCCTAGCCACCGGGATAGAAGCGGTCTCCTGATGTTTTTACATTGTTATGAATAAAGAACCCGTTTTTTTAAAATAATTACCATCCTTGGTGAGTGCCCCCTCTTCTCTTCTTGTATTTGGAAAAGTACTTAAAGATGTTGTCCAGGCTTAAATTTTATTTTTTTTATTTAGGCCAGCAGGGGTAAAAAAAAAACAAAATAACACTCGCCTGTCCCTGGTGCTCTGGTATCCTACCAGTGCGGTCCCGTCCTTCTGTTCGGCTATCTTTTGCAGAGGAATTACTTACTAACTGTGACGTCTCAGGTCACGTTAGGGGGGGACTTCCGCCAGAAGACAACTACAGAGCTGTTGCACTGGACCACACTGGGAGGCATGGAGCACCTGGGACAAGTGAGTATTTTTAATTTATTTTTTTTATTTTATCTTCCCTGGTCAAATTAAAAAATAAAATTTTAGCTTGGACAGCCCTTTTAAGGAATGCAGATATAGCAGTTGATCAATCTAAGGTAGGGTCACACTACCATTGGATTCTGTTATGAAGGTGTCCGTTTAAAAAAAAACAAAAAACGGACACCTAGCATGTCAGACATTAACTGACACTAACTGATGCTAAAGGCGGGTTCACATCTGCCTCCCGATCTCTGCTTTCATGTTTCCGTCTTCTGCTCTCCAAAAGCTGAATAACCCCTTGTGGGAATGAAAACTTTGGGGATAAAGTGACGTTTTAGTAATTTTTCATTTACACATCCCAATGTTAGTAAAATTTGTGAAACAGCTGTGGGGTCAAAATTCTCACTATACCCCTTGATGAATTCTGTGAGGGGTGTAATTTCCAAAATGGGGTCACTTTTAGGGGTTTTCCATTATTTTGTTACTCTAGGAGCTCTGCAAATGAGACATGGCGTCTGAAAACTATACCAACAAATTCTGCTTTCCATGCACTGCCGTGTGCCCAAAAATCAGTTTACATTTTACACCCACATGTGGGGTATTTCTGTGCTCGGAAAAAATTGCATAACAAACTGTCAGATTTATTTTGTCCTTTAACTCTTTGTGAATGTGTTAATTTAAAGGGGTTGTCCCATCACAAGGATCCTATCTATACTGCTTGTTAATGTGTATGTAAGACTTTTCCTAAATACATTGCTTCAGCAAAACTGCTTTGTTTGTCCACTATCTTACTGTATTCATTTTTTTTTTTACACATCCCTTGACCTATCTGGTCATAAGTCAAGTGATGTAACTGCTGCTCTGAGGGGGGAAGGAGGAGGGGCTAAGTGCACAGGAGCGAGCCTGGAGGGGGGGGGGTAGTTTTCCCTTTGGGGGGAAGGGGCCGCCAATACAGACCCGGCATCCGCTGTAATAGAGAGGCGGATGCCGGGGACGGTTAGACGCCAGCACAGATGCCTGCAACATCACTATGCTCCTGCCCTGCATGAAGCCAGCAGCTGCGAGAGCGATGCTGCTTTTCCCGGGGAAAGGGGGGGCGGAGGAGCGGAATAACAGCATCGCTTCTGCTGCTGCTGGCTTCATGCAGGGCAGGAGCATAGCGATGTTGCAGGCATCTGTGCATCTGTGCCGGTGTCTACACTCCACGTCACCCGCCTCTCTATTACAGCAGATGCCAGGTCTGTATTCACATATGCAAAGCCAATCTGCGAGATGCCTTCACAATGCGAATACAGACCCGGCATCCGCTGTAATAGAGAGAGGCGGATGCCGAATCTGTATTCGCATTGTGAAGGCTAGACTGGTCTATGAGCGTGCACGCAGGGCCAGTGGCATCTCGCCGCTGGCTTTGCATATGTAACCCCGCCCACCAATGACGCAACAAAGCCGGAAGAAAGAAGAATTTACAGCAACGAAGACTGGTGAGTATGCGACGTGGGAATACCCCTTTAAGGTCTAAATGAATGTATTGGTGTAAAATAAAATAAAATGTGTAAATTTCACCTCCATATTATTTTTATTCTTATGAAATGCATTACAGGGTTAACAAACATCCCAAATGCTGTTTTGAATTTGAGGGGTGCAGTTTTGAAAATGGGGTGATTTATGGGGGGTTATGTAGATAACCTGTTTTCCCTAAGTCCCAACAGCGGCACAATATGGGGTATTTTCTGCCTCTGTGTGCTGGTAGGACAGGTGGAATTTTTAATTAGCCAAGTTTTAATCACCTGGCTGGTCCCTATAAGAGGGCACCAAACCCCTCCCCCTGCATGTTAATACAAAGTAACTAAAATAGGCCCTATACATAGAATCTAATACATTGCTATGATGTTGTAGTTATACATATATCCTTATATACGTAACACACATAAGCTTTACATCGAAAATGCACGTAAACAACTGTACATGTTTTGTTTTGCTCTCCTCCAGTGTATTCTAGGAAGGGAGACTGTTGGGACTTAGGGAAAACAGGTTATCTACATAACCCCCCATTCCCTTGCATCCCACCAGCGGCACAATATGGGGAGATAACAAGTAATTCCCCTCTTAGGGTGGGTTTTGGCGCTCAACCGAGCTCAACACAGTTCGTCCAAATGCCGAAGCCTCAGCCATATGGCTAGCTAGTCTATAGTGTCTCACAAAAGTGGAATCTGAGCTCCAAGATGCCGCCACGCAAATCTGCTCCAGTGGAAAAGTGCATTTCTCTGCCCAAGAGGTGGCTACCGCTCTCGTGGAGTGCGCTGTTAGGAAGATAGGTGGAGGTAAACCTTGGGACATAAAAGAAATTTTAATGACTTCCCTCGCCTACCTAGATATGGTGGATTTAGAAGCCGCCAGCCCCTTCAGTCTCCCAAAGAAATTGACAAACAGGTTTTCTGCTCTCCTAAAGGAGCGAGTGCGCTCTATATATATCCTTAGGCACCTGGATAGGTCCAATGAGTGCAGCTTGACCTTTTCCGCTGTGGAGGGAGCTAGATTGAATACAGGGAGCGTGACCAACTGGCATCTGTTGGAAGCGGAGGGTACCTTGGGTGTAAAACCCGGGAGGTACCTCAATTGGACCCATCCCTCAAAGAAACTGGTATAAGGCTCCTCATAGGAAAAGGCCTGCAACTCACTCGTGGCCGATGTTACTGCCAAGAGGAATGCCACCTTATAGGTGAGAAACTTTGGTTCAACAGTCTCCAGAGGCTCAAATGGCTTTTCGCATAGTGCCGTCAGGACTGAGGTGCCACTTGTGGACAGGAGCAGTTACTGCTGGTCTCAATCTCCCTGCACCTTTTAGGAAGGTGCTTACTAGAGAATCTTGAGATAAATGCCTCCCCAGACAGGACGGCCAGAAGCACCTTCAGGGTGGCGACTGAGAGCCCCCTGTCTAGGCCATCCTGAAGGAAATCCAGGATCACCTCCACTGGGGGATCCACGGAGTCCACTTCGTGCTCCCGGCACCAGGCATTAAATATGTTACCGATCCTCTGGTAACTTCTGTTTGTTGACTCTGTGTGGGCACATGGCATCGTCTTCAGGACGGCTCTTGAAAGTCCTCTATTCCTTAATAGGGACTGGTCAACTTCCAGGCTGTCAAGTTGAATCTCCTCAGATCCTGGCAGATCAGCTCTCCTTGAGTTACCAGGTCTGGGAGGGGGGGGAAGCCTTCAGTATATGCCTTGACTCATCCTCATGAGCTGGGCAAACCAAGTCCTTTTTGACCAGAATGGGATTATGGCGATACCCGAGGCTTGGTCCTGTCTTATCTTCATCAATACCCTGGGTTTGATGGCAACTGGAGGGAAGATGTAAATCAGCCTGAACCTCCACGGGATGGACAGGGCATCCACTGCCAAGGGATTGTCCTCCTGATACAGGGAACAGAAGGTTTAAAGCTTGGCGTTGAGTCGGGTTGCCATAAGATCGACCTCTGGGAGACCCCATCTTTGGACGATCTGCTGGAACACTCCTGGATGAAGCGACCATTCTCCGGATACGGTGATACCCCGACTCAACTGATCCGCTACTATGTTCAGGGAGCCCTTGATGTGAACAGCGGATAGATGGGACAGGTTCTTCTCTGCCCATGTGAAGATTAAGTTCGTGGTTCTTTGAAGGACCAGGGATCTGGTGCCGCCTTGCTTGTTTATATGTATTACTGTCGTCATGTTGTTCGACCGGACCTTGACCGCCTTCCCCTTGAGCAGGGGGGCGAAGTGACACAAGGCAAGGTATACTGCCTCAAGCTCCTTCAGGTTGGATGACCCCTCTTCCAGATGTGCCCAAACGCCGTATATAGTCCTGTCTTTCAGGTGGGCTCCCCATCCCCAGTGGGATGCATCTGTTGTCAGCAGGATCCACTCTGGTGGAACCGTGGACCTTCCATCTTTCAGATATATCCACCATCTGAGGGAAAGACGGGTACTGGGAGAAAGGCAGATCTTCTTTTCTTTTGCAGACCCCGTGGAGACCTGTTCCAGGCGCTCAACACTTCCCTCTGGAGGGGACGCAAATGCCATAAGGCCTAGAACTCTCATGGCGGTCCGGATGGTTATTCGCCGAGTCCTGAACAGGAACCGGGCGGCCGCCTTTATTTTGAGTTTCCTTGGGCCGGAGAGATAGATCTGCATGTTCTGGGAATCCAGAATGAAACCGAGAAACTTCTTCTTGGTGGCTGGCACTATCTCAGATTTCTCCCAGTTGATCACCCATCCCAACTCCTGCAGGAAGGATACGGCAATCTGAAGATGTTAGCGAAGCACTGAAGTAGACTGAGCTTTTATGAACCAGTCGTCTAAGTAAGGAACCATGAAAAGGCCTTCTAATCTCAGAGCGGCGGCAACGGGGGCGACCGTTTTGGTAAAGACGTATGGGGCTGATGATATGCCAAAAGGGAGGGCGGTAAACTGAAAGTGCTCTCTGTGGCGGGATATCTGAACGGCTATTCTTAGATATTTCCTGTGTGGAACGAAGATAAGTACATGCAAGTAAGCGTCTTTGAGATCCAGGGTTGCCATTACCTCGTCCTGTTGAAGGAATGCAGTCACAGAATCTATGATGTCCATCCGGAAAGGTTTTCTTCTTAAGATGGTTTGGGGACGAGGAAAACCGGGGTGCGACGGGACATCTTCGCCACCGCCAGGTCAACTTTTGGCGGTGGTCTCCAGTGGTCAACTGGGCAGGGTCCACAGGATATAAGTTCTTAAACACCCTGGAGTCCTCATGTGCCTTTTCTGGGAATTTCCACTCCTGCTCCATGCAGGCTGATAGTGCTGTGTCTACGTGGAAGGCCCTCTGCCCCCCAGAGGTAGACGCGGAGGTTTCCCCGGATGGCCTTCAGCAAAACTGATGTTTTATCCCATGGGAAAATGGGTTTGCTGGCAACACTTGAAGTCCTCCTCCACCTGCAGTCTTTCTAGGGAGGGAAGAGAAGCAGAGCGCCTTTCCATGCGCTGCCTTTTTGAGAGCTGTGTTATGGAGGTATGGATGTCTTTTAACGACTCATCCTAAAAGACAAGGAGGAGGAGCTTACCAGAAGTGAGGAAACCACTTTTCCACTTGTATTCTGTACTATACTCACCATATACTCCTTTATTCATACCACAATGTCTCTGGGGGAGTGTTCCTCAGGAGGGGGGCCTCTGCAGGACCGCCAACAAGACCAATCATACCCTAGGAACACAAGGGTCAGTCAAAACTCCCTCAGGGGAGATTGTGCACCTCCCCCCTCAATTACGCTTACCATCAGGTAAAGGAATATCACACTCCCAGCAAGAAAAATGCTTCCTTTTGGCCGAGGACTTTCTTCTCTACTGGGCTCCAGGGGGAGTGGTGGAGGAAGACATGGTGGCAAGGGGTAGCAGCTGCTACACTCACCTAAACGAAATTACTGGGTAAGAGAAGTACAACCATACACAACCACAAGTGATTTCTTACCAGGCGGAGGTGACAACTGAAGATCTGGCACAGTCCACAAGTGACAACCAAATCTGGCACAGGATACCAGTAGCAGACAGGCTACCAGGAGCCCCACTAGGGTGAACTAGGAAGGCAGGGAGCTAAAGCCCTGCCCTCCTTTTAAATGTGGCACCAGGAAGGGGCGGGGCCACCTGGAAACCGCCCCCACAGGGAGAAGCCCAGGGAGAAGCCCACAGCCTCCCTCAGTAACCTGAACAGTCCCCAAGACTCCGGGGATACATAAGAATTATCGAAGCGGTCGCCGCGACCGGAAGTGTGGCACAGAAGTGCGCGCCTGGACTCTCGCCCTACGAAACAAGGAAGCCGAAGAAAGGTTCCGGCTTCCTTCCCCCGCGAGTGAAGACACGCTGGGGAGCGAGCTTGCGCTCCTCGGCAACAGAGCGCTTCAACCTGCAGCTGCAGGTAAGGAGGAGGGAGAGGAGGACAGGAGGGAGGGTGAATTCGCGCCAGACCAACTGCTAGCCTGACTCTATTTCTTTCTGACAGGTCAGGGAGCCGACAGGATCGGCGAGGGACAGGACTCAGGACCAGGTAAGTGGATCCAGAGCCCTATAGGAGGACACCAAGTCCTCCCCACCTGTCCACACACAGGACAGAAAAAAAACACGCGCAGGGGAGGGGTTTGGTGCCCTCTTATAGGGACCAGCCAGGTGATTAAAACTTGGCTAATTAAAAATTCCACCTGTCCTACCAACACACAGGGGCAGAAAATACATTGTGCCGCTTGTGGGACGCAAGGGAATGGGGGTTTCTATTACATAGGCCTTTATAAGTCCCTTCAGAACTGAAGTGGTCCTTGAAAACTTAGTTTGGGCAATTTACTTGTAAATCTGGAAAATCACTGTTAGGCTAAGTTCACATGGAGTTTTTTGGTCAGGCTTTTGAGGCCGTATCTGCCTCAAAATCCTGACCAAAAAGACGGCTCCGATTGAAATCAATGGGAGCCGCTCAGGTCTTTTTTCTAGGAGCCGTTTCTTCTGGCTCCCGGAAAAAAAGAAGCGAGATGCTCATTCTTCAGGCCGTTTCGCCTCTGCCTCAGGTTCCGGACCAGAAAACCCCATCTGAACGTACTCTTATACTTGTAAGGGCGGGTTTACATCTGCGCCCATGCGCGCTTTAAGCAATCCAGCTGGGTTTTTGTCTTCTGCCCCGAGAGACCGGACAGGAGACAGAAACCCGGCAGTCAGTTTTCAAACCCATTCAAGTGAATGGGTTTGAAAAGTGAGAGCCTGTTAGCGTTTTGTACCTGTCCAGGGCGAAACTGTTTTTTTTTTTAACCCGACACAAAGTCCTGCATGTCCGACTTTGTGTCTGGTTAAAAAAAACTGTTTCGCCGCGGACAGGTACAAGACGCTCACAGGCGGTCACTTTTCAAACCCATTCACTTGAATGGGTTTGAAAATTGACTGTTGGGTTTCCGTCCCCTGTCCAGTTTCTCGGGCAGAAGACGGAAACCCAGCAGGATTTCTTAAGGGGCGTATGGGTGCAGATGTTAACCCGCCCTAACCCTTGTATCATCCAAAATAAAATAAAAGACAATCAAAAGATGATGCCAATACAAAGCAGAGATATATTTTTTAATGTATTTGGGCGGTATGAATATCTGCATGAAAAGCAGAGAATTTCACATTTTGAAAATTGCAACTTTTAAATTTTTTTTATTTTTTTTTAAATTTTGTAATAAATAAATACACTAACATGAAGGACAATGTGTTACGAAAATACTATCTCAAAATCACTTGTGTAAGATAAAGCTTCTCAAAGTTCGTGCCATTTAAAGTGACACGTCAGTTTTGAGAAAAAGAGGCCTGGTTCTTAATGCACTTTTGGGCTATGTACTTAATGGGTTAAATTATGGATTTAAGGGTATGTTCACACAGAATTTTTTTGCAGTCGAATTTTGACGCTGAATTTGCGTGCAAAAACGTCTCACTTTCATTTCAATGGGAGTCACTTGCATTTTTTTTCCAGCTAGTGGGAAAAAAAACGGTATGCCCTATCTTCACGCGGATTCTGTGGCTGAGTCAGCCATGGTGTCCGCAGCTCAAGACACACTTCTGATTCATCTGGCCAAATCAGGAGCAGGATGCACTGCATCAGCATCCCATCGCGGCTAGCCGCATGAAAAACCACACGGCGGAAAAGGTTTCCGCTTTGTGAACTTACCCTAAATAAGGAGTTTGCATATGATTCTCTTTTAACAATTATGGGATGACAGTTGTGTAGAGATGAGCGAAAGCCGTTCGATCGAATAGGTATTCGACCAAATATCATGACGTTCGATGTATTCGTTCACAATCGAATACAAGGCCGCATACGCAGTAAAAATTCGTGTCCCCTCCCACCTTCCCTGGTGCGTTTTTTGCACCAATAACTGCGCAGGGCATGTGGGACAGGAACTATGACAACAGAGGCAGTGAATAAAATTTTAAAAACCCATTGGCTGCCGAAAACATGTGACCTCCCAATTCATAAGAATAGTGTCGGCCATCTTCGTCTCATTCTCGTTTTGGAGTGATAGGGAGAGCTTGGTCTAAGGGCGATACAGTGCTTTGGTTAGGCAGGAATTGGAAATAACAGCTCTTTTCAGAGCTAAATATAAAATCTATCTGAAAATCATGCAGCGTAGCAGCAGGGGACATGGGCGAGGTCGTGGACATGCATACCCAGCTGGGTGGGTAGTCCACAGTCCAGGTACTGGAGAGGGGCTGCCAGCATTGCCTCTCATCAGTAGCAGCAGGGTACGTGCGCGAGGACGTGGACTTGCATACCCAGCTGTATATCCACCCCACAGTCCAGCTACTGGAGAGGGGCTGCCAGCAGTTTCCCTCGTCAGTAGCAGCAGGGGATGTGGGCGAGATCGTGGACGTGCATACCCAGCTGGGTGTGTAGTCCACAGTCCAGGTACTGGAGAGGGGCTGCCAGCATTGCCTCTCGTCAGTAGCAGCAGGGGACGTGGGCGAGGACGTGCATAGCCAGCTGGGTGTGTAGTCCACAGTCCAGGTACGGAAGAGGGGCTGCCAGCATTGCCTCTTGTCAGTAGCAGCAGGGGACATGGGCGGGGACGTGGGCGAGGACGTGCATACCCAGCTGGGTGTCTAGTCCACAGTCCAGGTACTGTAGAGGGGTTGCCACCAATGTCCTTCGTCATTATGAGCAGGGGATATGGGCTAGGATGTGGATACCCAGCTGTATATCCACTCCACAATCCAGGTACTGGAGAGGGGCAGCCAGCAGCAGCAGGGGACATGGGTGAGGACGTGGATAACCAGCTGGGTATCTACTCCATAGCCCAGGTACTGGAGAGATTCAGTCAGCAAACAATTTACTCTTCCTCATCCTTCTCATCCTCCGCCTCCTCCTCCGACAACCCCAGCCCCTAATTCTGTATGCGAATTTTTTTTTTTTATAGAAAAAAAAAAATTTCCATTCCCCCCCCCCCGGGGGTTGCAACTAAATTTTTTAGGGCTCCAGCCCAAGGGCCTGCAAAATAATTTTTTAGGGCTCACCCCCAAGGGGTTGAAATCTAATTTTTTAGGGCTCCCCCCAAGGGCCTGAAAATTAATGTTTTAGGGCTCACCCCAAGGGCCTGAAAATTTATGTTTTAGGGCTCCCCCCAAGGGCCTGAAAATTAATGTTTTAGGGCTCACCCCAAGGGCCTGAAAATTTATGTTTTAGGGCTCACCCCAAGGGCCTGAAATTAATGTTTTAGGGCTCACCCCAAGGGCCTGAAAATTAATGTTTTAGGGCTCACCCCAAGGGCCTGAAAATTGATGTTTTAGGGATCACCCCAAGGGCCTGAAATCTAATTTTTTAGGGGTCATCCCAAGGGCCAAAAAATGAAACACTGCTGCTGCATCGTTCTAGTCACCCCAAGGGCCAAAAATTGAAACACTGCTGCTGCATGGCTCTAGTCACCAAAAGGGCCAAAAATTAAACACTGCTGCTGCATGGCTCTAGTCACCCCAAGGGCCAAAAAATAAAACACTGCTGCTACATGGCTCTAGTCACCCCAAGGGCCAAAAAATGAAACACTGCTGCTGCATGGCTCTATTCACCACAAGGGCCAAAAAATAATACACTGCTGCTGCATGGCTCTAGTCACCCCAAGGGCCAAAAAATGAAACACTGCTGCTGCATGGCTCTAGTCACCACAAGGGCCAAAAAATAATACACTGCTGCTGCATGGCTCTAGTCACCCCAAGGGCCAAAAAATGAAACACTGCTGCTCCATGGCTCTAGTCACCCCAAGGGCCAAAAAATGAAACACTGCTGCTCCATGGCTCTAGTCACCCCAAGGGCCAATAAATGAAACACTGCTACTGCATGGCTCTAGTCACCAAAAGGGCCAAAAAATAAAACACTGCTGCTGCATGGCTCTAGTCACCAAAAGGGCATAAAATACTGCTTTTTAAAGGCTGTACTCACTCCAAGGGCCAAAAGCACTGTATTTTAAAGGCTCTACTCACTCCAAGGGCCAAAAACACTGCTGGTGCGAGGCTCTACTCATGCCAAGGGCCAAAAACACTGTATTTTAAAGGCTCTACTCACGCAAGGGCCAAAAACACTGCTGGTGCGAGACTCTACTCATGCCAAGGGCCAAAAGCACTGTATTTTAAAGGCTCTACTCACTCCAAGGGCCAAAAACCCTGTTGTTGCAAGGCTCTACTCACTCCAAGGGCCAAAAACACTGCTGGTGCAAGGCTCTACTCATGTCAAGGGCCAAAAACTCTGCTTTTTAAAGATTCTACTCACTCCAAGGGCCAAAAACACTGCTTTCTAAAGGCTCTTCTCATGCCAAGGGCCAAATGCACTGTAGTTTAAAGGCTCCACTCACTCCAAGGGCCAAAAACACTGTATTTTAAAGGTTCTACTCACTCCAAGGGCCAAAAACATTGCTTTTTAAAGGCTCTACTCATGCCAAGGGCCAAAAACACTGCTTTTTAAAGGCTCAACTCACCCAAAGGGCCAACAAATCTATGCTGGTGCAAGGCTGAACTAAGTTAAAGGGCCTAAAACTCTGCAGGTAGAAGGCTGAAGTCACCTGAAGGGCCTCAATTTCTGATGGTAGCTCAGCTTAAGGGCATGTAACTTAATTTGGTAGGGCTCATGTTAAGGGCCTTAAAAGTGAATTTTGGAAGGTCTTACCACATCACACACACACACACACACACACACACACACATCCACAATGACAGTTCAGGGTGGGTACTGTTTGATTTCCCATTGCCTATTCCATCTGTGGTTGGCATGGGTAACGTGATTTAAAGGGGTGCTTGTTAATGTTTTTTGAGCTTAAATTTGGGTTTGTGTCCATCCATTTGGGGAGTAAAGAAGGTTTCCATGTATTATCCCACTTTGATAGAGGTTTTTTTGAATGTGGAATCTGTGTAGTTGTTAGGCTGTGATAGTGGGGTAATAGAGGGACTTTGGTGTGTTAGATGCCCCCAGGCATGCTTCCCCTGCTGTCCCAGTTGCATTTTAGAGGTGTTGGCATCATTTGCTGAGGTGTGATAGTGGAGTTGGTGACCCTCCTGAGTCGAATGGTGAGATCCCCTGAAACGAAGCATTTTCTCCCATAGACTATAAATGGGTTCGATATTCGTTCGAATAGTCGAATATTGAGATGGTATTCGTAACGAATAACGAACATCGAATATTTTACTGTTCGCTCATCTCTACAGTTGTGTCCAACCTTATTGGTAAATTTCCTTACCATACATATGCTTCCATGTATATACATTTTTAGTGTAACAGACTTTCACAAGCTTTGCTTATGATACATTATTCTTTTTTCCTCTGTAATCTTTTTGGTTAAAAATAGTACATTGCAATGCAAAATAGGTTAGTGTGTGTCCATATATATACAGTGAAGGAAATAATTATTTGATCCCTTGCTGATTGAGCTCAGTGGAAGCAAGGAGGTGGAAACCTTATGTGTTGGGGATGTTTCTCAGTTAAGGGCACAGGCTAGTTCACCACATCAGTGGGAGAATGGATGAAGCCATGTACCGTAAAATCCTGAGTCACAACCTCCTTCCATCTGCCAGGACATTAAAAATGGGTCATGGCTGGGTCTTCCAGCAAGACAATGACCCAAAACATACAGTCATGGCCAAAAGTTTTGAGAATGACACAAATATTATACACTCACTGGCCACTTTATTAGGTACACCATGCTAGTAACGGGTTGGACCCCCTTTTGCCTTCAGAACTGCCTCAATTCTTCGTGGCATAGATTCAACAAGGTGCTGGAAGCATTCCTCAGAGATTTTGGTCCATATTGACATGATGGCATCACACAGTTGCCGCAGATTTGTCGGCTGCACATCCATGATGCGAATCTCCCGTTCCACCACATCCCAAAGATGCTCTATTGGATTGAGATCTGGTGACTGTGGAGGCCATTGGAGTACAGTGAACTCATTGTCATGTTCAAGAAACCAGTCTGAGATGATTCCAGCTTTATGACATGGCGCATTATCCTGCTGAAAGTAGCCATCAGATGTTGGGTACATTGTGGTCATAAAGGGATGGACATGGTCAGCAACAATACTCAGGTAGGCTTTGGCGATGCAACGATGCTCAATTGGTACCAAGGGGCCCAAAGAGTGCCAAGAAAATATTCCCCACACCATGACACCACCACCACCAGCCTGAACCGTTGATACAAGGCAGGATGGATCCATGCTTTCATGTTGTTGACGCCAAATTCTGACCCTACCATCCGAATGTCGCAGCAGAAATCGAGACTCATCAGACCAGGCAACGTTTTTCCAATCTTCAATTGTCCAATTTCGATGAGCTTGTGCAAATTGTAGCCTCAGTTTCCTGTTCTTAGCTGAAAGGAGTGGCACCCGGTGTGGTCTTCTGCTGCTGTAGCCCATCTGCCTCAAAGTTCGACGTACTGTGCGTTCAGAGATGCTCTTCTGGCTACCTTGGTTGTAATGGGTGGCTATTTGAGTCACTGTTGCCTTTCTATCAGCTCGAACCAGTCTGGCCATTCTCCTCTGACCTCTGGCATCAACAACGCATTTCCGCCCACAGAACTGCCACTCACTGGATGTTTTTTCTTTTTCTGACCATTCTCTGTAAACCCTAGAGATGGTTGTGCGTGAAAATCTCAGTAGATCAGCAGTTTCTGAAATACTCAGACCAGCCCTTCTGGCACCAACAACCATGCCACGTTCAAAGGCACTCAAATCACCTTTCTTCCCCATACTGATGCTCGGTTTGAACTGCAGGAGATTGTCTTGACCATGTCTACATGCCTAAATGCACTGAGTTGCCGCCATGTGATTGGCTGATTAGAAATTAAGTGTTAACGAGCAGTTGGACAGGTGTACCTAATAAAGTGGCCGGTGAGTGTATTTTCACATGATCTGCTGCCCTCTGTTTTTTATTTGTGTTTGTCAGATGTTTTTATCACATACAAAAATATAATTGCAATCATATTATGAGTAACAAAAGCTTATATTGACAGTTAGAATGAGTCAATATTTGCAGTGTTGACCCTTCTTCTTCAGGACCTCTGCATTTCTCCCTGGCATGCTCTCAATCAACTTCTGGACCAAATCCTGACTGATAGCAGTCCATTCTTGCACAATCAATGCTTGCATTTTGTCAGAATTTGTAGGTTTTTGTTTGTCCACCCGTCTCTTGATGATTGACCACAAGTTCTCAATGGGATTAAAATCTGGGGAGTTTCTAGGCCATGGACCCAAAATCTCTATGTTTTGTTCCCTGAGGCATTTAGTTATCACCTTTGCTTTATGGCAAGGTGCTCCATCATGCTGGAAAAGGCATTGTTGATCACCAAACTGCTCTTGGACGGTTGGGAGAAGTTGATCTTGGAGGACATTCTGGTACCATTCTTTATTCATGGCTGTATTTTTAGGCAAGACTGTGAGAGAGCCAATTCCCTTGGCTGAGAAGCAACCCCACACATGAATGGTTTCAGGATGCTTTACAGTTGGCATGAGACAAGACTGGTGGTAGCGCTCACCTTGTCTTCTCCGAATAAGCTGTTTCCCAGATGTCCCAAACAATCGAAAAGGGGATTCATCAGAGAAAATGACTTTACCCCAGCCCTCAGCAGTCCACTCCCTGTACCTTTTGCAGAATATCAGTCTGTCCCTGATGTTTTTTCTGGAGAGAAGTGGCTTCTTTGCTGCCCTCCTTGAGACCAGGCCTTGCTCCAAGAGTCTCCGCCTCACAGTGCATGCAGATGCACTCACACCTGCCTGCTGCCATTCCTGAGCAAGCTCTGCACTGCTGGTAGCCCAATCCCGCAGCTGAAACACTTTTAAGAGACTGTCCTGGCGCTTGCTGGTCTTTCTTGGGCACCCTGGAGCCAACAATGAAACCTCTCTCCTTGAAGTTCTTGATGATGCGATGGATTGTTGAGCAAAATCCTGCTTGTCTTCTGTATTAGTGTTTTTGGGAGTCTGAGCTCTTGTTGTAGTTGATGTTTGCGGTACATATAGTTTATATGCATATTGTATACACCTTAAGCTATTATTTTAAATGTATTTTATATATGAATCTGAGATTGAACATGAGTTTTAGGTGCAAATATGTGTTTTAGTGCATTTTTTCAAAAACATTATTGTGTTTGTCACAAAGTTGCATGAAGGTGGATGTGGCTATCGATGACTCATTAAGACATTTGTAAACTTCAGGATGTCTGCTTTCAAAAAAATATATAGGGTTTAGGGGTTCAGTTACTTTTCATGATGCATAATCCCTACATTTTATAGGATGATACTTTTATAACATTTCCAGCTTCAAAGGCGATTTTTGTTCCTTCTGGTTGTGGTGATTTTCTAAAGACTCGTGCACGCGGGTGTAAGCCATAGTGATATGAATTAACTATGCACATGTTGAACTCTTATTTTTAGGAGGTTTGGTGCTTATAATTTTTTGTTTGGTTTCCGCTTTTAGCAACTAATATATTGCATTTTTTCATAAAACATTCACATTTAAATCAAAATGGCATGAAGGTGCCTGTTTGTATACAGTACCAAATGGCATTATGACAATGCTGCAGGTGTCTACTTTAAGGAAATATATAGGTATGGGGGGTTGGATGCTTTTTTAATGTTGCAATTTAGGTTTGATTTATCCATCTCAAAACTGTCAAAATTGCTCTGGCTACTGGAGGTGCAAAATTTCCAGAGACCCTTGGCAGTGAAAGGGTTAAATCGTTATGATTTTGAGGCTGTCGATTAGCAACTCGGAGCTTCAGCTCCATCCATAAGTTTTCTATGGGATTAAGATCTGGAGACTGGCTGTACAGTCATGGCCAAAAGTTTTGAGAATGATACAAATATTAATTTTTACAAAGTCTACTGCTTCAGTTTTTCTAATGGCAATTTGCATATACTCCAGAATATTATAAAGAGTGATCAGCTTAACAATAGCAAAGTACTTGCAAAGTCAATATTTGCCTAGAAAATTAACTTTATCCCCCAAACACATTTCAACATCATTGCAGCCCTGCCTTAAAAGGACCAGCTAACATCGTTTCAGTGATTGATCCATTAACACAGGTGTGGGTATTGATGAGGACAGGGCTGGAGATCAATCTGTCATGATTAAGTAAGAATGACACCACTGGACACTTTAAAAGGAGGCTAGTGCTTGGCATCATTGTTTCTCTTCTGTTAACCATGGTTATCTCTAAAGAAACCCGTGCAGTCATCATTGCACTGCACAAAAATGGCCTAACAGGGAAGAGTATCGCAGCTAGAAATATTGCACCTCAGTCAACAATCTGGGCTGCAATAAGATATCTTGATGCTTTAAAATTCATTTTAAAGAGGAGAATCTCATCTTTAAAATGTTACCAAGCACTTGATGATAGAACTTAAAGTTTTGGAGCGATTCACTGTTAAAATGCAGTCAGGAATTGAGATCTGCAGTTGGATCTCAACGCCAAATAGCGTGTTCAACAGTGAATTGCTCTAAAACTATAAATTCTATCATGAAGTCCTTGCTTTCATTTTAAAGATGAGATTCTAATATTTTAAATGAATTTTAAAGCATCAAGATATGTTCAGGCAGCCAGAGATATCGGTATTAGTAGGGAGGACGTACTAGCTACGTCCTCCGTTACTGCAGTGCCACCCTGGGAGGACGTAGAGCTGACGTCCTTGGCAGGGAAAGGGTTAAAGATGATCTGCAAAGAGGAGTGGACCAAAACCTCATCAACTACAAAAACCTCTATTGTTCTTGTCAACAAGGATTTTCCTACCAAGCATTAAGTCTTATTTGCCACAGGGATTTAAATACTTATTTCTCTATGCAAAATGCAAACAAATTTATACAATGTGATTTTCTGGATTTTATTTGTGATATTCTATCTCTCACTGTTAAAATTAACCTACCCTTAAAATTATAGACTGTTTATGTCTTTGTCAGTGGGAAAACTTACAAAATCAGCAATCAAATAATTCTTTCCTTCACTGTATCGATTTCAACTGCTGTGTAGAGGTTTCTAGGTAAAGAGCGACACTTAGTGGGACTAATTCTGCCCTAAAATGCCTGTGTGAATAGAGGAGGGAGTGGCATGTCTGGAGGCATCACAAGTTTGTGACATGATTCAGCATCGCCTTGCTTTTTTGATACAGGGGGCTGTCATTATGCATAAATATCAGCTTTTCATTAGTGCCAGGTGAATGCATAGGGAGTGTGCATACTTACATAGAGTCATATCTCCAAACTTTCAAAGGACAGAAAGTGGGACAAAATGCGTGGCACGCTATGCACACCATGGGCAGTTTCTCCGCCCACTTCTACTTTGATTCCGCTCATTCTCATCCATTCTTTCTTTGTGCCCCCACACAGTATAATGCTCCTACAGTCAACCTAACATTATATGACCCCACATTATGTTCCCCTCCAATTGCACCACAGTATGAAGTCGCTCTCCTCATGCCCCAGTTTAAATTGGGAACAAATAGGGGGGCATTAAACTGGGACAGCTGGAGGGGGACATTAAACTGGGGGCAACTAGAGGCAGACAGGTTCCCTCTTCATCTGCCACCAGCTGGGGGGAAAACTGTTCTCAATTCCATTGAGCTGTACAAATCCTCTCAAAAGACACTCCCTCCACCTGGAGAAAAAAAAAGTGCATTTGCACCACACCCGTCTTCTGCCCTTGTTGCCTCTGTCCATTAAGTGGTTAATTTTGTCTTGCCTGTGATTGACAGCCTGCCTTCCTGTCAACTCCATGGGCGGGTTCTTCCTCCCTATATAGCCTTGGCTCCCATTCACACCAGTGTTTGCTATTGCCGTGTGCATACTTGCTCTTTACTGTCCCTGTTTTGCTTGCATTTCTTATCCTTGACCTTTGGCTTTCCTCATTGGCAATTCTTTGGACTCCGATTTGGCCCTGCATCACTCGACTGTTACTGACCCTTGGCTAGCTGACCTCTCTTTTTTTGTTGTCCGTCTTGTCTCCGTTTTGTGTTTCACATATTCAGGGAGGGACTGTCTTCGTGGTTGCCACCTATTACATAGGATAGGGCCTGGCAATAGGAAGGGAAAGTTGGGGGCTTCAGCTTAGAGCTCACTGTCTCTTGTGTCCCATGGTTTAAACCGTTACTGGGGAATTGCTGTTCTAGCCTCAATTTTGTTGTCCTGTATCTTGATGACTGCGTCCAGGTAGTTTATTTCAAAGAAGGAGTGATTGAGCGTCAGGTTGATGGTGGCATGGAACTGGTTGAATTGTTCATGGAAGGTTATCAGATGTTGTTCAGACCCAGTCCAAATGATTAGGATATCGTCAATGAAACGGTAGTAGGCCAGAGGCCTGGTGGTTCAGGTGGATAGGAAGTCACTCTCAAGCTTGGCCATGAAGAGATTAGCGTACTGTGGCGCCATTTTGCTCCCCATTGCGGTGCCAGTCTGCTGTAGATAGATGCAGTCACCAAAAGAAAAGTATTTGTGGGTGAGGATGAATTTTGTGAGTTTCACCACTGGTTCAGCGTTCATACCTCGCTTTTCCATGAAAAACTGGCAGGCGTTTACACTGTCCTGGAGTCCTGGATGTTGGAGTACAAAGATTCTACATCCATGGTGGCCAGAATGGTTCCATCTGGGAGGGGACCTATAGTGGATAGTTTATTTAATAGGTCTGTGGTGTCCTGAAGGTAGCTGGCTGTATCCTTCACTAAGGGTTTAAGAGTACCCTTCACCCATCCAGAGATCTGTTCAGTGAGAGTCCCAACACATGAAATTATTGATCTCCCTGGGTTCCCAGGTTTGTGCAGTTTTGGAAGCATATAAAAGGTTCCCGTTCTTGGACTTGCTGGTATGAGGCTGCTTAGGCCTTTTGCTAACTATGTAAATACTCCCACCCAGAGGCAAAACATAAAACTTCTGGGCCCCAATGCAGACCCACCAAATCCAAACTACAGTATATTATATCACTTATAGTACTGGTCTCCACATATTGGGGGAAATTCTCCACATGGGCCTTCTAAGGTCCCTAGGTCTGAATTACCTCATTTAGCCCCTTAAGTCATGCCCCTGCTCCCACCTTTCTGGTTCTAGTGGCCCTTAAGAAAGCCATATATATTTTTGAACAGGTTTTCTACACATCATTTACTATATCTTACCTAAAGTTCGTAACAATGGTAATAACACATGTGATCTCACAACCTTGGAGCATCTGACCGCTCTTCTAAATGATTAGGAGGACCGAAACCAGGCTGTGTCGAGAGCCTTGGACATATTCTTGGTACTCTCTGACCTTCAACCGCTAGCATGGGATTTTCCCTGAGTTTATCGCTGATGGTGCATCCTTTCCATCTCCCTTCCTTCCCTTAGTTTCTTATCTTGTGTCCCCCTCTTTTTTTCTTTTTCTCTTTAATATTGACTTTCATATTTTATTTTCTTTCCTGGTGTTTCCTTGTTTTACAAAGGGCGTATTTGCACTTTCTCCCTCACCCTATTTGCTTATTTTGTGCCATGAGTGCTATTTGTCTTTCATTTTGTCTCATCTCTGATTGCTAGTTTTTTCTTTTTTTTTTCTTTGGAAAAATTACAATTGAAAAAATTGATATATATTTTTATCTATTTATTTATATTACAAATTTCAGCGGTCCAGGATGGACACAAACCAACCAGTTTTTCAAGTAGTACAAAGCTCCTCCTATAGAAGGTGTTCTGATTTAACCATTCCTTTTGCTTGTCAACGTGCTAAACATAAAACCAGTCAGGTTGGGCTATAGCTGTCCTGGGACACAGACATTCTCAGCGTTTCCTCTATTGGATAACAGTAAAATGTAAGTAAGGTTCTATACTACTCCAGTGAGCAGCAGCAGCTAACCTGAAAGCGCACTAACAAGGGTGTGCTTTTATTGCATTTATTGTGCTGTGTTTTATGTTTGTACGTGTACAGATTGTTTAAATACTGATTAAGTTAAACAAACGTGGTAAAGAGTAGAAGTGCATAGATTGCTCACCACCCTATGTCCAAATAATAAAAGACACTCCACGGCTTCTGGGGCATTACTACATTCTACAGTTATTTTTTTTTGTAGTATCACTTTTTGTCTGTGAGTTGTTTTTTGCTCTTTTTAGTCACTACATCAATGAAATCCAATAGACTAAAACAGTAAAAAGTGCAAGCTTAGCAGCATAGTTACATTGCCACAGTGGTTGTTCTTCCTCAAAGGTCATTCACAGGGACTGGCGAATAGTTGTATGTGCATACCCATTTATCAGAATAGCATTGATTGTGTTCCAGTCTATAAGCAAAGGTAGATAAGAACATATATTCTCTAAAGCAAAACAATAAATTATTATGTAGTATTAAAATAGAATTCAGTTATTAACTCCCCCAAAAATTTATATATATATATATATATATATATATATATATATATATATATATATATATATACGTTTTTATTGTGAATCAACTTGCATGTTCTAAATCTGTAGCCATATGTAAATGACTGAGCCTTTTTTTATACAGATATTGCGCACCTCTACTGTGAATGTATCAGGACAGGAATGTTGCTAGGATATTACATGTTGGTTCTTCTTTGCATGAACTTTTACATGGGATGAGACACATTGCATGGGGGTGAAGTAATCACAACTGCAAACTGTTTTTCCTTTGCAGTTCTATTATTACATGGGGCAGTGTGCTGCATGAGGGCGTCTTTCTACACTCAGTTTTTTAATGCAGTTTTTAAAGCCAAAATCAGGTTTGGATTATAAAAGATAAAGTAAATATGAAGCTACTTGAATTCTTTCTTTATTCAATCCTTCTTTATGGTTATGACTAAATTATGCATCCTGAAAATAGAACCAAAGAGCAAATTATGAAGACTCGGTGTGTTGTACATAAGTCTTGATGTCCCCTCGCCAGTAGAGGATATGCTTAATTCATTGTGAATTAGGCATATACTCTGGGAGTACCTGCATCTCAATTAAAATCTGTGCCAGCTTATTCATTATCATTTACGCCACAAAAAAGGGGTAATTGAGAATGAATGTGGTGTGGGTAATGGCCCCAACCACTCCTTCCAACTTTGTGAAATGTGGCCAGCCCAAAATTCCCACTTGTAAGTTGTAACTTTTGTATGCCAAAACACTGGCATTCACTATTAATGAATTCCCCCCCTCCACATTATTTGCTTGTATGTTCAAACACTTTCCTATAAATGCTCATTTGGTTCATTTCCATTCCTTTTTACCAGTGCCTATACTTGGACCTATTTAACCGGTTAACGACCAGGCCCAAAAGTATGTTAAAGACCAGGCCTCTTTTTTCAAAACTGACATGTGTCACTTTAAATGGCAATAACTTTGAGACGCTTTAACTTACACAAATGAATTTGAGATGGTTTTCTCGTAACACGTTATACTTCATGTTAGTGGTAAACACTAATCAATATTTTTGCATTTATTTATAAAAAAAACTAGGAAATTTGATGGAAATTTGAAAAAAATTGCAATTTTCAAAATGTGAAATTCTCTGCTTTTCAGGCGGATAGTCATACCATCCAAATACATGAATAAATATTATCTCCCATATCTCTGCTTTATATTGGCATCATCTTTTGATTGTCTTTTAATTTATTTTGGACGTCATAAGGCTTACAAGTGTAACAGCAATTTTCCAGATTTACAAGAAAATTCTCCAAACCAATTTTTTAGGGACCACTTCAGTTCTGAAAGTAATTATAAAGGCCTGTATAATAGAAACCCCCATAAATTACCCCATTTTCAAAACTGCACCCCTCAAATTATTCAAAACAGCATTTGGGATGTTTGTTAACCCTTTAAGCATTTCATAAGAATAAAAATAATATGGCAGTGAAATTTAGACATTTCATTTTTTTTCACTAATACATTCATTTAGACCCACAATTAACACATTCACAAAGGGTTGAAGGAGAAAATGCATCTGACAGTTTATTGTGCAATTTCTCCCGTGCACAGAAATACCCCACATGTGGGTGTAAACTGATTTTTGGGCACACGGCAGTGCATGGAAGGGAAGGAGCGACACTGGGTGTTTGAACAGCAGATTTTGCTGGAATAATTTTCAGCGCCATGCCTTATTTGCAGAGACCCTAGAGTACCAAAACAATGGAAACCCCCCAAAAGTGACCCCATTTTAGAATCCACACCCCTCACAGAATTCATCAAGGGGTATAGTCAGCATTTAGACCCTACAGTTGTTTCACAGATTTTACTAACATTGGGATGTGTAAATGAAAAATTACTAAAATGTCACTTTATCTCCAAAGTTTTCATTTTCACAAGGGGTTAAAGGAGTAAAAGCCCCCCACAGTTTGTTAAACAATTTCTCCTGAACACGGCAATACCCCATATGTGGCTATAATCTGCTGTATGGGAACATGGCGGGGCTCAGAATGGAAGGAGCGCTATTTGGCTTTTGGATGGCAGATTTTGCTGGAATAATTTTAGGTGCCATGTCGCATTAGCAGAGCCCCTAGAGTACCAATACAGTGGAAACCCCCTAAAAGTGACCCCATTTGGGAAACTATACCCCCCACAGAACATATTAAAGGGTAGAGTGAGCATTTTGACCCTACAGCTGTTTCACAGATTTTATTAACATTGGGCCATGAAAATGAAAAATTACTTTTTTTCCAACAAACTGTCAATTTAGCCCCAAATTTTTAATTTTCACAAGAGGATAAAGGAGAAAAAGCTCCATAAAGTTCGTTACACAAATTCTGCTGAACACAGAAATGCCCCATATGTGGTCATAATCTGCTGTATGGGAACATGGCGGGGCTCAGAATGGAAAGAGGGCTATTTGGCTTTTGGAGGGCAGATTTTGCTGGAATATTTTTCAGGTCCCATGTCGCATTTGCAGAGCCCCTAAAGTACCAATACAGTGGAAACCCCCTATAAGTGACCCCATTTTGGAAACTACACCCCTCATAGAATTTGTCTAGGGGTAGAGTGAGTATTTTGGCCTCACAGGTGTTTCACAGATTTTATTAACATTGGGACGTGAAAATGAAAAATTACTTTTTTTCCCAATAAATCGTCCATTTAGCGCCATAGTTTTAATTTTGCAAATAGTTTAAGAATTAAAAGCCCCACACAGTTTGTTACACAATTTCTTCTGAACACGGCAATACCCCATATGTGGCCAAAATCTGCTGTATGGGTACATGCTGGGGCTCAGAATGGAAAGAGCGCTATTTGGATTTTGGAGGGCAGATGTTGCTGGAATAGTTTTCAGGTGCCATGTCGCATTTGCAGAGCCCCTAAAGTATCAATACAATGGAAACCCCTCAAAAGTGACCCCATTTTAGAAACTACACCTGTCAAGGAATGTATCAAGGGGTATTATCATTTTGAGCCTAAAATGCTTCCCAAAAATTAATGTACAAAATGAAAATTGAAATTTTTAAAAATATGCCATTTCGGTGCCCAATACGTTGCACCCACTTTGTGTTGTCAGAGACCTGCACTCCTAAAACTATTAAGTGGGCCATCCCGGGGGTCAAAAAATTATATATGTGGGTGTAAACTGCTGCTTGGGCACACAGCAGGGCTCAGAAGGGAAGGACCACTGTGCGTTTTAGCTTTTGGGATACAGATTTAGAGGGACCCTCTGGGCGCCATGATGTTTTTGCAGAGCCCTGGAGGTTCCAGTAAACTGGAATTCACCAAGAAGTGACCCCATTTTGTAGGGGCAATTTTAGGGTCTCTGCAAATGTGACGTGGTGTCCAAAAACGAAGAATCTAAATCTGCACTCCAAAAGCACATATTGCTCCTTCACATCTGCACCCTGCTGGGTACCCAAATAGCAGTGTATGCCCACATGTATGACACTGGTGTACCCCGGATAACGTACTTAATGCCATATGTGGGTAGAATCGGCTGTTTGGGCACAACCGGGGACAGAAGGGAAGGAGCGCTATTTTGGTTTTTGGAGCACAGTTTGGATTTTTTTGCCACTTTTGCAAAGCCCCTGAATTGCCAATAAAGTGGAATCCGCAGACATGTCACCCTATTTTGGACACTACCCCACTGATGGGATTTATCAAGTGGTGTAGCGAGAATTTTTAACCCTTGAGTGTTGCATTTATTTAGTTTCCAGAAATGAAATCGCAACTGATAGAGAAGTTAAAAATGAAAATTTTACAGATTTGCCATTTCAGTGTGCAACATGTTGTGCCCGACTTATGTCAGCAGAGACACTCCAAAAACTGTTAAACGGGTATCCCAGGCACAACAGCTTTTAGAGCGTTCATCTCTGATACAAGGTGGGCACAACATATTACGCACTGAAAGGACGTATTCCTGGAAAAATGGTCATTTTCACCTCTCACAATCCACTACAGTTATAGTTATACATATAAAGTTATAGCAACACTTGGGGGTTAAAAATGCTGTCTGTACCCCTGGATAAATCCTTCAGGGGTGTAGTTTCCAAAATAAGGTAATTTATCAGGGGATTCCAAATTACTGGCGTTTCAGCTCTACAAAAGTGTCATGGCATCCAAAAACCAAACCGTCTGTGCTCCAAAAACCAAATGACCCTTCTTCCCTTCTGTGTCCGGCTGTGCCCTAGTATCAGTTTATACCCACATATGACATTATGTCCGTTATCCGGGGGTACACCAGTGTCATACATGTGTCATACATGTGTCATAAACTGCAGTTTGGACGTACAGCAGGGTGCAGAAGGGAAGGAGCGCTATGCGGCTTTTGGAGTACAGATTCAGATGTTTGGTATCTGGACGCCATGTCATGTTTGTAGAGCCTGTAAGGTACCAGAAAAGTGGATTCCATGGGGTACCAGGAGTGACCCCATTTTGAGAACTGCACCCCTCAAAGAATTTATCAGGGGGTGTAGTGAGTATTAGTATCCCGGACGTGACTGCACAGCGGATGGCGAAGAGGGAATGTATAAGCTGTGCGGAGGACATTGCAAACACCAAATTCCCTACTATGTCCCCGTAGCTCCTATGATTGGGGGAGTCACTCTGGGGGTCACTTTAGGGGTCACTTCTGGTGTCTGTTCCCTCATAAGCTGTAAATCTGGGGTGTCCCCTGATATCCGCTCACACAGCTTATATATTCCCTACATGACGCACCCAGTTGTGTTCTAATAATTTGGCGATTTTTGAGGGTTTTTGTCTTCACATTGTGAGATGCTATATTTTCTTTATGTTTCTGGTGACGCGGCCATATAAGGGCTTATTCTTTGCGGGATGAGATGCATTTCGTAATGACACCATTTTTGGGTGTCTACATCTTATTGAATACATTTTATTAACCCTTTTTTGCTGGATTTAAAAAAAAAAAATCAATCCTGGCATTGAGTTTTACTTTTTTAATTTTGCGCCATGCAGCGTACAGTATAAGTAACATGTTCCCTTTATTCTGCGGGTCGGTACGGTTACGGCGATACCTCATTTATAGTATTTTTTTATGTGTTACTAGTTCTGCAGAGGAAAAACACATTTGGGGACATAAATCAATGTTTTTTGCATCGCATCTTCTAAGAGGCGTAACATTTTTATTTTTCGGTTGACAGAGTTGGTTGAGGGCTTATTTTTTGCGGGACAACCTGCGCTTTTTATTGGTACTGTTGTCGGATGCATATGACTTTTTGATCACTTTTTATAGCATATTTTGTATGGTGAGATGGCGAAAAATCATTACTTCCGGCGAGTTTTTTCCGTTTTTTTTTTTCCGGCGTTCGCCGTGTACATTAAATATTATTTCAGTTTTATTGTACAGATTGTTACGGACGCGACAATACCAAATATGCATTGTTTTTATTACTTTTTAGTTCTTTTTTTATATAATTCATTTTCTATTGAGAAAAAGGGATTTTTGGGCTTTATAACTTTATTAATTTTTTTCATACACTTCATTTTATTTTTTTTACATTTTTTTTTACTTTTTCATGTGTCCATTTAGGACACTTCAATCAGCAATACTTTGCTGATATAGAATGCCATGTGAGACACAGCCTGCAGGTGTCCCACATGGCATTCCGTAGCAGGATGTCAGGCTGTGTAGACGCACAGCCTGACATCAGAAGGTCCTGGCAGGATCACCAGGTATGTGGGGGCTCCGGGCAGTCTGGGGTCACTGGCCAGACCCCAGACTACCTTTTACTGCTATCGGCACCCTCCGATCTCGCCGCGGGGGGTGCCGATCAGCTTCAATTGTCGGCGGATGCCTTTCGATCGCGCCGTGATGTTTCACGGCGCGATCGAAAGGGTTAAAACGTCCAGTCGGACTCAGTTCCGACTGGACGTTATTGAGGAAGGGGTTAGGTGTTAGTAACACCTAACCCCCGTCCTCCCCGCACCCCTCCCCCCGCGAAATAGGTACCTAAAGACAGGACGTATTTTTACAATAGTCCGGTCTTTAGGTACCTGGACCGCAGGCCGTAAATTTACGTACGGCGGTCCTTAACCGGTTAATCTGTGTAGTATATTGGATCATTTTGTTGAATATACCAAATTTATGTATATTTCGAATCTGTCTAATGCTAGGTTTACACTAACGCTCGGGTTTCTGTCCCTCGGGTCCGCAT
Source organism: Leptodactylus fuscus (assembly GCF_031893055.1). Lineage (NCBI taxonomy): Eukaryota > Metazoa > Chordata > Amphibia > Anura > Leptodactylidae > Leptodactylus > Leptodactylus fuscus. The sequence goes on from NC_134265.1 coordinate 194,747,490, forward strand.
GAGGACCCAGAAGACAGAGACCCTGTCCACTTAAAAAGTGGTTACATACGAAAACCCACAGACCCCATAGACTATAATGGGGTCCACCTTGCAGGACTTTTCTCTCCGTGGATTTTAAGGGTGAATTCACACGGAAGAAAATAGTGAGGAATTTGGTGTGGAATGTCAGCGCTGATCTGCTTGAGATGTCAGGATTTTGGAAAAAGGAATAATGATTCGAGTAATGCTAGCTTTCGGAGATTGAGTAGGGAGTTTATCCCACCGTGTCCATATATGTTGGGATACTATTTCAGCCTTCTGTTGGAGATACAAGTCAGGAGTAGATATGGGTGAATCGGTCCGTAACTAACTGGGTTTGTCTTGTATACGCCAAATTGAAAAAATGTCATTTCACGTTGGGAGAACAAAAATGGCCGTGCTACGAGAAAATGGGCACCGCCACATGTTAGACCATGAAATACAGAACAAACAATTTCATCTGTGCAGTGACTTACAAATCATGTAATGACAACATCTGAAAATTTCAGCCAATAGATAGTGGTATGTGGATCTTAGAATGCTGATGTCATACAGGACTAGATAAGTTTGTGCACTCGTGAACCCGCTTTTGTTTGCTGTAATTGTGAAATTGCATACAAATCTATCTCAATGTATTCCATAGCTAATGCTATCCTAGGCTGTAGGTAGCACAAGTCAGAATTGACAACTGAACAATAGTTATTGGAGTACTTCAAGCAATATACGTAGTCAGGTTTCCTTGGTTATGTCTAGGAGACCACGTGGGTGTCTAGCATACACCAACTCAAATGGGGAAACCTGTGGAGGACAGTGGTACCTCCCAGACTGCAAACATTAAGTAGTGCAGTAGGCAATCCCAATCTTTGCTGTCCTTGTTAACCACCGTCTTTAGCATGCCCTTAAGGGTTTTATTGAACCTCTCCACAAGGCCATCTGTTTGGGGGTGATATATAGAGGTTCGCAGGTGTTTAATTTTCATTACCTTGGACATAAAAGGAGTCCCTTGGTCAGTCAGGATCTCCTTGGGTATACCTGTCTGAGAGAACATATAAAAGAGCTCCTTGGCAATTAACTTAGCCGAAGTATGTCTCAAGGGTGCAGCCTCAGGGTATCGTGTAGCATAATCTAACACCAATAGTATATTCTGATGCCCCCTAACTTTACAACAGGACTTACCAAATCCATGGCCACTCTTTCACATGGTACTTCTATAATAGGTAGGGGTACCAAAAGACTCCTGAAGTGTGACACAGAAGTGGTTAGTTGACACTCTTGGCAGGAGATAGAATATTTTCAGATATGCTTATTAGAGATGAGCGAACACTAAAATGTTTGAGGTTCGAAATCCGATTCAAACAGCCGCTCACTGTTCGACTGTTCGAACGGGTTTCGAACCCCATTATAGTCTATGGGGAACATATACTCGTTAAGGGGGAAACCCAAATCCGTCTCAGGAGGGTCACCAAGTCCACTATGACACCATAGGAAATGATGCCAACACCTCTGAAATACAACTGGGACAGCAGGGGAAGCATGTCTGGGGGCATCTAACACACCCAAGACCCTCTATTACCCCACTACCACAGCCTAACAACTACACATTTTACACACTCAATACCACCTCTCAGACAGTGGAAAAACACCTTGAAACATGTGTATTTGGCCCTTGGAGTGAGGAAAGCCTGTCACCAGCATTGTATTGGGTACTTGGAGTAAGGAGAGCCTTGCAACAGCAGTGTATTTGGCCCTTGTAGTGAGTTGAGGTTGGCACCTGCATTGTTTTTGAAAATCAGGGTGGATTGAGCCTCTAACCAGCAGAGTTTTGTGAAATTCATGGTGAAGGTAGCCTCCAACCAGCAGAGTTTTGGTAAATTCATGGTGGAGGGAGCCTCTAACCAGCAGAGTTTTGGTAAATTCATGGTGGAGGGAGCCTCTAACCAGCAGAGTTTTGGTAAATTCATGGTGGAGGGAGCCTCTAACCAGCAGAGTTGTAGGAAATTCATGGTGGAGGGAGCCTCTAACCAGCAGAGTTGTGTGAAATTCATGGTGGAGGGAGCCTCTAACCAGCAGAGTTGTGGGAAATCAGGATGGAGGGAGCCTCTAACCAGCAGAGTTGTGGGAAATCAGGATGGAGGGAGCCTCTATCCAGCAGAGTTTTGGGAAATTCATGGTGGAGGGAGCCTCTAACCAGCAGAGTTTTGGGAAATTCATGGTGGAGGACCTCTAACCAGCAGAGTTGTGGGAAATCAGGATGGAGGGAGCCTCTAACCAGCAGAGTTTTGGGAAATTCATGGTGGAGGGAGCCTCTAACCAGCAGAGTTTTGGGAAATTCATGGTGGAGGGAGCCTCTAACCAGCAGTGTTTTGGGAAATTCATGGTGGAGGGAGCCTCTAACCAGCAGAGTTTTGGGAAATCAGGGTGGAGGGAGCCTATAACCAGCAGAGTTTTGGGAAATCAGGGTGGAGGGAGTCTCTAACCAGCAGAGTTGTGGGAAATCAGGGTGGAGGGAGCCTAGTAGGAGCAGAATTGTGCAACGCTTATGGTGGATGAGTATGAGGATGCGGAGGAATTGGAGAGGTTGAGCACAGACATCGACTTTCATGTTGGGGTGCTTTACACAGATGGGCACGAAAATTAAGGCTTTATCCAGTGGTGGTTCATTTTTATCAAAGTGAGCCGGTCGGCACTCTCAGCTGACAGCCGGCTGCGCTTGTCAGTGATGATGCCACCGGCTGCACTGAACACCCTCTTAGATAGGACGCTGGCGGCAGGACAGGACAGCACCTCCAAGGCATATAGGGCAAGTTCAAGCCACAGGTCCAACTTCGACACCCAATACGTGTAGGGCGCAGAGGGATTGGAGAGGACAGGGCTGTGGTCGGAAAGGTATTCCCGCAACATGCGCCTATACTTCTCACGCCTGGTGACACTAGGACCCTCAGTGGCGGTACTTTGGCGAGGGGGTGCCATCAAGGTGTCCCAGACCTTAGACAGTGTGCCCCTTGTTTGTGTGGACTGGGGAGCACTTGGTCGCCTAGTGGAGGAACTGCCCTCTCTGCCGCCAACGTCACATGCTGGAAACATCTCCATCATATTCTGCACCAATTGCTTGTGGCAAGCATTGATGCGATTGGCCCTACCTTCTACCGGAATAAAAGATGAGATTTTTTTTTATACCGGGGGTCAAGGATAGCAAAGATCCAGTACTGGTTGTCCTCCATTATTTTGACAATACGCTTGTCAGTTGTAAATCACCCCAACATGAACTCAGCAATGTCTGCCACAGTGTTACTTGGCATGACTCCTCTGGCCCAAACGGAAAGTTCAATCTCCATTTCCTCCTCATCCTCCCTTTCTATCCATCTGCGCTGCAACAATGGGATGATTCGAAGTTGCCCGGAAGTCTCCTGTATCACCATCACATCATCGAACAGGTCTTCCTCCATTAAACGCGGTGAAGCGGACAGATGTGTGGACCTACTCTCCAGCTGTGATGGATCTGATGCTATCCCTGACTCCTCTGTGTGATCTGAGTTATCCCTGATGTCAATGAGGGATTCTCTCAGCACACACAAGAGCGGGATTGTAAGGCTCACCATTGCATCTTCAGAGCTCACCCTTTTTGTGGACTCCTCAAACACCCTTAGTATGTCACAAAGGTCTCTCATCCATGGCCACTCATGGCTGAGAAACTGAGGCAGCTGACTTTGTGGCACCCTAGGGTTTTGTAGCTGGTATTCCATCAAAGGTCTCTGCTGCTCAACCACTCTACTCAACATTTGATAACTGGAAAAATTGTATGTCACAGCCCTGGTGTTTTATGTGGTCCCATTGTGTAAAATGAATATTTTCAATATGCTAGTACTGATGCACGAAAAACTATAACCCTGCCGGTACAGGTATTGTTAGACAGTCCCAGAAAAAATAGTGATTCAGCATCCAGGCTAGTATAAACTTAAAAGAATTTTTTACTTTAATTAAACCATTAAAATTCCAAAAATAACAAGAAACCAGTGAAAAATAGAAAAACGACACAGCACTTACATGAAGACGTTACTTGGGTTACATAGGACAATGGTTACACGAAAAAAAACTTTAGCCGCCAAAGGCGTCTTCATGTAAGTGCTGTGTCGTTTTTCTATTTTTCACTGGTTTCTTGTTATTTTTGGAATTTTAATGGTTTAATTAAAGTAAAAAATTCTTTTAAGTTTATACTAGCCTGGATGCTGAATCACTATTTTTTCTGGGACTGTTCAACATCTGATAAGTTGAGTTCCAGCGTGTGGGTACAAAAGCCAGTGTTGTGGCACATGCAGGCGTTGCTGGAGTGTTTTTAAGCTAGCAGCGGCTACTGCCGACTTGCGAAAGTGGGCGCACATGCGCCGCACTTTCACCAGTAGCTCCGGAACATTTGGGTAGCTCTTTAAAAAACGTTGCACCACTAGGTTAAAGATGTGGGCCAGGCATTGAACATGTTGGAGTCCAGAGCTGCTACCAGGTTCCGGCCGTTATCACAAACGACCATGCCTGGGCCCAGGTGCTGCGGCTCAAACCATATTGCTGTCTCATCGAGGAGGGCATCCCTCACCTCGGAGGCAGTGTGCTGTCTGTCCCCTAAGCTGATCAGCTTCAGCATGGCCTGCTGACGTCTACAAACTCCAGTGCTGCAACGTTTCCAACTCGTAGCTGGGGTCAATCTAACAGCAGCGGAAGAGGAGGAGGTGGTGGAGGAGGAGGGTGTTGTTCCCTTGTCCCTGCCAGGAATGTTAGGCGGGGAGACGAGGTACATCGGGCCAGTTTGGGAAGTCGTCCCAGCCTCAACTACATTCACCCAGTGTGCCGTCAGTGAAATGTAGCGTCCCTGTCCGCATGCACTTGTCCATGCGTCGGTGGTCAAGTGGATCTTTGTGCAAAGCGCGGAACTAAGGGCCCGCCTGATGTTGAGTGACACGTGCTGGTGCAAGGCGGGGACAGCACACCGGGAGAAGTAGTGACGGCTAGGGACAGCATAGCGAGGTGCCGCACTTGCCATCAGGTCCAGGAAGGCCGGAGTTTCAACAAGCCGGAATGCCAACATCTCTTGGGCCAGCAGTTTAGCGATGTTGGCATTCAAGGCTTGCGCGTGTGGGTGGTTAGCGGTGCATTTCTGCCGGCGCTCCAATGTCTGAGAAATGGTGGGTTGGTGGAAAGAAGCACCTGATGGTGCTTGAGATGGTGCAGGAGAAGGAGATAAGACAGGAACAGGGGAGGATGAAGGAGAAGTCAACAAATTGGCGGAGCCAGATGATGTGGTGTCCTGGCTTGTCCTCTGGAGTGCATTGCCAGCACTTTGAGCAGTGGGACAGGCAGTGGCGTCAACGGCGGGCGACGTTTGTCCTGCCGTTGCTCTCTGCCACTGATTCCAGTGCTTGGATTCCAAATGACGGCGCATTGAAGTAGTGGACAGGTTGCTCTTCTCAGAGCCCCTACTCAATTTCGAGAGGCAAATTGTGCAAACAACACTATATCTGTCCTCGGCGCATTCCTTGAAAAAACTCCACACCTTCGAGAAACGTGCCCTCGAGGTGGAAGTTTTTCTGGGCTGGGTACAAAAGGGAACATCTTGGGAGATTCCGGGTGTGGCCTGGCTTCGCCGAAGCAGCTGACCTCTGCCTCTAGCTACCCTTTTTGGTGCTGCACCTGCCTCAACATCGACACTACTTTCCCCGCTTGACATCCCCCCTGTCCAGGTCGGGTCAGTGTCCTCGTCGTCCACCACCTCCTCTTCCAACTCCTGCCTCACCTCCTCCTCCTGCAAATGCTCATGGCAACTGGCTGCCCTGACGGCAACTGTGTCTCATCGTTGTCGACCGGAGATGGAGGAGGCTCCAGTGTTTGAGCATCTGGACACAGATACTCGTCTGGTAGCTCTGTGGAATCGCTAAATGGAGGGGCAGTTGAGGGACAGTGAAAGGACCGGAGAACAGCTCCGGGGAGCTGGGAAAGTTGGGGTTATTGTTCTGGGAATTTTGGGAGGAAGGCGGACAAGACTGTTGGGTAGGAGGAGGAGAGGAGGTAGAGGCTGACTGGCTGGTGGACAATGTGCTGTAAGCATTATCCGACAGCCATTGCAAGACCTGTTCCTGGTTCTCGGGCCTAGTAAGGTTTGTACCCTGCAGCCTAGTTCATGTGGCAAGCAACCCTGGGACTGTGGAGCGGCGCAATGCTTGCTGTTCCCCAGGAGTGGGCACGGGGCGCCCTGTGGCTTCACCGCTAACTTGCTCCCCAGAAGCATTCCCCCGACCTCGCCCACGGCCTCGTCCACGTCCCCTTCCGGGAGCCTTGCGCATTTCAATATGCTTTCCTTGCTTAAACACACTCAGAACCTGGGTGTATATGCCAATACCAAGAAATTAAGGGTATATGTAGGCCCCAATTTATTTGGTGGAATTAACACTCAGAACCTGGGTGTTTATGCCAATATCAACAAATTAAAGGGGGATGCAGGCCCCAATATATTTTAGGAATTAAAACTCAGAAACTGTCACTATATGCCAATAGCAACAATTGAGGGTGGTATGAAGGCCCCAATATATTTGGGAAATTTACAGTCAGAAACTGGCACTATATGCCAATAGCAAGAATTGAGGGTGGTATGAAGGCCCCAATATGTTTGGGGAATTCACAGTCAGAAACTGGCACTATATGCCAATAGCAACAATTGAGGGTGGTATGCAGGCCCCAATATATTTTAGGAATTAACACTCAGAAACTGGCACTATATTCCAATAGCAAGAATTGAGGGTGGTATGAAGGCCCCAATATATTTGGGGAATTCATAGTCAGAAACTGGCACTATATGCCAATAGCAACAATTGAGGGTGGTATGCAGGCCCCAATATATTTTAGGAATTAACACTCAGAAACTGGCACTATATGCCAATAGCAACAATTGAGGGTGGTATGCAGGACCAAATGTATTTTAGGAATTAACACTCAGAAACTGGAACTATATGACAATAGCAACAATTGAGGGTGGTATGAAGGCCCCAATATGTTTGGGGAATTCACAGTCAGAAACTGGCACTATATGCCAATAGCAAGAATTGAGGGTGGTATGAAGGCCCCAATATATTTGGGGAATTTACAGTCAGAAACTGGCACTATATGCCAATAGCAACAATTGAGGGTGGTATGAAGGCCCCAATATATTTGGGGAATTTACAGTCAGAAACTGGCACTATATGCCAATAGCAAGAATTGAGGGTGGTATGAAGGCCCCAATATTTTTGGGGAATTCACAGTCAGAAACTGGCACTATATGCCAATAGCAACAATTGAGGGTGGTATGCAGGCCCCAATATATTTTAGGAATTAACACTCAGAAACTGGCACTATATGCCAATAGCAACAATTGAGGGTGGTATGCAGGACCAAATATATTTTAGGAATTAACAGTCAGAAACTGGCACTATATGCCAATAGCAACAATTGAGGGTGGTATGAAGGTCCCAATATGTTTGGGGAATTCACAATCAGAAACTGGCACTATATGCCAATAGCAAGAATTGAGGGTGGTATGAAGGCCCCAATATATTTGGGGAATTTACAGTCAGAAACTGGCACTATATGCTAATAGCAACAATTGAGGGTGGTATGAAGGCCACAATATATTTGGGGAATTCACAGTCAGAAACTGGCACTATATGCCAATAGCAACAATTGAGGGTGGTATGCAGGACCAAATGTATTTTAGGAATTAACAGTCAGAAACTGGCACTATATGCTAATAGCAAAAATTGAGGGTGGTATGAAGGCCCCAATATATTTGGGGAATTTACAGTCAGTAACTGGCACTATATGCCAATAGCAACAAATGACGGGTGTATGTAGCCCCAATTTTATTGTTGGGGGATTACACACAGTGTATTCAAGTTAGTTTCAGGGGTGGGGGTGGGGGTGCACACTGTTGGAATGTGGATTGGGGGTATATAGGGTATATGGGAATACACTTTCAGTGTATCCCACTCAGGATCATCCACACTGTGGAAAGATGGGTTGCGCAGATACAGCCTGTCAATGCCACGTTACTGTGATGGACACTGACAAGACACTGGAATGTAGCTCTTAAAAGAGCTGTTGGTTTTCTTCTCCTTCCTATCCTATCCCTGCCTACCAGAATCTAATTCCTAACTCTATGGCTGCAGACCTCCGTCTGTGACCAAGTGAAAGCTCAGAATGACGCGAAGCTGGACGGCACTGTTCTTATCAATCAGAGGTCACATGTTTTCGGCAGCCAATGGCATTTTCCTATTTTTTTTCAGAGTCACTGTTGTCGTAGTTCCTGTCCCACCTCCCCTGCGCTGTTATTGGAGCCAAAAAAGTGCCAGGGAAGGTGGGAGGGGAATCGAGTTTTCGCTCACTTTATCATGCGGTGTTCGATTTGAATCGAACACCGCGAACAGCGTGATATCCGATCGAACGTGTGTTCGATAGAACACTGTTCGCTCATCTCTAATGCTTATCAATTCCTGGCAAATAGAAATGCTTTAAAATGCACTCTTTGGTCTTTTTGTACCCCAGGTGTCCTCCTAACACTTGCTTAGGCGCCAAATCTAAAACTACACTTTGATAGAGCCGGGGCACCACCAATTGTTTAACAATTTCTCCCCGTATTTGCTTCACCCTGTACAGTAGGTCCTGGTTCATTGACATATATAGGAACTCCTTATCAGCCCCTGGATACTGAGGTTCACTGTTTATCACTTTTACGTTTCCGCTGGCAGGAGCCAGATTAGGATCTTGCATTTGAGCAGTCCCAAAATTGTCCGTGGATACCCTGAGCTCCGCCATCTCGGGAGCTCCCTCCTGACCTTCAGCATCACCAGCTAATACATTCAGGGGAAAACTACTTCCTTCTTGGGTAATCCCTACAGCTGGTGTTTCCCTTTTAGGATCAAAAAGTTCAGGGTTAACCTTAGGCAAGACATCATCAATATTCACATTTTAAGAACATGGTAAACTCTGCTTTTTCCACATATCCCAAAATAAAGAAAAATGCTTCCCTATGATCACATTATGGAACAGAGACTAACCACTCCCATTTTGTGCGAGACGGGGCCAGAGGTAGTTGTTATGGTGACCTTTGCAACAGAATACTTTCTAGTTTCACCATGTATGCACAAGACTCCAATAGTTTTACCATTGTACAGTGCAGGGTTGACCAAATCATGGTACACCAGATTTACCAGGCTTCCAAAGTCCACGAGAGTCAGTACAGAACACTTTGCTACAGTCACAGTAGACATCTGTGGCTCCATCGCAGTTTCTACCGAACAAGGGGGTTGGGCAAATAGGGACACCCGCCTGGACCTGCTGCAGTTCATTGGTTCAGTTATCAGGGGACAGTGTGTGGTAATGTGACCTAGTTCATGGCACCGCCAACACCTGAGGTGGTATGAGTCAACATTCTGAAACCTGGGCTTAACACCTTTAGTCCTAGCTACCTGTTCTCTCCTCACAACCTTTCTAAGCCCCACAGTAGTAGGTGCAGTATTACCCACCTTGTGGATAGTAGATCCTGCAGTAGCTCCTCGGTGGCTCGGTATCGTTCCACCAAACACACCAACTGATCAGCTGTTGTAGGTCCCGCTTGTCCAACCCAGCACTGAATCTTAGATGGAAACGTCCTGGTGTATTTGTCAAGTACCACTCTTTCCACCATCTGTGCTGGAGTGGATTACTCAGGCTGAAGCCATTTCTTTACCAGTTAAATCAAATCATGCATCTGGGATCGGGGTCGGAGACTCTCAGAGAAAGTCTAATGGTGCACTCTCCCAGTACGTACATGTATATTCACACCAAGACATGCCAAGGTCTCACCTCTCAATTTTGAGTAGTCCTTAGTCTCCTGTTCACAGAGGTCATAATAGGCCTTCTGAGGTTCCCCTGTGAGAAAAGGTGCTACTACATTGAACTCTTGGCAGCTTCTTTCACTCGGCAACTCTCTTAAAGACCCGAAGATATGCCTCCACATCGTCTGTGGATATCATCTTTTGCAGGGTACTCTCAACTGCAGATTGGGCAGTGGTCTGTACTCTGGGTCTCTCTTACACCAGTACTTTCTACTGCCGTCCTGTGGTTGACCAAAACCTGGCTGAGCAGTGTCAGCTTGTCCATAAGCCGCAAGTTCATTTCCTGCTACTATGCTTGCACTTGCTGCTGTCGCCTCTTGGCTTCTTCAGAGCTTTTTGCTGCTGTGACAACATTTGCTGCTGCTGTAGGTTTACTTGCCCAAATTGTTTTACAAAGTCCTCCATGTTGGCGATCTCCTTTTAAATCTCTCCTGCAGAAAAAAAATAGATGTATGTCTCTTTAAGACTGTGTAACTTGGATTTTCCCGTATCCAAAGCACCATATGTGGGGAAGGTAGCTTGGTAGAAGCAGTGGTGCGGACCCATCCAGTCAAAGACAGAGACACAAATCTTGCAGCAAAATGGTTTATTTAAGAAAAACAGCAAAGTAAATAAACATTTACGTCAGGCACAAAAATGAGCAAAATAAAATACAGCCTTAACTTTAGGCAAAATAATGTCAAACAAAATCCTGCTCGTCTGAGCGCTAACTAAACAGAAAGAAAACTAACTGTACGTGTGGCTTACTACCAGCCCCACGAACCAACCAAAACAACACTATACCGTATCACAAGGTTCTCAGTGTCAGGACAGACCCAGCCAGTTCCTCTCCTCCCAGGATCTGCCCTGAAGTGCAGGCTCTGCAGGCTGATATGCTCCAGCACTCTGCCTGTCATTTTCTCACAAGGTCTATATATTAGAAATTCCGATAAATTACACCAATTTCAAAACTGATTTCGTCAAATAATTCAACACCGCATTTGTGAAGTTTGTTAACTCTTTAAGTATATCATTGGAATTAAAACAATATACATTCACTAATACATGCAATTTCTCCCGAGCACAGAAATACCCCACATGTGGGTGTAAACTGGTGTTTGAGCACACAGCAGTCCATGGAAGGGAAGGAACAACACTGATTCAAACTAGGTACAACATATTACATTTTTTACTGTTTAGTGATATCCCACTAGGTGACCTGAGCCAGCGATGTTTTGATCGCTGATTCAGTACTATACACTGCAATACATGTGTACACTTGTGTATTGCAGTGTATAGCGGAAGTCCGAGATAGCTGAATCGTAGAGATAGAATGCAGAGAGAAAAACTGCTAAAAAATGCAGAATACAAGTCATACAGTATAATGGGCAAAATTATTGTTATTCCTCCTGAATACACATTTTACTATTGTGGAAAGGTTAGGTACACTTTGTAGGTAATATAGGATGCTTTCATTTTGTGCTTATTGGCTTCTCAATGCTTTAGACATATTGTCATATCCGTTTATGTGATTTTTTTTTTTCTAGAGTGTCAACATGAGACTATCCTTTACCAAGTTAGAGGGCATAATCCTTCTATGTGTGGGTTTTGCTGGACTTTTGTTTATCCTGTATGGAAGTGAGCTTGGAAATGAACCATCCACTTTGGACAAACCGAAATATAAGCCTGTAAGTCTATCGACCCTTTCTGCTGTGTCAGCTGAATTAAAAACACTTCAGTGGCTGCCTGTATGCCAGGAGAACAAATCGATGGAGAGTATTGAGGATTTTTCCAAACTACCTGCACATATTCAGTCTTTCTTGTTGTATAGGCATTGTAGAAGCTTTCCACAAATCCTTAACTCTCCAAATAAATGTGGAGGTTCGGCAGCTTCCAAAAATGTCTACCTTCTACTTGCCATAAAATCTTCCCCGGGTAACTACGAAAGAAGAGCCATCATTCGTCAAACATGGGGGGAGGAAACCAGTTACGAAGGTGCTCACGTGAAAAGGATTTTTCTTTCTGGAACTTCAACAAATGAACATGAGGACCCGCATTTACGACAGCTTCTACAAATTGAGAGCCAAATATATGGGGATATCCTACAGTGGGACTTCCATGACACATTTTTTAACCTGACACTAAAACAGCTCCTCTTCCATGTGTGGTTAAATGAGTACTGTCCAGGAGCAAACTTTATTTTTAATGGAGATGATGATGTATTTGTCAATACTTTTAATGTAATATCCTACCTGCTTAGTCATGAAGCAGAAGAACACCTTTTTGTAGGCCAGCTAATAGCTAATGTTGGACCTATTCGTGATGCTGGAAGCAAATATTATGTACCTGTACAAGTTACTGCTTCTAACTCTTACCCAATGTATTGTGCAGGAGGAGGAATTCTCATGTCCAAATACACTGCCCATGTCATTTGCGATAAATCTCAAGACATCCAGTTGCTCCCTATTGATGATGTTTTCCTAGGCATGTGTCTGGAAAAGGCTGGCCTTGTCCCAGCCTCTCATATGGGCATGAGGACAGTGGGGGTGCATGTACCTTCTGCCAAACTGGATTCATTCAATCCTTGTTATTATAGAGAACTGTTGATGGTGCATCGTTTTGTACCATATCAGATGTTAGTCATGTGGAAGGCAATTCAAGATCCTCACCTTGACTGTGGCCAGAAATTGTCAGTCTATTTAGGTTCATAATAAAAATGAGCGGTGGATGGAAAACAAAGACCCATAATATAATATATATAATAATATATATATATATATATATATATATATATATATATATATATATTATACTGTTGCCAAACACATGTTCAGTTTATTTGGTGGAGAAACTACTGTCAAAGCTGTATATATGTCATATCCTAATTTATTTTCTTTTGTTCATTAAAATGTAATTTTAAAAAACTTCACCTTTTATCATAATATATGCAATTTATGAGCTCGTTGACCATGCATCAGAAAAATACACTCTCTCACATATATACAGTTTCACATTTAAATGCATGAATGTTATATTTCTTTCTTTCTTTCTTTCTTTCTTTCTTTCTTTCTTTCTTTCTTTCTTTCTTTCTTTCTATTTGGCTATCCTCAAATTCTAACAGTTAATGCATATAATATACAGTCACCAAAAACAGCCTGATATATCCCAGTGACACTTGATAATACAAAGAGGTGAATAACACAATAAAGAGTCAAAAGTATAGCACAATATACTTTGTATACCATAGTATACAGTCAAAAATACCAACCCAAGATGTAGTACAAGCAAGAGGAAAATAGCCACAACCTCCAATCTGCAACCCCAACATGTATTTTGCCCTGCAGCTTCCTCTGTGGGCTATGAGGAAGAAAGGTAATGATATCCAGAAATATGCTGACATGATCACAATATCAAACTCTAAAAGCCACACCGGATTTTGGAACAGGTGCATTACATCACAAGCTCCCAGGCTGAGATATTGGGATAAGGGAAACCAGTATGCTCTAACAACAGACCAGACCAATGGCTTGATCAAAGCATTAACAAGAAGGCCTAAAGTAACAAAAGCATCTCAAAACACTAAAAAAAAGAAGTTTTTTAATTTGAGAGTAAAACAAATAATATATAACATAAAAAGTTAAAACCAAGGCAGAAGATAACGAAAGTTAAATCACAATGATCTAAAACCACTCCCAAACATCATCAAAAATCAATATAAAGAGTTCCAAAAAGATAGAAAATACCTCCAAATCTACACAGATTATGCTTGACACAATGTATATCAGGAGGCGTCAAAGGAAACACGTTAAGGGTCCAGTCACGCGGAGGAAAATGGTGAGGAATTTGTTGGGGAATTTCAGTGCTGAAAAAAAGCCTCCCATTGACTTAAATGGGTTCCTTTTTCTGCTAGCAATTGACCCTAATACCAATTTCTCATTCAGTCCTTTGGGAGTAAAGGTCTGCAATGTGACAATCCATTAGATAGCCACCCCTAGTCCCCAAATAGATACGATCAATTGCCCTTATCTTCAAACCAAATAGATACTCTCGATGGAAATCCCTAAAAGTTTCTTGCAAGTGGTTTAGTCACAAATGTATTGAGCGCCAAAGTAGAATCAAATTCTTATCCTGAGCGCCTTTGAAGTAAGTCCAATATATAATATATAATATATATTCCACAGGGGCATTTAGGTGATGGGCAATCCTATACTCCTGTATATATGAATTATACAAATTTGTTGGCTTCACCATATACTTACAAACTGAGCAGTTACCACCAGCATAAAAATCCCACCCTGGTACACTAAGTGAAGATAAATAGAGTGACTGTGTACAAGTAAGTCATTGAGATTTTTGCTGGGTTTTGGTGACAAAAGGCTCTTCATAACATTATTATGTCTTAACATAGGCCAAAACCAGTTGATTATTACTTACATGTTGTGATGATATGTTATGTTGTATATTAGTGTGAATGGCAAGGGAGTATTAGTGTGCATTCACAGGGAGGAAAATGGTGCTGAATTTGGTGTGGACTTCAAAGGAACCCATTGAAGTCAATGGGAGGCTTTTTTTTCAGCGCTGAATCTGAGGCGGATTCCACTAAATTCAGCGCCATTTTCCTATGAGTGTATCACATTGAAAGCAATAGGTAAAAAAGCCTCCCATTGATTTCAATGGGTAGCGCGCGTATGCCGGCACCCATAGAAATCAATGAGATCTGTTTTAACGCTGCTCATTCTGAACGAGTTTATGTTCAGAATGAGCAGAGCGTAAACTCCGTGTGAAGGCTCCCTTAGGCTGCTTTCACACTAGCTATCTGTGTTGATGTATAGCAAAACTCCACATGCTGTATGTTCTGGTGTACTTCTGTGTGCAATTCATATCTCTGTCATCAGTTTCATTTTTTTTTTCTTTTGCGAACACAAACCCCCCCCATCCTTTATTTGTTGCCTCTATGTAGCCCTATTTTCTCTACTCTCTTTTCTGATTATATTATGGATCACAACTTGTTATACCACAGTTTTGTGGCTCTGCTTTTGCCACAAAATTTGTGTAAAGAAAAAGCACTGTAAAACAGATATCCATTGAGTTCAATCTTATTACACATTGAACTCAATGGGAGTCTTTTTTTACCCATTGATTTCAATGGGTTCTGTGTTTTTTTGTAGATTGTGAGCCCCACATAGAGCTCACCATGTACATTTTTTTCCCTATCAGTATGTCTTTGGAATATGGGAAAAATCCATGCAAACACGGGGAGAACATACAAACACCTTGCAGATGATTTTTTGCCCTTGGCGGGATTTGAACACCAAGACTCCAACACTGTAGTGTTAACCACTGAGCCACCATGTGGCCCCCAATGGGTTCTGTTTAACGCGCATAACATATTGAAATCAATGGGTAAAAAAGCCTCCCATTGAGTTCAATGTGTAGCGCGCGTAAGATCGAAGCCATTGAAATTAATGGGATCCTGTTTTTACAGCGCTGCTTCATTACATGAGTTTTGTGGCAAAAACAGCGCCACAAAACTCCGTGTGAATGCCCCCTTACCTGAGTGGATTTTTAGATGCGATCCATTCATCTTCATCAGGCACAACCTGTCCTGGCTGGGGTAAAAGCCACACAGGTGCCAAGGAAGAACTTTAGTAGAAATATATATGTGGTTTATAGTACATATGACATACAATAAAGAAATATAATTTTAACCCCTTCCCGACATCCGCTATACTGTTACTGTGAATTTCAGGTATTTAAATATAGAGCTGAGCACCACCATTGAAGGTGGGCATTAAGGTCCCTGGCACCTCAATCAAAGTTGACCAAGACACCATTTTCTCTCTGGGGCCAGGAATACGTTGCCATGACAGCTTGGAGTCTATTAAAGGCTCCCAGTCTTGTTTTGGCCTCAATTCTATTACAGGCTGCTTTATGCAGCCTGTAATAGAAGTGCTGGTATTTTGCAATGCATTAACATTGTAATACATTGCATTAGTGATCAGACCCACCAGGGTTCAAAACCCCTAGGGGATCTAATAAATAAAGTGTAAAAGAAAAAAATACTGAAAAAATTTTGAATCCCCCACTCCCTTCCTTTCCCCAGTCTTCAGTACACCTGGTCCCGCAAAAAAAAAAACAAAAAAAAACACCCAATGCATCCCCATACACAGAAATGTAAAAAAGTTATGGGTGACAGAATATGGCAAGTTGAAAAATATATTTAAAATGTTTTAATGTAGAATGTGAGCCCCACATAGCGCTCACAATGTACATTTTTCCCTATCTGTATGTCTTTTTTGGAATATGAGATGGAAATCCATGCAAACACGGGGAGAACATACAAACTCCTTGTAGATGCTTTTTTGACCTTGGCAGGAATGGAACCGAGGACACCAGCGCTGCAGTGCTAACCACTGAGCTACCGTGTGGCCCCTATATTTGGATTTTTTGTTAAGGGGTTAAACTGTTAATAAAACTATATAAATTTGGAATCCCCAGAATTTTACCGAAACAATAAGAAGAAAAGTTTGTTCTGCAAACATTAAACCCTGATATGGCTCTGTTAGCAGAAAAATAGAAAAGTTATGGGGTTTGGAAGGCAGGGATTCATAAATGTAAACTGAAAAATGCCTGTAGTGTTTCTTTGTCTCCTGTCCAAGTAGGATATAACTCCACACAAATCCAGATAAGGTCATTTGTGTTTGCGAGATCTACTTAAAAAGGTTTGCACAAATGTAGAAAAGAAAAAAGTATAGTGGCACTACTGGCGTTATTGCACAAAGTCCAGTTATAAATATTAAAACAGCATCTAAAAGGCATCGTCCGTACTTGGATCTGAAGCCATACTAGGCTTAGCCTTATGTGCGGTGGTACTCTACTTCGAGAGCCCCTTGGACAGCCCCTTTAAGGAACGCAGATATAGCAGTTGATCAATCTAAGGTAGGGTCACACTACCATTGGATTCTGTTATGAAGGTGTCCGTTTTAAAAAAAACAAACAAACAAAAAAAAAAACGGACACCTAGCATATCAGACATTAACTGACACTAACTGATGCTAAAGGCGGGTTCACATCTGCCTCCCGATCTCTGCTTTCATGTTTCCGTCTTCTGCTCTCCAAAAGCTGAATAACCCCTTGTGGAAATGAAAACTTTGGGGATAAAGTGACGTTTTAGTAATTTTTCATTTACACATCCCAATGTTAGTAAAATTTGTGAAACAGCTGTGGGGTCAAAATGCTCACTATACCCCTTGATGAATTCTGTGAGGGGTGTAATTTCCAAAATGGGGTCACTTTTAGGGGTTTTCCATTATTTTGTTACTCTAGGAGCTCTGCAAATGAGACATGGCACCTGAAAACTATTCCAACAAATTCTGCTTTCCATGCACTGCCGTGTGCCCAAAAATCAGTTTACATTTTACACCCACATGTGGGGTATTTCTGTGCTCGGAAAAAATTGCATAACAAACTGTCAGATTTATTTTGTCCTTTAACTCTTTGTAAATGTGTTAATTTAAAGGGGTTGTCCCATCACAAGGATCCTATCTATACTGCTTGTTAATGTGAATGTAAGACTTTTCCTAAATACATTGCTTCAGCAAAACTGCTTTGTTTGTCCACTATCTTACTTTATTCATTTTTTTTTTACACATCCCTTGACTTATCTGGTCATAAGTCAAGTGATGTATCTGCTGCTCTGAGGGAGGAGGGGATAAGTGCACAGGAGCGAGCCTGGAGGGGGGGGGTAGTTTACCCTTTGGGGGGAAGGGGCCGCCAATACAGACCCGGCATCCGCTGTAATAGAGAGGCGGATGCCGGGGACGGTTAGACGCCAGCACAGATGCCTGCAACATCACTATTCTCCTGCCCTGCATGAAGCCAGCAGCTGCGGGAGCGATGCTGCTATTCCGGGGAAAGGGGGGGGGGGGCGGAGGAGCGGAATAACAGCATCGCTTCTGCCGCTGCTGGCTTCATGCAGGGCAGGAGCATAGCGATGTTGTAGGCATCTGTGCCGGCATCTGTGCATCTGTGCCGGCGTCTACACTCCCTGGCACCCGCCTCTCTATTACAGTGGATGCCGGGTCTGTATTTACATATGCAAAGCCAAGCGGCGAGATGCCGCTGGCCTTGCGTGTACGCTCATAGACCAGTCTAGCCTTCACAATGCAAATACAGACCCAGCATCCGCTGTAATAGAGAGAGGCGGACGTCCTACGGACGCCGATGAGTTGAAATCGGGACATGCCGACCGGGACCATTTTCTTAGGTCTGGGCCACGGGGCCCCGCGCTTAGCTCGCCGGGCCCTGGATCTGCCCCTGTGGAGTGCGCTGTTAGGAAGATAGGTGGAGGTAAACCTTGGGACATAAAAGAAATTTTAATGACTTCCCTCACCTACCTAGATATGGTGGATTTAGAAGCCGCCAGCCCCTTCAGTCTCCCAAAAAACGGTTTTCTGCTTTCCTAAAGGAGCGAGTGCGCTCTATATATATCCTTAGGCACCTGGATAGGTCCAATGAGTGCAGCTTGACTTCTTCCGCTGTGGAGGGAGCTGGATTGAATACAGGGAGCGTGACCACCTGGCATCTGTTGGAAGCGGAGGGTACCTTGGGTGTAAAACCCGGGAGGTACCTCAATTGGACCCATCCCTCAAAGAAACTGGTATAAGGCTCCTCATAGGAAAAGGCCTGCAACTCACCCACCCTCGTGGCCGATGTTACTGCCAAGAGGAATGCCACCTTATAGGTGAGAAACTTTGGTTCAACAGTCTCCAGAGGCTCAAATGGCTTTTCACATAGTGCCGTCAGGACTGAGGTGCCACTTGTGGACAGGAGCAGTTAATGCTGGTCTCAATCTCCCTGCACCTTTTAGGAAGGTGCTTACTAGAGAATCTTGAGATAAATGCCTTCCCAGACAGGCGGACAGGACGGCCAGGAGCACCTTCAGGGTGGCAACTGAGAGCCCCCTGTCTAGGCCGTCCTGAAGGAAGTCCAGGATCACCTCCACTGGGGGATCCACGTCGTCCACTTGGTAACTTCTGTTTGTTGACTCTGCGTGGGCACATGGCATCGTCTTCAGGACGGCTCTTGAGTCCTCTATTCCTTAATAGGGACTGGTCAACTTCCAGGCTGTCAAGTTGAATCTCCTCAGATCCTGGCAGATCAGCTCTCCTTGAGTTACCAGGTCTGGGAGGGGGGGGGGGGAAGCCTCCAGTATATGCCTTGACTCATCCTCATGAGCTGGGCAAACCAAGTCCTTTTTGACCAGAACGGGATTATGGCGATACCTGAGACTTGGTCCTGTCTTATCTTCATCAATACCCTGGGTTTGATGGCAACTGGAGGGAAGATGTAAATCAGCCTGAACCTCCACGGGATGGACAGGGCATCCACTGCCAAGGGATTGTCCTCCTGATACAGGGAACAGAAGGTTTGAAGCTTGGCGTTGAGTCGGGTTGCCATAAGATCGACCTCTGGGAGACCCCATCTTTGGACGATCTGCTGGAACACTCCTGGATGAAGCGACCATTCTCCGGATACGGTGATACCCCGACTCAACTGATCCGCTACTATGTTCAGGGAGCCCTTGATGTGAACAGCGGATAGATGGGACAGGTTCTTCTCTGCCCATGTGAAGATTAAGTTCGTGGTTCTTTGAAGGGCCAGGGATCTGGTGCCGCCTTGCTTGTTTATATATATTACTGTCGTCATGTTGTCCGACCGGACCTTGACCACCTTCCCCTTGAGCAGGGGGGCGAAGTGACACAAGGCAAGGTATACTGCCTCAAGCTCCTTCAGGTTGGATGACCCCTCTTCCAGATGCGCCCAAACGCCGTGTATAGTCCTGTCTTTCAGGTGGGCTCCCCATCCCCAGTGGGATGCATATGTTGTCAGCAGGATCCACTCTGGTGGAACCGTGGACCTTCCATCTTTCAGGTATCTCCACCATCTGAGGGAAAGACGGGTACTGGGAGAAAGGCAGATCTTCTTTTCTTTTGCAGACCCCGTGGAGACCTGTTCCAGGCGCTCAACACTTCCCTCTGGAGCGGACGCAAATGCCATAAGGCCCAAGGAACCGCCCTGGCAGAAGATGACATCAGGCCTAGAACTCTCATGGTGGTCCGGATGGTTATTCGCTGAGTTCTGAACAGGAACCGGGCGGCCGCCTTTATTTTGAGTTTCCTTGGGCCGGAGAGATAGATCTGCATGTTCTGGGAATCCAGAATGAAACCGAGAAACTTCTTCTTGGTGGCTGGCACTATCTCGGATTTCTCCCAGTTGATCACCCATCCCAACTCCTGCAGGAAGGATACGGCGATCTGAAGATGTTGGCGAAGCACTGAAGTAGACTGAGTTTTTATGAGCCAGTCGTCTAAGTAAGGAACCACGAAAAGGCCTTCTAATCTCAGAATGGCGGCAACGGGGGCGACCGTCTTGGTAAAGACGTATGGGGCTGATGATATGCCAAAAGGGAGGGCGGTAAACTGAAAGTGCTCTCTGTGGCCGGATATCTGAACGGCTATTCTTAGATATTTCCTGTGTGGAACGAACATAAGTACATGCAAGTAAGCGTCTTTGAGATCCAGCGTTGCCATTACCTCGTCCTGTTGAAGGAACGCAGTCACAGAATCTATGGTGTCCATCCGGAAAGGTTTTCTTCTTAAGAACCGGTTGAGATATCTTAAGTCTATTATCATCCTCCAGTCCCCAGATGGTTTGGGGACGAGGAAAACCGGGGAATAGACTCCGTGTCCTTCTTCTTGAGGAGGGACCCTCTCCGAGGCCCCTTTCGACCAGTATTCCAGGACAGCTGCCTCTAGAATGTTTTGCTGGGCAGCGGGTAGGACGCGAGTAATGAAAAATTGATCGCGGGGGAGTTGATTGAACTCTAGGACATAGCCCTGATTTACCACCCGCAAGACCCAAGGATCCTTGATGATCTGATTCCACACTATGGCAAAGTGGGCAAGACCCCCACCCACAGGCTGTTTGGCCACAGAGAGCGGCGTACCTTCAAAAGGCCGGTTTACCTTTTGGGTCCTCCCTGGCGCGCCCCTGGCCTGTACCTCTGGACCGGAACCTGGACCGTCTTCGAGCTTGAGCTCTGGGAGAGGCCCCCCGACTCCTCACCAGGGGAGGTTTTCTGCTTCTTGTGGCCTGAGGCAGGGATCTGCCTTTATCCTCGGCCAGACCTTCCATTAGGTCGTCGAGACCGCGCCCGAACACCCTGCGGGGTTGGAAGGCCAGACCGCAGAGTACGTGCTTGGAAGGTAAATCCGCTCTCCACGGACGAAGCCACAGTGGTCTTCTCGTGGCCGTTGTCTGGGCCATTGTTTTAGCAGACAAACGTAACTGCTGTCTAGAGGAGTCCCCCAAGAAATCAGCCGCCAGATGCACGTAAGCCATTGACGTCAGGATCTCATCCCTTCCGACACCCGCATCTATGTCCTGCTCCAGTTGCGCCAGCCGGGCGTGAAGGAAATCTGCAACTTCGGTGGAGGCTATTGCCACCGTTGACTGTGCTGATGCGGTGGAGTATGCCTTTTTTAGAGTGGAATCTATCCTTCTATCCAAGAGATCCTGCAAATTAGATCCATCTTCTAGGGGCACAATGGTGCGACGGGACATCTTCGCCACCGCCAGGTCAACTTTTGGCGGTGGTCTCCAGTGGTCAACTGGGCAGGGTCCACAGGATATAAGTTCTTAAACACCCTGGAGTCCTCATGTGCCTTTTCCGGGAATTTCCACTCCTGCTCCATGCAGGCTGATAGTGCTGCGTCTACGTGGAAGGCCCTCTGCCCCCCAGAGGTAGATGCGGAGGTTTCCCCGAATGGCCTTCAGCAAAACTGATGTTTTATCCCACGGGACAATGGGTTTGCTGGCAACACTCGACTGCAACTTAGAGTGGCAGGAGTCCTCTTCTACCTGCAATCTTTCTAGGGAGGGAAGAGAAGCAGAGCGCCTTTCCATGCGCTGCCTTTTTGAGAGCTGTGTTATGGAGGTATGGATGTCTTTTAACGACTCATCCTAAAAGACAAGGAGGAGAAGCTTACCAGAAGTGAGGAAACCACTTTTCCACTTGTATTCTGTACCGTACTCACCATATACTCCTTTATTCATACCACAATGTCTCTGGGGGAGTGTTCCTCAGGAGGGGGGCCTCTGCAGGAGCGGCAACGAGACCAATCATACCCTGGGAACACAAGGGTCAGTCAAAACTCCCTCAGGGGAGATTGTGCACCTCCCCCTTCAATTACGCTTACCATCAGGTAAGGGAATATCACACTCCCGGCAAGAAAAATGCTTCCTCTTGGCCGAGGACTTTCTTCTCTACTGGGCTCCAGGGGGAGTGGTGAAGGAAGACATGGTGGCAAGGGCTAGCAGCGGCTACACTCACCTAAACGAAATTACTGGGTAAGAGAAGTACAACCGTACACAACCACAAGTGATTTCTTACCAGGCGGAGGTGACAACTGAAGATCTGGCACAGTCCACAAGTGACAACCAAATCTGGCACAGGATACCAGTAGCAGACAGGCTACCAGGAGCCCCACTATGGTGAACTAGGAAGGCAGGGAGCTAAAGCCCTGCCCTCCTTTTAAATGTGGCACCAGGAAGGGGCGGGGCCGCCTGGAAACCGCCCCCACAGGGAGAAGTCCAGGGAGAAGCCCACAGCCTTCCTCAGTAACCTGAACAGTCCCCAAGACTCTGGGGACACATAAGAATTATCCAGAGCCCTATAAGAGGACACCAAGTCCTCCCCACCTGTCCACACACAGGACAGAAAAAAACACGCGCAGGGGGAGGGGTTTGGTGCCCTCTTATAGGGACCAGCCAGGTGATTAAAACTTGGCTAATTAAAAATTCCACCTGTCCTACCAGCACACAGGGGCAGAAAATACATTGTGCCGCTGGTGGGACGCAAGGGAATGGGGGTTTCTATTACATAGGCCTTTATAATTCCCTTCAGAACTGAAGTGGTCCTTAAAAACTTAGTTTGGGCAATTTACTTGTAAATCTGGAAAATCACTGTTAGGCTAAGTTCACATGTAGTTTTTTGGTCAGGCTTTTGAGGCCGTATCTGCCTCAAAATCCTGACCAAAAAGACGGCTCCGATTGAAATCAATGGGAGCTGCTCAGGTCTTTTTTCCAGGAGCCGTTTCTTCTGGCTCCCGGAAAAAAAGAAGCGAGATGCTCATTCTTCAGGCCGTTTCGCCTCTGCCTCAGGTTCCGGACCAGAAAACCCCATCTGAACGTACTCTTATACTTGTAAGGGCGGGTTTACATCTGCGCCCATGCGCGCTTTAAGCAATCCAGCTGGGTTTTTGTCTTCTGCCCTGAGAGACCGGACAGGGGACAGAAACCTGGCAGTCAGTTTTCAAACCCATTCAAGTGAATGGGTTTGAAAAGTGAGAGCCTGTTAGCGTTTTGTACCTGTCCATGGCGAAACTGTTTTTTTTTTAAACCCGACACAAAGTCCTGCATGTCCGACTTTGTGTCTGGTTAAAAAAACTGTTTCGCTGCGGACAGGTACAAGACGCTCACAGGCGGTCACTTTTCAAACCCATTCACTTGAATGGATTTGAAAATTGACCGTTGGGTTTCCGTCCCCTGTCCAGTTTCTCGGGGCAGAAGGCAGAAACTCAGCAGGATTTCTTAAGGGGCGTATGGGTGCAGATGTGAACCCACCCTAACCCTTGTATCATCCAAAATAAATTAAAAGACAATCAAAAGATGATGCCAATATAAAGCAGAGATATATTTTTTAATGTATTTGGGCGGTATGAAAATCTGCATGAAAAGCAGAGAATTTCACATTTTGAAAATTGCAATTTTTAAATTTTTTTTATTTTTTTTAAATTTTGTAATAAATAAATACACTAACATGAAGGACAATGTGTTACGAAAAAACAATCTCAAAATCACTTGTGTAAGATAAAGCTTCTCAAAGTTCGTGCCATTTAAAGTGACACGTCAATTTTGAGAAAAAGAGGCCTGGTCCTTAATGCACTTTTGGGCTATGTACTTAATGGGTTAAATTATGGATTTAAGGGTATGTTCACACAGAATTTTTTTGCAGTCGAATTTTGACGCTGAATTTGCGTGCAAAAACATCTCACATTCATTTCAATGGGAGTCACTCGCATTTTTTTTCCGTTAGCAATTTTTTTTTCAGCTAGTGGGAAAAAAAACCGGTGTGCTCTATCTTCACGCGGATTCTGTGGCTGAGTCAGCCATGGTGTCCGCAGCTCAAGACACACTTCTGATTCATCTGGCCAAATCAGGAGCAGGATGCACTGCATCAGCATCCCATCGCGGCTAGCCGCATGAAAAACCACACGGCAGAAAAGGTTTCCGCTTTGTGAACTTACCCTAAATAAGGAGTTTGCATATGATTCTCTTTTAACAATTATGGGATGACAGTTATGTAGAGATGAGCGAAAGCCGTTCGATCGAATAGGTATTCGACCAAATATCATGAGGTTCAAGACCGCATCCGCAGTAAAAATTCGTGTCCCCTCCCACCTTCCCTGGTGTGATTTTTGCACCAATAACTGCGCAGGGCATGTGGGACAGGAACTATGACAACAGAGGCAGTGAATAAAATTTAAAAAACCCATTGACTGCCGAAAACATGACCTCCCAATTCATAAGAATAGTGTCGGCCATCTTCGTCTCATTCTCGTTTTGGAGTGATAGGGAGAGCTTGGTCTAAGGGCGATACAGTGCTTTGGTTAGGCAGGAATTGGAAATAACAGCTCTTTTCAGAGCTAAATATAAAATCTATCTGAAAATCATGCAGCATAGCAGCAGGGGACATGGGCGAGGTCGTGGACGTGCATACCCAGCTGGGTGTGTAGTCCACAGTCCAGGTACTGGAGAGGGGCTGCCAGCATTGCCTCTCATCAGTAGCAGCAGGGTACGTGCGCGAGGACGTGGACGTGCATACCCAGCTGTATATCCACCCCACAGTCCAGCTACTGGAGAGGGGCTGCCAGCATTGTCATTTAGACACGTATACATGTGTCCGAGCGCGGCGCTTCAAAGCAATGCCCATTGATTTCAATGGGAAGCGCGCGTATATCGGCATATACGCGTGCTTCCCATTGAAATCAATGGGCTCTGTTTTGAAGCGCCTTTGTTTAATATTATGATATAGATACTGGGCCCACATGGGGCTCTAGCCTTCAGGTGACCGTGAAGGAAGACGGCCATGAAAA
Organism: Leptodactylus fuscus; assembly: GCF_031893055.1. Taxonomy (NCBI): domain Eukaryota; kingdom Metazoa; phylum Chordata; class Amphibia; order Anura; family Leptodactylidae; genus Leptodactylus; species Leptodactylus fuscus. Next base: position 194,772,598 of record NC_134265.1, read on the forward strand.
TGGAAATTTCTCACAGCTCTTTTGCATCCTTGGGGCTGCAAAATGGACAGCTATTTGACAGCTGTTTATCACGATTTTGTGAATAAAGTCTTTGGCCTGGTTCACATCTACGTCTGTAATCCATTTGGGGGGGTCCCCATGCATACTACCGAAAGCATTGGCAAACGGTGTGCAGTAAAAGCAAACAAACCCCATAGACTATAATGGGGGTCTGTGTGCTTGCTGTGAGATCTCCACACGAGTCATACGGACAGGAAAGTAGATCGTAAAGTACTTTTCTGTCCACATGTTCCGTGTGGAAAACACACAGACCCCATTATAGTCTATGGGGTCTGTGTGCTTTCACTGCACACCGCTTGCCAATGCGTTCAGTAGTGCGTTCACGGGGGTCCCCAAGCGGACTCCTCTGAACGGATTACCGACGCATATGTGAACCAGGCCTTGGTCTCCAGGTTTCTAATATAAGGAAATGCATCCACATTAAGTAACCACCAACATGGCGTGTCAGTAATCTGCTTTTTCTGAAATCACCATAGCACATCATGTTGTTTTGAAGTGGGTGAATTTTTTTTCCTCATGTAAAACAATTTATCACTGGTATGACAGTTTTTTTTTTTTTTTTTTTCTTACTAAAACTGACTGAACAATAAACAGTCAAGTGCATATATTTACATGACTTTTGGATATGGGATGTCCCTCACTCCTTCCTAAAACCACCCAAACTACGGTAAATATTGACTTTGGAATAAATGCACAAAACAACTTTATTTGGAGTACTAAACAAAAACTAGGGCATTATAGTGGTAGCCAAACAATAAATATACACACAAGGCCTCATGGAAAGGCAAACTACCAAAAAAGTTTTTTGATAAAATATATAATGTTTATTAAATTCTTATAATAAAAGATAACAAAGAAGACAGGGGGATAATGCAACCACAAATTTACACAGAGGTAGAAAAATATGTCTGAAAAGGAACAACCTTCCCCCTGACGAAGCCACATTGTGATGAAACGCGCGTCGGGGCACGTTACTTGCACTGAAGTATACCCATAGGTAACGATGATTATAACCGTTTAATCCTGTACCCATCCATGCACTCTATGTAAAATTGTAATTTTGCTAAATATTATATAGGTATACCCTGCTTTAATGTTATATTAGATCGTCTTTTTCACTTTTACAATTGTTTAGGGTACATTGAAGTATTATACATATACATAGAGTGATTGATGCACTTTATTTTGGGTGTCAAAATGGCCACAGCTTTATTAAACTCAAAAAAGTCAAATAATCACAGACGGAGTAAAGGAAGGTGCTACACCCAGTGGTGGATCCAGGCTTTGCGGGGCCCTGAGCAATTGACTTTGGCGGGGCCCTACTTACCAGGGGGTCCCCCCAGGATTTTTTTTAAAACATTAGCCCAAAAAAATGCATTTTTGAGGTGTTTTTTTTAACTAGTTAGCTGTGCTTGACCAACTTATAAAACTGACCTTTCTGTACTATTAGCTGCATTGGGAGCGTGCACGCAAGGCCAGTGGCATAGAAGCACCACCAAGCCTCGTGCTTGTAACCCATACCTCCCTTTTGAAGATAAGAAAGAGGGAGAAAATGTGAGAAATGTGTGCGCCGCTGCAAACTTGGCTCCGCCCACTTTTATGTTGACTCCGCCCATTCTCATTCATTTTTCATGTGCTCCCACACAGTATAATCCTCCAACAGTCACCCGTAAATTATATGTCCCCCCTCCATCTCTCCCCCAGTTTCATATGCACCCTTCATCTGCCCCTAGTTTCATGTCCCCCCCTCCATCTCTGTCCCCAGTTTCATGTCCCCCCATTTCTGCCCAGTTTCATGCCATTCATCCCCCTTAATCTGCCCCGTGTCATGCTGTTCTCCCCGCCCCCTTAATTTTCCCCAATGTCATGCTGTTCTCTCCCCTTCATCTGCCCCAGTGTCATGCCATTCTCCCTCCCCATCATTTGCCCCAGTGTCATGCTGTTCTCTCTCCCTTCATCTGCCCCAGTGTCATGCTGTTCTCTCTCCCTTCATCTGCCCCAGTGTCATGCTGTTCTCCCCCCCTTCATCTGCACCAGTGTCATGCTGTTCTCTCCCCCTTCATCTGCCCCAGTGTCATGCCGTTCTCCCCCCTTCCCCTTCATCTGCCCCCAGTTTCATGGGCCCCCTATATTATGTTCCATCTTAATGTTTAACACACAAAAAAAACACACTCTCCTTCCCTCGCTCCCCCGCCGCTCTCTCCGCAGTCTCACTCATACACATATTGTAGGCGCGATGTGACGTCATCACATCGCGGCTACAAATGCCGGAGCGCAGCATTAAAGCAGGAGCTGAACTTTGACAGCTCCTGCTTTAAACGCCTACGGACGCCGATGAGTTAAAATCGGGACATACCTCCCGCCAACCAGGACCATTTTGTTAGGTCCGGGCCGCGCTGCGGGGCCCCAGGTGGTTTCCTGGCTCTGGATCCGCCCCTGTGTAATACCACCCATTTATGAGGACATGACTGGTCTAGGTATAGGACACACATAGGACCTGCTCCATAATTTACAGCTCTTCAATGTGGCCCTAACACACAACCGCAAAAACAATGGCCATGTGTACTGGGCCGATTGAAATATAATAGTACATACTTTTATCCACAATTGAGGATGACGCTAGGGTCACACCTGCGTTTGGGTCTCCGTTCTGTGGTTTCCGTCTTCTGCATGCAAGAAGACGGAAACCACAGACCGGGTCCGGCCGTGAGCGTTTTATGCTCTCCGCCGCGAAACCGTTTTTTTAATACGGACACAGAGTACTGCATATCCGACTCTGTGTCCGGATTTTAAAAAACGGTTTCGCGGCGGAGAGCATAAAACGCTCACTGCCGCTCATGGCCGGACATCTTTCTCACCCATTCAAATGAATGGGTATGAAAGAGTCCTGCAGGTTTCCGTCTCCTGCTCTGTTTTGTGCAGGAAACGGAAACCTGCAGAATGGAGACCGGGCGCAGATGTGAACGAGCCCTAAAAAGTACAGTCATGTGCATTACAGCTTAGATACTCCATGGGCTTCATATTAATAGCAATTAACCCTATCATGTCCTTCACATTAACCCCTGTGTGACTCACATAAGAGTTACTGATATGTGAGAAACATGCAGGTAATAATGAAGTATCTTCATGATTACTACCCCATATATCTCACTCATCAGTAACCCTTATGGTGAAGTACACATGGGGTTAATGTGAGGGACATGATGGGGTTAACTGCTATTAATATGAGGCACATGGAGTTACTAAAACTAAATGAATAACTCCAAATGCCTGACATTAATAGGCATAGTAAGTGTTACCCCCCTCCCCCCTCCAGCTTGTACCTGTGTGTTCTTTCTTTACTTTCAGTTTGCTGAAACTTCCTCTTCTCCCTCTCACATGTGCAGGATGGCAGGGATCTTCTGTAGAGCGATAAGCTCTGCCTCCTGGGCTCAGGAGCGTCCTGACAGCGCTGAGTGGAGCTTCCTGGATCAATAGCTGCAGCTCCCTGAGCTGGCTGCTGTCTAATAGCCGATGCTGCAGTGCTGGGGCCCTCGGCAATTGCCATGCCGACCGACCCGACCAGCATTTTGTTAGGTGCGGGCCCTGCCGTGGGGCCCCGCTAGGCCCGGCCCTGGATCCGCCCCTGGCTACACCATTGGGATTCACGAATACTGTGAGATCCCCAGCTGTCTGACATACATCACCCAGCTAGACAGCAAAAAATAAATAAAGGGGGCGGCACGCTTTGGCTTGCAATTCTAGCAGAGCCAGTACACTTTAAGGGCACCAACGACCCTGTGCTTAACCCCTGTGCCCGCCCCTGGATGATGTTACTATTACAACATCCTTCAGGCTGGCCATTTCCAAAACTCAGCCTGTTCACCATCATGAGGTTTAACCTCCTCTATTAGTTAAAATAAGTCCACAATAACTTCCACCTGACTCCTCAACCACCACAGAACCACACAACCACCTTAGGGCCCATGCACACAGAATAAACGCGCACTCATTTTAGCAAAATACACGTGTAAAGAGTACATGTGTATAAGTACGACTCCCATTGACTTCAATGACATTTTACAAGTGTATTTTGACGTGTTTTTGATGTGTATTTTGACGTGTTTTTTTACACGTGTAAAAAAATGTCATTGAAGTCAATGGGAGTCTTATTTTTACACATGTATTTTTTACATGTGTATTTTGCCAAAATGAGCGCGCATTTACTCTGTGTGAATGGACCCTTAAATGTACTCGACCACCACCAAACTGATTAGGAATGGAATGCACTAGCCTCTAGAAACCTTATATACTTCAAGTCCAATACTACCTTTCCTATAATACTAAGCTATGAATGTTGCTGAAAGTACAACTAAAGTGATATGGCTGTAGTTAGAAACTAGTAAGAGACTATAATACTGAAATTGCCATAAACCAGTATACATGGGGAATACCGCCATACCACAAACATGTTATTTGCCAACCATTTATGCACATAAGTACATACTTCCCACTTATGAGGTGCGAGGTCCCACTTATGGTGGTAACTGTATACAGATGCATATACCATGTACCAGATAACAGCTCTTCAAAGAATACCTCTAAAAACTAGAACTGTCGATTAACATACATAAGCAACCATATACCCACTTATACTTCAAGGAAAGACATAGAGAGTATAAAGAAGGGAAGAGATAAGTACTTGCTGTGCTGCGGCTTCTCCAGATACTACAGCAACCCCAGGGCACTTACTGTAGTGACAAAACTCACCATTGTTGTTTAATGGGTCACAACCACATCAACAGTAAAACAAGCCATTGAATGATGCTTAGCATGATGAGAAGAAGCCCATGATTTGCTTGAGATACAGAAGTCTCTGAAGGCAGTGAAAGACCCTCTCCCGTCATCTCTCAACCATTTTCAGAGCACTTTATGGCCTTTACCCTTAGACGCATGCACCGACCCAAGGGCACCAAGACTGAAATTAGAAGCTGAAATTCTCGTCTTTGTTGGACATGGACAGCACTATTCTGATGCCGCCTGTTCCGCAAGAGGGGGGGGGGCTATAGGCCTATATAACTCCTGCACACTGAGCATGGGGTTATCATGGTAAGCAGTGCTGGGCTCCATTCACTAGCTGGCTGCGATAGACAATCTACTGCAGCTATGGCGGTATGGAACTGTTGGCAACCTTAAGAGAAATATGAGTTGGTCAATATAAGCGGACATATATCTTCACTAAGAAAAATTACAAATCATCAGGAAGGGTCATGCCTTTTTTAAAAAAAAATAAAATATTTTTCTCTCCCTCCAGCCGCAACCAGCACCAGCTTAGAGGGCTTAATTTAGTGCACAGGCATGTAAAAACTGATAGCCATGACCCTAGGGACTTACTCTAACAGGGTCTTCTTAAATTTAATTGGTTTGCCATAACCAGGGGGTCCATAACTCTGATGGTTACCCCTCCACACCAGGAGGCCATACCTCTGATGGTCACGCCTCCAAACCAGGGGGCCATACCTCTGATGGTCACGCCTCCAAACCAGGGGGCCATACCTCCGATGGTTACCCCTCCACGCCACGGAGCCATACCTCTGATGGTCACCCCTCCACACCAGGGGGCCATACCCCCGAAGGTTACCCCTGCACTGGGCTACACCCAAGGTGGTTGCCCATTACTGGCCAGATTATAAGTAACTTCAAGTACCCATAAAAAAATTTTTTTTAATGTCAATAGTATGAATTATAATGGAAAACAATAGCTATAGTTTCGGATTATATTTAAGATAAAGTATTAAATAAACACATTAGTAAATAACTATATTACCTTCTGTTATACACGTTTGATCAAGAAGTGGCAAAAAAAAAAACCAAAACTTGCTAGTGTATTGCAAACCACCTGCTATATAGTGGCTTGGAAACACTTGTATGCGTCCCAGTCCTAAGCAACCATGTCATTTAGGGTTACATAATAAGGCAAGGCCAGTGACAGTAACAAAGTAAAACACTGGCCTAAAAATTGGAGACCCAGATACACAGGGTCCTCTCTTCTACTTGTACTAGATCACTCAGCTAGTTAGACATGTATGTACAGTATTGTACTTATGTTGGGACTATGTATGAAAATCCCCATATATATATATATATATATATATATATATATATATACACTCACCGGCCACTTTATTAGGTACACCATGCTAGTAACAGGTTGGACCCCCTTTTGCCTTCAGAACTGTCTCAATTCTTCGTGGCATAGATTCAACAAGGTGCTGGAAGCATTCCTCAGAAATTTTGTTCCGTATTGACATGATGGCATCACACAGTTGCCGCAGATTTGTCGGCTGCACATCCATGATGCGAATCTCCCGTTCCACCACATCCCAAAGATGCTCTATTGGATTGAGATCTGGTGACTGTGGAGGCCATTGGAGTACAGTGAACTCATTGTCATGTTCAAGAAACCAGTCTGAGATGATTCCAGCTTTATGACATGGCGCATTATCCTGCTGAAAGTAGCCATCAGATGTTGGGTACATTGTGGTCATAAAGGGATGCACATGGTCAGCAACAATACTCAGGTAGGCTTTGGCGTTGCAACGATGCTCAATTGGTACCAAGGGGCCCAAAGAGTGCCAAGAAAATATTCCCCACACCATGACACCACCACCACCAGTCTGAACCGTTGATACAAGGCAGGATGGATCCATGCTTTCATGTTGTTGACGCCAAATTCTGAGCCTACCATCCGAATGTCGCAGCAGAAATCGAGACTCATCAGACCAGGCAACATTTTTCCAATCTTCAATTGTCCAATTTCGATGAGCTTGTGCAAATTGTAGCCTCAGTTTCCTGTTCTTAGCTGAAAGGAGTGGCACCCGGTGTGGTCTTCTGCTGCTGTAGCCCATCTGCCTCAAAGTTCGACGTACTGTGCGTTCAGTGATGCTCTTCTGGCTACCTTGGTTGTAACGGGTGGCTATTTGAGTCACTGTTGCCTTTCTATCAGCTCGAACCAGTCTGGCCATTCTCCTCTGACCTCTGGCATCAACAACGCATTTCCGCCCACAGAACTGCCACTCACTGGATGTTTTTTCTTTTTCGGACCATTCTCTGTAAACCCTAGAGATGGTTGTGCGTGAAAATCCCAGTAGATCAGCAGTTTCTGAAATACTCAGACCAGCCCTTCTGGCACCAACAACCATGCCACGTTCAAAGGCACTCAAATCACCTTTCTTCCCCATACTGATGCTCGGTTTGAACTGCAGGAGATTGTCTTGACCATGTCTACATGCCTAAATGCACTGAGTTGCCGCCATGTGATTGGCTGATTAGAAATTAAGTGTTAACGAGCAGTTGGACAGGTGTACCTAATAAAGTGGCCGGTGAGTGTGTATATATATATATATATATATATATATATATATATATATATATATTTATACAGCACCATGAAATTACAGGTGCTCTAAAAGAAATAATAACTTAAACGGCTCATCCTAAATACTGTGAAAGCAATAATATTAAGTCATAACAGCTCCAGAATAATCCAGAGTCATGTAGGTAATAAGGAAAGACTTAATAGCTGTCAGTGAGCACAATACTGTTATAGGACACCACTGAGAAATATCCCATCGCCTAGTATATGCCATAACAATGGGACCGCCTGCATTATATGATGTAACATATAATAATGGTAATCCATATACTTATCTGGATACAGACTGTAAATGCTCCTAAGTCACAGGCTACACATGAAGACTAAAAAATACAATAATCCAGTGCAGTATTTGTCTGATATTCATTGTCTAAATGTGTTGGGCCATAATACGGAGGTCATAAATAGATCATTAGACGCCATATAAAGGAATAATAACACAAGCTCTTAACTTTTCCGGATACAAACCCCATCTTCCTGAGGGAGAGGTTCTTGGAGCTACGAAGGTCTGTCCGCCAATCTGTTCCACCACACCAAATTACCCCCAGCTGCAACCACTGGCTCAGGGGCACCATAACACACAGAATGGCAGTTTTACCACATATAATAACCCACTCCCTGGGACACCACCCAGCAGGAGTCCAAAGACCAGCCAGACCAAGATAAATTAATCCTAGGGGAAACTAATCACCATGTTTCCCCACCGCTTACAATTTCCACCAACTCCAAGATCCCTCCACCAATTAAAAATAATCTGTATACGGTATAGCCAGTATACACAGTATGACCTGTATACAGCCCTGAGAAATTACATAAAAATGATTGACTTTAATTTATCCCTAGAATGATCAGTGTTAGCAGAGCTGGAGGCATATACAGGGAGTATTAGTGCAGCCTCCATTTCCCTCACCACACTGTACCATGCTGTCTCTCTCTCACCACAGGATCTCCATTACATGTGTCCTCTCAGCTCCACCATAGAGAGCCCCTCATAACTCTTGGATATGGGATGTCCCTCACTCCTTCCTAAAACCACCCAAACTACGGTAAATAATGACTTTGGAATAAATGCACAAAACACTTTATTTTGGGTGTCAAAATGGCCACAGCTTTATTAAACTCACAGAAGTAAAATAATGACAGAAGGAGTCAGGTGAAGTGCTAGACCATTGGGATTCACGAATACTGTGAGATCCCCAGCTGTCTGACATACAGCACCCGGCCAGACAGCAATAAATAAATAAAGGGGGGCGGCACGCTCCGGCTTGCAATTCTAGCAGAGCTGGTACACTTTAAGGGCACCAACGACCCTGTGCTTAACCACTGTGCCCGCCCCTGGATGACGTTACTATTACGACATCCTTCAGGCTGGCCATTTCTAAAGCTCAACCTGTTCACCACCATGAGGTATAACCTCCTCTATTAGTTATAATAAGTCCACAATAACTTGCCTGCAACTTCCACCTGACTCGTCAACCGCCACAGAAGAGGCCATTTGACACCTTAAATGGACTCGACCGCCACCAAACTGAGTAGGAATGCACTAGCCTCTATAAACCTTACATACTACAAGTCCCCATACTACCTGCCTGACAATACCAAGCTATGAATGTTGCTGAAAATGCAACAAAAGTGATATGGCTGTAGTCAGAGACTAGTAAAGAGAAATAGACTATAATAGACTATAATACTGACATTGCCATAAACCAGTATACATGGGAATATCGCCATACCACAAACATGTAATTGCCAACCATATATGCAAAGAAGTACCTACTTCCCACTTATGAGGTGCGAGGTCCCACTTATGGTAACTGTATACACATGATACAGATGTATATACCCATACCTCCCAACCGTCCCGATTTCCGCGGGACAGTCCCGATTTGGGTGACATGTCCCGCGGTCCCGGTTGGAGGGAGGTATGTCCCGATTTCAACTCAGATCTGCGTCCAGAGGACGCAGATCTGAGTTGAACACATATGCGGCTGAAGCAAGGAGCTGACACAGGTCAGCTCCTCGCTTCGCCGCTGCCCGCCTCTCTCCCTGACACATGCGGCTGAAGCTGCTCGCGTGCTCGCTTCGCCGCTGCGTCTCTCTCTCGCTGACACATGCGGCTGAAGCGAGGAGCTGACCTGTGTCAGCTCCTCGCTTCGCTGCTGCCGCCGGCTCCTGGACTTGTAGACGCGATGTACAAGCCAGGAGCCGGCGGCAGCGGCGAAGCGAGGAGCTGACACAGGTCAGCTCCTCACTTCAGCCACATGTGTCAGCGAGAGAGAGACGCAGCGGCGAAGCGAGCACGCGAGCAGCTTCAGCCGCATGTGTCAGGGAGAGAGGCGGGCAGCGGCGAAGCGAGGAGCTGACCTGTGTCAGCTCCTTCCTTCAGCCGCATGTGTCAGCGAGAGAGGCGGGCAGAGAGCGGCGAGGGAGCGGAGGAGAAGGTAAGTTTAATGTGGAGGTGGAACGTGAATCTGGGGGCAGATGAAGGAGAGGACGGCATGACACTGGGGGCAGAGATGGAGAGGATGGCATGACACTGGGGGCAGAGATGGAGAGGACGGCATGACACTGGGGGCAGAGATGGAGAGGACATGAATCTGGGGGCAGAGATGGGGGACATGAATCTGGGGGCAGAGATGGAGTGGACATGAAACTGGGGGCAGAGATGGAGGGACATGAATCTGGGGGCAGAGATGTGGGGACATGAATCTGGGGGCAGATATGGAGATTACATGAATCTGGGGGCAGAGATGGAGGGACATGAATCTGGGGGCAGAGATTGGGGGACATGAATCTGGGGGCAGAGATAGAGGGACAGGAATCTGGGGGCAGAGATGTGGGACATGAATCTGGGGGCAGAGATGTGGGGACATGAATCTGGGGGCAGAGATGTGGGGACATGAATCTCGGGGCAGAGATGGAGTGGACATGAAACTGGGGGCAGAGATGTGGGGACATGAATCTGGGGGCAGAGATGAAGTGGACATGAAACTGGGGGCAGAGATGGAGGGACATGAATCTGGGGGCAGAGATGGGGGACATGAATCTGGGGACAGAGATGTGAGGTCATGAATCTGGGGGAAGAGATGGAGAGGACATGAATCTGAGGGCAGAGATGTGGGACATGAATCTGGGGGCAGAGATGTGGGGACATGAATCTGGGGGCAGAGATGGAGAGGACATGAAACTGGGGGCAGATGAAGGGTGTATATGAAACTGGGGGAGAGATAGAGGGGGGACATATAATTTACGGGTGACTGTAGGAGGATTATACTGTGTGCGGGCACATGAAAAATTAACGAGTGGGTGGAGTCAACACAAAAGTGGGCTGGGCTAAATTTGCACATTTTGTCCCTCTTTCAGTTCTTCAAAAGTTGGGAGGTATGTATACCATGTACAAGATAACACCTCTTCAAGGAATACCTCTCCCACTAAAAACTAGAACTGTCAATTTACATACATTAGAAACCCTATACCCACTGATACTGCAAGGAAAGACAGAGAGAGTATAAAGAAGGGAAGAGATAAGTACTTGCTGTGCTGCGGCTTCTCCAGATACTACAGTAACCCCAGGGCACTTACTGTAGTGAAATAACCCTCCATTGTTGTTTGATGGGCCACAACCACATCAACAGCAAAACAAGCCATTAAATGATGCTTAGCATGATGAGAAGAAGCCCATGATCCGCTTGAGATACAATAGTCTCTGAAGGCAGTGAGAGAGCCTGTAATGTCATCTCGCAATCATTTTCAGAGCACTTGATGACCTTTACCCTTAGCCGCATGCACTGGCCCAAGGGCACCAAGACTGAAAGTAGAAGCTGAAATTTCCATCTTTACTTTTACTTTTTGGTAGAGTTGGAAGGGACCTCAAGGGCCATCGGGTCCAACCCCCTGCAAGTGCAGGTTTTCCTAAATCATCCCAGCTATATGTTTATCCAGATTCCGCTTGAAGATTTCCATTGATGGAGCGCCCACCACCTCCCATGGCAGCCTATTCCACTCTCTCACTACCCTCACTGTCAGAAAGTTTTTCCTAATGTCTAATCTGTATCTCTTTCCCTTTAGTTTCATCCCATTGCTTCTTGTACTTCCTTGTGCTAATGAGAATAGGGTAGATCCCTCTGCACTGTGACTACCTTTCAGATATTTGTAGACTGCTATTAAATCTCCCCTCAGCCTTCTCTTCTGCAAACTAAACAATCCCAGTTCTTTTAGCCGCTCCTCATAGGACATGGTTTGCAGACCTTCCACCATTTTGGTTGCTCTTCTCTGGACTTGCTCCAATATATCGATGTCTTTCTTGAATTGAGGCGCCCAGAACTGTACACAGTATTCCAGGTGTGGTCTGACCAGGGAAGAGTACAGCGGAATAATGACCTCTCTTGATCTAGATTCAATGCTTGTCTTAATACATCCCAGAATTTTATTAGCCTTTTTTGCAGCAGCACCGCACTGTTGGCTCATGTTGAATTTGTGATCTACTATTATGCCCAAGTCCTTTTCCCCTATGCTATCACTTAGTTCTATTCCTCCCATACGATATATGTTTTTTACATTTCTGTTACCCAGATGTAGAACTTTGCATTTGTCCCTGTTAAATACCATTTTGTTCGCCTTAGCCCATTGTTCCAGTTTGTCTGAGTCCTTTTGAATACACTCTCTCTCCTCTCTAGTGTTGGCTATTCCTCCTATCTTCGTATCATCTGCAAATTTTATGAGTTCCCCAATAATTCCATCGTCCAGATCATTTATAAAGATATTAAAAAGTACTGGGCCCAGAACAGAGCCCTGCGGCACCCCGCTTTTGACTTTCTTCCAGTTCGATGTGTAGCCATTTAGTATTACTCGTTGTGCCCGATCATTAAGCCAGTTGTGAATCCACCTAACTGATTTTTTGTCAAAGCCATACTTAATCATTTTTTCAATAAGAAGGTTATGTGATACTTTATCAAATGCCTTACTGAAGTCAAGATATACTATGTCCACGGCATTCCCTTGGTCCAACCATTCAGTGATTTTGTTGTAGAAGGAAATCAGGTTAGTCTGACAAGATTTATTGGTCATAAAGCCGTGCTGGCTCTGGTTAATTAATGCCTTCCCATCCAGGTACCGAAGTAAATGTTCCTTGACAATTTGCTCAAAGATTTTTCCTTCTATCGAGGTCAGACTCACCGGCCTGTAATTTCCTGGATCGTCCCTTTTCCCCTTTTTGTAGATGGGGACAACATTTACCCTTTTCCAATCTAAAGGGACCACTCCTGTTTCCCATGACTTACCGAAGATTATAGCAAGGGGTTCTGTTATTTCCTCTGCTATCTCTTTCAGGACTCTAGGGTGTAAATCATCTGGTCCTGGGGACTTGGTTTCCTGTAACTTGGCTAAGTGCTCTCTTACCACACCTTCGCTTATAGTCAGCTTGGAGTCCTCCTTCCCCTCATCTCCATCACCATTAATGTCGATATTTCCATTAGTTTCTTGGGAGAAGACGGATATAAAATATGAATTTAGTAGCTCCACCTGCTGTTCCACCATGTTAACTGTTTCTCCTTTGTCATTCTTCAGGACTCCAATGGTCTCCTTCACTTTTCTTTTGCTTTTAACATATCCCCAAAATCCTTTTACCTTACTCTTTGCCTCTTTTGCAAGCTTCAATTCGTGTTCAGCCTTAGCTCCTTTGATGCTTGTCTTGCAGAGTCTGCAGACTGCTGTGTACTCTTCCTTAGGTATAGTTCCCATCTTCCACTTTTTGTATGTTTCCTTTTTCCTTTTTAGCAGGTTATGTAATTTTTTGGTCATCCATCCTGATATTTTTAGGACATGCTGGACATGGACCAGCACCATGCTGATGCTGCCTGTTCCGCAAGGAGGGGGGGGCATAGGCCTATATAACTCCTGCACACAGAGCATGGGGTCATCATGGTAAGCAGTGCTGGGCTCCATTCACTAGCTGGCTGCGCTAGACACTGTACTGCAGCCATGGGTGTATCACACTGTCGGAAACCTTAAGAGAAACATGAGTTGGTCAATATAAGCGGTCATATATCTTCACTAAGAAAAATTACAAATCATCAGGAAGGGTCCTTGAAGCTATTAGATTTTTATTAAGACATGCTTGCTTTTTTTTTCCTTAAAATAAAATATTTTTCTCTCCCTCCAGCCGCAATCAGCACCAGCTCTGAGGGCTCAATTTAGTGCACAGACATGTGAAAAATGACAGCCATGACCCTAGGGACTTACCCTAACAGGGTCTTCTTAAATTTAATTAGTTTTCCGTAACCAGGGGGTCCGTAACTCTGACGGTTACCCTTCCACAGCCAGGGGGCCATACCTCCGATGGTCACCCCTTCACACCAGGGGGTCATACCTCCAATGGTCACTCCTCCACACCAGAGGGCCATACCTCCGATGGTCACCCCTCCACACTAGGGGGCCATACCTCCGATGGTTACCCCTCCACACCAGGGGGTCATACCTCCGATGGTCACTCCTCCACACCAGGGGGCCATACCTCCGATGGTTACCCCTGCACTGGGCTACACCCAAGGTGGTTGCCAATTACTAGCCAAATTAAAAGTAACTTCAAGGACCCATTAAAAAACTTATTTAATGTCAATAGTACGAATTATAATGCAGAACAATAGCTATAGTTTAGGATTATATTTAAGCTAAAGTATTAAGAAAACACATTAGTAAATAACTATATTACATTCTGTTATACACGTTTGAAGAAGAAGTGGCAACCCCCCCCCAAAAAAAAAAACAAAAAAAAAAAAACTAATTAGTGTATCGCAAACCACCTGCTATATAGTGGCTTGGAAGCACTTGTATGCGTCCCAATCCTAAGCAATTATGTCATTTAGGGTTACATAATAAGGCAAGGCCAGTGACAGTAACAAAGTAAAACACTGGCCTAAAAATTGGAGACCCAGACACACAAGGTCCTCTCTTCTACTTGTACTAGATCACTCAGCTAGTTAGACATGTATGTACAGTATTGTACTTATGTTGCGACTATGCATGAAGATCCATATATATATATATATATATATATATATATACAGTATATATATATATATATATTTATGTTGTATAACAGCATGAAATTAAAGGTGCTCTAAAAGAAACAATTACTTACACGGCTCACCCTAAATACTGTACAAGCAATAATACTAAGTCATACCAGCTCCAGAATAATCCAGAGTCATGTAGGTAATAAGGAAAGACCTAGCAGCTGTCAGTGGGCACAAAATTATACTGTTATAGGGCACCACTGAGAAATATCCAATCACATAATATATGCCATAGTAATGGGACCGACTGCATTATATGATGTAACATATAATAATGGTGATCCATATACTTATCTGAATAAGACTGTAAATGCTCTTAAGACACCGGCTACATGCAGACTAAGAAATAGAATAATCCGGTGTAGTATTTGTCTGATAACCATTGTCTAAGTGTGTTGGGCACTAATACAGAGGTCATAAATAAATCAGTAGGAATAACAACACAGGCTCTTAACTTTTCTGGATACAAACCCCTTCTTCTTGAAGGGGAGGTCCATGAAGCTACAAAAATCTGTCCGCCAATCTGTTCCATCACACCAAATTACCCCCCAGCCGCAAGCACTGGCTCAGGGGAAACTAACCACCATGTTTCCCCACTGTTTACAATTTCAACCAGCTCCAAGAACTCCTCGCCAATTAAAAATAACCTGTATACAGTATGGCTAGTATATACAGTATGACCTGTATACAGCCCTGAGGAATTACATAGAAATGATCAACTTTAACTTATCCCCAGCATGATCAGTATTAGCAGAGCAGGAGGTGTATACAGGAAGTATCAGTGCGGCCTCCATTACCCTCACAACACTGTACCAGGCTGTCCCTCTCTCACCACAGGATCTCCATTACATGTGTCCTCTCAGCTCCACCATAGAGACCCCCTCAGTCCCCAAAACTCATGAACAGTCTGTATTATATAGTAGTATATACTGTATGAGATATCAGCCATGTCTGAAGTGTCTATGGCAAATACATGAGAGGACTCTGTGGCTGTATATATCCTGAGGTAATATTGCAGTATACATATGATATATCAGTCATGTTTCCAGTGTGTGGTAAATACATGAGGAGACTCTGTGACTGCATACATCTTGTGCTAATACTGCATCATATACAGTATAGTTGGTGATACTACACTAGTAGTGCTGTGTAATGTGGTGACACCAGTGCTGTGTGAGGTGATAGACCCCAGTCTTATACTCCCTGATACAACAGACATGCTTCATCCAGGTCTTGCGATGAGAAAGAGGATGAAGATGGATGAGACAGGAAGTGACATCTATTCCTAACTCCTCCCTCCCTACAGTAACACACTAAGCACCATATACTAAAGCAGAATATACACAGATATACACTCCTAAAGCAGAATATACACAAATATATACTCCTAAAGCAGAATATACACAGATATATACTCCTAAAGCAGAATATACACAAATATATACTCCTAAAGCAGAACATACACAGATATATACTCCTAAAGCTGAATATACACCGATATATTCTTAAAGCTGACCCAGTCTGTATAAATCTACACAACTACTGCACAAAGAAGAAACGGCAGGAGTTATTGGTTCCCCCATCCCAAAGTCATGTCCCCCTTTGCTGATGGCTCCGGGGGTGTCTGTCCCAGGACTCATGAACAACCTGCATTATCAGTGGACTCAGTGGCTGTATATATCTTGAGGTAATACTGCAGTATATATGATATATCAGGAGTGTGTGAAGTAAATACATGAGGGGACTCTGTGACTGTATATATCCTGAGGTAACACTGCAGTATATATGATATATCAGCCATGTCTGCATTATGTGTGGTAAATACATGAGGGGACTCTGTGACTGTATAAATCTTGTGGTAATACTGCATCATATACAGTATAGCTGGAGATACTACACTAGTAGTGCTGTGTAATGTGAATGTGGTCACACCAGTGTTGTGTGAGGTGATAAACCCCAGTTTTAGGGGGCGTTCACACTACCGTCAGTGTCCGACAGGTAGTGTTCGCTCCTAGTGTCCGTTCAAAATCTTGCACGGACATTAGCAGCGGACACTTGCTGTGTCCGTGACACTGGTCATTCATTTAAATGGCGAGTGCCTGTCCTTCACTGTCCGCTTGTAAAGATGTCCGACTTTTCAAGCGGACAGAAAAACCCAACATGTAGGACTTTTTTTTTTTTTTTAAATAGGCCGTTACCGGCTGGAGTTACTCTAGCTGGTAACGGGCCCTATTTACTTACCGATGCTGGCAGGGGTCGGGATTGGTAAGTGACGCCGCGGGCTCCACAAACACTATTATTATACTTGAGTATAATGATCGGGGTCCCAGGAGAGGTAAGGGAACATAAAAAACAGTGTTACTTATCTCTCCAGGCAGGCTTCAGGCCTACTTCTATGACGTCCCTGACCTGCGTCCCAGGTCATGTAATGTCCCAGGCACATCATTGAAGATGGCTGACACCACCAAGGAGTGCAGCGAAGCCAGGAATAGGTAAGTAACGGTATTTTTCTCCGATTATTATATGGGGTATAATAGTGCATGCAGGGGCCACTATGGGGCATAATAGTATGTGCAGGTGCCACTATGGGGCATAATAGAGCACGTAGGAATGCGGGGGGGGGGGGGGGGTTCAGTCGGGTTCTTCGGTGTCAGACATGGGGGGGCCATGTCAAAAGTTCGACCACGGGACCCTGCCATTCCTGACCACGGGACACCGCCATTCCATCGTAGGAAACAGTTCACACAGTGGGGGTTGACAATGACAGGAAGTACGTTTCAAGCTCCAAGGGTGCTTTTATTTAGAAGCTTCAGCACAAAAAGACACCGTGCAAACAAAACAAACCTAAGGGCCCCTTCACAGTTTACGCTCCATGTATTCTGTACATTTTGCACGTATAAAAATACACGTGTAAAATGTAGTTAGCCATTGAGTTCAATGGCATGTTCGTTTAACGTCTTTTTGTAAAATGAACAAAATGAGCAGAGCGTATACAGAATATACGGAGCGTAAACTCCGTGTGAAGGGGCCCTAAGTCTGTCCAGCTTTAACTATACAGCAGCATGCCTAACTTAGTGCAAGCCAAAAACATGTCATCAAACATAGTAGCAAACTGTGTGTACAATCCACTTCAGGGATGCTCTGTCGCCCAGGCTGCAAACCTGTCAGCCCTTTTCAGGCTTCCTTCCCCATTAATGAATATCAGGAAGCCTCACCTGAGAACACTTTGGACTAGGGAAAAAACTGTAGAGGACTAGGGGTGTTGATTAAAAAAAATCACTCTACCAACCTGTCCTCCAGTCCAGGAAAACCAGCCATGTAACTTAAAGGGGTTGTCCCATCACAAGGATCCTATCTATACTGCTAGTTTATGTGGATTTAAGACTTTTCCTAAATGCATTGCTTTATCAAAACTGCTTTGTTTGGCCCCTATCTTAATTTATTCACTTCATTGTTTACACTCCGTTTCTATGGCCCTTGGGATTATCTGCTCGTTTGTCAAGTGATGTAGCTGCCTGCTCTAAGAGGGGAGGGAGGGGCTGGGAGCAGCTCTGAGCTGTTTGTGTCTTTTAAGTAGCGGAGTTTTTCAGATAGGGGAGGTGAGAGCTCCGGCATTTCTGAGCTATTATCAGTTGGTTTAATTGAATTTGGCTGATAAGGGCTGAGATAGGGAGTCCATTACCTCTGTATGTAATGCAAACTGACTCAAATCCAGCTCTGCTACATCAGCTTCACACTGTGGTAATTCATTTACAACCAATCCCGTGCAAGTGAAACCCCGCCCACCTATGTGCCGAGAAAAGCAGGAAGTGAAGAGAGTACAACAGCCTGCAGGTTAGTGAACAAGCGTCATGGGAATACCCATTTAAATAAAGAGATCTAGCAGACTAAGTTCTGCTAAAACAACCTATATCCTTCTGGTTCATACTACCCTGCCTGACTGAGGAAACCAGGTGAAATATAAACCTTGTCCACAACTTCACCATACACTTTACCACTAGATAGATAGATAGATAGATAGATAGATAGATAGATAGATAGATAGAAAAAAAATTGCAGGAGTGGAGACAGGCATGTAAAAGAAAGAAAAAAAGACAAACTCACCTAAAGGTCCCTAATGCTGCTTTTCGTGGGACTGGAAGTGATGACTTTTCATCCACCATTCACATGGCTACTAAGCCAATCACTGGTTTAAATGGTCAAATGAAGTTCATTCATAAATACTGAGTGGTCATGTGAATGTGATGTGATTACTTCTGATCCGACTAAAACCTTGTGATTGAAGGAACCATTGAAAGGTAAGTTTGTATTTTTCTTTTTTCTTTTTTATGTTTGTCCGCTCCCCTGCAAAATTTTAACACCTTTCAAACAGGAACCTTTGGCTCTAAAGCTGCTATGAAACTACAACTCCCAGCATGCTCCCTTCACTTCCATGGGATTTCCAAGAACAGCAGAGCAAGTATGCATGCTGGGAGTTGTAGTTTTAGAACAGCTGGAGAGCCAAAGGTTGCCTACCCCTGTTCTACTGTATATAACCCCTTCCACCACATCTATTTTAGTTTATTACTCCTTGCTTTCCATAAACCAAAACTTAGTAATGGTACCATTTCATAGTCCATATAGTTTACTGGGAAGCTGAAAAAAAAAATTCAGAATGAGAAGAACTGGAGAAAAACTGCGTTTATGCAACTTTCTTACGGACTTCGTTTATATGGTCTTCACTAGAGATGAGCGAGTACTATTCGAAACGGTAGTTTCGAATAGCACGCTTCCATAGGAATGAATAGACGCAGCCGGGGCCGGCTTCCTGCCGCTTAACCCCCTGCACGCCAGCCGCTCCCATTCATTCCTATGGGAGTGTGCTATTCGAAACTACCGTTTCAAATAGTACTCACTCATCTCTAGTCTTTACTGTGCAGCCAAAATGACGTGTGACATGTATTCTATACGATAGTTACGGTATTCCAGAAATACCAAATAGTTTATATAGTATACAGTTTATTTTTACTTCAATTTTACTATTTTCACCCCTTAAAATAATCCACATCTTTGTATTGTAATATTGAAAGAAAGAAAATAGAAATAAATTTCGTCTTCAGTGCCAAAAAATACTATATATGTCAACTTGGTAGAGCCTTTCAGAGAGCCTTGATGGCAGATTATTATAGCAAAAGTGGGAGTGGTTTTCCCAAGGGTTATGACCTTTATAGAAGGCCACATCTAAATACATTGAGACACCATAGAATAATATCAGACATAGGTTGTTACTGGTTGAATAAAATAAACTATTGTGCCATTTAGCGATCACTATAAATGTTATCTGAGTTTTATTGCATGAGTCATAACAATTATGGCGACATCAAATATGTCTATGTTACTTACTAACTCACTATGTTTTGTGCCAGGCATTTAATAAATGTGTATAAATAAATATAATAGAAATCACTAAAGTATAAAGTAAATTACAGAGGTGTTCCCCCCTATATTTAAAGTTTTATTTTACCATTTGTTTTTTTCAGGTCTTCAACCCACAGTTTTGCATATGGACAGCAAGAACACAATGGCACAATGAGTAGAGATGAGCGAATGGCGTTCAATCTAATTGATATTCGATCGAATATCAGGCCGTTCGAGGCCGTCCAATCGAACACCACGTGGCAAACTCACTACAAATTTGATTCCCCTCCCACCTGGGACCTGGGACAGGAAATACGACAAGGTAGGCAGTGAAAAAAAATCGGAAAAAGGAATTGATGGCCGGAAACAGATAACCTCTAGAGATGAGCGAACACTAAAATGTTCGAGGTTCGAAATTCGATTCGAACAGCCGCTCAATGTTCGTGTGTTCGAACGGGTTTCGAACCCCATTATAGTCTATGGGGAACAGATACTCGTTAAGGGGGAAACCCAAATCCGTGTCTGGAGGGTCACCAAGTCCACTATGACACCCCAGGAAATGATGCCAACACCTCTGGAATGACACTGGGACAGCAGGGGAAGCATGTCTGGGGGCATCTAACACACCAAAGACCCTCTATTACCCCAACATCACAGCCTAACAACTACACACTTTACACACTCAATACCACCTCTCTGACAGTAGGAAAACACCTTGAAACATGTGTATTTGGCACTTGCAGTGAGGAGAGCTTGTCACCAGCAGTGAATTTGGCCCTTGTAGTAAGTTGAGGTTGGCACCAACATTTGTTTTGAAAATCAGGGTGGATTGAGCCTCTAACCAGCAGAGTTTGGGCAAATTCATGGTGGAGGGAGCCTCTAAAAACCCCAGTTTGGACCAATTCATGGTGGAGGGAGACTCTAAAAACCCCAGTTTGGACCAATTCATGGTGGAGGGAGCCTCTAAAAACCCCAGTTTGGACCAATTCATGGTGGAGGGAGCCTCTAACCAGCCCAGTTTGGGCAAATTCATGGTGGAGGGAGCCTCTAACCAGCCCAGTTTGGACCAATTAATGGTGGAGGGAGCCTCTAACCAGCCCAGTTTGGACCAATTAATGGTGGAGGGAGCCTCTAACCACCCCAGTTTGGACCAATTCATGGTGGAGGGAGCCTCTAACCAGCCCAGTTTGGACCAATTCATGGTGGAGGGAGCCTCTAAAAAACCCAGTTTGGACCAATTCATGGTGGAGGGAGCCTCTAAACAGCCCAGTTTGGGCAAATTCATGGTGGAGGGAGCCTCTAACCACCCCAGTTTGGACCAATTCATGGTGGAGGGAGCCTCTAAACAGCCAAGTTTGGACCAATTCATGGTGAAGGGAGCCTCTAAAAACCCGTTTGGACCAATTCATGGTGGAGGGAGCCTCTAACCAGCCCAGTTTGGGCAAATTCATGGTGGAGGGAGCCTCTAAACAGCCCAGTTTGGGCAAATTCATGGTGGAGGGAGCCTCTAACCAGCCCAGTTTGGACCAATTCATGGTGGAGGGAGCCTCTAACCAGCCCAGTTTGGGCAAATTCATGGTGGAGGGAGCCTCTAAACAGCCCAGTTTGGGCAAATTCATGGTGGAGGGAGCCTCTAACCAGCCCAGTTTGGACCAATTAATGGTGGAGGGAGCCTCTAAACAGCCAAGTTTTGGGAAATTCATGGTGGAGGGAGCCTCTAAACAGCCCAGTTTGGACCAATTAATGGTGGAGGGAGCCTCTAAACAGCCAAGTTTGGACCAATTCATGGTGGAGGGAGCCTCTAACCAGCCCAATTTGGACCAATTAATGGTGGAGGGAGCCTCTAAACAGCCAAGTTTTGGGAAATTCATGGTGGAGGGAGCCTCTAACCAGCCCAGTGTGGGCAAATTCATGGTGGAGGGAGCCTCTAACCAGCCCAGTTTGGGCAAATTCATGGTGGAGGGAGCCTCTAAACAGCCCAGTTTGGGCAAATTCATGGTGGAGGGAGCCTCTAACCAGCCCAGTTTGGACCAATTCATGGTGGAGGGAGCCTCTAACCAGCCCAGTTTGGACCAATTCATGGTGGAGGGAGCCTCTAACCAGCCCAGTTTGGACCAATTCATGGTGGAGGGAGCCTCTAACCAGCCCAGTTTGGACCAATTCATGGTGGAGGGAGCCTCTAAACAGCCCAGTTTGGGCAAATTCATGGTGGAGGGAGCCTCTAAAAAACCCAGTTTGGACCAATTCATGGTGGAGGGAGCCTCTAATTAGCCCAGTTTGGACCAATTAATTGTGGAGGGAGCCTCTAACCAGCCCAGTTTGGACCAATTAATGGTGGAGGGAGCCTCTAACCACCCCAGTTTGGACCAATTAATGGTGGAGGGAGCCTCTAACCACCCCAGTTTGGACCAATTCATGGTGGAGGGAGCCTCTAACCAGCCCAGTTTGGACCAATTCATGGTGGAGGGAGCCTCTAAAAAACCCAGTTTGGACCAATTCATGGTGGAGGGAGCCTCTAAACAGCCCAGTTT
Source organism: Leptodactylus fuscus (assembly GCF_031893055.1). Taxonomy (NCBI): domain Eukaryota; kingdom Metazoa; phylum Chordata; class Amphibia; order Anura; family Leptodactylidae; genus Leptodactylus; species Leptodactylus fuscus. The sequence goes on from NC_134265.1 coordinate 194,795,073, forward strand.
GGGCAAATTCATGGTGGAGGGAGCCTCTAACCACCCCAGTTTGGACCAATTCATGGTGGAGGGAGCCTCTAAACAGCCAAGTTTGGACCAATTCATGGTGAAGGGAGCCTCTAAAAACCCGTTTGGACCAATTCATGGTGGAGGGAGCCTCTAACCAGCCCAGTTTGGGCAAATTCATGGTGGAGGGAGCCTCTAAACAGCCCAGTTTGGGCAAATTCATGGTGGAGGGAGCCTCTAACCAGCCCAGTTTGGACCAATTCATGGTGGAGGGAGCCTCTAACCAGCCCAGTTTGGACCAATTCATGGTGGAGGGAGCCTCTAACCAGCCCAGTTTGGACCAATTCATGGTGGAGGGAGCCTCTAACCAGCCCAGTTTGGACCAATTCATGGTGGAGGGAGCCTCTAAACAGCCCAGTTTGGGCAAATTCATGGTGGAGGGAGCCTCTAAAAAACCCAGTTTGGACCAATTCATGGTGGAGGGAGCCTCTAATTAGCCCAGTTTGGACCAATTAATTGTGGAGGGAGCCTCTAACCAGCCCAGTTTGGACCAATTAATGGTGGAGGGAGCCTCTAACCACCCCAGTTTGGACCAATTAATGGTGGAGGGAGCCTCTAACCACCCCAGTTTGGGCAAATTCATGGTGGAGGGAGCCTCTAACCAGCCCAGTTTAGACCAATTAATGGTGGAGGGAGCCTCTAAACAGCCAAGTTTTGGGAAATTCATGGTGGAGGGAGCCTCTAACCAGCCCAGTTTGGACCAATTCATGGTGGAGGGAGCCTCTAAACAGCCCAGTTTGGGCAAATTCATGGTGGAGGGAGCCTCTAAACAGCCCAGTTTGGGCAAATTCATGGTGGAGGGAGCCTCTAACCAGCCCAGTTTGGACCAATTAATGGTGGAGGGAGCCTCTAAACAGCCAAGTTTTGGGAAATTCATGGTGGAGGGAGCCTCTAACCAGCCCAGTTTGGACCAATTAATGGTGGAGGGAGCCTCTAACCACCCCAGTTTGGACCAATTCATGGTGGAGGGAGCCTCTAAACAGCCAAGTTTGGACCAATTCATGGTGGAGGGAGCCTCTAAAAACCCCAGTTTGGACCAATTCATGGTGGAGGGAGCCTCTAACCAGCCCAGTTTGGGCAAATTCATGGTGGAGGGAGCCTCTAAAAAACCCAGTTTGGACCAATTCATGGTGGAGGGAGCCTCTAATTAGCCCAGTTTGGACCAATTAATTGTGGAGGGAGCCTCTAACCAGCCCAGTTTGGACCAATTAATGGTGGAGGGAGCCTCTAACCACCCCAGTTTGGACCAATTAATGGTGGAGGGAGCCTCTAACCTGCCCAGTTTGGACCAATTAATGGTGGAGGGAGCCTCTAACCACCCCAGTTTGGACCAATTCATGGTGGAGGGAGCCTCTAACCAGCCCAGTTTGGACCAATTCATGGTGGAGGGAGCCTCTAATTAGCCCAGTTTGGACCAATTAATTGTGGAGGGAGCCTCTAACCAGCCCAGTTTGGACCAATTAATGGTGGAGGGAGCCTCTAACCACCCCAGTTTGGGCAAATTCATGGTGGAGGGAGCCTCTAACCAGCCCAGTTTGGACCAATTAATGGTGGAGGGAGCCTCTAAACAGCCAAGTTTTGGGAAATTCATGGTGGAGGGAGCCTCTAACCAGCCCAGTTTGGACCAATTCATGGTGGAGGGAGCCTCTAAAAACCCCAGTTTGGACCAATTCATGGTGGAGGGAGCCTCTAAACAGCCCAGTTTGGGCAAATTCATGGTGGAGGGAGCCTCTAACCAGCAGAGTTGGTGGAAATCAGGGTGGAGGGAGCCTCTAACCAGCAGAGTTGGGGGAAATCAGGGTGGAGGGAGCCTAGTATTAGCAGAATTGTGCAACGCTTATGGTGGATGAGTATGAGGATGCGGAGGAATTGGAGAGGTTGAGTACAGACATGGAGTTTCATGTTGGGGTGCTTTACACAGGTGGGCACAAAAATGACGGCTCTACCCAGTGGTGGTTCATTTTTATCAAAGTGAGCCGGTCGGCACTCTCAGCTGACAGACGGGTGCGCTTGTCAGTGATGATGCCACCGGCTGCACTGAACACCCTCTCAGATAGGACGCTGGCGGCAGGACAGGACAGCACCTCCAAGGCATATAGGGCAAGTTCAAGCCACAGGTCCAACTTCGACACCCAATACGTGTAGGGCGCAGAGGGGTCGGAGAGGACAGGGCTGTGGTCGGAAAGGTATTCCCGCAACATGCGCCTATACTTCTCACGCCTGGTGACACTAGGACCCTCCGTGGCGGCACTTTGGCGAGGGGGTGCCATCAAGGTGTCCCAGACCTTAGACAGTGTGTCCCTCGTTTGTGTGGACCGGTGAGAACTTGGTTGCCTACTGGAGGAACTGCCCTCCCTGCCGCCAACGTCACATGCTGGAAACATCTCCATCATATTCTGCACCAATTGCCTGTGGCAAGCATTGATGCGATTGGCCCTCCCCTCTACCGGAATAAAAGACGAGATGTTGTTTTTATACCGGGGGTCAAGGATAGCAAAGATCCAGTACTGGTTGTCCTCCATGATTTTGACAATACGCTTGTCGGTTGTAAAGCACCCCAACATGAACTCAGCCATGTCTGCCACAGTGTTAGTTGGCATGACTCCTCTGGCCCCACCGGAAAGTTCAATCTCCATTTCCTCCTCATCCTCCATGTCTACCCATCCGCGCTGCAACAATGGGACGATTCGAAGTTGCCCGGAAGCCTCCTGTATCACCATCACATCATCGGACAACTCTTCTTCCTCCTCCTCCTCCTCCTCCTCCTCCATTAAACGCAGTGAAGCGGACAGATGTGTGGACCTACTCTCCAGCTGTGACGGATCGGATGCTATCCCTAACTCCTCTGTGTGATCTGAGTTATCCCTGATGTCAATCAGGGATTCTCTCAGAACACACAAGAGCGGGATTGTAAGGCTCACCATCGCATCCTCAGAGCTCACCCTCCTTGTGGACTCCTCAAAGACCCGTAGGATGTCACAAAGGTCTCTCATCCATGGCCACTCATGGATGTGAAACTGAGGCAGCTGACTTTGTGGCACCCTAGGGTTTTGTAGCTGGTATTCCATCAAAGGTCTCTGCTGCTCAACCACTCTATTCAACATCTGAAACGTTGAGTTCCAGCGTGTGGGGACGTCGCACAAAAGCCGGTGTTGTGGCACATGCAGGCGTTGCTGGAGAGATTTTAAGCTAGCAGCGGCTACTGTCGACTTGCGAAAGTGGGCGCACATGCGCCGCACTTTCACCAGTAGCTCTGGAACATTGGGGTAGCTCTTTAGGAAACGTTGCACCACTAGGTTGAAGACGTGGGCCAGGCATGGAACATGTTGGAGTCCGGCAAGCTCCAGAGCTGCTACCAGGTTCCGGCCGTTATCACAAACGACCATGCCTGGGCCCAGGTGCAGCGGCTCAAACCATATTGCCGTCTCATCGAGGAGGGCATCCCTCACCTCGGAGGCAGTGTGCTGTCTGTCCCCCAAGCTGATCAGCTTCAGCACAGCCTGCTGACGTCTACCAACGCCAGTGCTGCAACGTTTCCAACTCGTAGCTGGGGTCAATCTAACAGCGGAGGAGGAGGCGGTGGCGGAGGAGGAGGCGGTGGCGGAGGAGGAGGTGGTAGAGGAGGAGGAGGAGGGGGGTGTTCTTCTCGTGTCCCTGCCAGGAATGTTAGGCGGGGAGACGAGGTACACCGGGCCAGTTTGGGAAGCAGTCCCAGCCTCAACTACATTCACCCAGTGTGCCGTCAGTGAAATGTAGCGTCCCTGTCCGCATGCACTTGTCCACGCGTCGGTGGTCAAGTGGACCTTTGTGCAAAGCGCGGAACTAAGGGCCCGCCTGATGTTGAGTGACACGTGCTGGTGCAAGGCGGGGACGGCACACCGGGAGAAGTAGTGACGGCTAGGGACGGCATAGCGAGGTGCCGCAGTTGCCATCAGGTCCAGGAAGGCGGGAGTTTCAACAAGCCGGAACGCCAACATCTCCTGGGCCAGCAGTTTAGCGATGTTGGCGTTCAAGGCTTGCGCGTGTGGGTGGTTAGCAGTGTATTTCTGCCGCCGCTCCAATGTCTGAGAGATGGTGGGTTGTTGTAAAGAAACGCCTGATGGTGCCTTTGATGGTGCAGGAGAAGGAGATAAGACAGGACCAGGGGAGGATGAGGTAGAAGTCAACAAAGTGGCGGAGGCAGATGAAGTGGTGTCCTGGCTCGTCCTCTGGAGTGCATCGCCAGCACAGTCAGCAGTGGCAGTGGCAGAGGCAGAGGCAGAGGCAGTGGCAGTGGCGTGAACGGCAGGCGGCCTTTGTCCTGCCGTTGCTGCCTGCCACTGATTCCAGTGCTTGGATTCCAAATGACGGCGCATTGAAGTGGTGGACAGGTTGCTCTTCTCAGAGCCCCTAATCAATTTCGAGAGGCAAATTGTGCAGACAACACTATATCTGTCCTCGGCGCATTCCTTGAAAAAACTCCACACCTTCGAGAAACGTGCCCTCGAGGTGGGAGTTTTTCGGGGCTGGGTACGAACTGGAACATCTTGGGAGATTCCGGGTGTGGCCTGGCTTCGCCTAAGCTGCTGACCTCTGCCTCTGCCTCTAGCTACCCTTTTTGGTGCTGCACCTGCCTCAACATCCACACTACTTTCCCCGCTTGACATCCCCCCTGTCCAGGTCGGGTCAGTGTCCTCATCATCCACCACTTCCTCTTCCAACTCCTGTCTCATCTCCTCCTCCCGCACAATGCGCCGGTCAACTGGATGCCCTGACGGCAACTGCGTCACATCATCGTCGATGAGGGTGGGTTGCTGGTCATCCACCACCAAATCGAACGGAGATGGAGGAGACTCTAGTGTTTGAGCATCTGGACACAGATGCTCCTCTGTTAGGTTCGTGGAATCGTGACGTGGAGAGGCAGGTTGAGGGACAATGAAAGGAGCGGAGAACAGCTCTGGGGAGCAGGGACAGTTTGGGTTATTGTTCTGTAAAGCTTCGGAATTTTGGGAGGAAGGAAGACAAGACTGTTGGGTAATAGGAGGAGAGGAGGCAGAGTCTGACTGGCTGCTGGACAATGTGCTGTAAGCGTTCTCTGACAGCCATTGCAAGACCTGTTCCTGGTTCTCGGGCCTACTAAGGTTTGTACCCTGCAGTTTAGTTACTGTGGCAAGCAACCCTGGCACTGTGGAGTGGCGCAATGCTTGCTGCCCCACAGGAGTAGGCACGGGACGCCCTGTGGCTTCACTGCTACCTTGCTCCCCAGAACCATTCCCCCGACCTCGCCCACGGCCTCGTCCACGTCCCTTTCCGGGAGCCTTGCGCATTTTGAATTCCTAGTTAGAAATTGGCACTGTATACCAGTAGTAAAAATTGTGGGTGCACGTAACCCCAATATATTCTTTGAATTCCCAGTCAGAAACTGACACTATATGGCAGTAGCAAGAAATGAGGGTATTTGTATTCCCAATATACTCTTTGAATTCCCAGTCAGACAATGGCACTGTATACCAGTAGTAAAAATTGTGGGTGCACGTAACCCCAATATATTCTTTGAATTACCAGTCAGAAACTGGCACTATATGGCAGTAGCAAGAAATGAGGGTATTTGTATTCCCAATATATTCTTTGAATTCCCAGTCAGACAATGGCACTGTATACCAGTAGTAAAAATTGTGGGTGCACGTAACCCCAATATATTCTTTGAATTCCCAGTCAGAAACTGGCACTATATGGCAGTAGCAAGAAATGAGGGTATTTGTATTCCCAATATACTCTTTGAATTCCCAGTCAGACAATGGCACTGTATACCAGTAGTAAAAATTGTGGGTGCACGTAACCCCAATATATTCTTTGAATTCCCAGTCAGAAACTGGCACTATATGGCAGTAGCAAGAAATGAGGGTATTTGTATTCCCAATATATTCTTTGAATTCCCAGTCAGACAATGGCACTGTATACCAGTAGTAAAAATTGTGGGTGCACGTAACCCCAATATATTCTTTGAATTCCCAGTCAGAAACTGGCACTATATGGCAGTAGCAAGAAATGAGGGTATTTGTATTCCCAATATACTCTTTGAATTCCCAGTCAGACAATGGCACTGTATACCAGTAGTAAAAATTGTGGGTGCACGTAACCCCAATATATTCTTTGAATTACCAGTCAGAAACTGGCACTATATGGCAGTAGCAAGAAATGAGGGTATTTATAACCCCAATATATTCTTTGAATTCCCAGTCAGACAATGGCACTGTATACCAGTAGTAAAAATTGTGGGTGCACGTAACCCCAATATATTCTTTGAATTCCCAGTCAGAAACTGGCACTATATGGCAGTAGCAAGAAATGAGGGTATTTGTATTCCCAATATACTCTTTGAATTCCCAGTCAGACAATGGCACTGTATACCAGTAGTAAAAATTGTGGGTGCACGTAACCCCAATATATTCTTTGAATTACCAGTCAGAAACTGGCACTATATGGCAGTAGCAAGAAATGAGGGTATTTATAACCCCAATATATTCTTTGAATTCCCAGTCAGACAATGGCACTGTATACCAGTAGTAAAAATTGTGGGTGCACGTAACCCCAATATATTCTTTGAATTCCCAGTCAGAAACTGGCACTATATGGCAGTAGCAAGAAATGAGGGTATTTGTATTCCCAATATACTCTTTGAATTCCCAGTCAGACAATGGCACTGTATACCAGTAGTAAAAATTGTGGGTGCACGTAACCCCAATATATTCTTTGAATTACCAGTCAGAAACTGGCACTATATGGCAGTAGCAAGAAATGAGGGTATTTGTATTCCCAATATATTCTTTGAATTCCCAGTCAGACAATGGCACTGTATACCAGTAGTAAAAATTGTGGGTGCACGTAACCCCAATATATTCTTTGAATTCCCAGTCAGAAACTGGCACTATATGGCAGTAGCAAGAAATGAGGGTATTTGTATTCCCAATATACTCTTTGAATTCCCAGTCAGACAATGGCACTGTATACCAGTAGTAAAAATTGTGGGTGCACGTAACCCCAATATATTCTTTGAATTACCAGTCAGAAACTGGCACTATATGGCAGTAGCAAGAAATGAGGGTATTTATAACCCCAATATATTCTTTGAATTCCCAGTCAGACAATGGCACTGTATACCAGTAGTAAAAATTGTGGGTGCACGTAACCCCAATATATTCTTTGAATTCCCAGTCAGAAACTGGCACTATATGGCAGTAGCAAGAAATGAGGGTATTTGTATTCCCAATATACTCTTTGAATTCCCAGTCAGACAATGGCACTGTATACCAGTAGTAAAAATTGTGGGTGCACGTAACCCCAATATATTCTTTGAATTCCCAGTCAGAAACTGGCACTATATGGCAGTAGCAAGAAATGAGGGTATTTGTATTCCCAATATATTCTTTGAATTCCCAGTCAGACAATGGCACTGTATACCAGTAGTAAAAATTGTGGGTGCACGTAACCCCAATATATTCTTTGAATTACCAGTCAGAAACTGGCACTATATGGCAGTAGCAAGAAATGAGGGTATTTGTATTCCCAATATACTCTTTGAATTCCCAGTCAGACAATGGCACTGTATACCAGTAGTAAAAATTGTGGGTGCACGTAACCCCAATATATTCTTTGAATTCCCAGTCAGAAACTGGCACTATATGGCAGTAGCAAGAAATGAGGGTATTTGTATTCCCAATATACTCTTTGAATTCCCAGTCAGACAATGGCACTGTATACCAGTAGTAAAAATTGTGGGTGCACGTAACCCCAATATATTCTTTGAATTACCAGTCAGAAACTGGCACTATATGGCAGTAGCAAGAAATGAGGGTATTTATAACCCCAATATATTCTTTGAATTCCCAGTCAGACAATGGCACTGTATACCAGTAGTAAAAATTGTGGGTGCACGTAACCCCAATATATTCTTTGAATTCCCAGTCAGAAACTGGCACTATATGGCAGTAGCAAGAAATGAGGGTATTTGTATTCCCAATATACTCTTTGAATTCCCAGTCAGACAATGGCACTGTATACCAGTAGTAAAAATTGTGGGTGCACGTAACCCCAATATATTCTTTGAATTACCAGTCAGAAACTGGCACTATATGGCAGTAGCAAGAAATGAGGGTATTTATAACCCCAATATATTCTTTGAATTCCCAGTCAGACAATGGCACTGTATACCAGTAGTAAAAATTGTGGGTGCACGTAACCCCAATATATTCTTTGAATTCCCAGTCAGAAACTGGCACTATATGGCAGTAGCAAGAAATGAGGGTATTTGTATTCCCAATATACTCTTTGAATTCCCAGTCAGACAATGGCACTGTATACCAGTAGTAAAAATTGTGGGTGCACGTAACCCCAATATATTCTTTGAATTACCAGTCAGAAACTGGCACTATATGGCAGTAGCAAGAAATGAGGGTATTTGTATTCCCAATATATTCTTTGAATTCCCAGTCAGACAATGGCACTGTATACCAGTAGTAAAAATTGTGGGTGCACGTAACCCCAATATATTCTTTGAATTCCCAGTCAGAAACTGGCACTATATGGCAGTAGCAAGAAATGAGGGTATTTGTATTCCCAATATACTCTTTGAATTCCCAGTCAGACAATGGCACTGTATACCAGTAGTAAAAATTGTGGGTGCACGTAACCCCAATATATTCTTTGAATTACCAGTCAGAAACTGGCACTATATGGCAGTAGCAAGAAATGAGGGTATTTATAACCCCAATATATTCTTTGAATTCCCAGTCAGACAATGGCACTGTATACCAGTAGTAAAAATTGTGGGTGCACGTAACCCCAATATATTCTTTGAATTCCCAGTCAGAAACTGGCACTATATGGCAGTAGCAAGAAATGAGGGTATTTGTATTCCCAATATACTCTTTGAATTCCCAGTCAGACAATGGCACTGTATACCAGTAGTAAAAATTGTGGGTGCACGTAACCCCAATATATTCTTTGAATTCCCAGTCAGAAACTGGCACTATATGGCAGTAGCAAGAAATGAGGGTATTTGTATTCCCAATATATTCTTTGAATTCCCAGTCAGACAATGGCACTGTATACCAGTAGTAAAAATTGTGGGTGCACGTAACCCCAATATATTCTTTGAATTCCCAGTCAGAAACTGGCACTATATGGCAGTAGCAAGAAATGAGGGTATTTGTATTCCCAATATACTCTTTGAATTCCCAGTCAGACAATGGCACTGTATACCAGTAGTAAAAATTGTGGGTGCACGTAACCCCAATATATTCTTTGAATTCCCAGTCAGAAACTGGCACTATATGGCAGTAGCAAGAAATGAGGGTATTTGTATTCCCAATATACTCTTTGAATTCCCAGTCAGACAATGGCACTGTATACCAGTAGTAAAAATTGTGGGTGCACGTAACCCCAATATATTCTTTGAATTACCAGTCAGAAACTGGCACTATATGGCAGTAGCAAGAAATGAGGGTATTTATAACCCCAATATATTCTTTGAATTCCCAGTCAGACAATGGCACTGTATACCAGTAGTAAAAATTGTGGGTGCACGTAACCCCAATATATTCTTTGAATTCCCAGTCAGAAACTGGCACTATATGGCAGTAGCAAGAAATGAGGGTATTTGTATTCCCAATATACTCTTTGAATTCCCAGTCAGACAATGGCACTGTATACCAGTAGTAAAAATTGTGGGTGCACGTAACCCCAATATATTCTTTGAATTCCCAGTCAGAAACTGGCACTATATGGCAGTAGCAAGAAATGAGGGTATTTGTATTCCCAATATATTCTTTGAATTCCCAGTCAGACAATGGCACTGTATACCAGTAGTAAAAATTGTGGGTGCACGTAACCCCAATATATTCTTTGAATTCCCAGTCAGAAACTGGCACTATATGGCAGTAGCAAGAAATGAGGGTATTTGTATTCCCAATATACTCTTTGAATTCCCAGTCAGACAATGGCACTGTATACCAGTAGTAAAAATTGTGGGTGCACGTAACCCCAATATATTCTTTGAATTCCCAGTCAGAAACTGGCACTATATGGCAGTAGCAAGAAATGAGGGTATTTGTATTCCCAATATATTCTTTGAATTCCCAGTCAGACAATGGCACTGTATACCAGTAGTAAAAATTGTGGGTGCACGTAACCCCAATATATTCTTTGAATTCCCAGTCAGAAACTGGCACTATATGGCAGTAGCAAGAAATGAGGGTATTTGTATTCCCAATATACTCTTTGAATTCCCAGTCAGACAATGGCACTGTATACCAGTAGTAAAAATTGTGGGTGCACGTAACCCCAATATATTCTTTGAATTACCAGTCAGAAACTGGCACTATATGGCAGTAGCAAGAAATGAGGGTATTTATAACCCCAATATATTCTTTGAATTCCCAGTCAGACAATGGCACTGTATACCAGTAGTAAAAATTGTGGGTGCACGTAACCCCAATATATTCTTTGAATTCCCAGTCAGAAACTGGCACTATATGGCAGTAGCAAGAAATGAGGGTATTTGTATTCCCAATATACTCTTTGAATTCCCAGTCAGACAATGGCACTGTATACCAGTAGTAAAAATTGTGGGTGCACGTAACCCCAATATATTCTTTGAATTACCAGTCAGAAACTGGCACTATATGGCAGTAGCAAGAAATGAGGGTATTTGTATTCCCAATATATTCTTTGAATTCCCAGTCAGACAATGGCACTGTATACCAGTAGTAAAAATTGTGGGTGCACGTAACCCCAATATATTCTTTGAATTCCCAGTCAGAAACTGGCACTATATGGCAGTAGCAAGAAATGAGGGTATTTGTATTCCCAATATATTCTTTGAATTCCCAGTCAGACAATGGCACTGTATACCAGTAGTAAAAATTGTGGGTGCACGTAACCCCAATATATTCTTTGAATTCCCAGTCAGAAACTGGCACTATATGGCAGTAGCAAGAAATGAGGGTATTTGTATTCCCAATATACTCTTTGAATTCCCAGTCAGACAATGGCACTGTATACCAGTAGTAAAAATTGTGGGTGCACGTAACCCCAATATATTCTTTGAATTACCAGTCAGAAACTGGCACTATATGGCAGTAGCAAGAAATGAGGGTATTTGTATTCCCAATATATTCTTTGAATTCCCAGTCAGACAATGGCACTGTATACCAGTAGTAAAAATTGTGGGTGCACGTAACCCCAATATATTCTTTGAATTCCCAGTCAGACACTGGCACTATATGGCAGTAGCAAGAAATGAGGGTATTTGTATTCCCAATATATTCTTTGAATTCCCAGTCAGACAATGGCACTGTATACCAGTAGTAAAAATTGTGGGTGCACGTAACCCCAATATATTCTTTGAATTACCAGTCAGAAACTGGCACTATATGGCAGTAGCAAGAAATGAGGGTATTTGTATTCCCAATATATTCTTTGAATTCCCAGTCAGACAATGGCACTGTATACCAGTAGTAAAAATTGTGGGTGTATATAGCCCCAATTCTATTGCTAGGGGACTTGCAGGGTATTTCTGGGGTGAAGGTGGGGGGGCACACCGTTGGAACGGGTATTGGGGTATATATCGGGTATACGGGAATACACTGACAGTGTATTCCATTCAGGATCCTGGGAAAGCTGGGTTGCGGCGATTGAGCCCGTCAGTGCCACGTTACACTGACAAGCTTCTCCCTGGAATTTAGCTCTTACAAGAGCTGTTGGTTGTCTTCTCCTTCCTATCCTAGCCTGTCCCTGCCTACCCAGAATCTAAGCCCTAGCTAGCTGGACGGAAACCTCCGTCCTCGGTGAATTGCAAGCTCAGAATGACGCGAAGCTGGGCGTCGCTGTTCTTTTAAATTAGAGGTCACATGTTTTCGGCAGCCAATGGGTTTTGCCTACTTTTTTCAACGTCACCGGTGTCGTAGTTCCTGTCCCACCTACCCAGCGCTGTTATTGGAGCAAAAAAGGCGCCAGGGAAGGTGGGAGGGGAATCGAGTAATGGCGCACTTTACCACGCGGTGTTCGATTCGATTCGAACATGCCGAACAGCCTAATATCCGATCGAACATGAGTTCGATAGAACACTGTTCGCTCATCTCTAATAACCTCCAATTTAGACGAATGGTGGATTTACCATTCGACTAATTTGGGACTGTGAACTATATGACTGTGAAACAGGGACAGATCTACAGGCAGGATTAGCTAAGGATAACCTTTATTTAGGGGGGAATGTCACTCACCTAGCTCTTTGGGGCTCTATCTTGTAGGGATCCCTGTCAGCTTGCGATATGCGTGAGCTGACTTTTTCCCATAGAGATGCATTGACCAGCGTTGACTGGCCGAATGCCCACACAGTGGCTAATCAACGCTGGTCAATGCATTCCTATGGCTCGAAACTATTAAAGGAATAGATGAGCTGAGCGTGTTAGTACTACTAAGGAATAGCCAGCTGAGTGTGCAGTGTGGGAGATTATCCTATTCACTACACAGCATGTACCCCATGCTGTGTAGTGATTAACCCCCTCCCCCAGTGTCCGCTTACCTGCAGCTCTTTGCTCTTGGTCCACTTCGGTCCATGGTCCCGGTTTCAGAGCGCCCTGCCCCCTCTCCCCAACTATTATTATAGAGAAGGTGGGGCTTAAGAGAGTGTGGGCGGGGAGTCTCCCCGCCCACACTCTCTTAAGCCCCACCTTCTCTATAATATTAGTCGGGAGAGGGGCGGGGCTTAGGAGAGTGTGGGCGAGGAGTCTCCCCGCCCAGTACCCGCCCACACTCTCCTAAGCCCCACCTTCTCTATAACAATAGTCGGTGAGAGGGGGCAGGGCGCTCTGAAACCGGGACCATGGATCGAAGTGAACCAAGAGCAAAGAGCTGCAGGTAAGCGGACACCGGTGGGGGTGGGGGGGAAGGGGTTAATCACTACACAGCGTGGGGTACATGCTGTGTAGTGAATAGGATAGTCGCTACAATCCCAGCTCTGCTTAATCAACAAACAGTAGTGTCCGATACTACAAACTCAGCTCGGATATACTGATAAACTGAGCATGTAGTGTCCGATGTAGGTGAGCTGAGTGTGCAGGAGATGTAGATGTAGGAGAGCTGGCAGATATGCAGCAGACTAACACACGCAGCTCTGCTAACATCGGCCAGCTCTACTACATCTCTGGTGTAGCAGCTCTGCACTACACCCAACCAACCCTCCATCTACTCCTCCTGTCATCTCGTGTGTAGCAGAGCTCAGCGCACACTCAGCTCTACTACATCTCTACAACATCCACAAGAAAAGCAATCGTGAGTATGACACTTAGTATAAAAGGAATATATTACACATCCAGTCTTGGTCAATAAACTTGTCATAATTTTATTTATTGCATCATACACATATATAAAAGATGGACATTGAAAGGAGAATCTACATATACAAACTGACTGGGTAAAAATGAAGTGCAACAGAGGGTATGTGGTCCCTTTAAGTATTTACATACAATGGAATACACATGGATTAAGCTAATGCCAGAAAGGACCTCAGCATTGGAGTCCTTTATACACCATATGTGGACATTATATACACATAGCAATAGTATCAATAGCCGCTGAGGTATATATCATGATTGGCCACTAAGTTATACACATTACCACAACAGCTCAAAGAAAGTGCTAGAAGTTTAAAGAGGACCTTTCATCAGATCGGGCACATGCAGTTTTATATACTGCTGGAAAGCTGACAGTGCACTGAATTCAGCGCACTATCGGCTTTTCCGATCTGTGCCCGGTGTAAAGCGCTATCGGTCCCGTTACCGTAGCGCTTTAGTGTCAGAAGGGCGTTTCTGACAGTTAGCCAGGAACGCCCTTCTGCTCAGCAGCGCCTATCGTGCTGTACTGTGGAGCGGGGAGGAACGCCCCCTCCCTCTGCTCACACAGCTCGTCCATAGACGAGTGTGATCAGGAGAGGGAGGGGGGAGTTCCTCCCCACTCCACAGTACAGCGCGATAGGCGCTGCTGAGCAGAAGGGCGTTCCTGGCTAAGTTTCAGAAACGCCCTTCTGACTGTAAAGCCCTACGGTACCGGGACCGATAGCGCTTTACACCGGGCATAGATCGCGAAAGCTGACAGTGCGCTGAATTCAGCGCACTGTCAGCTTTCCAGCAGTATATAAAACTGCATGTGCCCGATCTGATGAAAGGTCCTCTTTAAAATTACCATGTGGTCCAATATATGTCTCCTATCCATTAAAGTAATAGCATTGATACACACACATTGGTGACTATAACAATATAGGTTCATATATATCCTATACCATTATATACAAGTTTAATAGCACTGTGGCTTACCCATGTTGACAATATAGGAGGTATACAAGTCGGGACAGGCGCATCAGGTACTGGGGAGTGAGTGCCTGTCCCGACTTGTATACCTCCTATATTGTCAATATGGGTAAGCCACAGTGCTATTAAACTTGTATATAATGGTATGGGATATATATAAACCTATGTTATTATAGTCACCAATGTGTGTGTATCAATGCTATTACTTTAATGGATAGGAGACATATATTGGACCACATGGTAACTTTAAACTTCTAGCATTTTCTTTGAGCTGTTGTGGCAATGTGTAGAACTTAGTGGCCAATCATGATATATACCTCAGCGGCTATTTATACTATTGCTATGTGTATATAATGTCCACATATGGTGCATAAAGGACTCCAATGCTGAGGTCCTTTCTGGCATTAGCTTAATCCATGTGCATTCCATTGTATGTAAATATTTAAAGGGACCACATACCATCAGTCCCACTTAATTTTTACCCAGTTTGTATTTGTAGATTCTCCTTTCAATGTCCATCTTTTATATATGTGTATGATGTAATAAATAAAATTATGACAAGTTTATTGACCAAGACTGGATGTGTAATATATTCCTTTTATACCAAGTGTCATACTCACGATTGCTTTTCTTGTGGATATTTTATGTGTATGGTGAGGACACAGATTTCTTTAGGGCTTGGTATAGTCTAAAAGGAACCCATGCATTTACGCATATACTTTGCGTTGCTTATTTTTGGTTGGTTGTCTATCATCTACATCTCTACAACAGAGTGTAGAGATGTAGCAGAGCTGAGTGTGTGCTGAGCTATGTTACACCAGAGATGTGTGTGACAGAAGGAACAGCCAAGCTGAGCGCATGGCTGGCTCTGCTTCATTTCTCCATAGATATGCATTGACCAGCGTTGATTGGCCAGTCTTACAGCATTCGGCCAATCAACGCTGGTTCTGCCGGAGGAGGCGGAGTCTAAAATCGGGCCAGAATGGAAACTGCTGTGGACGGCTCTTAGACTCCGCCTCCTCAGGCAGAACCAGCGTTGATTGGCCGAATGTCGTAGACTGGCCAATCAATGCTGGTCAATGCATTCCTATGGGAAAAAGTCCGCTCTGGCATATCGCAAGCTGACAGGGGATCCCGACATAATAAAGGTACTTGATGCCCCCAGACATGCTTCCCCTGCTGTCCTAGTTGCTTTCCAGGGTGTTGGGATAATTTCCTGGGGTGTCTTAGTGGACTTGGTGACTCTCCTGAGTCGAATGGTAGGATCCCCTGTAGCGAAGCATTTTCTCCCATAGACTATAATGGGGTTCGATATTAGTTCGAATAGTCGAATATTGAGATGCTATTAGTAACAAACATTGAATCTCGAACATTTTACTGTTCGCTCATCTCTAGAAATGATATGTCCATTCTTCATGTGTTTTCCACCTGAAAAAAATCAATGCAAATCAATGGGAGGCGGAAAATCCACCTCACTTTTGGACGAGTATTTTGATGCGGAATTGTCAAAAACTGCCTCAAAAACTGCTATTTCCTCGACCTTGCTTTGTCCTGTCAATTAATAGTTTTAGGAGTGCAGGTCTCTGATGACACAAAGTGGGCGTAATGTATTGGGCACTGAAATTGCATATTTCTTAAAAAAAACTCAATTGTTACTTTGTACATTAATTTTTGGCAAGCACTCATGGGCTCAAAATGATAATATCCCTTGAGAAATTCCTTGAGGGGTGTAGTTTCCAAAATGCGGTCATTTTTGAGAGGTTTGCATTGTACTGGTACTATAGTGACTCTGCAAATGTGACATGGCACCTGAAAACTATTCCAGTAAAATCTGCCCTCCAGATAGCGTTCTTTCCATTCCGAGCCCCAATGCACCTATGCAGCAGATTACAATGATATATGAGGTAGTTGAGTGTTCTGGAGCAATTGTTTAACAAACTATTGGGAGCTTTTTCGCCTTTAACCCCTTGTGAAAATGAATACTTTGTGGATAAAATGATGTTTCAATAGTTTCTCATTTACATATCACAAAGTTGATAAAATCTGTGAAATGGCTGTCGGGTTAAAATGCTCACTATACCCCTTGATAAATTCTGTCAGGAGTGTAGGTTCAAAAATAGGGTCACTTTTAACCTTAAGGTTAATTCATATTTTGCAATTATGTTGTGTTTATGTCACATTTTTCATAAAATCAGCACATTTTTACATAAAGACTTATCAAATTTACAGGAAGTCTTTACAATACAAATGTACTCATGTGACCTATAACACAGCGCTGAGAGTCATACCAGATTCTGTAGGCATGATGAAAGACTCTTTGTTTGCTATGAAATGAAGTCAGACCTGTCAGACCATACAAGACACAATACAAAAATGTAAAAATAAAATTTAACTAAAAACATTACAGGAATGTAGAAGAATCATTGCACTTTGTACGGATTAGATGTACAATGACAATATCTAAGTGTACATATACAGTTTATATTCAAGACACAAAATATAAACTTTCTTCTAGCTTTTTTCTTAACCTTAGCAGGCTCTACCATCCTCTCTTCGCCAAAGTTTTTTTATGGGCAGTGAAGATATTCAGAAGTATAACTTTAAAGGGCTCTATCATTGGTATATGGTTATTTGAGAAATGCATATGCTTGAATAGCCTTTAAAAAGACTATTCAGGTGCTACTACTTGATTTTTCAAAGACCCCAATGTTTTTATTACATATCGTTAAAACCGATATGTAAATGAGCCCCTCTGTGCACCCTGGGCGTTCCCACAAGCCTTTCATCATAGGAGTTCTCCATAAGAAAATGGCGCTCGGACATGCTTATTGCGCATGCCCAAGAATTCAACTGCGCACACTCGAGAATACAGACGCTGAAGGCGTGGATTTTTTCGAGCCTCTAGTTCAGGACTCCTTATTAGAAATGAGTGAGTAATGAAATATTCGATATTCGTTTCAGGTAGCCCCTCAATATTCAACCGAATATTGAATCCCATTATAGTCTATGGGGAAAAAATGCTTGTTTCAGGGGAAACCACTATTCGACTAATGAGAATCACCAAGTCCACAATGACACCCCAGGAAATGATGCCAACACCTCTGGAATGCAACTGGGACAGCAGGGGAAGCATGCCTGGGGGCATCTGACACGCCCAAGTCCCAGTATTACCCCACTATCACAGCCTATCAACTAGACACTTTCCACACTTAATAGAACCTCTATGAAAGTGGAAAAATACTTGGAAACCTTCTTTCTAAATTAATATGGACAGAAACACAAATTTAAACCTAAAGAAACATTAGCATGCGCTCATCACAATCCCTGACTTGATAGCTGCATTAAGCAGGGTGCAGGCTACAACGTAGATGAGGCCCGAGCACCAGGAACAGGTGTTACAATGGCTAGCGGATAATGCTTCCAGCTGCTTTTCCACCAGCCAGTCAGCCACTTCCTCCAGTCGTGGTCATACCCTCCTTGCTCCCAACATGTCCAATCTTCCCAGCAGAGTCATCCCACCCTAGCCCCCTCCCAGGAGCTACCAGAATAATTTCTGTGTCCTGATGCCCAATCACTGGAGCATCCGCCCAATATACC
The DNA here is from genome assembly GCF_031893055.1 of Leptodactylus fuscus. Lineage (NCBI taxonomy): Eukaryota > Metazoa > Chordata > Amphibia > Anura > Leptodactylidae > Leptodactylus > Leptodactylus fuscus. The sequence goes on from NC_134265.1 coordinate 194,813,072, forward strand.
TGCTCCATATGGGTGTGAAGCTGCCGCTCTCCTTGCGCTGGTTCAGACATCTATGTATCAGCGTAGGCAGCGTAGCGGGAGCAGCAGCGCGCGGTCGGTCGGTAAGTATAATAACTCTTTTTTTGGTTTATAATAGGCCGCTGCCTGCTGGAGTATCTACCAGCAGGCAGCGGCCTATTTACCAACCTGGACCTGCTCACTGCCGCCCCCGCTTCCCCTTGTACTTTAGGCCGCAGCGGGCGGTAGTGAATAGGCCTGGGCCAGGCCGCGATCCCACTACCGCTATTATTATACTCGGGGGTCTTTTCAGACCCCCGAGTATAATAATCAGAGCCCCAGGGGAGGTGAGAGAACATAATAAACAGTGTTACTCACCTCTCCAGGATCCAATGTTACTCCTAGCAGGCTTCGGGGCTATATGGTAATGTGTCAGACATCACGTGGTCTGGGATACTACCATATAGGCCCGAAGCCTGTGCTAGTAGTAATAGCCTGTTACTGCTAGCACAGGCTTTGGGTCTGTATGGGAACAGGCTGTTACTGCTACCACAGGCTTTGGGCCTATATGTTACTGCTAGCACAGGCTTTGGGCCTATATGGTAATATCCCAGACCACGTGACGTCTGGGCATTACCATATAGGCCCGAAGCCTGCTAGGAGTAACATCAGATCCCGGAGAGGTGAGTAACAGTGTTTATTGTGTTCCCTCACCTCCCCTGGGGCTCCGATTATTATACTCAGGGTCTGAAAAGACCCCTGAATATAATAATAGTTCATGGGTGTGCAACTGTGGCGCATAATAGAGCTTGAAGGGTCCACTGTGGCCCCTGTAACCTCTATTATGCCCCACAGCGGCCTCCCTGCAACCTCTATTAAGCCCCACAGTCTATTGTGCCACTGTGGGGCATAATATAGGCTGCAGGGGCTGCTGTGAGATTATATATATATATATATATATATATATATATATATATATATATTGTGTGTGTGTATATATATATCTATATATATCTATATATATATATATATATATATATATATATATATATATATCTATAGGGGTTGGATGTGTGGAGAAGTGAGGAGTCAAAGATGTCTGTGTTTCAAACTTTACAGAGTCAAGTCACGGCTGGAAGAAGTGGTCATGGAGGTCCAAAGGGAAGAGATGGGAAATGTGGGAAGACGTCTCCTGTGAGTATTACTGCACAAAATATCATATTGCATTGTATTTATTGTAATGTTGTAATTCACTGTAATGGTACTGCTAGCGCCCCCAATCCCCCCGCTGTCTGAGGCGGATGATCAAAAGATGAACAAGCCCCCCCCCCCCCAACTCAATACGGGGGGGGGGGGCGTCTTTTGATCGTCCGCCTCAGGCAGCAGAGAGGCTAGGTTCACCACTGGGGCTGGGGTGGCCTATCTCCTTTCACCACCCAAGATTCCTGGCAGGGGTTCTCACAGAGCCTGCTCTGCCGTAACATCGACCCCAGTTGTGAGCTGGAAACGCTGCAGCACTGGCATGGGGAGATGTCAGCAGGTCGTGCTGAAGCTCATCAGCTTGTGCAACAGAAAACACACTGCCCCCGAGGTGAGGGATGCCATCCTAGAGGAGATGGCAATGTGGTTTTCACCGATGCACCTGGGCCCAGGCACGGTCGTGCTTAACAATGGCCGGAACCTGGTAGCGGCTCTGGAGCTTGTCAGACTCAAAATACTTTCCATGCTTGGCCTAAGTTTTCAAGTTGGTGGTGCAAAGGTTTTTAACCCCTTCCCGACATCCGCCGTAATAGTACGGCGCTGCCGGGAAGCACTTCCCGCAAACCACAGTACTATTACGGTGGCTGCATGGTGCGCACACAGAAACTGTGTGCGCACCATGCGCTGCAGGTGTCAGCCATATGTTACGGCTGACAATGCCCCGTAACACCCGTGGTCCGATCGCGGGTCCAATCGCGGGTGTTAACCCCTGATATACCGGCGGTCAACATGACCGCCGGCATCTCCGGGGTTTCACTTTGTTATGGTGCCGATCTGGTGCCGGGTTTCGGGGGGTGCCGGTGTTCATAGGGGGCAGCCCGGGGTCTGATCAGTGACCCCGGGTCTGCCCCATCACTTACCCCCTCCACGTACCTGGTTGATCCTGCCGTAAAGGAAGCTGTCAGCCTGTGCGTCTACACAGGCTGACAGCTTCCTATACACTGCAATACACGTGTAACACGTGTATTGCAGCGTATATCTAGCGAAGCAGTGATCAGCCGTTCACTGCTTCAATCCCCCATGGGGACAGAAAAAAAAAAGTTGGGAAAAAAGTAAAAATAAAAAAGTTTAAATAAGTTTAAAATAAATTAGAAATACATAAAGCCCCAAAAATCCCTTTTTCCCCATATAAAATGTTTTATTATGTAAAATAAAGAAAAATAGAAAAAAACATTACATATTTGGTATCGCCGCGTCCGTAATAAACTGAACAATAAAATTAAAACATTATGAAAACCAAAATGGTACCAATAAAAAGAAGAGGTCTTCCCGCAAAAAATAAGCCCTCAACCAGCTCTGTCTATCGAAAAATAAAAACGTTATGCCTTTCAGAAGATGGCGATGCAAACATAATTGATTTTTTTCCCTAAATTGAATTTTATTCTGCACAAATAGCAACACATTAAAAAATAATATAAATGAGGTATCGCCGTAACCGTACCGACCCGCAGAATAAAGGTAACACGGGAAAAAAAAAAATGCTAAAAAGCAATGCCAGAATTGATGTTTCCTTTTACATCCCACCCAGAAAGAGTTAATAAAATGTAGTCAATAAGTTACAGGCCACAAAATGTTGGCATTGAAAAGTACATCTAATACCGCAAACACCAAGCCGTCATATGGCCACATTGCCAGAAAATAAAAATAAAAATCTAGCTTGTACAATGTGAAGACAAAAACCCTAAAAGTCGCCAAATCATTAGGACGTAAGTGGCTGCGACTAGAAGGAAATGTATATGCTGTGCGAGCGTTTTCAGGAGACACCCCATATTTAGAGCTTATGAGAGAGAATACACCAGCGCTGACCCCCCAGAATGCCCCTCTTCCCCATCCGTGTCATAGGAGCGAGTGGGAAAATAAAATGGGATTTGGTGTACCCAATTTACTCCGCACAGCTTACACATTTACTTCGGGGTTACTAATGCTCACTACATCACTTGATAAATTCTTTGAGGGGTGCAGTTTTCAAAATGGGGTCACTTTCTAGAGGTTTCCACTGTTTTGACACCTCAAGGGCTTTGTAAATGCGACATGGTTCCTGAAACCGATCACAGCCAGATCTGCCCTCTAAAAGCTCCTTGGCGCGCCTTCCCTTCTGCGTCTCGCTGTGCATCCATATATTAGTTTACACCCACAAGTGGGGTACTATGGTAGTATGCCTAATAAATTGTGGGGGGTGTTTTCTCCTTTAACCCCTTGTGAATGTGCAAATTCTAGGGCTAAATGAAAATATTAGTAAAATAAAATCAAATTTGAAAATTTCACCTCCATTTTGTATTAATTCCTGTTAAGCACTTATAGGGTTAAATTACTAGGTATATGTTGTTTTGGCTCATTTAAGGGGTGCAGTTTTGAAAATGGGGTGATTTATGGGGGGGGGGCTTTAATACAAGGGTCTTTCAAAACCCCTTCATAACTGGATTAGTCCCTTTAAAAAATGGGTTTTGGAAATTTCTTGAAAATTTTGAATATTGTTGTTTCACTTGTAAACCTTCTAATGTCCGTAAAAAATAAAAGGGCGCCTAAAGTTTGATGCCGACATAAAGCAGAGATCTGGGACATGAGATTTATGATATAATTTTGGCGGTCTGACTATCTGTATGTAATGTACATCATTTCAAACTTTATAAAATGCATATTTTTCTAAATTTCGACCAAATTTCCTATTTTTTCATAATTAAACACAAAACATATCAACCAAAATTTACCACTAACATGAAGTACAATGTGTTATGAAAAAACAGTCTTAAAATCACTTTGGTAAGTTATTGCCACATAAAGTGACACACGTCAGTTTTGAAAAATCAAGCTTGGACAGGAAGTCAAAAAGTGCCATCGGCGGGAAGGGGTTAAAAATCTACCCCAATGTGCTTGAGCTACTGCTGAAAATGCGCCGCTTGTACGCCCACTTTTGTAAGTCTACATTTGCCACAGCAACGCCTACATCTGCCTGAAACCTGGCTGTTGTTGTGCGACGTCACCACACGCTGGAACTCAACATACCATATGTTGAGCAAGGTGTGTGAGCAGCAGAGACCTTTGATGAAGTACCATCTACAAAACCCAAGGGTTCCTCAAAGTCCTCAAAGTCAGCTCCCTCAGTTTCTGCACCATGAGTGGCCATGGATGGCACTTATGTGAGATACTACACGTCTTTGAGGAGTCCACCAAGAGGGTTAGCTGTGACGACGCATTAGTGAGCGTAACCATCCCGCTGCTCTGTGTGATGCGAGAATCCCTCATTGCAATTAGGGATAACGCATTGCATGCTGAGGAGTCTGGGATAAGCAAACCCATCACAGCTAGATACTCAGAGCACACTCCTGTCAGCTACTCAGTGTTGAATGACAGAGGAAGAGGAGGAGGATGAATGGGCAAATGATGTCATTCTCACACACGAGGCTAGCGGGGAAGTTCAGTGCGTCCCATTACTTCATCGCGGATGGGGCGAAGGGGAGGAGGAAATTGAGAGTGACCCTTCCGGTGGGGGCAGCAAAATCATGCCAAGTAACACTCTGGCACACATGGCTGACAGCCCGTACTGGTGGGGCATTCCTCACAGCTCAGCATCATCGCTGGGTGGTAAGGAACACCAATTCTGACAATACAAGGCTATGTTAAGTCCGGTCAGGGGGAGATATTGGTGTCGAAATTAATAGAACTGATATCTCCAGTACCAGTGCACATACAGCTAACAGTGAGCTGAATTCAGCGGTATAAAACTGCACATTCATGAGGGCATGGAATGTCCTCTTTAAGCCAGTAAGAGGGATATGCAGCAAAAGCACCCATCAAAGGTGCAGAAGAAATTTAACACCAATGAACATACAAAGTGCCTACATTTCTGATATTTTACTTCTAGTAGTTCTACTTTGTAGAAATGAAAATGTAGCGCCCTACAGAGTGGGTCACTACAAATGTCATCTTATGTGATCTATACTGTGTACTGTGAAGGTATAGTGAGATCCAGTCAACCTGTTAGCATACACAAAGTTCCACAGACACTGTCCCTTTAGGAAAAGGGGTGGAGCTACAGAATGGAAGAGGGTCTCTCTTTCAGTTCCAGGTCAGAGAGTGCAGGAGAGAGCAGGTGTGTGGAGGTGCAGTGTGTGCTGCAAGCCGCATGGTGTACACAGCACAGGAGGCCGGAGACCTGCAGAAGTGAGACAAGACCTTGCAGGGACGGAGCTGCAGTCATAGGACCATCAATTCCTAACTAGTGTGAGAAACACTTAGAAAATTGAGAAACTCACTGGACCGAGGCATAGGGAATGCAAGATTCCTGGAGGCTCAGTAACATACAGAGTTGGGGTGAGTGTCTGCATCCAGCATCCCAAAGAACTCATGTTACCTGCTGTCCAGAAGGGGGATCTACCCAGTTGTACTTAACCTCTGAGCTCCTGGAACCCAGGACCAGAGGAAATCTATTAGAGAGTGTGAGCAGCAGAGGAAGGCTGAATCATACTGGTGGTAAAAGGGAAGACTGGCATCTCACTATACTGGAGCAAGGTGAATCCTCCTGTAACATCTGTTATCTCCTGCTGACTACAGAAGTAAACTGTGTTTGGTTAACCCCTGTCTGGACTGTGTTCTTTCATCGATCCTCTGTTACTCCTCCTGGAAATCATCCCTTCCTCACCTATATCATCTGGCCCTGGGACCTGTCCTGGTTGGGGAGGGTATAACATCTGGCACTGCATCACCACCTATTCCCAGAGGCCCTGCCTACAGTGCCCGGCTTCACCTCAAGCCGAAACCCCAACTGGCGTCACAACAAACTTTTATTTTTCTTTATTTTTCTTTAATCCATTTTTGCTTAAAACTCCCCTTTTTCAAGGCGCTGCCGCCCCCGGTGTCAGGTCTGCTCGCACCGTGAATCTACATAGGCCGAGGCGGGGCAACTCCAATGCAGTGATTCTTCTACTAAACACTAATAAACACCAAATAACTTTTGCCTTGCTTCTACCTTGCTACACAATTTCAATGGGAATGATCAACCATCTAATGTGTATTTTATATTCGACTGACATTTGTTTGGACTATGTCAGGGAAAAATTTACTGGATGGGCTGGATTTCCTCATCCAGAATACAGACAAGTTCAGATAAGATGAAGGTTTGTATGTAGGACAGATTCAGTAGGTATACAGTTGGCCAAAAAGCCATTGAATGTGTATGGTTATCTTTACTTCGTGGTTTGCTTGCATCTTCTTGCACATGCTACTAAAGAAGCAATAATTGCGTGTTATACACTGGTCTTGATGTGCTAGCAGTAACAGCCTGTTTCCATACAGGCCCAAAGCCTGTGCAAACAGAAACAGGCTATTACTACTAGCACAGGCTTCGGGCCTATATGGTACTGCTAGCACAGGCTTTTGGTCTATATGGTACTGCTAGCACAGGCTTTGGGCCTTCAGTATATGGTAATATCCCAGACCACGTGAGGTCTGGGACATTACCATATACGTCCGAAGCATCTAGGAGTAACATCTAATCCCGGAGAGGTAAGTAACATTGTTTATTATGTTCTCTCACCTCCCCTGGGGCTCTGATTATTATATTCAGGGGTCTGAAAAGACCCCCGAGTATAATAATAGTGGCAGTGGGATCGTGGCCTGGCCCCGGGCCTACTCAATGCCGGCCATCGTGGCCTATAGTACTAGGGGAAGCGGGGGCAGCAGTGAGCAGGTCCAGTTACTCCAGCAGGTAGCGGCCTATTATAAAACAACAAAAAAAAAAAGTTATTATACTTATCGACATGAGTGCTGCTGCCGCCGCATCCTCTTCTCCCGGCAGTACACTGCGTCTTAGCGTAGGGGTGTGTGATGACGCCGCCTATGCTGATACATAGACGTCTGAATCAGCGCAAGGAGAGCAGCAGCTCGCCTTGCGCTGGTTCAGAGAAAAAAAAGTGAGGCACCCCCCTTCGATCCACCGCCCGAGGCGGGTGCCTCACTTCGCCTCATTAGAGGTGCGGCACTGCATACAGCTGGCGTAAATGATAATAAGCTGTTCCATAGCCCCTATCATCAGTTTGTGAATTTTTTATGTCAAAAGTGGCATCAATTCTTAATCAATCTGACCCATAATGTGTTATAAACAGCTTTATTAATACAGGACTGGACAATTACTTCATTTAAAAGGGTATTCCCATGTACATAACTATTTTTAAATTTGTAGATAATTAAAAGTTAAACATTTTTGCAAATATTAAACATTTTGTAGAATTTTAAAGATTTTCTCTAAATATCTTGTGGTCGCAGATTTGTTGTCTTGATCAGTTGCTAGTGGATACGACCATAAATGCAGGAACTTTCTAAGGTCAGAAAATCAGCCATGATGTCCTTATTGTGACCGGGATACCTTCTGATACATGTAGCGTCCCTGCCTGATAACCAAGGTACAATAAGAAAATCATGGCTGGGTTCCTGACAAGTCCCCGACCATAAAAAGTTTCTGTATTAGTGGTCGTAACCATTGGCAACCGATCAAGATAACAGACTGTCACCACTTACGCTAGGTTCACACCAGGGTTCGGCAGTCCGTTCTGTGGTTTCCGTCTTGTGCATACAGAAGACAAAAACCTTTCAGACCGGGTCCGGCCTGTTGGTATATACATATATGCAACAGATATAAACTTATTGTATTATACTGTGTTGGAAGAACTTACAGCTTCCGGACATTAGATGGCGATGTTATTATTGTTATGTGCTGAATAAATGTAATGATAAGCTATGGACACTTGTCTGTATCTCAAAATGCTGCATATCTATGGTTAAGGTCCTTTCCAGTGTATTCCTCCATATTGCTGTATAGAGATGCTGTATGTTACCTCATGTTCTGATAAGTAAACTGAATATTAACCCATATAATCTACTCTGAAGCTTTCTTCTGTGACTGCACTCTGCAACAGGTTATGGGCCCAGGCACAGGCACAGTACCCAGGCACCCAGACAACCCAGACAGACCCAGGCACCCCAGCAACCAGACCCAGGCACCCAGAGAGACCCAGACACCCCAGACACCCCAGACAGACCCAGGCACCCAGACAACCCAGAGACCCAGACAGACACAGCACCTAGGCCTAGCAACCAGGCAGAGAAGACAAGAGGACTCTGTGAATGCAAAATAATTCTCCAGAACAAGTCTCTACAACCAAGTAAGATAAGTTAAAGATGAACAGCAGCTCAGAGCTCAGACTTACAGTAGCTAAGCTGAACAATGAGAACTATCAGTTATGGAAGTTCAAAGTGGAGATGTTGTTGTCTAAGGATGATTTATGGGAGGTAATCACCACAGATAGACCCAATGAGAATGATCAGACATGGGAGAAGAAAAACAGACAAGCTAGAGCTACAATCAGCTTATTAGTGGAAGATGATCAGCTCATTCACATAAGAAATGAGAATACAGCAATGGGAATGTGGCAAGCTTTGAGGAAGTTACATGAAAGATCCAGCTTAAATCACAAGTTATTTCTGCTAAGGAAACTGTACAAGATGAGATTAAGTGCAGAGCAAGACATGCATGAGCACATATACTCCATGATGGAAGTGATAACACAGCTGAGATCTATTGGTGAAGATATTCAGGAAAGTCATATAGCAGCGATATTATTATGCAGCTTACCAGATTCGTATACTGCTCTGATAAACGCTCTAGAAACAAGACCTGAAGCAGAGATTACACTAGAGTTTGTAAAGACCAAACTCATAGATGAATACCAGAGAAGGAAAGAGCAAACCAAAGAATCCACAGAAGAGGTTAGTGGGAATGCTCTTAAGGTTACAGATAAAAAGCGCCACAACACAGAAACAAGAGAGTGTTTCAGATGTAAGAAAAAGGGTCATTTAAAGAAAGATTGTACTATATGGAAAGCAGAACAACAAAAATTACAACAGAGAGACAGTAAACAGAAAGTGAAAAGCTCCATTTCTATCTCACATGCAGATCACTGCAATGGTACGTTTAAAGCAGCTGATAAAAAGTCATCATCATCATCATCATCAAGCTGGTTTATTGACTCAGGAGCAACAAGTCACATGACAAGTAATAGAAGTTTCTTTACTGAGCTTGATTTAGATAAGAAGGAAGCCATTTATCTTGCAGATGGGAGCAGAATAACAGCAGAAGGTATTGGACAAGGAATGTTGATCTGTTCTGATAAATCTGGAAATAATGTAAAAGTCCTAGTAAAGGATGTATTGTATGTTCCAGGACTAGAAGGAGGGTTGTTATCCGTAAAACGTCTAACAGATAAAGGACTCACTGTAAAATTCAAAGATGATAAGTGTACAATCCTAGCAGGAGACAAGGTTATAGTCAGTGTAAATGCAGGAGAACAATTATATCATCTAGACACAGTACAGGAACAGGTGAAGTTATGTACACATGATCACAAGAATTGTATTCATGTATGGCATAGACGTCTAGGACACAGACATCCTGAAAGTATAATGGCATTACAGAAGAAACATTTGACAAAAGATCTATTAATATCTAATTGCTCAATGACCATGAGGTGTGAATGTTGTATAAAATCGAAAGCTACAAGAGTGTCAATGTCTAAAGAAAGTGAAACAAGAAGCAAAAGACCACTTGACTTGGTACATACTGACGTATGTGGACCCATGAAAGTGACCACATCAGGAGGTAATAGATACATGGTGACTTTCATAGATGACTATTCAAGATACACAGTCATGTACCTAATAAAGAACAAAAGTGAAGTTTTCAGTAAATTACAAGACTATGTGACAAAGTCGAGTAACAAGTTTCAAAGGAAGCCAATCATCATTAGAAGTGATAATGGAGGTGAATTTACAGGACACCAAATAGAAAACTACTTAAAACAGAATGGAATAGAGCATCAAAAGACTGTTCCATACACACCTGAGCAGAATGGGGTAGCAGAAAGAAAAAACAGAACTTTGACTGAAATGATAAGATGTATGCTGACAGATTCCAAACTACCAGAGAAATATTGGGGTGAAGCAGCAATGACGGCCACTTATCTGCAAAACAGACTTTTTTCAAGGAAACTGAAAAAGACCCCATATGAACTATGGCAAGGTAATAAACCAAGTGTGAAGCATTTAAGAGTTTTTGGTTGTAAAGCCTTTGTGTTTATTCCAGAAGAGAAACGATCCAAACTTCAAAACAGAGCCGTAGAAGGAATATTTGTTGGATACTGTGAAAACTGCAAAGGATACAGAATCCTAGATCCGAAGACAGACAGAGTTACAGTGAGTAACAGTGTAACATTCATTGAGGATCTAAATGATGACATAATGACATCACTGGAAATGAGAAATGATGAAAGCATAAGTGATATCAATGCAGGAATATCTGATGAGAAAGAAGTGGAAATTGCCGAAAATCAAAACACTGAAAGTAAAGAGATACAAGAACAGGCAAACAATGAACCAAGACGTTCAATAAGAGAGAACAAGGGAAAACCACCTGTACGTCTTTCATACAAGGCGAGTACAAACAAGATATATGAACCTACATCTTGGGAAGACATATCAAAACTTTCAGAAGAAGAAGCTAACAAATGGATAAAAGCAACAGAAACAGAAATGAAATCCATGCGTGATAATAAGGCCTGGACACTGACAGAATTACCAGAAGGAAGAAAAACTATAGGATGTAAATGGGTTTTTAAGGTAAAATATCAAACGGATGGCACAGCTGAACGATATCGAGCGAGACTCGTAGCTAAAGGTTATACTCAGAAATATGGAGAAGACTATGATGAAGTTTTTGCACCAGTCGTCAAACATACTACAATTAGAACCTTTTTTGCAGTTGCAGCAACAAAACAAATGCAATTGAGACATCTGGATGTAAAGACAGCGTTCCTAAATGGAGATTTAACAGAAGATATCTACATGGAACAACCTCCAGGATACAAAGATAAAAGAAAACCAAACATGGTTTGTAAGCTACAGAAAAGTATCTATGGTTTAAAGCAAGCCGCTAAAGCCTGGAATGATAAAGTCACAGAAGTGCTCACAAATGAACATTTTCAAAGAAGTAAAGCAGATCCATGTCTATACACAAAGAAACTGGGAGACAGATGGATCTATGTACTGATATATGTGGACGATATTTTAGTTTGTTTTGAAAAAGAAAGGGATGTAACAGAAATACTGAAAATTCTGGATCAACATTTTGAGATCAAAGATTTGGGAAATGTGAAACAGTACCTAGGGATTCAAATAGAAAGAGAAGAAGATGGAAGTTATCTTCTTAACCAAAGTCACATGATTCAGGACATCATTGAAACATTTGGATTGAAAGATGCGAAACCAATAAAGTCTCCAATGGAAATCAACTATCTGAAGGAGATGAACAGTAAACAAAATATGTTGCCAGACAACGAACAGTACAGAAAGGCAATGGGAAAATTACTGTAACTTGCAACTGTTAAAAGAGCGGACATTGCAGCAGCAGTAGGAATTTTGAGCAGAAAAGTGTCAAAACCAAATAAAATGGACTGGAATGCCGTGAAGAGAACTATCGATGTTAAACTAAAACTACCTGCAAGTAACAAATGCATTTTAACTGGATACGTGGATGCAGACTGGGCTGGAGATACACTTGACAGAAAATCTACCAGTGGTTATGTTTTCTTACTCTCAGGTGGACCAATTAGTTGGGCTAGTAGAAAACAATCAATAGTGACACTGTCGACAACAGAAGCAGAGTATGTTGCCGCAGCACAAGCAGCTCAAGAAGTCTTATGGTTGAGACAACTACTGACAGACTTAGGAGAACAACTGTTGGAACCAACAAAGTTGTATGAAGACAATCAAGGTTGTATTGTTCTTGCTCAGACGGAAAGAGTTAATCCAAGAACAAAACACATTGATATAAAGTTTCATTTTTTGAGGGATTACCAGGAGCAAGGAATGCTGAAGTTAGAGTATTGTCCAACTGAAGATATGACAGCCGATATTCTTACTAAGGCATTGAATGCTGAAAGACATCAGAAACTGATGAAGAAATTAAGTTTGACTGAATAAGTCTTTATTGTTGAGAAAGGGTGTTGGTATATACATATATGCAACAGATATAGACTTATTGTATTATACTGTATTGGAAGAACTTACAGCTTCTGGACACTAGATGGCGATGTTATTATTGTTATGTGCTGAATACATGTAATGATAAGCTATGGAGACTTGTCTGTATCTCAAAATGCTGCATATCTATGGTTAAGGTCCTTTCCATTGTATTCCTCCATATTGCTGTATAGAGATGCTGTATGTTACCTCATGTTCTGATAAGTAAACTGAAGATTAACCCATATAATCTACTCTGAAGCTTTCTTCTGCGACTGCACTCTGCAACACGGCCGTGAGCGGCGGTGAGCGTTTTATGCTCTCCGCCGTGAAACCGTTTTTTTAATATCGGACACAGAGTACTGCATGTCCGACTCTGTGTCCGATTTAAAAAAAAAACGGTTTCGCGGTGGAGAGCATAAAATGCTCACCACCGCTCACGGCCGGACATCTTTCAAACCCATTCAAATGAATGGGCTTGAAACATGCCCGCAGGTTTCCGTCTCCTGCCTCTGTTTTGTGCAGGAAACGGAAACCTGCAGAACGGAGTGCCAGACGCAGATGTGAACAAGCCTTAAGAAAGTTAGAGAAAATCTTTAAAACTTTGCAGAATTTTTAATCACTTATATTTGCAAACATGTTTAACTTTTAATTATCTGCAAATATAGATATGATTATGTACATGGGAATACCCCTTTAAGGTTCTAGTAACAGTTACATTTTATAGATCAGCCATGATATTGGATAAACAGAAGGCTTCTAAGTAGATATAACCAAATTCCCAATGACTTTGCATGTTCTAAATAAATAATAATATTGCATCACCACTTTGCAGCTGTTAAACCCAAGGTTGTCCTTGCTTGTTCTGAGTGTTCCTTTACAAGGAACCCTTACAAGGTTATTTCCTAAGATGTAATATTCTTAAAGACCTTGAAAAGATAATGGTTAAGATCATATTTATAAGGCAGTTGGTCCATTACACCCTTCAGCAGGTCAGCCAATAGACATCCTACAAGAGCCATGTGTCTCCGTTTCTGCCTTTGTTTCCTGCTCATTGCCTGTGTTATACCTGGTTTATGTCAGGCATTGGAAGTGGGAGATGGTGGGATAAGGCTGTGTGGAAGAGATTTCATTAGGACAGTTGTAATGTCATGTGGAGGATCCCGGTGGAAGAGATATTCCCCTGAGCTTGGACAAGAAAGACTTAATCCTTACCGTAAGTATTATTCTGTTATTTTAACGACAGTTTTCTGTCCGTCAAATCCATCAAGCCCCCACTGTAGAAGAGGTCATTCTGCAATTGTGATTCTCTTAGAGTAGAAGATACTTAATTCATTTAGAAGAGCCAAGACAAGCCAACTACTTTAGCAAGGGTGTTTAAGTGTAGGCCTAGGGCAGCATACTCAAAACTTGGATCCTGGGTAAAGGAAAGCCTACCTACAATATTTGTAGGGGGGAATGGCTTTAGAATATCCCCATAATGGAAGAGAACAAAGAGTAGCTCTTCTGTTCTTTAGAGTTGTACTGATCACTCAACATACATGAACCTCATGCCTGATCATCATCGTGTGAAAGGGAGCTGTTTCTCATTCATTTTCTATCTCCATATGCAACCCCAGCCCAGCAGTTGGGCATCAATAATCAATGCCTTACACATGTAAAGTACGCCGCCAGTTGTTGTCCCAATTACATTTGACTCTAATACTTAAGTTTAATCTTCAACAAAAAAAAAAAAATTACAACTATAGGGGTTGCATATACGACTGGACCCAGAAGCCAAAGGGGGCACAGATGTCAGCCTCAATACACTAGGGACAGATCTTCTTTGATTTCCTATATGATTTTCTTTGACAGTTTGTTTAGCATACATTTATTAATTCCTGCCCTGTGGTGCAATGGAGTGAGAAGATCTATGATATACAGCCTTCCACTGTCAGGATTAAATTAACTCTTTCATGGCAAATAAAAAGCACCTCACCATGTATAGGAAATAATTTAAAGTTGTACCAACACTATATCATTCTCTTGTGCATTAATATAAATAAATGTAGATCTGAAACTGTTCCCTAGTTTCATGGTTGTAAGGTTGAACCAAAAACTCACAAACATTGCCACTCTTTCACGAGTGGGACCTAAACTATAGTTTCTGTATGACTAGGTTCACACTAGCACTCGCTCTACATTCGGGGATTCCATTCCTCATTCTGCTTGAAAAATGCTGTATTTTTCAGATGGAAACTGGACCGAAACCCCGTGGACCACATTATGTCTATGGAGTCTGCGGCTTTCCTCAGGTAGCCCCTTTTTACGCAGACAGTGCATCCGTTTTTCGGGTCATCAAACAGACCCAAAGATCGGAAACCCAAATGCTAATGTGAACCTAGCATACCTCCCATTGATATAGAAATGGAGAAGGAACGGAGAAGATTGACAGCAGAAATCCACTACATGGCCCATCTAATCTACCCTTCATATAATTTCCATTTTATCTTAGTATAGACATGTTTATCCCAGGCATGCTTAAATTCACTTATTGTAGATTTCTCAATCACATCTTCAAGAAGTTTGTTCCAAGCCTCAACTACTCTTTCAGTGAAATATTTCCAGACATTGCTTTTGATCTTCCACCCAAGTAATCTCAAATTGTGTTATCAGAGGAGAATGCCACTTATAAACTCCTATTTTTCTGTGATCACAGTGGAACACTGATTCCAGAAAATTCCTGTCTATAGCAATCACTCATTGGTTATGTTAAATATCTTGTATTTGCCGGTGAGACTTGTGTCCACTGTTAAATATCCGTACCTGGCCTTGAAATTGTGGGATAGACTTGTGTCACGTGTTGTAGGCCTTATCCACGATAGGAAGAAGTCAGCTTGTTATAAATCAGTGTAGAGGTTTATTAATATCTTGAAGGAAAACACAGGAACAGGGAAAATGTCCAAAGAACACAAATATCAGTCAATTGTCAATAGCTTACATCTTCAGAGAAGTTAAATCATCTGGATATCTTGTAGTTACAACTTGGTTCATGCTTGTCATCTGGTTGGTGGACTTGGGCTGGTTACGACGTCCATGGATGTCCATCTGCCTGGACCACCCACCCTGGTGTTCCCAAAGACAGACCTCCTGGTCTTCCCCTGGTCTTCCCAAAGACAGACCATGGATGACGACCCCGACGTGTGTGTCTGTCACTCATTTATGTTCATGAGAGTGGGTGTTACCTTCCATGTTACAGCTATGTAAGGAGATTTCTAAAATGGTCTACTCTAACCGCACCCATGTCCCCAGAATATAAGACTATGATGTCAGTAGAGTGTTAACCCCATGTCTGCTAGAGAATATTGTAAATATATAATATTTAACAGGTTAACTTTTTTTTTTTTTGCAGTATAATCAATGTAGATTATTAGTAACACATAGACTTGTGCTAACATGGATATGCTTCAGATAACATTGCTGTTGAATGGAGAAGGAACAACCATAGAAGGGCTGTTTCTTCCCCCATTCACGTTGCATTGGACTGGGCTACACAGTGCTTCTTTACTGAAGTATTGCATGCAGGTTTGAATTGCAGTTATTTTTTCTATATACATAATATATTTCACTTTACAGTGACTGGAAAACACTGTGTTTACGCCATGTGGGGCTCCGGCCTAAATGTGCATCAAGTATAATGGGAACACTAGTCAAGATTATGGACATGTACATTTTGTAACAGCAGATCATTTTACTATACATAAACCTTAATGAATAAGTGGCAGGAATATTCATATACATTGGATCAATTAGCAGATCTCTGACATAAGACACATGGTCTAATAACTTTGGCTAGGTTCACATCTGCACCAGCGCTCCACCTGACATTTTGCTGAAGAAACTGCTGGAAATTGGTGCAGAGAAAAGTCCTGCACAAAGGACTTTTATCTCCGTTGCTTTCAGTATAAAAACCGTGGACACCTGATGGAAACCCGGCAGATGCCATTATACCTTATGGGTTCTGCTGGTGTCCACATCAGTCAAGCTCTCCAACGTTCAAGTCTCCCAGTGGACCCGAATGACAGAGAGCCCAGCACAGTTGTGGACTTAGCTTTATTTGGAACTTTTGTACCTTCTTCCACCAAGTATTTTTACTGTAGATGAGCAATGAGTATGAAAGTGTAGCACTGTAAAACTAAGAAGGTACTGAGTCGCCCCGGCTCGGCCTATGTAGATTCACGGTGCGAGCAGGCCCGACACCGGGGGCGGCAGCGCCTTGAAAAAGGGGAGTTTTAAGCAAAAATGGATTAAAGAAAAATAAAAAGTTTGTTGTGACGCCAGTTGGGGTTTCGGCTTGAAGTGAAGCCGGGCACTCTAGGTAGGGCCTCTGGGAATAGGTGGTGATGCAGTGCCAGATGTTATACCCTCCCCAACCAGGGCAGGTCCCAGGGCCAGATGATATAGGTGAGGAAGGGATGATTTCCAGGAGGAGTAACAGAGGATCGATGAAAGAACACAGTCCAGACAGGGGTTAACCAAACACAGTTTACTTCTGTAGTCAGCAGGAGATAACAGATGTTACAGGAGGATTCACCTTGCTCCAGTATAGTGAGATGCCAGTCTTCCCTTTTACCACTAGTATGATTCAGCCTTCCATTGCTGCTCACACTCTCTAATAGATTTCCTATGGTCCTGGGTTCCAGGAGCACAGAGGTTAATTACAACTGGGTAGATCCCCCTTCTGGACAGCAGGTAACGCGAGTTCTTTGGGATACTGGATGCAGGCACTCACCCCAACTCTGTATGTTACTGAGCCTCCAGGAAGCTTGCATTCACTAGGCCTCCAGGTCCAGTGAATCTCTCAATGTTCTTAGTGTTTCTCACACTAGTTAGGAATTGATGGTCCTATAACTGCAGCTCCTTGCCTGTGAGGTCTCATCTCACCTCTGCAGGTCTCCGGCCTCCTGCGTTATCACACCATGCGGCTGCAGCACACACTGCACCTCCACACACCTGCTCATCTCTCCTACACTCTGAACTGGAACTGAAAAAAAAAAAGACCCTCTTCCAGTCTGTAGCTCCACCCCTTTTCTTAAAGAGATAATGGCTGTGGAACTTTGTGTGTGCTGACAGGTTGACTGGATCTCACTATACCTTCACAGTACACAGTATAGATCACATAAGATGACATTTGTAGTGACCCACTCTGTGGGGCGCTACAGTACTACAACCTACTACAACCTACACAGATTTATTATTGTGGTTACAAATAGATGCTGACATAAATGTGCAGCATCTTAGGTGCATTTTGACATATCTAGTTGGAGCTCAAATTTTACCATCTGCTAAGTGTGGCTTTTTGAGAAAATGGTGCGCCACAATAGAGTTCTATAGCTCTGTCTCAAAGGAACCCAACTAATAGGTGGCATAAACACATATTATAATGTGTAAAAATATGCCAGGTTTATCATCCAGTATCAGATACTGTGATAAATCTGGTGCATTTTCAAACTGCCTGTCCAAATTTATATTGTCTAACTATAAGTAAATCATAAAATTTCTCATTCTAGGAGATTTCCTGGATTGGTTGAATAAAGATTCCTTGGAGGATCCTGACCGTCTCAATTCAATTTATGGAGAAGTCCGTAGAGCTCCAAATCCTCCCTATTCCTCCCTTCAGAAGAATGATCCAACTATGGAGCAGCTGCAAGGGGCCTTATATGATCCTATAACAAGTGAAGAACAGCAAGGTGTCGGTCTGCGGATGAAGAGGAGTGCAGGACCGGCTTTATCCTGCTGTCAGAGAGGCTGCACTAAGACAGAACTTATGAAGTTCTGCTAACATAGCTTTCACCCTATATATATTCTTGCTGAGTACTAGCCATTAGCATAAAACACTTTGCCATCTCTATTATATCCTTGCTGTATGATATTCTATACTTAACCATACAATTAAACCTAATACTCTGCTTATTCTTGATGTAATGTATTTAGTCATGGGAGATGGTGGTGGAAGCTACATCTGAATGGTCTTCTCACTGCCTCATATGTTCTTGGGCGAGACTAGAGAAAACATGAATTAGGCTAAGGCCCTACGTTGCGGAAACAGCTGTTTTTGCTGCAGATTTTGCTATGGTTTTTTGAACCAAACATACTTCTGCCTTCTGCTTAATCCACTTGTAGCTTTGGCTCAAAGACCACAGCAAAATCTGCTACAAAACTGCTTTTCCACAATGTAGGATCTTAGCCTTACATATGGCAGATTTCTTGTAAAAAATGTCTGCAACTGCTCCATTTCTCTTAAATAATGCTCAGAGATTTTCAAGTACATGTTGAAGAAACAATTCAAGTGTAAAAATCTGATGTCAGACACAAAAATTCAAGGAACAAACCCAACAAGCCATATGTGAACCTACTCTTATTTTCTATTTATGAAGCAGTGTGACAGTCGTACCAACCAGATTCCAAATTTTTTTAGGACAGGTATAAAAATGTGTGATCTAATTTGTTGGTGTTAGAAAAACAGATTCTGGGGCAGACTTACTAAGTTTTAGACAGTACAAATTTAGATTAGACAGTTGTAAATTGTGCCACATTTAAATTATGATAAATCTGGCGCACTTTTAGGCTATCTAGTCTAAGGCACACCCACTTTCTGTATAAGCCATAAATGAGTCCAAAAAGTGTCTAAGGGCTAGTTCACACAGGGATTCTGCGGTGCATATTCACGGTATCCCGTTGCGGCTTTCTGCTCTGGATTAGGCCCAAATGAATGGGCCTAGTCCAGATGGTGCTGTCGCGAGGCAGACGCCGAGGGTGAATCAGCCGTGGAATCCACCTAAAGAAAGGGCAGCTCGCTTCTTTTTTCTGTGAGCGGCAACATCCCGCTCACGGAAAAAAAGAGCGCTAGAGGTCTACAGAAACCACTATTGTGAGGGGGCCGATTATGAAGTGGATTCAGCACCAAAATCCGTCCCCTCTTGCCCCGTGTGAACGGGGCCTATGGCTGAGGCCCCACGTTGCGGAAACACAGCTTTTTTTTGTTGCAGACTTTTCTGTGATTTTTTGAGCCAAAGCCAAGAATGGCTACAAAAGGAATGGGAGATATATAGGAAGTTCTTATACGTCTACCTTCTGTTCAATCCACTCCTGGCTTTGGCTAAAAAAAACGCAGCAAAATCTGCAAAAAAAAAAAAGCTTTATTCCCGCAACATGGGGCCTTAGCCTAGTGCTAAGACCCACGTAATGAGCATTGCGTCTTTTCCTGCAGGATTTTTCACAGTAAGTCTGCACTTTTCCTCCACGGACTTCCTGCTTCAATTATATCTGTATGGAAGATACTGGCGTTTCCCTAGGTATCATTGACATGCTGCGATATACAAAAACGCAACGGTTTTTGAAATCACGGCATGTCAGTTTCAGATTTTTATCTGCAGTTTTTATGTGTGGGTGGGATTAGCCAGAATCTCATCCACTTTGCAGGTACTGTAAAATACTGTGGATTTTGTGGCCTAAGGGTGCATTCAGACTACGTAACGCCGGGCGTGTATGAGAGCCGTACACGCCGGCATTACGGCAGACTGCCGAACACTTCCCATTCACTTCAATGGGAGCGCTCGTAAACGCCGCTGTTACGAGCGCTCCCATTGAAGTGAATGGGAAGTGTTCGGCAGTCTGCCGTAATGCCGGCGTGTACGGCTCTCATACACGCCCGGCGTTACGTAGTCTGAATGCACCCTAAGGCTGAAGCAAAATGCAAAAATGCTGCATTTTATACTACCTGCAAAGTTGATGATCCCACCCTCACCCTCACAATGCAGAAAAAAAATCCACAGTGGAAAATCCCAGCATGTTAATTATACCTGCGGAAACACTGGCATTTTCTCTATTAATAGTTGCAGAAAGTCTGCAGAGGAAAACTCTGTGAAAAGGTAATAGAAAGCACTGCAGGAAAAAATGGGACATGTTTTGCTTTTTTTTCTGCAGCCTTTTGTGCTGTGTTTCACTATGTGGGGTTTTAGCCTATAACATTTGATAAATGTGTCCCAAGGCATGCACGACTTCAGAATTCTGGTGTGTTTTGCTTAGATAGGGCTAGTTCACATACATACAGATAAAGAGAGACGCGGCGAAAACCATCGCGGTCGCGACTTTCCCCTCCTATGTCAGCTCAAATGAATGAGCCGACATAGGAGGATGCTGCTGCTAGGCGGAATCCGCAGTCCAGCGGATAGACCACCATTGTAAAGGGGCGGATTTTGAAGCGAAATCCGCTGTCAAAATCTGCCCCTGTGTTCACGTGTGAACGAGCCCTAAATCTCCTCCTTTTTGTTTGAACAGTTTTTATGTACATAGCCACAATAGATAACAATATTAGTGAGCAAAATAATACTTCTTACTGAAAATTAGAGTTTGTTCATGACGTTTGCACATGTCATATGGTCAACATAAAATGGAAGCCATCACAATGTTTCATAAAAAATAATTGACAATAATCTCATAGGAGCATAATGTGATTTTCCAAAAAAGAATACTATGATGTATGTATCTCTCTTCCTTCATTCACCTATCACTAAAGGCCTGACATAACACAGTTTATGAAATAAAGTCTGCATTGTACTAGGATGTCTAATTTTTCATACATGGATCAGATTTTTTTTGCATGTGTCACAAAGCAAGGTACTTGTGTCTAGAGCTATTGGAAGCAATTCCTGTGCTTTCCAGGTATTTTGAAATATGCAAGACATCTAATATCTTTAACCAGGGGCATAACTAATATTCTATGGGCCCAACGGCTCCTCTACCACCCCACAGAATATCGTTTTGATCTGCTGGCCCTAGTGGCATTTTGGTGGTCTGAAAATATATTTTTCTCAAAAGTTTACAAATATGATACAGCTAGCAAGAACAAAGTCTCAGGCTCAAGAGTTTAAGGCGGTATGCACATGATCGTGTGCATGTTGTGAACCTTGATTGAACAGCACGGGTGGTACACAAAGATGTCACCCATGTGCTGCCAGTGCACCAGCCATGCTTCCAAGGCCCCATTCATTGGGGCCAGTGAGCACAGTCCACAGAACGGACAGGAATAGGACTTACCCTGAGTTTTGCTCCCGGTCCCATATACTGGAGTGTGACAATACACAGTGGTGTGTATGGGGGCCATAGAAATTAATGGGTGAGTGTGCTAGCTGGTCGTGTCCATGAGGCCTAAATGACCAATTTTGTCTTTATTTGTTCCGACACAAACAGCAGCATCAAAAATAAAGGGCACCTGTCAGGTAGTTTTTTTTCCCCCATAAACTATTCCTAGCATGTGCGACATCAAGTAATGACCTTTCCAATGGTTCCCCTCACTAAGATTTCTGTTGTTGAAAAGTCAAGTTATAACCTTTTAAAATCTTAGATTGGAATATGAAAATTAACCTTAACTTGTCTTGGGCAGGGCACAGCTTCATTTAGTCACTGTGCTAAATCACACCTTGTGCGGCAGGACTGACATGTACCTCACTGATGGACCCTACCTCACTGTCAGTCTCATTGGTTTAGTGTGATGAATTAATACAAAACAAATATCAGGTCTTATAATCCACAATTACAAAAAATACATAGAGAACACCAAATAATAATACCAAAGAAACCAAGAATTGTTCTAAAAAATAACAAATTCCACATAATCCAAAATACATCTTTATTCAACCATAATTAAATTTGATAATGTTGCAAACAATTAAAAACGATTAATAAATAGAAATGAGTGAATAGTAAAATGTTCGAGGTTCGATATTCATTCCGAGTAGCCCCTCAATATTCGACTACTCAAATCGAATATCGAACCCTATTATAGTCTATGGGGGGAAAATGCTCGTTTTAGGGGTAGGCAACATTCGATCAAATTATACTTACCACGTCCACGAGTGAGGGTCGGGCTGGATCCTCCGAGAAGTCTTCTCCGTGCAGTGTCCCTGCGGCATCTTCCGGCTCTGAATTCACTCACATCGGGCCTGGGCAGAGCCGACTGCGCATGCCCGCACTACAAGCGGGCATGCGCATTCGGCTCTGCCCAGGCCTGATGTCTGGCAGAGTGAATTCAGAGCCGGAAGACGCCGCGGGGAAGCTGAATGGAGAAGACTTCTAAAGGTAGGAGAAGAACCAGCGTTGATTGGCTGACTGTATAGCATTCAGCCAATCAATGCTGGTTCTGCATTGAACTTTTTCATTCGAATAGCCAGTGGTACTCGATCAAGTACGAGTATTTTGAATACCGTAGTATTCGATCGAATACCTACTCGATCGAATACTACTCGCTCATCTCTATTAATAAACAATCTGGTATGGGGTGGTACACAGGAGTAATGTCACAGTTATATCAAAATTATACTCATGATCAGCCAATATAGTATTTTACATTCCCTAATATATAACACAAGCCAAAATAACGTAATCCATATATAACCTATTACAACTTAAATACATATTTACCAATGTAAAAATAAATACCAAGAAAAACCATACAAATACTACAGCTCAGTAGAACTACATGTAGCAACAAGGGAGAAATAAGTGCAAAGTGCATGACTAAGCGTCCCAAACAAGATTCATTATAGAGTAAGCTATGACAAATGCCAACCAGCCATAAGGGCAATGCTCCTGTGACCACACCGACCGGCACCCCAATGCGTTTTTCTCACTTGCTTCTTCAGGGGGTGGGATGAAGTGTGATGACTGCATGATTAAATGAAGCTACTCTGCTCCCCCCCACTGACTAGTTAATGTAAATTTGCATATATCAGATTTTAAAAGTTTATAACTTGACTTTTAGCAGCAGAAAACTTAGTGAAGGGCACCATAGGTTCAGTATTTGATACTACACACAATGGAACCAGTTGAGGCTACAAAAACCACCTGACCACCAGAGATACTGGTTTTTTTCCACAAGTGCCAGAATAAAGGAAAGTTCCCAGTTAGTATTCATAGACACCTGGGCAACGGAGTATCCCTGGTATCTCCATGGATAAAAAGTCATATGGAAAATAACCAAAATAGTGACAGTTCTAACCCAATGCTAATCCTAGGCGTGAGTGACATCTCCCTCACAGCCACCTCACTCATTGATATCACAAGGGAGTTCAAACACACCTAGAAGGCATTGACTCTTGACCCTTTATCCTTGTCAAAGCTCTCGTTTCTACATAAGCAGCACTTGCAACATTTTCTCAACAAATTTGATGAAAATCTCGCATTCAGTTCGAGAGTGTCATCCTTCGAGAAACTTCTGCAATCCAAAACTAAAATGCTGAGGAAAACGTCTGTTTTAGTTCGGAGATTCATCTCGCCTCCGAAAACATACAAACCTGCTTTTCTATACAGTTGGGAGAATGAGCTCCATATCAAGCTTTCAGATGAGAGGCAGCCAAAGCTCTGAAGGCCTCACAAGGCTTTTCACCCTGCATCAGATTAAAAGAAGCACACTACAAGCTAGTCGTAGGTGGTACAGAACACCAGAATAGCTACATCATAGAGGCTTATCGGACTACAATACATGCTAGAGATGCTCATCTCAGATCAGCAGTTTCATGCACATTTGGTGGACTTATTCACTTATCACCCCCTATTGGGCAGAGGTGAAAGGACGAATTCAAAAGATTACGTCTAAACCACTGAACCTCACTCCCGAAGTGATTTTTCTTGCTCTTCCGAACAGCACATACTCGTCACACAACTGTTGGCTGCAGCCAAAATCCTCATCCCTCAATTCTGGCTTCAACCTATCACACCCCCAATCCAGCTGTGGGAAGCCAAAGTCAATGGACTGTCAAGGTTTGAGAAATTGATCGCATGGACGAACAGATTCTATGACAAATACTCTGCTGTTTGATCTCCGTGGTCAGCATATCGTAACTTCAATTCCTCCACAAAGTAGAGTCAATTCGATCTTTACTCATGACTGGTTAAGCTCTTAGAGATTCTCCTTCCTTATTTTAACTTTCCTAACTTAACTTTAGGGGGCATTCACACGGAGTAACGCCGGGCGTGTATCACAGCCGTACACGCCGGCGTTATGGCAAACTGCCGAACACTTCCCATTCACTTCAATGGGAGCGCTCGTAACAGTGACGTTTACGAGCGCTCCCATTGAAGTGAATGGGAAGTGTTCGGCAGTCTGCTGTAACGCCGGCGTGTACGGCTGTGATACACGCCCAGCGTTACTCCGTGTGAATGCCCCCTTAGGTTCCTACCCTGGACCACCGATTCTCTACTCCATACCCTTCCCTACCCAATTCCCCCTTTCTTTGTGTTTCTAGCCATACCTCCCTTTTCATGTTTATGCACCTTGATGAATGATCAGGATTTGGTTTTTATTACTACTGTCAACCTGTATTGCCTGATGTAACTGTACATTGCTCGGTTATAACTATGTTATGTTTGATTCTCCCTCTTTCTTTCTGTTCCCCTTCCCCAATATTTGAAAACCAATAAAAAATTTTGAATAAAAAAAAAGGAAGGCATGATAAGCTACATGACAGTAGGGCTAGACTTAATTGTGCCCACCCCTGTGACTATTTAGGTTAATTTGCATATGACTTTTTAAGCTTTCAAACATTTAGAACTTTACATTCCTGCAACAGAAACATTACAGGGGGTCCCAATGGAAAGGGTGTTACTTAATCATATGTATAAGAATGACACAACATATAGATTCAGAGTTTGTATTGTGAGATACACATATCATATAATGAATAATGCAAATATACAATTTACTTTTAGAGGGGTTTTTCACATTACTGAATACTGTACATTGGTAAATGAACCTGCTGATGTCATCTTATTCGTTAATTAATCTTTCTCTTTAGAGACTGAAAAATTACTAGTGCTGGGGTAATCCTCTGAAATATGTACAGAATGTATTTTCGTAATGCCACTGTGCTGTGTGGTTGCATTACATCAATATGACAGGGCACCTGCCTCTTGTGGTTCTGATACTGGTTAACTCAGGATTTCAATCAGATTAAGATTAAAATCTAGTTTCATTTGTGGAGAAAAGTTGTTTAGATGTTACAATAATCTTGTGCAATGGAAATATTTGTAACGCTAGGTTCATACCTGTGTTCGGGTTTCTGTTCGGGGGTCTGCTTGGGGGATCCCCTGAACAGAAACCTAATCCACTTAAAAAAGCAGTTACCTGCAGACCCCACAGACTATAATGGGGTCTGCCAGGCTATCAACGGAAAAGGGCGAAAAAACCGGAATCCCCCTGGGGAGGGAAGGCGCAGGTGTGAACCTAGCCCAAGGCTATTTACATTAAATATCAACAGTTAATATAGAGTTTTCATCCACCATCAGCAAAGCATCCTGTTCTACAAAGTCAGCTACACAGAGTGTGGAAATTCATGAATAATAAGGACAATGGTGAAAGAAGATCCTGTAATAGTGTAATTTTTTTAGATTGATCAACTGGTATATCTGTATATGCTGCGTTCCTTAAAGGGGTTGTCCAGGTTAAACTGTTATTTCTTAAAGGGATCCTATCAGTCAGATACAATTTTTTGTAGGTACCATGTCGGAATAGCCTTAAGAAAGGCCTACAATCCCGGTTCTTGTCGGTATGTAAATGAGTTCTCTTGCAGCACTGGGGGCGTCCCCAATGCTGCAAGAAAACTCTCTCCAGCACCGCCTCCTCTTCTTCAGCAGCGTCATCTTCAGCCTCTTCTTCCGGCGGTGGCGTGTAACTTCTAAGGCCTCGGACCTTGGGCAAAGCAGACTGCGCATGCCCACAGGCCACGAGAAAATGACCGCTTACAATACTGTGCAACGGTCCTGCAGCTCTGTAGTTGTCTTATGGCCAAAGTCCCCTCCTAACAGGACCGCTGAAGCCAATCATTGGCCTAAGGATGTCACAGCTAGAGAAGAATTACACTGCAAAAGATAGCCTAACAGAAGGAACGGACAATGCTGGGCGGACACCAAAGCACCAGGGACAGGCGAGTGTGATAAAGCTGATAAAAAGGAAGGTCCAGCGATGGTACTTAGTTTTTTGGGGTTAAAAAAGTTGGTGAAAAGAGCAAGTCAGCCTAAAAAGTTGCAATTAAGGGAATTGCAATCTCTTTTAGGCAAATTAAATTTTGCTTGTAGGATCATGCCAATGGGCGGGTATTTTCCCACCACTTGGCTGCGGCTACGACAGAGTGTCTGTGCCGTCTCATTATATCCGTTTAGGTTGGGAATTGAGAGGGGATTTATTGGTGTGGGATTCTTTCTTAGATGGGTATAATGGCCGATCATTGCTGTTGGGAGATGTTGTAGAGGCGTTTGATTGCGAACTTTACACTGATGCTGCTGGCAGTGTGGGCTTTGGAGCTTATTATCAGGGCAATTGGTGTACACGTGACTGGTCTAGTGGATAGAGGAGGGGCTAATTCGCAATTTGGCGCTTCTGGAATTATTTCCTATTTTAGTGGCAGTTATAGTTTGGGGTTCAGTTTTTAGGGATAGGAAACTTAGGTTTCACTGTGATAACTTGGGAGTGGTACAAGCGATTAATGGGTTATCGGTGTCTTCTCCGCTGGTGGTTTGGGTATTGCAGAGGTTGGTTTTAGAGTGTCTTTCATTGAACGCCTGTATAGTGGCAGTACATGTCCCAGGGGTTCATAATGATATCGCTGACGCACTTTCTCGTTCGCAGTGGGACCGGTTTCGGAGGTTGGCTCCAGGGGAGGACGAAGAGGGATGTTCGTGGCCAACAGAGTTGTGAGGGCTGCCAGTCGGGCGTCGAAGGAGCTGATTGGGTCATGCATGGTAAAGGGGACTCGGGAGGGATATTTATGGGCATGGAAACAGTGGGAAGATTGACTTGTGCTCTTGAATTGTGGGGAGGATGATTTAGATATTGCTTTGCTGTTATTTGTGGGTCACTGTAAGGAAATGGGCTGGTCTTTTTCTAAATTGAACAGATGTATGGCAGGATTGGCTTTTGGATTTAAAAGTAGAGGCTGTCGGGACTTTACTAAAGGTTGTCTAGTTAAACAAGCTTTAAAAGGTTGCGTAGGGCTGATTTTCATAGGGACACACGGAAGCCGGTTTCATTTGCTTTGGTGAAGGAGATGGGGGTGTTTTGGGGAGTGTTTGTAATTTCGAGGCAGAGGTCAGGCTGTTTAAGGCAGCCTTTTCTTTGGCCTTTATCGGGGCATTGAGTTTGGGTGAATTAGTTAGTGGGTCTAAGAGGGAGCCATGGTGTTTAAGGCTCGAGGATGTGGATTTATTTGAGGATAGGGTAGAAATTTTATTGCGAAAGTCCAAAACCGAACAAGTGGGTAGGGGAAGTGTGGTTTGCTTGTATGCGGTAGAGGGGTGTTTTTTGTGCCCGGTATTATGTGTTCATCAGTTTTTATTGTGCAGGAGTAATAGATTTGGCCCGCTTCTCATACATGGAGATGGGTCGTTTCTCTTGCGATTTCAATTTGTTGCTATTTTTAGGAAGTGCTTGGGGTTTTTGGGGAGAGACGTGTCAGGGTTTAGTGGTCACTCCTTTAGAATCGGAGCAGCAACAGAAGCAGCTAGGAGGGGTTTGGGGGATGAAGTTATAAAGTGTATCAGGATGTGGGAATCACGCCGTTTCAGATCTTATGTTAGGGTGAGTATGGATGTATACTAAGTTGTTTCACAAGTTGGTGGGTGGCCTATTGTTTGTATTTTGTTTTTCAGGTACAGAACCATGTCTGATTTGGCTGATGGGTCATTCTTTTATATTCTGGGGAGCTCTCCAAGCAGCGGTAAGACCTGAGGGTAGGCAGTTGGGTGTTTCTAGGGAATTGGCTAGAATTAGATGGTTAGGACTCAGGGGGATGGTTTGGAACAGGTTTCTACCGGAATTTCATAAGTTTGCCCGTTTGGACAGAACCCCTGATATTTTGCTGGTGCATTTGGGGGGAAATGATTTAGGTGTTAGGCCTTTTAGAGAACTGATTGCAGATATTAAGTTTGATTTTTCAAGGTTATGATCACAATATGGTCAGACATGGTCCCAAGAAAAGTTTGGAAAGGGGCCAGATCTGTAGCCAGACTGAATAAGGCATGGATGAAGGTGAACAGAGCGATTGGGCATTTTATGGCGAGAAATGGGTCTGTGGTGGTGTGTCATGTGGATTTAGAATCTGGAGAGTGGTCATTTTGGCGCAGTGATGGCATTCATCTTAATGCTATTGGAATTGATATTAGGTGTTTGGTACTTCAATCGGGTATTGAAACGGCGCTGGGTATGCGGAGTGACACTCAACTGCAAGGTGGTCACCGTTGAGTGTACTGGCGGGGGGTCCTCGAAGCTGGTGGGCTTATGGAAAATGGATGGAATGGAGGTGCCCCGTGGGAGGGGCTGGACTCCCCAGACCATTTGGAAATAAGGGAAGGTTTTTGGCTTTCGGTTTGGGTAATTGAGGATGAGCACCAGAGAGCTTTAACAGCTCAGTGCCCCCAAGCTAGTAAACCGGCTGGGGGTAATTCATAACGGTGCTAAAGAATACAGTATGGGTCAATTTTTGAGCTGAATTTTGGGCTTCGAGGACCTCCTTCATTGGTGTTAGGATTTATTGATTTTAAAAGGGATTAGGAAACTTATGGTTGTTATGAAATTTGGGTAATGGATATAGTTCATGTATATGAAAACAAGGGTGTGGGGAAAAGGGAACCACAGCCCACTTACTTGAACTATATTCAGACGAATAAGCATTAGTAGTTGATGATCCTTATATCACGGGACAGAGGTTGTACTCGGAAACCACCCATCGGCTATGGGAAAACATCCATGAAAAGCAAACAAAGAATCCAGCTCCACTCCTTATGTCCCTTATTTAAAAGGTAGCATTTATTTTTTCTTCACATAAAAAAATCCAGATTATGTCACAGGCATGATAGATCTTAATAAATTCCCATGTTCAGGAGAATAGAAAAGCCAGCTGACGCGTTTCAAGGACCGTGGTCCCCTTAGTCATAGCTAAGGGGACCACGGTCCTTGAAACGCGTCAGCTGGCTTTTCTTTTCTCCTGAACATGGGAATTTATTAAGATCTATCATGCTTGTGACATAATCTGGATTTTTTTTATGTGAAGAAAAAATAAATGCTACATTTTAAATAAGGGACACAAGGAGTGGAGCTGGATTCTTTGTTTGCTTTTCATAGTTCATGTATGGTTTATGTTAAAAATGGTTTGGCGATTTAAAGAAATAAATATATTCATGCAATAAACACGGCTGCTGTGGCCGATTTAACCCAATCACTGTGTCTTGTCTTTATTTGATTGGTAAATAAATGACTGGGCGTGCTTATGTCATGTAAGGGCTATCATGATGGTTTTGTGTCATTATATAGGTTTTAGATGTACGCGAGTCAAAGCATAGTGTTGTTTGCCCTGGAGGTGGGGTCAGGGGACGTAAATGATGTGCCACTTATCGACATATTGTAAAAATCTGTTTTTATTTGTACATTTAGAATTTGGTACATATATATTTCTTAGGCTTGGACTTTAGCATAAAACATTTTTTTATAACTGCAAGCTGCACAATATGTATTTAGAGGGAGTGAACAGAATACATTTCAGGTGGAATAAGCATGTCTACATTGTCAATCTTCACTCAGGTTGATAACATATATAACATGCATTCTGTTCTAACTGTACTGAAACTGATCTTCATACATGTTGCTGTGTGGATTGCTGGGCCCATTCTGATACACTCTGCAGAGCTGTTCACACTGATTCTCTAGCATCCCAAATGTTGGCCGCTCAGATGGTTGGAATGACCAGCAGGACAGCATTATTTTATATACCTGCAATAAAGATAGATGTTATGTTCTATACAACAAATCACCAAGCTGCTAAATGCACATGAATTGGAGATCACAATCTCTATGGTTGAGCATTGATCTTGCACAACTTACCTCCCTTTGTCCCAAATGACATCCCTAGGTCATTTGGCGTATTTATTGAATTTAATGAGATTAGAGCCCCTAACCCCTTCTCGCTGGTGTCATTTTTTTTTTTTTTTTTAATCTTAGAGACTATACAGACCTTCTGCAAGCTCTGCAAATATCCTTCTCTCTATATTCTACTAAATAGTCTAAGAGACTAGAAGTACTGTATATAGTTAGGGATGCCAATCTATGAGCTCCTTCTGCATAGCTGTGTCACATGTCAGTACTCTTCAGTAAGTGACAAAACAAACAACATAGCACACGCAAATAGAGAGTGAACCAGAAAAAGCATCAAAGTCACTCAAAAGGTCATTGTAATGATAAGGTCCTCATTAAGTGCGTGTCAATACCTGAAAAACTATACCACAGAGAAAAAGACAAATATAGGCAGTTTGACACTCAAAGAATATATAAAAAGTACTCCAAATTTAAAACAATGTTTATTTGTAACATAATTTAAAATATGGATGCAGTAAGATGCAGTAAATGTACACAAAAGGGAGTCAGCGGGGACAGTTCACTATGCAATCCCAATTATAAAGATATAAATAAATGCACATGAAATTCAAACTGCTATAAGGAAGTTCGGGGGACAGCAATACAGATATATATTATAACGTGAAAAATAACAGACCTCAATATAAAAAAAAGTTTATGTATATAGCAGGAAGTATACCATGCTCAATGGACAATGAACATAGAATACAAGTGCCACAGACAATAGTAATGGCAAGTAGAGGTGTTAGCTCCATGAACATGTATACCAATCTAACCTAGTCAAGGCTCAAGTGCTGTAAGGATACATGTAAAGGTGATACCAGTAAGGAAAAAAGAAAGGAACTCATATTGTAACAAATATGCAGGAGGGAAAATGGGATGCAGTGGCTCACCCGACGCACGTTCCTTTCTTTTTTCCTTACTGGTATCACCTTTACATGTATCCTTACAGCACTCTACCATTAAAACACATTTTTTTTCTGCAGAGCCGACTGAGCATGCCCGAGGCATACAAGTTTGACCGCCTGCGCCGGAAGAAGACATGTGAAGATGATGTACCTGAAGAAGATGGAGGCATCACTGGAGAGTTCCCTTGCAGCATTGGGAACAACCCGAGTGCTGTTTGAGCGCTGGGGCCCGTCCCCAGTGCAGCGAGAGAACTCATCTGCATACCGGCGAAAACCGGGATTTCTACGGAACGGTGGTGCAGAGAAGACATTTAAAGGTAGGAGAAGAATAGCCTTTCTTAAGGCTTTCCTACATGTCAACGAGAAAAAAATGTGTTTTAATGGTAGGATCCCTTTAAGCTATGCTTTAAAGGATGTAGTAGGAGAAGAAAAAAAAAAGATTTCCTACAGGCACAGTCACAGCCACATCTTCTGGGTATAGTGTCCTCCTACCTTTACTGGGCAACTTGGTGGAGAACACAGTCTTTTCTCGCCTCGTAATAGTTCCACAAGTCCACAAACAGTTTGCTGGGAATTGTGAGGTCCCATCATACGACGATATTCCTATGAAAAGCCAGACGTAAGGGCACAATTCATCATGCCTTGAAAGTCAACATTATTAAAAACACGTACACCTCTTAATAATTTTGGTGCATCTCACTCTGATGCAGCCTTTCATTAAAACTGGCATACTATGCTCCAATCTTAGTAATTTTGCACCAATAGATCTTTATGTGTTTATTGTATCAACAACTTACAGCTGACGGACTGCAGCTTCTTTCACAATATGTAAAAAGTTCATAGAGTAGGACCCCAAAACTCCAGACATCTGACTCCCGGGAGTAAATATTGTCTGCAAGTGATTCAGGGGCATGCCTGAGAGAAGGATAAGAAACAATGATTAGATGGCATCCATTTAGTAGGTTGATGGACCATACGCTGAGGAATACTTCAATAGAATATAACAGCAACTCTCTTGTGTAGATAGTTGTCCACTTTAAAAAACAAACAAAAAAAAACAAACAAACCACTATGTTAAATCCAATGGGAGGAATTTATTAAGTCCTACACTTCCCAATTCTGATGTTAAAACGTCATAAAGGAGAGGTCTAACTTTGAGAGTTTATGTGCACAAATATTTTATGGATCATTCACTCCACCTTTCAAAAGTTGGTGGGAAATTGGACACGTCAGATATAGGCCCATGCACAGGACCATTTGCTAGTTCAGTGTGATATCCAGGCTTTTCCCAGATAGCACAATGACCCATTCATTTCTATGGGCCCATGTACAGGACCTTGTAGTCCACAGATCTGTGTGCTGGCCGAGAGTCTGTATGGCAAAACTCAAGACAAGTCCTATTCCTGTCCGGTTTTGCAGCCGTGCTCCCATTCATAAACCTCGTGCAGTGGGCAGAGGCCTCTTGAATGCCCACTCTGCACCTGGTCCTGAATGCAGAAAAGGCATTTGATAGAGTGCACTGAGACTTACTATTTAAATAAATTTGGAATACAGCAGGGCATAATTCAATCTGCTATATGTATCATAAAATCTGCCACCCAGCAGACGTTTAATAGATTTGGAGTGGTGGCATACAATAAGGTTAATACCAACAAGTACCAAATACTTAATATTGGTTTGGATGAAACTACTCATGCTGTCCTCTCAACTAATTTCCCAGTGGCAGGATGGCCTTATCTAGAAGTTTCCCTGACTAACCCTAGTTCAGCGTTGTTCTCTCATTCAGCATTGTGTCCCATTTCTCACAAAGATTTACATGCTATTAGAAAAGTTTATCTACCCAACCTTGTCCTGGGTGGGCCGCATAGCAGTAGTTAAGTTGCTTGAATTGCAGGCAATGCTATACATTTTTAGAAATGTTCTATACCCTTACCTAGTTCCCATTTTGTTAGATTAGCCTACACACTAACTTTACCCAGAATGGGTATAAACCTAGACTGCGATATTCCTCGATGACCAAATTATGTAGAGGAGGTATGGGTGTTCCTGGTGTCAAAAATTACTCCTCCTCCTCCATCTTAACCCACCATATACTCTGGTGTCAAGACTCTTCACCTCTGCAATGGGTCTCTATTGAAAAGGGAGGCAGCTTGCATCTCCTTGATTGTCCTGCTATTTCCCCTACAACTGGCACTACATCAGTCCATAATGGCCTTGAGGTCTACTCATTCCTATCTCCTTAAGACTAACAAAAAGAACCACACCAAATCCCTCCAGGCTTTGCCCCTACAATACCTACTTGCCTTTCAGCCATTCCTGCCATTACGTAATTGGACCACTCAATGGATAGTACATATCAAGCACTTGTTGCTAGACAGTGGGCTCCAGACCTTCCAGGACTTCACTGGCACATATTACCTCTCATATCAAGATTTTTTTTTTATAAATATCTACAAGTGAGAGATACTTTAAGTCCCTTTCTCCTTGCTGACTGTTCCCCCCCTTTCAGCCCATTAACATTTTATGGCGGAGGCAGGGAAGTCTAAATGGATCTTGATCTTTCATTTGGTAATAATTAGCGGGACATCTGATTGTAAACTGGGCTATAATCTGTGATGGGAAACAGACTTACAAACTCAACTCTTGCTATCTGACTGCATTCGGGTATACACTGGGTATCCAAAATCTCGAAAAGCACCACATACTAGGAAGTGTACAACACCACCAAACAAACTTACTTGTAGTACTATACTAACACAAATAAAACAAAATAATACAAATTAAAAAAAAAAAAAGACATAATACAATACAGGATAAAGGTTTCAGACTGACGACAATGGACAGAACATATATATAGGTATACAATATATATCACAAATATTCCAAAAATGTCAAAGATGTATAACTATGAATACTGACAACTGTGGTATGTGACACATGTCTGAAGGTAACTGAATGCAGAAAAAGGAACGCTGAGCACTATGTAAAACTCTCATAAAGATTACGTTGTGCTCTCAAACAAGGGTGCATATACTCATAAAAGTAAATATCAAGTGGCAAAAAAGCAACCCAACATGAGATAAGAAACTTAGATGTTGAACACTATCTGCACAGCATACCCATTGGTAAAAGATACAGACTAAAGTAGAAACATACCCATGTTGACACAGAGTGCAATGCATAGATCTGTTGCCTGCTGACATCGCCCCAATGAGCATTTCGGCATGCAAACCTTCGTCCCCCAGCGGGCAATGGATCTATGCATTGTACTGTATGTCTGTATGTCAGTATTCATACAGTGTTGGGTTAGGTTTTAGAGGAGAAAAATAGGGCAAAAAAATTTTCAGGCAAAAAATGGTAAAATATTTAATATATGGGAGTTGCTGCAGGCCCCGGCAGCTAAGACACTCCCCGGCATCCGCCGGTCTATTACAGCAGATGCCGGGGAGTGTCTTAGCTGCCGGGGCCTGCAGATTGCCGCGCTACTGCCGCTGAAGAAAACCAGCGGTGACAGTAGCGCGGCCATGCTGCAAACCCACATTCAGACTATAAGACGCACCCTCATTTTCCTCCGAAATTTGGTGCGTCTTATAGTCCGAAAAATATTTTGCTTGCAATGAAAAAACACAAAAGAGAATTAAAAAAAAAAAAAAAAAAAAAAGTCAGATCATTGATCATTTTACACAAAACTCCAAAAATGGGGCGGACAAAAGTATTGGCACCCTCAGCCTAATACTTGGTAGCACAACCTTTAGACAAAATAACTGCGAACAACCACTTCCGGTAACCATCAATGAGTTTGTTACAATGCTCTGCTGGAATTTCAGACCATTCTTCTTTGGCAAACTGCTCCAGGTCCCTGAGATGTGAAGGGTGCCTTCTCCAAACTGCCATTTTGAGATCTCTCCACAGGTGTTCTATTGGATTCAGGTCTGGACTCATTGCTGGCCACTTTAGAAGTCTCCAGTGCTTTCTCTCAAACCATTTTCTACTGCTTTTTGAAGTGTGTTTTGGGTCATTGTCCTGCTGGAAGACCCATGACCTCTGAGGGAGACCCAGCTTTCTCACACTGGGCCCTACATTATGCTGCAAAATTTGTTGGTAGTCAGGGAACCTCCGCAATGTTTGACTGTAGGGACCGTGTTCTTGTGTTTGAAGGCCTCTTTTTTTTTCCTGTAAACTCTATGTTGATGCCTTTTCCCAAAAAGCTCTACTTTTGTCTCATCTGACCAGAGAACATTCTTCCAAAACGTTTTTGGCTTTCTCAGGTAAGTTTTGGCAAACTCCAGCCTGGCTTTTTTAGGTCTCTGGGTAAGAAGTGGGGTCTTCCTGGGTATCCTACCATACAGTCCCTTTTCATTCAGATGCCGACGGATAGTACAGGTTGGCACTGTTGTACCCTCGGACTGCAGGGCAGCTTGAACTTGTTTGGATGTTAGTCGAGGTTCTTTATCCACCATCCGCACAATCTTGCTTTGAAATCTCTCGTCAATTTTTCTTTTCCGTCCACATCTAGGTAGGTTAGCCACAGTGCCATGGGCTTTAAACTTCTTGATGACACTGCACACGGTAGACACAGGAACATTCAGGTCTTTGGAGATGGACTTGTAGCCTTGAGATTGCTCATGCTTCCTCACAATTTTGCTACTCAAGTCCTCAGACAGTCCTTTGGTTTTAATTCTTTTCTCCATGCTCAATGTGGTACACACAAGGACACAGGACAGAGGTTGAGTCAACTTTAATCCATTTCAACTGGCTGCAAGTGTGATTTAGTTATTGTCACCACCCGTTAGGTGCCTCTGGTAAGTAACAGGTTCTGTTAATTACACAAATTAGAGAAGCATCACATGATTTTTCAAACAGTGCCAATACTTTTGTCCACCCCCTTTTATATGTTTGGTGTTGAATTATATCCAATTTGACTTTTTGACAATTCTTTTTGTGGTTTTCCATTGAAGACAAATTAAATGAAGATAATACCAAAGAATTTGTGATTGCAATCATTTTCTGGAAGAAAATGAGTATTATCTGACAGAATTGCAGGGGGTGCCAATACTTTTGGCCAACACTGTATTTATACATCTTTGACATTTTTGGAATATTTGTGATATATATTGTATGCCTATATATGTGTTCTGTTTGTTGTCAGTCTGATACCTTTATCCTGTATTGTATTACGTCTTTTTTTTAAAAAAAAAATCGTATTTTATTTGTGTGTTATCTTTAATAATTTTTTTTTTTATATTTTTCTCATTTATGTTTTGTTATTTTGAGTAATACAAGTAAGTTTGTTTGGTGTTGTTGTATATGTTCTCTCTTTTGGTACATTGTGGTACGATTCTAGTGGTAGGCGTCTACCGTTTTGATGGATTATTGACCGTGCTACATTAGGCTTTATTTTGGGGGTCATGTCCATTGAAAATGCCCTGTTGTTGTTTGTGTATACTGGGAAGTGGCCCAGAAGCTACTGCTTCACTGGTACAGGAACCCACTACAGTTGTCTAAATTTGTTCCCGATTACTCCCCATTATGCTTGCAAGAGTGTGGCAGACCTGGCTCCATGTGGTGGGAGTGGCCATCTGTGTATACCTTTTGGAAGGCGGTATCCCAACTTATATCAGAAGGGTTTCAAACCCTCAAGCATTATGACTAATTGGTTTGGACGTTATTCGTGAACCAGATAGATTGTTGATAAGTAGCATTATTCTGGGTACTTGTCTATTCATTGCCAGATCTTGGAGGGTTAGTGCCCCTGACAACAAAGGAACTACAGACTTTACTCCAGTTTGACCACACTGTGGAGATTATGACCCATAAAAGACTGCACCCCTCAAAGCCTCCCCCCCTTCATTGGGACATATGGTGAGAATTCACCTCTAGAGTGTCTTGCTAGATACTACGCAGGCACATAACGGTTCTCTTCACATTACTTCACTGCAGCACATTCTCTATTACCATAGTGTAGAATTTTTTTCTTTTGTTTATTGTGTTTTGCAATATGTTATACTGGTTGATTGTAACTCTCATAAACAAACAATGCATTGGACAATTGACTATTCAAGTGAAGTACTCTTTGAAAACATTAAACTTTTTTCTTTAACTAGGCCATTACCTGCTGGAGTTACTCCCCAGCTCCCCACTTCTGCAGTGCTTAAAATTGCAAGTGTGTACAGGTACATCCTTTCAGAAAAGGAGGGCCACTATTCGGATGTCTATACCCAATGGGTGGCCAAGTAGTGGTTAAAGAGGTTTTCCTAGGAGTAGTAATTTACTTAACTGATCCTGGGGATTGTTGGTGACAGACCTGAGGTTACCAGTGGTGTCACAACCCCCGTAATGTAATGGGAGTAGAATTTCTCCCCCCAAGTCACTGCACCCCCTTTCTTGCTTGCTCTCACAGGTATTCAATTACCTGTGCTATGGGGGCTGGCTGTCATAGCATGTGGAACATCAGATAGGCGTCCTGCAGCAAAAAGCACTGCGGGACAAACCATGGCAGCAACACTTTGCGGTTCTTCCCACAGTGCTTTACACAGAAAATTCACAGAGGTTTCCTTTGTGGACTTTTTGCTTCAATTATATCTATAGGGAAATTGCTGGAGTTTCCACAGGTATAATTGAAATGCTGCGATTAAAAAAACCACAAAGTTTTGGATATTGCTGCGTTTGCAGTGAATTTTTTAACCACAAAGTAGACATGGGATTTGCTAAAATCCCATCCACTTTGCTGTGACTGTGAAACGCTATGTTTTTTTCCGTTGTGTTTCCTCCATGTGAGGCCCTGGCCTAAATGTGGCAGCCGCTCAGAAGATCAGTGGCTGCCACAGTCATATAATACAGTGGAGACCTGGAGGTTATGTCAATGATTATACATTCAGTTAAGATGTGAGCCTTCCCTTATGAATGAGTTCTTTCCCTGACCTGCCCTGATTCTCAGCCAAGAATGTCACTTGTCTGCCCCTGTTTATTGTTTCAGCAATGCCTGGAGACAAGGCACACAGGAAACAAAAGAAGCCTGAAACAAAACAAAACAAAACAAAAAAAAAACACACAGCAGGAGAAGGGATAGACTGGAAAAGTGTGCCCGACAATCCCAGTGCTGAGGGGGCGAATTGTTCTCCACACTGAGCTGCAGAGCATGCAACATTATTAACTATGGATTCTCTGGCGGAGATCAAGCAAAGTGCATCAGAATTCTGCGTCTAATATGCTGAGTTTCACATTTATTACGGTAAGTATTTTGGACACCTTTTAAAAACTTTTCTAACTTTTGTGAGAAATGGATCATGAGAATTGGAAAAGGAGTGTGGTATACTGAGAAGATTTGTCAAATCAGACACTTTAATAAAACTGGCACAGTTTAAAACTGTTTAGACTAAAAATGCACTACAAACACAAAACTGGAACAGGCCAGATGGTTATCGACACTCAACATATCCAACTACAGGTTCAAGTATAAAAAATATATACCTTTATTAACACAATGTTAAAATTATATACATCAATATAGAGAAATACACATATACTGGACAGATGCAAAACACCGTATAAAACAGTACACATAGATGAATCTTAGTGAAATAGTATTGCACATATATATATATAGTAAGATGAACTACACCTGATGCAACCTCCACAAACAGTTTATTAAATAATCACACTACCCGAATGCGGCTAAACTACTCTCCTAGTATTGACTAAGCATGTATATAGTCATAATGTCCTGATTGCAGAAAGAACACTCTCCTTAATTCCACATAAAGTCAGAAAATGACCAATAATATGTATTTCCGAAGCAGGAACAGGGATAAACCCATGTTTACAACATATTGTCATCAGGGAGGCAGAGCCGCAGGTATAATGCACACATAATGTAAAATACAATAAGGATAGGTCTACATCAAGAAGAAATATGCCATCTTACCCATATAGAATCACTGTGATGTAAGGCAAGAACACCCAGTGTCTGTTTGTCAGCCCGACGCACGTTTCGGCACGCTAAGCCTTCTTCCGGGGGTCAAAACTTAGACACTGTGGGGGATATTCATCAAGACCAGCATGGCTTGATCTGGTGCAGGACGGCACTCTTAATTCATGATGAGGCAGCAATTAAGTTCCCTTGCGTCTAGGCACTTTCCTACAGTGTCCTTGTACCTAGGCTCTTTCCTACAGTGCCCTTGTGTCTAGGCACTTTCCTACAGTGCCCTTGTGTCTAGGCACTTTCCTACAGTGCCCTTGTGTCTAGGCTCTTTCCTACAGTGCCCTTGTACCTAGGCACTTTCCTACAGTGCCCTTGTACCTAGGCGCTTTCCTACAGTGCCCTTGTACCTAGGCTCTTTCCTACAGTGCCCTTGTACCTAGGCTCTTTCCTACAGTGCCCTTGTACCTAGGCTCTTTCCTACAGTGCCCTTGTACCTAGGCGCTTTCCTACAGTGCCCTTGTACCTAGGCGCTTTCCTACAGTGCCCTTGTACCTAGGCTCTTTCCTACAGTGCCCTTGTACCTAGGCTCTTTCCTACAGTGCCCTTGTACCTAGGCTCTTTCCTACAATGCCCTTGTACCTAGGCTCTTTCCTACAGTGCCCTTGTACCTAGGCTCTTTCCTACAGTGCCCTTGTACCTAGACGCTTTCCTACAGTGCCCTTGTACCTAGGCGCTTTCCTACAGTGTCCTTGTACCTAGGCTCTTTCCTACAGTGCCCTTGTACCTAGACGCTTTCCTACAGTGCCCTTGTACCTAGGCTTTTTCCTACAGTGCCCTTGTACCTAGACGCTTTCCTACAGTGCCCTTGTACCTAGGCGCTTTCCTACAGTGCCCTTGTACCTAGGCACTTTCCTACAGTGCCCTTGTACCTAGGCTCTTTCCTACAGTGCCCTTGTACCTAGGCTCTTTACTACAGTGCCCTTGTACCTAGGCTCTTTCCTACAGTGCCCTTGTACCTAGGCTCTTTCCTACAGTGCCCTTGTACCTAGGCTCTTTCCTACAGTGCCCTTGTACCTAGGCTCTTTACTACAGTGCCCTTGTACCTAGGCTCTTTCCTACAGTGCCCTTGTACCTAGGCTCTTTCCTACAGTGCCCTTGTACCTAGGCGCTTTCCTACAGTGCCCTTGTACCTAGGCGTTTTTCTACAGTGCCCTTGTACCTAGGCGCTTTCCTACAGTGCCCTTGTACCTAGGCGCTTTCCTACAATGCCCTTGTACCTAGGCACTTTCCTACAGTGCCCTTGTGTCTAGGCACTTTCCTACAGTGCCCTTGTGTCTAGGCACTTTCCTACAGTACCCTTGTGTCTAGGCACTTTCCTACAGTGCCCTTGTACCTAGGCACTTTCCTACAGTGCCCTTGTACCTAGGCACTTTCCTACAGTGCCCTTGTACCTAGGCGCTTTCCTACAGTGCCCTTGTACCTAGGCGCTTTCCTACAGTGCCCTTGTACCTAGGCACTTTCCTACAGTGCCCTTTAACCTAGGCACTTTCCTACAGTGCCCTTTAACCTAGGCGCTTTCCTACAGTGCTACAGTGCCCTTGTGCCTAGGCGTTTTCCTGCAGTGCCTTTTTAGCTAGGCACTTTCCTACAGTGCCCTTGTGTCTAGGCTCTTTCCTACAGTGCTATAGTGCCCTTGTGCCTAGGTGCAAATTTGCAGTAGTCCCTGGACAAATATAAAGTTCTTTAGACATGTTCAGTTGCACGCTGTATACACCAAATAGAGATTCTTCTTGCATCTTGCTGATTTGGTGGTACAGATTCATTGTTTTCGGCCAGACGTGTTCTATCTACACCGGATCCTCCCTATTGAGAATTATCAAATTAGACTTCACCTCAATAGGGTATATGTATTTGTTTCATCTTGGTTTGGAGTTTGAAGCCAGCGCCGGAAGAAAAGGGGAGAGAGGCCGTTCTAGACGAAGATGGAGACAGCGCTGGAGATTTCTCTCGGAGCATTGGGGACGCCCCCAGTGCTGTTTGAGTGCTGGGGACCGCCCCCAGTGCTGCGAGATAACTCATTTGCATACTGAAGAAAATCGGGGTTTCTACCGAACGGCGGCGCAGAGAAGACATCTAAAGGTAGGAGAAGAATAGCCTTTCTTAAGGCTATTCCTACGTGTTAGGAACAAAAAAAATAGCTTTTTAATGATTGAATCCCTTTAAGTATATATCTGGATGTCAAAATATTAACTCTAAATGAATGTGCTGCCAATTTTTTGAATTTATTAAAGCCAGATATTGAAATATTTTTTCAAATCTGTTTGCATTTTCCGATAGTTTTTTTTATTATATATATATATATATATATATATATATATATATATATATATACCGTATTTTTCGGACCATAAGACGCACTAAGGTTTTAGAGGAGGAAAATAGGGGAAAAAAAAATTTTAAGGAAAAAAAATTGGTGAAATATTTAATAACCTAATAATATAATATTTCACCAATGTAAATAGAACCGGGGGCTTTCGGACACAGGGATACCAAATGTGTATGTGTTTCACAGTAATGTTTTTGCTTTATATGTATTCTAGGGATATGGGGGTGATTTGAACATATCTATCTATCTATCTATCTATCTTATTTCTACCCATGTAATATCTCTAATATGTCTCTCTGCACCCCATATACTTCCCTCCTCCACGTTACATGATGTAGGTTAAGGTTTGCATGTTGCACAGGATGCTGGGACTTGTAGTACTTGGAGCAGCCCCCTCCATTGTTCCCACCCTATGCAGCCTATGTGCTGGGGTTACTCAGGGACAGTATATTGCATCTATCTATCTGTCTGTCTGTCTGTCTGTCTATCTAATCTCATCCATGGATGGAAAGAGACACCCTGCAGTGAAGCTATGCAAGAACAGAAAAAGGGGCGGGCCAGACGGGTGAAGGAGGCGTGGTTTCAAGCTTGCCGAGAAAACCACGCCTCCTCCTCCCATTTGGCCTGTGAAGGAGGCGTGGTTTCAAGCTTGCCGAGAAAACCACGCCTCCTCCTCCCTTCCCTGTCTGTGTGGCTTCATTGCACGAGCCAGATCTGAGAGGCAGTGAAGGAGGGGCGGGCCAGACGGGAGAAGGAGGCGTGGTTTTCTCGGCAAGCTTGAAACCACGCTTCCTTCACCTGTCTGGCCCGCCCCTACTTCCCTGCCTCTCATATCTCGCTCCTGCAAACATGCGACACAGACAGGGAAGGAGGGGCAGAGCAGGCAGGCACCGTGCTGCTCTCCTTTTGATTCTCATAGACAGGACACAGACGCTGCACACGCTGCATTCGGACTATAAGACGCACACACATTTTCCTCCCATATTGGGAGGAAAAAAAGTGCGTCTTATAGTCCGAAAAATACGGTATATATACAGTGGCGTAACTAGGAATGGCGGGGCCCCGTGGCGAACTTTTGACATGGCCCCCCCCCCAACTGACACCGAAGACCTCGACCGACCCCTCCTCCGCACTCTATTATGTCCCTTAGTGGCCCCTGCACACAGTATTATGTCCCTTAGTGGCCCCTGCACACAGTATTATGTCCCTTAGTGGCCCCTGCACACAGTATTATGTCCCTTAGTGGCCCCTGCACACAGTATTATGTCCCTTAGTGGCCCCTGCACACAGTATTATGTGCCTTAGTGGCCCCTCCAAACAGTATTATCCCCCATAGTGGCCCCTGCACACAGCATTATACCCCATAGTGGCCCCTGCACACAGTATTATCCCCTATAGTGTCCTCTGCACACAGTATTATAGCCCATAGTGGACACCCATAAACAATTATTATACTCTGGGGTCTTTTCAGACACCAGAGTATAATAATCAGAGACCTAGGGGAATAAAAATTTACTGTTTCTTACCTGTCCCCCGGCTCCTACGCTGTCTTCTCCACTGCCGTCCTTCTTCTATGACGTCAGACGTCACATGACCCGGGAAGCAGGCCGGGTTCATGTGACGTCAGACAACTAGGAAGGAGGCCTGGCAGGATCGTGGAGAGGTAAGTAACAGTGTTTTTTACGTTCCCTCCGATCATTATACTCGGGGGTCTTTGCAGATAGTATTTGTGGGGCCCGCGGTGTCACTTACCGATCCTGGCCCAGGCAGTCTGCAAAGACCCCCGAGTATAATGATAGTATTTGTGGGGCCCGCGGTGTCACTTAC
The DNA here is from genome assembly GCF_031893055.1 of Leptodactylus fuscus. Lineage (NCBI taxonomy): Eukaryota > Metazoa > Chordata > Amphibia > Anura > Leptodactylidae > Leptodactylus > Leptodactylus fuscus. The sequence continues at coordinate 194,856,376 of NC_134265.1, forward strand.
TGGCCCAGCCAGGATCGGCAAGTAAATAGGGCCTATTAAAAAAAAAAAAAAAAGGCCTATTAAAAAAAAAACAAAAAAAACACCTGCGGTAGTTACACGACTATATATATATATATATATATATACACACACACATATATACACACATATATGTTTATGGGCGCTGTTGTCTTGCCTGATCTATAGGAGACTTTTTTTTTTTTTTTTTTTTTTTTTTTTTAGGAATGCTCTGTATAAAGAGGGGGAGTAGATAAACTGTAACATCATCTATTGTCAGTATTGGATGCAATATCTGTCAATGGGTTTATCTATAGAAGTATTATCTTCTGTTGTAATCCATACTACCTGAGGCCTTGATCACATCTGCATTGGTAATCCGTTCAGGGAGTCCACAGGGAGACCCCCCCCCCTAATGGAAAGCACACAGACCCCATAGACCATAATGTGGTTTGTGTGCTTTCCGTACGGTTTCCGCACGAGTCATGTGGACAGGAAAGTAGATCAAGAACTACTTTTCTGTCCGCATGTTCCATGCGGAGACTGTGAAGAAAGCACATGGACCACATTAGTCTGTGGGCTTTCACTGCACACCACTTGCCAATGCGTTCGGTAGTCCGTTCGGGGGGGTTCCCCATGCGGACTTCCCTGAACGGATTACCGACGCAGATATGAAGAAGGCCCGACTGTCTCAGAAATTCAGGGTGGGTTCCAAAAAAAGGCGTGACCTCCCAGTTAGGCCAATCTCTCAGGCTGTCAGAGTAGCAAACACATTATATGTGACTTCTGCAATTTATGTGCAGGTTGCCTCAGAAAAGGGGGCATGATCAGCACTTTTATGGTTTGACAATGTCTCAATGTAGGTGTGACTTCAACTGATAATTGACCTTAGTGGTCAGAATAAAAATGTCAGTACTTCTTTTTTTAAAAAATATGTAGTTATTTGGAAAAATTTTAGAAAATGAAAAGAACAACAGTTTAACATAAAAACGGCTTAAAAAAGGGTAATTTTCTGGTGCTAAATTCCCCTTAAATATCCATCATAGCGAAGCTAATATTAGGGAACAGTAACAGTCTATAAGACATATAGTAGGACTGTTTGATTAACCATCAAATCCCAGTGATGTCCCTGAGGTACAAGGTTACACAGATACCTGAACAACAGGCAGGACAGCAGAGACATCCGTCCTCTTTGACCCCTGCCATTAGTCAAATTCCAAAATAAAGAATCCAAGAAAAGGAGAAAAACAAGATATACTTACACATACTATACACACCCAACAAAGTAAAGAGCGTCATTGTTTTATACAAGTAATTTTTGCCCTGTAGCAATATTTCAATGTAAAGCAGAATGCAGCAGCTCTTCTCCCCTTCAGTTTCAGAAATAGTCGCCAATTCTGACATTAACCGGAATTTACCAGTCTGTTTAAACTCGTCAGGATTGGAAGCTATTACTGGAATGGGAGGGTAAAAGAGCTGCTGCATTCCTATATACAACACTGGCAAAGCACAATAATTATGTGTATATTAGACACATTCTCTATATTGTTTGCTATGTTGGATATTGACATGCTGATAAAGCCTACTGCTACCTTCCCGACATCTCTACAAACATGAACATTTAGAAGTCTGCATACTTGGAAGACTGGGAAAAGACAGGCCTTTAAAGGGATCCTATCACTCAGACATGATTTTTCTAAGTACCACGTTGGAATAGCCTTAAGAAAGGCTATTCGTTTCCTACCTTTCGTCATCTTCTCCGCACCGCCGTTCATCTACAATCCTGGTTCTTGTCGGTATGCTAATGATCCAGTGGTGAACCTAGCCTCTTTGTTGCCTGAGGCAGACGATCGAAGAACGCCCCCCCCCCCCATCTTTTGATCGTCCGCCTCAGACAGCGTGGGGGGACATTACAATAAATACAATGCAGTAATACGTACAGGAGACGTCTCCCCACATTTCCCGTCTCTTCCCTTTGGACCGCCATGACCGCTTCTGACTGTGAAGTGCTACGGTACCGGCACCGATAGCGCTTCACCCGGGGCACAGATCGTGAAAGTCGACAATGCGCTGAATTCAGCGCATGGTTAGCTTTCCAGCGGTATATAGAACTGCCTTTGCCCAAACCCATGAAAGGTCCTCTTTAACATCAGATCCCGGAGAGGTACGATGGCTCTTCACCGGGGCACAGATAGGGAAAGCTGACAGTGTGCTGATTCAGCGCACTGTTGGCTTTCCAGCGGTATATAAAACTGCCTGTGCCCAAACCCATGAAAGGTCCTCTTTAATCCTAGCAGGCTTTGGGCCTATATGGTAATATCCCAGACCACGTGACGTCTGGCCATTACCATATAGGCCCAAAGCCTACTAGGATTAACATCGGATCCCGCAGAGGTAAGTAACACTGTTTATTATGTTCCCTCACCTCCGCTGGGGCTCCGATTATTATAATAATAGTTATAATAATAATAGCGGCAGTGGGATCGTGGCCTAGCCTGCGCCTATTCACTGCCGGCCTCCGTGGCCTATAGTACAAGGGGAAGTGGGGGCGGCACTGAGCAAGTCCAGGGAGGTTGGTAAATAGGCCGCAGGTAGTGGCCTATTATAAAACAAAGAAAATGCTATTATACTTACAGATCACGCTGCTGCTGCTGCTCTCGCTGCCTCCGTGATCCTCTTCTCTCGGCAGTCAGATGTCCGGGTATCAGCATAGGCAGCATGATGACCGCTCTCCTTGCGCTGGTTCAAAGAAAAAAAAAAAAAAAATTCGCCTGGGCTGCCACCCCCTCTCATGCGCCGCCTGACCTCATTAGGGGTGCGGTGCTATAATGAGCTCTCTCGCAGCATTGGGGGCAGCCCCAGCGCTGCCTCCTCTTCTTCAGCAGCGTCCATCTTCCTCCTGTTCTTACGGCAGCAGGTTGTAACTTCTAAGGCCTCGGGCCTTGGGCGGAGCAATCTGCACATGCCCACAGGCCACAAGAAAATGGCTGCTTGCACAGTATTGGAAGAGAGCTCTCTCACAGCACTGGGGACGCTCCCAAAGCTGTCTGAGCGCTGGAGCCTGCCCCCAATGCTGTGAGAGAGCTCATTAGCATACCGACAAGAACCGGGATTGTAGGTGAATGGCGGCACAGAGAAGACGACGCAAGTTAGGAGACGTATAGCCTTTCTTAAGGCTATTTCGATGTGGTACTTAGAAAAAATCATGTCTGAGTTATAGGATCCCTTTAAAGGGAATGTGTAGTCTGCAAACAGCCTCTAGTTTAAATAAAGTCCTTAGTTTAAACATATTTTAAAAGATTTTTGTGGGTTTTTTTCTGAGGCAAAATCCTGAAATCTTCCAGTTTTCACACTGGCCACCGAGCCTCATAATACTTTTGCTCCTGTTCTGTACAGATCACATTTCAGCAGCCATCCCATTAACATCACAGGAAGGACTACTTTCAAAGATAACACCAATAAATTCAGATAATACTAGATCAAACCATTGATCATAGATGAAGGTAACTGCTCACTCTACTCACTGCATGGGTCACGGATCGCTTTCACATAGATGGGTCATTCCAAGCTTATAGATTCCTATGTGCATTTGTAAAGCATACAGTGTCTTTGAATAAGATGAGCAATGACGTACAAAAATATCATTTAAAACAACAACCAGAAAACAAAACATTGAAAAAGCAGTATGTTACAGTATATTCCTGAGAATCCTTTAAGGCAGTAACTTATCTCTCAGCTTGACAAAAGAACAAGACGTTACAAACGTTACATACCAAAAAATAGGGCTCTGTCCTTGTTCTCGAACTACGTAGTATTCTTTGTCCTGTGGTAGAATTTTTGTCAAGCCAAAGTCTCCGATTTTAACATGGTTTGGACTCTCTACAAGAATATTCCTACTAGCGAGATCACGATGAAGATATCTTTGAGATCCCAAGTACAACATGCCCTGAAATACAGATAATGTAATACAGTTGGTGACTATTAACACAATAAAAATACAAATTACATTCAAATTAAAAATGGGTCCTAGTAAAATTCTATCAGACACCTTACATCCCACAGATCCCTACAGTCCCAAATCTGTTTACATTCTGAGTTTTCTACCATTATAATAAAATATATATATAAATCTAAAATAAAAATAAATATAAAATAATATAATATATTAATATGCATTTGTTGTCCATTCCACTATTTTCTATTGAATTGATATCTGCACATGTACTAATGAGTTCTATACTTTGCAAATAGAGGACATGGCCACAAATGCATTTCTACACATAACAATCCCAAACAGAAATCAATATATCTTTCTATTTCATTTTCTATTTGGGTTAGTTTGTAAATGCATTTCTTGCCTACGAACATATTTTGACCAAGTAATGTAATCATTGTAAATATGTACATCGATATACACACATACTATCCATATGCCATGCACACATAAATATACCTAAATACTGTACTTATATTCACAAACCTCACTATACATATACATATAAACAAAGGCCAAACACTTGCATACATAAATGTCTTTACTTTCTGTAGGAAAGCATGATCTATGCAGCCAGGAGTCTACCTGGAGTAAGTTAGATGGAGCACAAAATTGGCATGTACACTAGGAGCTAGGAGTTGCAGCATTTAAGGCTTTTTCACATTGGGAAGCCATATAATAAGTGTGTTGGCGTCGATGATCCGCCTGCTCCAGCGTTTCGGCAGCTGTTAGAGCTGGCCTGCTGCTGAACTCATTCCTCGTACTGTGCTTGTTCCAGCATCTCAGCAGCTTGCTGGGACACCATATAATGAGAGTGTTTTTGGTGCCGATGATCCCCGTCAGCTCCGCTTGAGGAGAACTCTGTTGAATTATGGCTACATTAATATTTTTTGTTGTTTCAGAATTTTGCAAAAAATTTGATGTTTTTCCTGGCATGTTTAAAAGTAGCAAACTGCCAATTTAGATTAAAGGTGTTTTCCCGTCCAGTGTGTCAGCATGTTGCCTGGAGCTGATCAGATAATATGCAAGTGCATGTACACAATCAACTGAGGGTTAGCTAAGTGTTAACATAGCTTCTGATAAAGCCAGGTCTGTTATCTCTCTGTGATAAGCTGCTGCAAGAGCAGTGTAACATAGTATGGGAACATAAATGCATAACAGTCATGAAGCCATGTCATTTACTGGGGTAAAAAGTAGCTTATGTTTTAATCAAGGTTACAAACTATCTATGTGCCAAAGTTCATTCAAATCCATTCAGCCGTTTTTGTGTGATTGAGGAATAAACAAACACACAAACTTTCACATTTATAATATTAGTAGGAGGATTGTAATAGACAGCTGTCAGCGCCAGGTAAATGGCAATATGGCTACTCCCCGTAGGTTCCACTTGTTGTCTCCGGCCTGCGCTCCCCAATCTGTCACCCAGACACCAACCTTCTGTGTCTTCTAAAGCCACCCACCGGTGATGATGGTCAAAAGAACACTCCTCAGTTCATTGATACTTATTTTACTGAGATAGAAGTCATAAACACTGGAGATGAGCGAGTACTGTTCGGATCAGCCGATCCGAACAGCACGCTCTATAGAAATGAATGGATGCACCTGGTACTTCCGCTTTGACGGCGGCCGGCCGTTTAACCCCCCGCGTGCTGGCTACGTCCATTCATTTCTATGCGAGCGTGCTGTTCGGATCGGCTGATCCGAACAGTACTCGCTCATCTCTAATTAACACAGTAAATTAAATAGATGTGGAATTGAGTTGGCAGTTTGAAGATGCAGTTGAGTGATAGGCATGCTTCCACTAATGCAGGGGATAAACTGCCTGCCACCAGGGGACCCATTCTCCCACTCATGCGGGCCTCTAATGCATATCGGCATGAGGAACCAATTGGCGTCTTTCTGGCTGAGAAGCACCTCTACTCCACAAGTTGTCCAACAGTCTTCCAAGTTTGTCACAACTCAAGCTCTCCTCCTCCTCTCCAAATAGCCCCTCTCTCAAGCTGTCCTCCAAGCCAGCCCAATCACTCAGAATGTGGGAACAGGACTTTTTATATGGGTTCTTACTTGCCCAGGCTAACCTGGACAATGCTTGACGTGAATGGGTCTCATCATGAGGGGGCGGGGAAGTAATAATCAACTTTTCCCATGGGGAAATATCAGTCCATCTTCTATGGTGTCAGCATGCAATACAGATACCAGAGACACACTAGAAAACTGACCACACAATGAACCCCACCATTTAACATGACATAGATATTACGCAATACATGATAAAATTACAACATTTCACAATACACAGTATAACAATAACCAACCTCCTGCACTACATGACACTGACACTGTGTGCGCTATCTAGGCTTTTCCCATGCACTGAGTCAATGGTTCAAGGTATGCATCTGTACTACCATACAATATAATATTGCATGATCCACAACTCTTTGTTGATTGAGAGCAGAGAAGGAAGCCCAAGATAGTAGTACACAGCATACTCTAGCCCCACTGGACCCATTACTGATTGGCATAGAGGTCATAGCCAAACTAAGAGTGAAGGGCCTATTAGACTGACTGATACTCAATGCAATGATCAACAAATAGTTCTCTTAGCAATGAAACGGACCCTGTCTAATAGAAATGCCGATCAGCAGACTAGCAGGTAAAGCAGGTTTTAAGTTGCCGATTACTGGCACCATATCAGCTTTGTAATGAGGAAGTGCTGCCAATAAATCATGTAGCTGAATGGAGTGATCGCAGCAGAGAACATTCCTCCACACTACAGTTTGCAAGACCGATTCAAACAAGTACTGATCAATGTGTTTCTCACTGATCGGCACTCCGGGGGTCTGACATCTGGCGGACTAATACAGCCTTGAATCTACATGGCTTATATCCTGCTAAACGTTACAGAGGCCTCAGGAGGCAGTAGAGCATCTAGCATAGTCCAGAGAAACCCATGGAACAAAGGACTCCAATAAACAGCAGCTCAGGGGGCCTTCACACTACCGTCTGTGTCCGACAGCTAGTGTCCGATGCTAGTGTCCGTGCTGTCCGATTTTTCAAGCGGAAAGCAAAACCCTACATGTAGGAATTTGCTGTCCGCTTGAAAAATCGGACATCTGTGTGAACGGACACGGACTATAAAAGAATGCGCCCAACGTCCCATTAAATCAATGCAAAATGTAATGGACACAGCTAGTGACCGATGCTAATGTCCGCACAAGATTTTGCACGGACATTAGCATCGGACACTAGCTGTCGGACACCAACGGTAGTGTGAACGCTCCCTTACTGAGGCATTTATGTTTTCAGTTATGTTTGGTGAAGGTTCCAAAGAAGAAATAACAATTTACGTTAAATTAGACAAAAGAAGACGTTAGATATCAGACCTTTTATGGAGAATTATTCTGTGTGTTGCCAAGCATGGCCTAACATATAGAGGAGGCACAGGTATACTGGGTGGGGTGAAAAGGGATATGTCAGGCACCGCCCAACTCCTCTAATTTGAGGTGAGGAGAAAGTAGTCGCTCAGGGCTACAGTGTGATTTCCTTGTACTCAGTTAACACTTTGCGTGCCGAGAGATATTCTTTGAGGTTTTAAGGTGTCAGGCTAGGTTCACACCTGTGCCCAGTCTCCGTTCAGGGGTTTCTGTCCCTGAATCCAATTAAGAAATCTGGAGAGGAAAGCCCTGCAAGCAGGACTTTTCTATGTGCATTTTTCTGCCTTTTTTTCGGGTGGAAACTGGTCCGAAACTCATTGGACCCATTATAGTTTATGGGGTCTGCAAGTTTCCGTGAGTAACCACTTTTTTAGGCTAAGGCCCCACTTTGCGGAAGCGCAGCTTTTTATTATAACATTCTTATACTTCTACCTTCTTCTCTTTCCACTCCTTACCTTTAGCTCAAAAAACTGCACTAAAATCTGCAACATAAAAAGCTGCGTTTCCGCAAAGTGGGGCTTTAGCCGTAAGCAGATTAGTTTTTCGTGGGTGTGGGGTCCCCAAGCGGACCCCATGAACAGAAACCTGAATGCAGGTGTTACCCTAGGGTCATTGTGTTTCCAAGTATTATATTGTGTTTAGTGCAAATGCTTTAATTAAAAACCTTGTGATTCATAAACAAATCATTTCCTTGTCACATTTACTGAGCCCAACCCAAGTAATGACAGGGAGTGAGAGATCTGGTAGCAAACATGACATTTAAATAATCATCCTTAAGGGCATGAGAAATTTCCCCAGAGAGTTTCCTTATGCAGTTGTACGAGTTGCTTACATCATGCTATTTTTACATTTGATGTATGTTCCAGGAAACTTCCTGGTGCAAATGACAAATGAAGTCATATAGAATGATATATATTTTACTGTAGAATAAATCTGTGCACCTCACAAAAAAAATATGTTAGACTGTATGGAAGAAAGGATAATGTATGCCACTATATGTCAATATAGTGTCATATATTGGAGTCTTCTATCAAACATATACATTGAGAAATCCTTTTTACATACTCCTCTGATGGAAGACTGAAACATAATCTGAACAGGTGGAATGTATCACCATTTTTATTTATTAAAACCAGAAATAAGAAATATATCTAATCTGTAGATTTTTATTCCATTTTCTCCACATGATTATGGGGCTGCCATCTTGCCTGTGCTTCTCCTCTGCTTTCTTAACAGCAATTTAGTGATTTTTACAGTGGTCTCGTATTACAGCAGTGAAGGCCTCTGTAGGCCAGAAGCAGGGAAAGGGAAATATGAGAAGTGGAGCGGATAGAGGTAATGAGTGGTATCTTGGTAGTGGGAAGAGTTTGTCTAGAGGTGTAGAGAAGTGGTAGGATGCGCGTTGGACAGTGGTCACAAGATCAAGGGACAGATGAGGAAGAGGGATATTTGGGGCGGTTGGGGGCAGCCTGCTGGGGCCCGACTCGTGTCAAGCTTCTGGGGATGCAGGTAACATCACCTGGCGTTTTTGAGTGCGGATCATAGGTCTAGGTTCTTCCAGGGAGACCACACTTTTTCAAATTTGTCATGTCGCCTGTTTTTCCAACTGGAGAGCTCCTCAAATCGCATAATTTGGTTGACTTTCGCGATCCATTCAATTTTTGAGGGTGGCAAGGGATCTAGCCATTTGCATGGAATGAGCGAGTTAGCTGCCGCAATTAAATGGGAGACTAGGTTTTTCCTAGATGGTTCATAGTCTGGAGTCTTCAGAGAAAGAATTACCATTTCTGGGGTAAGGGCGAAGGTCAAGGAGGTGCATTGCCTAATTACATCTTGAACATCATTCCAAAATTTTAAAAGAACAGGGCACTGCCACCAAATGTGTAGCAAGGAGCCCACGGAAGTCTGGCATCTCCAGCAGTTGTCAGTGTTTGAAAGTTTCATACGGGGAAGCCTTTGGGGGGTATGGTACCACCTAGTGAGAAGCTTATAATGACCTTCTTGAAGGCGTACACAGGGGGAGAAGCCTTGAGAATGACTGAGGATTTGTGCTCTTTGTTCATCCGTTAAGGATATTTTAAGATCAATTTCCCAGGAGGTCAGGAATGTCGGTTTAGATGGGACAGTCGGGTTCACATACTTAGCCAGTACAAATGAAGTTTTACGCAGAAGTTTATTAGCTGCCGCCAATGTCCTTTCAAAGGGGGTATAGTTTGTCCTGATTATATGTGAGCCGAACCATGCGCTAGTGATCTTCGAAAGATGGGCTCGGTGTAGGAAAGAGAGGGATTCTGTTCCCATCAGTGTCTCAATTTTGTGTGGGTCAAAGTTGCCAGAGTCTGATAGAACTTCAGATACACTGTAGCGACACAATTTTTTCCATATATTTGGGGGTTCATTTCTGTTCCTGTCCTGCCAGTAAGGGAGGATCCCTAAGGGCGTTAGAGGGGAGATGTCTGGTGCTAGGGAATCTCTAAGTGAACTCCAGGTTTCTGATGCACCCAATAACAACTGGTCCACATCTTTAGTTTTGTGACCTGGAGTCATGTGAAGCCAAAGGTGAGACAGTGCTTGAGGGCCAAAAGTGGAAAGAAAAAGTGAGTGGATAGTGGGGTTTGTTGTGGGGGTCGCCATTTCCATCCAGCGCTTAAGCTGGACTGCTTTATAATACTCTGTAACATTTGGTAAACCTATACCTCCAGAGGACTGTTTCTTCATAAGGAGCGTAATGGGTAGGCGCGGGCGTTTGGATTTCCAAAGGAAGGTTGTAAATATGGATTTCATGGAGCGGAAGAAAGAGGTGGGGAGACGTATGGGGAGCATGTGAAGACGGTATAATATTGTGGGTAAGGCATAGGTTCGTATCAAGCTACGACGTCCGAACCAGGAGAACGGGAGAGAAGCATATTTAGCCAGCTTGGTTTTAATAGAGGACAGGAGGGGTTCAAAATTTTCTTGGTACAATTTGGAGGGGTCAGCTGTGAGTTTGATACCCAGGTATTTGATCGCGCCATTTGTCCATTTGAGGGGAGAAAGTCGTTTAAGCCGGTCCAGGCGATTTCGGGGTATGTTAATATTTAGGACTTCGGACTTGTCTAAGTTGGTTTTGTATCCAGAGATTTGTCCATATAGTGACAGTAAGTTCAGTATTGTGGGGAGTCCCGTTTCAGGTTTGGTGAGCAAGAATAGTACGTCATCCGTGAATGCGGCAGAATGTAGGGTGATACTTCCTATTTTAAGTCCTACGATTTCTGGATGGAGCCGTACCGCTTGTAGCAGAGGTTCCAGGGTGAGAATAAATAGGGAGGGGGAAAGCGGGCAGCCCTGTCTGATGCCGTTGTGTATATCAAAGCTAGGTGAGAGGGTGTTGTTAATTTTGAGACGCGCATGTGGTTGGTCGTAGAGAGTAAAAATTGCGGAAATGAATTGGGGGGGGGGGGGGGAGTTAAATTTCTGGAGGACCGATTTCATGAATGCCCAATTTACTCTATCAAATGCTTTTTCCGCGTCTAGCCCCATGAGGGCTAGCGCGGTATCTGTTTTCTTGGCATAGGAAATGGCGTGCGGTAAGCGGTGGGAGTTAGCCTTTCCCTCCCTTCCCAGAACAAACCCAGACTGCTCCGAGTCAATGAGGGTGGGGATCAAACGTTTGATCCTCAGGGCTAAGATTTTTGCCCATATTTTTATATCAAGGTTGAGAAGAGATATCGGCCGATAGCTACCACAGTCTAGTGGGTCCTTGCCTTCCTTTGGAAGGAGTGTGATGTGGGCTTCCTGGGCTTGTCTGGGAAGGGATGATCCCCCCCATGAGGGCGTTACACATGTTTGCAAGATGAGGGACTAGTTCGGATTGGAACACTTTATAGTATTGTAGTGGTAGCCCGTCTGGGCCTGGACTTTTGCCTGTGGGAAAAGATAGAATGGTGTCCTTGATTTCTTGATGGGAGACAGGATCAGCGAGTGAAAGGGCTTCAGTGGGTGATACGGATGAAAGGGAGATCTGGTCTAAAAATGTGGCCGTCAATGTTTCTCTGTCCTCTCTAAAGGTGGAAGTGTCTGTATTATCTAGGTTGTATAGCCCCGAGTAATAGGAGACAAAGGCTGAGGTTATGTCTGGAGTGGAAGAGCAAGATTTGCCTGTTTTGTTTTTAATACTAGAGATAAAGCATCTGGATTTGCGTTTGTGTAACATGGAGGTCATTAATTTGCCCGCCTTGTCTCCATGTGCATAGAGTTTGTGCTGGAAATGTAAGTAATGTTTGGCTGCACGAGTGTTGAGCATGTCCTTAAGCTTCTCTCTAAGTTTCCTCAATTCCTCCTGGAATGGAATTTTTTTTGCTAACCTTTCTGATTCTCTCTATTCTTGCTATGTCTTTCAACAGTTTGTCAAGAGCTGCCTGGGAATCTTTTTTGAGTTTAGATGCTAGCGAAATAAACGTACCTCTGATCACTGTCTTGTGTGCTTCCCACACTATAGTTGGGCACATGTCGTTTGTCGCATTTAGTGCAAAGTATTCTTTGAGTTGGGAGCTAATTTGTGCAACTAGGTCTGGCTTATCAATAAGCATCTCATTTAACCTCCAGCAAAAATCTTGCTTGGGCAATTGCTTAAGTGAGATAGATGCCCAGACTGGAGCATGATCTGAAACTGTGATATTCTCAATGCGCGATTTTGATGAGAAAGGTAGCAACGATTTTGACACAAAGATATAGTCTAACCTCTGATATGACTGCCTGGGGTTAGAAAAAAATGAGTAGTCTTTGGTTGACGGATTGAGGAAGCGCCAGACATCACAAAGATTGAGATCGTGAAAGGTCTGAAGTAGTTTTCCCAGAGAGTTTTGGGCTGTGCTAGAAGCCCCAGTGGAGGAGCCCATGGATGGGTTGAGAGTTAGGTTGAGATCCCCTGCTAGGACAATTTGGCCCTCCGCAAACATTTCTACTTTCGTGAGAGCTTCAATGATCCAATGTACCTGGCGCCTATTCGGGGCATAGACATTTACAAAAGTATACATGCAGGAGGCTATTTTGCCTTTGACCATTAGGAGTCTGCCATCAGGTTCTTTGTAAATTTGAGAGCATATAAAGGGTACAGAATAGTGCAAAAGAATGGATACTCCAGCTACTTTTTTGGTGGGGTCAGCTGAGTGGTATGATAGGGGGTATGTGTTAGGTAGCAGTTTAGGGATTTTGTCCCACCTGAAATGAGTCTCCTGTAAGAAAAGTACCTGGGATCCGAGTTTTTTGGTGACTGTAAATATTTGAGACCTTTTGTTTGGGGAATTGAGGCCTTGCGTATTAAACAATGTAAAAATTAGATCTGCCATAATGCTGACTTAAAGGTTTGGCTGTGCCTGGTGGTAGATCCGAGGCGTGCCCCAGCAGGCCAAAATATAAGGAAGAGGAACTTAGTAGAGGTGGTACAGGAGAGGAGAATAGAGAGAAATAGACAGACAGGTGAGAGAGCTGGGTGGCGAGAAGTGGGTAGGGAAATGAGCAGTGTCAATATGGAAAAGGAGAGAAGGGCAAAAACAAGATGGTACGGAACTGGTGGTGGGTTCGTTCACAAAGGGAACTGTGAAGTGACAAAATTAGCGTTACCGTAGAACAGTCGCAAGAATATTCACCTAGAGCAAGTGAAATCACTTGAGGAGAGAGTGCAAGGGGGTGAGTCGACGACAGAGCCTGTTGTACGTCCACTCAGTGAAGTGCTGAAATCCTATGGGATACAGCGTGATCGGGGTACGGGTTACAATTGCCTAATCGGATTGGCCTTAACCCAGGTTCTCTGACAAACATATGACAAGATAAAGATACCCATGTAAAAGGGAGTATTATGAGAAGATTGATAAGGAGTAAGTTCCGGAAGGGAAAGAGGATAGGAGCAGTGTTGAGAGGTAAGTATTGCAATGGTCAGAGTGTATGGCAAATATAGACGCGGTGAAAAAAGGTTATTCAGAGGAACATTTAAATGCTGAAGAAACAGACATTAACATTTGTATCAAGACAGTGAGACATGCAAAAAGTAACAGGTCGAATGATTGTGCTGCATTAACAATCTAAAAGGCACATAAACTGGGGTGGACCCCGTAGGAAATATAGGAACTAAGCTAAACAATTAAAGGGGTTGTCCCATCACAAGGATCCTATCTATACTGCTTGTTAATGTGGATGTAAGACTTTTCCTAAATACACTGCTTCAGCAAAACTGCTTTGTTTGTCCACTATCTTACTTTATTCAATTTTTTGTGGCCACAGCCCTGACTTAGCTGCTCCTGAGTCAAATGATGTATCTGCCTGCTCTCAGGGGGGAGGGAGGAGGGGCTAAGTGCACGGGAGCCAGCCTGTGTATCTAGCTAATCCTGTGTCTGCACCATGTGACCTAGGTCCTGCACTCAGATAGAGGAGCTGCTTTCATTTCTTCTGTTCTCCCAGTTATCAGGCTAGCTAATTCAATTGTGTTCATTATGGAAGAGACAGGCAGTCTCTGTATGTAACACAGAATGGAGTTGCTGCTGCCTGTACTTCATAGTCCAATGTGGGTGGGCGGAGCTACACGCGAATTTGGGGGCGGAGCTAAACGGCAGGTTGCATGTGAAACCCCGCCCACCAAATGATGCAAGAAACCAGGAAGAAAGAAGATTTTACAAGAGTGAAGACTGCTGAGTATGTGAGGTGGGAATACCCCTTTAACTTGAAACCGAAATTAAAACTATATCGTGTGACTCCATTTCACTATTAATTCTTGTCTAATAGGGTGCATAGGACCAAGGGAATCAAATTATATCAGGTGTAGCCCTAGGTGGCAGTAGTGTATCACTTCAGACATTCATCATGGTGGGCGCTCAGGTGCTGCACGTCTGAAGTGAGAAACGGAGACAATGGTGGTTCACAATTGCAGTTAAGGGGGGGGGGGGAGATAGGAAGCCAGGAGCAGGACAAGATAGTATGAAGGAGGGAGGGAGGGAGAGGGAGGAGGAGGGAGGGAGAGGGAGGAGGGGGGGGGATGGGGGCGAAGGGAGGGGGAGCCGGTCGGTGGAAAAATAGGGGGGGAAGACTCAAAGGAGTGAAGCACTGTACAAAATAGAGATACATTTCTTTCTGAACAGTCTGGTAGCATTTAGAATCCCCTAGAAGGGCCTAGGCCCCCACCGCCACCCGGCGCCACCGGACCCAGGGCATGCCGCCCAGGGCCCGGAGGCACCGGGCAGGGGCAAGAGCCCACAATAACACAATGCAAGCATAACAGTAAAATATCATAGATAATGGTGTCCGAGGACAGCCTCCATCAGGCGACAATGTGAGACCAGGCCCAACGCCTCCAGGGAGATTAGCTGGAGTATAGTTGTGGGGTTAGAGGGTGTTGAGTAGAGTGGAGGAGGGCTATGACCCTATTTTTCAAACAAGAGGAGCAGTTCTGATGGGGAAATGGGATGGGGGGCAGGGGGAAGGGAGGACAGGAGTGAGTCCCGATACTAAGGGAGGTATGGTAAGGGTATTGGGGTCAGGTGATAAGGATGTGGACTGAGATGGTAAAATTGAACAAACAGAAGATCGAACGTTATCTGCTCAGGGGAGAAGGGGGGGGCAAGAACTCACATGTCCGATTTTCATTAATGTCCCAAGGTGTATGAATCCTGAATAAAGCCTTTCAGTCAGCATCTGATAAGCCTTGCTTATCTAGTAAGCGCTTAGCTCTCGGTGACTTGTTCATCTGCCTTCTGAAGAGGGAGGGATCAGGTAGTCCTGGAAGAGAGGTGATGTCTTCAGGCACAGGCAGCCAGGACGATATAGGTATCGGAGGTACATCCAAAACATTCCAGACTGTCTCTAAGTCGTCCGGGGTGCGTACTACTAGTCGCTTCCCCTGTTTCAGGATGGCTATGCCAAAAGGGAAGAGCCACGCATAGGGGATGCCTTTATCTTTCAGGACTTCCAACAGAGGCCGCAGGGCTCTCCGTTTGGCTAGCGTGGAAGGAGCGATGTCCTGGAACAGGTGGACTTCATGTTGCTCGTAGAGGAGCGGTTGTTTATCCCTGGCGGCAGTAAGAATTGCTGTGGTGTCCACGGTCGACATAAGTCCACAAATAATGTCCCTGGGAGGTTCACCTTCCTTGGGCTTAGGTCGCACCGCTCTGTGAATCCGTTCGATCTGGACGGCTGCGGCTTTATCAGGTCCCAGGAGGGTGGAGAAAATGGCCCCAGCAACCTCTCTTAGCGATTCAGGAAGGTAGGATTCAGGTAATCCTTTAAGTCGCAAGTTGCGTCTACGGTTCCTGTTCTCCAGGTCTTCAATAAGATCATATGTCCTATTCAAGTGGTTGTGGTGGAGGGATAAAAATTGAGTAGAGGAGGCAGCGTGGTCCGTTATGGAAGCGGAAGTCTTCTCTAGCCTTTCCACCCTTTTACCCATGCTTCTCATGTCCGCTCTCATCTCACTTATTTCGGCGAGAACCGGAGCAATAGTCAGGACTTTCTTGAGGTAAGCTCTGGATATTGGGAGAGCATCCCCTCTGTCCTGGCTTGTTGTACTCTCGGCGTCCGAGTCCTCCATGGCGTCCTCTGTTCTCGTGTCGGCCGGCGCCATCTTGCACGCCCTTGCCGGTGACTGCTGTGATTTTTTCCTGAAGAATTTATGTACCTCCGAGGGAGGTTGTTTGTTTGTGGGGGTTCCAGGAGGGCCCCCAGATCTTTCCCTACCGTTTTTTCCCATTTTAGGAGGGTTAGGCTTCTGAAGAACCCGGGTTTCGGCACTGTTAAGGAAGGAGCTGCAGGCTCAGCAGTCCATCCACCATGACGGTTAGGCTCCGCCCCCCGTCTAAGGGAGAGTTGTGCAGAGAGGGGTAAGCTTTGATTTAGTCAATTGTCTGTAGTGGATGTAATAATGTGTTAATGGTGTTCTATAGAAGTGTTTTATCTTTTTTTTGTAACCCCCTCTGTCTTGTCTGTGATGTACTTCCAATGACTGCTACATAGAAAACCCCTACAAAATTGTCAGATGTATGTTTATTATTAGGTTTAGTGGCTAGAGTGAAAACGACAGAATTTTTTTTTTCTAAATAACCCATGGAAAATTAACTCTAAGGCTAAGGCCCCACGGGCCGTAATCGCAGCGCTAAAGCGCTGCGGAAAGAACCGCGGCGTGAACACACTGCGGTTCTTTCCGCAGCGCTTTCAACAGAAAGTTTGAGGATTTTTCTTTGCGGACTTTCTGTTACAATTATATCTATGGGAAAGCCGCCGACGTTTCCATAGATATAAATGACATGCTGAGATTTACAAAGCCGCAACGGCTTTGCAAATCACAACGTGTCCACTCTGCGATTTCGTCTGTAAAATTGGCATGGGATTCACATGAATCCCATCCCCTCCACTTCACTGTAAAATGCTGCGATTTTTCCCACAGCATCTCCACTGCGGGCAAATCGCGGCGTTTATGTTCTGTGGGGCCGGAGATGTAGCAGTGCTGGCCGTGCGCTGAGATAGGCTCATCTCCAGAGTAGCCAAGCTGAGCGTACGGCCAGCACTGCTTCATCTCCGGTATAGCAGTGCTGGCCGTGCGCTCAGATTGGCTCATCTCCAGAGTAGTCGAGCTGAGCGCACGGCCAGCACGGTTTCATCTCCAGTGTAGCAGTATTGGTCGTGCGCTCAGCTCGGCTCATCTCCGGAGTAGCCAAGCTGAGCGCATGGCCAGCACTGCTTCATCTCCAGTGTAGAAGTGCTGGCCTTGCGCTCAGATCGGCTCATCTTCAGAGTAGCCGAGCTGAACGCATGGCTAGCACTACTACATCTCTGGTGTAGCAGTGCTGGCCGTGCGCTCAGATTGGTTCATCTCCGGAGTAGCCGAGCTGAGCGCATGGCCAGCACTTCTACATCTCGGCATAGGAATGCATTGACCAGTGTTGATTGGCCGAATGCCATACAGAGTACAGCATTCGGCCAATCAACGCTGGTTCTGCCGGAGGAGGCGGAGTCTAAAATCGGTCCACAGCAGTCTCCATTCTGGTCCGATCTTAGACTCCGCCTCCTCACAGACGAGCCTCCGTCACCAGTGTTGATTGGCTGAATGCTGTACTCTGTATGACATTCGGCCAATCAACGCTGGTCAATGCATTCCTATGGGAAAAAGTCAGCTTGCGCATATCGTAAGCTGACAGGGATCCCGACGTAATACAGTGACTTGGGCATGTTAGATGCCCCCAGACATGCTTCCCCTGCTGTCCCAGTTGCATTCCAGAGGTGTTGGCATCATTTGCTGAGGTGTCATAGTGGACTTGGTGACCCTCCTGAATCGAATAGGGGTTTCCCCCTAAATGAGTATTTATTCCCCATAGGCTATAATGGGGTCTGAGATCTGCAATGGGATGTCAATGCCGAATAGCGTTTTGAACAGTGAATTGCTTCATATCTGTAAGGTCTTTCATGAATATCAACAATCTCAAGGTTACAAGTCCATCTCCAGAGGTCTTCTTTCTTTGTTCATGGTGCGCAACATAATCAAGAAGTTTACAATCCATGGCACTGTAGCCAATCTCTCTGGACATGGATAGAATTGAAAAATCGATGAAAGATTGTAACGCAGGATAGTCCGGATGGTGGATAAACAGCTCCAATAAAGTGCTAAAGAAATTCAAGCTGTCCTGCAGGCTCAGAGGGCATTAGTGTCAGTGTGAACATTTGAATAACATTAATGACAGGAGACTCAGGAGGATCCCACTACTGACACAGTAACAAACTGCAGTCTAGCTTTTTTTTTATGTCAAAGTGTATGTGAGTAAGCCAAAATTCTTCTGGGGAAATGTCTTGTGGACAGATGAGCCCAAAATATAGCTTTTTGGTAAATCACATCATTCTAGTGTTTACTAGGACTACAAAGAAAAGAACACAGTATCATGATGGAGGTTCAAAGGTGTTTAGGGGTTGTTTTGTTGGTTTGACTGTGTGTAATGTATCATGAAATCTCAAGATTACCAAAGAATTTTGGGTTGCAATTTAGGGCCCTAGATCATGGGTCTTCCATCAGGACAACTACCGGAAACTAACTTCAGAAAGCACCCAGAAATGGATGGAAAAAAAAAACTAGAGAGATCTGAAGTGGCCAGCAATGAGTCAGGATCTAAATCCCATTGAACACCTATGGAGAGATCTTAAAATTGCTGTTGGGAGAAGGAACCCTGCAAATATGAGAAACCTGGAGCAGTTTGCAATAGAAGAGTGGTCTAAAATTCCAGTTGAAAAGCCGTAATGAGAAGCTTGTTGATGGTTACAGGGTGAGTTTGATTTCAGTTATTTTCTCCAAAAGCTGAACAACCAAATATTAAGTTGAGGGCGCCAGTAATTTTGTCCGGCCCATTGTTGGATTTTTGAGTGGTTAGATAATTTTTCTTTTTTTGTGTTGTTCCAATAAACATAAGGGAAATAAACAGATGTATAACAAAACGTGTAATTGCAATAATTTTCTGGGAGAAATACTTCCTTTTCTGGAAAAAAATCAGGGTTGCCAACACTTACGGCCATGACTGTATATTTTTTAGGCCAAAGCTTATTACACACCTCTTATTGACAGCTAGGAGGCCATAGATTGAACCCTTGAAGTGAGGGGCTGAGGGAGTGGCAGGAGGAGTACCCCATTCCTTACCATCCAGATGTCATGAGCACTATTGATCACAGTATCTGAGGAGTTAATCTGCTGGAATTGGAGTATTTCCCAACAGCTAGCTCCAAGTCCTGGCTGTATAATACAGCTGGAAACCTGGAAGTGATATAACAGATACAGTTCCAGTGCTTGCTACTGATCCTCGCAGTACTATTAAAATGTTAAGCATTAAAGGAGTTGTCCAGACTAAACATAATTTGCTAATTAGGCCAGGGGGACGGCAAAAAAAGAAAAAAAAAAAAAAAAAACGATTCTGCAGCCCAGCTGCCTTTTTACTGTAGAATTTCTCACCGGATAGTGCTTCCCGGTTCCCTCAAACTGAGACCACAGATTGGCATCAGCCATTATGTGACTACTGAGGCCACCCAGCGGCCTCTGCAGTGTCAGGAGGGGAATCAGGGATGTCACAGGGAGTGACGTTCTTGGTTCCCTTCTTGAGGCCGCTGATTGGCTTCAGCAGTCCAGTGTGGCAAGTACTTCCACCAGAAGACAACAATGGAGCTGCAGGATTGGACCTTCCCTGACCTAATTAATAAATAAAATTTTAGCCTGGACAACCCCTTTAACTATACGCTCAGTGAGATATAATAGTATGCTGTAGAGCAGTAAGGGGCTAGAAAAGTTAATTAAAATATTAGTTATTGGTTTGTCATAAAACTGATAATTTTCTGGTGACACACTTCCTTCAATTGTTTTTAAAATGTTGTCTAGAATGGCTTGGTAAGTATGGCTATTTTTATGTCATTCTACCGGTATTACTCCAGTTTTGAGAAAAAGTACAATAGCACCATCTATGGGCGTAAATCCAGTATGCTATGTTTCCAGAAGTGACTCACAAATCACTCCAGACAAACCAGTACAGATGAGCAATTCTCTGAATACTCTGTTTTAATCTTCAGCATAGCTGTAGCATCCATAGTTGCTGGTAAAGTGTAAGAGGCTAAGCAGACTACTGAAGATTTATGAAAATTTACCCCCCCACAATAAAAAGTAAAGCAAAGCAGATTGGCAGTTATACCTAAGGAAACACTGTTGTTTTCCACATAGGTATAATAGCAGTGGCATAACTAAAGACTTATGGGCAGTCACAGACCAAAAGAGCCCCGTTGAGGATGCCTGAGACTGTCAGAGGCGAAAGGTTAAAAAAAATGATGGTTTGGCACTCTTTTATATTTTTATAGACCGGGTATTTTTTCTCTCTCTCTCTATATATATATAATTACTTTTTTTTGCATTTATTAGACCCCCCTAGGGGTCTTGAAGCCCAGGGAGTCTGATCACTAATGCAACGGGACGTAGGCACAGGAGCTTTCTCCCGTTGCCGGTGATCCCTGGCAAAGTGGCAGCGCCCATGCACCTCCTGTAAAATGGTGCCTTAGTCAGCAGGGGTCAGCAACCTTTTCTGAATCATCTGCCAAGTTTTTAAAAAGTCAAAGATGAAGCAGTGAACATGCCATGTAATAACTGTAAGGATTCCGACCCCTACATGAAAGTTATATAATGGACACCATTATGGATCTAGCAACCAATTCAATGGTTGATTACGCTTCCATTTCAATGTGATCCTCGTCTATGACTTTTTGGGTGTATACAACTTTTGGATGAACACAGAATTTAGCCAGATATGCAGTAAGCAACATTTGTGGGGCAGAGGATGCCTCTCACATAGCCCACTCTATTTTGCTGAAGAAGCCCATACAAATGTGTCCAGCCTTGTTGAAATGAATAAACACCCACTTTATCATGTTCAGCTGCCATATTATACTTTACTTATTTCAAGGTACCAATACTAATTGAATAGGCAATTGCTGCCCTCTAACTAGGCTTGTTCACATCTCGGACACTAGGATGCCATGCCTCATGCTTTCCCCCCTTCTATCTTGTTTAGAAGGTCCATGAGCGAGAAGGGTTACGTTGAGCAGCAGTGTTTTAAACATTAGAAAAAACCCCGTGCCGAGTAAATATGCCTGAAGTGCCAAGCTCAGCACAGGTGTCGGTGGTTGCTGACCCCTGACATAAAGAATAGACTTGTCTACTTCCTGCCCCATTCTCTTGTATCAGATGCTGAGAACATGTGTACCATGTGATGGGTGTTGGACCTCCACTGATCTGATATTGACAATATATCCTTAGAAAACCCATTTAACAACTAAACTGCTTGATCAGGGGGCATTTTAGAAATGTGCAGTAAGGCTGTACAAATTGGTTGATGGTCAGCTAAAAGTGACTGATCATGCCAAACACTGATCCTTTTGGTTAACTGGAGATCAAAAATATCTAACATAGCCGATTCTGTTCTCTCGTTGGCCATCACTGTATTTTCATGGCTGACAATCAACCCAAATTGTTCACTTCATCTTACAAGAATTTAATTAGGATGGCCAGGTTTAGCCCCCTTTGGCACTATCTACTAAGACAGAATACAGTATAATGTAAAGTATACATATACTTTTATTTTTCAATGAGATCAGTGACAGATACAACAACAACAGTCATCCATTTAACAGAAATGTCTTGGTGAACATATTAAAGCTAGAAAATCGGTGGAGAGAATAATCCTGCATAGAGGACTTTTCTGTCCGTTAGTTTCAGTATAAAAATGACGGGAACCCTACAGACCACATTATAGTCTATGGGATCCGCGGGTGAACTTTATAGGGATGTCAGCACAAATTACAATGAGCTACTTCTTATTCAGGACCGCTGCCCCTTTTTTGTTAAAATCTTCCAGGTTCCTTCACTTTAGGGTGCAGTGCTTAATCATCAGACAAGCACAGTACTGTTAGTACTGTGTGCTGAGGCAGACGAGAGAGATGTCAGTAAACTAGGTGGAGCCCAGCAGCAGTTAGCAGCAGCAGATAGTGAAGCCCACCGATGGAAAGCAATACCCCTGAAGCCCTTTCCTGCTCATTTGCATATGTATAAAAGGACAATTTTTTATAAAAATGGAGCAAAAGGAGGTATATGTCATAGCTAGACCCCAAAACATATCTCAGTTGAGACTAAGATGTAGAGCATCCTCATGTCCAGTAGAGAATGAGCTCAGTCATTCATGACAATGGAGGAACATCAGGGGCCACATGGTGGCTCAGTGGTTAGCACTTCAGCGCTGGAGTCCTGGTGTTCAAATCCCGCCAAGAGCCAAAAAAAAAAAAAAAACATCTGCAAGGAGTTTGTATGTTCTCCCCATGGTTGCATGGATTTCCATCCCATATTCCAAAAGACATATTGATAGGGAAAAATGTACATTGTGAGCTCTATGTGGGGCTCACAATCTACATTAAAAAAAAATTAAAAAATGGAGGAATATCGATGGGCCTGAATTGTATCTTCAAAAATCCACTGCCAGCCATTATCTTAAACCTTCAGTTTAGCAGGGAATAAGAGCTAGAAATGGATAGTCTTGTTGTGGAAATATCGACAGATTGTGACTGTCCACTAGATGGCTGTCCAATTGTATTGCTGCAGAGCAGTATTATACGTAACATAGAAGAAGTGATGGAGATCACAGAATAAAGCATGAGCAGTTTTGAGGAGGAAGTCCACTGAGATCTACTAACAATCAAGTACTGTATAATAAGAGAGTGAACCAAAATTTGGCTGTGATTTGCCGAATGTCCACTAGGTGATGGCAAAGGACAAGCTCTAGGTATTGCCACAGAGGAAGCCAATGAACAGTTGTAGTAATATAAGGTGGACAGGTATCTATTATGGGGCGGTGAAGTAAATAGCTAGCTTGTGTCAAATAGTGGTGAGTAGGAAGCGGGGGAATCTAGGATTAGAACAGATCGGTATGGAAATAAGAAAAATTGGAGGTGAATCAATAGCACTTAGCTATAGTACACTAGGCAGGCAGACAGCAGGCTTTCACTCTTTCTCTGCATGTGTCTGATAACTAGACTTGCAAAGGGCAGACCTCTGTGATTCTTCTCCTTTTATTGTGGCCTTTCAGCAGTTGATGATGAAGCACCACTCCCGTGAGTCAAGATGGTGCATGTCAGGCATAGAAAAAGCTGCAGGCCTCTACACAGTGAGTGGATCAGTGATAAGGTTCTCATGTAGGGCTGCAATGAGTTGGCTAAGCACTGTATTTGTTATGACCCGGTCTCAGCAGTCTCGGCCTGTTAGGTTCAGGCGCAGAGTGTCCGGACGGCATTCAGCGCGTGAATCACCTGATGCACGGCAGGGGAATGTTCACACCAGACATGCTGTTTCTGCTCTGGCACTCGGGCGTAGATCACGTGGTGAGTGGCCTGGTGGATCAGTGCCGGGTGTGTCTTGGCCTCTGAAGGGGTTAAGTTCTCTGCAGTGCTGAATACTTTACAGGCCATGGGCGAGGCGTTCTCTTTACTATATAAGGCTGTTGTACATGCTACCTGATGCCGGTCTTAAACGTCTGTTCCTGTTCTCAGTAATGGTCTGTTGTCTGAAGCTGCTACCATCTGCATCCTGGCCCATCCGGTTTCTTGCTCCTGTTCACACAGGATTGGTTTGTTAAGTATTGAGCTTGTATCCAGACATAGTGTTCCGGACGCAGCGAGCCCTAGGTATTTTTCTGTTTGGAAGTTTGGAATTTTGGTAGGGTTTTTTTTGTGTGTGATCCTAAGTTCTGTTTTTCCCTATCCCTTGCTTAGTTCAGTTGTTCTGTGTTTCACGTTTATTCTCTTCCTATGCGTTTGTGTTCTCATGTTCACCGTTAGTACGCGTCTGGACATCCGTGGGGGGCTTGTTCTGTATCTGCCTCTCCTTCGTAAATGTGAAGCTAGACAGGGGCTCTATTTCCCTTTGTAGGTTAGCTACTTCTCCGACTGTGCTCGTGCCCATTCAGGCAAGTTAGTCGGGCCCACGGCTACTTCTAGTTGTTCGAGGCAGGGTGTAGGAGGATCCACACTAGAAGTCCAAACTGCTCATACTTCCGATTTTGTTTTCTTTTGGTGTGTTTTTCCTGTACTGTACTGAGAAGTTATCAGTCAGGGGCCAGTCCGTGGTCAAGGATCCCCAGACCATAACAGTAAGACCGGCCTCAAAGAAAAAACTAGCTGACCTTTTTCATTTGAATTTTTTTTTTTGTGGGATCCTTCAATAGTTTTTTTTTCATGGAGCAAGCTATTGGTTCTTTGATTGAGCAGGTGAAAAGACTGACTTTCTCAAATCAGGAGTTAGCTCAGCGCATACAAGCTCTTGAGACTGCAGGGCTGCCACAAGATGTGGAGCCTAAAATTAAGTTGCCTGACTGTTTTTCAGGAGACTATACCCAGTTTGACAGTTTTAAAAATAGCTGTCGTAATTATTTCTCAGTAAAAACTCGTTCGGCTGGAACACCTCAGCAACAGGTTCAGGTCATCATCTCCTTACTGCGAGGTGATGCCCAGCAATGGTCGTATTCTTTGCTTCCTAATGACCCAGCTTTGCTAAATCCTGATTCATTTTTGAGAGCCTTGGGTTGATTTATTCCGAACCTGATGCTGAAGGTGTTGCTGAACATGCTCTCATTAATTTACAGCAGGGTTCTGATAATGCGGAAGTGTATTGTAAGAAATTTAGAAAATGGGCTGGACAGACTACGTAGAATGACTCCTCGCTGGCAGCCATCTTTCGCAAGGGTTTATCTGACTCGGTAAAGGACGTAATGTTGTGGTTCCCAAAGCCTAAATCGCTTAATGAATCTATGTCTTTAGCCATACAGGTACACCGACGACTACGCCAAAGGAAACACAATTTGGCGCTCCCTTCCGTAAATAATGAGTTTTCTGAGCCAATGCAAATTGATCATTTCAAAACTTCTGAACAGCGGAAGGATTATCGGCGCAAAAATAAGATGTGCTTTTACTGTGGAGATCCAGGTCATTTAATCTCGCAATGTTTGAAATGCCCTCCAGTGAAGTCCAACCCAGAGGTTTGTCTTGGGCCAGGTTTTCGCTTTTTCTTGTCTGTGACGTTTCCTGATTGTAGTTTGTCCTCCTCACGTACGGCTAAGGCCTTGGTTGATTCCAGGGCGATGGTTAATGTTATGAATTATGATTTTGCACGCCAGTGTCATTTTTCTCTTGCTCCAGTAACTGAGAAGATCAATCTTCAGGCTATTGATTCTTCTTCTATTGCAGAATCCAAGCCCCAGTTTCTAGTGAAATTGAGACTGGAGACTGAAGGGGTACATGAGGAGCTTTGTACTTTCTTGGTTTTATAGGGTCTCCAGAGTGAAGTTATTTTGGGGTACCCGTGGCTGAAAGCCCACAACCCAGTAATTGACTGGCAATCCCAGAAATTAACCAGTTGGAGGTTTAAATGTAGGGATTCAACTATTACTCTGTCTACTGTACTGACTGAAGATGATCAAGTTCCGGAATACTTGTCTGATTTTTCTTCTGTTTTCTCCAAATCCCAATCTGAAAAATTGCCTCCTCATAGGGAGAACAACTGCGCCATTAATAACAAGGCTTTGTTGAAGAAGTTTCTTCCACCTCTGATTCCTTCTGTTTCTCCGCCCGAGCCAGTTCTGGTGGATGGTAATCTGGAATATGAAGTGGAGAATATTCTGGACTCTAGATGGCGTAGACGCAGGTTACAATTTCTGGTTAAATGGAAAGGCTATGGACCAGAAGATAATTCTTGGATTTCGGCGTCTGAGGTGCATGCGGCTAGACTGGTGCAGGAATTTTTCTGGAGATTCCCAGAGAAACCAGGTGCGGCCTTTGAGGGTTCGGTGACCCCTCATCAAGGGGGGGGGTCATGTTATGACCCGGTCTCAGCAGTCTCGGCCTGTCATGTTCAGGCGCAGAGTGTCTGGACGGCATTCAGCGCGTGAATCACCTGATGCACGGCAGGGGAATGTTCACACCAGACATGCTGTTTCTGCTCTGGCACTCGGGCGTGGATCACGTGGTGAGTGGCCTGGTGGATCAGTGCCGGGTGTGTCTTGGCCTCTGAAGGGGTTAAGTTCTCTGCAGTGCTGAATACTTTACAGGCCATGGGCGAGGCCTTCTCTTTACTATATAAGGCTGTTGTACATGCTACCTGATGCCGGTCTGTTCCTGTTCTCAGTAATGGTCTGTTGTCTGAAGCTACTACCATCTGCATCCTGGCCCATCCGGTTTCTTGCTCCTGTTCACACAGGATTGGTTCGTTAAGTATTGAGCTTGTATCCAGACATAGTGTTCTGAGCGCAGCGAGCCCTAGGTATTTTTCTGTTTGGAAGTTTAGAATTTTGGTAGGGGTTTTTTGTGTGTGATCCTAAGTTCTGTTTTTCCCTATCCCTTGCTTAGTTCAGTTGTTCTGTGTTTCACGTTTATTCTCTTCCTATGCTTTTGTGTTCTCATGTTCACCGTTAGTCCGCGTCTGGACATCCGTGGGGGGCTTGTTCTGTATCTGCCTCTCCTTCGTAAACGTGAAGCTAGACAGGGGCTCTATTTCCTTTGGTAGGTTAGCTTCTTCTCCGGCTGTGCTCGTGCCCATTCAGGCAAGTTAGTCGGGCCCACGGCTACTTCTAGTTGTTCGAGGCAGGGTGTAGGAGGATCCACACTAGAAGTCCAAACTGCTCATACTTCCGATTTTTGTTTTCTTTTGGTGTGTTTTTCCTGTACTGTTATGGTCTGGGGATCCTTGACCACGGACTGGCCCCTGACTGATAACTTCTCAGTCTAGTAAAGGAAAAACATATATAAAAGAAAACAATAATAAGCATGAGCAGTTTGGACTTCTAGTGTGGATACTTCTACACCCTGCCTCGCACAACTAGAAGTAGCCGTGGGCCCGACTAACTTGCCTGAAGGGGCACGAGCACACCCGGAGAAGTAGCTAACCTACCAAGGGAAAGACTTGGACTAACGGTGAACATGAGTAACGCAAAGCATAGGGAGAAAATAAATGTGAAACACAGAATAACTGAACTAAGCAAGGGATAGGAAAAAACAGAACTGAGTCTCACACACTATAAAAAACCCCTACAAAAAAATTCCAAACCTCCAAACAGAAAAAATACCTAGGGCTCGCTGCGCCTGGAACACTATGTCTGGATAGGAGCTCAATACTTAACGAACCAGTCCTGTGTGAACAGGAACAAGAAACTGGATGGGCCGGGATGCAGATGGTAGCAGCTTCAGACAACAGACCATTACTGGAGCACAGGTACAGAAGATTAAGACCGGCATCAGATAGCATGTGCAACAGCCTTATATAGTAAAGAGAAGGCCTCGCCCATGGCCTGTAAAGTATTCAGCACTGCAGAGAACTTAACTCCTTCAGAGGCCAAGACACACCAGGCACTGATCCACCAGGCAACTCACCACGTGATCCACGCCCGAGTGCCAGAGCAGAAACAGCATGTCTTGTGTGAACATTCCCCTGCCGTGCATCAGGTGGTTCACACGCTGAATGCCGTCCGGACACTCTGCGCCTGAACCTAACAGGCCGAGACTGCTGAGACCGGGTCATAACATGACCCCCCCCCCTTGATGAGGGGTCACCGAACCCTCAAAGGCCGCACCTGGTTTCTCTGGGAATCTCCGGAAAAATTCCTGCACCAGTCTAGCCGCATGCACCTCAGATGCCGAAATCCAAGAGTTATCTTCTGGTCCATAGCCTTTCCATTTAACCAGAAACTGTAACCTGCGTCTACGCCATCTAGAGTCCAAGATATTCTCCAAAACTGGCTCAGGCAGAGAAACAGAAGGAATCAGAGGTGGAAGAAACTTCTTCAACAAGGACTTGTGGAAGACATCATGAATCTTAAATGAATCTGGAAGTTTCAAACGGAAAGAGACTGGATTGATCACTTCTGAAATGACATATGGCCCAATAAATCTAGGTTTAAATTTTGGTGAGGGTACTCTCATCTGAATATTTTTTGACGAGAGCCAAACCTTATCACCAACCTTAAAGTCATCCCCTACAATTCTTTTACGATTAGCAGACTTTTGAGCTACTTCCTGAGATTTCTCCAGATTTTTCAAAGACATGTCCCAAACAGAATTCATTCTATCAGTCAGGGCGTCAACTTCAGGACAATCCGAAGACAATGATTGACCAGAGGAAAACCTTGGATGATAGCCCTGATTACAGAAAAATGGAGACACTAATGAAGCGGAGCTAGCCCTGTTATTAATGGCAAATTCGGCCAATGGTAAGTATGAAGCCCATTCACTCTGATCAGCAGAAACAAAACAACGAAGATAAGTTTCTAATGTCTGATTAGACCTTTCTGTCTGCCCGTTTGTCTCTGGGTGAAAGGCTGAGGAGAAGGAAAGGGACATTCCCATCTTTTTACAAAAAGCCCTCCAGAAGGTCGAGACAAACTGGGACCCCCGATCAGACACAATGTTTTCTGGGACTCCATGCAAACGAATGATGTTTTGCACGAAGAGTGTTACAAGATCCTTGGCTGCAGGGATTTTAGGCAAGGGAATGAAATGCACCATCTTAGAAAACCTGTCAACGATCACCCAGATAGCCGTCATGCCCTGGGACCTGGGTAAGTCAGAAACGAAATCCATAGATATATGTGTCCATGGTCTCTTGGGTAAGGGCAATGGAGTCAACAGCCCTGCAGGTCTGGTACGAGGTACCTTAGACCTGGCACAGGTGTCACATGAAGTGACAAACTTTCTGACATCAGCCGACAAGGATGGCCACCAAAAGTGTCTATCAACCAAGCTCCTGGTAGCCAAAACTCCTGGATGACCTGACAGGACAGATGAATGAACCTCTTCAATGACCTGGTTAACCAGATGAGAGGGGACAAATAATCTATCCACTGGACAAGCATCAGGGTGACCCTCCTGTTCAGTCTGAAGGAGCTCCTGCAGATTCAGAGAAACCGCAGACACAATAACACTCTTAGGGAAGATAGGGGTAGAATCTGAAGAAGGCTGAGATGCCGAAAAATTCCTAGACAAAGCATCAGATTTCACATTCTTGGAACCAGGTACAAAAGACACCACAAAATTAAATCTTGTAAAAAACAAAGCCCACCTAGCTTGCCTAGGATTAAGTCTTTTAGCAGACTCCAAAAATGTCAAATTTTTGTGATCAGTAAAAACCTGAATCTGATGTTTGGCGCCCTCTAGAAGATGACGCCATTCCTCGAATGCCCACTTCATAGCCAGAAGTTCTCTATTACCCACATCATAATTCCTTTCGGAAGAAGAAAACTTGCGAGAGAAATACGCGCAAGGATGAAGGCGTGAGGTGCTTGGGTTTCTTTGGGACAGAACAGCTCCTGCTCCTAAATCCGAAGCATCAACCTCCACTATGAAGGGGAGTTCCAAATCAGGTTGTCTAAGAACCGGAGTCGTCTGAAAACTTTCCCTGAGCAACTCAAAAGAACGAATGGCCTCAGGAGACCAGTTTTCCAAATCTGATCCTTTTTTAGTCATATCAGTCAGAGGTTTAGCAATTAAGGAAAATCCCTTAATAAATTTCCTATAGAAATTTGCGAAACCCAAGAAACTCTGTAAGGCTTTTAAGGAAGTTGGGCGAACCCAATCTTGGATTGCCCTAACCTTGTCCGGATCCATCTTTCAGCTAGTGGGAGTCAGAACATATCCTAGAAAGGTCACCTCCTGCACTCCAAAGAGACACTTAGGACCTTTAGGGTGAATTCACACTGAGTAAACGCTAGCTTATTCTGAACGTAAAACACGTTCAGAATAAGCGGCGTCTAAAGCAGCTCCATTCATTTCTATGGGAGCGGGGATACGAGCGCTCCCCATAGAAATGAATGGGCTGCTTCTTTCACTCCGTGCAGTCCCATTGAAGTGAATGGGGAGTGCCGGCGTGTACGCTCCGGCATGAGCAGAGCTTGCCGTATACGCCGGCACTCCCCATTCACTTCAATGGGACTGCACGGAGTGAAAGAAGCAGCCCATTCATTTCTATGGGGAGCGCTCGTATCCCCGCTCCCATAGAAATGAATGGAGCTGCTTTAGACGCCACTTATTCTGAACGTGTTTTACGTTCAGAATAAGCTAGCGTTTTTTTTTGAAGGTCTCCGCATGTGCCAATCAAAAAACACCAAGTGCACGAAAAAAGTGTGGGTGCCACACTAAAAAAAACGTGCCCAGGATGCTTGTCAAAAAAACGCACCCTTCCCCTAAAGGGGAGAGAGGTTCCTGACTAAACTCTTCCCCACAAGGACCAAAAGGTGACCGAGTGAGGTCGAGTATCCGAAAGGACCATCTGCCGGAGCAAGATGGCCCTACCAACATCCGGTTTCCCCCCGGGCTGCCACCACCAGGGGTACTCAGGATAACCAGTCGCCAAGTTTCTCTCCGGGCTGCCACCACCAGAGATACTCCTTGGCTCAGGCAAAGAAGTCTGCGCCTGCCCCGGTTCCCCAGGACAGGTCAGCTGACAGAGGGGAGAGACCCATTACAGGCCTCATCCCCAGACATCGTCAGGAAGCGTCCCAAAAGGGTACAGCATCCCTTCGTCAGACACACAAAAAGGGTGACAGAGTGTAAACAAACGTGAGAAAAACACTAAACAAGTGGTAAAGTGCCCATTCAGAGCCCGGTTTACCGCCGGATCTATAAAAATTTCTCCAATGCTGGAAAACCAGGCATTAAGGAGTGGTGTGCTCAAATAGGTGTATTCCGGTGCCAAGCAATGTGCCGAAATCAGTGGGTTTCCCACGCCCAGTGACTAAGGCACCCCGGGGGCCACTCAACCCCCAGGGCACGACACCAGAGACCTTCGAGCGCTTCACCGACCTAGCGTTTACTCAGTGTGAATGCACCCTTAACATACAAATGGTTTTCCTTAAGGACCTGAAAAACGGACCTAACATGCTGAACATGTGCTTCCCAGGTTGAGGAGTATATAAGAATATCGTCCAAATAGACAACCATGAACCTCCCCACTAACTCCTGAAACAAATCATTTACAAACGATTGGAATACTGCAGGTGTATTTGACAGCCCAAATGGCATCACCAGATATTCGAAGTGACCCTCTGGAGTGTTGAAAGCGGTTTTCCACTCATCACCCTTTTTAATTCTAATAAGGTTGTATGCACCTTGCAGGTCTAACTTAGTAAACCAGCGGGCACCCCGAACTTGATTGAATAGATCAGTGATCAGAGGCAAAGGGTACTGAAATTTTACAGTGATTTTATTTAACTGCCGATAATCGATACATGGTCTCAAGGAACCATCCTTTTTGGCCACAAAAAAGAACCCCGCTCCCATAGGTGACACAGAGGGACGAATATGTCCCTTCTCCAGGCTTTCCTTGACATATGTTTTCATGGCTTCATGTTCAGGCAGAGATAAGTTGAATATCCGTCCCTTTGGATACTTCGCCCCAGGAAGCAGTTCAATGGCGCAGTCGTACTGCCTATGAGGAGGCAATTTTTCAGATTGAGATTTGGAGAAAACAGAAGAAAAATCAGACAAGTATTCCGGAATTTGATCATCTTCAGTCAGTACAGTAGACAGAGTAATAGTTGAATCCATACATTTACACCCCCAACTGGTTAATTTCTGGGATTGCCAGTCACATACTGGGTTGTGGGCTTTCAGCCAAGGGTACCCCAAAATAACTTCACTTTGGAGCCCCTGTAGAACCAAGAAAGTACAAAGCTCCTCATGTACCCCTTCAGTCACCATTCTCAATTTGAGTAGAAACTTGGGCTTCGATTCTGCGATAGAAGAAGAATCAATAGCCTGAAGATTGATCTTCTCAGTTACTGGAGCAAGAGAAAAATGACACTGGCGTGCAAAATCATAGTTCATAACATTAACCATCGCCCTGGAATCAACCAAGGCCTTAGCCGTACGTGAGGAGGACAAACTACAATCAGGAAACGTCACAGACAAGAAAAAGCGAAAACCTGGCCCAAGACAAACCTCTGGGTTGGACTTCACTGGAGGGCATTTCAAACATTGCGAGATTAAATGACCTGGATCTCCACAGTAAAAGCACATCTTATTTTTGCGCCGATAATCCTTCCGCTGTTCAGGAGTTTTGAAATAATCAATGTGCATTGACTCAGAAAACTCATTATTTATGGAAGGGAGCGCCAGATTGTTTTCCCTTTGGCGTAGTCGTCGGTGTACCTGTATGGCTAAAGACATAGATTCATTAAGCGATTTAGGTTTAGGGAACCCCAACATAAAGTCCTTTACCGAGTCAGATAAACCCTTGTGGAAGATGGCTGCCAGCGAGGAGTCATTCCACATGGTCTGTACAGTCCATTTTCGAAATTTCTTACAATACACTTCCGCATTATCAGAACCCTGCTGTTAATTAATGAGAGCATGTTCAGCAACACCTTCAGCATCAGGTTCAGAATAAATCAACCCAAGGCTCTCAAAAAATGAATCAGGATTTAGCAAAGCTGGGTCATTAGGAAGCAAAGAATACGCCCATTGCTGGGCATCACCTCGCAGTAAGGAGATGATGACCCGAACCTGTTGCTGAGGTGTTCCAGCAGAGTGAGTTTTTACTGAGAAATAATTCCGACAGCTATTTTTAAAACTGTCAAACTGTGTATAGTCTCCTGAAAAACAGTCAGGTAACTTAATTTTAGGCTCCACATCTTGTGGCAGCCCTGCAGTCTCAAGGGCTTGCATGCGCTGACCTAACTCCTGATTTGAGAGAGTCAGTCTTTTCACCTGCTCAATCAAAGAACAAATACCTTGATCCATGACAACAAAACTATTACCAAGGGAAATAGAGCCCCTGTCTAGCTTCACGTTTACGAAGGAGAGGCAGATACAGAACAAGCCCCCCACGGATGTCCAGACTTGGACTAACGGTGAACATGAGTAACGCAAAGCATAGGGAGAAAATAAACGTGAAGCACAGAATAACTGAACTAAGCGAGGGATAGGAAAAAACAGAACTGAGTATCACACACTATAAAAAAGCCCTACCAAAAAAATTCCAAACCTCCAAACAGAAAAAATACCTAGGGCTCGCTGCGCCCGGAACACTATGTCTGGATAGGAGCTCTATACTTAACGAACCAGTCCTGTGTGAACGGAGCAAGAAACTGGATGGGCCGGCATGCAGATGGTAGCAGCTTCAGACAACAGACCATTACTGAGAACAGGAACAGACGTTTAAGACCGGCATCAGGTAGCATGTACAACAGCCTTATATAGTAAAGAGAAGGCCTCGCCCATGGCCTGTAAAGTATTCAGCACAGCAGAGAACTTAACCCCTTCAGAGGCCAAGACACACCAGGCACTGATCCACCAGGCAACTCACCACGTGATCCACGCCCGAGTGCCAGAGCAGAAACAGCATGTCTGGTGTGAACATTCCCCTGCCGTGCATCAGGTGGTTCACACGCTGAATGCCGTCCGGACACTCTGCGCCTGAACCTAACAGGCCGAGACTGCTGAGACCGGGTCATAACAACTGTACTGAGAAGTTATCAGTCAGGGGCCAGTCCATGGTCAAGGATCCCCAGACCATAACAGTATTGGAGTAAGGTAGTATAGGAACTAGAATGGGCTGGGTGCTTCAGCACCTGATGGTTAAGTGGGTGTCCTGGTGCCTTCTCAAGTTATCTGGAGGCTATTGAGGCGCTAGACTACGGCTGCAAGGAGGCCGCTATTCTGGAGAGGTCTGTCCTCCTGTATTGGCAAGGCCTGGGATGCCATGTAAGAGTAGACCTCAGAGTAGGTATAGAGCATTAAATTATTGTAGTGTACATTGTAGTATGGTTTAGGATGTTAGCGGGAGGAGCTTGCACTCCACACGTCCTCTTCAGTCTGCGGCTAGCCACAGCCCTTAACCTATTTTCTAATATTTATTCAACACTGACTAGTAGCCATCATTGGAGATTATAATCATCACTGTGTCCTCCTTAAAGTTAATATAAGTGTCCATAAAAATGACATAAAATCTCTGGAATCTCATGTATTGTCCATATCCGGAGCAAGCATGGCTGAAATTAAGTAAATGCACATGATTATTCTTTCTGAACTATCAGAAAATCGATATATCTTCCTCCAGAGAATGCACTTTGCCATGGATAGCTTGCATTGGAACCACTGTGAATGCCATATAGGTTTATCAAGTGAAACCAATAACATAAAGAGTGGACATTGTGTGAAACCCAGTATTTTTTTTAATACATAAATTAAGTTACTTTTATCTCTTCTCCTTAGAGACAAACATTACAGAGTGAATTATAATCTCTTAACCTTATCTGTTAAAAATTACTGCTCTTTATACAACCCTGCCGCTCCAGCTGTTGTGTATTTTAAGATTTCCATCCTATACAACCTTATTTGTAACATACACTCAGTGGCCAAAAGTCATGGGAAGGTACCGGATGTGTCATTAATAGTGGGTAGCCCCTCCGCGAGCCCTGATAACTCCAGCAAGAAGACAAGGCATCGAGGTATTGGAAGAGTTCTGAAGGATATTGGATCCACACAGTGTGCATTGCAGCTCACAATTGGTCCTGTGTAGTTGGCGCTGGGTCCATGGAGCGGACACTGGTATCCACAACATCCCATAAATGCTCTATGGGGTCGAGGTCGGGAGAGCGGGCAGGCCAATCGAGGGTTGTGAGGTCACTGGTGTGTTCATTAAGCAAGTACCGAGCCACCAATGAGTGATGACATGTTGCATTGACCTGTTGGTACACAGCATCACCATCATGGAAATCCAACATCAGAAAGGGGTGCAGATGGTCTGCCATAAGTTGCACGTATCAAGCAACAGTCATTGATCCCTGCACCCAATTGTGACCGTGTGAACACGGCCCAAACCATGACGGAGCCCCCTCCCGCCTGGACACATCTCTGTTGGCATGCAGGATCCATGGAGCAAATGCCACACTCTCACACGCCCATCAGCTCTGTACAACTGGAACTGTGATTCATCAGACCACGCCACATGCCACCACTGTTCCATGGTCCAATAACGATGGTCGCGGGCCCAAGCCAGTCTTTGAACTCTGTGTTGCGGCATCAGCATAAGGACACGGGTCAGGAGTCGACTGTTCAAGCCTATATGGTGCAGTTCTCGGCGTTAAGTCCTGGTGGAAATGGGGTCCTTGCACCCCACATTCAAATCAGCGCCGATTTGATCCACAGTAGACCATCGAGAGCCCCATACGACTCTGCGGAGGTGACATGATGTCCGTTCATTGAACATTCGTGGTCAACCGGTGCACCGGTTAATACGGCTGGCAACGTTGGCTCTGCAATATTGCAGGTCCACCCAAGACACTGTTGACCTTGGAAACCCAAATTCCTGGGTAATCTCCAAAATGCTATGCCCCATGCGTCTTGCACCGATTATCACCCTACATTCAAAGTCACTTAACTCTCGACGTGCTGCCTATGTTCACAAGACACCTGTCTGCATCAGACTGCTCAGATATCTTGGCGACACTAGCGCTATAGGCTGCATTGCGTCACACTGTTTGAGCATCATAACTGGCACTGGGACATGCCTTCCCATGACTTTTGGCCACTGAGTGTATATTCATGTTTTAAGTGAAGACTAATTTTAGGGTAAGTTGGCATGGATTTCTTAGCGGTCAGATTTTTGAGGCAAACTCTTCTTCAAAAAACTTTGGCTCAAACCACTCCTTGCTTTGGCTCAAAAAACTGCTGAAACTGACATTGGCAGGGACCTTCGTCCAACCATCCATTGAGCTGCATCTTCCCAGTCACGCTCACCTCACAGTTTGAGAAGCACTGCTCTAAAGCATTTAATATCTTCCCTTCCTCAACAAATCTCTTGCCCAGCTCTAGTATTCTACTTGCAGGACTCTTTCTTTCTGCATTTTTCAGGTGGAAACCTGGTGGAAACCCAACGGATCCCATTATAGTCTACGGGGTCCTTGCGTTTCCATGAGTATCCACTTTTTTAGTGGATTGGGTTTCTGTTTTTTCAGTCCCCAAGCAAACCTGAAGCATGGAAACTGGGCGTAGTTGTGAACCTAGAGTTGGGGGCTAATCACTCTGAGTGCACAAGACACAAAATTATGCCAGTATATGTGGTTTGTTATAATGCATTTTATCTGAATCTGTCATGAAATATGGTCTTAATCTAAACTGCAGTGCAAAAAGGTGGATGTGAGGTACAGTCTGACAACTGTACATTAAAAATAAAACTTAAGCCATCATACTACTGAGTCAATAGGCACATTTAACCTTTTCACTGCCAAGGGTCTCTGGAAAATTTGCACTTCGAGTAGCCAGAGCAATTTTCACAGTTTTGATATGGACAAATCAAACCTAAAGTGCAGCATTAAAAAGCATCCAACCCCCCCATACCTATATATTTTCTTAAAGTAGACACCTACAGCATTGTCTCAATGCCACTTGGTACTGTATACAAACAGGCACCTTCATGCAATTTTGATTTAAAGTGAATGTTTTATGAAAAAAAGCAAATAAATGTATATTAGCTGTTAAAAATGGAAACCAAACAAAAATTAAATGCACCACACCTCCTAAAAATAAGAGTTGAACATGTGCAGAGTTCACTCATATCACTATGGCCTACACCCGCATGCACGTGTCTTCAGAAAATCACCAGAACTGGAAGGAACAAAAATCTGCTTTGAAGCTGGAAATGTTAAATAAATATCATCCTATAAAATGTAGGGATTAAGCACCATGAAAAGTAAGTGAACCCCTAAACCCTATATATTTTTGAAAGTAGACAACCTGAAGATTACAAATGTCTTAATGGGTCATCAATAGCCACATCCACCTTCATGCAACTTTGTGACAAACACAAAATTTTTTTTGAAAAAATGCGCTAAAACACATATTTGCACCTAAAACTCATGTTCAATCTCAGATTCATATACAAAATACATTTAAAATGATAGCTTAAGGTGTAGACAATGTATGTATATATACTATATTTATATATATATATATATATATATATATATATATATATATATATACATATATATATACACTATATGTACATCAACAAGAGCTCGGACTCCCAAAAACCCTAATACAGAAGACAGGATTTTACTGTTATACACTAATATGTTAAAAATCTATTATGCGCCTTGCAAACTGTGACTGTGATACCAAAATCTAACTTTTTCCAGATTACACAGCATACCGTAAATAAAAACACAATTTAATAGTTCATATATAAAACCACCTTCATGCAAATGTGAGCGGCAGAGATTGCAAGCAAAAATTGCACAAAAATTCAAAATTGCAACTACAGTGCGGATCAAGCAAATCCTTTCTGCAAACAAAATGTACTTTCCAAAAAACTGCACAATGCAAGGAGTTCATACATACCACACATGTATATATTTACAGGAGCGGGTGTTAAAGAATAGCCAAAATCGCAGAAATGCGCCATCCCATTTTGTGCATGCAAATTAAATAGGACTTCACATAAAAATGTTAGTTTCCAGCTCCCTTGAAAATTTTAGCAAACTATAGGTTCATCTCTAGTGATAATCGTTATTACTATTATTTTAGTGTGTAACGGACATCGCTAGAGAAATATTTTACTCTAGAAAGCTCAGGTATGGACAGAAGAGGGATTGGGTGAAATGTAAACTTTATTCATGACTTTGTGTATATGTTGTGTAGGTGTTTGGTGCAGCTTTTTTTTTGGTGCTGTGACCTGGACAATGGTAAACGTCTGCGTCACAGCGCCAATAAACTTCCTGGTTATGTTTAGAGGGTATTACATAAGAATACTCCACTAGTAAAGCTCGAGGAGGAATTATATTATACCTGTATGAGACAATCAGACAGCAAAAGTATAGTATGCTCTCTGATTGGAAGGAGAAGGGTTAATAGGAACAGAAGAGTCCCTGTCACCTCCCTCCTGGTTTCACATACAAGTTATGGACAGAGTCAGATTGTTTGTCTGTCTCTATACAGCTGTTAGGCTGCTCCTACCCCCCTCCCTTTCCTGTTACAGTTCGCAAATTGCTTGCTTAGACAGGAGGGGGACAATTTAGAGCCCTATATTTTTGGACTGCATCAATATATCTTGATGCGTTAAAATGCATTTTAAAGAGGAGAATCTCATCTTTAAAATGATACCAAGAACTTGATGATATAACTTATAGTTTTGGAGCAATTCAATGTTGAAACGCTGTCGGGAATTGAGATCTGCAGTTGGATCTCAATGCCAAATAGCGTTTTCAACAGTAAATCACTCCAAAACTGTAAGATGTATCATCAAGTTCTTGGTATCATTTTAAAGATGAGATTCTCCTCTTTAAAATGCATTTTAATGCATCAAGATATGTTGATGCAATCCAGAGATATCGGCATTAGTAGGGAGGACATAGTAGCTACGTCCTCCACTACTGATATGCCACCTTGGGAGGACATAGAGCTATGTGCTTGGCAGTGAAAGGGTTAAAACTTGTTACACATGTTACAGTTAAACTCTGCTTATGCTCCTGCCATAGTACAACTAATATCATGCAATACCATGAAAAGTTGGGAAGCCATGACATAAATGCATTGTGTGTGATTAGGGAACAAACCTTGCAAATTTGAGATGCATAAAGAAGAAGATGATAGAACCCAAGCCCATCCCGGTTCTTCGGGAGAAATTCCTGCAGGCTTCCATTAGGAAGATATTCCATGATCAGCTGGAAACTACGTCGACCTTAGAACAAAGAAAACAGTAAATAAATGAAAATTCACTCCCATTATTGAGGAATTAAGGTCTTTAAGTAAGACTTAAATAAATATCTTAATTAAGATTCCAACAAGCACAGTGTTATGATTTTCAATATGTGTCATCCTATTTGCAGTCATCATACTTTTCAGTGCTGAGCTGCTTACCGCTGTCACTTTACGGTTGCCATGCCTACAAGTGAAGCTTTGATTAGGTATGCAGCCACTAAGTGCTTTGAGATGCTGAGCTAACTAGAGTGCTGCCTCATTCTCCAATCTTGAGTAGTGGCAGAGTATTTAAACCTTGCTTGGTGCCTGCTAAGGTTGTAGTTAGGTTTGTGAACTCTAAAGTTACCTATTTACTGATTTCCTGGCTACTGATTTTTTTTTTTTTTTTTTTTTTCTATTAAAGTGCAAAGCTACACATAATCAGACCTCATACAGTAATATTAGACCCAAGATTTACTGTTTAATTTTGTTTAGTCCGTTGAGTGATCATTAGGGTTGAGCCAATTTTGAGATTTCAGGATTGTTTTTAAAAACCGATTTCTGATAATTTTCCAGCCGATCCCGATCCCAATTCTGACCCTAATGCAAGTCAATGGGATTTTTTTTTTAAGATCGTTTTCAAAAGCTATGAAAAGTTACCAAAAATACATACAAGTTCTTAGAATGTTTAGAAAGAGCAAGGGAACACTTAAATGGCCATAAAACATTGTTTTTTAATCACTACACAGCATGGAGTCCAAAAATTGAAGCACATGAGCCTCAGTCATATGAGTGACCTCTTCAAAAGTAAGCATAGGCCTTAAAATATAGTTTTTTCATTAGTGTGGAGTCCAAACAGACGTCATGCAGCTGTGCCCACTCCACAGCCATAAGATGGAGGTTTACTGAGAGAACATTTGTACATCGGGCCCCATCCATCATCAAAAGATCGATAATTGCTGGCTTCTTTTCGACAAACCTCTGCAATATATGCAATGTCGAATTCCACCTGGTGGGGACATCACATATGAGCCTGTGAATGGGCAAGCGGTGTTTGCGCTGAAACTGAGCCATGAGAGATGAAGCTACCTTGGACCGTCGTATATGGACACATAATGTTCTTACATTGTCAATCAGGGGTGCAAGATCAGGATAGTGTTTCAAGAACGCTTGCACCACCAAATTGAATACATGAGCAAGGCAAGGTGTATGCGTCAATGGGAACAAATTCAGGGCCGCCACCCAATCTCTACCATTGTCACAGACCACGTTGCCTATATTGAGGTCTAGTGTACCAAACCATAACTCATTTTCACAAATTATAGCATGTTTGATGTTTTCGGCAGTGTGACTCAGTTCCCCCAAACTAATTCATTTCAGTACTGCTTGCTGCCTTCGCCCACTAGCACGCCAATACAAATGAGGTGCATTTCCAGCCCCATGATTTGGGGGAGGTTCTGGTGTGGAACTCATTCCGTCCCCGG
The DNA here is from genome assembly GCF_031893055.1 of Leptodactylus fuscus. Lineage (NCBI taxonomy): Eukaryota > Metazoa > Chordata > Amphibia > Anura > Leptodactylidae > Leptodactylus > Leptodactylus fuscus. Next base: position 194,896,524 of record NC_134265.1, read on the forward strand.
AACTCTCAGGAAATGAAGTTTCCAAATTTGTTGAAGGGGAAGTTGGAACCCCCAATGACTTATGAATGACCCTCCTTGGTGTTGGAAGAACAAACTGCCGTCAACATTTTGACAAGGGTTAAAAATGTTGACCCAATGTGCGGTCAGAGATACGTAGTGGCCCTGCCCCTGCTGGCTAGTCCATGTGTCCGTTGTCAAATGCACACATCCGCTAACAGATTGCTTTAGGGCACGCTTGATCTGTTGCTTGACATGCTCCTGCAAGTCAGGGACCACCTTTCGTGAAAAGTAATGGTAGCTGGGTACAACATATTGGGGAACATCATGGGCCATCAGGGAACGAAAAGCCTTTGATTCAACAAGGCGGAAAGGGACCATTTCCAAGGCCAGTAGTTTTGAAATGCTGGAGGTAAGCAGTTTAGCACACTCACATGTGGCTGGATAGGTTTTAGTCTGAGAACAGAGCTCCCTTTTTGATGGGAACAGCCGCTCTGTTCTTCTCCATGCTTCATGGTGGAAACCAGGCATGTAGAGTTCATCCGTTTACCTTTTCTGCATCACACAAAGACACGGTGGTTGGAACCAAAGATCTCAAATTTGGACTCATCAGACCAAAGCACAGATTTCCACTGGTCTAATGTCCATTCCTTGTGTTCTTTAGCCCAAACAAGTCTTTTCTGCTTGTTGTCTTTCCTTAGCAGTGGTTTTCTAGCAGCTATTTTACCATGAAGGCCTGCTGCACAAAGTCTCCTCTTAACAGTTGTTGTAGAGATGTGTCTGCTGCTAGAACTCTGTGTGGCATTGAGCTTGTCTCTAATCTGAGCTGTTGTTAACCTGTGATTTCTAAGGCTGGTGACTCAGATGAACTTATCCTCCGCAGCAGAGGTGACTCCTGGTCTTCCTTTCCTGGGGCGGTCCTCATGTGAGCCAGTTTCTTTGTAGAGCTTGTTGGTTTTTGCAACTGCATTTGGGGACACTTTCAAAGTTTCCCAAATTTTTCGGACTGACTAACCTTCATTTCTTAAAGTAATGATGGCCACTCGTTTTTCTTTACTTAGCTGCTTTTTTTTTTGCCATAATACAAATTCTAACAGTCTATTCAGTAGGACTATCAGTAGTGTATCCACCTGACTTCTGCACAACACAACTGATGGTCCCAACCCCATTTATAAGGCAAGAAATCCCACTTATTAAACCTGACAGCTCACACCTGTGAAGTGAAAACCATTTCCGGTGACTACCTCTTGAAGCTCATCAAGAGAATGCCAAGAGTGTGCAAAGCAGGAATCAAAGCAAAAGGTGGCTACTTTGAAGAACCTAGAATATAAGACATATTTTCAGATCGTAATCAGAATTCCAATCTCTAAATTTACTTGATCACCGATCTGAATCTGATCGTTCAACCCTAGTGATCATGTTAAGTATTATATTCATTTTTTTCGTAGTTCAAATATATACCAAATATGTCTATGTTGCTTCCTATGTGTACTGCTAAAGTGAGTTTACTGTAATTTACAACTACATTAAAGCTTTAGTAATTTTTAAAATGTATATATCTACACACACACATAAATAAAAATTTAGTTTTCAGTAAGTCAAGTCAAGTTGGAAAAAATTCTGAATGAGACGGAATTAAAGAAAAACTGTATTTGTGCAACTTTCTTATGGACTTCATTTTTACAGAGTTCACTGTGCAGCCAAAGTGACATGTCATCTGTATTGTGTGGGTCAGCATGATTACACAGATACCAATTTCATATAGATGTACCTTTTATTTATACTGTTTGGGAGAATGTAAGATGTTTAGATTCCTCTTAATTTTAAGTTTTATGGGAGGCGAAACAGCCCTTCATTTCTTTTAATTTTTTTTTTTTTTCTGGTACAGCATTCACAGGATGGGATAAATAGTTTTTATAAGTTTGTAGATGCGAGGATATCTAGTGTGTGCATTTTTCTTTATTTTTGTATCTGATGTAGAGATATCTGATCATGAAATATCACTGTGTAGATTACCTATAGATATATATATATATATATATATATATATATATATACCCTAAAATATAGCCATACAAATACCCATAGAGTATGCATGCACTCAAAAAGTATACATCTCTAAATGTGCAGGGGTTTATGATCTGTGCACGCATTCAGAAGATAGAAACGAAGCAGTAACATGCCCACTGTTATGTCAGTCCAGGTAGCTGCAACGGGGCTAAGGAATAGCAGTAGGAAATCTCGCCCTGCACTACTCCCACTAGCTATCCCGGTCCCTGCCTCACGGGTGTGGGTCGGCTGTTCTCAGGCTAAGCCTGACCCCGATGGCTCCTCTCTCACTGACACCGTAGGCCTAGAGGGAAGTGGGAGAAGGAATGCCCTATAAGATTTCTAGGGACTGGAGACTAAAGGGGGTCACCCCTAACGAACAAGTGAAGCTGCTACTGACAGGGACTGACAAGGGTGTGCGCTGACTAACAACACAAGCAGCACACAGGAAAAATGTGGGAAAGGATTCCCCCAAACCAATATGGGAAGGAACCTTACACTAGGAAACAAACACAGGGAAACTGAGTAGAAATCAAAGGATAAGGCAATTCACTCACACAGTCAATTATACACAGAGGGAGGATTGGTGAACACAGAAGGGAAAACACACAAACCAACTTGTTCACCCAAACCTCCCAAAAACCAACCACGGAACTTCCTCTATCCCAGATAACCACCTACTCCTCCTGCTAAGGCCTAGCTCTGTAAAAGCGACACTCAGCACAGAACCATGGGAGGCATGGGTTTAAATACAGAGTAGAGACCACTCCTCCCAGGTGCAAATGGGAGGACAGACTAATCCACCAGGAAATAAATCTGCCTACCAACAGTGCGCGCGTGCAAGTCAGAAGGTGTGCACCAATACCCATGACAGGACAACCCCACAGCGCCAGGATGCCACCCCAGACACCGCGCAGCCAAAAACTCCCCAGGTAAGAAAAATAGAAAGCAATGAACCAAAATACTCCTAACAGGATCCTCCCCTCAAGGAGAAGACTCCGGATTCTCTAGGAGCATCCTTCTTCGGGAACTCCTTGTGGAATTTCTCTACGAGTCTGGGGGCTGACATATCTGACTCCAGAACCCAAGAATTATCCTCAGGACCGTATCCCTTCCATGCCACCAGATACCGTAGCTTCCCTCGAACATATTTGCTATCCAGAACTCGGGATATCTCATACTCCCCGGACTCAGAAACTGGTGGAACCTTAACTGGAGATGTTCCCTTCTTGGCCTTCTTTAACAAGGAGACATGGAACACCCGGTTTATCTTCCACCTTTTAGGTAGTTGCAGCTGCGCCGTCACTTCATTTACCATCTTGATGATCTTAAAAGGACCCACAAACCTGGGACCCAGCTTCTTGCTAGGAACCTTCAACCTGATATTCTTGGTGGACAACCAAACCATCTCACCAGGGAAGAACTGCAACTCTCCTCTCTTCCTATCCGCCTGGACCTTAGCCTGGTGCGACGCCCGCACCAGATTCTCTCGGATACGGGACCATACCCCCTGCAGCTTTTTAGAAAATAGCTCCTCCTCCGGAACTGGGGAAGAAATGGAAGAAAATACTCCGAAAACAGGATGTCTACCACCGGAGCAAAAAAAAGGTGTGGTGCCTGTGGCATTGGAATCATGGTTGTTTAGGGAAAATTCTGCCAGGGGGAGAAAGTCAGCCCAATTATTCTGGTTCTCTTGAACAAAACACCTCAAAAACTGTTCCACATCCTGATTCTTCCTCTCTGTTTGCCCGTTAGACTCCGGGTGAAACCCGGAGGAAAACGACAGTGTAACTCCCAGCCTGCTGCAAAAAGCCCGCCAGAATTTAGCCACAAATTGCGGACCCCTGTCCGAAACGATCTCCTCAGGAAGACCATGCAACCTTACAATTTCTTTAATAAATGCCTCTGATAGTGTCTTGGCACATGGCAGCCTGGAAAACGGGATCAAATGGCACATTTTCGTGAAGCGGTCAACGACTACCCAAATGACCGTGAAACCCTTAGACACCGGAAGGCCCGTGATGAAATCCATAGACAGATGAGTCCAAGGTGCCTTAGGAGGTTCCAATGGATGTAGAAGACCGTGGGGACGGGTATGCGACGCCTTGGCTCTTGCACAGACCGAACAATTTTGAACAAACTGCAAGACATCCCTACTCCACCCTGGCCACCAAAAATTCCTAGACACCAATCTCATGGTCTCTGAAACCCCCGGGTGACCAGCAAGAACCGACTCGTGACACTCCCTCAGGAGACTTTGTCGGAGAGTAGTTGGGACAAACAGCTTGTTTCTAGGTATCTTGGAAGGTGCAGCGTGTTGCGCTTCGATCAAGGCCTTCTCCAATTTCGCGCCCAATACTGCTACCACCACTCCATCCCCAAGAATAGTGGCAGGCGCCTCTCGTTCCTCCTCGGTCGACATATACCGGGATAAAGCATCAGCCTTAACATTCTTCGAACCCGGCACATAAGTCACGGTAAAGTGGAACCGCGCAAAAAATAGAGCCCATCTGGCCTGCCGTGCATTTAATCTCTTCGCCGACCCAAGATAAACCAAATTCTTGTGATCAGTAAATACCTGGACTGGCCTTCTGGCCCCCTCCAGGAAATGACGCCAATGTTCGAACGCTAGTTTTATTGCCAGTAGTTCCCTATCTCCGATGTCATAATTCCGTTCAGAGGCAGAGAATTTCTTAGAAAAGAAGGCACAGGGATGCGTACCCTCTTCGAACTCCTGAGAAAGTACTGCTCCCACCCCCACCGAGGAGGCATCCACCTCCACTCGGAAGGCCAACCTCTCATCCGGCTGTCTCAAAATGGGAGCGGAAGAGAATCGCTTCTTCAATTCTTCAAACGCGGCTAGCGCCTCTGGCGACCACTTAGCACAGTCAGCCCCCTTCTTAGTCAAGTCCGAGATGGGTTTCACAACCTCAGAAAATCCCTTAATAAACTGGCGATAATAGTTGGAGAATCCCAAGAACCGTTGGACCGCCTTTAGGTTCTCAGGTCGCGGCCACTCCAAGACTGCCCTGACCTTCTCAGGGTCCATCTCGAACCCCTCGTCCGATAGGATATAGCCAAGGAAACATAATTTATTGACCGCGAACACACATTTCTCCAACTTAGCACTTAATTGGTTAACCCTCAGGAGATCTAAAACCTCTCTCACTCTCTCCCAATGAGTCTCCAAATCCGGCGTGTAAATGAGTATATCGTCCAGATAGACCACAACCCCCCTCCCTATGACGGCACTTAGTACATCATTAATAAAATTTTGAAAAAACGCGGGCGCATTGGTTAGACCAAAAGGCATCACCAGACTCTCAAAGTGTCCTAGGGGTGTGTTAAACGCTGTTTTCCACTCATCCCCCTTCTTGATTCTCAGCAAGTTATACGCCCCACGTAAATCTATTTTACTAAACCAGCGAGCTCCCGTAATCTGGCTGAATAGATCCGAGATCAACGGGATGGGATAGGGATTCCGCACCGTGATTTTATTAATCTCCCTAAAATCCAAACAAGGGCGCAACCCTCCATCTTTCTTCTTTACAAAGAAAAACCCCACTGCTACTGGGGACTTAGATGGGCGAATATGCCCCACCTCTAGACTCCCCTCAATATACTCTTTGAGCGCCTCCCTCTCCGGAATAGTGAGATTGTACAACCGTGTCTTGGGTAACACTGCATTTGGTATAAATTTAATTGAGCAATCATAGGTGCGATGTGGTGGTAATGTCTTGGCTGCCCTTTCCTCAAAGACCTCCCTGAACTCACATATTTCTTGAGGCAAATTGTCTATAGACAAAGACATAACGGATATGGGCAGACATCGACCATTACACCCCTGCCCCCAAGAAACTACTGACTCGGTCTCCCAGTTGATAATAGGGTTATGCTGCTTCAGCCAGGGCCACCCCAACACTACTTGTGCTGGTAACTTAGACAATAAGAACAAGTTAATCTCTTCCCTGTGGCCACCCACAATAAACTCCAGACCCTCCACCTGTTTGGAGATGACAGCTTGCTGTAGAGGGGTCTTATCAATAGCCCACACCGGTATCTGAGACTTCAAGGCCAAAGGACTCACCCTTAGTTGCTCGCAAAACTCTGAGTCAATAAGGTTGACTGCCGAACCACAATCAACCAAAATCCGGCACTTCTGCCCATTTACCCATCCATCAAGGGTCAACCCGGCAGTCTGAGTACAGGAAATATGCACACCTCCCTCCTTAGTAGGTTTTCTCCCTTTACCCTCAATAGACCTGGGGTTATTACTCTCCTTGGCGAACCATTCTCTGGAGGGGCATACCCTTGCTACATGTCCCATCCCTCCACACACAAAACAGCGTACTGTGCGGGACCCTTCACTCTTGGGTCTAGCACTTCGCACATTGGCCCCAATCTGCATGGGTTGGTCCCCCGGGTCCTCTCTAAAAACAGAGAATTGAGGAGGGCTAACCCCCCCAGGACTCTTGTCTCCACGCTCCCGGAGGCGCCGTCCAACTCTAATTGCCAGCTGCATGGCCTCATCTAGATCTCCCGGAACAGGGTGAGAAACTAGATGGTCTTTAACCTGGTCTGAGAGTCCTGTCTCAAACTGACTAAGTAGAGCGGGGTCATTCCAGTGTACTTCTGCTGCCCACCTACGAAACTCTGTGCAATATTTCTCTATAGCGTGATCCCCTTGCACCAAACGTCGTAGGTTATACTCAGCTGTGCGTACCCTGTCTGGGTCGTCATACAGTAACCCCATTGTGGAGAAAAACGCCTCTACAGTTAGTAAGCAAGCTGAGTCGGCTGGTAACGAATGTGCCCAGATGAGGGGATCATCTCTCAATAAAGTAATAATAATCCCAACTCTCTGTACCTCAGAACCGGAGGAAAACGGCCGTAGCCGGAAATACAAAAGACAGTCCTTTTAAAATCGGAAAAAATCTGACCTCTTACCTCGGAAAGGTTCAGGTAAGCTGACTTTTGGCTCCAGAGGCCGACCCACAGGGGCGCTACTCACCTGCCTCTGTATGCCCTCCACCTGAGAGGCTGTGTGTTGAGCCAACTGCTGTAACTGAGATACGTCAGAAGCTTGGATGGCATCCATTCGTAGCTTGATCCCCTCCATCTCAGTGGAGATATGCTGCACCACCTGGTACAACTGTTTCAGGTCCGTCATAATGCAAACGAACCTTTCCTTTTTTTTTTTTTTTTTTTTTTTTTTTTACGGCTGAGTGTACTGTTATGTCAGTCCAGGTAGCTGCAACGGGGCTAAGGAATAGCAGTAGGAAATCTCGCCCTGCACTACTCCCACTAGCTATCCCGGTCCCTGCCTCACGGGTGTGGGTCGGCTGTTCTCAGGCTAAGCCTGACCCCGACGGCTCCTCTCTCACTGACACCGTAGGCCTAGAGGGAAGTGGGAGAAGGAATGCCCTATAAGATTTCTAGGGACTGGAGACTAAAGGGGGTCAGCCCTAACGAACAAGTGAAGCTGCTACTGACAGGGACTGACAAGGGTGTGCGCTGACTAACAACACAAGCAGCACACAGGAAAAATGTGGGAAAGGATTCCCCCAAACCAATATGGGAAGGAACCTTACACTAGGAAACAAACACAGGGAAACTGAGTAGAAATCAAAGGATAAGGCAATTCACTCACACAGTCAATTATACACAGAGGGAGGATTGGTGAACACAGAAGGGAAAACACACAAACCAACTTGTTCACCCAAACCTCCCAAAAATCAACCACGGAACTTCCTCTATCCCAGATAACCACCTACTCCTCCTGCTAAGGCCTAGCTCTGTAAAAGCGACACTCAGCACAGAACCATGGGAGGCATGGGTTTAAATACAGAGTAGAGACCACTCCTCCCAGGTGCAAATGGGAGGACAGACTAATCCACCAGGAAATAAATCTGCCTACCAACAGTGCGCGCGTGCAAATCAGAAGGTGTGCACCAATACCCACGACAGGACAACCCCGCAGCGCCAGGATGCCACCCCAGACACCGCGCAGCCAAAAACTCCCCAGGTAAGAAAAATAGAAAGCAATGAACCAAAATACTCCTAACACCCACATGGCTAACTTACAACTATATATATCACTGTTCCAGCATCATGCCTTCCCTCAGGAAATAATATAAAACATATCAGGCCCAGCATCCACCGCCCACTTCTCTTACCAATATACACATAGAGCATGTGAGATGAAGCACTCTGACCTTCACCCGCAGCCCATATGTGCGTTTCGCCCCCCGCTTTGTCAGGATCATATACTCCTGCACATTTAGAGATGTATACTTTTTGAGTGCATGCCAGTGGTGTAACTACTGCCGTAGCAGCAGAGGCAGCTGCCACAGGGCCCGGGACATTAGGGGCCCGGTGACAGCCGCTACCGTTGCTATCATTATACTTGGGGGTGTTTTCGGACTCCCGATTATAATGATCGGCGGCCCAGGAGAGGTAAGAAACATAAAAAACACTGTTACTTACCTGTCCACAATCCGGGCAGGCTTCGGCCTAGTCGTCTGACGTTTCATGACCCTGGCCTGCGTCCTGGGTCATGTGACATCTGATGTCATTGAAGATGGACTACGTCGGAGGCCGACAGCGTAGGAGCCGGGAGATAGGTGAGTAAACAGAGGTTTTTTTTATGTTTTTCACCCCCTGGGTCTCCGATTATTATACTCTGAAAAGACCCCAGAGTATAATAATTGTTTATGGGTGTTCACAGTGGGACATAATACTGTGTGCAGGGGCCACTATGGGGTACAATACTGTGTTCAGGGGCCACTATGGGGGATAATACTGTGTGGAGGGGCCACTATGGGGGATAATACTGTGTGGAGGGGCCACTATGGGTGATAATACTCTGTGGAGGGGCCACTATGGGGGATAATATTGTGTGCAGGGGCCACTAAGGGACATAATACTGTGTGCTGGGGCCACTATGGGGTATAATACTGGGTGCAGGGGCCACTATGGGGCATAATAGAGCGTGCAGGAATGCGTAGGAGGGGGTCGGTCGAGGTCTTCTGCGTCAGTCGGGGGCGCCCAAAAGTTTGCTATGGGGCCCTGCCATTCCTAGTTAAGGCACTGGTGCATGCATACTCTATGGGTATTTGTATGGTCTATATTCTAGGGCATTTTTTGATAAATATACCTCTATGTAATCTACACAGCGATATTTCATGACCCACATATCCTTAGTGTATCAAAGTCATTCTTTGAACTTGTGCAGTTTATGCCTATGCATTGGTATACACCTGGATATATTGGTCAGGTAATGGAGGGGGTGTACATCTCACCCAGACTACTAAGGTGGGTAAGATGAGAAAACTCCATTTTGCTAAATGCTCAGTATTGGACTGGATTTTTAGGAATGGCAGCTAGGTTGGTAGTGGGACTTGTCATTCCACCCCCTCCAGTCCACACTTTGGGGATAGTTCCGGCAGCGACTCAGCTGCAGAGAATCTGCTCATCAAGGGAGGTTTAAGAAGTCAGCTCCAGCAGCAGATTGGGGGCAGAGTTTGGCTGGAGAGCCAAAGAGAGAGGTCATATTTTTGGAGCTGTGTCCTGAATGATCCTACTGGCTTTTGATTTCTGTTATCCTAGGTGAGGTAACCTATTCTATGTTTAGTTAGAGCCTAGCCGGGCAGGGATTTATTTTTGTATTGTTTCCTTTTGTTGCTGCACTACCTTTTTGGGTGAAAATACAACTCTATCTTTGTTTTGAACTAAAGAAACTGGACTTGTGTGTCTATGCCACCCCACCTAGCAACCCCAGATCCTGACAATATATATATATATATATATATATATATATATATATATATATATATGTGACATCTTGAGACTTATTTGTTTGTCTCTTTACATAACACAAACTGAGAATTGTAGTGCTAGTGCTAGTGCTACTGTAGTGTTTGCTCTTGTATATGTCGATGCCTGCCTCTAGCTATTCTTATTATATCTGATGCTGATTGTTGTCTACTTTGGACATTTATTGAAATGAAGCACTGTGACCTTGCCTTTTGTTCTTTTTGTTTTTTAACTTTTTACGTTTTGTGTTCTTGTTTTGTGTATTTATTAATAACAATTTTTGTATATTTTGGTATTTGAGTTGTTGGTGTTTATTGTATATTAGGATTCTTCATTCCATGTAGGTTTTTTACTACAATAGTACATACTCTGTTTCCCCGAAAATAAGACAGTCTCTTATAATTGATTATCAAACGAAATATATGACCTTTCTTATTTTCGGGGGATGTCTTATGCAGCGGCTGGAGCGGGGAACAATCAGCAGTCATGCTGATGCTTCCTTAGCAGAGCGCCGGCATGACTGCTGGTTGTATGTGATCCAGAAGGTGAAGGGGGGGGGGGTGTCTTATTTTCGGGGAAACAGGGTATACCTTTGTACTTTACAGTAAAACAGTTTAACACCATAGATATCTCCTATAATAGACAGGTATTATATAAAACTCACCTGCGCTATAGCATATCCCTTTGTACTTTACAATATAGTCACTATGGAGAGCACGAAGAATGAGACTCTCCCGGTGGAAATCCCGGATATGTTCAGCTGTACTGTGCTGAAGTTTTTTCACTGCAACCAGTTCTCCTGTATTATCACCTAAAGGATCATATCTGCATAGCTCGACACTGCCAAAATTCCCCTGAAAAGACAGACAAATGTAATAACTGCTCCTTGGCATGTTTGGGAGTTTTTGGAAGGTATAGGTTCTGCTTGCAGTAATCCACAGTAATCCAGAAGCTACAGAATTTTAGCTGCTTCCTGCGAAAAAGAATACAAAAAAGCTCTCCTCCTTAGGGTCCATTCACATGGAGGAAAATAGTGAGGAATTTGGTGTGGAATTTCAACGCTGAAAAAAAAGCCTCCCATTGACTTCAATGGGTTCCTTTTTCTCCTAGTTGAAATTCCACATTAAATTCCCCACCATTTTCCTCCATGTGAATGGACCCTTAAAGAGTATAACTGTCGTAGGAGCCCATTTGCTGAGGAAATACCCTTACACCTCTTCTAGCAGAGCCTGTTTATACAGACCCTACTGTGTGCTTTGAAAGGTGAAACCAGAGACATGGTCCCTTAGTACATTAAAACTTTTCCTTAGTTCCATATAATTGAGACTATCCAATAAACCTGGTATCTTATTAACTATTAATAGAACAATTTGCTTTCCAGCGAGAACCTTTTCATAAGCTGATCAAGGTGTCTCCAGGACTGTCACTGGCTGGTATACAGTCTGCTAAGCGATTAGGCCATCATGGATAGCCTTGTTGGTGTGTGTCCTTCAACAATGCCTTAGAATTGTGATTCTTCTCTCTTTTTTCTTCACTTATTTGACTTTTATTTAGTGATTGTATATAAAACTATTTTCAGTCAAAAAGAGTGCTAGTCATGTTTCAAGGATCTACAAAAGGTCAGCAAGTGATTTACAGGGTGTCCACCTATAATATAAGTGGCACAAGCAAGACAGTAGTAATTTATGTTATGTGAGTATTTTCATCACAAACATTTATATCATATCCACAAGTAATACCATAATACCATACGGTTTAATCTTAGTGGGACCTCTCACTCAATCTGTGAACCAGAGAAGTCAGCAGTTGTCATTTCTCATCATGGGAGAGAGAGAGGTGACCACCAAACACATTAGAAGGTTGGTGAGATCTGTAAGTTTGATTGATTGATTTTCATCTAATGTGTATGACCAGCTTTACTCTTATAAGAGGTAATTGGGCTTCCGCAGGTAAATTGAGGTGAACTGAGGTGTTACCCCATGCAGGGTTTTTCTGTCCGCTTGAGAAGTTGGACATCTTCACTTGCGGACAGGGAAGGACGGGCACGGAGTGCAAAAGAACACAGCCGATGCCCATTGAGATGAATGACACAGCTAGTGTCCGCTCCTAATGTCCGTGACAGATTTTGAGTGGACACTAGGAGCGGACACTACCTGTCGGACACCGACGGTAGTGTGAACGCTCCCTTAGAAAGACTGACTGCTCCTCACCTTGCCAATAACTGATATGTATTTCAGATGTCTCTCTTCATAAACACTTGGATCCTGGTATTCCCAGACACGGTCACAAACTCTGAATCCATCTTTCATTTGCTGGCCTTTGGAATCCACTAATAGTTCATAATCTGTGAGAAATAACATCAGAGCTGTCATAAAGTATAGCTCTTTATCCAGAAAGACTTAAGAAGTTCTACTTAGCTCCCCTCTTCTTACCAGACGCAATAAGATTATTGAGCTCACGGATGATAGAGCGAAAGGGTAATCTCAGGGCTGGGATATAAGACATGCACTGTTGTTCTAAGCTTGCCAACTCTATCCAATGTGGAGCTGGAAGTTGCATCTGATCTTTATAGAACTGCAATTTCTGAATGAACAAGAGTTTTACGTTATAAAGAAATAAATGAGTTCACGTTCTACGAATCAGTAAAAATTTCTGAACTGTGATAATATTCAGATGAATTTTAGTAATGTGTGCTAAACAATAAATTCATCTCCAGCGAATTAATAAAAAAAAAAGTACATATATACAGTACACTTGCTGACTATCAGGATGTTTTATGTAAAGTGGTTGTTATGCAGATATGACTGATGTCAGGTCACTATTAGGTATAAGAAGGTGAAAGCATTTGGCAACTACCAAATACTGACATAATTCTACAGTGGCTTGCAAAAGTATTCATACCCCTTGAACTTTTTCACATTTGTCACTTTACAATCTTAGGGTGCATTCACACTAAGTATACGCTGAGCTGATTCTGAATGTAAAACACGTTCAGAATCAGCGCGTACAAAGCAGATCCCCTTCATTTCAATGGGAGCCGGCATACGAGCGATCCCCATTAAAATGAATGGGCTGCTTTTTTCCCTATTGGTTTCAATGTGATACAGCATCCCTACTGAAGAAAAGCAACTGACCCCAAAAGGTCACTGCTACAAACCCCAAAAGGTCACTGTGACAAATATATCTTTCATTTTATTTATCTTTCTGTTCCCATGCTCTCTGGACATCAAGTTGGAAGCCATTTTTACTAACTTAGATGAAACAGGTGTGACTTAGGCTAGGACTGCACTCTGTGATTTTTGGCCTGGACTCCTGTTGCATAACCAAGGAATGCTAGGCTACTCTCCGAATCATCATTAATGTTAGCGAATGGAGTTGCATTGGGTATTGCGACTATGCATTCTATTCGCTAAAAGATTGAATAATGGTCATTTTTTGTGTGGCTAGAACTCACACTGCAACCACTAAGATGTTGCAATAGTCCACTATCTAACATTACTGAAAGGACTGCAGGGTGACCTGGAAATCTTCATTCTGAAGTTGCAGCCAGTTACCTTACAGCCCAATCTTAGTAGATAAGGGACATAGCTTAACTAACAGCAGTGTGCACCAGAGCTGAAAATTCAAAGGCAGAGGAAGCCAACTAATAGGTGCTATAGACATAGACTAGACAATCTATAGATACAGTACAACTTTACATAGATACAGCTTTACAACTCAGCAGTCATCAGTGTCGGACTGGGGTGTCTAGGGACCACCAGTGGAATTGTTTCTAGGGGCCCACCACCAGGACCCTGCAGATCAGCGGTACCGAGACAGGGCAGCTTAAAGCGGCTCTATCAGCAAAATCATGCTGCTAGAGCCCCACATATGCGTGAATAGCCTTTTAAAAGGCTATTCAGGCACCGTAAATGTTATATTAAACTACCCCCCCTCCCCGTTTTAAAATAATACCCTAAAAAAGAATGTTATCTACTTACGGATCGTGCACGCTGGGTAGGCATTCAGGGTGTGTCTTCTTCTTCATCCACGCCTCTTCTTCCTCCGATGTCCTCCGGTCCCGTCTTCCTCCGGCGCTCGCGAGCGGACACTGATATAAAAAAATGGCCTGGGCGTATGTGCAGTAGCATGCGGCTTCTACTACGGCTACTGCGCAGGCGCCCAGGCCATTTTTTTATATCAGTGTCCGCTCGCGAGTGCTGGAGGAGGACGGGACCAGAGGACATCGGAGGAAGAAGAGGCGGAGATGAAGAAGACGGTGCACCCTGAATGCCCGCCTACAGTGCACGATGCGTAAGTAGATAACATTCTTTTTTAAGGTAAATGGGGGGGGGGGGGTAGTTTAATAGAGCCCCTTTAAGGTAATAACATGTTGGGAGCCATGCTGCTCTCCTGCCATACGATGTGTACCACTGCACCACCTAACCCACTGTTACATCCTGTATGGAAAGTGAGCAGTGTGGCTCCTACAAATGTTACCATTACCTGTAGCCACACTGTCCAGGAAACTGATCTGCAGAGGTCTTGGCTGTTATATTGCTGCAATTGTAATATTGATGGCCTATCCTAAGGACTGGCCATCAATATTAGAAAGATGGATAAATCCTTTAAAGTGGTTGTCCAGCAGTTGGAGCAACCTATGTGGTGGGCGAGAAATGTAAAATAAAAAAATAAACACATTCACTTGTCCCCAGTGCTCCCTTGTCCGCTGCCAGTGTCCATTCAGTCTCGCGCTGGCACCTCTTTGCTGGGAGTCCTGCACCTCATGTGACCGCTCAGACCAATTAGGTACAGGATGTCCAGAAATGAGGCACAGCCATGAGACCGACAGACACAGACGGGGAACAACGGGGTGCTGGGACAGGTAAGAAGGTTGTTTTTTTTTTTCTTTCTTTTTTTTTTACACCTACGTCACAGTGATCACTACAGTTTATGGACTACCTCTTTTAAGGGGTTGTTTGGGCCAAATTTTTTATGGCCACTTTACTGGTCCCCCCCATACAAGGGCCTCTTCACTGGTCCCCCATAATGTATGGGGAACAGTGATGGGGCCATATTGTGTGGGGGCAGTGATGAGGATAACATCCTGTTGCTCAGGATAGGCCAGAAATACCTGAAGCCCCACATTGCAGAAACACAATGTCTTTGGCAATTGCAGAAACAAAATTCTGTGTTTTACAGAACCAGCAAAGTGAATGAAATTTAATCAAATTTACCTCATCCGCACATGGCAGGAAAAAAAGATGTGGAAGATGCTGCAAATTGCTAAATGTGTGCACTTCTAAAAACATGGCCTGTTACTTTCAGCTGAGTAATTGGGAGAAAGTGCTGGAAAATGCATCAAACGCGCAATGAAAAACACTGTGGAAAAAATACATTGAGAATCAGCGCTATTTTTTTCCACAGTGTTTTTTAGCTGCGTCTCACTGTTGGGCCTGATCCTTGTCGTCTCAATATATTGTACATCCAGCGCCGCACCTCCCATGAGGCGACCTGAAGCGACTGCTTCAGGCGGCGCTATGTCAGGACCCCAGGGAGGGCGGCATTTTTGATTACCTAAGCCAGTCCAGGACAAGCTGTCCTGGACTGGCTTAGCACCGAGCGGTGGTTTGGGGAGGCCACTGGAGTGGCGCTGCTCCAGCAGCCTCCCCTCACGCTCAGGCAGAGAGTAGGTCCTCTCCGTGCCTGCTCTCTGCCTGCGAACGGCACACCCCTTCGCTTAGCCCCGCCCCGCCCCCTCCGCTCAGCCCCGCCCCTCCGCTCCCTCCTCGGGGGGGGGGGGGCTTTCTGTAGTTCGCCTCGGGCGGCAAAAGGGGTAGGTTCACCCCTGTGTATATCACACTATAAGGCTTAGGCCTCGTTCACATCTGCATTGGTATTTCGTCCAAGGGAGTCTGCAAGCGCAAGTGCAGTGAAAGCACACTGCAAGCGCTGTGCAGTGAAAGCACACAGACTCCATAGGCTATAGGAGTCCATAGGAGGTCTGTGTGCTTTCTGCCAGATCTCCGCAGGGATCATGCGGATAGGAAAGTAGTTCAGAATCATGATTCGTGCGGGCTGTGCACGGCAAGCATGTGGACCCCATTATAGTCTATGGGGTCCATGTGCTTTCACTGGCACACCACTTGCAGTTGCATTTGGTATTCCATTCGGGGGGGTCTCCATGCAGACTCCCCGAACAGAATACCGAACGCGGATGTCAATGAAGGGTAAGGCCTAACACAGTGTCCTGCAGCAAAAAAGCGCTGCAGGAAAAATACCGGCGGCAACGCATGAGTTTTTCCCACAGCGCTTTTTGCTAAAACTCCACAGAGGTTTCCTCTGAGAACTTATTGCTTCCATTATACCTATAGGGACACTGCCGGTGTTTCTGTAGGTATAAGTGACACACTGCGATTTCCAAAACCAGTTCCAGTTTCCAATTGCAGCGTTTCCACTGTGTGTATTTTTCTGCAATGTTTGGATGGGATTGCACACACTATATACCTACACATTCATACATATACATTTACATTTACATTCATATACCATATATGTCATATATATACTTATATGAATGTATGAATACTATATATAATCACATACACTCACACATACACATTATAATAGCATACTGCTTATACTCACTCATACCTATGTACAACCATACAGTACTCACACAGTATACAAGACACATACAGTAAAGAAATGTACACATATATATATATATATATTAAATTAAATACAGATTTTACCAAAAGAATATACTCACATTCTCCAGAAGTAAAGCATCGCAGCAGACTGCTCCAGTCCCCACACGCTACAATCTAAGGGATGACTCACTAGTTTATAAGGAGGAGGGGGAGGGGAGTTCAGGCAGCACGGACAAGTCTTTATGAAGTGGCAGCTAGTGGCAGAGATAGCTGAGGCTGGTAAGTGCCCGGAAGGGTTAAAAGACAAGCAGCCATTAGCTGATACTGTCCTCCTGATAGAGAAAGTATGCACTGGCAGGGGGCCCCTGTGTGCTGAGGACCTGGGCAATTGCCGGCAGCCGGCCATCTCTAATTATTACATTGTTGCCAGCAGCCTGGGGCCCCCGTGGTTACTGATCCAGTATCTGACACTATTTGCCCTAATTCTGTCAAAGCAAATGCATTGGTTAGGTGCCTGATCAGGGCCCCTGGCCATCCCAATCAGGCCCCTAACCAATGCGTT
The DNA here is from genome assembly GCF_031893055.1 of Leptodactylus fuscus. Classification (NCBI taxonomy): domain Eukaryota; kingdom Metazoa; phylum Chordata; class Amphibia; order Anura; family Leptodactylidae; genus Leptodactylus; species Leptodactylus fuscus. The sequence continues at coordinate 194,913,579 of NC_134265.1, forward strand.
TGCATTGACAAAATAAGTGCTAACAGGGCTCGGGGCCCACCGGGGGATTCCCTGGTTCCTCGGTGGGCCAGTCCGACCCTGGCAGTCATTACTTCTTGTCTTACCTTTTCAGGTTCCTCCACAATTAGGGGTACAATGCCATCATTAAAAATTTCCCACATTGTGACCCCAAAACTCCAGCAGTCAGATTCTAATGCCAGATTCCTTACATCAGATAGACATTCAGGAGCCAGCCATGGGATTCTCTCTAGCAGCACTGAAAATAAACAATGTTGGTATGGTATATTGTCAAGATTTTATATATTTATTCCTTATAATTCTCTATAAATATAAAATTTACAATTTCAATTTTCTTATATAAAAGAGTCAAGCAAAGTGTTCTTTGTTCTAAAACCAGCACCACTTTTGTCTCTGGGATTTATTAGGTATTGCAGCATATCCTTTTTCATTAGGAACAAGGCTTTTGATGTGTTTTCTCAATAATTCTTACCCGTCTCCTGAAAAGTGGGCAGTGTATAGCAGGACTTTACTAGTTTTACCAGGCAGTTTTAGCAGGATTTATGTCAGAAATTACAGCATAATTTACATTATCCTTTAGATCACATGCTTTTCTGGTGCATGGACAGAGAAGAATGCAACAAACATATTGCCTATGCTACTCAATAAATTTGCACCCTTTCTAGCAGGCTTCCTGTCTTTCTATTTTTATAATCCATATGACTTCCCAGGGTTATGCCCTATGCCAGTATAATTGTACCTGTAGAGTAATGCACATCATTAATGCATCAATCACACATGTAGCAGAGTTTACATGACGTTCTGCAATTGGTTAAACTGCTGCAGTGTGATGTGTTATCACTGAGGACAACAAAAATCAATGAAAAGTCATTTGAAAAGTGTTTTCCAATGACTTTTCATTGTTTTTTGTTGTCTTCTGTGATAAGATATAATGCTACAGCCTCGACTGGCTTCATATCTGTGCGTCTTATTCCATTCATCTGTTCTGTCATATGTTGGAGACATCAAGCGGTCCCCGTAATAAGAGTATGTTGCAGAGTTCCAAACTAAATAACAGGCCTGGATGAGCTCACCCATCCTTTAGCCTGGAGAAGCCACACACACAACTGATAGTGTATCAAGTGAGTTCTGATTTTAATAGTGCAAAAAGGTCGTTTAAATACAATACAGACAAAAGTAGGTTGGACTATTCTAATGACATAACATTGTAGAACCTGGCACATGACTATTGGCTAAAGGCCCAATGTATTTTGCATCTCATTATAGCTTTCCAAACTAGGATGGACTTTGTCCTTAAACACAGAAAGTTTCAAAATACTTATGTGTGAACTAACATCTCACACTATGTCTATATGTATATATCATGGCAAGATAGAGAAGATTACATGCTGGTGCCAATCAATTCCAACCTTGAAGATAACGAATAGGCTACATAAACTCTAAGTATATACACTCTACACACTCTAAGTGTATACATCGAGTAAAAGAGATAAGAGATATACAAATAGTCAGCTGCATCTTCTAAAGATGAGACCCTTGAGATAGACAAAGATAAGGATTCATCTACACAGCATTCCTTAACCACCCAAAAGGGCCTCTTGAACTTTAAACAGACATTCTCATAAAGCTTATATAAGAAAAAGGTTACAAGATGGCTGACAGAATACAAGATGGAGGACTTAACTCTAACACATAGATACAGGAGAGATAAGTAAAAAGTTAAAACCAGATCCTGAAGTACTTTTCTCTCCACATGATTCGCACAGACACCGCATGGAAAACATACAAACCCCATTCTAGTCTATGGGGTCTGTGTGATTTCTTTGTTAACCGCTTTGTAATGCGTTCGGTATTCTGCTCGGGGGAATCCCTAAGCGGACTCCCTGAACGGAATACCGAATGTAGATGTGAAGCAGGCCTAAGAAAGTTGCACAAATCCATTTTTTCTTCAAAACCATCGTTCTGAATTCTTTTTTCAGATTCCCACTACATTGTACAGAATAATTAATGGTAGCATCATGAAGAACAATCTGTCCTGCAAACATTAAGACCTCATATATTTCTGAGAGTGGAAAAATAAAAGAGTTATGGGGTTTGGAAGGGGGGGGGGGGTCGAAAAATGCCTGCAGCGGGAAGGGGTTAATGCAGGTAACAAGTTGATTTGGACTGTCTAACTGGTCTGTAGGAGCCACAACTCTTAATGATTGGTAGGGGATCAAATACTTACCGTATATACTTGAGTATAAGCTGATTTTTCAGCACAGTTTTTGTGCTGAAAAAGGCCCCCTCGGCTTATACTCGAGTCAAGCAAAAAAAAAAAATAATTTTTTTTTTTGGAGGGGGTCTATGACCAGCCGCAATAGTATTGTATAGAATCTCCCATAAAATAGTGAAAAAAAAGAAGCTTAAAAAAAATATATAATAAAAAAATAAAGTAAATAAATCCCTCCTTTCCCTAGAATACATATAAAAGTAGAAAATGACTGTGAAACACATACACATTAGGTATCTCTGTGTCTGAAAGTGCCCAGTCTACTGAATATAGGGTATCTGCAGTGCTTCTGTTCCGTCGGGAAGGGGTTAATAGGAGCACTGCAGATACCCTATATTCAGCCAGGCTGAATTCCAAGTGGGGGACAAAAACCCAGTCCTCAAGCTCAAGGAAGGGGCAGACAGACAACCAGAACATCCCCTACCCTTTCCAGCAACTACTGCAGCCAAAAACTCCACCCATTTTAATTTTTGAAATTTTCCAGTAGCTGCTGCATTCCCCCCCCCCCCCCCCTTGGCTTATACTCGAGTCAATAAGTTTTCCCAGTTTTTTGTGGTAAAGTTAGGGACCTCGGCTTATATTCGGGTCGGCTTATACTCGAGTATATATGGTATTTCTCTATGCAAAATGCAAATAAATTTATAACATTTATACAATGTGATTTTCTGGATTTTATTTTTGATATGCTCTCTCACTATTAAAATTAACCTACCCTTAAACTTATAGACTGTTCATGTCTTTGTCAGTCAGCAAACTTACAAAATCAGCAAGGGATCAAATACTTATTTCCTTCACTGTAGCTTTAGCTTTCTCTCATCACTATTCTTCCTACATCTAAAGGCATATCTGTAGTGTCATACACATGGCAGAGATGCATGCAAGAAGCCTTTAGGGATGTATACAGAGTCCATGCAGTTTTGTACTCACCAATGTACAGTAATGTTTCATGGAGGTATTCTGTTCTAGCAGCATTGCTCTTTGACATAGCGTTAGATGAAGCATATCACAGTATATCTTATTTGCTTCATACAGTAATAACCTCTGTATTCCCACAAATGAAATTGGAGACAAAAAGAGGTACATAAATGTCCCTAAGACTATTTTAGCCACTGCATTAAGACAATGCACAATGTGAAGGTTATATGGAGCCATAATACATATAATACAGTGTGTATGACCTCTAAAAGATATCATACATGAATATAATAAATGGATGTAGTATTGGTTATAAATGTAGATGAGCGAGTAGTATTCCATCAAATACCTCGCTCCCATAAGAATATGTGTAAGCGGCCGAACACGAATATTCACTGCGCTTAACCCCTTGGTGTTCGGCCGCTTCCACGCATACCTATGAGAGCGAGGTATTTGATCGAATACTACTCGCTCATCTCTAGTTATAAATTATATGAAGGAAGAAAGGCTTTTCACTGATCACATATAAGAACTTTCCAATAAGATTAGAAAACAAAACAGTTCAAGTCAGTAAATACCAGTTTCAGGTCGTAAAAAGGTTGTCTAGAATCCTATGTATCCTTGGCCATGGATGGTAATTTTACTAGAATTACTCGTATGGCCAAGGTGCCAAAACCTTAATAGCATTGGTAACTGTGGGCAACCACATACAGAGAAATATATAGCATACTTTTTTATTACATTATCTCCATTTATATGACTCACTTCCTCTTTCCAAGATTTTGATGCTCACACCACGGTCACTAAGTTTTATAAATGGCGGAGTGTCCTTGTCCCCTTCACGGGTCAAAAGTATCTTCTTAGCTGATATGTTCCCATGCACCAAGTGTTTATCTTCCTGTAGCAGAGAAAATTGAGTTAAAAGCAAAAAAAATGCATGTATTATAAATGAAAGAGATATGCTTCAAATCTTCACCTTCAGTCTTCAAAAGAAAATGTAGTATTGCATGCAAGCCATATGAAAACTCTACATTCTAGCACACATACCGAAGTTGGTATGAATATGCCTTAAAGTCCGTCAATGGAAAACACCATGTACAAAGGTATAACTAGAGTATCTTGCATCTAGAAAAAATTCCCACTGGCTGCAAAATTGCAAAAAAACTATTAACCTAAAAAATAGATAGAATCTTCCAGTAAGACAATACCACATGTCCCATGAGTGGAAATGTCCGACTCTAGTTGAAAGGGCACAACTAAGACTTTCAAGTCCCCCTAACTTGCCAGAAATGAACCCAGTTGAGCATTTGTCGGACCTCCTTGATCGTTGAGTTTGCTCTGTGGATCTCCCCATGCAACGTCCAGCAAATGTGGGATATACTGCACATGGCATGACTCCCGATAACTTACAGAACATACCAGCATTTTATTGAGTCACTCCTAGCCTGACTAGCTGCTCTCCATGCTGCACTCACTTGGTGGTTACTTCGGATATTAGCTTGTGGTCATAATAAGGTGACTCAACTCTGTACTTGTAGATTACTTAGAAGAAAGATAATTACACTGTCGCACAGCAGGTATATATAGTACAATCTTTAGCTGTCCATATGATTCTGTGTGCTTGATAACAGAGCAAAGAGAAGCAGAAATATAAAAGCCAAGATGGCGCAGAGATGGAAAAAGTTTTTGATATCAAGCCTAAGTTATAAGGTGACAGCTCTATCAGCAGCATAGTTTATAAATAGGTGTTTAGCAGAAGTCTGAAACTATTTACCTTGAGCATTAAAGAAGCCCCCCTCTTGTTTTAAAATGAGTTTGTGTGGAGTGTATTGTATATATTAATCTTTTTTGACAGCTTTGCTGCAAAGTTATATGCTCTCCTCTGGAGTACTGACCTCCTCTCTGCAATTCTGATGCACACACAGAATGAAAATGAAGTCATACTCACAATGCAAATCTATTGCTCTGACTCCCATGACTCTTATTATGAATTTTAGCTTCTGTTCACACAGGAAACTTTTATTAGAGGAGAAGAGAAGAAGTCAGTGCTCCAGAGGAATCATATGATTCCACAATACAATTGTTAGTAAGATATTCAGTAATGTTAAATTATCCACAGTTGATAAACCATTAAAGCGGCCAACCTCTTTAACTTTACTGACAGTCACTGAACAGGGAAAAGTGAAGCTCAACTGTACATTAATGGTGCTTGTTTTCTGAGTGAGCGCATGCAGAGAGCAGTAGATAAGGGGTCGGTCAGGTCCCAGGGAGTGACATTGCATAGACATGCTGAGAGGTGAGTCAGGAGGAGGGCTGTTTGCTTACCTCAAAAGCAGCAAGTATAAATAATAAATGCATGCTGAACAACCACATACTACATCATCCACTCACAGGATAAAATCAACACCTGCTTCATAATTACTTAAGTAAAATATACAAAATCTCTATGGGTGAGAATTTTTTCTCATTAAACTTCATACACCCGTCTATGCCCCAGTGTTCTACTAGCAGCAATGTACACGGGGAGTGACCGATCAGTACAGTAAGCTACGTCCCCATTGCTTAAAAGGGTTGACCACTCTCAGACCAATTTTGTTAAATATTCATGCGCCTGGTGGAGATACACATCAGCCTTACTACAATATTAGTCAGGAAACCCCTCTACCAATCTATGAATAGGTGTTGTGTGTAGTTTGCTAAAACTGACACAGGTGTTATCAGTCAGCCATGTCTTGTAAGCATATGCTAACTTGCTGTAGGCATGTTTAGGGTCAGAGTACCATCAATCCTATTAATATTATAAATGTGAAATGTGGGTTTGTGACTTTGGATGTTCGGATGTTTGGCGGTCAATCACGCAAAACCCACTCCACCGATTTGGTTGAAATTTTCCACAAACATAGTTCACACACCCGATTGCGCAATAGGCTACTTTTCAACACAATAGCGCACATACGTTTTCCACACGAACCCCACAAAAAACAAACTGACATCACCATCTCTGCAATCTCACACACTTTGGGCCATAGCAAGCCCCTAAACTTCACATTACCCCCTACAGCCTAGCCCCTAACCCCACACACTCACATTCACATACACTTTCCCACTTTCACCCTCACCTTCACCATCCTGCAGGAGCCTACCTCTGTCACTCTCCGGACCAGCCATGTTTGCCGACCACCGCTCCCACCGCTGGGAGAATCCGCGCCACCGCCCACCACACTACTCCACTAGCTTCACAGTAGCATGCGCACTTTGCACACATAAACAACGTGTTACTAGCACACCACCATTTTGCGCCTCCACCTTAGGCCGCAGCACACGAAATCCTGCCTCCAGCCCGCAACAGTACCCGATGCCGCTATCACCTCCCTGCTGTTTCCTCTGCACGATCCATCCACCAGCTCGACACTGGTAAGTTCACGTATGCCCTTACACAATCGCGCATACACTGCGCTACCCCCGTCATGTCTCCGGTTCCTGCCAACTTTGCATCCTCCGCCGCCTTCTCTTACCTGTCCCGTGGCTCCCGTCTGTCCCTCGCTGCACGGAGACATCCTCCTGCTCATCTCCGCCTCCTACACTGGGCTAGGCTGCCGCCGCGAAGGTTCCTATAGCAGCCGCTAGCTCTCCCACACAGCTCAGTGTGTCCAGGCTGCTGCAGGCTATGCTACGTAGCCTGCAATAGCACTGGCACAATTATGCAATACATAGCAATACATTACGATTGCAATGCATTGCATTGTTCAGGACAACCCCTGCTGGTGTACAACGGTATTGTTTTGCAAGCTGCTGGATGCAGCCTGCAAACCTCATTAGCATTAACATAAAAAAAATAAATAAAATAATACTGTGAAACACACACATTACCTATCCCCGCCTCCGAAATCCCCCACTCTACTAACTAAACTAAACATTACGCCTGCATACACTCACACTATTAGGCAATGCATTGCAATACATTACTATTGCAATACATTGCATTATTCAGCGCACCCCCTGCTCTCCTTCACACCCACTAAACACCCATGTATTTGCTGAAAATACACGTCTACAAATATACATGTAAGGGTCCATTCACACGGCGTAATTTACGGCTATTTACGGTGCGTGTTTACGGTTGCGTGTACGCGGTGTTAACGCCGCGTAAACCCCGATCGTAAAATTTCACCCGCGACTCGATTTACACACTTCTACAATCACTGCAGACGAAGTCGCAGGTAGCAGCTAGTTGTATATAAGTAGCAATGGTCATTGCCTTTTCTACATAATGTCAGCTTATCTAATACTATAGATTACAGTATAACTCAGAGATAAAAATGTAATACATTCAATGGCAGTAGCTTACCACATAATAAGAGATCTATTAATATAGCTTCATTCATTTTAAGGGGAACTGCCTGAGATGTACTTCACTTAATGCTGTATTGCGTCTGTCTTTGGTGGTTGTCATTGAAATGAATAGAAATGTGGTGCCATGCCAATCCCAGGGGTCAGATCATGTAGATAAGGGGGAACTTGTGTCCAGAATACCCACATAGCGAAACACAGCAAAAAAAAAAAAAAATTGCTGCAGAAAAAACACAGCGTTTTTTTCTGCAGCGTTTTTCATTGCGTTTTCACACACTTTTTCTCTGCAGACTTTCTGTCTTTATATTTTTTCTGCAATGTGTGGGAATGATTAGCCAGAATCCCATTCACTTTGCAGGTAATGTAAAAAGCAGCATTTTTTGCAGTGGCATTTCCACTGCAGCAAAAAGGCTGCATTTTTGCAGTGTGGGCTTCAACCTTAAGGAGAGTTTGTCAGCAGAAAAATTGGAAGTAACTTAATTACAGTACCTTGTGGAGCTTAATGCGGAGTAAGACATTCATCTTTATAAGATATAAAAGCAGCCCAACTAGGTATTATTATTGGTTTAATACCAATTTTCTGTCTGACAGACACCATCACAGAGGAGGTTTGTTCTTTCCTTTCCTAAATTCGCACAATGTGATGGAGGGGTGCCACCAGAGTCTGTCATCTACATATGCCAATTAGGCTCATGCAGAGACTGGCTGTTAATGCTAAACTGATAGGTATAGTATGCTGCAGTACACAATTGCAATGTACTGCAGTACTGTGCATAAAAATTAAGTGTGGAAAAATGCTGCAAAGTATGAAACAAAATTAAAATAACAAAAAATCAAATCATCAATATTTGGTTTGAACATCCCTTGCACACAGTTTTTCAAGGAACTTGGCAGGGAGATTGTTCCAAGCATCTTGGAGAGCTCTATATTGGCCGTATCATCACTTAAAGGACTCCTCCTTCAAAAGGTGGTCACACAAACTATTTATTTGATTTAGATTTCTTTTTTGATTATTCACTTAATTTTGCCACTTGGCAAAAAAAAAAGCAAACTATTAACACTTGTTTTGGAAGCATTTACAGCTTTTTTTTGCCCAAACTTGCCTAAAACCTTTGCACGGTACTGTATAAGTGATCAAGAGTTTGGATGTTCAAATTTCATAATGGAATTTTGGAAGAAAAAAATGTAATAAAAAAATATGAAAAAAAAAAAAAAAGCCACAAAAGGTGTTTTTTAATGCAAAAGTGGTAGAACATAAAAACAACTATAGATAGTTTATGGCCAAGTTCTTACTGACCCACAGAATAAATATCATATGTTATTTATACTGCTTAGCAAGTGGCTCAAAATTTGAATGCAAAAAATAAGTGAGAGAATTGCTTTCTTATTCCATTCATCTCCCAGAAAGAGTTCATAAAAAGTTAATCGATGAATGATTCAGAATGAGCAGAATGCAAGTCCATTTTGTTGGCTTTTTTTCTACTAGTCTGCTACACTTACAGTGTTGGCCAAAAGTATTGGCACCCCTGCAATTCTGTCAGATAATACTCATTTTCCTCCAGAAAATGATTGATATCACAAATTCCTTGGTATTATGATCTTCATTTAATTTGTCTTCAAAATCACAAAAAGAATTGTCAGAAAGCCAAATTGGATATAATTCCACAGCAAACATGAAAAAGGGGGTGGCCAAAAGTATTGGCACTGTTTGTCATGTGATGCTTCTCTAATTTGTGTAATTAACAGCACCTGTTACTTACCTGAGGCACCTAACAGGTGGTGGCAATAACTAAATCACACTTGCAGCCAGTTGAAATGGATTAAAGTTGACTCAACCTATGTCCTGTGTCCTTGTGTGTACCACATTGAGCATGGAGAAAAGAAAGAAGACCAAAGAACTGTCTGAGGACTTGAGAAGCAAAATTGTGAGGAAGCATGCGCAATCTCAAGGCTACAAGTCCATCTCCAAAGACCTGAATGTTCCTGTGTCTACCGTGCGCAGTGTCATCAAGAAGTTTAAAGCCCATGGCACTGTGGCTAACCTCCCTAGATGTGGACGGAAAAGAAAAATTGACGAGAGATTTCAATGCAAGATTGTGCGGATGGTGGAGAAAGAACCTCGACTAACATCCAAACAAGTTCAAGCTGCCCTGCAGTCCGAGGGTACAACAGTGTCAACCCGTACTATCTGTCGGTGTCTGAATGAAAAGGGATTGTATGGTAGGATACCCAGGAAGACCCCACTTCTTACCCAGAGACATAAAAAAGCCAGGCTGGAGTTTACCAAAAACTTACCTGAGAAAGCCAAAAACATTTTGAAAGAATGTTCTCTGGTCAGAGGAGACAAAAGTAGAGCTTTTTGGGAAAAGGCATCAACATAGAGTTTACAGGAAAAAAAAAGAGGCCTTCAAAGAAAAGAACACGGTCCCTTCAGTCAAACATGGCGGAGGTTCCCTGATGTTTTGGGGTTGCTTTGCTGCCTCTGGCACTGGACTGCTAGACCGTGTACATGGCATTATGAAGTCTGAAGACTACCAACAAATTTTGCAGCATAATGTAGGGCCCAGTGTGAGAAAGCTGGGTCTCCCTCAGAGGTCATGGGTCTTCCAGCAGGACAATGACCCAAAACACACTTCAAAAAGCACTAGAAAATGGTTTGAGAGAAAGCACTGGAGACTTCTAAAGTGGCCAGCAATGAGTCCAGACCTGAATCCCATAGAACACCTGTGGAGAGATCTCAAAATGGCAGTTTGGAGAAGGCACCCTTCACATCTCAGGGACCTGGAGCAGTTTGCCAAAGAAGAATGGTCTAAAATTCCAGCAGAGAATTGTAAGAACTCATTGATGGTTCCCGGAAGCGGTTCTTCGCAGTTATTTTGTCTAAAGGTTGTGCTACCAAGTATTAGGCTGCGGGTGCCAATACTTTTGTCCGGCCCATTTTTGGAGTTTTGTGTAAAATGATCAATGATTTGACTTTTTTTCATTCTCTTTTGTGTTTTTTCATTGCAAGCAAAATAAATGAAGATATTAATACCAAAGAGTTTGTGCTGGCAATCATTTTCTGGAGGAAAATGAGTATTATCTGACAGAATTGCAGGGATGCCAATACTTTTGGCCAACACTGTACTAGTAAATCATTTTGTTATATAGAAACTTCACTTCTACCAAAACATTGATTTATCAGGTTAGTGATGTTGGACTGCATTTTTTTTAACATTACGGTATCTGGTCCCCAGTCTACAGTTTCAGTACAGTCCTCCCTGAGGGTCCATTCACAAGAACTAAATGTGTGCTTATTTTGGCATAATACACGTGTAAAAATAAGACTCCCATTGACTTCAATGACATTTTACACGTGATTTTGACATGGATTTTGACGTGTTTTGTGACGTGTATTTTGTGTTTTTTTACACGTGTAAAAAATTTAATTGAAGTCAATGGGAATCTTATTTTTACACGTCTATTTTTTACACGTGTATTTTGCCAAAATGAGCACGCGTTTACTCCGTGTGAATGGACCCTACCACTGGGGCTTCCCGTTTTCTCTGATAGGTGTAAGGAAGGGTCAACTGTTACATTGTGGAGACATACTGTAACATCTCTGCCTGTTCAGTTCTCTGCACCGCCCTCTGCTCGGGTGCTACGGCGCAGGAGGCGTGTGCAGTTTGGTTCATGGCTTAAAGTTTTTGGTTGCACTGTTTGAACACGGCTCTACTGCTGTGATTGTATTTGCACCACACCCATCTTCTGCCCTTGTTTGTCTCTGCTCCTCTAATGGTTAATCTGGCCTTGCCCTGTGATTGACAGCCTGCCTTCCTGTCAACTCCATGGGCGGGTTCTTCCTCCCTATTTAACCTTGGCTCTCATTCACACCTATGCTTGCTATTGCCTTGAGTAAGGATATAGCACTGCACATATTGGATTGATGTTCCAACAGGCTATTCAGGCATATAACTATCTAAAATGACGATTTCCAAATGATAGAGCCTCTTTAAAGGTTAAATAAATCAGGTTTTCCTGCTGTTATGTGGAGACCCACTAATAATATAATATCCTTAGAAACCTTAGGAAGTGAAGCAAAAGTTATAAAAGTTATATATATATATATATATATATATATATATATATATATATATATAAGAAGGCAAGCAAAAAAAAACAAACCCAGAAATCAAAGAGGTGTCTTTGACTTTTATGTTTGTGCGCATAAGGTGAAACCTCTCACGAAAACTGCTCCTTTGAAATGACCCACCCTCTGAGATGACCTAAAGACTTATTTTTTTCAGTGACTGATTTCTCTGCCATTAGGCCAGGGCTACATGGTGACTTTGGTCATGACTCTTGTCCCATGACCAAAGATCGCTGTGTCAACCTGCAACTCCTTCACCAAAGTCATGAATGGAGTAACATTGCAACCTGAGGGTGCGTAATACAACTCCATTCACTAATATGAGTGAATAAGTTGCAACGTGACATGGCAATCTTCGGTCGTGCAACAGGATTCATGTCTAAATTCACCATTAGAATTATACTTTATAGAAATTACCTCATATAAGCAGATCACCCCCTTATCCAACCAAAGACCTCTTTTTTTAGCTAAATTTTAATGGGAACTGAAAAGACCAAACATTGGACTTGCAGTATAGCACAGAACTGAATCCATATTGGCGTCACTATGTATGAAATGTCAAAAAGTATCATCAAAGTGCAGGGGAAAATAGAAAGGAGAGCCATGTTGGCGACTCGGAATGAGAAGGAAACCATACTGAGGACCGCAAGTTAAAAGGGATAACATGATGGCTAGGAGTGAAAAGAAAGTCATGAAAGGGACCAAGATGGGCAAATCTTCAACAAGGAAATTTGCAGGTCACTTGGAAATAAGAAAGAGTTAGGGCCTCTATGGGTTGGAGTGATTTTGCACAGTACCATGCCTGTTTTATTAGTCACTGTCTACGCTGGTTCTTTGAAAACTTCTGATGTGATACCCGGTTCTGTGATGCAACATAAAAAACATGATCTTAGGCTCTTTCAATATTAGTTCAGATTTTGGGGGGCTGCACATGTTTGATGAATCCATTAGGCATGTTAATCTTCATTTCATTTTTTTTTTTCTTTGAGAGGACTAATTTTCTGTGCAAATTTGAGTGATCTGTTCAAAGAGGTTTCCTACCATGTAGCAGAGTGCATATGCAAGTTGCTTAACAACTTCTAGCTTCCAGCTGATAGGTACAGGTCCTTTTTGTTGTCTTCGCTTCAGGTAAAGATCTAAGGGACCAAGGGCCACAAATTCCTGAACCATGACAACTAGAATAGAATACAAAAATTCAGTTACCATTGTATTAATTGTAATACGTTATACTATACTTGTTATAATGTAGGGGTATACCTCTACCCCCTCAGACCTCCAATGCTATACAGTGGGGCAAAAAAGTATTTAGTCAGTCACCAATAGTGCAAGTTTCACCACTTAAAAAGATGAGAGGCGTCTGTAATTTACATCATAGGTAGACCTCAACTATGAGAGACAAAATGAGAAAACAAATCCAGAAAATCACATTGTCTGATTTTGTAAGAATTTATTTGCAAATTATGGTGGAAAATAAGTATTTGGTCACCTACAAACAATCAAGATTTCTGGCTCTCACAGACCTGTAACTTCTTCTTTAAGAGTCTCCTCTTTCCTCCACTCATTACCTGTAGTAATGGCACCTGTTTAAACTTGTTATCAGTATAAAAAGACACCTGTGCACACCCTCAAACAGTCAGACTCCAAACTCCACTATGGTGAAGACCAAAGAGCTGTCAAAGGACACCAGAAACAAAATTGTAGCCCTGCACAAGGCTGGGAAGACTGAATCTGCAATAGGCAACCAGCTTGGATTGAAGAAATGAGCTGTGGGAGCAATAATTAGAAAATGGAAGACATACAAGACCACTGATAATCTCCCTCGATCTGGGGCACCACGCAAAATCTCACCCCGTGGGGTCAAAATGATCACAAGAACGGTGAGCAAAAATCCCAGAACCACGCGGGGGGGCCTAGTGAATGAATTGCAGAGAGCTGGGACCAATGTAACAAAGCCTACCATCAGTAACACACTACGCCGCCAGGGACTCAGATCCTGCAGTGCCAGACGTGTCCCACTGCTTAAGCCAGTACATGTCCGGGCCCGTCTGAAGTTTGCTAGAGAGCATTTAGATGATCCAGAAGAGTATTGGGAGAATGTCTTATGGTCTGATGAAACCAAACTGGAACAGTTTGGTAGAAACACAACTTTTCGTGTTTGGAGGAAAAAGAATACTGAGTTGCATCCATCAAACACCATACCTACTGTAAAGCATGGGGGTGGAAACATCATGCTTTGGGGCTGTTTCTCTGCAAAGGGGCCAGGACGACTGATCCGGGTACATGAAAGAATGAATGGGGCCATGTATCGTTAGATTTTGAGTGCAAACCTCCTTCCATCAGCAAGGGCATTGAAGATGAAACGTGGCTGGGTCTTTCAACATGACAATGATCCAAAGCACACCGCCAGGGCAACGAAGGAGCGGCTTTGTAAGAAGCATTCCAAGGTCCTGGAGTGGCCTAGCCAGTCTCCAGATCTCAACCCTATAGAAAACCTTTGGAGAGAGTTGAAAGTCCGTGTTGCCAAGCGACAGCCCCAAAACATCACTGCTCTAGAGGAGATCTTCATGGAGGAATGGGCCAACATACCAACAACAGTGTGTGCCAACCTTGTGAAGACTTACAGAAAACGTTTGACCTCTGTCATTGCCAACAAAGGATATATAACAAAGTATTGAGATGAAATTTTGTTACTGACCAAATACTTATTTTCCACCATAATTTGCAAATAAATTCTTACAAAATCAGACAATGTGATTTTCTGGATTTGTTTTCTCATTTTGTCTATCATAGTTGAGGTCTACCTATGATGTAAATTACAGACGCCTCTCATCTTTTTAAGTGGTGGAACTTGCACTATTGGTGACTGACTAAATACTTTTTTGCCCCACTGTATGTCAGGGGAACGAAGGAGACATGGTGCCAACATCTCGCTTTGCTTGGGCCAGGTTAGGGCAGCAAACCAAACCTTTGTCTCAATGAAGGGATGTTGATCTACAATCTGTTTAAAAGGCCACTGATAAACACAGAATTTCAGGCATAAAGCTTAAAACCTATACTATAGATGTGAATTAGTGCAAACAATAGTGCAGCAACCTGTTGGAGGAAGCACGGAGCCTAGGAGTAGTAGTCCTTGAGCTAATGACATTGAGTATATACTTAACCAATACCTCCAGCTCTCCTCCTGGGCTGATGTCTTCCTGAATAAGCCTGCAGTATACCTGATAGTGGTGGTAGTCTCTCCCCCAGGAACATCATAGTACTCAGCCTTTCTGAGCCTCATGGGAGTTGGAGTGCCCATGATGATGGATGTGCAGGAATATAACTCAGAAGACATGAGGTATGAGGAAACAGAGTATACTTCTTGCAACGTGGCACTGTGATTTGGGACTGAGCTGGGAGTGATTACACCCAGTTGCAGTCTGCACTTCCCTTGCTCAGGTAGTCTCCACTATTTCTGTGTGTCACTCTCACTCTCTTCCATAAAAGTCCCAAATGATGTCTACCTCTTCCCTCTGTGGGGTGTAGATGAGCAGGGTGCCTTCTCTGTCCTGTCCAGGATCATTGCTGTGAGGCTTTTGTAACACTTATTCTCAGATTCCAAATTTGGACACTGTCCTCTGTTATATCATTATTGACAGCTTTAATTATCCTGTCTGTGGCTAGTGCTGGGCTGGCTAGAAGATCTCCAGCAGGGGCATAGCTGTAAGAGGTGCAGTGGTAGCAGTCATTACCTTGATCTGGACCCTGAGGAGTACCCAAAGGCCCCTCTAACACATAAAATATACTACTACTTTAAATGGCACAAGATGGGGGACTGGAACTTCTTATCTCTTGAACCCCAGTTCATTAACAGAGTAGTCTCAAAGCAACGTGGCCTACATCCTAGGAAAGACTTACTTTGTTTTCCAACACATACTCCATGTAAGAGGACTTGGTGATTGTGGGACATTTGGTTCATTAAACTTGCTGCTTCCAGAAAAGACTAAAGTAAAAAAAAAAAAAAAGTAACATATTCAAGTATTACTATATATGTATAGTAAAGTACCAGCAGTGCACATGATGTCATAACTATTAAAAATGCACAGTCTGTTTACAATTTATATATCAACGCTGGTCAGATGCGTATTGTTTTTCTGCTGACAGTGCCTCAATCCTCAACAAACAGAAAGGCCAGGAACTCTAGTGGTATAAACGCTTTTCCAAAAAACACTGCATTTTACAGTTAGGGTGCATTCACACTTCGGATACGCTGACTGATTCTGAACGTGAAAACATGTTCAGAATCAGCGTGTATAAAGCAGATCCCATTTCAATGGGAGCCGGCATACGAGCGCTCCCCATTGAAATGAATGGGCTGCTTTTTTCTCTACGAGCACTCCCATTGAAGTGAATGAGAAGTGTTTAGAAGCGCTCGCGTGTACGGCTCGGAATGAGCCGAGCGGTTACGCCATGTGAAGGGGCCCATAGAGAAAAAAGCAGCCCATTAATTTCAATAGGGAGCGCTCGTATGCCGGCTCCCATTGAAATGAATGGGATCTGCTTTATACGTGCTGATTCTGAACGTGTTTTCACATTCAGAATCAGTCAGCGTATCCGAAGTGTGAATGCACCCTTACTGTGGAACCCACACACTGCAGAGAAATACGCATAGCGGAAATGCTGCAATTTCCAAAACTGTTGCGGTTTTGGAAACTGCTGCAGGTCAATTATACCTACAGAAACGCTGGCATTTTCCCTATAGGTATAGTGGAAGCAGAAAGTCCACAAATGAAACCTCTGTGGACTTTCCACAAAAAGTTCTGCGGGAAAAATCGCAATGCGTTTCCGCCAAGGTTTTTCTTACATCACATTCATTGGGCCTAATCCAGAGCGGAGTGCGCGACTGCATGCCGGTGCACTGGCAACGAGTCGCATCTACCCGTTTTGTGGTCCGGAAACTGAGCTGGCCTCCACCTCAGTTTCCGGTCCAAAAAACCTTGTGTGAACCCGGCCTAAGGGTAAGTTCACACGGGGTTTTTTGGACTGGAACCTGAGGCGGAGGGCGCCTCAGGTTCTGGTCCAAAATACGGGTAGCCGCGACTGGATGCTGGTGCACTGCACGGCATCCATTCGCGCACTCCACTCTGGATTAGGCCAATGAATGAGCCTAGTCGGGAGGAGGGAGTGTCTTCAGGCCGAATCGCGAGGCAAATCGGCCTGAAGAATGAGCATCTCTCTTCTTTTTTCCAGGAGCGTTTGTCGCTGTGTCACTTTGAAAACAATGAGGCAGATTCCAGCCAGAATTTGGACCCAATTATGAAACAGAATTCATGATCAGCTATAAATAAATCATCCCAAACCAGGCTAAGAAATCAGTTAACGTTTTTACCTCTTGGTAATGTTGGTGAGTGGCATCAAGAATTTTCAGCAGAACATGAACTTCATGGTCTTCTTCTCCATCTGCATCTCTGCGTAACCCATGAAATATTTTTGTGAAAGAGCCTTTTCCTTGGCTTTCCAACTAGAACAGAAGTTATCTAAGATATCATGGCCATTGTCATATGCTATTGTAAGACACCAGTCATAAGACAGTTTGCTGCAGAATGCACTTGGGTGACGCTTGGGGTGACATCTGAGTTCATTCCATTATGCATTTATGTCTATGGGGGCTTCTGATTCATTCCATTCAATGACATGGATGGTTATAGAGCAGGTCCTATCCTGTACCATGTCAATGAAACAAAATGGATTGGAAGCCCCATACATGTGAATGCATAACAGAATGCAAACTCGGCCCCACATTGGATGCATGCCAAGTTGTGTGCATGCAGTTGTACAGTAAGAAATTATATTTTTAACTCATAATGAGTCTCATTTTTGTAAAATAGTACAGACAAGAACTAAAGGTGTTGTCCTTGCCTATCAATTATTTGGTATTTCAAAGTTTGTAGATATCATTTTTGCAGAGATCTATTGCTAAGATGTCTTGATGTCTTTCTTTAAACCAAATATTTTCTTCACAAGAGTGAATTCCTATTCTAGTATGAGGTATAGTTCCATATGGCAAACAGAGTACTTTTAGGGTGGCAACTAAACAACCCAGCTATCAGGTTAAGTATTCTTTAGATTCTACTCACAAAGGTTATATCCTTTAGATCGATCTTTTGAAAGGTCAATAGTGGAATGTTTCTTCTCTGTGTTGGCGACATAATTCTCTGAGGACAATTGTCTCGTAGGATTAAAAGGTTTGATTTTTCTGCGGGTGAAACAAAATATCCCAAATCTGTTATTTTCATACCATTTCTAACAAAAAAATTCAAGCACTTTATATAAAATAGATCAACAACACAGAGCAATGTTCTCCCAATCTATAAAATATGTTAAAGGGAATATATCACCAGCAAACTCCATATTAAACCAGCCACAATGCATTGTAGGGGACACTATGGCGAGCACTATCTTAGCTTTATGTAATGTAGTAGATGGACCATTTCCTTCTAAATATACATATATATATATATATATATATATATATATATATATATATATTTAATAATATGCAAATGAGTCTAAGTACAATGGGGGTATGGGAGAGCCTCAGATTTCACGGTGTTCTGCATAATAATGTGTTTCCCTATAATGCACTTTGGCTGGTTAGATATCGTTACCTGGAGACAAATTCCCTTTAAGACTAAGGCCCCACAATGGATAGCAGCAGCAAAAAAAAAAAGCTGCGGGAAAAATCATGGCTTTCCCCGCATCGCTTTTCACAAAAAGACTTCCTGCTTCCATTTTACCTATAGGGAATCTGCTGGCATTTCTGTAGGTATAATTGACATGCTGCGATTTCCAAAGCCGCAATGTGACCGCTGTGTGTTTTTTTCCTCAATGCGTGGATGCGATTTGCTAACTGCCACATGGGCCTGAAATGTTATACCCATCTTGAGAAATAGCTGCGAAGATGGAAATAATTGGTCATGAGGCCTGACTACCAGGGTAGGGTGTAGGGAAACAGGTGACCAGTGCTACTCTAAACTGCTTCTGAAACTCCAATAATGTGAATGGGAACTACAGAAATGGCACACCACATTTACTTAAACTGTGCAGTCTATGCAACTAAAATGAAATCTATGCCACAACTGAGATAAAGGATGATAGATCCATGGCACGTCTCTTTTCTGAAAGTGGCAATGGAGATGTCCAAAAACAATTTGCAAAGGAAGTTTGCATAAATATAATTGCTGGTTTGCATCTTTTTATGACAGAAAAGCAAAAATAAGGACTAGTTCACATGGGGCTAGTGACCGTGTATTTTGGTCCTGATTTTGATGAGGGAAGCGCGTCAGATCAGGACCAAAATGCGCCTGTCACGACTAGCCGCGACTTTCGCGGTTTCCCGCTCCGGAGTAGGCCCAAATGATTGGGCCTAAGTCCAGAGGGATTGTCTTGCCTCAAGAAAGGGCAGCTCGCTTCTTTTTTTCCGGAGTGCACAGAGAAGACTAATTAGCACATGAATACAAATTGACTTATTCAAAATCTACTGACGCAATTTACATACAAAAAGTACGTGTGAAATAGCCTTTCTAAAGGCTATGTAAGGATGTGCTTATCTAAAACTGACTTTTCCCAATGATAGAGCCCCTTTAAACCTAACAATTTGCATTTTGAATAAATATATTACAATCTTTACATCTTTATCTTATTCTTCATCAACCAAGAATAAATAGAGTTCAGCACTTTATGAAATGGCTCTCATTGATGTGCCTATTACTTTGCTTTCAGTTGCTCATACCTTTGGCTCTTGGAGAAATGCAAGATGCAAGACACGTGGAGACACCAGCCAGGCGCAGGTTATTATATTGGTAATATTCCAAGAGATTCCGTAAACTTGTGAAGTAACGTGGTACCCCGACCAAACAAAAAGTGTCATTCTTACATTGAATGGAGCAGCCCTGGAAATCCTTACCTAAAGGTGTCTGAAGAGGCAGGTGTAATAAAACAGAAGACAAAATTATTTGTTAGTGGGTGAAGAAAACAGAAACAAAGAAAAGTTTTGTATGTTAAATCAGCATGAAATGTAAAGTTAGAGTTAAAAGTGTTGTAACTAGAGATGAGCGAACACCGTTCGATCGAATACATATTCGATCGAATATCAGGCCATTCGAGGATTACAATCGAATACCACGAGGCTAATGCAGTAAAAATTCGTATCCCCTCCCACCTTCCCTGGCGCATGTTTTTGCACCAATAACTGCGCAGGGGAGGTGGGACAGGAACTATGACAATGGAGGCAGTTAAAAAAAAATCGGAAAAAGGAATTGGCGGCCGAAATCAGGTGACCTCCATTTTAGATGAATGGTGAGTTTAACATTCGATTAATTTGAGAATGTGAACTATGTGACTGTGAGACAAGGATAGATCTACAGGCAGGGTTAGCTAGGGATTACCTTTATTTAGGGGGGAATGTTACTCACCCAGCTCTTAGGGATCCCGACTAGATAGAGCCCCAGTCAGCTTGCGATATGTGCAAGCTGACTTTTTCCCATAAGAATGCATTGACCAGCGTTGATTGGCCAGTGTACAGCATTCGGCCAATCAACGCTGGTTCTGCTGGAGGAGGCGGAGTCTAAGATCCGTCCACAGCAGTTTCCATTGTAGTCCGATCTCAGATGTAGCAGTGCTGACACAGCACTGCTACACAGAGAAGCGGCAGAGCTCAGCACACACAGAGCTGCAGAGCTGAGTGTGCAGCATGGTTCAGCGCACACTCAGCACTGCTACATCAGATGCAGCAGAGCTGAGTGTGCAGCATGGTTCAATGCACACTCACCACTGCTACATCAGATGCATCAGAGCTGAGTGTGCAGCAGGTTCAGCTGAACCCTGCTGCACACTCAGCTCTGCTGCATAGGACTGCTACATCGGCCATCCCTGTACATCGGGCCGTGCTCTCAGCTCAAGTACTCCGGAGATGCAGCCAAGCAGAGCGCACGCCCAGCACTACTACATTGGAGATGAAGAAGAGCTGGCCATTCGCTGAGCTTGGCTACTCCAGAGTAGCCGAGCTCAGCGAACGGCCAGCTCTGCTTCATCTCCGATGTGGCAGTGCTGTCCGATGTAGCAGTCCAATGCAGCAGAGCTGAGTGTGCAGCAGGTTCAGCTGAACCTGCTACACACTCAGCTCTGCTGCATCGGACTGCTACATCGGACACTGCTACACTGCTACATCGGCCAGCACTGCTACATCGGGCCGTGAGCTCAGTTCAGCTTCTCCGGAGTAGTGAGCTCAGCGAACGGCCAGCTCTGCTTCATCTCCGTATAAGGACCTACATTGCAAAAAAGCCTCTTTTTCGTTGCATATTTTGCAGCGGTTTTTAGAATCAAATCCAGTTGTGGACTGAATAGAAGGGAGAAGTATAAGGGCCAGTTCACACAGAGTAAATGCGCGTGTATTTTGGCAAAATACACGTGTAAAACATACACGTGTAAAAATAAGACTCCCATTTGTATTTTGATGTGCATTTTGATATGTATTTTGACATGTTTTTTTACACGTGTAAAAAAAATGTCATTGAAGTCAATGGGAGTCTTATTTTTACACGTGTATTTTGCCAAAATACACGCATGTTTAGTAAAGCAGTAGTAACAGTAGTAGTAGTTGTAGTAGTAATGCAGTAGTAACAATAGTAGTAGTAGTAAAGTAGTAGTAACAATAGTAGTAATAGTAATAAAGCAGTAGTAATAATAGTAGAAGTAAGGCAATAGTAACAATAGTCGTAATAGTAGTAAAGCAGTAGTAACAATAGTAGTAGTAGTAAAGCAGTAGTAACAATAGTCGTCGTAGTAGTAGTAGTAAAGCAGTAGTAACATTAGTAGTAGTAATAAAGCAGTAGTAACAATAGTAGTAAAGCAGTAGTAACAATAGTCGTAGTAGTAGTAAAGCAGTAGTAAAAGGAGTAGTAGTAGTACTAAAGCATTAGTAACAGTAGTAGTAGTAGTAGTAAAGTAGTAGTAACAATAGTAGTAGTAGTAAAGCAGTAGTAACAATAGTAGTAGTAGTAGTAGTAGTAAAGTAGTAGTAACAATAGTAGTAGTAGTAAAGCAGTAGTAACAATAGTAGTAGTAGTAAAGCATTAGTAACAATAGTAGTAGTAGTAGTAGTAGTAGTAGTAACAATAGTAGTAGTAATAGTAGTAATAAAGCAGTAGTAACAATAGTAGTAATAGTAGTAATAAAGCAGTAGTAACAATAGTAGTAATAGTACGGTAGTAAAGCAATAGTAACAATAGTAGTAGCAGTAGTAACAATGTTTGAAAAATCTTATTTGAAAAATCTACTAATACTTGATTCCTATCCAAATGGATTCCTTGGTTTATGACTTTTTCAGATGTGCTCACAGCTTGAAGGGGAAATTGGGAGATTGTTTTGTGTATTGTTTTTCTATTTGTTTTTTTGAAAAAAAATTGTGCTTAAATAAAAATTTAGAAAAAATTGTTGAAAAAGATTGAAAAACCCATGGAACCCTGCTATTACCACATAACAATTTAGAAATATTTCCATTAATGAACATTGTATCCAATAGCTAATCCTGAATAATAAAGCAGTTTATGCAGGTGTGTTGCAAATGAATTTTGTGAGAAGCAATGCCATACCTCCAAACACACAGTTAGTAGGAACTTGTCATAGTCTTGAGGAGAGTTACGGAGGATGTAGCTGCCTCCAATGCTTCCACTTCGCTTCAGTTTGTCAATGGCAAACTCTGAGCTACAAAAGAATGTTTTTTTTTTTAATTGTAAATAGTAGCTGAAATAATGTTTAATTTTTAATTTGAGTGATTTTAAAGTTTATGACACATTGTACTTTACCTTAGTGATAAAGTTTTTTATGAAAAAATAGGTGAAAAGCTAAAAATTATACAGTTTTAAATTATCTGCTTTTCATACAGATAGTTATACCACCCACATTATTTTCATAAATATTATTTAGCTTATACCTGTGTTAAGTTGGCATCAAACTTTAAACGTATATTAATAGAGATGAGCGAACAGTGTTCTATCGAACACATGTTCGATCGGATATCAGGGTGTTCGCCATGTTCGAATCGAATCGAACACCACGTGGTAAAGTGCGCCAAAATTCGATTCCCCTCCCACCTTCCCTGGCGCCTTTTTTGCACCAATAACAGCGCAGGGGAGGTGGGACAGGAACTACGACACTGGGGGCATTGAAAAAAATTGGAAAAAGTCATTGGCTGCCGAAATCAGGTGACCTCCATTTTAGACGAATAGTGGATTTCAAATCCGGGTCATATGAGAATGTGAACTTTGTGACTATGAGACAGGGATAGCTGTACAGGCAGGGATAGCTAGGGATAACCTTTATTTAGGGGGGAATGTTATTAAAAATAACTTTTTGGGGCTCTATCGGGTGTGTAATTGTGATTTTTGTGAGATAAACTTTTTCCCATAGGGATGCATTGGCCAGCGCTGATTGGCCGAATTCCGTACTCTGGCCAATCAGTGCTGGCCAATGCATTCTATTAGCTTGATGAAGCAGAGTGTGCACAAGGGTTCAAGCGCACCCTCGGCTCTGATGTAGCAGAGCCGAGGCTGCACAAGGGTTCAAGCGCACCCTCGGCTCTGATGTAGGAGAGCCGAGGGTGCACTTGAACCCTTGTGCAGCCTCGGCTCTGCTACATCAGAGCCGAGGGTGCGCTTGAACCCTTGTGCACACTCTGCTTCATCAAGCTAATAGAATGCATTGGCCAGCGCTGATTGGCCAATGTATTCTATTAGCCTGATGAAGTAGAGCTGAATGTGTGTGCTAAGCACACACATTCAGCTCTACTTCATCGGGCTAATAGAATGCATTGGCCAGCGCTGATTGGCCAGAGTACGGAACTCGACCAATCAGCGCTGGCTCTGCTGGAGGAGGCGGAGTCTAAGATCGCTCCACACCAGTCTCCATTCAGGTCCGACCTTAGACTCCGCCTCCTCCGGCAGAGCCAGCGCTGATTGGCCGAAGGCTGGCCAATGCATTCCTATGCGAATGCAGAGACTTAGCAGTGCTGAGTCAGTTTTGCTCAACTACACATCTGATGCACACTCGGCACTGCTACATCAGATGTAGCAATCTGATGTAGCAGAGCCGAGGGTGCACTAGAACCCCTGTGCAAACTCAGTTCACGCTAATAGAATGCATTGGCCAGCGCTGATTGGCCAATGCATTCTATTAGCCCGATGAAGTAGAGCTGAATGTGTGTGCTAAGCACACACATTCAGCACTGCTTCATCACGCCAATACAATGCATTAGCCAGTGCTGATTGGCCAGAGTACGGAATTCGGCCAATCAGCGCTGGCTCTGCTGGAGGAGGCGGAGTCTAAGGTCGGACCTGAATGGAGACTGGTGTGGAGCGATCTTAGACTCCGCCTCCTCCAGCAGAGCCAGCGCTGATTGGTCGAGTTCCGTACTCTGGCCAATCAGCGCTGGCCAATGCATTCTATTAGCCCGATGAAGTAGAGCTGAATGTGTGTGCTTAGCACACACATTCAGCTCTACTTCATCAGGCTAATAGAATACATTGGCCAATCAGCGCTGGCCAATGCATTCTATTAGCTTGATGAAGCAGAGTGTGCACAAGGGTTCAAGCGCACCCTCGGCTCTGATGTAGCAGAGCCGAGGCTGCACAAGGGTTCAAGTGCACCCTCGGCTCTCCTACATCAGAGCCGAGGGTGCGCTTGAACCCTTGTGCAGCCTCGGCTCTGCTACATCAGAGCCGAGGGTGCGCTTGAACCCTTGTGCACCCTCTGCTTCATCAAGCTAATAGAATGCATTGGCCAGCACTGATTGGCCAGAGTACGGAATTCGGCCAATCAGCGCTGGCCAATGCATTCTATTAGCCCGATGAAGTAGAGCTGAATGTGTGTGCTAAGCACACACATTCAGCACTGCTTCATCACGCCAATACAATGCATTAGCCAGTGCTGATTGGCCAGAGTACGGAATTCGGCCAATCAGCGCTGGCTCTGCTGGAGGAGGCGGAGTCTAAGATCGCTCCACACCAGTCTCCATTCAGGTCCGACCTTAGACTCCGCCTCCTCCAGCAGAGCCAGCGCTGATTGGCCGAATTCCGTACTCTGGCCAATCAGCACTGGCTAATGCATTGTATTGGCTTGATGAAGCAGTGCTGAATGTGTGTGCTTAGCACACACATTCAGCTCTACTTCATCGGGCTAATAGAATGCATTGGCCAGCGCTGATTGGCCGAATTCCGTACTCTGGCCAATCAGCACTGGCTAATGCATTGTATTGGCTTGATGAAGCAGTGCTGAATGTGTGTGCTTAGCACACACATTCAGCTCTACTTCATCGGGCTAATAGAATGCATTGGCCAATCAGCGCTGGCCAATGCATTCTATTAGCGTGAACTGAGTTTGCACAGGGGTTCTAGTGCACCCTCGGCTCTGCTACATCAGATTGCTACATCTGATGTAGCAGTGCCGAGTGTGCATCAGATGTGTAGTTGAGCAAAACTGACTCAGCACTGCTAAGTCTGCATTCGCATAGGAATGCATTGGCCAGCCTTCGGCCAATCAGCGCTGGCTCTGCCGGAGGAGGCGGAGTCTAAGGTCGGACCTGAATGGAGACTGGTGTGGAGCGATCTTAGACTCCGCCTCCTCCAGCAGAGCCAGCGCTGATTGGCCGAATTCCGTACTCTGGCCAATCAGCACTGGCTAATGCATTGTATTGGCTTGATGAAGCAGTGCTGAATGTGTGTGCTTAGCACACACATTCAGCTCTACTTCATCGGGCTAATAGAATGCATTGGCCAATCAGCGCTGGCCAATGCATTCTATTAGCGTGAACTGAGTTTGCACAGGGGTTCTAGTGCACCCTCGGCTCTGCTACATCAGATTGCTACATCTGATGTAGCAGTGCCGAGTGTGCATCAGATGTGTAGTTGAGCAAAACTGACTCAGCACTGCTAAGTCTGCATTCGCATAGGAATGCATTGGCCAGCCTTCGGCCAATCAGCGCTGGCTCTGCCGGAGGAGGCGGAGTCTAAGGTCGGACCTGAATGGAGACTGGTGTGGAGCGACCTTAGACTCCGCCTCCTCCAGCAGAGCCAGCGCTGATTGGCCGAATTCCGTACTCTGGCCAATCAGCACTGGCTAATGCATTGTATTGGCTTGATGAAGCAGTGCTGAATGTGTGTGCTTAGCACACACATTCAGCTCTACTTCATCGGGCTAATAGAATGCATTGGCCAGCGCTGATTGGCCGAATTCCGTACTCTGGCCAATCAGCACTGGCTAATGCATTGTATTGGCTTGATGAAGCAGTGCTGAATGTGTGTGCTTAGCACACACATTCAGCTCTACTTCATCGGGCTAATAGAATGCATTGGCCAATCAGCGCTGGCCAATGCATTCTATTAGCGTGAACTGAGTTTGCACAGGGGTTCTAGTGCACCCTCGGCTCTGCTACATCAGATTGCTACATCTGATGTAGCAGTGCCGAGTGTGCATCAGATGTGTAGTTGAGCAAAACTGACTCAGCACTGCTAAGTCTGCATTCGCATAGGAATGCATTGGCCAGCCTTCGGCCAATCAGCGCTGGCTCTGCCGGAGGAGGCGGAGTCTAAGGTCGGACCTGAATGGAGACTGGTGTGGAGCGACCTTAGACTCCGCCTCCTCCAGCAGAGCCAGCGCTGATTGGCCGAATTCCGTACTCTGGCCAATCAGCACTGGCTAATGCATTGTATTGGCTTGATGAAGCAGTGCTGAATGTGTGTGCTTAGCACACACATTCAGCTCTACTTCATCGGGCTAATAGAATGCATTGGCCAGCGCTGATTGGCCGAATTCCGTACTCTGGCCAATCAGCACTGGCTAATGCATTGTATTGGCTTGATGAAGCAGTGCTGAATGTGTGTGCTTAGCACACACATTCAGCTCTACTTCATCGGGCTAATAGAATGCATTGGCCAATCAGCGCTGGCCAATGCATTCTATTAGCGTGAACTGAGTTTGCACAGGGGTTCTAGTGCACCCTCGGCTCTGCTACATCAGATTGCTACATCTGATGTAGCAGTGCCGAGTGTGCATCAGATGTGTAGTTGAGCAAAACTGACTCAGCACTGCTAAGTCTGCATTCGCATAGGAATGCATTGGCCAGCCTTCGGCCAATCAGCGCTGGCTCTGCCGGAGGAGGCGGAGTCTAAGGTCGGACCTGAATGGAGACTGGTGTGGAGCGATCTTAGACTCCGCCTCCTCCAGCAGAGCCAGCGCTGATTGGCCGAATTCCGTACTCTGGCCAATCAGCACTGGCTAATGCATTGTATTGGCTTGATGAAGCAGTGCTGAATGTGTGTGCTTAGCACACACATTCAGCTCTACTTCATCGGGCTAATAGAATGCATTGGCCAGCGCTGATTGGCCGAATTCCGTACTCTGGCCAATCAGCACTGGCTAATGCATTGTATTGGCTTGATGAAGCAGTGCTGAATGTGTGTGCTTAGCACACACATTCAGCTCTACTTCATCGGGCTAATAGAATGCATTGGCCAATCAGCGCTGGCCAATGCATTCTATTAGCGTGAACTGAGTTTGCACAGGGGTTCTAGTGCACCCTCGGCTCTGCTACATCAGATTGCTACATCTGATGTAGCAGTGCCGAGTGTGCATCAGATGTGTAG
The DNA here is from genome assembly GCF_031893055.1 of Leptodactylus fuscus. Classification (NCBI taxonomy): domain Eukaryota; kingdom Metazoa; phylum Chordata; class Amphibia; order Anura; family Leptodactylidae; genus Leptodactylus; species Leptodactylus fuscus. The sequence continues at coordinate 194,940,940 of NC_134265.1, forward strand.
TTGAGCAAAACTGACTCAGCACTGCTAAGTCTGCATTCGCATAGGAATGCATTGGCCAGCCTTCGGCCAATCAGCGCTGGCTCTGCCGGAGGAGGCGGAGTCTAAGGTCGGACCTGAATGGAGACTGGTGTGGAGCGACCTTAGACTCCGCCTCCTCCAGCAGAGCCAGCGCTGATTGGCCGAATTCCGTACTCTGGCCAATCAGCACTGGCTAATGCATTGTATTGGCTTGATGAAGCAGTGCTGAATGTGTGTGCTTAGCACACACATTCAGCTCTACTTCATCGGGCTAATAGAATGCATTGGCCAGCGCTGATTGGCCGAATTCCGTACTCTGGCCAATCAGCACTGGCTAATGCATTGTATTGGCTTGATGAAGCAGTGCTGAATGTGTGTGCTTAGCACACACATTCAGCTCTACTTCATCGGGCTAATAGAATGCATTGGCCAATCAGCGCTGGCCAATGCATTCTATTAGCGTGAACTGAGTTTGCACAGGGGTTCTAGTGCACCCTCGGCTCTGCTACATCAGATTGCTACATCTGATGTAGCAGTGCCGAGTGTGCATCAGATGTGTAGTTGAGCAAAACTGACTCAGCACTGCTAAGTCTGCATTCGCATAGGAATGCATTGGCCAGCCTTCGGCCAATCAGCGCTGGCTCTGCCGGAGGAGGCGGAGTCTAAGGTCGGACCTGAATGGAGACTGGTGTGGAGCGATCTTAGACTCCGCCTCCTCCAGCAGAGCCAGCGCTGATTGGTCGAGTTCCGTACTCTGGCCAATCAGCACTGGCCAATGCATTTCTATGGGGAAAAGTTAGCTTGCGAAAATCGCAAACTGACAGGGATTTCCATGAAATAAAGTGACTTTTATGCCCCAGACATGCTTCCCCTGCTGTCCCAGTGTCATTCCAGGGTGTTGGTATCATTTCCTGGGGTGTCATAGTGGACTTGGTGACCCTCCAGACACGAATTTGGGTTTCCCCCTTAACGAGTTTATGTTCCCCATAGACTATAATGGGGTTCGAAACCCATTCGAACACTCGAACAGTGAGCGGCTGTTCGAATCGAATTTCGAACCTCGAACATTTTAGTGTTCGCTCATCTCTATATATTAATTCTTTTTTGGACATTAGTTATAATGCTTACACGCCAAACTGCAATTTTCTAAATTTTCAATGAATTTATCAAAGCCTCAACTCTGAAGGGGTGTTTGAAAATGTAAAAACAAACAAAAAAAAACAACCCCTAAATGATCCCATTTTCAGAACTGCAACCTTTAAATAATTTACAACAGTATTTGGGAAGTCGGCTTGGGGACCCCCTGAATGGAAACCTATTAGCATAAAAAAGCAATTACCTAAGGAGACCCGCAGACGCCATAGACTGTAATGGGATCCGTGTGGTTTCCGCATGAAAAATGTGGAAAGAAAAGTGCTGCTTGCAGGACTTTTCTCGAAGCATATTTCATGCAGATAGGAAAACGCAATGTGAACTGGGCCAAAGTAAAATTGATAAAATATAGCAATGGCTTAAAATGGAGAATATAAACGTAGTTTAGCAGTCTAAAGTAGGGTTCACTCTACTGTTGGTGTCCGCTCAGAAGGTTTCCATTTTTTTAAAAAACAAATAAATGGACACCTATCATAGCGGACACAAATGGACAGTAACTGATGGCTATCAATTACTGTCCATTACTCAAAGACCTCAATGTTAAAAAAAACAACAGGCACTTACTGTCCGTTTTTTCAAACAGACAGAAAAGTCCTGCATGTGGGATTTTTTTGTCAACTTGAAAAAATGGACATGGTTGTAAACGGACACTAAAGGACACAAATGGACACAAGATAAAATCCCATTGAAATGAATGGAAATAGCAAACGGACTAGTTAGTGTCCGTTGCTAAAATCTTGTATGGACAATCGCCACGGACATTGCTGAGCGGACACCAATGGTAGTGGGGACTCCCCCTAACTTCAAAACTTTATTTCACTCACAGATGTCCCTTACCAAATAATAATTCATAGAATAATATTTGCCTGACAAAAGGGATCAGTCTGCCATGACACATGTTCATCAGTCAAATAATGGTTTGAAACTATAGTTTGTACAGTCCCTTCCTGATCAGGCACCACAGCACTGTGACTGGTGCAAATAAAGTATTAATTGACAATTGTACAGTATATTGCTGTGGAATCATGTAGGGTTTAGATTTAGAGATTAACTCTAGAAATGCAGTTACTGTAACATTGTAGAGGAAATGTGGATGAGTGATCATTGGTAACTTACGTGATAGGACCATGACATTGATTATCCAAATTCCACCGCAGTCTTGGGGGAGCCACTTCTTCACAAAAGTAATGCTGAGAGTCTGTCGTCAACCGGTAATATCCATCAACCAGAGACACAAAAGAGAGAGCATCTCTCAACAACTGAAACTGTGCCTCCTTAGGAAGAAAACAAGCGGTATTAGAGGACAACTACCAACCATTATGTAAGTGGCATGTTATAGAGCTGCATGCTAAGTCAGTGGTTAGCACTGCTGCTTTGAAGCTGGAGTCCTAACTTCGAATCTGACAAAGGAATACATCTACGTGGAGTTTCTAAGTTATTACGTTTACATGGGTAATGGGACAGTGACTGACAATATTATAGTACTATTGACGTAAGAGAAATAGGTAAGTAAAATTGTAGAGCAGAAAGAACTGAGCAGATTGATGTACAGCTCTGTAGGAAGGGTTTAGTATAAATTCCTTCTCATTTTGGGAATAGATGAACACGGGCAAGTTCTACTTAGTGATTGACAGATATCTCAGTATACATATAGGGAGGCTGTGAATTACACTGTATTCACGCTTCTACACATTGAGAACATGTGATATCTGTACTTTTCATGGACAGCACCTCACCCTGTTTACTTGGGGATGTGTGGTTATCCCATTCTGCATCTGTGAAAAGCAGATCAACTCTTTTTAAAACAATTAAGTGTACTTATCAATGTCTCAATATGGACCAACAACAGAGCATTCAGTAGCCTGCCACTCCAAACTAGTAGCCATTTGTAAGGTTGGGTTCACATCTGCGTCTGGCTTTCATGAAATCAGTTTTTGAACCCGTCTCAAAATCCTCAAAAGCTGATTTCAGACGGTTGGTTTTAAAACCCATTCATTTCAATGTGCTGCAAAAACCTTCCTCAGGTAGCATTTGGAGCACTTCTGTCTGGTATCCACTCTTTTGGGTGAACAAAAAAAGTCGGACTTGCAGGACTTTTTATCCATTCAAAATATAAGAATACCAGACGGACAACAACCAATTCGATTTTTTTTATAGCATTGAGGTCTATAGAAAGCGTATTACAAACCGATAACAAAGCATTGCAGTTCTTCCCACAGAGCTTTAAACAGAAAGTTCACGGAATTTTCCTCTGCTGACTTTCTTTTACAATGATATCTATGAGGAAACTGTAGGCGTTTCCATAGATATAATTGACATGCTGCGATTTCCAAAACTGTGCCGGGTTTGGAAATTGCAACGTGTCCGCGCTGCGGTTTTTATGTTTACGACCCATGGGGCCTCAGCCTTTCTCTTAAAACGGTTTGCAAGTGGATAGATACCAGGCACAGATGTGAACCGAGCATAACACAAGCTTTTTAATACAAATAAACTAATTTATGCCCAAAAAAATATTCAGCACATTTGTAACTTGTGGAAAGATCATACAGTTACTTCTTATTATAACAGCAGTCATAATTGCTGAACTGTCTCTAGAGTAAAATGGAGAAAATTAGTAGAATATTGCCTCAATTGGAGGTTATCATTTTTAGTCATTAGGACCTTTTACGTGCTCTTTGCTTAAAGAGGATCTTTCACCTCCTGGGGCACATGCGGTGTAATACACTGCTAGAAAGCTAACAGTGCGCTGAATTCAGCGCACTATCGACTTTCCCGTTCTCTGCGCCCAGTAAAGAGCTATCGGTGCCGATACCGTAGCTCTTCACTATCAGAAGGGTGTTTCTGACAGTCAGTCAGGAATGTCCTTCCTCACAGTAGCGCCTAAAGCGCTGTACTGAGTGAGTGGTGAGGAACGTCATCGCCGGGTGGTAAGGAATGCCCCCTCTCACAGTATAGCACTATAGGCGCTACTGTGAGGAAGGGCGTTCCTGACTGACTATCAGAAACACCCTTCTAACAGTGAAGAGCCACGGTACCGGCACCGATAGCTCTTCACTGGGGGCACAGAACGGGAAAGCCGATGTTGGCTTTCTAGCGGTGTATTAAACCGCATGTGCTCCAGATGGTGAAAGGGCCTCTTTAAGCTAAACACATGTAAGATATTAAATCCACTTACCAGAACTTTGTTATTTTGTTTGGTGATTGTTACCATACGTCCTTCTCCACTGGTTTGATCGGCGTTAGCCTGTGTTATATTAATATCCACAATATCTTCAAAGTCACTAAATGGCTGCCACAGCTATAAAACAATTATTTGTTTACTTTTGTATATATTTTAGTAGTGGGCAAATCAATTCTGTATATTAAAACGTAAAGATGCTAATTTCACATTTCTGCAATTTAGTCTGTAGTTCTGATCAATCATAGAATCAGAACAATGGATCAAAAAGGTAATTAAATGTTAGATTCAGATGGTTCACTTCCTGTATGCATCCACCATCACTGACTTTAACCCCTTAAGGATGCAGGGTAGTTTGTACGTTAATGCTCAGTGACTTTCTTCGTATTTTCCCTCCCCGCCTTCCATAATTCATAACTTTTTTATTTTTCTGTCTATATAGCTACTAGTGCATCTCAATAAATTAGAATATCATGAAAAAAGTTCTGGACTGTTGCTCAATGGTCAAAGGTGTTTTGAGATGAAAGTAAATTTTGCATTTCATTTGGAAGGTCCCAGAGTCTGGAGGAAGAGTGGAGAGGCTGCTGTACAGAATCCAAGCTGCTTGAGGTCTAGTGTGAAGTTTCCACAATCACTGATGGTTTGGGGAGCCATGTCATCTGCTGGTGTAGGTCCACTGTGTTCTATTAAGTCCAAAGTCAGCGCAGCCGTCTACCAGGAAATTCTAGAGCACTTCATGCTTCCCTCTGCCAATAAGCTTTTTGGAGATGAAATTTTTATATTCCAACAGGACTTGGCACCTGTCCACACTGCCAAACGTACCAAGACCTGGTTTAATAACCACAATATCACTGAGCTTGACTGGCCAGCAAACTCACATGACCCTAACCCCATAGAGAATCTATGAGAGAGGAAGATATGAGACACCAGACCCAACAATGCAGACGAGCTGAAGGCTGCTATGATACAACCTGGGCTTCCATAACACCTCTGCAGGGCCACAGGCTGATCCCTCCATGCCACATTGCCACATTGATGCTGTCATTCATGCAAAAGGAGCCCGACCAAGTATTGAGGGCATTTACTGGACAGACTTTTCATTTGGCCTACATTTCTGTGTTAAGTAATCTTTTTACAGTTGATCTTATATAATATTCTAATTTTCTGAGATAATGACTTTTGGGTTTTCCTTGGCTGTGAGCCAGTCATCAACATTAACAGAAAGAAACACTTGAAAAAGTTCCCTCTGTTTGTAATGACTCAATATAATATATGGGTTTCACTTTTTCAATTGAACTATTAAAAAAAAAAAAAAAAATGTTTTGATGATATTCTAATTGATTGAGATGCACTTGTATATGAAGATTTATTCTTTGTGTGACCAGTTGTACTTTCATTTGCCACCATTTTGGGGCACATAATGTTTTCATTTCTTTTACTGCATTGTTGTGGAGTCCATGTGAAATAACACCCAAATTCTATCATAATTTTTTGCGTTTTGTTTTTACATTCACTCTGAAATAAAAGTGACTTGACAGCTTTGTCCAGTGGTCAATATAATTATGACAATATCATATTTATATTGGTTTTTATTATGTTTTACCACTTTTACAAATAAAATGTCACTTTTTGAAAATTAGCAATTTTCCTGGGGTCACCATATTCTGACACCTATAACTTTTTTTTACTGTACTGTTGACATAGCTGTGTTGGGGCTGTTTATTTGCAGGACAAGTTGTATTCTATTAGTACCAATATTTGGTATGCATGACTGTCACTTTTGTTTATTATTTTTTGGGAAAAGGAAAGTGACCAAAATACATTAATTTGCACATTGAGGTATTTTTTTATTTTTTTTTTAAAAAGGCATTTACCATATAGGAAAAATAACACGATTTTTGGATAGTGAGGACTTATACGCATCGCTATTGATCGCGACATATGGGGATTAATCCGCTGGAGTCAAAGTATATTCTGACTCCGGCGCCTGGTCCCAGTTCTCGGCTATGTAAAACAGCCAACAGCAGTATGTAATGCCACAGGTACAGATTTTGTGCCCGCGGCATTACAGTGCCGTATAAGGTCAGTGCCACTCTGAATCTTCATCAGAGTGGTACATACTGCCCATTTGTCCCCTATTACACCCGTAGGCTGGGGGAAACGCGTAGGGACTTTTTAACTCTTAGTGTACCTCCATGTAGTATCACCTATATCCATACTTCCTTTTGTGCATTATAGACCCTGATAACTGTTTTCGGTCTTTCTTTTGTGTAGGGTAGGGGTACTTTTTTTTTAATTCAGAATTTTTATTAAAGATTTTGCAAGGGGAAAATAGAACAGACAGTAACAAGTAACAGGGTTAACAAATGTCTCGATGACGTCAGGCTACATAGTAAAACACAAAAAAATAACCATCCTAAAGCAAGTCCAATCAACAATAAGCGGCAGTACAAGGGGGAGGGGGGAAGGAAAGGAGGGCGAATAGGAAGGAGAGAGGAGAATGGAAGGAGTAAAATAAAAGTAAAAAAAGGGAAGAAGGAAAAAAAAAAGGGGAGAGTAGAGACACACACAGTAGTGGGGGGGGGGATGCGAGTGGGTAAGAGACAGGCTAGGTCATCTACTTTTGCCAGGTCGCTTGGATCCCGACCCGGGGGGGGGGGGAATTAAAAGAGACCAGTATCCAGGTGACTGTGGTGTGCTGGAGTAGTGTCAGTCTGAGGGGGGATCAGAGCCCAGAAGCGTCCGATACTCTCCAGATTGCTGAAAGGCGAACCAGTAAAACCAGGTTCTGGTATGTGCCTCATTTGTGCCATGCAGGAAGGAGATGAGGTTCATCATGTTTATTATCTCATTAACCTTCGAGATCCAGTGTGAGAGAGGGGGAGGTTCAACTCGCTTCCAGATAAGCGGGATACATGCCTGGCCAGCGAGGACCAAAAATCTGAGCAGGGAGCGTTTGAAGACTTTTACAGGAGACTCACAGTGGTTGAGGAGAAACAGAGCAGGGCCCAAGTGGTGAAAGGTCTCAGTGAGTTGGATGGTGATCCGTTTGACCCCTAAGGGATGACAGGACGGGACAAGACCAGAAAATATAGAGCATGGTGCCTTCCTCTTCGCCGCATCTCTAACATAGAGGGGAGGTCTGGGGAAACATAGCCTTTATTCTCTTGGGGACCCTATACCAGCGGGACAGGATTTTGTAGTTGGCCTCCTGGTAGCGGGAGCTGATAGTGGTAGCATTAGAGAGGCAGAAGATACATCTTCGCCGGTCCTGGGAAAGGGAGAGGGACAGATCAGATTCCCACTTGAGCATGAATGGAGGAACAAAGTCCTCCGGGGGCTCAATCAGAAGTCGGTAGACCAGTGAGAGGGAGTGGCGAAGGGAACTGTTTCCGGCACAGATCCAATGGAGGCAAATCAGGAGAGGCTTGAGGGCCCAGAAGCATATTCCATCCCATGTCATCTCGGAGGTGGCAGACACAGAAGATCCCATGGTGGTGCCAGTTGCGGAAGAAGCGGTCAACTAGTCCAGGTATAAAGTCAGGGTTGCCTAGTACTGGAAAAAAGTGGGAGTCCTTGGGAAGGAGGGTGGAGTGGACAAGGCCTCTAGAGCAGATCCGGAGCGTGGGACCAATGGTTGGTTTTGGAAAGAAGGAAGATAAAGAGGAAGAGTCTAACCATGGGGCAACCTGCAGTGGGATTGGGGAGAATGCCGGCTCAATGTAAACCCAGGGTTTAGACACTGAGTGTCTGCACCAGTCCACAACTCGTGCCAGGTGGGTGGCCAAGTAGTAGGATTTCAGGTCTGGAAGGGATAGTCCACCACAGTTTTTGGGGCGGAAGAGAAGGGCTTTACCCACTCAAGCAGGCCTGCCTGACCAGATAAACTGTAGTTGGGTGGAGGTGAGAGACCTGAGAAAGGGCATGGGGATGTGGATGGGAAGTGTCTGCATGAGGTAGAGGAGATGAGACAAAATGTTCATCTTGAAGATGGTGCACCTCCCAACCAAGTAAAGGCGCCAGTGGACCATCAGTTGCAGTCGGCTTTGATAGAGGTCAGTAATGTGGGAAAGTTGCAGCGAAAGAGGTCTTTTGGGTCTGGAGTGAGATATACCCCCAAATACTTAAGGGAAGAGGGTGTCCAGTAGAAAGAACTAACTCAGGGACGTGGCCTGGGAGGCGGGGGGGGGGGGGGAGAGTCATGTTAAGGGCTTCCGATTTTGAGAAATTAATCTTAAAGTGCAAGAGCACCGAGTAGTCCTGGAAGGCTGACATTAGGGCCAGAAGTGAAACATGGGGGGAGGAGAGAAAGAACAGCAAGTCGTCCGCATATGCCGCTACCTTATATAGGCGGGCAGAGTGGGCCACACCTGAGATGTTTGGGTCAGCTCGGATGTGGTGAAGGAACGGTTCAAGTGTCAGGACAAAGATGAGTGGCGACAATGGGCATCCTTGTCTGGTGCCATTTTGAATCGGGAAGGGATGGGATAGCAGCCCGTTCATCCTGACCATCGCTGTGGGGAGCGAGTGTAGGGCCATAATCCAGTTCATCGTGTGTTCCCGGAGTCCAATATGTAGTAGGATTTCTTCCATGAATTGCCAATTAACCCTGTCAAAGGCTTTCTCGGCATCTGTAGAGAGAAGCATGAGAGGCGTGTTTGAGAGCTTAGCCCCATACATGAGACTGATGGCTTTGGTGGTGTTGTCTCGAGCCTCATGGCCAGGCAGGAAACCATCCTGGTCTGGGTGGATAATGTCTCCAAGTAGGGGGGATAGGTGAGTCGCCAGGATCTTGGCCAGGATTTTGAGATCTACATTAATTAGCGATATGGGGCGGTAACTAAGGCAAAGAAGTGGGTCTTTCCCCGGCTTGCAAGGTCTCGACAGAGGGCTGAGCCATTGGTGAGGGAGTTGAAGACTTTCATTAGTCAGGGTCGGAGTAAAGAGCTGAGTTTCTTGTAGTAAGCCAGGGTAAGGCCATCGGGGCCCGGGGCCTTACCTGCGGCCATGTTGAAGATTGCTACAGATCTCTTCTCTTCCCTGATGGGAGATTCTAAGTTCTCCAAGTCTTCTGGGTACAGCGACGGGAGACCCGATGAGGAGAGGTAAGAGCGAAGGCGATCGCGGAACGCCATCTTGGGAACATGGGGGGAGCCGGATTCAACTGAGTACAAGGAGGCGTATTAGTCCCGGAAGGTGGCCGCTACATCAAGGGGTAGGTGTACTTGAGCGCTCTAGGTGGTACGGACACAGGGGACGTAGGTAGAGGATTGATGAGCCTGTAGGGCCCTAGCTAGGGAGCGTCGACTTTTGTTGCCAAACTCGTAGAAGTGTTGTGTGCATTTAGCTAGGGTTCCCTTGGCCCTGTCCGTGCCGAATGTGCTCAGTTCTTCCTGGGCACTGGCGATCTGGGAGTAAACATCAGGAGTGACTTGATGTTTGTGGAGAAGCTCTAAAGAGCAGATCCATTGCAGCCGGGAGTCAGTGTGAGTTTGGGGTTCTTTTTTTCAGGCGGGTCTTGACGTCTGCCAGGATGGTCGCGTCATCAAGGAGCGACACATTGAGCTTCCATTGACGCTGAAAATGGATAGGAGAGGATAGGGACACCGCTAGAGTAACTAGGGCATGGTCAGAGAGGTTAGGAGTACTTATTTTATGTGCCTAGCATTGTTTCCAGTCCCCTTAGTATCTGTTTGTGTTATCTGTATTTGATATATGACTCTGCTTGGCCATTCAATTTTTTGTGAATATTATATAGAGGGATTCTCAGTACCCACTAGGAAGGAGGATATTTAAGATTTGTCGGTGACCACATGCAGGACGCTGTGCACTGACTGCTACTTTAATGTTTTTAATTCTTCAGCCTAAAAGGCAGGGTCCGGTCGAGGTAGATCCGGAGACTTCTGCCCAGGTCTAAGGAGTGCAGCCTAACTTCCTCCGGGGAGGAAGGCTCCGGTACAGAGGTTGGTAACGAATCGAGCTGGTTCAGGTTTGCCAAAGAGGGTACCTTGGGTATAAACCCTGGCAAAAAATGGAGTTGAACCCTGTCACTGAAAAAGGAGGCATAAGGCTCCTCTGATGACAGGGCCTGGAGGTCCCCAACCCTCTTAGCTGAGGTGATCGCCAGCAAAAAAAGCTACTTTAAATGCTACCAGCTTTAAATCCACTTCCTCCAGTGGCTCAAACGGTGGGTCACATAAAGCCGCCAACACGATCCCAAGGTCCCATTGGGGAACGGGGGCTGACACCGAAGATCTAACTCTCGTTGCACCCCTAAGGAACCCTTTCACTAAGGGGTGTTGAGATAAACGCCTCCTCAGATAGGAGGACAAAGCGGCTACCTGTACCTTCAAGGTTGCCGGAGATAGCCCTTTGTCTAGGCCGTCCTGGAGGAACTCCAGTATTGATTCCACAGAGGGGTCAGTCACTCCTATGCCATGCTCCGACCCCCAGGTTCTGAAGACATTCCAGATTCTGCGGTAGCTCCTACTTGTGGATTCCGCTCTGGCGCAGGAGATACTGTAGTTCTCAGGATGGTCTCTGACAGCCCGCTATGACTTAATAGGGACTGGTCAACCTTCAGGCTGTCAGGTTGAATCTCCTCAGATCCTGGCATCTCTGACCTCCTTGAGTGACCAGGTCTGGGAGAGGGGGAGCCTCCAATACGCCATGACTCATGCCTATGAGCTGGGAAAACCAAGTCCTCTCGGGCCAGAATGGTATTATGGCAGTCGCCTGGACTTGATTCTGTCTTATTTCCATCAGTACTCTGGTATGATGGGTATTGGAGGGAATATGTAAACCAGCCTGAACCTCCAAGGGATGGACAGGGCATCCACTGCCAAGGGATCATTCTCCTGGTACAGAGAGCAGAATTTCTCCACCTTGGCGTTGAGTCGGGTTGCCATGAGGTAGACTTCTGGATGGCCCCATTTCTGGGCAATTTGTTGGAACCTATGGTTGAGGGACCATTCTTCTGATATGGTAATACCTCGACAAACCCTTCCGCCACTATGTTCAGGGAGCCCTTGATGTGAACAGCGAATAAATGGGTCAGACTCTTATATGCCCAGATTTGTTTCTTTCAGGAGAGCTTTAGACCTGGTTCCTCCCTGTTTGTTCAGGCACAACACTGTGGTCATGTTGTCCGACCGGCCTCTGACAGCCTTCCCCTTGAGACTATGGGGTGAAGTGCAGCAATGCCAGGTATACCATCTTGAGTTCCCTCTGGTTGGAAAGTCCTGCTTCCGGGCTGCTCCCACAACCTTGCACAGTCCTCGCGTCCACATGGGCTCCCCATCCCGACTGGGATGCATCTGTTGTCAACAGAGTCCAATACCAGTTGGACTAAGGAACTTCTTTCTTTCAGGAAGCGACTAGAGGCTGTTTTCTTTGCAAATGGAGGATCTACTAAATATTAATGTCACTTTTCTGTTGAGGTGCCCATACTTTTGCACCGGTCAAATTTTGGTTTAATGCATATTGCACATTTTCTATTAGTACAATAAACCTCATTTCAATCCTGAAATATTACTGTGTCCATCAGTTATTAGATATATCAAACTGAAATGGCTGCTGCAAACACCAAAATATTTAGAACTAAAAATGATTAAGATTAATAGGGGTGCCCAAACTTTTTCATAGGACTGTAAATAAACGTTAAGTTCTAGGTATTTAGCTGTCAATACTTACACATCTTTGAAGTTTGGTACAGACCTAGTATATGCTCTGAATTTTTCATTACAGTGCCGTACTATTACTGAGCTGAACGTTAGCTATATGCTGAGCGTGATATATTAGTATGGCTCAGAAGGATTGCGCAGAGGATTGCGCGAAGGATTTTCTCATCTGTTTGAAAAATAAACAGATAAGATGGAAGAAAGTTTTCAACTCGTTTTTAACATTAAAGTAAATGATGACAAATGAAGACAGAAAGTGCATCCCTCATTTTATTACTTTTTTCAGTCCATTTTTCTGATCCTATAACAACCAATTAAATAGTGGAACAACCAACTAAATAGTGGAAATGTGAACTTAGCCTTACACTGCTGTCAAAGTTATACTAAATGCAGGTAGTTTGTACAATTCTATGACATATCCCATATTCGACTATGCTACATAGGGTGGAAATAGATGAACATGTAATGCAATAGTTAATATATATACAGTACTTAATAGAACTTGACTAAATTTGAGGGAATGTAACAGAATCAAGATATTGTACCACAGAATACACAAAAACAACAAGAAGGGTGGGGGAAGAGCACACATACAATATGGTCAGTTAAGACCATTATTATGGGATGTATAGGTATAGAAACCCAGAACAAGGTAGTCTTCTCCTATGCTATATATACTATGCTATACTATGCTATATGCTGTTTCTCCCAACAGCATAATGTTAAACTTTGCTAGATCAATATACTTTCTTATATTACTGTTATACTACTGTTTCTTATATTACATTTATTATATATTATAGATTTATATATGTAAACAGCAGCAATTCTATATTTTTTTTTATATAACACTGTAACATTATTTTGTGGAATGTTCAGGTTATGGAAATATCAAATTTGTATAGGATTTTTTAAAATATTTTTTCTACTTTTACACAGTATAAATACTGTAATTTTTATCTGACTATGTTCAAAGACCTATAAGACAAGAGCTCTAGAAGAAGATGTATTGTTTTCCTTGGTTCCATTTTATCTCATTTTTGGGACGTGGAGTGAGCAAAAAACAGCTATTTGGCATTTTTAATGGTGTTCCTTGTGTTAAATTTGTTGTATAATGTTATATACATTGCATTTTTTTATTTGAAAAGGTTCGCATGATTTAGTATTTTTAGATAATTTTAAAGGGGTTGTCCCATTTCAAGGATCCTATCTATACTGTTATCTTATATAAATCGAGGACTTGTCCTAAATATATTGCTTTAGAAATTCAGCTTTCTTTGCCTGCTATGTGACCTCATTCCTTCCATTGTTTACACAGCGTTGCTATAACCACAGACCTAGGAGATAGGACAAGTGACGTCACTTACTCACTGCTCTTGCACACAGGACAATCAGATCAGCTAATTGCAGTTTACTGATAAAGCTGAGTCTGTTATCTCTCTATGTAAATACATAGATAACACTAAGTCCATTCTGTACAAGCATCTGCATATTATCTGATCTGTATAAGTGTTGTGAGACTTCTCCTGCCTGTTTAGCAAGAGGGAGGGTGGAGACAGGGGGATACAGGAATTGAGATGAAAAGACTGCAGGAAGCCTGCTGAAACACTGAGATGGGAAAACCCCTTTAAGGAATTAGAATTGATTTCAACCAGATAACATAATAATGCATATCTATACCCTACTAAACAATATGTTAGCCTAACACCACTATTTGTCTAAGTCCGCCACCTCCGGTCAACTCTGCTCACCTCACTTTCTTCTTCTTTCCAGATGATGCCACCAGATCTTGAAACTCTAAGTAGCAGATTTTTGCTGTCTTTCTGTGTGCTTTTGACAGTGAAAGTCTCTGTCCCAAAATCTGGATCCAGTTTTTCTAAATCCACTAGATATTTGATTTTGATAAGGGGAACACTGAGTGTGCAAGCCTGCATCTTCTTTAGGGAATCTTGAACATTCCTGCGTAATCTTTTGCGGCAAAAAAAGTTCAAATTCACAATGCTCTGACGTAGACTTTGCGGCACACAGTGCTTGTAGCTATATAAAGGGAGAAAAGAAGTTAATGAAAATGACAGCACACTTCTGATTAAGTGTTCACATTCACATTACTGTTAATAGTTTCCGTTGCTAGTATCTGTTACAAGATGTTAACAATGGACACTAACAGATCAATCACAAAATCATTAAAAATTCCATTGATTACAATGGGTTTGATATGTTCAGAAATCCGTCATTTGTCCATTATGTTAGCGTTAGCGGACATAATAACGCAGGATGCAGGACTTTTGTGTACATTCAAGATAACAGACTTATGACTAATTGAAGGGGTTGTCCCATCTTTCCAAGTACTTTCCAAGTACAAACTGTTTTTAATATAACATACATCTTAAAACAATGCTTAACTGTACCTTATACTACTGAGGATTTGCTTTGGGGTCTTGTCATTTTCTTGTGCTAGTCTTGTCACATCTAGGACAGCAAGAGCTAAGCACTGCTCATGAACATCCATGCTAACAGGCAGCTGAATTCTACCATTTATAAAGTCACTCCGATACTGCAATGACAAAGAGGAAATACAGGGTATCCCCGTGTTTGCGTGAATTTCCTCCCATACTGCAAAGACATACTTATAGGGAAAAATATACATTGTGATCCCTATATGTGGCTATATCTACATTAAAAAAAAAAGGAAATACAGTTTCTTAGCCAGTAATGTCCACATTATTTTACTGCAAGTTATATCTCTGTCTACAAGTAATTCAATAAAGTTACAAGCAAATGAGTTCTTCAACAATTAAAACCATCCCTCCTTCTAAATCTAAGAATCAGATTGCCCACATGTCCGCAGATTCTGCAACAAAGTCTGCACCCCATGCATGTCAAGGGAAATTTCTGCTACCACGTTCACATGCATTTATGTAGGTCTCTGGTGGCTTAGGGAAAATAAATCCTCCTGTAAAATAAGAGACTAGTCACTTATTTTGGCTGTTAAAGTTGAGTATTAGTCCAACTGAACTTAATACTGGTAATCTTTGGGCAAATCTTCTGTAAATCTGCTACATACAGACATCACATCAGCAATTTCATGGAGTGCAGTCTGAGATTTCTGTGGCAGAAGAACACAATGGCAGAATTTTATTAAGTGTTTCAGAATTCTGGCATAATATTCACCAAATACCTGTCTAATATACTTAGAAGCATTTTAGGCTCCACTTTGTGGAAAACGGCTAAAAACGCTGCAGAAAAAAACACAGTGGAAATACATAACGTTTTTTTTCACTGCATTTTTTATTGCATTTTTGATTCCTTTTTCTCTACAGATTTTCTTACCTTGTTAAGCCTATAGGGATAATGTTAGCGTTTCCGCAGGTATAACTGACATGCTTCGTGTTTCAAAAACGTGTGCATTTTTCAAGACACAGCCTTGCCGCAGCGTTTTTTTTTTCTGCAATGTTTGAATGGGATTAGCCAGAATCTCATTCACATTACTGGTACTGTAAAACATTCTGTTTCCGCAACATGGGGGTTCAGTCTTAAAGGGAGTCTGTTATCAAGTTAAAGCAAATTAAACTAACAGCAGACTCAACTCAATGTAATGACATTTTCCCCATGAAAATTCAAACTTCCTTTGCTGAAATATACATTTTTATTACAATATCCAAATGAGCAATGAGAGTGGAGAGTGGATCCATTGGTCGAACTGCTTTGTCTCACACTACTACTGGTGCAAACAAAGGGCTAGGTGAGATTTCAGCATTGAGCCCTGGCCCTGTCACTCAAAGAGGGAAGGGGATGAAGGAAGGCGCATTAGAACAATGTGAAGCATAGCAGTTTGGAGTGTCATAGTGGGCCTTGGTGGTCCAGATTGCTTATTTGCATATAGCGAAATAAACGAATATCACAGCAACAGAGGCACAAATTTTCATGGGGAAAAGGCACGGTTTTGTAAATCGCAGCATGTTAATTACATCTATGGAAATGCCGACAGCTTCCCCATAGATATAATTGTAAAAGAAAGTCTGTGGAGGAAAATTCTGTGAACTTTCTGTTTAAAGCGTTTCGGGAAGAACCACGATGTGCTCCTGCAGCATTTTTTTCCCACAGCGCTTTATAGCTGCGGGTCGTCCCTTGTAGCCTTAGCCTAAAGCAGAGTTTTACTTAAGCAGAAGCGTCAACACATCACACCGCAATGCTAAGTAACAATCTGTAATTCACAGCGAACTACTAGACTCCTGAAATAGCAGCATATACAGTCTTTTCATAACTCACCTGAGCAAAGAGATAGTCTATAACCTGAAAACTGAGTATAGGCTCAGGAGACAAACTCATAAGGCTGCAGCGTATAGATTTTTGTTCACTTGTACCAATCCAACCTGGAAAGAAAAATCTTTACAAGGAGACAAACAATACAGAAATTAATTAGTACAGAGTATATATAATTTTACAAATTTGACACTAAATTGTTTATGAATTTATAAAAATGTACTAAAATATAGAATACCGGCTATAGCTTTCAAAAAGAGTGGAGGGGTCGATGTCACTAACTAGTAAGGGAGTACTAATGAGTTTTATACTGTGTGGAAAGGCAGTAAAGGGGGAATTATACTGTGTAGGGCAGTAATGTGGCATTATAGTATATACAGTAGGAGACACTAAGCACTAAAGGCATTACACAGTGCGGGGGAGCATAAGGAGCAGTATACTGTATGGGAAGCATGTATCACTTCCCCCAGCATATTCAACTGCCACCATGAGAGCACATACAGTGATAAACATAATACCTTAACTTATGTATATCACTTTTGTAGATTTGGAGAAAAACAACTTTGAAGTCTTATGTAAATAAGGCAGTTGGTGCACTAGGGGTGGGTCTTTAGCTACCTGGAGCAGTGGTCTTGCCACAAAGACCCCCCACCATGTCCTGCCTGCACCACCCTGTGCAGTGAATGTCGATGCTCAAGCTGTTATGATATCACCCATGCTTCTTGAGCAGCAGAAGCATTGCTCCAGGAAACTGAAGGCCCCAGTGCCTCATTTGCAAGATTTCAAAGTTCTTTTTCTCCAAATCTACATAAGTGGCATACATAAAAAATGTTGTTTATCACTGCAATGATCTCTGTAATGTGGTAGAAGCAGTTGAACATGCTTTGGGGAGATGATAGACTCCCTTTAAGGAGCATTATACTGTGTGGGGGCATTTTGGAGCATTATATTATGTGGGGGTAATAAAGCAGCATTATACTATGGGTCGGACACTATCACTGTGCTGCCATCTCTTTGTCGGGGTCTCTTCAGGCTTTGAACTCCTACTGTACTTCACACCTATACTCTTGGTCTAGGTCACCTCGTAGAGCTCCATGGCTTTCAAATCCACTGTCCTGAAGATAACACACACACATATATATATATATATATATATATATATATATACACACTCACCGGCCACTTTATTAGGTACACCATGCTAGTAACGGGTTGGACCCCCTTTTGCCTTCAGAACTGCCTCAATTCTTCGTGGCATAGATTCAACAAGGTGCTGGAAGCATTCCTCAGAGATTTTGGTCCATATTGACATGATGGCATCACACAGTTGCCGCAGATTTGTCGGCTGCACATCCATGATGCGAATCTCCCGTTCCACCACATCCCAAAGATGCTCTATTGGATTGAGATCTGGTGACTGTGGAGGCCATTGGAGTACAGTGAACTCATTGTCATGTTCAAGAAACCAGTCTGAGATGATTCCAGCTTTATGACATGGCGCATTATCCTGCTGAAAGTAGCCATCAGATGTTGGGTACATTGTGGTCATAAAGGGATGGACATGGTCAGTAACAATACTCAGGTAGGCTTTGGCATTGCAACGATGCTCAATTGGTACCAAGGGGCCCAAAGAGTGCCAAGAAAATATTCCCCACACCATGACACCACCACCACCAGCCTGAACCGTTGATACAAGGCAGGATGGATCCATGCTTTCATGTTGTTGACGCCAAATTCTGACCCTACCATCCGAATGTCGCAGCAGAAATCGAGACTCATCAGACCAGGCAACGTTTTTCCAATCTTCAATTGTCCAATTTCGATGAGCTTGTGCAAATTGTAGCCTCAGTTTCCTGTTCTTAGCTGAAAGGAGTGGCACCCGGTGTGGTCTTCTGCTGCTGTAGCCCATCTGCCTCAAAGTTCGACGTACTGTGCGTTCAGAGATGCTCTTCTGGCTACCTTGGTTGTAACGGGTGGCTATTTGAGTCACTGTTGCCTTTCTAACAGCTCGAACCAGTCTGGCCATTCTCCTCTGACCTCTGGCATCAACAACGCATTTCCGCCCACAGAACTGCCGCTCACTGGATGTTTTTTCTTTTTCGGACCATTCTCTGTAAACCCTAGAGATGGTTGTGCGTGAAAATCCCAGTAGATCAGCAGTTTCTGAAATACTCAGACCAGCCCTTCTGGCACCAACAACCATGCCACGTTCAAAGGCACTCAAATCACCTTTCTTCCCCATACTGATGCTCGGTTTGAACTGCAGGAGATTGTCTTGACCATGTCTACATGCCTAAATGCACTGAGTTGCCGCCATGTGATTGGCTGATTAGAAATTAAGTGTTAACGAGCAGTTGGACAGGTGTACCTAATAAAGTGGCCGGTGAGTGTATATCTGGCCCAGACATTACCATTTTGCTATCCAGAGTTCCAGAGTGTCTAGCAGCTATAGCAGCTAGCAGCAAACTCAATATGGGGAAAGTGGAGTTCACAATGTCCCCCCAAACGTGCAGCTTCCCTACCTGACATATCTATCAAAGGTAATGGTACCACTTTTAACCCAGTCCCACAAACCCATTGCCATGGGGTAAGTTTTGATTCTGCCCTGTCCTGCAAGCTTCACATCCAAACACTCCTGCCTCTTCCAACTGAAACACAATCTTCTCTTTTCACATGGCTGAGACTACAAAAATGCTGAGCAGCTTCTACCCTCACCTACTTTGTCTATCATTCCAACCTCTTATGAAACTGTATTATACTATGCTCGATAGGGCACACAAATTCCAGGAAATGTCATTATACTATAGCCATGGAGTGGCCCAAGTTGCTATCCTTTATATGCTGTAAAATAGTGTGTGTATTAATATATCTATGCCTGACTTGGTAGCCTGAAGTGGTGGCAGTGACTTATAAGGTTATATGGTATATGGACTAAGATGTGGCGTTATCTATTCGGTTTGCAACCTGAAGTAAAGGTGAATACACAATGGAGTGGTTTAATAAGTGATGAACCCATTTTAGCTGCACATATTATACAATATATCAGTGGAAAACAACAAGCTTAATAAGGTAATCTTCAGTTGAATGTAAGCGTCTATATGATGGATTGTAGGATCCTTTTTTGTCTAGTCTAATATGTTATGCTTTGTTGGACCATTTGTATAATGTAACTAGTACACATAGACATGGGGAGTTCTTTTTTGCACAGTTTATTTTTTAGTTTAAAGCAAAGGTAGTAGAAATATATAATTAAAGTATAAAGATTGTTATATTATAATATCAACCACTTGATACCTATTACTTCATGTCAAATAACCAGTAAAATTCGGTAAAAACAGTTGTCCAGCACCTGATTCGATATACCACAATATGAGCTATTCCTCCATCCACAATAAATATGTGATTTGGATTAAACCAAGTCTTGAGATCAGGAGATGCCAGTGCGAACAAGGAATGGTAGACAGGTAAGATTCCTAGGTGACCAGATAAAAAAAAAAAAGCTTAAAAGAAATCCACAAAGTTAGTAAGAATATGAATCAGATACTGCAAATGTATTATTTACTATAGTAATACTTCCCAACTCTCCCAAACTTTTATGGTGGTTCCTGAAAAATGGGGAGACCTCCTAACAAATTTCCTGGGAGGTGTTATCCAGATTTCAGTTTTCACTGCCAGTGGCTGGAGCCGCAGGCAGGTGTGATGATATCACATAAGCATTGTACTCTCTGGGAAGCACAAGGAGGCAGTATCTGGAGGGGCCACAAGAAGACACTATACTCTGTGGGAGGCCACAAGAAGGGGAATATATTTTGTAAGAGAATACAAAGACACTATACTGGGTGTAGGGATAGAAGTCGGCACTATGGTGTGTGGGGTACAGCGGCACTATATTGTGTATAGAGGCACACAAAGGCACTGTTGTTTGTGGGCCATAAGGAGGCACTATATTTTGTAAAACGATCAAGGAGGCACTATATTGTGTTGAGGGCACAATGAGGCATTATACTGTGGGGGTGCCACTAAGGGGGCATTTTACTGTGTAGGGAGCACTAAGAGGCAATAGACTGTGTGGAGACCACTACGGGGAGCACTAAATAGAATAGTTTTGTTGGGGTTACCAGGGGGACATTATACTGTGTACAAACACTAAGGGGACAGTTTGCTGTCTGTGGTGAGAATTGTAGGTAGTAATAAAACAATGTTTATATCTTCAACAGGTGTTTGCATGTGGGTTGTTTCGAGGAACACTTCACTTATAAACAAAACGTTTAGTCCAATAACATCATTTATTGCAGACATTAAAACGGTAGTGTGAACGCCCTCTAAGAGTGTCGGAAAAGAGCATCACAGGCCATAATAACTGGCGCACGTGCCCTGCCTTCCTCTACTTTACAGTGTCCTCGAAGGACTGAGTCTGGATAGGTTCTGTACACAGGTGCCTTGCAGCTCCCTCTAGCACAGTGGCTCTTAACCTTGTTTGAGATACCGAACCCACCAATTTCATATGCACATTCACTGAACCCTTCTTTAGTGATAAATCAAATATGATTTTTTTCCAAATTCAAGACATAGGTTTTTTTTACTGGTATGAAAAAAACAAAATGAACCATGCATAGGGCCTAGGGTTCGATCGAACACTGGTTAAGAACCACTGCTCTAGTACCTGAGCTGTCTCATTACACATACATGGGCCAGAACATCCCACCTCACTCATGTGCAGTTTGAACCACGTGGACACCAAGACCTTTGGCATTGCATTTTTTTTTACATATATACACTGTTTCTGAACATGTAAGTCAGCAAAAGTTTGTTTCTGAATGGTATGTGTATACCATTGGATTTGGGTCACTTACATTTGTCTTTTTAATGCAATGCGTTGTTATTAGACCTTGGAAACACCCAGGAGGTGTGCCTTGTTATTGTGCATTGTTATGTGCACCACCAATTACACACTTGAATAAGGCTTTTATCAACTCTAAAATGCGTTGTGTCTTTGGTAAAGAATAAAGGAACCTTTCATATAGACTTTGCATAAGTGTTAATCTTTCTTCCACAAACTGGAACTGGTCCATCACTTCTCCATCTTGTCATCCTCCTGCTACTGATGCAATTGTGTCGCCAGCTACTTCAGAGTTAACACGTACATCTGTGATCTCAGCCCAGCAAGTCAAAAGCTGCTCATACCTAGTTAGACCTGTTCAGCCCTTTGCACTGTGCCAAAGCTACACAGGTTCATAGTTTCCACTTCCTGCAATGGTTTCCTACTTGTGTTCCTTCTTCAGTTCCTGATTGATTATCCATGTATTAAACTTGGCCTGTTTCTGGACTCTGCTACTGACTCTAATCCTGACCTGTTGATCTTCTATGTATGACTCTTCCTTTGGGTCAGCTGCTATCTACCCTGAGACTACCTATAGAGGTTGCAACCTTGAAGGTCCCGAGCAGAGAAGACAAGTCCCCTGTTAGGGTGAATTCACACTGAGTAAACGCTAGCTTATTCTGAACGTAAAACACGTTCAGAATAAGCGGCGTCTAAAGCAGCTTCATTCATTTCTATGGGAGCGGGGATACGAGCGCTCCCCATAGAAATGAATGGGCTGCTTCTTTCACTCCGTGCAGTCCCATTGAAGTGAATGGGGAGTGCCGGCGTGTACGCTCCGGCATGAGCAGAGCTTGCCGTATACGCCGGCACTCCCCATTCACTTCAATGGGACTGCACGGAGTGAAAGAAGCAGCCCATTCATTTCTATGGGGAGCGCTCGTATCCCCGCTCCCATAGAAATGAATGAAGCTGCTTTAGACGCCGCTTATTCTGAACGTGTTTTACGTTCAGAATAAGCTAGCGTTTACTCAGTGTGAATTCACCCTTAAAGGGAGAAAACCAAGGAACCACTTGGACGACACCCTTGGGAGTAGCCCAAAGTCAAACCACTACATTTAAAGACTGCTAGGTCTAAAAACATTTGAAAGATGAAAATGATGAGGGTGTATTTCAAACCCCATAGATTTTAACTCTATTAGGGGCCACACGGTGGCTCAGTGGTTAGCACTGCAGCCTTGCAGCACTGGAGCCCTGGTGTTCAAATCCCGCCATGGCAAAAAACCATCTGCAAGGAGTTTGTATGTTCTCCCCGTGTTTGCATGGATTTCCATCCCATATTCCAAAAAAAGACGTACTGATAGGGAAAAATGTACATTGTGAGCTCTATGTGGGGTTCACAATCTACATAAAAAAAAAAAAAAAAAAAAAAAATTAATTCTATTAATCCATAAATAGACCCTCACAGACCAAATTCTAAAGAGGTCATCAATGAATTTCTTGTACATGAAAATTTAGAAACATTTCAAGCCCTTGTTCTTGACAAGGGGTTGGGGCAGTTATACTAGATAGTCATTAATAATTTTATTTGACACCAATTATTATGACAAATGTCCAGTAATCTTTTAGATGTATACCACACTGAATATGGTACAATTATATAATCAGCAAATATCTATTAAATAAATATGAATATGAGGGGTTTTTTTAGGTATAAATCTCCAATTATCTATATTTTACCATCTCCCTAAAATCCATAAACCATTGACCAAACCTCTAGGACATCCTATAATTTCTGGGATTAACTAATTAACTTGAATTTTTCCCTTATATTAATTTGTTCGTACAAGAATATGTCATTAATTTACCCTCGTACCTCAGAGATTCTGACGCCTGATAAATTTATGTTTTCAACATTAGACATATGTGTTATATTCTAATATAACTCATCAATTAGATATTCAATGAATTAAGAACTCTATGTTGCTTGGAAGACAATCATTGTCAGAACATATTGATCGTATTATTATTGAGTGCATTCATTTCATTTTACATCATAATGTTTTTGTTTTTGAGAATGTTAACTATAAACAGAGGTGGGGCTTTTAGATGGGACGTAATCTGGCACATATACGGTGTGTCAGAGTATGCGCGCCGTAAAAGCTAGGATTGTATACACCGCAAAATCACGGCCGCAAAATAACGCGGCGTATACGATCCTAACTCCCATTGAAATCAATGGGAGCTTTTACGGCGCGCAAACTCTGACACGCCGTATACGTGCCAGATCACGCTGCACGTTACATCGTGTGAATGCACCCTTTTATTGACAATTTGTTTATTTTTGTGGTCAGGTACAAGAGAGGAGGCACAATCTTTTGATTCTGCTTTGAATGATAATTCATGGGGACTTAAATTTACCCGCAACTCTTCTACGTCTTCTATAGGCTTTTTTGATTTAACATATTTTAACCCATTCCCGACATCCATTTTATGTATCCCAATACACGGAAAAATAAAAAAAGTGACAGGTGTCCAAGAAAATTTCTTTTTTTGCCAAGTTTATAATTTTTTTTATCCCCCCCTGGAATTGTAACAACCCATAGAATACATATGACATGTAATTTTGGCTGCACGGTGAATGCTTGTAAGAAAGTCTCAAAAACACAGTTTTTCTTCAATTCCACCCCATTCTGAATTTCTTTCCAGTTTCCCTGTAAATCATACAGAATAACAAAATGGTACCATTGAAAAGTACAATTTGTCCCACAAAAATATTAAGCCCTCATATGGCTCTGTGAACAGAAAAATAAAAATAGTTATGGGTTTTGGAAGTCTCAGAATTCTTAATCTGGCTGCTGCACCTTTAATGTTACCATGTCGACCTGGGAAGCTGTTGTAGTTTTGAAAATTTCCTAGCTTGGTCCAATTAGCAGCTGATGAGGTCTATATAAGACCCCATCCTCTTGACACTGGCGCTGACTAATTTGATTGTACTTCCTAATTTAGCTCTCCATATTGTGTGTACCAGTTTGCTTATTGACCTATGGCTTGCTCCCTGGATACCCTATTTACCTACTGATTCTGCCTGGAATGTGCCTGCTTGGAGTTGACTATTGATTCTGACCCCTGCCTGTACGACTACTCCTGTCTCCACTTTGCTGTGTAAGTTATAGTGGGTTTTGTTTTGGCTATATCTAGCAGTACATTGATTATTGGTACATCCTTCTCTTTGGTGACAATTCAGATTTGCAAATTCAGCTTTGATTCAAGTCCAACTGGCCTCGTGGTAGGCTCTGGTGAAGGCGTCTGGGGGGGTGTTTTGCCATGTAGAACTTTGTTAGTTTTAAATAGCTGTCTGTACAGCTTGCTGTTATCAGCTAAACTCCTGCTATTGCTTTTGTGAGGCCTTGCATTAAAACCATAACAGGAAGACATAGAGTCAAAAACGAAAATCAAAAAATGCCTCTGGTGGGAAGGGGTTAAACAAGTAGATAATTCTATTGCCACAAAAAAATATTTTAGAAAAGTAGATGGCAATAGCTAACCGTTTAAAAGCTGTCTTCTTCCATGATGATTCAAGAGTGTGCCCTACAGGCAATATTTTTGTATTCTAAGGAATTGTACTGTTAAGGAAGATTTTATACAAAAAGCAAAAAATGTACACAAAAGATTAATTTAGAGGAAATATCCAAAAGGGATTATCAATGATGCATATGCAAAGACAATTTTTTTGACACAGAGAGAGTGTATGGGTAATATGCTGTAGAAATCCTCAAATGGTGATCTCAATTTATGGATATTATAAAAATAGATTCAGCAGGCTTTCTGATAGAGAAGCCTATTGGATCTATAAGATCAATACTTTGACAAGTAGTGGTTTTTTTTTGTTTTTTTTTCTTTTAAATGTAGATTGTGAGCCCCACATAGAGCTCACAATGTACATTTTTCCCTATCAGTATGTCTTTTTGGAATATGGGATGGAAATCCAAGCAAACACGGGGAGAACATACAAACTCCTTGCAGATGTTTTTTTGCCGTTGGCGGGATTTGAACACCAGGACCCAGCGCTGCAAGGCTGAAGTGCTAACCACTGAGCCACCGTGTGGCCCCTGACAAGTAGTGGTTTGAATAAGATAGAGGAACTACCAAAAGGTTGCAAACAGCCTCTCTTTTATTCTGTGTAGCATTTGTAGTCTTAAGCAATGAGGAGGTATTTTTTATATATGTCATTTCCTGTTTTTAGGATATTTAAATGTTGCATTGCTTTTTGTTTTTAGATGTACCTGTGGAAGTAGGAGAATCCCACATGTTGCAATACTTGCTATTTTTAATAAATATTCTGGTTTTTAGCAGTGCCCCAGTTTTAAACTTCTTTTTTTCCTGGTTCTCGCTGACCATCTGGTTATACACAGTGCTTAACTGTGACATCACATTGCGGCATTATGACATCATAATAGCCATTTTGACATCACAATGGGTATTGTGACATTAGAACGTTTAATTGTGATATTGCAATGGCTAATTGTCAAATCAAAATAGGACACAGTAACATCACATTAATTTATTCTGACGTGTAAATGTAGCACTATGACATCACAATTGTTACTGTGTCATTGCAGTAGGGCATTGTGGTATTCCAGTGGCACAATGCAACCTCACATTGGGGCATTGTGACCTCACAAAGGAGCCTTATATCTTCACTCAGGGGCATTATGACATCAGAATGGGGTATTATCCCTATGCAGTAGCTCGGGAACCACATATAGCTCATGACCTTCATCTAGATTGCTCATCAAGTGAGCTCTAAGTTATATCCATAACCAATGCTTCCAATATGACATAGATGCTGTCAATATTGAATATATATATATATATATATATATATATATATATATATAAACATCTAAGCAGTACCAATTTAAATGGTATAATACAATTTTGTTAGTGCAATTGCAGAAAAATATCTGCAAATGCTTGTGAGTTCATCATTTATTTCTCATAATTTACATATATATATATATATATATATATATATATATATATATATATATTTTATTCAATATGGCTCTCAACCACCAGTCCCAGTTGAAAGTAGTTCACAGTGAACAAATGGTTAGGGACTCAGAGTATTATCTAGGCAGTGTCTGAACCTTTTCAAGCAAAGTACTCCCTAGTGAGAAAACATTCCATTGGAGTATCCCCAAAGTAGCAATCACTTATGAATTTTTACAAAATAAGGCTTTGTTTGGATCCTCCATCAACAGTTATGTAATGGCCACCTCAGTGCCCCCTCATGTAATATAATGGTCCCTCAGTGCCCCCACACATAATACAATGACTTTGTTAGAGCCCCCAGATGTAGTATAATGACCCTCACATACAGTAGTATGGCCCCCATAGTGCCCTACATGAAATATAATGGTCCCACAGTGTCTCCATGTGTAATATAGTAGACCCCACAGTGCCCCATATAATATAATTGCCTCCACATATCATGACCTCTACAGTGTCCTCAAAAATAATAAAATGGCTCATACAGAGTAACCTAAACTAATGTGTGGACAATTCTTAGGAAAATAAATTCTTCAACTATAGTTCAAAATGAAGACTGACTGTAATATGTAGCTAGTATTCATTGCTACTTCTATATATAAGCCACAACTTTCTCCCAAAAGAAAATATGTTTAAGAGGACCTGTCACTTTTTTGACATGTCTGTTTTAGTAAATACTTATATACTGCACGATCTTTTGAGATTTTTTTTGGTCGTGTGCTGTTCCTTGAAATAAATAATTTGAAAACTGGATTTTATCATTTGTTGTTACCATTTAGAGTGTGAACTCGCGCAAAGTTTTAAGAAAAGATGCTCCAGCACTGGCATGTTATGGGGGGGGGGAGGGGGAAGTATTTACTAAAACCTGTAAATTAGAAGAGAAGACGGGTCCTCTTCAATATTCTACTTATTCGTCTTACCACAATATTTGGCAGCTGCAATGCATAGTTCTTCTGCAGAGTACTGTCCACCATGGAATACCATTTGTGGATCAGATTGTGTAGTAGTTGGCAAGGAAGATGTGTACAAGAGAAGTTTAAGAGAGCCTGTGGCAGAAGAATAGGAGCTGCAAGAGCGTGAACCACACAGGAGCGGGGCATCTTCACCAGACATCTGTGGAAACATCATATTTGTTAGAAAACATAGAAAATGTAGATGGCTTCTTCCCTGTGCTAAGATTTGATGGAATACAAATTGCAAATACATAATGTAAATAAGTCTTATGAGTTAGTGTGTACTGGCACAGAGACACAGTGACTTCTAGCATCCTCATGGTACAGCCAAAAATGTACCTATGTACCTACAGTGCTACCATATAAGTAAATCACATTTTATTCCTACCAGCAGAACATAATGCGACACAATCCAGCCTCTTAATAATTCAGGGCTGATATTAAAATCTATGCTAATGTTAATGTATCCCCACACTGGCCTTTATTCATACCCTCCCCTTTCACTTTTATGTAAAGTAGTGAGAAGGGCACAATATGGGAAAGTCCCTTTTTTTTGCACATAAAAACAGGGCCAAAAATTTTAACTTGTCATGCTTTGTATATTAGAAAATCTGCATGACAAATTTTCCTCAATTTCCATAACAATGCTGGCAACATTATTTCCCCTTTACATGACCACAATTTACTTAGATACTACAGTCCTATGAAAAAGTTTGGGCACCCCTATTAATCTTAATTAATTTTTAGTTCTAAATATTTTGGTGTTTGCAGCAGCCATTTCAGTTTGATATATCTAATAACTGATGGACACAGTAATATTTCAGGATTGAAATGAGTTTTATTGTACTAACAGAAAATGTGCAATATGCATTAAACCAAAATTTGACCGGTGCAAAAGTATGGGCACCTCAACAGAAAAGTGACATTAATATTTAGTAGATCCTCCTTTTGCAAAGATAACAGCCTCTAGTCGCTTCCTGTAGCTTTTAATCAGTTCCTGGATCCTGGATGAAGGGATTTTGGACCATTCCTCTTTACAAAACAATTCAGGAAGCGACTAGAGGCTGTTATCTTTGCAAAAGGAGGATCTACTAAATATTAATGTCACTTTTCTGTTGAGGTGCCCATACTTTTGCACCTGTCAAATTTGTATCCATTATGGATGATAATTATCTTATGTATTTGGCCAGCAAAGTGATGATAAGTGATGAAAGAGAATGAAAAAGAACATGCATTTGCTTGTTTGGGCTGCTTGGAGGGTACCACATAATTAGAATTTGCAGACAACTATTTCACAAGAACTTCAAAGGTTACAGTTATGGCCACATGCAACCTGTGGTATCTTTAGCAGTTTATCTCTCTTTTATATGTTCTCCCACAATTCATCCTACAAGAACTGGAACACTGTCTTTCTTAGGGTGCATTCACACTGAGTAAACGCTAGCTTATTTTGTAGAGTAAAATTACACTTGTAAATTTTGCTATCCCATTGACTTCAATGATATTTTTTTACAAGTGTAAAAATACGCCTGTAAAAAATACGCCTGTAAAAAATACGCCTGTAAAAATACGCCTGTAAAATGTCATTGAAGTCAATGGGATAGCAAAATTTACAAGTGTAATTTTACTCTACAAAATAAGCTAGCGTTTACTCAGTGTGAATGCACCCTTAGAAGAACATATAGTATTTTTAACCCTAATCATTCTGTTTCAGGAATATAGTACCAGAACTACAAACATGTCTGCCTGACTGTGACAAATAAACATATAAAACTATTTGGGAACATGATTTAAATGGTGACATAGTTTTCAGACAACTTAGTCTTATTTCACAGAACATGTGATTCAGGACCAAAATATAATGCATTTTAATTAGAATGTGACTGCTTTCTGTCTGAAAAACCTCTCAAGTTCCTGACACTGGGTGTCTTCCATCCAACGAATTTGCATCACTTGTTCGTTATAAAGGAAGTACGTCCATAAACATGATAATTAAGATCGAATCACAGTATTTTCTCTCTTCACACAGTGAATGGAGAGGGGAGGGGTTGATTCTCCTCATAGCCTACACCCATCTGTAAATTGTTGCTCTGTGCAAAGGACATGACATTCTGCAAATCTCACAGCTTACAATGTAAGAAAAATCTTTTATGTACTTGTATCTAGCTGGCTTCCTGGTTGAATACAGATGGGAAATTATTCACAGACAGCATGAACATGTGCTCATATATTGTTTTTTCCCTGTCTTTTAGCTGCTTGTCTTTGTGTATTTGCCCTGTGTTTACAGTCTAGTATTCCTTTATCTCCTATATTATGGTCACTTGGGCTTTTCTGAGCTATTTGTATTGCACAGCTACCCTGGCAGAATAGCACCAGTAATGGATAGGAGAGTGGGGCTGTCTACTTCTTATTGTGCTTGCCCACAGCCATAAGTGAAAGATACAAACTGTGTTTTAGTCATAATATGATTATTAGAAACAGAAAAATGGATAGTACATTATACTGTATATGAAGGCTTATATAGTCATAGAACAGCCTTCCCGGCAAGATTCTGCACACATTTCAAATCTCAGGTACCCTTCAAAATTCAGTCAAAGAACTGTAATCAAAGAAGACTTGGAAAGAGGAAAACTGACTGATTAAAATTTCTAGTTATGTGTCAACATACAGTGCTGAATTTACCTATTCACCTATTACTGATATTTAGGTCCAAAGGGTTTTGTTATGCTGTCCATTGTTTTGTCCAAAAGAACAGTACTGCATTTGCAAAAGAGTTCCAATGTAAAAGTGAATATAGCTACACATATTTAACCCCTTCCCGCCGATGGCACTTTTTGACTTCCTGACCAAGCTCGATTTTTCCAAACTGACATGTGTCACTTTATGTGGCAATAACTTTGGAATGCTGTAACTTACCAAAGTGATTTTGAGATTGTTTTTTCGTAACACATTATACTTCATGTTAGTAGTAAATTTCGGTTGATATGTTTTGTGTTTAATTATGAAAAAATAGGAAATTTGGTGGAAATTTTGAAAAATATACATTTTATAAAGTTTGAAATGATGTGCATTGCATACAGATAGTCAGACCGCCAAAATTATATCATAAATCTCATGTCCCAGATCTCTGCTTTATGTTGGCATCAAACTATAGCCACCCTTTTATTTTTTACGGACATTATAAGGTTTATAAGTGAAACAAAAATATTCAAAATTTTCAAGAAATTTCCAAAACCAATTTTTTAAAGGAATAATCCAGTTATGAAGGGGTTTTGAAAGACCCTTGTATTAAAACCCCCCATAACTCACCCCATTTTCAAAACTGCACCCCTTAAATAAGCCAAAACAACATATACCTAGTATTTTAACCCTATAAGTGCTTAACAGGAATTAATACAAAATGGAGGTGAAATTTTCAAATTTGATTTTATTTTACTAATATTTTCGTTTAGCCCTAGAATTTGCACATTCACAAGGGGTTAAAGGAGAAAACGCATCCCACAATTTGTTATGCAAGTTCTCCGGACTACCATAGTACCCCACTTGTGGGTGTAAACTAAAATATAGACGTACAGCGAGACGCAGAAGGGAAGGCGCGCCAAGGAGCTTTTAGAGGGCAGATCTGGCTG
This sequence comes from Leptodactylus fuscus, assembly GCF_031893055.1. Taxonomy (NCBI): domain Eukaryota; kingdom Metazoa; phylum Chordata; class Amphibia; order Anura; family Leptodactylidae; genus Leptodactylus; species Leptodactylus fuscus. The sequence continues at coordinate 194,971,686 of NC_134265.1, forward strand.
TGATCAGTTTCAGAAACCATGTCGCATTTACAAAGCCCTTGAGGAGTCAAAACAGTGGAAACCTCTAGAAAGTGACCCCATTTTGAAAACCGCACCCCTCAAAGAATTTATCAAGTGATGTAGTGAGCATTAGTAACCCAGAAGTGAATATGTAAGCTGTGCGGAGTAAATTGGGTACACCAAATCCCATTCTATTTTCCCACTAGCTCCTATGACACGGATGGGGAAGAGGAGCATTCTGGGGGATCAGCGCTGGTGTATTATCCCTCATAAGCTCTAAATATGGGGTGTCCCCTGAAAACGCTCGCACAGCATATACATTTCCTTCTAGTCGCAGTCACTAATGTCCTAATGATTTGGTAACTTTTGGGGTTTTTGTCTTCACATTGTACAAGCTACATTTTTATTTTTATTTTCTGACAATGTTGCCATATGAGGGCTTGGTGTTTGCGGTATTAGATGTACTTTTCAATGCCACCATTTTGGGGTGCCTGTAACTTATTGACTACATTTTATTAACTCTTTCTGGGTGGGATGTAAAAGGAAACATCAATTCTGGCATTGCTTTTTAGCATTTATTTTTTTTCTCGTACAGCGTACAGCATAAGTAACATGTTACCTTTATTCTGCGGGTTGGTACGGTTATGGCGATACCTCATTTATATGATTTTTTAATGCGTTGCTATTTGTGCAGAATAAAATTCAATTTAGGGAAAATAATCAATTATTTTTGCATCGCCATCTTCTGAAAGGCATAACATTTTTATTTTTTGCTAGACAGAGCTGGTTGAGGGCTTATTTTTTGCGGGATGACCTCTGCTTTTTATTAGTACCATTTTGGTTTTCATCTGACCATTTGATTACTTTTTATTGAACATTTTGTAAGGGAAAGGTGGTGAATAATTATTTTGTGCGGTTCTCTACGTTTTTTTTTATGCCATTCGCCGTTCGGGTTAAATAATGTTTTAATTTTATTGTTCAGGTTATTACAGATGCGGTGATACCAAATATGTAATGTTTTTTTCTATTTTTCTTTGTTTTACATAATAAAACATTTTATATGGGGAAAAGGGATTTTTGGGGCTTTATTTATTTCTAATTTATTTTAAACTTATTTAAACTTTTTTATTTTTACTTTTTTATCACTTTTTTTTTCTGTCCCCATGGGGTATTGAAGCAGTGATCTGCTGATCACTGCTTCACTAGATATACTCTGCAATACACGTGTTATACGTGTATTGCAGTGTAGAGGAAACTGTCAGCCTGCGCAGATGCATAGGGCTGACAGCTTCCTTTTGGGCAGAATCAACCAGGTACGTGGAGGGGGTAAGTGATGAAGCAGACCCGGGGTCACTGATCAGACCCCGGGCTGCCCCCTACGAACATCGGCACCCCCCGAAACCGTTGCGGCACCATAATATCCCAAAACCCCTGAGATGTCAGCGGACATGTTCATCTCAGGGGTTAACACCCGCAGGGCATGGTGCGCACACAGAAACTGTGTAGCCGCCGTAGTAGTACGGCGGTTTGCGGGAAGTCCTTCCCAGCAGCACCGTACTATTACGGCGGATGTCGGGAAGGGGTTGAAGATGTGAAGATGATTTTTAATTTCTTCAAAATAGCTTATTTCCATTGTACAGCCCCAACTCAATCTACTGTCCTCCAAAACTGTGGGCTCAAATGTATGGACCAAGTTAAAAAATAGTCAAATGGACCTCTCTTATATGCAAAATCCTCTGCTTTTAGACACATTGAACAGTTCACTGCGAAACACCAACAAATCCAGCAACTTCATTCACCATATGGCCATGGGCACAGCCAAACACTTTTGCCCCTTTTTGCCACTCTATCACATCATTACATTTACGCTAGGTTCACACCTGCATTCAGCTGTCCGTTCTGTGGTTTCCGTCTTCTACATGCAAGAAGACGGAAAGCACAGACCGGGTCCGGCCGTGGAGCGGTGGTGAGCGTTTTATGCTCTCCACCGCGAAACCGTTTCTTTTAATCCGGACACAGAGTACTGCATGTCCGACTCTGTGTCCGGATTAAAAAACCCGGTTTCGCGGCAGAGAGCATAAAACGCTCACCGCCGCTCACAGCCGGACAGCTTTCTCACCCATTCAAATGAATGGGTGAGAAAGACTCCTGCAGGTTTCCGCCTCCTGCCTCTGTTTTATGCAGGAAACGGAAACCTGCATAACGGACACCTGGGCGCAGATGTGAACGAGCCCTTACTCATGTTTACTTACAATTACCGCTTGAAACAAACTGTCTAACTGATGGCTACTGCCTTATAGTAACCTAGAGGCAGTGCGCGCGCAGTTGAGCATGTGACACAATGCTGCCCCATCTGTACAGAGTTAATGATTCATCTGTGCTTGCGCACTACGGTGACTAATTTTTTGTCCGGTAAGCTTATTAAGAATTAGCAACCACATTTCATCAGGGTAGCTTATCCAGGCAAAACATTTTAAAAACCTATAAAAGTAAGAACCTTTAACTTCAACAAAATTACTTTAAATGAGATTTCCAGATTAAGGACCCTTAGGATAAGCAATCCAGGGATCCAACAGTCGGAACCCCTGATGATCAGTTGTTTGAGGAGACTGCAGTGTTTAGGTGAGCACTGTGGTCTCTTCATTGAAAACCAAGCACTGCGACATACATTGCATAGTCTATGTACGTCTAATAACTAATGTCAAATGTATTAATACAAATATGCAGTTTGCACTTATCCTAAAATTTCTGTTTAATCAGATAAAATACATAGAGGATTATAGGAGTTAAACACAATAATGTAGACGTGATGAAAAAGTGGGGACACCAAAACAAAATCAAAATGGAGCCCCATTCTGTAGGGGGTCTTAGAACAGTTGATCACTTGTGGTTTCCCCCCTTTCCTCTCTTCAATAAGATAACATGAGCCTTTTAATTCATATCTATCTTATTTATCCAGACCACTTGATACAAAGGAGGTAGCTTGCTTTATGTGAAATCCCCTGACACTGCCGCTATATCATAATCACTACAGAAAATATTGATTTACAAAAAGTTGTGCAAGTGAATTTAACACAGAATGACTAATGACTTATTACCTAGTGTTGTAAGCACAGATTAAACATGTCAGAGTGATTGTTGGAAGCTTGAAAAGATGACGTGGTGATATACTTCCACAGAAAAGTGAGAAAAACAACCAATTACAAACTTATTTTTCTAACAGGATGAAACTATAGCACTCATCAAGCAATTTTACCTTAAAGAGGAGCTTAGTACGACAGGGTACGAGCAGAGGCAATTTTTCAAATCTAAATGTATGTGTCACTATGTCCGAGAGTTAGAGGATCATGCCTGGTCTTCAGTATGTTACATACAAGCTGTGAGTCCATTAACAGATGTATGTTATCAAATATGAGTCCTTAGCTCCGGAGATGCATATATCTGGCCTTTTCCGGGTATGATGGTCTGATATAGCTAAACATGTTTTTTTTTCTCTTAAGAAGATGATTACATGTTTCCTGTTAACAAGTCTCACCACACAAAGCTTCCTGTTGAAACACTATCAGATATGAAAATTGAATCCGTAGACACAGAAGAAGTAAAAAGCATAACAATGGCCTGATTTATTGTGAAACAGATACGAAGGTGGGGGTCAGTAACCTTTCATGTATTGTGCGCCGATTTAAAAAAAAATTCAAAGATTAAGCAGTCAGGGTGCTATGCAATAATTGTAAGGATGCCGACTCCTACGTGAAAGTTTTGTAATACATACCATTATGTACACAATAGCCAATTAACTGGTTAATTAAATTTCCATTTTAATGTTATACTTGTCTATGACATTTTTGTACAATGATAATTTTTCTCTGGTGGATACAACTTTTGGCTGGACACAGAGTGATCAACAGTAAGCCAGTTTGTGGGGGCAGAGGATGCACCTCCTATTGCCCAGTCTTTTTTGTTGCATAAACCCATACAAATCTATCCAACCTTGCTGAAATGAATAAAGAAAAGACCCAGCGTGTTCAGCTGCCATGTCATAATTTACTTTTGTACTTGCTTCAAGGTACAAAAACGAATGAACAGGAAATTGCTGCCCTCTGACTAGTCTAGTTCACAGCCCAGACTTTATGATACCATGCCTAATGCTTTCTCCTTATTGCTTCCTCTCCTCTTGCTGTATTTACATGGTCCATGAGAGAGAGAGGGATTACGTGGAGCAACAGCATTTTGAACATTAGAGAGAGCTCTGAGCTGTGCAAATATGTCTGAAGTGCCAACCTCAGCAAAGGTGCCAGAGGTTGCTGACCCCTGTAATAAGGCATGCAGTTCATCACAATATATCCTTCTCTTTAAAACTATTATATAACTAGCAGGAGGATCCGACTTTGCACGGGTATATTTCATTTTTTGATTGTTTAGTGGCCCCATAAGAATTGTCCAGTTTTGCACTGGTGTATTTTGTATGTTGTTTGTGTGTCCATAAGCATCATATGATCATGTGCATCTCATTTCGGATATCATTGAAAAACCTGCGATTGGTTGTTACGGAGACCTGAAGTAAAGCAGTGTGTATGTGACCTTGTGTAACAGTGTCATCCACAGCGCCCTGCCCCTTTAAAGCTGACATAAAGTAGTGAAGAAAAATTGCTGGGTTGCTATGGAAACCTGGAGTAAAACTCTAATATGTGGTACTCTGTGCACCTCTGTATCTAATCCTCCGGCGTGTGGTATTGTGTGAAGACGCATGTAGCTAATCCTCTGACGCTTGGTACTTTGTGCATACGTGCATATCTAATCCTCCAGCATGTGGTTCTGTGTGCTGACTTGTGTATCTAATCCTAAAAAACAAACAAAAATTATTGAATAGATCGATAATGCACCCAGGGGTATACAAAACAAAAAAAGAAAAAGAAAAAATGCACTAAAAGGCCTATGTGTCAGTACCTGCATGCGTGAATGCAGCTCTAGCCAGTTAATCAATACTCTGACTTGAGTACAGCTGCGTGTAGCACTGGGTCTGCTGTATTGGACTCAGTGCTAGTTGTTTGTGTGGTGTATTGGAGTACTATGGGTGAAAGGGGATCTCCTTCTAGGGAATCATACTAACTAGTATCCAGGCAATGTATTCACCAAAGTGATAGGAGGTTACCTAGTATCTAGTACCCAAGATATTTCCTAAACCACTAAATTAGTATAGCAGCCTGTTTGTCACACATGCAGTTTAGCACTTTTTCTACAATTTTTATCATATGGATAGCTAGCTTTTAATGAATATTAATAAAAGTTAGATTTTAGTGCACTGTTTTTCTTTTTCTTTTTTTGTTGTATATCTAATCCTCCAGCGTGTGTTACTATGTGCAGACGCACATGTCTAATCGCCTGGCGTGTGATACTGTGTGCTGACTTGTGTATCTAATCCTCCAGCATATCGTACTGTGTGCAGACGCGTGTATCTAATCATCCAGTGTGTGGTACTGTGTGCAGACATGCGTATCTAATCCTTTGGCGTGTGGTACTGTGTGCAGAAGCGAGTATCTAACCCTCCCTGTGTGGTATTGTGCGCAGTAGCATGTATCTAATCTTTCGGCGTGTGGTATTGTGTGCAGTGACACGTATCTAATCTTCCATCATGTGGTTTTGTGTAAAGACATACGTATCCAATCGTCCAGCATGTGGAACTGTGCACAGATGTGCATATCTACTCCTGTGGCATGTGTAATTGTGTATAGACGCACGTGTCTAATCCTCCAGCATGTGGTACTGTGTATTGACACGCGTATCTAATCATCTGGCATGTGGTATAGTGTGCAGACACGTGCATCTAACCCTCCCATGTGGTATTGTGTGCAGTAGTGCGTATCTAATCCTCTGGCGTGTGATACTGTGTGCTGACTTGAGTATCTAATCCTCCAGTGTGTGGTACTGTGTGCAGACGTGCGTATCTAATCATCCAATGTGTGGTACTGTTTGCAGACATGCATATCTAATCCTTTGCTGTGTGGTAATGTGTGCAGACGCGTGTATCTAACCCTCCCTGTCTGGTATTGTGCGTAGTAGCATGTATCTAATCTTTTGGCATGTGGTATTGTGTGCAGTAGTGCGTATCTAATCCTCCGCCGTGTGGTATTGTTTGCAGTGGCACGTATCTAATCCTCCATTGTGTGGTATTGTGTAAAGACGTGTGTATCTAATCCTCCGGTGTGTGGAACTGTGCGCAGACGTGCGTATCTAATTCTGCGGCATGTGGAACTTTGTGCAGACGTGCATATCTAATCCTGCAGCATGTGGTATTGTGTAAAGATGTGCATATCTAATCCTGCGACATGTGTAACTGTGTATAGACGCACGTATCTAATCCTCCGGTGTATGGAACTGTGTGAAGACTCGCATATCTAATCCTCCAGCCTGTGGAATTGTATGTAGAAGCGCTTATCTAATCCTCTGGCGTGTGTAACTGTTTGTAATGGCGCGTATCCAATCCTCCAGTGTGTGGTATTGTGTGCAGTGGAGCGTATCTAATCCTGTGGCCTGTGGTACTTTGTGCAGACACACATATCTAATCCTCTTGCATGTGGAACTGTGTGCAGACGCGCATACCTAATCTTTTGGCGTGTGGTACTTTGTGCAAGCGCGCACATCTAATCCTCTGGCATGTGATATTGTATGCAGACATGTGTATCTAATCCTCTGGTGTGTGATACTGTGTGCTGACCTGTGTATCTAATCCTCCAGCGTGTGGTACTCTGTGAAGACGGTATCTAATCATCTGCCCTGTGGAACTGTGTGCAGATGCACATATCTAATCTTTCAGCGTGTGGGACTTTGTGCAGACGTGCATATCTAATCCTCTGGCATGTGATAATGTGTGCTGACCTGTGTATCTAATCCTCTGGCATGGTACTGTATGCTGACCTGAGTATCTAATCCTCCAGTGTGTTGTACTTTGTGCAGACACATGTATCTAATCCTCTGGCGTGTGGAACTGTGTGCAGATGCGCGTATCTAATCCTCTGGCATGTGGAACTGTGTGTAGACGCACATATCTAATCCTTCGGCTTGTGGAACTGTGTGCAGACGCGTGTATCTAATTCTCTGACATGTGATACTGTGTTCTGGGAAGCCTGATAAAGTGCATTTAGCACGAAACGGTCGTCGCTTCATTTTTTCTACATTCCATCTACCCTACCCCCGTCTGTAAATGCTGTTCAAGTACCTATTTTTATGGATGACTATTAAAGCTTGGTGAATTTTACTACTGGCTGGTGAGTGCCCTGATTTTTTCTATTTTCTTGTACTATATTGGACTATTTGTTAACAGTGAGCACCACCTGAATGCCAGATCATCTAGTTTGAGATCCAGTTATTTGGTGTATGTTCACACCCACAGAACGGGGCCGCTGCCTTTGAACTTTTTTATACTGTGTTATGACCTGTGTATCTAATCTTCTGATGCGTGTATCTCAGTTTGGATATCAGTGTTGGATTGTACATGTGGAGTGACCGTGTGTATTGCAGTTGGAATATGAGTGAAAGACTTGCAGGTTTGTTTTGGCTAATGGGGGGGGGGGCAGGGGTGAACCTACCCCTTTTGCCGCCCGAAGCGAACTACAGAAAGCCGCCCCCCCCCCCCCCAGAGGAGGGGGCAGAGCGGAGGAGGCGTGGCAGAGCGAGGGGGTGTGGCGAAGTGAAGGGGTTGGGCTTCACGCTGATCGCAGGCATGGAGAAGACCTGCTCTCTGCCTGAGTGTGAGGGGAGGCTGCTGGAGCAGCGTTGCTCCAGTGGCCTCCCCAAACCACCGCTCGGTGCTAAGCCAGTCCAGGACAGCTTGTCCTGGACTGGCTTAGGTAACTAAACATGCCGCCCTCTCTGGGGCCCTGACATAGCGCCGCCTGAAGCAGTCGCTTCAGGTCGCCTCATGGGAGGTGCGGCGCTGGGGGGGGTTCAGGGTTTTGGGAAAGTTGTATCTTCAGAATGGTTAGTCCGAGTGAGTTGGGTTCTAGTCTTAAACCTTCCTAGACAACTTAAGTGTCTGTGTGTCAAATTTAGTGAAGATCGGTCCAGTCGTTTGGTTGCGCATAAAGAACAGACAGACAGACAGGAATTCATTTTTATAATATAGAGAGATTAACAGCTAAGTCTAAAGGTTCTAGTCTAGATGTCCAGAGATAATGTCACTGGAGTGTGTTATTTGTTTCATGAACTGAGTCAAATGAAGCAACCAGGGTGTATACACAGCAGATAAAGCTTACAGTAAATACAGCAGATAATGCTGATCTAATAACAATGTACAAATACATGCAGGAACAATACAAAGAACCTTTTAATGATCTTTTTACTCTTAGGCCAGTGATAGTGACAATGGGACATCCTCTACGTCTGGAGGAGAGAAAGTTTCACCAGCAACATAGAACGAGATTCTTCACAGTAATAATAGCGAGGCTATGGAACTCTCTGCCCCAGGAAGTGGTGATGGCGCATTCATTAAACAAGTTCAAAGAGGGCCTGGATGTCTTTCTTGAAAATAAAAATATTACAGGTTATCAATTCTAGATTTTGAGGAAACGTTGATCCAAGGTTTTTATACCAATTGCCAGATTGGAGTCGGGAAGGAATTTTTTCCCCCCTAAAATGGAGCAATTGGCATAAGCCTTATGGGATTTTTTGCCTTCCTCTGGATCAACACTGTAGGGATTGTAGGGTTATAGGTTGGACTTGATGGACTGATGTCCTCATCTACTAATAACTGGATCTGGTGTTAATGCTAGCAGGCTTCGGGCCAGTATGGTAATATCCCAGACCACGTGACGTCTGCGACATTACGATACAGGTCCGAAGCCTGCTAGCAGTAACATTGGATCCCCAAGAGGTGAGTGTTTCTATGTGTTTATGTTCCCTCACCTCCCCTGGTTCTCTGATTATTATGCTCCATGGTCTGAAAAGACGCCCGAGTATAATAATAGTTCATGGGTGGGCGACTGTGGGGTATAATAGTTGGATGGGCAACTGTGAGTCATAATAGAGGTTGCACGGTCCAGTGTGGCCCCTGCAAACTCTATTATGCCCCACAGCGGCTCCCTGCAACCTGTGTTATGCCCCACAGACTATTGTGCCACTGTGGGGCATAATGGAGGCTGCAGGGGCCGCTGTGGGACATAATATATATATATATATATATATATATATATACACACACAGTGTTGGCCAAAAGTATTGGCACCCCTGCAATTCTGTCAGATAATACTCATTTTCTTCCAGAAAATGATTGCAAGCACAAACTCTTTGGTATTAATATCTTCCTTTATTTTGCTTGCAATGAAAAAAACACAAAAGAGAGTTAAAAAAAAGTCAAATCATTGATCATTTTACACAAAACTCCATAAATGGGCCAGACAAAAGTATTGGCCCCCTTAGCCTAATACTTGGTAGCACAACCTTTAGACAAAATAACTGCGAACAACCGCTTCCGGTAACCATCAATGAGTTTCTTACAATTCTCTGCTGGAATTTTAGACCATTCTTCTTTGGCAAACTGCTCCAGGTCCCTGAGATTTGAAGGGTGCCTTCTCCAAACTGCCATTTTGAGATCTCTCCACAGGTGTTCTCTGGGATTCAGATTTGGACTCATTGCTGGCCACTTTAGAAGTCTTCAGTGCTTTCTCTCAAACAATTTTCTAGTGCTTTTTGAAGTGTGTTTTGGGTCATTGTCCTGCTGGAAGACCCATGACCTCTGAGGGAGACCCAGCTTTCTCACACTGGGCCCTACGTTATGCTGCAAAATTTGTTGGTAGTCTTCAGACTTCAGAATGCCATGCACACCATCAAGCAGTCCAGTGCCAGAGGCAGCAAATCAACCCCAAAACATCAGGGAACCTCCACCATGTTTGACTGTAGGGACCGTGTTCTTTTCTTTGAAGGCCTCCACATCTAGAGAGGTTAGCCACAGTGCCATGGGCTTTAAACTTCTTGATGACACTGCACACGGTAAACACAGGAACGTTCAGGTCTTTTGGAGATGGACTTGTAGCCTTAAGATTGCTCATGCTTCCTCACAATTTTGCTTCGCAAGTCCTCAGACAGTTCTTTGGTCTTCTTTCCTTTCTCCATGCTCAATGTGGTACACACAAGGACACAGGGCAGAGGTTGAGTCAACTTTAATTCATTTCAACTGGCTGCAAGTGTGATTTAGTTATTGCCACCACCTGTTAGGTGCCTCAGGTAAGTAACAGGTGCTGTTAATTGCACAAATGAGAGAAGCATCACACGATTTTTCAAACAGTGCCAATACTTTTGTCCAGCCCCTCTTTTATGTTTGATGTGGAATTATATCCAATTTGGCTTTTTGACAATTCTTTTTGTGGTTTTCCATTGAAGACAAATTAAATGAAGATAATAATACCAAAGAACTCGTGATTGCAATCATTTTCTGGAAGAAAATGAGTATTATCTGAAAGAATTGCAGGGGTGCCAATACTTTTGGCCAACACTATATATATATATATATATATATATATATATATATATATATATATTGTCACGGGATGGTTAGAGTCTATACTATAGGCAATGTGTAATATATATTTCATGTGGAATGTATTCTCTAACCTGTTCTAAACATCAGTGTGTAGTTGGCTGATTAGGGTCTAGTGTGTTAGCACATTGTATGCAAATCCCTCTAACTAGTGAGGACCAGTGAGGACAATGGGTGGAGATAATCTGATCAGTGTCTCCAAGAAGATGTTGGATGGTGCATTGTCCATAGTAGACAGGGAGTCTGCTCTCCTTGGTATAGGTGAGGGGGGAAGGATCTGTGACTCAGCCCTTCCCACCCCTAGGTATAGGAAGTAACAGTTTAGTATATAGATGTAGCTAGGAGTTAGTATGAGTTAGCCGGCCTGTGCACAGCTCTGTAGAGAGCCAGGATTTAGTTACAGGACCAAGGAACCAAAGCTATCATTGGATTGCGACTTCTGTGGACTTATTGTTATTACGGTTGATGTGACCGCCGCCGGCTACTAACTTTGTGGGTTACAATAAATTGCTGTTGTCTCCCGACCTCTTGCGTCCGTGTTGATTCAAAAGACCTTCCGGAGGAAGACATATACCTTTGCTCCGTGACAACTGGTTGGCAGCGGTGGGATCAACAGCGGACAGCGAGATGGACTACAGCAGCTCAGCGATTAATGGAACCACAACCTCAGAATACAGGAACTGGACTATGGCAAGTCTAAAATTAAGGGCCCGGGAACTAAACCTGAGTTACCAGGGAAGAACGAAAGAGCAACTGATCGAGGCACTGGAGGAGATGACCCTGCAAAGCGACCATGAGGAGGGCTGCCCCCAGGAGACTGGAGAGATACAGGAGTGGCAGGTACAGACCCAAAAGAGCAGATGGGTTGTTTTGTATGAGGAGGAATTGGCAGTGCTGGGGCTAGGAGCAACTGCAGAGCAAAGGAGTAGAGCATTACAGAGGGCTCAGGAAACGGAGAAGGAGGAACGGAGAATGGCGCATGAAAAGGAAAGAATGGCGCATGAAATGCGAATGGCTGAGATGACTACGAGGAATCATAATCAAACGTCGACCCCCAGCCCAACAGTGAGAGAACCACCATATGTCTCCCATAAACACTTCAAGACCTTTGATGAAGCGGCTGGGGATGTTGATGGATATTTTCAGGACTTCGAACACCAGTGCCACCTGATGGAAGTCCCAGAGAAGGATTGGGTCCGGTATCTGGTGGGGCACCTACGAGATGGGGCTGTGGAAGCTCTCAGAGCCATGGACCCTAGTGATCAGCGGGACTATGAGGCCATTAAAAGAGCGGTGCAGAAGTATTATGCAGTCACTCCAGAGTCCTACCGAGTTCAGTTCCGCTCTTTGTCTTACAATGGGGGAAGCTCCTTCCACATGTTCGCCCACAAGTTGAAGCAAGCATGCAAGCGCTGGCTAGAAGGAGAGGAGGCTGTCACAGTCGATAAGATCCTCCAAGTCATACTTAAGGAACAGTTCTTTTCCCAGTGCCCCGCTGAGATCCGTGAGTGGGTGCTGGAACGGAACCCAGCCACAGTTGAACAAGCTGCTTCTCTTGCAGATGAGGGCCTGACCATCAAGCCGCAGTGGAAGAGGTTGTTTGCAGAGGAGCGGAAAACTACCACAGTCCGCCAGACACCCTTCATCCAGCCACCCACCTTTCGTGTCCGGCCTCAGGATTACAATTCCCCCTCTACCCCTGACCCAGCCCATCGGCCTCCAGCTATGAACAACCCTGTCCCTAGACAACGACCTACTGGAAGAATGCTAGAGCGCAGATGTTTTGGGTGCGGGCGGCCTGGACATTTGCAAGCTAGTTGCCCTGCTAACATGGGGGCACGGGCCACCGTGGCATCCCGGCCTATTCACTACCTGGGAACCACTCCTAGGACAGAAAGTTTGGCCCCATTTCCAGATGACTCCATGAATGACACATCTGTTCCACCTCCAGGGGTCTATGGGATTCAGCCTTCCGCCACACATCCCGCAAACCTTCAGCGGAAGCACTTGCAGGAGGTCCTACTGGATGGCCGAACAGTTGTTGGATTCCGGGACTCGGGAGCTTTCCTAACGGTAGCGGACCCCCGAGTTGTGCGCCCCGAGGCCCTAGAGGAGGGCCCTGGCATTTCTATCAAGTTGGCAGGGGGTACTCAAAGACGTATTCCTAAAGCTACCGTGGAACTCGACTATGGTTATGGACCAAAACGATGCACAATTGGTGTGATGAGCGGGCTGCCGGCCGATGTTCTGTTAGGCAACGATGTTGGAAATCTACAGTGCCACTTTGTGGGAGCAGTGACCCGAAGCCAAGCTCAGGGAGAAGCCAACATGGATCCACCGGATTTTCTGACAGATGCCAGCCCTTCAACCCTACAACTTTACCATTCAGTACCGCCGAGGGAACCAACACCAGAACACAGATGGGTTATCCCGGCAGGAGGAAATATGAGCTATAGAGACTGATGTGCATTCCCCAATTTACCTGTGTAGGCCAATTGTGTCATGCACATGTTTTGAGAGGGGGAGGGGTTGTCACGGGATGGTTAGAGTCTATACTATAGGCAATGTGTAATATATATTTCATGTGGAATGTATTCTCTAACCTGTTCTAAACATCAGTGTGTAGTTGGCTGATTAGGGTCTAGTGTGTTAGCACATTGTATGCAAATCCCTCTAACTAGTGAGGACCAGTGAGGACAATGGGTGGAGATAATCTGATCAGTGTCTCCAAGAAGATGTTGGATGGTGCATTGTCCATAGTAGACAGGGAGTCTGCTCTCCTTGGTATAGGTGAGGGGGGAAGGATCTGTGACTCAGCCCTTCCCACCCCTAGGTATAGGAAGTAACAGTTTAGTATATAGATGTAGCTAGGAGTTAGTATGAGTTAGCCGGCCTGTGCACAGCTCTGTAGAGAGCCAGGATTTAGTTACAGGACCAAGGAACCAAAGCTATCATTGGATTGCGACTTCTGTGGACTTATTGTTATTACGGTTGATGTGACCGCCGCCGGCTACTAACTTTGTGGGTTACAATAAATTGCTGTTGTCTCCCGACCTCTTGCGTCCGTGTTGATTCAAAAGACCTTCCGGAGGAAGACATATACCTTTGCTCCGTGACATATATATATATATTATGTCCCACAGCGGCCCCTGCAACCTCTATTATGTCCCACAGTGACCCACAGCGCGGTTTGATGAGGAATAACAAACACTTATACTCACCTTGTCTCACCTATCCTTTTGGCATCACGCAACATCCAGTGTCCTCCTCAAGCTACCATCTGACATGACATCCTCACATCATGGCATCGGTGACTACTGAGGCCCAACAACAAGCCTAAGCAGTAACCCTGGAGCATGTGACATCAGACGCAGGCCAGAGGAGGTGTTAAGAAGATGATAACTGTTTCTTGTTTTTTTCCTCATTTCCCTAGTACCACAAGTTTCTCATTTCCCAAGTTCAGCCGCTATCTATTTGATTATTCAAATAATCAGCAGCCGATATTTTACTCTCCAATCCCTGCTCCTGCTGCTTCTGGCCTCTGCTTTTGCAGCACCCTCTGAAGGAAGAAAGTTGGACAGGAGCAGGGATCAGTGAGTAAAATATCTTCTGCAACCTGTTGGAATAAATCAATAGGTAGTGGCCACTTAAAAAAATGCCTCCCCTCATGGCAGGTGCAGCACTGCACACAAGATGGCACTGTCACTTAATATTACTAAACTTGATATTACTAAAATGATTAGTCATGTTTCTGCAGATGTTTTTTCCAATATCAATAACATACTTCTCAACAATGAAATTGTAACAATTGCAACACCAGGAAGAATAAAGTTATGCAAATTTATTAAATCTATGGCATGTGGAAGTGACATAAAAGCCAGACTGCAAGCATGATTTTATAGCCACATAAAAGCCTCAAAAATCAGTTCAAGTGGTGTGGAATGATTGTGCAATTCTCCTATTTGTCAGCTTGTCAGTTATCTCCACTTGGCACAAGCTGAGAGGACCATAATCACCCCACTAGATCACTACACGCCTAGGCTGAGATGTCGACATTGTACAATGTTGTGTGCCCACGTGGTTGGGAGACAAAAATGAACTGAAATGACATCAAGAGGTGCGCAGAAAAGAAAATCTGCAGAGATTAATAATATGATTAGAAGAATATTGAGTAGTGGAATCATTCTGTACTGCAAATGAAATTGGATGCCATAGCCCAAGTATATGGTGGCAAACCATTACACAATAAAATCTGAAGGCATTTGTACAACATTGGGCTACGACCCAGAAATTGTTCCATTGACCTCTTGCCACTGCTCTCAAAGGCTATCATTTTGCACAGCAAGACAGCAATGGAGGCCTGAGGGTGTATCCTTTTTATTAATGAGTCTAGAATACAAAGATACCCTCTAGTTTTCATTTCAGGTACACTAACAACCAGAGAGAAACTATCGCCATAGCAGCTCTTATAGGACCCATGACCTCAATGTGGCTCCCCTGCTGCTTTTAATAGGCCATTAGCTGCTGAATTATACCACTATATTATCTGGAGTAATTTTAGACCCCAGAGCATAATGATTGAAGGCGAAGAGGGGATGAGAAAACATAACTTATAATGTTACTCACCACTCCTGGACTCTGCAACAGGTCTTCGGGCCTCTTCAATGAGTTCACGCTGGCTTCATAGACCATGTATCTCCATACAAACTATCTGCACCTCTGTTGGAATAAATATCCTTCCCACATTCACCAGTGGTCTACTGTATGAAGGACTGGAAGATTCAGTAGCTCAGTGGTTGATTTGGGAAGTAAATTTTTTCTACAGAAGTGCAGATAGTTTGTGTGAGGTACATTCGGCGTTCTCCCAGCCATGTGCATTTAGGAGTTGGAAGTGCAAGTTCTTTATCACTTTTAAAAAATATTACAATAGTTTATTTTATTTAACCAGTAACAATCTGGGTCTGATTCTTTTATGAGGTCTGAATATATTAGCTGCCATGGCCATGCCCCTTGAAAAAGAAACTCCAACATTTGCGGCAATTTGGCATTCATGAATCAACCTAACTGGACTCTTCTAGAGCCATCGACAGAACCTGGCTACGTGTATGACCTCAGCACCACTACCCCAGCAGGTTCTGCCAGCCTAATAATGCATTGAGTCAGAAACAGTCTTCCCAGTGCCCAAAACAGGCTCCAGATGAGCTTAATGTCTGCTCCATTTCCTCCATCTCTCATTTCTCAATCAGTAAAGCAATCGAACCACCCATACCTTAGAGACTTGCTCAATTACTCTCAACAACCCTCCTCACAGTCTCACCTTAGGCCCTAAGTCATGCTTCCCAATCTCTGGCCCAACACTAAATTCTTAACATGTAAACTGCTGCAGCCACACAACTGCTACTTGTAATGAACAAGTCTTAACTGTTAAAAGGCCTCTTTGCATCATGATGACCACCTGCACTTTACCCTCTCTGGCACCAACCCTTAACCTCATCCGCTTCCCAATATCATGGTGGTGCAGCACTTCACTGTCAAAATACACTATTAACATCTCCAAGATCTATATTGTGTGGAGAAGGTAGCTCGAAAGAACCAGTGTTGTGGACCCAAACAGTCAAGACAGGGACACAATATATGCAGCAAACAGGTTTATTTATAAAAGCAGGAAAATAAATAAACTTTCACTTCCGGCACAGAAACAAATAGAGCTTCAACTTCAGGCAAAAATAAAACAAATTCCTGTTCGTATAAGCGACTAACTAAACACAAGTAATAACCGAACTATACGTGTGGCTTACTATCAGCCACATGAAAAAACAAGAACAATTTGGTCTCACGGGACTCAGGGTTACAGGACAGACCAAGACACCTCCTCTCACTCCCTGGATCTGCGCTGAATTGCAGGCCTTCAACCTTTTATGGGCCAATAATGAGACTATGACCCACACCTGGGGCTGAAACCTATTCCAGACCTGCACTGGACCACACATAAGCCAGGAAGCTGGGGCTGATATAGTGGAACTCCAGCACTTTGCCTGTCACTTTCTCACAATTGATATATACTGTATATTTTCACCTGTATCTGACAGCCAAGAATATTGTCATTCCCACAGGAATCCAATAGGGCTATTGTGACCCGTCATTTGGATACCCTGTAAGTAATGTCAACATGATATATCATACACACAGTAATCTACAGTACACATATGTACAAAGCAGAAAAAAATGAACTACTGAACAGTCTCTCCGATAATCATAAAATCCATTTGAGGCCTAGGCCCCAAGTAGTGCAAACAGCATGATAGTGTAAAATCCATTTCATTTTACATTGACTTTCTGTGAAAAAGCGCTGTGGGAAAATAAAATGATGCGACATTTACTAGTTTGTTTGCTGCAAGGTAGAGGACAAGGTTCACCAATGTTTCCTGTGAAGGATTCTATTTAACCACATGAAGCTTCCTGCTGAAACCATTAGATATGAAAAGTGAACTGCAAGAAGATGAACAACTGTACTTACATATAACCTGATTTTCTTGTGAAACATACACAGGAATAAAGTTCACTTTCTTATCCTGGGTAACTTTTTTATAATCAACATCAAATCATGACCATATTTTCTCTAACTAAGGGTCAGTTCACACGTGAACGGCCCGCGCGGGTTTTGACACCGAGAGAGACGCGGTGAGCCGCGTCTCTCTCTTGTCAAAACCCGCCTGCCGCGACCATCGCGGTCGCGGCTTTCCCCTCCGCTGTCGGCTCAAATGAATGAGCCGACATAGGAGGGAGCTGCCGGGGGCGGAAGCCGCCTGAAGAAAGGGCATGTCCTTTCTTTTCTCCGCTAGCGGCAGCCCGAAAAAAAAGCCCGGTGGTCTACATAGACCACCATTGTAAAGGGGCGGATTTTGAAGCAAAATCCGCTGTCAAAATCCGCCCCTTTGCCTACGTGTGAACTAGCCCTAATAATATGCACTGTTGTTCCAACTTATCGTTCCTCAGCACGGATGGACTATCACAGCAGAAAACCAAATTGAGGCCAGGGCCCCACGTGTCAGAAACACTGCGATTTGCCTGTGACAGAGACGCAGCAGGAAAACAGTAACAGTTTTACAGTAATTGCAAAGTGGATGAGATTCTTGCCAATCCCATGCCCAGCATGCAGGAAAAACTGCAGCACGGACACGATGCGATTTCCAAATCTGGCGCAGTTTTGGAAATCGCAGAATGTCAATTATATCTACGGAAACGCCAGTGGCTTTCCCATTGATATAATTGTAACAGAAAGTCCACGGAGGAAAACCCGAGAACTTTCTGTTTAAGTGCAGCAGGAAGAACCGCAATGTGTTGCCGTCGCGGTTTTTCCCACAGCGCTTTAGCACTGCGTGTCGTCCCATGGAGCCTTAGCCTGAGTGTAATTGTTGTCTAAAGAAAACAGAAAGGCAAGACTCCACTACACAAAAGAGCACAAAATCAGGGTCGCTGAGCAGTGTAAAAACATTGCTTGGTCAAAAGAATCATTGATTATGTAGATAATCTGTTTTCCCTTTGTCCTAACAGCAGCACAACTATGGGGTATTTCTGACCCTGTGTGCTGGGTAGGACAAGCAGAATATTTTAATTAACATAATTGAATATGCATGACTAGCCGTATAAGAGGACATTGAGACCTCCCCCTGTGTTAATACTAACGTACAAAAAAATAGAATCTTAGGGAAGGGAAGCCTGTGCTGCTGTTAGAACTAAGAGAAAACAGATTATCTACATAATGAACAAACTCCTTACGTCCATAACAGCAGCACAACCATGTGGATCTAGCAAGTAATCCCCCTGGGGGCAAGCGGAAGGGGCGGGGCTAAGGCCTCCATCGCTGCACACACAAAAACGATGCTCTACATCCTAAGGGAGCAAAGGTGCAGCATGATACTAAACCGGCGAGATACTAACAAGAAAAAATGCTGCCGGAGGTGTTAGAGAGGCCGCAGAACAAGGCCGCAGAGTTAGGCCGCGCCGGAAGCGCGCAGGCTGGAAGCACGTGGCAGAAAAGACTTCCTCGCAAACAGGGAAGCCAGAGAAAGGTTCCGCCCCAGGAACATGCCGCGACGAAGACTGCAATGAAGCGCCAGCGGCAGAGAAGACAAACTAACCCACCAGAGAAGAGGAACAAGGCCAGACCCCCGAGTGGGTAAGTGCCCAGATGGCTGGCCTGACCCCCAAGGGAGGACATAGGGTCCTCCCCCCCACCTGTCCATACACACAGGACAGAAAAAAACACAGGAGGACTCTATGCCCTGTTATAGGGCTAGTCATGAATATTCAATTATGTTAATTAAAATATTCCGCCTGTCCTACCAGCACACAGGGGCAGAAATACGCCATGGTTGTGGTAGTGGTATGGACATAAGGGAATCCAGATTTCACTTGTGTCATGCTTAACCCTGTCCCGACATCTACTAGTACGGCGCATGCCAGGTGTGTAACTGTGGCGATTGCCTGGGAGCCAGACGGCCGCCATAGCCGCCGGGTGTCTACTGCTTTATGCAGTAGACAACCGGCGCTAATGTCTCCGATCGGTCCGGGGAGGCATAAACTCTTCCGGCACCTCAGTCAAATCTGACCGAGGCGCCATTTTCCTGGTGATCGCCGGCACCCGGAGTAAGCTCCGGGACCGGCGTCACGTTACTATGACAGCCGGGAGCCTTGTGAAGGCTCCCTGGCTTGTCATTACATTGCTTCTACATAACAATTTTCTACATAACAGGCTATGCTAAAAAAATAGTCAAGAGTGCCAAACCACCGTTTTTTCACTGTTTTGATTCTGATAAAAATTTGAATTAAAAGCGATCAAAGCAATAGCATTTCCTGAAAATGGTAGAAATAAAAAGTACACTCGGCCCCGGAAAAAAAGACGCCCTATTCATCCCCGTACACCGCCGTATAAAAAAGTTACAGCTGTCAGAATATGGCGACTTTTAGAGAAAAATTTTTTTAACACAGTTTTGGATTTTTTTAAGGGGTTAAAATGTAAATAAAAGCATATAAATTTGGTATCCCCGGAATCTTAACGAGACACAGAATACAGGGGACATGTCATTTTGGCTGCACAGTGAACGCCGTACAACCGAAGCCCGTAAGAAAGTCGCAGAAATGCATTTTTTCTTCAAATCTAACCCATTCTGAATTTTTTTACAGCTTTCCAGTACATTATACAGAATAATTAATGGTGGCATCATGAAGAAAAATTTGTCCCGCAAAGATTAAGACCTCATATGGCTCTGGGAGTGGAGAAATAAAAAAGTTATGGGGTTTAGAAGGAGGGGAGTCAAAAACGAAAAACGAAAATCAAAAAATGCTATTGGCGGGAAGGGGTTAAGAGAGGGTCACGGTTTGGCAAAAGCAGCATGAACTTATGACACTTTCTTGTTAGGGAACTAATAGTTCTTAGGGGAATGTTTTTTTGGCACACCCTGTATAAAGATAGTATGATATATTTACAGGTCTTTATTGCCAGGAGCCAAAAAACACAGTGAAATGTTGCACCATTTGGCAGCTACCAGTGCTCAAAAATAAACCAGACCCATGAACAGTGCCTACTCCTCCTATTAGGATAGTAATGTCATAATTTTCTCATTTTTCTGTCTATGTAGTCGTAGGAGGACTTGATTTTTGAGTGACAAGTTGTACTTCAAAATGGCACCATTTATTATTTTGTATAATGTAATAGGAAGTGAGAAAAAAATTCAGAATGAAGTGGAGAAGAAACCCCGCAGTACTGCTGTTTCCTTATGGGTTTTTTTTTTTTGGCTTCCACTCTGTGGTAAAAATGCCATGTTAGCTTTATTCTGCAGGTCAGTATGATCATGATGCTACCAAATTTATATCGTTTTTTTCATGTTTTAATAACTTTACAAATATTCTAAATTTTGAAGAAAAAAAAATCTTTGAATCACCATATTCTGACCTTTGTAACTTTTTTTATATTTTAGTATACGACCCTGTGTAAAATGACTTTTTGCGGGACAATATGTAGTTTTTATTGATACCACGGTTGGGAATGTATGTTTTTTTTTAACACCTTTTATTCCTTTTTTTTAGGGAGGTAATTTGGAAAAAAAAAACACCAAATCAGCCATTTTGATTTTTTTTTTCTTGCTACGGCATTTACCATATGGGGCAATATTTTTTTTTTATATCTTAATAGTTTGGGACTTGATTATGCCCAATGTGTTTATGTTTAGTTTTATTTATATGTGATCTAGGGAAAGGGGGGTAATTTTTTTTTGTAATGTAGATTGAGAGCCCCACATAGAGCTCAAAATGTACATTTTTTCCCTATCAGTATGTCTTTGGAATATGGGATGGAAATCCATGCAAACACGGGGAGAACATACAAACTCCTTGCAGATGGTTTTTTGCCCTTCGTGGGATTTGAACACCAGGACTCCAGCGCTGCAAGGCTGCAGTGCTAACCACTGAGCCACCATGTGGCCCTGAAAAGGGGGGTAATTTATACTTTTAGAGGTTTTTTTTATTTTTTTATATTTTTACAAACTTTTTTCTTTTTTTTAACTTTTTTCAGCCCTCCTAGAGAGCTTGAACATGTGATCTTTAGATTGCCTGTATCACAGACTGCAATACTACTGTATTGTAGTTTCTGGCAGATTTTTTATGTAACTATTGAAGCGTGCTGCAAGCAGGGTCCAGTAGTTACAATGCTACAGTCAGTGTTGGGAGTCTTCAGAATACCCCAGGCTGCCATGGTAACAGGACACCTTTAACGATCGGGCCATGGGGGATTGTCCTGTCACCCAGAAGCAAACTGAAAGTGAAAGTAACGACTCAGATGCCGTGGTTGCATTTGACCACGGCATCTAAGTGGTTAAATGCCGATGATCATGGCAATGCTGCCAGTTCCCTGCTGTATGAAACAGCGCAGACCAGGCAGCTAGTGCAGCCACTCTGTTTCAGAGCAACCACCATGTTTTTTCACATGCACCAGGACATAACTGTATGTCCTTGTGCACCTAAGGGTTAAAACTTCAGCTGAATCAGCTAAAATACATGAACAATTATATGGAAAAATAATAACCAAGAGTTCCTATGGTCACCTATAATCTTTTTTCTCTCTGTCTAGTTATATAACACAAGTTTTCTAGACGCCCAGACTTTTGATCCATAATCACATATAGCCTGGTTATTAAATACAGGACAAATGATAGAAAAGAAAGTTCAAGCATGAGAAAAACAGTGTACACCCTCTTTGAATTCTATGGTTTTATGTATCAAGACAAAATAAACATCTGGTCCTTGGAAGGGTTTAGATACGGTAAATACGTCCTCAGATAAAGAACACACAACAGATTCCACTGTTTCATTATTTATTTAACAAAAATTAAGCCAAACTGGAAAGGCCATGTGAGGAAACTAAGTCCGCCCCATCAATCAATAGCTTGTAAAACCATCTTTAGGCTAAGTCCTACGTGCCAGAACCGCTGTGCTAAAGCGCTGCGGCAACACATCACGTTTTTTCCCGCAGTGTTTTGAAAAGAAAGCTCACGGAGTTTGGACTTTCTCTTATCATTATATCTACGGGAATGCCGCCGGCATTTCCATAGATATAATTGACATGATACGATTTTCAAAACCGCAAGAGTTTTGGAAATCGCAGCATGTCTGTGCTGCGATTTTTTTCCGCAAAGCGGGCTTGGGATTCGTATGACACCCATTCACTTTGCAAGTACTGTAAAATGCCGCGATTTTTACCGCCACGCCCAAATCGCAGAGTTTCCGGCCCGTGGGGCCCCAGCCTTAGGCTAAGGCACCACGTAGCGGAAAAAACACAGCTAATGGCTAATGCCATCCACACATTGCACAAAATAATCGGAAATGCTGTGATTTGAAAAATGGTTATGTATTTGCAAAGAGTAACATGTCAATTATACCTACGGAAACGCTGGCGCTTTCTGTATAGGTATAATGAAAACAGAAAGTCCGCAGAGGAAAACTCTGTGGAGTTTCTGTGAAAAGCGCTGATGGAAAAACTGTGAAGTGTTTACTGCAAAGTTTTTCCCACGGCGCTTTTTGGCTGTAGCCTAAGCCTGTTATTCAGATATAATCAGATATATTCTGATTTGCATTCACAATTGTGAGAAAATCATGAATGAGGAGACGTGGATATGAAGGTATTTAGCCATATTGCAGACTTATATCCAATGGAATATGATTCCAAGGGGTCTGCATATTAATAAGATCCTAACCATGGTATATTCATACTCATTTGTTATGGAATGGAATCAAATGTTATCAGTGTTCATGTTGGAATAATGCATATTTGTTACATGAAAGGCAACAACTACAAATGCTGTGTTATACAGTGTTGGCCAAAAGTATTGGCACCCCTGCAATTCTGTCAGATAATACTCATTTTCTTCCTGGTTAATCCGCTGCTAACAGTTCATTGAAGCAAATGGCCCCTATAACGAAACATAAAAATTCTAAATTGAAGGTAATTAAGCAGAAATTTCCTTTCCACCAGAGGAATTTTTTGATTTTCGATTTTCATTTTTGACTTCTTGCCTCCCAAACCTCTTAACTTTCTTATTTTCCTATCTACAAAGCCATATGATGCCTTATTGTTCACGGGGCAAATTGTTCTTCATAGTGCTGCCTTTTAATATTCTGTACAATGTACTGGGAAGCTGTAAACAAATTCAGAATGTGGTGGAAGCAAAGAAAAAGTGCATTTGCTTTCTTATGGGCTTCGTTATTACATATTCATACACTGTACCACCTGTAGCAAGTTGATAACCCCACTTCATGCAAATACACATTTTTTTCCTACTAGCACTATACACACACAGAAATCAATTATTTCTTTAATGATATCCTTGCCCTGTACTCATTAACATTATATCTCCCATATTCTGGTCAGACCATACCCCTGCCTTCTTGACCTTAAATTTGGTTACCCCCACCCATTGACTATTACATGAATCATTACTCATAAACTCATTTGTGAACTTTGCTGTGCTTTGACCCTCTATCTTGCCAAGAATGTGTCAATGGCCTCAAAGAATGTGGTCCTGTGAGAGGCTCACAAATCTGTGTTTCATGAGGCCTGTATATCGCTGTCTTCTAGGTTGAAAAAGGATTTTATGGCATCTCATCTCATAAAATGTGAAACAGAATTGTATCAGTAAGAATACGTTGGCCCATTGTTCCACTAAACATCTTCTCCATAAGGTAGTAGACCTCTGCTGTCATCTCTATTATGAATACAGTAATAAACCCCATACCCTCCTATCCTGATAGTAAGTTATCTCTCTATATTATAAAAATGAATTTCTGTTTGTCTCTCTGTCTATCTGTCTGTCTGCTCTTTATGCGTGACCAAACGACTGGACCGATCTTTACCAAATTTAGCACACAGATACTTCAGGTTTCAGGGAAAGTTTAAGACGAGGCCTCAACTCGCTCAGACGTACCATTGCTGAGATATAGCATTCCCAAAACAATGAACCCCCATTAGCCAATACAAACCTGCAAGTCTTTCACTCAAATTCCAACTGTAATACACATGGTCACTCCACATGTTCAATCCAACACTGATATCCAAACTGAGATACACACATCAGAGGATTAGATACACAGATCAGCACACAGTATCACATGCCAGAGGATTAGATACACGCGTCTGCACACAGTTCCACACACCAGAGGATTAAATATGAGTGTCAGCACACAGTTCCACATGCCGAAGGATTAGATATGCGCGTCTGCACCCAGTTCCACACGCCAGAGGATTAGATACGTGCGTCTGCACACAGTTACACATGCCGGAGGATTAGATATACGAGTCTGTGCACAATTCCACATGGCAGAGGATTAGATACACATTTCTGCAGACAGTACCACATGCCGGAGGATTAGATACAGGCCTCAGCACACAGTACCACATGCCGGAGAACTAAATACGCGCTTCTGTACACAGTACCACATGCCGGAGGATTTGATACATGCCTCTCCACAAAAATACTACACGGTGGAGGATTATATACACGCCACTGAACACCATACCACACGGTGGAGGATTAGATATGTGCCTCTGCACACAGTACCACACACCAAGGATTAGATATGTGCCTCAGCACACAGTACCACAAGCCGGAGGATTATATGCGTGGCTCTGCACAGAGTACCACACATTACAGTTTTACTCCAGGTTTTCATAGCAACCCAGCCATTTTTCTTCACTGCTGCATGTCAGCTTTAAAGAAGCAGGATGCTCTAGATGACACTGTTACACTAGGTCACATTTACATAGCTTTACTCCAGGTATCCATAACAATCAATCGCAGGTTTTCCACTGATATCCAAAATGAGATACACATGATCACATGACGCTTATGGACACACACACAAACGACATAAAAAATACACTGATAAAAAACTGGACAATTCTTATGGGGCCACTACAAAAACATAAAATGAAATATACCCGTGCGAATCCAGGTCCTCCTGCTGATAGTCTTATATTACGGTGGTTCCTAAATCAGGTAAAGACTCTTCCAATTGTGCTAGTTATTTAACCATCAGCTCAATAAATTCCTATCTCAAGATCTTCACTAAGCTACTGATCAATTGCCTGGATAGCTGGCATTGTAACTAAAGAACAGGAGGGCTTTGTTTGCCTCCGAAAAGCTGGCAATAATACCATTATATTAATACAAATATATCAAAAACACATTTTTCAAGAGACCAGTTCAGTTCTAAAGGGGCCTTGAAAGGCCTCTCTAATAGAAACCCCTATAAATCACCCCATTCTCAAAATGCACTCCTGAAATAATTCAAAACAGCATTTACAAAGTTTCTTAACCCTTTCAGCATTCCATGGCAAATAAAACAAGACGGAGGTCAAATTTACACTTTTCAATTCCTGTCACTATTCATTCATTGATTCATTCATTTATTTATTCACAATTGATTCATTCCTAGAATGTACACATTCATAAGGGGTTAAAGAATATAATGCATTCCATAATCTTTTCCTGGGCATCCAGATCCACAAAGCTGGTAAAGACATATGCCTAAAGAGTTGCAGCTTCAGGACAACACTGTGGCTCAGTAGTTAGCACTGCAGCCTTGCAGTGCTAAAGTCTCGGGTTCAAATCCCACCAGATTGTATGTTCTCCCTGTATTTGTGTGGATTACCTCCCATTGTACAAAAACCATACTTAAAAAAAAAGATTTGCAATGAATGGTGTTTCTACAAAGTATTGGGCTGAATAATTTTACGCATCACACTTTTCAAATATATCATTTTCGTTCCCGTCATTCTCGTCCCGTTATCTGCTACTTTGTATTGTTCTATCACTTAAAATCTCAATAAAATACATTTAAGTTTTTGGTTGTAAGGTCACAAAATGTGAAAAAGTTCAAGGCACTGTATATGTGTGACTGAGCACTCAGTGGTGGCAGGATCTGCACAAAAAAATGCTTGTATATTAAAAAATAAGTTTCTACTGATTCTAGCTAAAATTTAAATAGGTCACAGATTAAAAAAAAATTGAAAAACAAAAGAAAAAAAATTTCCCCAAAAAAGGGCTATTGATTAACAAATCAACAGCTAGCAAGGTGGTGGAAGGCACAGATGGATGGATACAATGGCTGTTTCTAATAGGAATTCTGAATCACACTCCCCCTGCTTGTCACTACCTCTTTGACATTATAGTAATTAAATAGCACATCAGGCACCAAAACTAACTGCGCTTGTTGGAGGCTAAACAGTGCCTATAAACAGATGATAAAAACTTGAATTGGTGGATTTGGTGAAAGGCCCTGTTTAAATCCTCTTTCACATATACATGGCATGAATGTTTCCTTAAGTACTTAGGTATAAATATAATGCCATCCTACTTTACACTTTCTCAGACAAACTTTTCCACACTGAAAAAAGAAACTGGTATCTAGCTAAGCAAGCAGCAATCTGTGAAACTTTGTCTTCTTGATATCACAATCAAAACGACTAAATATCTGTATCTCCTGGTCCATTTCTCCCTTAGTGTTCTCAAGATTATGCAATCTGGTTTCATGGGTTTTATTTGGCTCAATAAAAAGCATAGAATTCCCAAGTAGTTTTGATGGCAGGCACTGCTTGGGGAGGTTTAGCAATGCCAAACCTAACTAATTATTATTATGCTGCATACAGTATCTTTGCCAAATGGCAGCATGGGCATCTCTTTTAGCAGATAATAAATGGCCTGAGGTAGAAAAAGCTTTGGATGGCCCCTTTTCATCCTAGATCACGTATATGAGGTTTTCCCTCATCATCTAATGGGTCCTATGGCATTTGGTAGGGAGCAGTGGAGTAACTACCACAGTAGCAGTGGTAGTAGCTGCCACAGGGCCCGACACCTCACTAGTTAATATGACAAAAAAAGAAATAAAAAATAAATTTTACTTTTTGAGAACCGAGGCCCCCTAAGGTGTCGGGTTCCGGGTGGGGGAGAGCCTCAGAGTGAGTCCTGACAATGGGGGAAGGGCAGAGACATCATGCAGGAAGAAGATTCAAGGAAGAAGGATTCAAATTATGGAGAGAGCAGAGCAGCAGTGCTGAGTCCTTTTGTATTGGTGAGGTTAACCCATGCATTCAGGGCAGGCTGTACAGCACACAGTACAGTGCTGGCAGCTGCCTGCTGCAATTTCTCCTTTCCAACAATTATAAGTGTGCTGTCTGGGGAAGAAAGGGTTACAAGTGCCACATTCAATGTCTTTGAAGAGTGTTTTAAGTGAGAACTGTGAGAATACTCTTCACTGACACTGAATGTGGAGCTTGTAACCTCTTCTTCCCCAGGCAGCAAACTTATTTCAGTATTATGTATTACAGTACATAATGCTGTGTGCAGGGGCCACTATGGGGTATAATACTGAAAAGACCCCAGAGTATAATAATAGTTCATGTGTGGGCCACTTTGGGGCATAATAGAGTGTGCAGGGGCCACTGTAGGGCATAATATAGTTTGCAGGTCCGCTGTGGAGCATAATACCGCGTGCAAGGGCCACAGTGGAACATTATAGTGTGTGTAAATGGGGTGTTATACTGTGTTGGGGCCAGGAAAGGGGGTGCTACGCTGTGGGGGGCCGCAAGTCAAAAGTTTGCTGGGAAACCAGTCCTTGATAGTTATGCCAATTGAGAATGGGTTGTTAGAATGGGGGATATTATATAAGGGGGTTTTATGAACTTCAGAGTTGTTATTTATTTAAGGGCATTATTAATACAAGGAGGGGCTATTTATATAAGGGGCCATTAGGGAGCATTATATACATACTGTGGGGGGAGGTAGGCTCTGCGATAGCAGCAGCGGACTCAGGGAATCAGATACAGACACCAAAATCAGGTTCAACAGGTTTTTAAGCCTGTGCATTTATTTTGCAAAAAAAAAGGAACTGGCAGAAAAATAAACAAGCTTTAGCTTCAGGCAAAACCAGTATCACAAAACCTGCTCGTCTGAGTAACTAACTAAACAAAGGTACTCAAACTATATGTGTGGCTTGCTTCAGCCACACGGGAAAAACAAAAAAGCAAAACCTGTGGTTCGCACTGGTCTCTCAACAGATGTCAGGTTGCAGGGACAGAACTCCTTCACTCTCCCCCCAGGAACTGCCCAGGACTGAAGTCTTGACAGGCTTTATAGGCCTTTAATGTGGCCCAACTCCAACCTGTGCTTGAAGGCTCATTCCTGCTGTAGGATAAGAAGAGGTTAAGCTCACAGGTGAGGTTTTTCTACAGCTATGCAATGACCTCACTCACCACACATATGTGTGGAATCTGGGGGAGATATAGCATCCTTCCAGAACTTTCCCTGTCAATATATATATATATATATATATATATATATATATATATATATATATATATATGTGTGTGTTCATTATGGGACATTATGAATAGAAGGAGACATCATTTAAGTATGTAAATATATATATATATATATATATATATATATATATATACATATGTATATATACATATACACACACACACACTACCGTTCAAAAGTTTAGGGTCACTTAGAAATTTCCTTATTTTTGAAAGAAAAGCACAGTTTTTTCCATGAAGATAACATTAAATTAATCAGCAATACACTCTATACATTGTTAATGTGCTAAATGACTATTCTAGCTGCAAACATCTGGTTTTTAATGCAATTTCTACATATGTGTTTAGAGGCCCATTTCCAGAAATCATCACTCCAGTGTTCTAATTGTACATTGTGTTTGCTAACTGTGTAAGAAGTCTAATGGATATTTATAAAACCCTTGTGCAAGTACGTTAGCACAGCTGAAAACAGTTTTGCTGGCTAGAGAAGCTATAAAACTGACCTTCCTTTGAGGTAGTTGGTTCGATTAAACTCTTAAAATGGCCAGAAAAAGAAAACTTTTATGTGAAACTCGATGGTCTATTCTTGTTCTTAGAAATGAAGGCTATTCCATGTGAGAAATTGCCAAGAAACTGAAGATTTCAATCAGTGGTCAATGGTGTGTACTAGTCCCTTCAGAGGACAGCACAAACAGGCTCTAACCAGAGTAGAAAGAGAAGTGAGAGACCTCGCTGCACAACTGAGCAACAGGACAAGTACATTAGAGTCTCTAGTTTGAGAAATCGATACCTTACAGGTCCTCAAATATAATTAAACACAGAGTGTAAAGACGAATCCAAAGTATACACACACCAAGATCCTTACTCAAAGACTACTGGTTAAATGCTAAAACATAACAGAAATTCAGAAATTCAATCCATAACAGATTAAAAGAATAATCTCCGATATTCAGATTCAGCTCGGAGGTTACTATCAATATGAATCTGTTGTAGATAAATCCGAAGTGAAGGGATTATTTACAGTACATTACCACCTGCTCCTTTCCCATAAACTATGTGGGCAAAACTAAACACGAATTCTGTAGACGTATCTTAGACCACATAGGAAATATTGTCCATAGAAGAGAGACCCCGATAGCAAATCACATCTGGACTTTGCATGTTGGGGACCCTTTTGCTCTGAAGTTTCAGGGAATTGAACGGGTACCTAGATCCATTAGAAGAGGCGATTGGGATGGCCTGATTTTACATAAAGAGGCTAAATGGATTTTCCGATTTAAGTCGGTGAAGCCATTGGGCCTGAATGACTCGATATCCTTTTTGCCGTTCATTTAACAGTACTTATATCATCACTGAGCGAGCCCGTTGGGCGACAACCTGAGCAGGGATCCTTCCACCAGGATGTTTCTAAGGTTGTATTTGTATATTGATAAAATCCATGATTACTGCAAAGGGACATGGGATTGATTAAGCTCCTCTGAGTCAGGGCTTATTCGGATGGTAATACAGAGAGGCCAGTCCTCTATTACTTTTGTCAGTCTTCTGGTCCCCTCTAGGACTGAATATTCTTACTACTGTTTGGACATTGGAAAATGAGAGATATCTGGATCATGTATAAGATCAGGGAGTACTTTGGGATACCTGTACAGGCCAGTCTAGGCAGATGGAGGAGGGATTTCATTGCCAGTCGTATGAGTCCTCCTTCTCCAGAATGTGATTCCTGATTCCTTAGAAGAGCGATCCATATGTATGTAAATACTTACCATGTCATTGTGATATGGGTGTAAGGTCAACACATCTCTTTCCTCTCGATCTAAGTTGATCGTGACATAGACCTATATGTTTTATCGTTATGTCTATTGAATAGAGTCGAGTGACCCACGATGAGCCCCAGGCGTGTGTTGTGAACCTTTCCATGATGCAGCTTTCTGTGGGTGACCACCGAGTCATTTAAGAATGGAATTGTGGATCACTGACTATTTCATATAGTGTGGTGAGATAGTCAATTGAGGTCTGATCTCCTCGTGGTCTTTATTGACACGGATATTGATAAGGTAGATAAGCGAGTATTGTTTGCCACTCGATGAATAGTTGACTGTAGGTCTCTGGATGCGATAGTTGTTTGTAGGAAAGTTGAGATGAGTCTATTCCTGCAAGGAAAATATGACCGGATCGATTAGTAATTGAGGTCACCTGTTGTATAGTCCCGGAGCCGGTTTCAATGTGACTCAGACGTAGTGTGAAAATTCGAGATTACCTAGCCTATTTTTGCCACAAAGTGGCTATCATAGGAGTCCCCTTTCCTTTGGAGCATGGTAGTTTAAAACTCTAACCGCTCATACATGTGCAAGCAAGGTATCGGAGAAGACATCAGCACTGATCCACCCCTGAGAGGATGGGCTCCTTGGCACAAGATGATTGGTGCTATGGGTGCGGTGAGGGGGGTGACCAGGTGACGCACAACTCGGGCTGGGTCTATATATAGCCGGAGTTAACAACACACAGTGTCACTCCCTATAAGTAACGGGGCCTACCATTTAGGTCCCATGCACTGCGGTTATTACTGCATTGTATCGAGCTATCTAGCGTTTATTATAACCATCCTCCTGATGAACTTTACACAGGGAAACGCATTTAGGAGACAATTTGGGTTGCAGGGTCATATACCGTTATGCTGATATGGTAGTGAGAGCTGCATTAGAATCCAGTGTGCAACATTGTAGCGAGCGGCTGTATAACTAATGGTGTTGATCTGTGTCAGATAACCTTGTATTGCTACAGGACACATTACACCATAGATTGAGCATTATAGAGTGAACTTATCTATATCACGGCATCCCTGTTATACTATTGGATACTTGAAATATCACAGCTGGGTACATGTGAAGTCTGTTGTTAAGACTGAAAAGTTGAGACGCCAAGATTGTGAAGCCAGTACATATAGTTTGATATAGGCTTCAGGGCAGAGTATCAAAGAAAAAGCCATATCTGAGACTGGCTAATAAAAGGAAAGGTTAATATGGCAAAAGAACACAGATATTGGACAGAGGAAGATTGGAAAATAGTGTTATGGACAGACAAATCGAAGTTTGAGGTGTTTGGCTCACACAGAAGAACATTTATGAGATGCAGAACAAGTGAAAAGATGCTGGAAGAGCCTGACACCATCTGTCCAGCATGGTGGAGGTAATGTGATGGTCTGGGGTTGCTTTGGTGCTGGTAAAGTGGGAGATTTTGAATAAGGAAGGCTATAACGCCATGCCATACCCTGTGGACAGCGCTTGATTGGAGCCAATTTCATCCTACAACAGGACAATGACCCAAAGCCACCTCCAAATTATGTAAGAACTATTTAGGGAAGAAGCAGGCAGCTGGTATTCTATCTGTAATGGAGTGGCCAGCGCAGTCACCAGTTCTCAACCCCACTGAGCTGTTGTGGGAGCAGCTTGACCGTATGGTACACAAAAAGTGCCTATCAAGCCAATCCAACTTGTGGGAGGGGCTTCTGGAAGCGTGGGGTGAAATTTCTCCAAATTACCTCAGCAAATTAACACCTAGAATGCCAAAGCTCTGCAATGCAGGAATTGCTGCAGATGCAGGCATTCTTTGACAAAAGCAAAGTTTGAAAGAGAAAATTATTATTTCAAATAAAAATCATTATTTCTAACCTTGTCAAATTCTTGACTATCAGCAGTTTGAAGGGGCTATGGCACCTGTTTATATCACGCACTGTCTCTTTATAGTGACTGTATGATGTAATTACAGTCTTGTGACATAGACGTGTATAGGACCAGGCTGTAGTTACATGACATGACCACTAGGAGATGAATGATACTATGTAAACAGAGAAGCTGTCATGGCACTTACACAGGTACCACGGTTCATTCAAACAGCTGATCAGTGGGGGGTCCTCGGTTTTAGAGCCCCATTGATTATTTTATTAATGACCTGGAAAACCTTTTAATTAGGAAACCTATGTGTCATTATTTATAAGGGTCACTATTTATACAGGGTATGCATGGGACATTATTAATAAGGGGCACTATTTATATAGGGTACACACAGACATTATTATTATGGAGATGCACTTGGGGTATTATTCATTGTGGGGTGGTTATATTATATATTTTAGAATTGGGGTAGCAGCAGGATGGGAGCTTTGTGTAGGTGAGGACAATGTGGGTCAGGTGCCTGGGAAGGTGAGGAGCTAAAGATGTCTGTGTTGAAAACCTTACAGAGACATGTCAAAGCTGGAAGAAGTGGTCATGGCGGTGCAAAGGGAAGAGAAGGGAAATGTGAATGGTTAGTAAGAGACGTCTCCGGTAAGTCACAAAATGTTACTGCATTGTATTCAGCTAAATGATATAGTATAAATACCTGGTTGATGGGGGGCTGTCTGCTGAGACCCCCACTGGGCCTGAAAATTGTTTTTTTTGGTGGGGGGGGAGTGGTCCGACTCATGCAGTAAAGAGGCTAGGTTCACCCCTGTGTGATGTATACACAGGTCCACAGCTCATTATAACCAACCACCTGCCTGGTAACAAGTTGTCACCTGTGTGTTTATGGCGATGGGCACTGGATCCCTCTTAAAGGGGTATTCCCATGTACATTATTATTTTTAAATTTGTAGATACCGTATTTTTCGGACTATAAGACGCACTGGACTATAAGACGCACCTTTTAGGTTTTGGAGGAGGAAAATAGGGGAAAAAAATTTTGAAGCAAAAAATGGTAAAATATTTAATATATGGGAGTTGTAGTTTTGCAACAGCTGCAAGGCCACATTGACAGGTGACCCTGCAGCTGTACGGGGATGTATAGAGTGTTTTTTTTTGCGGGGCCAGAAGTACTTTTTAGTTATACCATTTTGGGGAATATCTATTGCTTAGATCACCTTGTATTGAAAAAAAAAACAGTGGTTTATGATATATGATTTTCTACTTTTATATATATATTCTAGGGACAGGAGGTGATTTAGAACTTTTATTTATTTTATATTTTTATTATATATTTTTAAAGCTTTTTTTTTTTTACTATTTTATTCCCCCCCGGGGGCTTGAGCCTGCGGTCACTTAATTGCAAGTCCCATAGACGGCAATACAACTGTATTGCCGTCTATGGGACATTCTGTCTATTAGTATTACGGCTGGTCATAGACCCAGCCGCAATACTAATATATAGCAGTGACAGGCCTGGGAGCCTCATTAGGCTCCCGGCTGTCACCCGAACAGGTCGGCTCCTGCGATATCGCCGCGCAGGAGCCGGCCTGCAACTTTACAGGTACGGGGTCGGTGGGGACCGGCCCCGGGGGAGAAGGGGCCACCGATACTGACCCGGCATCCGCTGTACTAGAGAGGCGGATGCCGGCACGGGATAGACGCCGGGGCCTGAGACATCGCTGCGCTCCTCTGCCCTGCATGAAGCCAGCAGCGGGGGGACGGAGGAGCGGAATAGCATCGCCGCTGCTGGCTTCATGCAGGGCAGAGGAGCGCAGCGATGTCTCAGGCCCTGGCACCTGTAATGGCGTCTATCCCTTGCCGGCATTCGCCTCTCTATTACGGCGGGTGCCACATTCAGACTATAAGACGCACCCTTCTTTTCCTTCCAAATTTTGGGGGGAAAAAGTGCGTCTTATAGTCCGAAAAATATGGTAATTAGAATTTAAACATTTTTGCAAATATAAGTAATTAAACATTTTGCAGAGTTTTAAAGATTTTCTCTAAATATCTTGTGGTGACAGTCTGTTATCTTGATCGGTTGCCAGTGGATACGACCATGAATGCAAGAATTTTCTAAGGTCAGAAAATCAGCCATGATTTCTTTATAGTGGCCAGGATACCTTCTGATACATGTAGTGTCCCCGCCTGATAACACAGCTACAATAAGAAAGTCATAGCTGGTTCCTGACAAGCCCCAGACCATAGAAAGTTTCTGCATTAGTGGTCGTATCCATGGCAACCGATCAAGATAAAAGACGTCACCACTAAGAAAATTAGAGAAAATCTTTAAAACTTTGCAGAATTTTTAATTACTTATATTTGCAAAAATGTTTAACTTTTAATTATCTACAAGTATAGATATGATCATGTACATGGGAATACCCTTTTAATTGGGGGGGTTTTGGATCTTCTATTTGTACACTCAGATGCCTGCTGGGCTTAATTTAACGAGAAAATTGATATCACAATTAAAATAGATTTTTTTTTTCAACTTTCCAAATGCTGGACTAAGTTTGTGTCTTTGAGGTTTATGTACAGTTCTCTTAAGATCCCACCACAGTATTTCAATTGGTCTGAACATTGACTGGGCCATTGCAATACGTTGATTCTTTTCTTTTGCCACATGGCCCAATTTCTACAAAGCTTTAAGCAGTTGAATATATGGCCTTACATTTTACTACAGAATACTTTGGCGAACAGAGGCATTCATGGTTGACTCAATGATTGGAAGGTGCTCAGGGCCTGTGGTAGTAAAACAAGTCCAAATTATTACCACTCAACAACTGTGATAGTTGGTATGAGGTGTATGTGCTGATAAGCTGTGTTTGGGTTTCTCCAAACGTGACTCTGTGCATTGTAACCAAACCTTTCCACTTAGGTCTTGTCAATCCAAATGTTGCAGATGTCTTGCGTTTTATCTTTCAGATGCAACTTTATAAACGTAAGCCATGTTGTCATGCCCTTTTTGACAGACCTTTCAAACAAGCCCATACTTCATTCAGTTTTTTCTAATTGTATTGTTAGAATTCTGAACATTTACCATACTGAGTCCTGTAGATTTTAACATGTAGCTCTTGGTTTTATTGTAATTTCTCTAAGCCGACTGTGAACTTGAGGTGAATTTGCTAGGACGTCTACTTCTGGGAATGTACGACAATTGTGAATAATCTGCAGCTATAAAACACTCACTAGGGTAAATACTGATTTTCAATTGTTGTGCAACTGAATTGAAAAGGAATGAATAATGATCATAAACTAAGCTCATCAATGTCATTGTTGAAATGCTGAAGGAGATAATATATAGTGTAATTTTTCAACAGAGAACAGAAAAAAAAAAATCAAACAATAAGATATTTTCACAAAACTTTAACAATATGCTTGCTGCTACCACTGTGTCACTCTATACTCTTGGTTACTGGCAGTATCTATAGCTAAAAAGCAATAAAACGGTGTCCTAGCGGGAAAAAAGCACTAACCTGTCTCCGATTGACCATTAGATCAGTGATTGTGGTGTTGTTTTTGTACTATTTTGGCTAAAAGCGAAATGGACCAGCAACTCTAATAGGCTGTCCTTTTATAAGGTATATGTTGACACATCTGCTTTAAACTATGAACTATGTACACACCCCAGTCAATTATCACAAGATATTAGAATAAACACAGCTGCAAAGATAAAAATATGTGAATGCTAACACTGAACTTTTACCATCTAGATTAATAAGAAGGTCTATTTACTCATCACTACCCGAGGTGACATCACTTCTCTACATACTGAACATGACCACTAGACAAGGGCGTAACTAGCAAAGACTGGTCCCCAAAGTAAACTTTTGTCTTGCCTCCCCCCATCATAGCACCCCTTTTCCTGCCCCCCACACAGTATAATACCGCATTTACACAAACTATAATGTCCTAACTGTATACAATATAATGTCCCATAGTAGCCCCTCCGCACAGTATTATGTCCGATAGTGGCCCCTCCACACTGTATTATGTCCCTTCATGACTACAACCATGTTCATTGCCAATATTGCAGAAATTTTGCGCTCAGCAGAAACTGTAATTTTTTGGGGTACACCAGGGGAGGTGACACATGAAAACCAGAGGTACTCACTACTCCTGCATTCAATTCCCTGCTGTTTTTGGTCCTTTTCAATGACTTCACAAACGTGGGTGAAGACAGTGTCATTACATGTTGCGACGCAGGCATTACCCACATTGATGTCACTACAAAGGCCCAAAGACAGCAGGGAGTCAAGCTGGAGTGCAGAAGAGGTAAGCAACAATGGTTTTTCTGTTCACTCACCTCCCCTGGACCTCCGATCATTATACTCCGGGATCTGTCACGGGCCCGAGGCCTTGCTTACCTATCCCCACTCCTGCTCATGGCCACGTCCCCTTCTTCCCTCCATATCATGTTGTAGAGCATGATATGGGAACTTTGCTTCCCCCCCCGAGGGCATAAGGGGAAGCAAAGTTGGCAGTGAACAGGAACTGTGATCAGTAAGTAAATAGGGCCCATTACCTGCTGGAATTACTCCAGTAGGTAACAGCCTATTAAAAAAAAAAAGCAGCAGTGGCCCGATGAGCTCCCTAAAGTTGTGGGCTGCGAGGCAGCCGCGATGGCTTCTATAGCAGTACTTACGCTGCTGCCACTAGAGTAAATTTGTACGTGAAATGAATAGTATAACTTAGAGATGGGCAAACTCATTTGTCATGAACCAGGTTCAATCTGAATATTGCAATTTGTTCGGTTTTTAACAAAAACAAATAAAGGGAGCTGTTCACGGAGTTTATGTTCGTTCATTCTGAATGTAAAACTCGTTCAGTGTGAGCGGCGTAAAAAACAGATCCCATTGACTTGAATGGGTGCCGGCATTCGCGCACTCCCCATTGAAATCAATAGGAGGCTTTTTTACCTACGCACGTATCACATTGAAAGCAATAGGTAAAAAAACCTCCCATTGATTTCAATGGGGAGCGCGCGTATGCCGGCACCCATTCAAGTCAATGGGATCTGTTTTTTATGCCGCTCACTCTGAACAAGTCTTATGTTCAGAATGAGCGAGCGTAAACTCCGTGTGCAGGCTCCCAAAACTTGATTTGCCTCTGATAAACTAAAATGGCCACATCAACATGTATTGAGCAGGAAATACAGAAGAAGGAGGCTTGTGAATGTGACATTGAGAAAACTAATTAGCTTAAAACTGATAGCATCCCTTTAAATACACTTTTTAATAACAGTCAGCCCTGCTAGTGAAAAATCACTTGTTAAGAGTTTATTTGTGCAAGAGTTTAATGTTTTTTCATGAAATACATACAAACGGATTCTGCTTATGCAAATCTAAAAAAAAAAAAAGAAAAAACATAGTCATTATGGCTAAGGCCCTGCATCGAGGTTCTTCCCTCTGTGCTTTAGACAGAAAGTTTGCAGAGGTTTCCTCTGCAGACTTTCTGTTACAATTATACCTATGGGGAAACCTTCTGGGGATTTTTGTTCACCCAATATACAGTCTAGCAGTTAGTTATTTTTTTTCCTGTTTTGCTCACCCAATACATAGTGTGACGGAATGTTAATCTGAAAAAATATTCGTTTCTTAGCCACTTTTTTTGTTGCTGCTCATATATACTGTACAGTATTGTAGCCTCTATCTAAAATCAACCTCTCTTATTCAAGTTTTTTTTTTTTCTTAGCCAGTAAACTGTGTGATACAGTTTGCTAATCTGAAAAAAATCTATGTTTGTTAAGGGTTTGGTTACACAATATTTGGTTACACAATAAACTGTCTCCATTTTAATAGAAAAAAAGCTGACTGACACACTAGTAGTGTAATAATACTCACTGACCAGGTGACTCTTTTAGTGCTTTGCTATTTTTCTTGAAATAGTTTGTCAGAATTAATGCCAATCACTATTATATTTAAGGAGTGTGCAGTACAATGACTGGGAAAAAAAATAGGGCATGGGACAAGCAAAAGGACAGGGAGGATAATAATACCATTATGAAGAACAATTTGTCCTGCAAACATTAAACCCTCAGATGGCTCCGGCAACGGAAAAAAAAAGGTATGGGTTTTGGAGGGCAAAAACAAAAAAACAAAAACGCCTCTTGTGGGAAAGGGTTAAGCCAATTTAAAGTGTGGTTCATACTAAAATAGTTTGACACGAAATGAATCAGGACCCAAGCTGATCAAATCTCAAACTAAATGAATCCTGAGTGGTTCACCCATCTCTAAATATAATGACCTCATCACACTATTGCGCTGATTTATCAACAGCAGAGGATATGCCAGACAGAGGAAACCTAGCCTCTCTGCTGTCTGTGGCAAAATATAGAAATGCACCTGCATCCACACACACAAAAAAAATACCCAATTCTACTTTTTTTTGGTCGAGTAATGGGCACTCTCTAATTGAAGTTGGTGGTCACGCCTCACTATTTGCGAATAAAAAAAATCTCTTTATTTGGCCCCCACAAGGATATACAACCCCCTTTTTTTGGCCCATCACATGGTAAATAAATAGTGTTGAGCGAGTAGTATTCGATCATATACCTCGCCGGCATAGGAATGCATGTAATCGGCCGAACACCAAGGGGTTAAATACATCGAATATTCAATGAGTTTAACCCCTTGATGTCCGGCCGATTATACGCATTCCTATGCCGGAGAGGTATTCGATCGAATACTACTCGCGCAACACGATAAATAAACCCTCTTTTTCTGGACCACCATACAGCATATGACCCCCTTTTTCTGCCCCCACCTCAACACTGTATATAACCCCCTTTCTCTGGCTTATCACACAGTAGATAACCCCCTATTTCTAGGCCACCACACTGAATATGATGACCTTTTAATAGTCAATCACATAGTATATGACCGACTTTTTGTTTCTCGTTTCTGACCCCTTTTTATGGTCTACATAGTATATATCCCCCTTTTTACAACCCACACAGTATATGACACTGCTTTTTATTTTAAAAACTCAGCATGTAAATTTTACCTCTGTAAATGCCTGTGTTTTCACTATAGATTAAGGTTAAGATACCATATTGTGGAAAAGCAGTTTTTTTGTTGCAGATTTTGCTGTGGTTTCTTTTATAGCCACAATTAGGGCCCCTTCACACGGCGTAAGGGCTCATTTAGACCCGTACATGCGAGCGCTTCAAAACACATCCCATTCACTTCAATGGGAGCGCGCATTACTGTATAAGGCAGGAACAAAAGTGCCTCTTAATCTCTAATTGTTATGTAATTTGGACCAATATAGCAATAACGTTCCTCAAAGTGCCTCATACTGTAAAAGTGGTCCCTTTGAGCCTCTAGGTAGTAATAATGTTCCCCTATATGTACCATATAGTAGTAATGCCCCCTCTGTTCTCCCAGCTTATCTACAGTATTACACCATGCACAGAGCATGTTTACAAAGCTCTCCCATAGACCTCATTGAGTTAGCTCCAGTCTATTGCTGTATATGGCCATGTGAACGCTGTAAAGAATATCATTAAATTGCTGTCATGTAACTGTGCAGCAGTGCACTCAAACAAGGCAGCAGCCCCCATAATTATTATAAAGAATATTACCTTTATGAACCATTACAGATTGAATGCTCGGGGTCCATAGTCCACTACCTTTGGCCATACCGTACTTAATTCAGTCCCTCAAGTGAGCCCTCTCTAAGGGTTTCTTCTTGCTAAGTCCCCATTATTGTGCTGTTGGTGGGATGTAAGAGAAACATAAGGAGAAATATAAGGAAGGAAGTACCCCCCCCCCCCCCAACTGTGTTATCATAAAGTCAAACATATAAATAAACATAGGGAGGGAGGCTCATACTGCTTTTGGGACTAAGGGAAAACAGATTAAAATCATAATCAATGTTTCTCTTACATCCCACCAACAGCACAATAATGGGGACGTAGCAAGAAGAAACCCTTAGAGAGGGCTCACTTGAGGGACAGAATTAAGTGCGGTATGGCCAAAGGTAGTGGACTCTGGACCCTGAGCATTCAATCTGTAATGGTTCATAAAGGTCTAATGTGATCTCCAGGAAGCAGCAGAACATATCTGTTCCAAAGGTACCAAATTTCTTTCACCCCCAGATATTGAAATGGATCTGTTGGAATGCGCCATAAATTGGAATATGTAAATAAGCGTCCTTAAGATCTAGCATGGCCATATCTCCCTGCTGAAGGATGGAGCTAACTGATCTTACCGTCTCCATTCAGAATCTTTTCTTTATGCTATATCAGTTGAGGTATTTCAGATCGATAATAATTCTCCAACTCGTGAAGGTTCTGGTGTCAGGAAGACTGGAGAATAAATGCCAAACCCTTGATGAGGAACCAGAACTTCCTCCAAAATGGGTTCCTTAAGTAATCCTTGACCGACTATTGCAGAGCATTCTGGTGGACGGAAGGAAGACAAGTGGTCAAAATAAAACTGTCCTAGGGAGGCCCACAGAATTCTATGCGATACCGAAGCCGGATTATTTCTAGGACTCAAGGGTCTGAGTTATTTTTCTCCCAGGATCCTAGAAAAAAAAACAAGATAGCCACCCACAGTGATATCCCACTCTGGAGGAGGTTGCTGAACATAAGAACTCTGGTTTTCTTGTCTTTTTATAATTTCTGAGGTTACAGCAGCCAGAATTTCTTCTTTGAAACCTGGGAGGCCCTTGTTATTGACCCCTGAAATGCTGAGATCTTTGAGGAAATTACCCATTACAGCGTGGTCTACCACAGCCATGAAAGACTGTGGAAGGGGTTTCCCATTTTTGTCCGCTAAACCTTACATGATTTTATCCAACTCCTGGCTAAAAATTTTACCTGGTTCATAAAGCAAAACACTTTGTGGAAATTGCTTTCTGCAGTTTGTCATCCACTTTGAAGGCTCTAGGCCCTCTAAAATTGATTCTAAGGCTTTCCCCATGATCAATATCATGGTTGCTTGACCTGTTGGATCTCAATAGCTTCTGGGCCTTCTCTAGAAGAAGAAGATGGCTGAAGCAACCACAGAGTTGAAGAAGGGCCTAAGAAGTGCCCCTGAACTCCAAGGGCCCTCAACGCCTGTGCAGGTAGAGCCTGCTGTGACCCTTTCTGTGCTGTGTATCCAGGTGATCAGACCAGTCCAGCTTATTATTGAGGACCCAGGTACTAATAGGCTTTGACTATCTCAATGTCTGTCCCTTGGATCTCCACCGGAATCGGAGCACTTCTCCACTTACTGAAGTCCACTACCATTCCCTTGGTCTTCTCAGCATTAACCCTGAGGTGGTTCCACTGGCACCAGTCCACAAAATCCCGGTTTAAGTCTCTGTACTCCCTGCTGTCTCAGTCTGTGACAAGGCCTACTATTGCAGAGTCATCGGAGTGCCTTTGTAAGTAACAGCTAGATGAGTTGCATCTAAAGTCAGCAGTGTACAGCGTGAAGAGGAAGGGGGCAAGAAGTGTACCTTGTGGTGCCCCATACTACAGATCACAGTGTCCAATTCAAAGTCCCGGGCTCTCACATACTGAGGTTGGTTTGTGAGGTAGTCTAAGATCCAGTTGGAGAGGTGATAGTCCACAACAAGGTATAACTTGTCTCTCAGTAGCCCTGACTGATTGGTGTTAATAGCACTGGAGAAATCAAAGAACTTTTTTAAAAAAAATTTATGTGGATTGTGAGCCCCATATAAGGATCACAATGTAATTTTTTTTTTTTTTCCTATCAGTATGTCTTTGTAGAATGGGAGGAAATCCACACAAACACAGAGAGAACATACAAACTCCTTGCAGATGTTGTTCCTAGCAAGATTCGAACCCAGGACTCCAGCACCGTGTTGCTCCAAATCAAAGAACATTATTCTCACAGTGTTTCTTCGTTTCTCCAGGTGAGAGAGAGCTCTGTGATGAGGGTGTGAAAGTCAAAAAAGGATTTTTTTTTTTTTTTTTTTTACCTTTGAGCAATATATAGATGGGGCCAATGTAAAGAGAAAGAAAAGAAAAAAAAAATAGTAAACTATTGACCGACTCTCTGCTTAAAAAAAAAAAAAAAAAAGAAGCCGGATAACAGAACTTCCTGCCTTTAATGAACAAGTTAGACATAGCCTAGGTGTACTTCCTGGGGAGGAGCTGAACAAAAGGGCAAGGCTAAGCTCATGCCTACTTATTTCCTTATTTTCTCTTTTTTTATATAGTTTTTATATAAAAATAAGGTCAGAGAAATATAGCACACAATGTGGGGAAAACCCCCATTATTACAGAATAGTGCTAAAAAAGACAATGCTGGTGTCCTAAAATAAATTTGGCGACTTCCACTAGGGAAAAGGTGCTGGCAACAGGGA
Source organism: Leptodactylus fuscus (assembly GCF_031893055.1). NCBI lineage: Eukaryota > Metazoa > Chordata > Amphibia > Anura > Leptodactylidae > Leptodactylus > Leptodactylus fuscus. The sequence continues at coordinate 195,014,134 of NC_134265.1, forward strand.
GGTGAACTGAAGAAAGGAAGGCAGGGGCAACACGGTGGCTCAGTGGTTAGCACTGCAGCCTTGCAGCGCTGGAGTCCTGGGTTCGAATCTCGCTAGGAACAACATCTGCAAGGAGTTTGTATGTTCTGCCCGTGTTTGCATGGATTTCCTTCCATTCTACAAAAACATCCTTAAATTTAAAAAAAAAAAAGTACATTTTGATCCCTATATGGGGCTCACAACCTACATAAAAACAAGAAGAAAGGAAGGCGCAGAAATATATTATTACACCCTAAGAAGCGACGTCACTGTGCAGAGTGAAGCGATGTCATAGCCAGTGACGCATGCAAACCTGGATGGGCATGCGCACTGTGAAATACAATACTGCAAAGTTTTTTGCAAAAACATGCAAAAAAGAAGGAGGAAGAACCTGGACCCAGAAGGAGAACGAAGTCACTCAGAGACAGAAAATTTCATGTACTACAACTAGGAGTGAGAACTGTGAAACAAAAAAAAACAACATGTAGGGAAGGAAGAACCTTTTCCCCAAAACTATCCCACTACACAGGACAGAAAAAAAAAACAAAAAAACAACAAAAAAAAAAAACACAGTTGGAGGGTGGTACTTTCTTCCTTACATTGAGGAGGAGGAGGGTCTCAACTTAACTATTATATTTATTAAAAATTCCATTCTGTCCTACCAGCACACAGGGGAAGAAATACCACAATATTGTACTGCTGGTGGGACGTAATGGAATAAAACCTGAAAAGCAATGATACAATATAAGCAGTTATGGCTTTAACTGCTGTATCATTAAAGGGATTCTACCACTAAACCCACATTTTTTCTAATTACCACGTCGAAATAGCCTTAAGAAAGGCTATTTGTCTCTTACCTTTAGACGTGGTCTCCGCGGCACCGTTCCTTAGAAATACCGGTTTTAACCGGTATGCAAATGAGTTCTCCGCAGCAATGAGGGTGGGCCCCAGCACTCAAACGGCGATGGGGGTGTCCCCACTGTTGCCCGAGGGCTCACTCCAGCGACGCCTCCATCTTCAGCTGCAACCTTGCCTCTTCTGTCTTCTTCTGTCGGTCCAACTTCCGACGCCTGCGAAGTACGCTCCTGTATTGAACTACAAGAGCAAGAGCGGCCTCCCAAAAATGGCCAACAGCCATTTTTGGGAGGCCGCTCTTGCTCTTGTAGTTCAATACAAGAGCGTACTGCGCAGGTGTCGGAATTTGGACGGAGATGGAAGACAGAAAAAGAAGGGGTTGCAGCTGAAGATGGAGGCGTCTCTGGAAAAAGCTCTTGGGCAGTAGTGGGGATGCCTCCATCGCCGTTTGAACGCTGGGGCCCACCCTCATTGCTGCGGAGAACTCATTTGCATACCGGTTAAAACCGGTATTTCTAAGGAACAGCGCCGCGGAGACCACGTCTAAAGGTAAGAGACGAATAGCCTTTGTTAAGGCTATTCCGACGTGGTAATCAGAAAAAAATGTTGGTTTACTGGTAGAATCGCTTTAAGGATCAATGTACGAGGATGCCATCTAAGTCCAGATTGACAAAATTGCGGTAGAAAATGTTTTGTGCATGTTTTCACAGATCCCTTCTACATTTCACTATATTGAGAACAGGGATGAACCTAAACTAAAAAAACAAAAAAAAAAACCTGACTCGGTAATCTTGCGATCTTTGGTTAGCATATTGTCCTCTTTACCTACTCCCACAAAGTAAATTATCCCTTTTTAGGCTCCCATGCAGTATATTGCTCTCTTATTTTTTTTATCCTTTTTGACCACACCACATTCATATTTCAGTCTTAGATTCGACCAGAAGTTTCACCACCCATAAGCACTATTATATCCTGAGGTGTCCTCAGAGTATAATAAAAGGAGGCCTGAGGAGATAAGGAAAAATAACAAACACATACTCAATTTGTCTCACTTCACCTCTTTATGGAATCCTGTGGCATCAGCTGTTCTCCGCAGGCCACCTTTTGAAGCCTTTGATTGGGCCACCAGTGGTCACATGGGACAAGCATCCTGACCTCATGTTGCTTGGCCTGCCCACATAACCATAGTAGGCCCAATCACCTGCCTCAGCATTGACCCAGGACACGTCACATCAGATGCAGGCCAGAAGAAGTCTGAAGAGGACACCAAGGCACTGCCTTGATGCCCAGGAGAGGTAAAAGCCAACAAAAATAGATGATGTCCTATTTTTTGACACCCTGTTAGTTCTCATCCACATACAGTGACTTTAATGCAACTGTGTGACAGCCATATAAAAACAGAGAGTGAATATTCACTTAAAGGGCTGAAGTGATGTTATAAGATTTAGTGCTTTCTGTTCAGTGTGACCATTAAATCACACTACAAAAAATAAATCGCTATGAAATCAATGTGAAAGCACCAATACAAATACAATTGATGTGAAATGATTGCAGATTAAAGAGTACCTTAGTATGTTTGTTCTATAGCTGTATGATTTCAGAGCTACTTTTTTCTCTATTGAATAATGTGAAAAACTAACAATTACGTCTCTCCAGCTGACTTAAACTCTAACTTTTGGACAACTTTTTGATTTTCTGGCATTATTTGTGTCATTAATACGTTTTGTAATATTCGTTATTAACACATGTTGGATTGTTTCTGAGAAATCCTGCATTTTTTTTCACCCTTTCCCTTGTTTCTGTATTGTGAGCTATTCTTGCCTCTCACTGAATGTTACAGTGTATGGAGTATGGGGCTGTGTAAAAAGTAGAGAAAATGGTGGGGGAGGGTCACTTCAAGCAGTTAGACCACAGAAATTATAAAAAATATACTTTGCTTTGGTTAGAATAACTTTTTTTTTATATCATATTATTAAAGAGTAGATTATCTTCTTTCATGTGACAGTATAAGGAAAATGTTTGTTCTCGTACCGTGTTAGCCAGTGGGTAGGAAATATAAAAAAAACCAAAAAACTTGATAGTCTTCAGTAGTTCATACCTTTTTAATGGCTATCTAATAATGATGACAGATTACAATTACATTGTAATGGTTTTAAATTTACTTGAGAAAGGAGCCTAGAGTTCCGAAATGTTGTAATCTATCATCATTATTAGTTAGACATTAAAAAGGTATCAACTACTGAAGACTACCAAGTTTTTTGTTTTTTTATATTTCATGTGACAGTGACATCTCTATTATTTCCAGAGATATCACTGGTTGAAAACACAGTTGGAATTAACATATTTATACGCAGCTGTATAATATATATGAGTGGATCGGAGAGAAAAAAAACACATATGTTTGCGCTCCTGTTGGCAGTAAATTGTTCAAAATGGTAGCTCCGTCCAACCCTCCAAGTTAGACTGGAAGATAGCTGTCGTTCCAATTCTTTGGAGTCCACATTCCAATGAGAGATGTATTAGACTGAAATGAGGGTCGCAAATACAATTTATGAATGTATTATTAGAGAGTTAGTTGTTGAATGATAAGTGATTAAATATGATAAAATACGATAAATAAAATAAGATGGATAAAATATGATAAATACAGCTATGTGATGTAGTCAATGCACAATGACTCATAACTCATATATTCCTGTTGGAAAAATAACAGTGATGCTAGAGCATATAATGTAACAATATTTATGATATATATGATATAAATATCCTAATCCCAACTTTTCAACCATGTGACGGAGAAGGTCCTGCTCAGCAGCCACAGAAAATGAGACAGTGAAGTCATTTAACCTGTGGCATACCATTGATATTTCACATGTTGAATACCAATATGCTTTCTGAGTAACATTCGTTACACCTGTATTTGTGTTGAAAATGTTCCAGAGAAAATTTTTGAGGTTAGTATCCACCCTTGAGAAAGCGTGATAGTCTAGTGTCCACATACTTTTGACAATAAAGTGTATTTCATCATGTTCTTAGACTAAATATTTTTCTTATTATGGGAATTCCCCATTTTCTTGCAACAAAATTTCCCTATTGAAATGTACTAAGGAACTTCCTTCTATTCTTGTAAACAATTTTTTATGTGAAATCTAAATGAAAAATAAAACTACATTCCAAATTGTCTACTTCTGAAGGACTTTATCCCTTCCTTGTAAAACCACACCTTTTTCCTGTTTCAATATTTTTTTATTATTTTAAAAAGGTGGGTAGTAAAAGTAGACATAGAAGAATTTATTGTTAGCAGAATGTTGTCAGATAGTTATTGCAAAACATGGTATGTTTACTCTGTTTTATCATGCTTCTGTATTGTTAGTACATATCAGAAATAAAAGTATATGACAACTTATGCTAGGTTCACACTGAAACGTTAGCTTTCTTCACTGAAACAATTCATCTTCTGAAATATTCCAATGGTACTAGCTGGTGGTAGCTACCAGCTGTGCTCTAGAGTCACTGATCTTGTCTTCATATAGTGAAAATGCCTGAGACATAAATTCATAGGCTTCCGTCTCATGGTTTTCAAATCCATTTTTCCAACTGATGAAGCACCTTGGAGAAAGATTCTCAAGGAAAACTCAGCCAATTCTGTTTTAATTAATGCGCCAATCACGTTTTTCAAGTTCGAACGCTAGTGTGACCCTAACCTTAGGCCTCAAAGGCATTACAAATGTCAAACATGAATAAGCCAACATGTATGACAATACGAGAACAGTGAGGGAAAGATATCAAATTAGATCAGTTAGGAACATCTCAGTTTCATTAGAGATTTTAATGCATTTAAAATGGAAGAGAAAAGGCAAAGTCAGAAGATACCCAACAGTGCCAATTTTTAGGCTAAGGCCCCACGTTGCGGAAACATTGTATTTCTGTTGCAGATTTTGCTGAATTTTCTTGAGCCAAAGTCAGGAGTGCATTAAAAAGAAGGGAAATCTCTAAGAGCTTCTTTTATAATTCCCATTACTTTTGTAGACTCTCCTGATTTTGGCTAAAAAAACACCACCTCTGCACAGTAGAGGTGGATCGTCAGCTGCAGAGCACAGAGCAGCGCCAGGACTATAGCGCGCTGGCAGTCAGGAAAGAGGGAGGAACCGTCCCAGCAGGAGGAAGTCTGGAAGAAAGAGAGCTAAGTATGATGGGATGAGTGGGGGAGGGGGGGTAGTAGTGATGGTCTGGGAAAATGGATCGCCACTGGATGATCAGAAAATGTCCCTGGGCCACACTAGAGATATGGGTAAATATACATTTTTGATAAATTATGTAATTTAGAAAGTAAGTAAGGGGAGGGTATTTAGATTAGTGTAGGAATTAGATTTTATCCCTGACAACTCCTTTAAGGAATTTTGGGAGTCTTATCCGACCTGGTTTCCAATGATCTGCACATCGATAATTCTCTATGTTGCTTTTCAGACCTCACACAAAATTTTTATATTGGGAAGCATAAACTATATAAATTCTTCCAAGTACGATCTATTCTATAGAAAACTTCCAAGTCCTCTCATAACACAATCAAAACCACACTTTTTTAAAGGCTTGCGATCTGGAAAAGATCCTGTGTAGACTAAATGATGAAATGTATTCTTTGAAGGCCACACATTGCTGAAAAATTGCAGCAGCAGAAAAGCTGTGTTTTCAAAAAATTAATACCAGCAGACACACTGGTAAGGAAAAAGTACCATCAAAGACCAATATACTCGAGTATAAGCCTAGTTTTTCAGCACAGTTTATGTGCTGAAAAAGCCCCCCCTCGGCTTATACTCGAGTCCAGCTTTAAAAAAAATAAATTATTAATTTTGCTGCAATAGTAATGTATAGAATCTCCCATAAAATAGTAAAAAAAAATTTGAAGCTTTAATATAAAAAATAAATAAATAGAAGTTCTAAATCCCTCCTTTCCCTAGAATACATATAAAAGTAGAAAATGACTGTGAAACACATACACATTAGGAATCCTGTGTCTGAAAGTGCCCAGTCTACTGAATATAGGGGATCTGCAGTGCTCCTGTTCTGTCGGGAAGGGGTTAATAGGAGCACTGCAGATACTCTATATTCAGCCAGGCTGAATTCCAAGTGGGGGAAGAAAAAACTGTCCTCAAGCTCAGGGAAGGGGCAGACAGACAACCAAAACACCCCCTCCCCTTTCCCAGCATCTACTGCACCCAAAAACTCAGACCATTTTAATTTTTGAAATTTTCCAGTAGCTGCTGCATTTCCTCCCCTTGGCTTATACTTGAGTCAATAAGTATTCCCAGTTTTTTGTGGTAAAATTAGGGGCCTCGGCTTATATTCGGGTCGGCTTGTACTCGAGTATATACGGTACAGTATATTAACTATTTTATTGTTACAAGGAAAATTTTAAATTTTAAAATCATTTGAAAACATCACACGAACTGGAGGTCATGGCATCTTCTGGGTGTTAATAACAGCATTATATCATAATTGTCAAGATTTTATGTCTCAACACCAGAAGTTTCTCATAATCATATCCAATACTGATAAATAAATAGTATACACGTTATAGCCCCAGTGTACATAATATATCAGTATTGGTATAGAATAATGTCAACAAAACAACAATATTAGAATTAATATGCCAATATAAATATATTAAATAAACAAATAGTATTGTATGCATGTTTTTCATTATTAACTCCAATATTCACAGATTGATGATATGAACCCAATAGGCCCAATCCAAATGGTATGCCAGTGTTAGTATGAGATAGTATGGGTTGAATAGTAATGTTGGCGTTAATATGCCAATATAAACATATCTTTAGACACACCACATTATATATACATACATTGCATCAACAGGCCAAGACCAAATAATAATTAAAAGTAAGGATATATAGTACATATATAGTTGCCATGACCTCCACCTCGAGTCCCTACACGTTTTTTCCCTCACTTCGTCGTTATAGTTTTGAAAAATGTCATTTTTAAGTATCAGATCCAGGTATTCAGTCTGCTCTATTCTCGAAGTACCAGACAGGGTTATACCCCATAACTATTCCTCCATAAAATTCATGAAAGATTCTTTGGTTCCATCCCAGATCAATATGAGATCGATATATAGCATTTAAAGGGGCTCTATCACTGGGAAAAGTCATTTTTATCTAAACACATGCTTTCATAGGCTTTAGAAAGTCTATTCCACACCTACCTTTAGTATGTAGATTGCTTCAGTGGTGTCTGAATAAGTCCGTTTTTATTCATATGCTAATGAGCCTCCAGCCAGCACAGGAAGTTCCCAGCAGCCTCCTCTCTCCCATTATCTTCTATGTGTGTGAAGCAAACAGGAAGCTGAGTCATCAGCAGCAGCAGCCTCCCATAGAAAACAGCAGAGAGAGAGGTGTGCACCATCTATCGTGCACTAGTTTAATTAGCATATGAATATAAACGGACTTATTCAGAAACCACTGAGGCAATCTACATACAAAAGGTAGGTGTGAAATAGACTTTCTAAGGGCTATGCAAAGGTGTGATTAGTTAAAAATGACTTTTCCTAGTGATAGAGCCCCTTTAAAGAAAATTATGTGTCCGCAACATCTCTCAGAGGAGTAGATAAATTCTGACTTAAAACTGCACATGAACAAGTTAGCAAAATTGGACGCAAAATGAGTACCGATTGCGGTACCTCATGTCTGTAAATAAATGTCATTTTCAAAAGTGAACACATTGTGCTCAAGTATAAAATGAATACTGTGTATGATTAAACGTTGTTTTTTAGGGATGTCAGGATCTTCAGACAGATGATGTGCAATAGTGGACGTCCCTCTAGCATGGTACATATTGCTGTAGAGAGAAGTGACATCTAGTGTAGCCCAACCAAATGTAGATTTCCATGGTATAGGAAAATGTTCTAGAATGAGACTGGCTGAGTCTTTGAGATAGCATTTCAAGTGAACAACACATTTCTGTAATACCAGATCTATGTAATGAGAGAAATTACACATAAGAGAATTAATACCCAAAATTATGGGCAGATGGTGGATTAGACAGACTTTTATGGATATTGGGCAAGTGGTAAAATAATGATAGTACTGGGAACAATCTTTCCTTTTTAATAAGGATGCGGTTTTGAAAGGCATAATTAATTAAATAGAAATAGGAGACCTGATATTCAGTGGTAGATTCTTGTATCAAACTGGTATAGTAGGCTTGGTCAGATAATATCTTATAAGCCTCTTGGATATAATTTACTCAATCTTGAATTACAATACCTTCCCTTTGTCTGCCCCTTTGAGGTGTTGCCCATTAGGGATTTCAAAACTGCCCTTTCCCCCTTTGTAATGTTATCTCTGGGTTGGATGCCTCTATGTTTAGATAATCTTAAATCAGAGTTCACCATGACACAGAATGTGGTGTCTAGGATAAAATGTCAATTTAGGTCCCAGGTTGGTATATATTGGTGGAGGGAAACTAGAGATTCCAACATGGGGAGAAGAATTTCCAGTGGAACTGTACACCAGGGGATTAATAGCAGAAGAATTTGTTGGTGTATCAAAGGGTCTACTCAAAACTATAGGTGGTTGTGTAGTATTTTTATTGGAGCATTCTAGAATGGCAAAGTGCCTAGCTAACATTAGTTTCTGTGAATGAATATATAAATCAATTTCCTTGATATTTGGATTAGGGTAGAAAGATAAGCCTTTGTGTAAGAGGCTTTTTTCGTTTTTAGTTAGTGTGTAATGAGAAAGGTTGAATACTTTTATTGATTTTGTAATATTGACGCTGGGTTCACACCTGCGTTCAGCACTCCGTTCTGTGCTTTCCGTCTTCTACATGCAAGAAGACGGAAACAACAGACCGGGTCCGGCCATGAGCGGCGGTGAGCGTTTTAAGCTCTCTGCCGTGAAACCATTTTTTTAAATCCGGACACAGAGTACTGCATGTCCGACTCTGTGCCCGGATTAAAAAACCCAGTTTCGTGGCGGAGAGCATAAAACGCTCACCGCCGCTCACGGCCGGACAGCTTTCTCACCCATTCAAATTGATCAAATGATCGAGAAAATTTCATGATCGCGATCGGAATTCCGAACACAATCTTTTTAGGTGGGATCGAGATCGGTGATTATTTCCCACAATGCTTTGCTACTGGCCAAGCATTGTGGGAAAAGCTAACAATGTTAGCCTTCACACTGAGTATACGCTCTGCTCATTCTGAGCGGAGTGTTTACTCAGTGTGAAGGCTCGCTGCGGTTCCATAGGAATGAATGGAAGCAGCCGGCACACAGCCTTAACTCCCTGCGAACTGGCTGCGTCCATTCATTCTAATGGGAGACTAGCTAACATCTCTAGTAGCTACTTACCTGCAGAGATGGCTGGTCCGGTGCCCGGTGTTCTCGTTCTTCTTCGCCTCACTGTCCCTGCCTCCCAGGTTAGTGTTAAAGAGCTAGGAAGAAGGCGGGACTTGTGGCTTACGAGAGTGTGGGCGCACACACTCCCACACTCCCCTAACCTGCCCACACTCTCCTAACCTGGGAGGCAGGGGGCAGCGAGGCGAAGAAGAATGAAAACACCGGACCATCCATCTCTGCAGGTAAGTGGACACCAGGGGGGACTAAGTAGCCAGAGGATTAGAAAAAAAATAGTCTGGCTACTTAGTGATTTAAAAAAATCACTACACAGCGTGGATTCTAACAATTAAAGCATTAAATTATTAGATTCCATGCTGTATAGTGAATAGGATTGTTTTTAAAATCTGATCTCCAATTAGTAAAAAAATCCCATTGACTTGCATTGGGATAGGAATTGGGATTGAGATCGGGTTCGAATGAAAAATGATCGGAAATCGGATTTCAAAATCGATCCTGAAAAGTCAAGATCGGCTCAACCCTATTTCAGATATATTAGTCACTGTTTGGTTCTCTGTTGGGGGTCAGATATATTGGTGCATATGTGCTGTTGAGAGTGGTGTGTCATAGATACCAAAGGATCCTCAAGTTCATTGATTTAAGTCTCTAGAAGGACAGATTCTTTGGCGTTAGATATTTTATTTATGCTCGTAACTGATGTACCAGGGAAGGTGGTTACTGGTAGGCAGCGCCGCACCTCCCATGAGGCGACCTGAAGCGAGCGCTTCAGGCGGCGCTATGTCAGGACCCCAGGGAGGGCGGCATTTTTGATTATCTAAGCCAGTCCAGGACAAGCTGTCCTGGACTGGCTTAGCACCGAGCGGTGGTTTGGGGAGGCCACTGGAGCAGCGCTGCTCCAGCAGCCTCCCCTCACGCTCAGGCAGAGAGCAGGTCTTCTCCGTGCCTGCTCTCTGCCTGCGAATGGTGCTAAGCCCCACCCCTTCGCTTTGCCACACCCCTGCGCTTTGCCATGCCCCTTCACTCCACCCCCTCCTCCGGGGGGGGGGGGCTTTCTGTAGTTCGCCTCGGGCGGCGAAAGAGGCAGGTTCACCCCTGCTGGTAGGGCTAATTAAATAACCTCTGGTACTACAGGAGGAGCAACACAGTGGAGGAGATGCTCTGCAGCAAGTATCTTGTTGAGTGGCTCCTTGTCAACTACAACTCACATGAATATTGTGGCTTCACTGCAGTTGGGTAGAAAAACACATTGTCCCTACATGGTGCATATGCTAAATTTGGTAGTTCACTGCTTACTAGCACATATAGTGCTTAAAGGAGGTAATGCTCATGGCCAGAAAAGTGTCTGTGCAGTTCAGCCACTCTTATATGACTAAAATCACTCTGCTATACTTACAATGACAAAATGGTCTGTTCTTACACTACCTCATCTACAATGTTCAAATTTGATGGAATTCCACCTTTCACATGCTGGTACATCTGTGTGAGCAGCAGAAGGTTGTGAAAGATTACTGCGTGCAACATACCACAGTGACAATATAATATTTTGAGATCTGCCTTTTGAGGCTCATGAGGAAAGCATGTTGCTTTCTCAAACACTTTGTGGAGGTCACCAAATTTGGGGTCAACTACAGCATCAGTGAGGTCATGCCTTTATTATATATGTTACAAGAAACACATTCCTGTAATGGGGGATGGAAGAAGAACAGCTGCCATCTGTTGGTCACCATTATCATCCAGGGTTAATGTAAGAGGAACTGGAGGAGGATAAAGAACTAGGTCAGGGTCATTGTGGTGGAGGACCTGGTTCCCCTAGACTGGATTAGGAGGAAGAGGAGGAAGACTCTAATTTGGATGCAGAGGGGGGCCTTAATATGTATTTATTTCAAGATGATGATGAAGAGGATGATGATGACAACCACACTGGCCATGAAGACCAAATTTGGCATACCCCTTGGCACACACTTGTAAGCATGGTAGGCTGTATACCTCACTGCTTACACGGAACCAAGTATATTATTGACATCAGACAAAGGAAAGAGTACTAGATGACCATGCTTTTAGACCCTCACTGTAAGGCCAAAATGTTGAAACAGCTATAGTTGTAAAGGGGCAACAAGTACAGTCATACCTAGAGTGCACCTGTATTCCAGCAGATAACTGTAACCCCATGGAATTCTGGGAACATAGGTTAGAGTAATGGAAAGAGCTGGCCCATCTTGTGTCTGCCTCAAGCTTAATGGCTGAGCGCATATTCAGTGCTGCTAGTTGCATCGTAACACCTAAAAGGACAAAATTGTCAAAATGAATTATGGGAAGAATATGCAAATCTGTCTCCCAAGATGTAAACAGGGAGACAGTGCCTCTGTTATGCTGCTATAGAGGGCAGAATAACAGAATTTGGTTATAACCTCGCATTATGCAGTAAAGACTTCTGGGAAGTCGGGCATGATGTTCAGGGTGTTTTCTATAGAGGGCAGCATAACAGAGGCACTGTCTCCCTGTTTACATCTTGGGAGACAGATTTGCATATTCTTACCATGTTCCCTTGCAGTGGAGCAACTATGGCTATAAGTCTCCACACACCTGAGAAGGTGGTCTCTCCCTAAGGAGTGACGTTATCCCCACAATCTGGTCTCTCAGCCTCTCACTTAAACCAAATTAGTTCTCTCTAGGCTGCACTGATGAAGTCCAAAGAGACAGAAACGGTGCCATCCGTAGCTGAGAAATTGATTTGGTTATAACCTTGCATCATGCAGCAAAGGCTTCTGGGAAGTCGGGCATGATGTTCAGGGTGCTTGCTATAGTGGGCAGCATAACAGAGGCACTGTCTCCCTGTTTACATCTTGGGAGACAGATCTGCATATTCTTCCCATGTTCCCTTGCAGTGGAGCAACTATGTCTGTATAAGTCTCCACACACCTGAGAAGGTGGTCTCTCACTAAGGATAGACGTTATCCCCACAAAATGAATTAGGCATATATCTTAGAGGCTTTCACACACCTCAGGCTGATGCCTTCAAATAGTGGCCATCATCCCGCTTAATCATCGTGTTTAGAGATGAGCGAACACTAAAATGTTCGAGGTTCGAAATTCGATTCGAACAGCCTCTCAATGTTCGTGTGTTCGAACCCCATTATAGTCTATGGGGAACAGATACTCGTTAAGGGGGAAACCCAAATCCGTGTCTGGAGGGTCACCAAGTCCACTATGACACCCCAGGAAATGATGCCAACACCTCTGGAATGACACTGGGACAGCAGGGGAAGCATGTCTGGGGGCATCTAACACACCAAAGACCCTCTATTACCCCAACATCACAGCCTAACAACTACACACTTTACACACTCAATACCACCTCTCTGACAGTAGGAAAACACCTTGAAACGTGTATTTGGCACTTGCAGTGAGGAGAGCTTGTCACCAGCAGTGAATTTGGCCCTTGTAGTAAGTTGAGGTTGGCACCAACATTTGTTTTGAAAATCAGGGTGGAATGAGCCTCTAACCAGCAGAGTTTGGGCAAATTCATGGTGGAGGGAGCCTCTAAAAACCCCAGTTTGGACCAATTCATGGTGGAGGGAGCCTCTAAAAACCCCAGTTTGGACCAATTCATGATGGAGGGAGCCTCTAAACAGCCCAGTTTGGGCAAATTCATGGTGGAGGGAGCCTCTAAACAGCCCAGTTTGGGCAAATTCATGGTGGAGGGAGCCTCTAAACAGCCCAGTTTGGACCAATTCATGGTGGAGGGAGCCTCTAAAAACCCCAGTTTGGACCAATTCATGGTGGAGGGAGCCTCTAACCAGCCCAGTTTGGACCAATTCATGGTGGAGGGAGCCTCTAAACAGCCCAGTTTGGGCAAATTCATGGTGGAGGGAGCCTCTAACCAGCCCAGTTTGGACCAATTCATGGTGGAGGGAGCCTCTAAACAGCCCAGTTTGGACCAATTCATGGTGGAGGGAGCCTCTAAACAGCCCAGTTTGGGCAAATTCATGGTGGAGGGAGCCTCTAAACAGCCCAGTTTGGGCAAATTCATGGTGGAGGGAGCCTCTAACCAGCCCAGTTTGGACCAATTCATGGTGGAGGGAGCCTCTAAAAACCCCAGTTTGGACCAATTCATGGTGGAGGGAGCCTCTAAAAACCCCAGTTTGGAGCAATTCATGGTGGAGGGAGCCTCTAAACAGCCCAGTTTGGACCAATTCATGGTGGAGGGAGCCTCTAACCAGCAGAGTTGGTGGCAATCAGGGTGGAGGGAGCCTCTAACCAGCAGAGTTGTGGGAAAGCAGGGTGGAGGGAGCCTCTAACCAGCAGAGTTGGTGGAAATCAGGGTGGAGGGAGCCTCTAACCAGCAGAGTTGTGGGAAAGCAGGGTGGAGGGAGCCTCTAACCAGCAGAGTTGGTGGAAATCAGGGTGGAGGGAGCCTCTAACCAGCAGAGTTGGGGGAAATCAGGGTGGAGGGAGCCTAGTATTAGCAGAATTGTGCAACGCTTATGGTGGATGAGTATGAGGATGCGGAGGAATTGGAGAGGTTGAGTACAGACATGGAGTTTCATGTTGGGGTGCTTTACACAGGTGGGCACAAAAATGAAGGCTCTATCCAGTGGTGGTTCATTTTTATCAAAGTGAGCCGGTCGGCACTCTCAGCTGACAGACGGGTGCGCTTGTCAGTGATGATGCCACCGGCTGCACTGAACACCCTCTCAGATAGGACGCTGGTGGCAGGACAGGACAGCACCTCCAAGGCATATAGGGCAAGTTCAAGCCACAGGTCCAACTTCGACACCCAATACGTGTAGGGCGCAGAGGGGTCGGAGAGGACAGGGCTGTGGTCAGAAAGGTATTCCCGCAACATGCGCCTATACTTCTCACGCCTGGTGACACTAGGACCCTCTGTGGCGGCACTTTGGCGAGGGGGTGCCATCAAGGTGTCCCAGACCTTAGACAGTGTGCCCCTCGTTTGTGTGGACCAGTGAGAACTTGGTTGCCTACTGGAGGAACTGCCCTCCCTGCCGCCAACGTCACATGCTGGAAACATCTCCATCATATTCTGCACCAATTGCCTGTGGCAAGCATTGATGCGATTGGCCCTCCCCTCTACCGGAATAAAAGACGAGATGTTGTTTTTATACCGGGGGTCAAGGATAGCAAAGATCCAGTACTGGTTGTCCTCCATGATTTTGACAATACGCTTGTCGGTTGTAAAGCACCCCAACATGAACTCAGCCATGTCTGCCACAGTGTTAGTTGGCATGACTCCTCTGGCCCCACCGGAAAGTTCAATCTCCATTTCCTCCTCATCCTCCATGTCTACCCATCCGCGCTGCAACAATGGGACGATTCGAAGTTGCCCGGAAGCCTCCTGTATCATCATCACATCATCGGACAACTCTTCTTCCTCCTCCTCCTCCTCCATTAAACGCAGTGAAGCGGACAGATGTGTGGACCTACTCTCCAGCTGTGACGGATCGGATGCTATCCCTAACTCCTCTGTGTGATCTGAGTTATCCCTGATGTCAATCAGGGATTCTCTCAGAACACACAAGAGCGGGATTGTAAGGCTCACCATCGCATCCTCAGAGCTCACCCTCCTTGTGGACTCCTCAAAGACCCGTAGGATGTCACAAAGGTCTCTCATCCATGGCCACTCATGGATGTGAAACTGAGGCAGCTGACTTTGTGGCACCCTAGGGTTTTGTAGCTGGTATTCCATCAAAGGTCTCTGCTTCTCAACCACTCTATTCAACATCTGAAACGTTGAGTTCCAGCGTGTGGAGACGTCGCACAAAAGCCGGTGTTGTGGCACATGCAGGCGTTGCTGGAGAGATTTTAAGCTAGCAGCGGCTACTGTCGACTTGCGAAAGTGGGCGCACATGCGCCGCACTTTCACCAGTAGCTCTGGAACATTGGGGTAGCTCTTTAGGAAACGTTGCACCACTAGGTTGAAGACGTGGGCCAGGCATGGAACATGTTGGAGTCCGACAAGCTCCAGAGCTGCTACCAGGTTCCGGCCGTTATCACAAACGACCATGCCTGGGCCCAGGTGCAGCGGCTCAAACCATATTGCCGTCTCATCGAGGAGGGCATCCCTCACCTCGGAGGCAGTGTGCTGTCTGTCCCCCAAGCTGATCAGCTTCAGCACAGCCTGCTGACGTCTACCAACGCCAGTGCTGCAACGTTTCCAACTCGTAGCTGGGGTCAATCTAACAGCGGAGGAGGAGGCGGAGGAGGAGGCGGTGGCGGAGGAGGAGGAGGGGGGTGTTCTTCTCGTGTCCCTGCCAGGAATGTTAGGCGGGGAGACGAGGTACACCGGGCCAGTTTGGGAAGCAGTCCCAGCCTCAACTACATTCACCCAGTGTGCCGTCAGTGAAATGTAGCGTCCCTGTCCGCATGCACTTGTCCACGCGTCGGTGGTCAAGTGGACCTTTGTGCAAAGCGCGGAACTAAGGGCCCGCCTGATGTTGAGTGACACGTGCTGGTGCAAGGCGGGGACGGCACACCGGGAGAAGTAGTGACGGCTAGGGACGGCATAGCGAGGTGCCGGAGTTGCCATCAGGTCCAGGAAGGCGGGAGTTTCAACAAGCCGGAACGCCAACATCTCCTGGGCCAGCAGTTTAGCGATGTTGGCGTTCAAGGCTTGCGCGTGTGGGTGGTTAGCAGTGTATTTCTGCCGCCGCTCCAATGTCTGAGAGATGGTGGGTTGTTGTAAAGAAGCGCCTGATGGTGCCTTTGATGGTGCAGGAGAAGGAGATAAGACAGGAACAGGGGAGGATGAGGGAGAAGTCAACAAAGTGGCGGAGGCAGATGAAGTGGTGTCCTGGCTCGTCCTCTGGAGTGCATCGCCAGCACAGTCAGCAGTGGCAGTGGCAGAGGCAGTGGCAGAGGCAGTGGCAGTGGCGTGAACGGCAGGCGGCCTTTGTCCTGCCGTTGCTGCCTGCCACTGATTCCAGTGCTTGGATTCCAAATGACGGCGCATTGAAGTGGTGGACAGGTTGCTCTTCTCAGAGCCCCTAATCAATTTCGAGAGGCAAATTGTGCAGACAACACTATATCTGTCCTCGGCGCATTCCTTGAAAAAACTCCACACCTTCGAGAAACGTGCCCTCGAGGTGGGAGTTTTTCGGGGCTGGGTACGAACTGGAACATCTTGGGAGATTCCGGGTGTGGCCTGGCTTCGCCTAAGCTGCTGACCTCTGCCTCTGCCTCTAGCTACCCTTTTTGGTGCTGCACCTGCCTCAACATCCACACTACTTTCCCCGCTTGACATCCCCCCTGTCCAGGTCGGGTCAGTGTCCTCATCATCCACCACTTCCTCTTCCAACTCCTGTCTCATCTCCTCCTCCCGCACAATGCGCCGGTCAACTGGATGCCCTGACGGCAACTGCGTCACATCATCGTCGATGAGGGTGGGTTGCTGGTCATCCACCACCAAATCGAACGGAGATGGAGGAGACTCTAGTGTTTGAGCATCTGGACACAGATGCTCCTCTGTTAGGTTCGTGGAATCGTGACGTGGAGAGGCAGGTTGAGGGACAATGAAAGGAGCGGAGAACAGCTCTGGGGAGCAGGGACAGTTGGGGTTATTGTTCTGTGAAGCTTGGGAATTTTGGGAGGAAGGAGGACAAGACTGTTGGGTAATAGGAGGAGAGGAGGCAGAGTCTGACTGGCTGCTGGACAATGTGCTGTAAGCGTTCTCTGACAGCCATTGCAAGACCTGTTCCTGGTTCTCGGGCCTACTAAGGTTTGTACCCTGCAGTTTAGTTAATGTGGCAAGCAACCCTGGCACTGTGGAGTGGCGCAATGCTTGCTGCCCCACAGGAGTAGGCACGGGACGCCCTGTGGATTCACTGCTACCTTGCTCCCCAGAACCATTCCCCCGACCTCGCCCACGTCCCTTTCCGGGAGCCTTGCGCATTTTGAATTCCCAGTTAGAAATTGGCACTATATACCAGTAGCAAAAATTGTGGGTGCACGTAACCCCAATATATTCTTTGAATTCCCAGTCAGACAAGGGCACTATATACCAGTAGCAAGAAATGAGGGTATTTATAACCCCAATATATTCTTTGAATTCCCAGTCAGACAATGGCACTATATACCAGTAGCAAGAAATGAGGGTATTTATAACCCCAATATATTCTTTGAATTCCCAGTCAGACAATGGCACTATATACCAGTAGCAAGAAATGAGGGTATTTGTAACCCCAATATATTCTTTGAATTCCCAGTCAGACAATGGCACTATATACCAGTAGCAAGAAATGAGGGTATTTGTAACCCCAATATATTCTTTGAATTCCCAGTCAGACAATGGCACTATATACCAGTAGCAAGAAATGAGGGTATTTGTAACCCCAATATATTCTTTGAATTCCCAGTCAGACAATGGCACTATATACCAGTAGCAAGAAATGAGGGTATTTGTAACCCCAATATATTCTTTGAATTCCCAGTCAGACAATGGCACTATATACCAGTAGCAAGAAATGAGGGTATTTATAACCCCAATATATTCTTTGAATTCCCAGTCAGACAATGGCACTATATACCAGTAGCAAGAAATGAGGGTATTTGTAACCCCAATATATTCTTTGAATTCCCAGTCAGACAATGGCACTATATACCAGTAGCAAAAATTGTGGGTGCACGTAACCCCAATATATTCTTTGAATTTCCAGTCAGAAACTGGCACTATATGGCAGTAGCAAGAAATGAGGGTATTTGTAACCCCAATATATTCTTTGAATTCCCAGTCAGACAATGGCACTATATACCAGTAGCAAGAAATGAGGGTATTTATAACCCCAATATATTCTTTGAATTCCCAGTCAGACAATGGCACTATATACCAGTAGCAAGAAATGAGGGTATTTATAACCCCA
Organism: Leptodactylus fuscus; assembly: GCF_031893055.1. Classification (NCBI taxonomy): domain Eukaryota; kingdom Metazoa; phylum Chordata; class Amphibia; order Anura; family Leptodactylidae; genus Leptodactylus; species Leptodactylus fuscus. The sequence goes on from NC_134265.1 coordinate 195,032,258, forward strand.
ATATATTCTTTGAATTACCAGTGAGAAACTGGCAGTATATGGCAGTAGCAAGAAATGAGGGTATTTGTAACCCCAATATATTCTTTGAATTCCCAGTCAGACAATGGCACTATATACCAGTAGCAAAAATTGTGGGTGCACGTAACCCCAATATATTCTTTGAATTACCAGTCAGAAACTGGCACTATATGGCAGTAGCAAGAAATGAGGGTATTTGTAACCCCAATATATTCTTTGAATTCCCAGTCAGACAATGGCACTATATACCAGTAGCAAGAAATGAGGGTATTTATAACCCCAATATATTCTTTGAATTCCCAGTCAGAAAATGGCACTATATACCAGTAGCAAGAAATGAGGGTATTTATAACCCCAATATATTCTTTGAATTCCCAGTCAGACAATGGCACTATATACCAGTAGCAAGAAATGAGGGTATTTATAACCCCAATATATTCTTTGAATTATCAGTCAGACAATGGCACTATATGGCAGTAGCAAGAAATGAGGGTATTTATAACCCCAATATATTCTTTGAATTACCAGTCAGAAACTGGCACTATATGGCAGTAGCAAGAAATGAGGGTATTTGTAACCCCAATATATTCTTTGAATTCCCAGTCAGACAATAGCACTATATACCAGTAGCAAGAAATGAGGGTATTTGTAACCCCAATATATTCTTTGAATTCCCAGTCAGACAATGGCACTATATACCAGTAGCAAGAAATGAGGGTATTTGTAACCCCAATATATTCTTTGAATTCCCAGTCAGACAATGGCACTATATACCAGTAGCAAGAAATGAGGGTATTTGTAACCCCAATATATTCTTTGAATTCCCAGTCAGACAATGGCACTATATACCAGTAGCAAAAATTGTGGGTGCACGTAACCCCAATATATTCTTTGAATTACCAGTCAGAAACTGGCACTATATGGCAGTAGCAAGAAATGAGGGTATTTGTAACCCCAATATATTCTTTGAATTCCCAGTCAGACAATGGCACTATATACCAGTAGCAAGAAATGAGGGTATTTATAACCCCAATATATTCTTTGAATTACCAGTCAGAAACTGGCACTATATGGCAGTAGCAGGAAATGAGGGTATTTGTAACCCCAATATATTCTTTGAATTCCCAGTCAGACAATGGCACTATATACCAGTAGCAAGAAATGAGGGTATTTATAACCCCAATATATTCTTTGAATTCCCAGTCAGACAATGGCACTATATACCAGTAGCAAAAATTGTGGGTGCACGCAACCCCAATATATTCTTTGAATTCCCAGTCAGACAATGGCACTATATGGCAGTAGCAAAAATAGTGGGTGTATATAGCCCCAATTCTATTGCTAGGGGACTTGCAGTGTATTTCTGGAGTGAAGGTGGGGGGGCACACCGTTGGAACGGGTATCGGGGGTATATATCGGGTATACGGGAATACACTGTCAGTGTATTCCATTCAGGATCCTGGGAAAGCTGGGTTGCGGCGATTGAGCCCGTCAGTGCCACGTTACACTGACAAGCTTCTCCCTGGAATTGAAGTTATATGTAAGCCCAATATATTCTTTGAATTCCCAGTGAGACAATGGCACTATATGGCAGTAGCAAAAATAGTGGGTGTATATAGCCCCAATTCTATTGCTAGGGGACTTGCAGTGTATTTCTGGGGTGAAGGTGGGGGGGCACACCGTTGGAACGGGTATCGGGGGTATATATCGGGTATACGGGAATACACTGACAGTGTATTCCATTCAGGATCCTGGGAAAGCTGGGTTGCGGCGATTGAGCCCGTCAGTGCCACGTTACACTGACAAGCTTCTCCCTGGAATTGAAGTTATATGTAAGCCCAATATATTCTTTGAATTCCCAGTGAGACAATGGCACTATATACCAGTAGCAAGAAATGAGGGTATTTATAACCCCAATATATTCTTTGAATTCCCAGTCAGACAATGGCACTATATACCAGTAGCAAGAAATGAGGGTATTTGTAACCCCAATATATTCTTTGAATTCCCAGTCAGACAATGGCACTATATACCAGTAGCAAGAAATGAGGGTATTTGTAACCCCAATATATTCTTTGAATTCCCAGTCAGACAATGGCACTATATACCAGTAGCAAAAATTGTGGGTGCACGTAACCCCAATATATTCTTTGAATTACCAGTCAGAAACTGGCACTATATGGCAGTAGCAAGAAATGAGGGTATTTGTAACCCCAATATATTCTTTGAATTCCCAGTCAGACAATGGCACTATATACCAGTAGCAAAAATTGTGGGTGCACGTAACCCCAATATATTCTTTGAATTACCAGTCAGAAACTGGCACTATATGGCAGTAGCAAGAAATGAGGGTATTTGTAACCCCAATATATTCTTTGAATTCCCAGTCAGACAATGGCACTATATACCAGTAGCAAGAAATGAGGGTATTTATAACCCCAATATATTCTTTGAATTACCAGTCAGACAATGGCACTATATGGCAGTAGCAAGAAATGAGGGTATTTATAACCCCAATATATTCTTTGAATTACCAGTCAGAAACTGGCACTATATGGCAGTAGCAAGAAATGAGGGTATTTGTAACCCCAATATATTCTTTGAATTCCCAGTCAGACAATGGCACTATATACCAGTAGCAAGAAATGAGGGTATTTGTAACCCCAATATATTCTTTGAATTACCAGTCAGACAATGGCACTATATGGCAGTAGCAAGAAATGAGGGTATTTGTAACCCCAATATATTCTTTGAATTCCCAGTCAGACAATGGCACTATATACCAGTAGCAAGAAATGAGGGTATTTATAACCCCAATATATTCTTTGAATTCCCAGTCAGACAATGGCACTATATACCAGTAGCAAAAATTGTGGGTGCACGCAACCCCAATATATTCTTTGAATTCCCAGTCAGACAATGGCACTATATACCAGTAGCAAAAATAGTGGGTGTATATAGCCCCAATTCTATTGCTAGGGGACTTGCAGGGTATTTCTGATGTGAAGGTGGGGGGGCACACCGTTGGAACGGGGATTTGGGGTGTATATATGGGGTATACGGGAATACACTGTCAGTGTGTTCCATTCAGGATCCTGGGAAAGCTGGGTTGCGGCGATTGAGCCCGTCAGTGCCACGTTACACTGACAAGCTTCTCCCTGGAATTGAAGTTATATGTAAGCCCAATATATTCTTTGAATTCCCAGTGAGACAATGGCACTATATGGCAGTAGCAAAAATAGTGGGTGTATATAGCCCCAATTCTATTGCTAGGGGACTTGCAGGGTATTTCTGGGGTGAAGGTGGGGGGGGCACACCGTTGGAACGGGTATCGGGGGTATATATCGGGTATACGGGAATACACTGTCAGTGTATTCCATTCAGGATCCGCGGAAAGCTGGGTTGCGGCGATTGAGCCCATCAGTGCCACGTTACACTGACAAGCTTCTCCCTGGAATTTAGCTCTTATAAGAGCTGTTGGTTGTCTTCTCCTTCCTATCCTAGCCTGTCCCTGCCTACCCAGAATCTAAGCCCTAGCTAACTGGACGGAAACCTCCGTCCCCGGTGAATTGCAAGCTCAGAATGACGCGAAGCTGGGCGTCGCTGTTCTTTTAAATTAGAGGTCACATGTTTTCGGCAGCCAATGGGTTTTGCCTACTTTTTTCAACGTCACCGGTGTCGTAGTTCCTGTCCCACCTACCCTGCGCTGTTATTGGAGCAAAAAAGGCGCCAGGGAAGGTGGGAGGGGAATCGAGTAATGGCGCACTTTACCACGCGGTGTTCGATTCGATTCGAACATGCCGAACAGCCTAATATCCGATCGAACATGAGTTCGATAGAACACTGTTCGCTCATCTCTAATCGTGTTCCATTTACTGTACTGGTGACAGTAAACAATGTTGAAAACAGTGTAGCTCATTTGCCTGAGTGAACTGAGTCACACGGGAGGAATTGCTCTGTGTCCTGCATCAAGAAATCGAATCCTGGTTTTCTCTGCGACAACTCAAAATTGGAACCATGGTGACTGACCATGGAAAGATCCTGATGTCGGCACTGTGTCAAGGAGTGGAGAGCCATGCTCTCTGCATGGTGAACGTGTTCCATCTAGTTGTCAAGCGTTTCCTAAAGTCTTCCACCCATCTGCAAGACAATTTAAAAACGGAAACTTTGCATGCACTGCAGCCATTCATACACTGCCAAGAACATCCACCTGGAGCTGCAGCAACAGAACAGCCTTCCCCAACATAGGCAGATATGCGACGTGTCCACGTGTTGGAATTCCACCAGCCATATGTTGGACCAACTGTACAAGCAGAGAAAGGCCATAAACTATTTCTTGATGATCTACACAGACAGAGGTACTCCAATGTGTAACTTCAATGTTAGCCAGTGGCAGCTCATGTGTGATACCTGCCATTTGCTCGTGTCCTTTGAGGAGACTACTTTATTTGTCAGGCGCCAGGATTACGGGATGAATAACGTCATTCCACTGACTCATATCCTGGAAAAGATGCTGGTAAATCTGGCTGGTCAGGGGACTGGAGACGTGGCGCCTACATCTCACAGCCACAAGAGCCCTGTGGGGCTGAACTGGAGGAGGTGAACATTGGAGCACAAGCAATGTGTAGCAAAATGGGTGGTTTTCCCACACAAGTGACAGGAGAGAAGGAGCAGGAGCAGCCAGAGGAGCAAGAGGAAGATGAGGGACATGAGGCAGAGGTCCCAGACACACTATAGACACATCTTCGAGTGCACCCTGCTATCTGTCATGGAAAAGCCTCTGGACTACTGGACAGTCAAACTGGATTTGTGGCCGCAACTGGATGAGTTTGCCCTGGAATCAAACAGGGTAGGAATAAAAATGAAATAATCAATATAATGTAGTAGTTAGGTTTTGATTTTAGTTTAAAATATTAGAAAAACACGAATTAGCCATTGCCGCCTAAGACGCTTCAACACCCCCAATTTTCTATGGGCCCTCTACTGCCCCCTGTAGGCCTCCAGTTCTCACAAGGGGGCATTATTGTCTACTTTCAGAAAAACTGGTCAATATGAATCAGGCGTGGATCAGCCAGGATTTCCACCCACCAATGCCTGATGCATCAGATTAAATCATCCATGCTGCCTCACCCAAACCTTAACAAAAGAGACCGGTCTAATACATGGCGGTAGTCATTTTCTCATAGCACAGTCATTTTTGTTTGTCCAAAGCAAATTGCCATTTGTTCAGTTTCGTTTAAAAAAAAACGATGAAACAATTTTCCTACCTCTAAGATAGATCCATATCTCTATTAAATGCAGTTTTTAAAATCCTGAATAAAATTTTGGAAAGAGGCTAACTCATAGCATATCAGAGCGAATGTTGTGGCAGAGACAAAACATACTGGGTCCCCAATGGGCATGATCACATGGTGGATTCCATCCCAAAATTAGCAGCAGATTCCACACTGATTCTATCACGCATGTCCAAAACCACCTGATCTACAAACTTATAAAAATATTTTTCCCATACAGTGAACGCCAATGAAAAGTACCAAACTGCCAGGGGCTGTTTTTCGCCTCTGGCAAAAAAATTGAATAAAAAGTGATCAATGCAATAGACACTCCCCAAAATGGTATAGCTAAAAAGTACACCTGGCCCTGCAAAAAAAACAAGACAAAAAAAACAAAAAACGTCATATGAATCCCTGCAAAGTGAATAATAAAAATTTATGAGTGTCAGAATATGGCAACTTTTAGAAAGAAAGAAATTTCTTGCAAAGTTTTAGATCTTTGTTAAAAGGGTTAAAATGTGAATAAAACTTTATAAATTTGATATTCCCGGACTTGCACTGAAACACAGAATACTACACACGGACTGCAAATCCCAATTTTATACATTGATCTACTGCTTTTCAACAAAATCTACAAAAATGAACGTGATGATCTTAGTATACATATTGATGAGGGTGCATAAGCCCACTAGACATTTCAAGGCGACCTCTGTATAGTGGGTCCTTATTCTACTGGGTGAAGCGCTGCACAGCAACCACCACAATGCAGTGCCCACAGGGGAAGCGACTCAGTGGTCCAGCAACACTCTTGCCACCAAACCCCCCCCCCAAAAAAAAAAATCAGCTTACCATATTGCCCCAGTCAGAGGACTGAGAGCTTGTAGGTGGGTCCCTATTGCAGTCTCCTGCTAATTAAAAACATCTGGGCCAAATGGGAGGAGTGCCAAGGTAAAACCAAAAAAAAAAGAGAGAGAGGTCAGACATACCATAATACACTTTTAAAGAAAAATAGACATGGCCCACACATCCCAATCTAGATTCATCTAATGCTTTTCAGCAAAATCTACAGTACTGAACATGAGGTACATAGTATACATGTTCATCAAGGTGCATAAGCCTACTAGCCACTTCATGGCGACCTCCATATAGTAGGTCCCTACTCTCCCGGGTGAGTAGATGTATAAAATTGGGATGTGCGGTCGATATCTTTTTTTCTTCTTGGATATTGTTTGCATACCATTTCTGTCCCCTATATTTTTTGTTTTGCCTTAGTACCTGCACTCCTCCCATTTGGTCCAGGTGTTTTTAAATTAAGGGAGCCTTCCAGTGGCCCAGTCTTTTGACTGAGACAATATGGTAAGTTGAATTTTTTGAGACCTGTTCACATGTTGCAGTCTTTTGACTGACACCATATGGTAAGGTGAACTTTTTTGTGATCTGTTCAAATGATGCGGTGCTGTGTTGTGTCTGCCATTGCTGTGGTGTGGTGCCTATTGGGTGATGTGACCCAGAGCCTGAGGGCTGAACCTGATGTCAGGGGTGTAGCTGGGCTGGTGGACTGCTCTCCCTGTGGGCGCTGTATTGTGGTGGTGGCGGTCGATGCTCAGTGCTGCACCCAGTACTGTAGGGACCCACTATAAAGAGGTCGCCATGAAGTGGCTAGTGGGCTTTTACACCTTCATTAATATGTATACTAAGAACGTCCTGTTCAGTATTTTAGAATTAGCTGAGAAGCACTATATCGATGTATAGGATTGGGATGTATGAGCCATGTCTATTTTTTTTTTTTCTTGGATTTTGAAACCTAGAATACAGTTAACATATAATTGTGCCTGCAGAGTGAACTCTGTAAAATCAAAGCCTGTAAGAAAGTCGTACAAATGCACTTTTTCTCCAATTTCACCCCATTCAAATTTATTTCCAGCTTACGAGTAGATTTTACAGAATAATAAATGGTACCATAACGAAGAACAATTTGTCCCACAAACATTAATCCCTTAGGGGGCATTCACATGGATTAAAGTGGCACTGATTCTGGCACGATAACTTGCGGCAGAATCGGCGCTGATCAAAAGACTCCCATTGAGTTCAATGGGTTCCGTCTTCCGCACGGAACACATTGAAATCAAAGGGTTAAAAAGCCTCCCATTGATTTCAATGTGTTCTGTGTGGAAGACGGAACCCATTGAACTCAATGGGAGTCTTTTTTTTTATCAGTGCTGATTCTGTCGCGAGTTATCATGCCAGAATCAGTGCCACTTTACTCTGTGTGAATGCACCCTTATATGGCTCTGTATATAGAAAAATAAAGTCTTGGAGTTTGAAAAGCGGGAAGGAGTTAAATAAAAAGGAGATAAACTGCAGTAACCTGGTTTGGCCACCACATAGAGAACAGAGTTGTCTGCTTCTTGATCTAGTCTCTGAGTATCAGTTGCTGAGAACAGCTGAATGGTGGGGGTATGAGATGTTGGACCCCCACTAATCTGATATTGATGACCTATCCTTAGGACAGGTCATCATGTTCAGCATCGAAAACCCTTTTATTTAGGTAAATTCTTCACCCACAAATGATGTATTATATACTTTTGGTTGAGGTAAAAAAAAATTACAGTTTTCATGCTGAACATAATTTTTTTTTTTTTTTTAATGGGTGGACAAATGCATAAGGCCATAAAGCTACGATATCTTATATATAGTATAGAAAAGTAAAGACTAGCAATTTTCTGTTAGGAGAAAATAGAACCAATTGTAGTCTTGCATCTAACGCAGATTCCACACCAAATTCAGCCCCATTTTCCTCCGTGTGAATGCACCCTTATTAAAGGCTCGGTTCACATGGAGTTTTTTGGCGAGGATTTTGATGCCGAATTAGCCTCCAAAAGAACTCAAACTCTATTGTGAGGCTTTTTTTGGAGGCTGATTTTGATGTGGATTCAGTGTCAAAAATCTTTGCCAAAAAACTCTGTGTGAATGCACCCTTACTTTAGTTTATGGCCATTTAGGAGGATGTAAGATTGTGCACTAGATTTAGCTAAGTGTCTTTATAATGTTACTCAAGTAATTATTTAAAGAGGACCTTTCACCATATCTGGGCACAGGCAGTGCTATATACTGCCAGAAAGCTGACAGTGCGCTGAGTTCAGCGCACTGTCGGCTTTCCCGATCCGTGCCCGGTGTAAAGCGCTATCGGTCCCGGTACCGTAGCGCTTTACAGTCAGAAGGGCGTTTCTGACCATTAGCCAGAGACGTCCTTCTGCCTCGCGGCGCCAATCGCGCTGTGCTGTGGAGCCGGGAGGAACGCCCCCTCCCTCTCCTGATAATGCTAGTCTACGGACAAGCTGTGTGAGCAGAGGGAGGGGGCGTTCCTCCCGGCTCCACAGCACAGCGCGATTGGCGACGCGAGGCAGAAGGACGTCTCTGGCCAATGGTCAGAAACGCCCTACTGACCATAGAAGAGCTACGGTACCGGGCCGTAAGCTCTTCACACCGGGCACAGATCGGGAAAGCCGACAGTGCGCTGAATTCAGCGCACTGTCAGCTTTCTGGCAGTATATAGAACTGCCTGTGCCCGGACATGGTGAAAGGTCCTCTTTAAGAAAACCTTTTTAGAACGAAAAGTTTTTTTCTGTAATTGGGTCTGTGAGGTACAAATTATGCAAATTGGTTAAAGGGATTCTGACATTAGAATTCCCTTTTTTTAACAAAGTACACACAGGAATAGCTTTAAGAAAGGCTATTCCTCTCTTACCTTCATTATTCTGATCTGCAACGCCATTCCTAAGAAATATCTTCTTAGGAATCAGCTTAGGGGCCGCCGAAAACTCTCCAGCGCCACCTCATCTTCTTCTCCGGACCGCCTCTTCTCCCATGTCCCCTTTGTGTCTTCATCTGAAAGTGCCAACTGCACTTTTCCGGAGGCCATTTTCCTGTGGCTGAACGGGAGAGGCCACAGGAAAATGGCTGATGGACATGCGCAGTCAGATGAAGGCTTGAAGGTGACGCGGGAGAAGAGGCGGTCCGGAGAAGAAAATGGAGGCATTGGTGGAGAGTTTTCGAACAGCACAGGGGACACCCCCTGTCCTGACTGAAAATTCATTTACATATGAAACATTTACATAAGAAACTTCACATGAACATCGGCGCAGATCAGAATAATACAGATAAGAGAAGAATAGCCATTCTTAGGGTCCATTCACACTGAGTTTTTTGGTGAGGATTTTGGCGCTGAAAATCCATGTAGAAAAAAAGCCTCCCATTGACTTCAATGGGTTCCTTTTTCCGCTAGCATCAATGGGAGGCTTTTTTTCCACGTGGATTTTCAGCGCCAAAATCCTTGCCAAAAAACTCAGTGGACCTTAGGGTCCATTCGCAAGGAGGAAAATGGCGCTTTATTTGGTGCTGCATTTTCCACGCTGAAAAAAAAAGCCTCCCATTGATTTCAATGGATTCTGCTAGCTTTTTTTTTTCCCCACTAATGGACTTTTCCGCTAGCGGAGAAAAAAGCTAGCAGAACCCATTGAAATCAATTGGAGGCTTTATTTTCAGTGTAGAAAATTCTGCTAGTGGGAAAAAAGCTAGCGGCACCCATTTAAGTCAATGGGAGGCTTTTTTTTCAGTGTGGAAAATCTTAAACCAAATTCCTCACCAATTTTCTCCGTGTGAATGGACCCTAAGGCTGTTCCTATGTGTTCTTAGTTAAAAAAGGGAATTCTAATGAATTTAGGAGAGGGTGGTAATACCATAGTAATATGATCAATATGGCATAAGGTCTTTCCAGTCCATGAATACAAGTCATATGATAATTACATTTCGATTTTTTTTTTCAAATGAAGCCAGATTTGAGGAAAATAGACTTAGATAAGGGACCAGTATTTCATGATTTACAGAAATGAGGTTATGTTTTATTAAGGAGGAGAACAGATAAGGCCATGACTAAGCTTGATTCTCTGTTGAGGAATGGTGCGAGTTTGGATTGCCCTGCATATGATAAAGCTAGATAGGAGGAGAATCTGAGGGAGGTACCTGACCAAACATGGAGAAAGGGATTAATGCATTTTGTCTCCATGTTATGCAAATGTTCATTATATATAGAGTTCAATATACTCCCAGTAGAAAGATAAAAATAGGCTTCAGCAGCTTGGATAAATGTGTAAGGTGTAAAGAAGGCAAATGTGATCTTATTCATTCATTATAATGACTTTCCTAAATGAAATTGTTATTGAATTATTACACCCTGCATCATATTAGAGAATATTTGGACTTATCTCCTAGTGTGTGCATTTGGAGTGAATGTGCTTGGGCCATTTTACATGGAATGACAGCTATGCCAAAAAAACCAGAACTGACAGAACTGTTAAAATGAATTCTGGAAGATCCTCTCAGCGTTGAGGTGTGAACAAGGCAGTTACTTAAACACATGTATCATGAAAGAGCTGCCATTGTACATATGGCTTTGTTCCAGAAATAGTGTAAGAGATGGAGCAAGTCATTAGATAAGATTCAGTCTTATATGTCACACCAAGATGATATGAATCCTTTTTTTTATTTCTCCTTAAAGATATAAGCTGGGTGATGAAAGTGGGTGTTAGTAAAACATATAAAAAGTGTAATGTTCTTTGTATTATATTTTGTAAATGGTTTTTCAATGAAGTTTCTATAAAAAATAACTTATTATAATACTCTTTTGATGAGAAAATGGCAATATTAAATAAACACACAATCCTTTTTGGTGTGTAGCAAATCATTCCGTACTAATAAAATACTACTTAATCAAACTATAATCCGATGTTAATTAAATATTATAAACACTTTCATAAACCACAAATCACATTTAAGCTTGTGCAGCAATAATAATGGAAGGCCACTCAGATCTGTAGTCTTTTACCTCTTAAGGCATGGTGGTTACATTACTGCACCTATGAATGTACTAATATAACCATATAAATTCTACTTCCTTCTTTGCTGCCTAAACTGGGTTGTCCAGGATAACAAACTATGGTTTCTTTCCTTATCTATAACCATTGTGATACTTATCCATGAGATGTATGTTTTGCAGCTCTGCTAAAGAAGCCCCCAGTAAATGTTTTTGACTACATGGAATAGCATAGGCAAAACGTATAGGCTAATGCATATGCTTTATATATTTATCTTAGTTGATGTGCCATAGTGTGGGTTTACCATCTTGGCTCCTTCTTTCCCTTGATATGGTTCCCCTAATACAGCCTCCATTTCTATTGTGGCTTTTCCGAGACAGAGGCAGCTGAGTTTCATCACACTGTACCTATTCTCATATGCACCTTAAAGTGGTTGTTTGGGATATAATGATATTTCTACACTAAGCTAAACACCCTCCTACCTTCTAACTTACTTTACAAAAAATGTATATGTAAATGAATATTGCTTTAACGCTCATGTTACTTCCCCATGCACATTTCCAGTACAGAACGTCACCTATACTAACGCCCCCACCCGACCCCATCATACTTACATGTCTTCCTTTCTGGATCTTCGGGGCATAAAACATCACTTCTTTCTGAGGGGCCAGCTGCTCCTCTTCTTGACATCTACCAACCGCCCTTGCCTGCAGAACAGAGCCGGAGTGATGGCTAGAGCACACACCAGCACTCTAGCTCAATTGAACATATGCTGGCAGACATCATGAAGAGGAGAAGCTGGCCCCACCGAAGGAAGTGATCTCCCGTGCCAAGAAGATCTGGTCAGGAAGACAGGTAAGTATGATGGGATGGAGAGATGTTAGATAGTTAGGAAGGGCTAGTAGTGGGCAGCCTAGCTAGGGAAACAGAAAAGAGCTGAGAGAGAGAGGTAGTGGGAGTCAGCTCTGAGTGAAGCACAATGCAATCTTGGTAGTTGTAGAGTTTTATTGAATGGTAAGTGCTATAGGCTTGTTATTTGGGAAAGAAATTTGTGGCAGTGTGCCTAGTTGAAACGTGATAAAGAAGTCACTTTTCAAAAACAAGCCACCATAAATGATCCTATTATGGGAACAGAATGTCACACCAACATTGCATTAGTAATGAGATAAGCAAAGGTGGGGTTGTTTTTGTCATTTTTGTTATTATGCCAGCAGTGTAGTAGTGTCAGCGTATCTACCATTTGAAAAGAATTGACTTACAAAAAAGCCACCAAAAATTATCCCATTAAGGGAGCAGATGCAGGACCAAGGAGTGACAATAACACAATTTCAACGAAAAAAAATTGGTATAATCTCAGCATGGCCGGCCTGCCAGCAGAAAAAGTTACATTACATCTTCTGAAATGTAAAGAATTGTAATGACCCATGAGAACAGCAAATGGGAGCCAGAACCTGGATTGCCCTGCTCATTATCCCTGAATGGGAATAAAAGCCTTTTCCAAATGATGTTGGCAGAGTTGACATTTTACATAATTTTCAGAAAAACTTGTGGCTCACTTCCAGTGTGCCTAGCCTGCCAACCTACAACCTACAAAACTAGAATATCTTCTGAAATGCAAAGGATTCTAATGACTATGAGAACAGCACTTCAGAGCAAGAAAAGAACAGCTTATCCCTGAATGGGTGTAAATGCCACATCAACTTTGTGTTGATGGAGTAACAATTTACAAAATTTCATGAAAAGCTTTCCTATCTGTTGAAAAGGAATAAAGAATTGAGTACAGACAAAAGCCACCCAAAATTAGTCCCATTATGGGTACACATGCGGCACCAAGTAGTGGACAATTTACAGAAGTTCAAGTAAAATTTGTGGCACACTGCCAGAGTACCTAGCCTACCAGCTGAGAAACCTGGACTATCTTTTAAAACTGATCATGAGGTAGAAGTTGATCTTCCTCTCACAGTTATCTGCTCCATTGTTTCAGTGGTTTGTTGCATCATGCACCATATACTGCTGCTCAAACTGACGCTACAGCATGTGTCACAGTACCACTCAATGTGCAGCCATGAAATTAGGGAGTCCAAGGAATGGCTTGCCATGATAAAGTTGGGAGTGTGAAATGCTTCAGTGTAGAGGAACTGGAGGTGCAGGTGGCTCCTGACTTGTGATATAATTGGGCCTGCACCTGCAAGACTGTCAGTGCTAGAAAGCATCTGGCCTTCCTGCATTTCTAGTCTGTAGCCACTGACGCTCAGAACATTGACCCAGTTGGCCATGAAAGCTTGTAATAAAACCTGCCCATAGCTGCTGCTCTGTGCATTGACAGTGGTGTGCACTTTTCCCCACATAGATATTTACAAGAAGAGGACAACTTGGTAATATCAAGCAGGGACAACTTTCCTAGAGATATAATGAAGACTATGTAATCTCGAGAACATGTAATCAGTTGGCTAAGCAGAGTGGATTGCACTAAGTGCATGGAAGTGACTGCACTTTCTGTAACTTGGCCAGGTGTGAACTAAAGTTACAGACCAGCCAGATAACTGGGCGCAGTTTGCTGTTTACAGAACACACATTCCTTTATCAATAATGACTGAAGTTGGCATGGTGAAGGAGGAGAAGCAGACAGAGATAATGACGATGACCACGTGCTAGGTGTGTATGTGGCCTATTTACAAAAAATATCATGGGGAGAAGGATTACAATGGTCTTGCTCATTTGGTGCAACTGCCAAGTCTATTTTGGCAAATGAGCTGGTGATGCCATTTGGTGCTTATGGAAAGACCCAGTACCTATACGTGAGCCTGCATGCTCATGGCTAATTTTCTGCTAGCAAAACTTGCACGTTGCCATGGATTTGTCATTTGGTAATATACAGAAAAATTCCCATACAGGAGATGACTCTGAAGCCAAATCCAGCAGTAGTGGGAACATGTCTGTCAGTGCCTCCACCACCCAAACTTACCTTAGACCTATCCCAGGGTGGTTTTTGGATGTTAGAACTGCACATAGGATTAAATTATTACTATTGCAGTTGTCACAACCCTCTTCCTCTATCACTCTCACACTGATTCAGGTTTCATCTGCAATAAAATCATCATCAGATTCAGTAATGTCAAGATCTTCCTGACTTTTTTTGTGACTTGTTATGGCAATGGGATAAATCTATGCCCTCCCAATTTCTAATAGATTTCTTCCTAATGTCCCTACCATTACGACTACCAGTATCACACCCCTTCTACAACTACCTCCACTAACACTCATTTCTTCCACCTCTACATCCAAAAAAGTGGTCTGCTCTACTAGTCTAGCTGTCAAGACCAGAAGTAGTGTTGCTGTTACAACCTACATTGCTATTGTTAGTACTTCCACAAGTGTTTCCTCCCCCCCCTCTCCTTTTTCCTGTCCCCTGACAATTTTTCAAGTCATTTTATTGCACATTGCTTAATTACAGTCCTATGAAAAAGTTTGGGCACCCCTATTAATCTTAATCATTTTTTGTTCTAAATATTTTGGTGTTTGCAACAGCCATTTCAGTTTGATATATCTAATAACTGATGGACACAGTAATATTTCAGGATTGAAATGAGGTTTATTGTACTAACAGAAAATGTGCAATATGCATTAAACCAAAATTTGACCGGTGCAAAAGTATGGGCACCCTTATCATTTTATTGATTTGAATTCCCCTAACTACTTTTTACTGACTTACTGAAGCACAAAATTGGTTTTGTAACCTCAGTGAGCTTTGAACTTCATAGCCAGATGTATCCAATCATAAGAAAAGGTATTTAAGGTGGCCAATTGCAAGTTGATCTCCTATTTGAATCTCCTCTGAAGAGTGGCATCATGGGCTACTCAAAACAACTCTCAAATGATCTGAAAAGAAAGATTGTTCAACATAGTTGTTCAGGGGAAGGATACAAAAAGTTGTCTCAGAGATTTAACCTGTCAGTTTCCACTGTGAGGAACATAGTAAGGAAATGGAAGACCACAGGGACAGTTCTTGTTAAGCCCAGAAGTGGCAGGCCAAGAAAAATATCAGAAAGGCAGAGAAGAAGAATGGTGAGAACAGTCAAGGACAATCCACAGACCACCTCCAAAGAGCTGCAGCATCATCTTGCTGCAGATGGTGTCACTGTGCATCGGTCAACTATACAGCGCACTTTGCACAAATAGAAGCTGTATGGGAGAGTGATGAGAAAGAAGCCGTTTCTGCACGTACGCCACAAATAGAGTTGCCTGAGGTATGAAAAAGCACATTTGGACAAGGCAGCTTCATTTTGGAAACAAAAATTGAGTTGTTTGGTTATAAAAAAAAGGCGTTATGCATGGCGTCCAAAAAGAAACAGCATTCCAAGAAAAACACATGCTACCCACTGTAAAATTTGGTGGAGGTTCCATCATGCTTTGGGGCTGTGTGGCCAATGCCGGCATCGGGAATCTTGTTAAAGTTGAGGGTCGCATGGATTCCACTCAGTATCAGCAGATTCTTGAGAATAATGTTCAAGAATCAGTGACGAAGTTGAAGTTACGCCGGGGATGGATATTTCAGCAAGACAATGATCCAAAACACCGCTCCAAATCCTCAGGCATTCATGCAGAGGAACAATTACAATGTTCTGGAATGGCCATCCCAGTCCCCAGACCTGAATATCATTGAACATCTGTGGGATGATTTGAAGCGGGCTGTCCATGCTCGGCGACCATCTAACTTAACTGAACTTGAATTGTTTGTCCAAAATACCTTTATCCAGGATCCAGGAACTGATTAAAAGCTACAGGAAGCGACTAGAGGCTGTTATCTTTGCAAAAGGAGGATCTACTAAATATTAATGTCACTTTTCTGTTGAGGTGCCCATACTTTTGCACCGGTCAAATTTTGGTTTAATGCATATTGCACATTTTCTGTTAGTACAATAAACCTCATTTCAATCCTGAAATATTACTGTGTCCATCAGTTATTAGATATATAAAACTGAAATGGCTGTTATAAACACCAAAATATTTAGAACTAAAAATGATTAAGATTAATAGGGGTGCCCAAACTTTTTCATAGGACTGTATAATAGTGATTAGCAAAAATTCTGACACTGTTGGTGTATGGTTTTTTTTTTAACTATTCCAAAAAAATAGCAAAGCACTAAAAGGGTGACCTAGATAGTGAGTATTAGACTAGCGCTGTTTCAGTCAGACTGTACTTTCTTTTTTTACTGTTACAATGGCAGCAGTTAGTAGGTATATAGGGTAACCAAAAATAAAACCTTTAAAAAAAAAACTAAGATTTTTCAGAATAGCACTGTCTGAGTCACTGTTTATGGTTACCAGAAAAACCCTCTTGACAACAGATTTTTCAGATTGGCACACGCAAAATTACTGTTTTGCTGTTAGAATGTCAGGTTGTATGTATTTTTTAAGAAAATTAAGCTCTTGCCTAATATTATACCAAAGGCTGAAATTCCACCAATACCTGCCCAGTAAGAGGGCTTGGTACAGCATTAAAATGTACAAATTGTGTGAGAGCAGCTCAGGGGACACCTACAAGTTAAGAGTTTATGAAGAAAGGGACACCAGAATTGATCCCCCAGAATGCCCCCCAATCCTAAAAGTTAGTGGAAACATAGTGTTGGATTTGCTGCCTCAACTGCAGGACCAGGGTTATCGCCTATATGGGGATAACTTTTACAACAACATCCCACTCTTTAGTTTCTCAGAGGAACTGTAGCTTGTGGGACAGTGGCAGAAATAATAGAGGCATCCTTGAGGTACAGATTTTTCAACTTCAGAAGGGGTGAGAATAGGTCAGTCTGCAATGGGAATGTACTGTTGGCCAAGTATAAAGAAAAGAGGGATGTCCTTGTACTGACCCCAATTCATGATAACGACAGCACTACTATTCCTAAATGTGGCCTTACTCCCAAACCAGACTGCATCTTGGCATATTATAAGTACATGGAGAAGGTTAATCTAGGTGACAAAGTCCTGAAGTGCCACACATGAAAGAAGAGTGTGGTACAAAAAGCCGGCTGTGCACATGTACAGATGGCCATGTATAATGCTTACGTGTTATCATGATGTACAGGCAAGAGAGGAACTTTCCTTCAATTTCAGGAGGCAGTTATCAAGCCCGCTGATATTTGGGGATCACGAATAACCCAGCCCCGGTACTTCTGGAACTGAAGGTGCCCATACTGTACCAGTGCAACACTATCCCAGTGAAGTCCCACTAACTACAAAGAAAGGGAAGACCCTAAAAAAGTCCAAGTGTGTTTCAAAAATGGGATAAGGAAAAAAACAAAACACTTGTCAGTATGACAACTGTTCTGAAAAACCTGGCATGTGCATGAAGGATTGTTTCAGATTGTACCACCCATTCATGGATTATTAATTTTATAATTTACTAGCTATAACCCGCGACTTTGTCAGCGGCCCCCTGACGCTAGCGCAAACTACCTGCAGCGCGGCCTGTGGGCCCCAACGCCCCTCTACTTGCAGCCAGAACGGGCCCCTCCCACAGCATGGTGGGCCAGGACCCTACGGCCACGCTGCTGCGCTTGGGGCCCTCTCCTTTTCCCCCCACCCGTGCTCCCGGACTCCCCTTACCCCGCATTCGCGTCCCCGGCCCCCTTCTCCCCCTTACCCACCTGTGACCCCAGTTACCTCCCCCCCCCTTCCCTGTCCGCATCTTCAATCGCCCCCCCCCCCCCCCCCCACTTACCTTCTGCCCTCTGGTCCATTGAGCCGTTCGGGTGTGATTGAGGAACAAACATCCAAACACCCAGACCCACAAACTTCCAAACTCACAAACTTTCACATTTATAATATTAATAGGATAGGATTTGCCCTGGCATATCACATCCTTATACCATCATGTACTCTGCACAAATATAACTTTCAACCTCTATTATGCAGTAATTTTTGAAAAATCAATTAATGTAATTGGGTTCCAAATGCTTGCTATTTCCAAATTGCAGTCATTTGTTGGGAGTTTCCACTGTTCTGGCACTTCAGGGGCTCAGCGCATGCAACATGGTACCTGAAAACTAATACAGAAAATTCTGCCCTCCAAATAGTTTAATGTCCTTTCTCAGTCCCACAGTGTGACCATACAGCAGTTTACATCCACATGTGGGGCATTTCTTTAGTCGGGAAAATAATTGATGCTTTTTTCTTCTTTAACCCTTTGTGAAGATGGGAAAAGTACAAGAGTACAATCTTGAGAATGGGGATATTTATGCTGGTTTCTATCAAAAAGGCCTTTCAAGACCCCTTCAGAACTGAACTGGTCCTTTCAAAATTTGTTTTGAAAACATTCTTGAAAATTTGGAAAATTACTGTTTCACTTATACACATTGTATTATCTGAAAAACATGAAAGAGGGATTATAGTTTGATTGCAATTTAAAGCAGAGAGACAATAAATTTTAGTTATGAAATAATTTATGTAGTATGACTTTCTATATGAAAGGCATTCAATTTCAAAGTTTGAAAACTGCATTTTTTCAAAATTTTCATCAAATTTCCTATTTTTTCATAATTAAAGGCAAAACCTATAGACCAAAAGTTACTACTGACACAAAATATCATGTATCACAAAAAAAAAAAACATTCTCAGAATCACTTTGAGAAGTTAATGGGTCTCAAAGTTATTACCAAATAAAGATACACATCAGATTTGACATGTCCTTAAGGGGTTAATACCTAATAATATTGTTTATTCCATTGGTTTTGGCCTGTCTGGTGGTCTGGCTCCTGGGATATTCTTATTTTGGGCAGGCCAGGAAAGCAGGATCTGGGTTTTTCAAGAGGCTGATGTCAGAAGCTGTGTTTTATCATCATGTGAAGATACTGTTCCAAGGATCTCCACTAGTGGCCGCTGTTCTCAAGTGTCATTTTTACTCCCACCACTGGAGGCTGCTGTTCCCTGGTTCTTGCCCACAATCAAGATGGTGAGCATTGTTTCATGACCGTGGCCATCTTGCTTCCTGTTTTAGGCCTATATAAACCTAGAGAACATTATGACTGATGCTTGAGTATTGTGTTTATTCCCAGTCCTCTAGCTCTGAGGTGTATCTTGCTCAGATTACCTTGGCTTCGTCTGATTACCCGCTTGTGTACCGACCCCTGACTGTCCACTGACCAAGTCTCCTACTCCGTGGCATCTGCCGTCCCTCCTGGCTATCGGATTTCAGCTATATATCACCAGTATTGTAACAGCTGACCTCTACTGATGTGGCATCTGTGGTCCGAAGTGGTCTCAGGTCCTCCCTGGGGTAGTTGACATTAGTCAAAGTTCCACCAGCCCTGTTATTCTGGTAATACATGCAAGAACATAGTAAATGAGGTTGGATGAAAACTCAGGTCCATAAAGTTCAACCTATGACCCTATAGAGTTTATGCAGAAGAAGGTAAAAAAAAAAAAAAACTACTCCAGTCTAATTAACAAAAAACAATTGCTTCTGCAAGGATTCACATCCAAGTCAGAAGAAGCATTATTGTATGTTTCTCATTAAAAGGATTCTACCATTAAAACAACTTTTTTTCTAATTACCACTTCGGAATAGCCTTAAGAAAGGCTATTCATCTCCTACCTTTAGATGTGGTCTCCGTCGCGCCGTTCCTTAGAAAAATCGGTACTTACCGGTATGCAAATGAGGTCTTGGCAGCAATGGGGGTGTCCTTCTTCTTCTTCATCTTCCTCCTCCCCTTGTCTGTCTCGTCTTCTTTCTTCGTCATGTCTGACGCCTGCGCAGTCGGCTCTGACAGCAGAGACCCTGTTAGAGCTAACTGCGCATGCTCATTAAGGTCCGTACAGCCCTCCGACGCCTGGATGAGTTAAATGGAGTAGGTTAAAAATGACATTCTGTACTTCAATTGTTACTTTGTCAATCAAAATAATGTTAGTCACAAATCACAGTGTAATATCAATGGCAGATCTGAAATTGTACTTTTGTAAATAACTCTACTGAAAAAAAAAACAAAAACAGAGATTTGGCACTGAAAAATTGACCAGACTAGTGCATGTGTAATACATTGACACTACAATCACAGTACAGTGCAGAGTTTCTCCCTACCCACTCCTATGATTTTTCTGTCTATTTTTTTTTGTTGATTAAGTTATCGGAGTCCTCTTCTCCAATAATTCAGTACCATGTTTCTCTGAAAATGAGACTGGGTCTTATAATGTTTTTCTCCAGGAAAAAAAAGGACTAGGGCTTATTTTAGGGGTAGGTCTTATTTTTCAGGCACTGGAGCAAATCTGCAACTTTTCGGATTGCTAAAAACGCATCTTGTAAAATGGTTAGGGTTAGGATTAGTATCCCTAACTTACAGTCACAATTGATGGTGCAGGGTCAGTGGGTCTTACACAAACTTACTGGCAGGGGCACTACCGGGACACTATCTACCTCTGAAGATTTGATTTTTAATAGGCCGTTACCTGTTGGAGTTACTCCAATGGGCCCTATTTAACTGCAGCACTGGGTGCTGCTTGAGGATGGAGAGGAGCTGCCTCTTCCACAGTTCATCTTTTAACAGTAGTGAAGCCAGCAATTGCCAGCTTCACTACTGTACCCAAGCAGGGGCCGCCTGCTGTCCGGGCTCCTGCTTCCCGGCACTTGCATTGTGACAGTGGGCAGGATAAACTTATATCTCCTGCCCGCTGTCCCCAAGCCCTGATACTTTGTGCCAGCATCTATCCTAGTAGGTTACAGGAACTGTGCATGATGTCATCAAAGTTCTTTTAACCTACTAAGATAGAATCAGTGTCTTGTGTGGGCAGAGCTATGTGGACTGTATAGGTCAGTGTACAATGGGGGGAATGGGTTGCAGGCTGTCTGTGAGCAAAAGGGGTACATGGGTGTGCAGGCTGTGAGCAAGAGGGGTACATGAGGGTGCAGGCTGTGAGCAAGAGGGGGTACATGGGGTGCAGGCTGTGTGTGTGAGAGTCTAACAGTGGCACTGTGCCCTTTCTATCTTCTCTCCTTTACGCTAAAGTGGGGGTGCTGTAATGGAGGGGATGCATCTGTGGGAGTGAGCAGGGGTGGCACCTGATGTCTTGTCAGATAGTCAAGCCCTCAGCATAGTAGCGGCCAGAAGGCAGATGCAGGAGGTGGGACTTGGGAGAAGGTGAGTAGATTTTGCCCTGCCATGGTGGGAGGCAGCTTGGCACATGTCCTACACAGTTGGGAGCTACGCTATGTCTTTTCTCCATCTCTGTAACATTACATGACATAACTGACTATTTATTACTGACTTATTTTTGGAGTCGACTTCTATTTCAAAAAGCTGGAAAAATCAAGCTAGGGCTTATTGTCAGGGAAGGACTTTTTTGGAAAAATAGGGTAGTATTATTGCAATGTGCTGTGGTGGAATTGCATCATCTGCTCTGAGTTTACCTTAGCCTGCACTGTCACAAGATAGCTCTTGTGACTTTATGCTTTTTAGCTTTTTATCCTACTGTATATGTTAATATGATATCAGTATTGTAACCTCTCCACCCACAATTTATGATTGACTGAGAGGCTGTCGGGTACCTCTTACAAGTAGCAGCAGCCATTTTAGTTTGTCTGAGATGAATTGCAAATGTAGGAATGCAGGACCAGATCCAAACCGGATGGTATACCATTCAGAAATCCAATGGAACCAGAGCCAGTCACACCATAGGGTACAATAAATGAATTCCTTTATTCAGTTTTCAAATCCATAAAACACCATGCATTACAGAGGCAAGCTCCTTTGTCAAGTGTAAAAAGATGGATGCATCCGGTTTGGATCCGGTCCTGCATTCCTACATTTGTGACGTCTTCCTTGACAAAGAACCTCAGGGACCGTTTACATCGTTTACCATTTGATATATGACTTCTCTGGATGTTGTGACTCTATCACAACCCCTGAAGGTGAGCAGTAACTTGTAATGTGTTAGTTTCTGATCACCTTTAAATGGTAATAAACAGGGCTTTTTTGTATTTTTCATGAATTGCAAATGTGTTGGTTTTAGGTTGATATGCAGCAGATATCAGAACCCCTAGAATTTGGCGCTAGGGATAAGCGAACCAGTTCTGCTTTGGGTTGCTTGGTGCTACACCTTTTGGCTCTGATATTCTCAACATTTGTATATGACATGGTCAACTTCACAATTTGGGAACTTGATGATTTATAGCCAGGTTCAACTAGTTGTTGGAATTGTTGAGGTACCAGCAGTGGAACAATGAGGGACTAACTTCCTATTATGTGACACTTCTAATAGGAAATGATTGTTTAAGGTTTTGATCATTAAACATACTTAACCATCCATAATTTTTATACATCAAGGTAAAACAAAGTATTCTGAGGAACCATATTATAAGATTTATAGATTTAAGATTTATAGATTTTTCATAGATCTGTTGTTCATTTGCTTTTACACATAGTCATCCTCTAAAATCGTGGGAAATATATTAGCACTTAGAGTAAAATATCCAAGTTTTCTGCATGTATTCATAATGTAAAGTAGAACAGTCCATGTGATATATTTGTCACCTACTGTATATATGTAATATAGCCATGCTACTTTTGGATACAGTTTCCAGATCTTTTTTTTACAGTTCAAGTGTGAAGTAAAGCACACCTAGTCACATACACGTGTTTTGTCATTTGACATAATTAAGTCCTAATTTTAGTAATAAGTTATTGTTCTGCAGACAAATGTGTTGAGATCCATGAATACACTCCACAAGAGATCATTAACATCTTAGCCTCACCTATGAGTCACATAGGCAGATACTTCCTAGTACTACAGTTAAAGATTACTGTTCAGAATGAGATTAGGCACCAAAGAAACTACTTTGTAATTGTCCAGCAAAGGCTTTGAGCTGGAGATACAGTAGATGCAGTATGCACTGATAGCTGTATCAACTAGATCTCTTAGAAGATGTTAAGAACTCCTCCTTTTCATGCTTCGTCATACTTTAAAGCACCTTCTCACTGCCTTCACTGCCTCCTCTTCTGTTAAGTTTCTTGAACAAGCATAACCTGGAAATCCCTGAATTCACTTACAGGTGAGTTTTTACTGAGATGCATTGTGTTTTATAGTTTCATATGCCAAACCCATTATTCCCATACACTGCTTTGTGCTTTGTAAAATCAATTGATATTTAGGATTCCAAATATATTTATGATGTTTTAAATGACCTATGGGTGGCAGTTCATATCAACGGGATATAAAATATTGAAAGAAAAAGATTCCCACAAATTTATAGCATCTTTATTTTCTTTTTGGTTTAGGTCCAATGGCAGATTCTGTACCATACGTGAGGGAACAACTGACCTTTTCTTTGTGGGACTATGGGGTATTTGCAGCAATGCTCCTGGGATCCACAGGAATTGGCTTGTTCTATGCTCTGGCCCGTGGGGGGCAGAAGACATCGGATGACTTCTTTACAGGGGGTAGAAGCATGTCAGCTGTGCCTGTAGGATTATCCTTATCTGCTAGCTTCATGTCTGCTGTCCAAGTGCTTGGTGTTCCAGCTGAAGCTTATCGATATGGTGCCAAGTTTCTTCAGATGTGTCTGGGCCAAGCATTAAACAGTGCCCTGACTGCCTTCATATTTATGCCATTATTCTACAGACTAGGTATCACCAGTACATACCATGTAAGAAGGTTATAATATTTACAGTCCCTTTGTTTTGTACAGTCTCTTTTTTTTATAATTTGCTACATTTTTCATCTCTTGAACGTACATTACATGACAACCTGTGATCTTTCTTCATTTTCAATACAGTATTTAGAAATGAGGTTTGGAAGAAGTGTTCGACTCTATGGCACTATCCAGTTTCTTTTGGGAACTGTAAGTATACACATGTCCTAAAAGGCCAAAATGTCAAAGCAGACATGCTGTTATTAAATTGTTCCTTTCCTTCTGCAGATGTTATACACTGGCATTGTCATCTATGCTCCTGCACTAATACTCAACCAAGGTTCTTACATTATTCCTATTTGTATTGCACATACATTTTAACTAACAGAAGTTCATTCATTCTTTCATTTTTTTTTTTATTAGTCACTGGACTGGACATTTGGGCATCTCTGTTTTCCACCGGAGCAATATGCACATTTTATACATCAGTGGTAAGTAGAAAACTATAACTTTATATCCATGTAGTGCATGCTATTAAAGAAGTGATTTCTATAGTTTAGATAAAGTGTCATATAGGATCATGTAAGTATCCTATAGTGCTCATTTATTTCCCATTATTAATAGGATATTGTAGAGCCTAGTCGGTAGAGTGACTGGTCTGCTTGTCACAAGACTATGTATTAGATTTTAAGAATGTGTTGAACTTTTCTGGGTAAACTGATTTAGCCCATTATTTATGAGGTTCTCCATAAAAAAGTTTCATTTAGACACTGGAATATTTTCTTTTTTAATCCAGTTGGATTGTAATGCAAAGTCAATATAGAATATATGCAGTATTTTAAGCTTCCACTTTATCATGTCTCCCATAGGGTGGTATGAAAGCCGTAATCTGGACAGATGTATTCCAAGTACTGGTAATGATCTCTGGTTTCTTTGCAATTGCTATTCGTGGTGCATTGTTAGTTGGCGGACCCTCTACCGTCCTTGATATTGCAGGAAATTACTCCAGAATTAACTTTGGCGAGTAAGTATATAATGTATAGTGCCCATAGCATTCATTTTAAAGTAAACTTAGACCACCTAAACAGGCAAGTTAAAGTAACAAAAGGTTACTCGCATCCCTTGATCTTTTGCTGCAATGGTCTATAGAAGGTCCCTTCTGGAAGTCGTTCAGAGGAAATTCCAGCCAATCACTGTCCAGAGTGGATAGACATAACCCAGGAAATTTTAATACATTAGTGGTTCCAGTGCAAAGATTTCATAAGTGGTCCTCCCATCACCACCACTTAGGCTCCATGCACATCACGGAGTGTACTGTCTGAAATCAATAGAGGACGGAAAGAGCTGAGATGTCATCTGAGTGTGTTCTGCTAAAAATACAGTACTTTTTTTTTTTTTTTTTGCTATAAGCCATATCTCTAAACCTATCCATGTTCGCTTTGACCCCACTCATTCCTACCCAGTTCCTTTGTGACCAAACACAGTAATAGTGTCCTTCAAAGTATAACACACAGAGGTGATGCCTCCTTAGTTTCTACCGCACACTATAATGCCCACTGTATCCTTTGTGGCACGTTCCCTTTGTTACACAGTAGAATGACCCACAGTGGCTCACATAGTATAATCCACTTCAGTGGCCCCCTACACAGTATAATAGCTCATTATGACCCCACATAGCATATTGCTCCTATAATGGCTCCATTCCCACAGAGCTGTCTGCAGGCTCCAGGTCTACTGTTGTCTCCGGCTCCAAATGTGCTTCACCCTGAGCTACAGACAGCATCAGTTTCTTCCTAACCGATGAAGCACAAAGCTGATGACTCTGTGTTACGCCATAGCAGTCAACTCTATCTGCATCCTGAGGGCACAGACAGAGTTGTAATTGGGGCCCGCTGTACAGGACAGTGAGACTGCAACTGAAAAATGGAACTCTCTCACAGGGTCAGGCACAACTGACTGGGGGGGGGGGGGGATCCTATAGAATCCTATGCAGGAGCACAATTTGCCTGATGGTTACAGAATCCTACTTGTGACATTACATTAATTAATCACATGGCCAAACTACAGCTCAGTCACATTCAAATAAATGGGGCTAAGCTGCAATACCAAGCACAGCCACTATACGATTTATGGCACTGTGCTTGCTAAGTATTGAAGAGACCACAGCAATCAATACTATAACCCAGACTACCCCTTAATGTTTATTTTTAATGCACTGGAAAACACTTTAACCCCTTGAGGGAACAGGTTGTTTTTTTGTATTTTATGTTTCTTTGTGCTGATCTATGTAAGGCATCTGAATTGTGACCCAAGATTTTATTCACTACTTATAAAGAAAAAAAACTGAGTTTCGGCTTTTTGATTCCTCCACTATGGTTTTCACATTTATATTGTTTTAGTTAATGCATTTCCATATGAAATGAAAGAAATTTTTTGAGAGAAGTCCTCAGTAGTTGATACCTTTTTAATGGCTAACTTAAAAAGTTTTTTGATGACACATTTCGAGCTTTCGGGACTACTATAAAGGTCCCTTCATCAGGATGGTATAACACAATTTCTGAAGGTAGGCATATATATACACAGAGGAGTGGGGTGTTAGATGCAAAATAGATGGAGAACAGAACATAATGTAAATAAACAGTAAAAAAAAACATATATATCAGTTCACAGGAAAGTTCTCTGGGTTTGT
Source organism: Leptodactylus fuscus (assembly GCF_031893055.1). Lineage (NCBI taxonomy): Eukaryota > Metazoa > Chordata > Amphibia > Anura > Leptodactylidae > Leptodactylus > Leptodactylus fuscus. The sequence continues at coordinate 195,058,727 of NC_134265.1, forward strand.
AGCTTCTTTGATCAGTGAATTGTTGTCTAGTGGTTGTAAAAGGCCATAAAACCCTGGGCCTGATTTAACCCCCTTTAGAGAGTGTTAAGGGTCACCATAAGTTTAAACTCCCATATGAGGCGATCTTTCCTGTTCTTAAAATTCCCTCTTAGTACCAGGATCTTCACATCTTGGGTCATATTATGATTTTCATTGCAGAAGTGTTTTGGCACAGGGAGGTCCATTCTCTGTTCTCTAATCGTATGTCTGTGTGAGTTCATCCTCATCCTAAGTGACTGTCCTGTCTCACCTACATACAGGCCCTCGGGACACTTAGTACACAATATCAAATACACTACATTAGGTGTGCTGCAGGTGAAGTTACCTGGGATCTTGTAGTGTCGATCAGAGTTCGGGATCTTTATTTTGTCCGTAGTCAGTATGTGTGGGCAGGTCTTGCACCTCTTATTTCCACATGGAAATGTTCCTTTGTTAGTTGGAGGTGACAGTGAGCTGCTAATGATCATATTCCTGAGGTTTGGTGGCTGTCTGAAGCAAAGGAGAGGGGGATCTGGAAATATGGATTTTAGATGGTTGTCTTTTTGCAGTAGTGGATGTAATTTGCGATTAGAGAACAGAGAATGGACCTCCCTGTACCAAAACACTTCTGCAATGAAAATCATAATATGATATCATAATATAGTACCAGGATATGAAGATCCTGGTACTAAGAGGGAATTTTAAGAACAGGAAAGATCACCTCATATGGGAGTTTAAACTTATGGTGACCCTTAACACTCTCCAAAAGGGGTTGAATCAGGCCCAGGGTTTTATGGCCTTGTACAACCACTAGACAACACGTCACTGATCAAAGAAGCTACAAACCCAGAGAACTTTCCTGTGAACTGATATATATGTTTTTTTAAACTGTTTATTTACATTATGTTCTGTTCTCCATCTATTTTGCATCTAACACTCCATTTCTCTGTATATATATGCCTACCTTCAGAAATTGTGTTATACCATCCTGATGAAGGGACCTTTATAGTAGTCCCGAAAGCTCGAAATATGTCATCAAAAAACTTTTTAAGTTAGCCATTAAAAAAAGGTATCAACTACTGAGGACTTCTCTCAAAAAAATTTCTTTCATTTCACATCCACTGGCTAACACGGTACAAGGATATTTTTGCATTTCCATAGACAGAGATACCTAATATGCTTATTTTGGGTTATTTATCTTTATATGCATTCTAAGGAAAGAGTGTGATTTGAATATTTACATTTTTTTGTCTTTGAACCCTCTAAAACAAAGTTCAATCATTAGATCACTTGTGCCATAAGCTGAAATACTACTGTATTGCAGTCTTTGATAAAATCCCTACAAAACTATTGACGCCTGATTTATAAAGAGTTAATGCTCGCAATCAAGACCTGACTGTTCTAACACCTACCCACCATATTTAAAAAATTTTAGAACAGATACCAACCCTGTCAAGGAAGTTTTCCCATGTAAGGTTAGGGATGTATCTCATAATCATTAAATTCGGGTGTTTCATTTAGTCTCATTGCCATAGATATATAAAATCAATCACCTAGTCGTACAGTCCTAAAGATAATTGAAAGAATGAGTCATTTACATCACCAAGCACAATGCCAAGCTTCAGATAGAGTGATGTAAAGCACACTGCCCTGACCTCTGGAGCAGTGGAAATGTGTTCTGCGGAAAGGATTAATCCTGCTCCTCTATCTGGCAGTCTGATGGACAAATCTTGGTTTGCTGACTGACAGAATAACATTACATGACAGACCGCAAAAAAACTTTGATGGAGGAAGGATAATGCTATGGGGTTGTTTTTCAGGGGTAGCCTAGGACCTTTAGTTGCAGCATATCTCAACATTTTGGACAATTGTGGGAACAGTTTAGGGGAGGCCTCTTTCTGTTCCAGCATGACTGTACCCTAGTGCATAATGCAAGGTCCATAGAAATATGGTTGGGTGAGTTTAGTTTGAAAGAATTTCACTGGCCCACACAGAGCCCTGACCTCAACCCCATCAATCAGATTTGGGATGAACAAGAATAGGGTTTGCGACCTCTTGTCCAAAAACAGTGCTCAACCTTACCAATACTCATCTGGATGAATGGAGCAAAAATTCCCAGAGTCACTCACCAAAATTTTATGAACTGTTTGAACTAAATCGTACCTAATGTTATAATAATAAGTGTAATAATATACTCATAGTTTTTGAAACGTATGAATTCTTATAGGCATAAAACTTTTATTATGCAATGCTCTATTTTTTTGGGGAATTTCACAAAATTGTACCATAAGTAGTAATTGTGTGCTATATGGGTTCTTACATACATGTACATGACAGCAATATTCTCTGTCTGTGACAGCTTTGACCCAGACCCTCGCAAGCGGTATACCTTCTGGACGTTTGTCTGTGGTAGTACGTTCCTGTGGCTATCCATGTATGGGGTTCATCAGGCACAGGTTCAGCGCTACATAGCCTGCAAAACAGAAAATGAAGCTAAATTGTGAGTAATCCATTTTCATAATATTTTTATTTGGGTGTTTAAAGGATAGGTACACTTTTCCAGAAATTGTATTATTGAACTGTATATATTTGGGGTGAATATCATCTTTAGAAGCTTTAGAATCAGTTTCTTATCTAATACATAAGGTAAGTGCTCATTCTCCAGCCATGCTCAGACCTCTCTTGAAAAATATTTAAAGTTAGGGCCATACATTATAGAAATGCATTGTCTTTGGCCACTGCGTAAAGGCAAGTGTCAAAAACCCTGCATTGTACAGTCCTAGCATAGGACATGGCCAAAAACTGCCATATGCAAAGATGTTTTGTTTTTCCTCAGCACTTTTCACAGAAAGTCTGCAGAGTTGTCTTATGCAGTCTTTATGCTTCTTTTATATCTATACGAAAAACGCCAGCATTTCCGTAGGTATAACTGACATGCTACAATTGGTAAAAACACTCACATTTTTGAATTTGCAGCATTTCCACATTATCTAAATCCCACCCACTTTGCAGGTAATCTAAAATGCTGCGCTTTCACAAAGTGGGGCCCCGGCTTCAAGGACCAGGCCCCATTTTTCAAAACTGACATTTGTCACTTTATATGGCAATAATCTTGAGACTCTTTAACTTACCCAAGTGATACTGAGATTGTTTTATCAGGACACTTTGTACTTTATGTTAGAGGTAAACATAAAGTTCTTTTTTGTATTTATTTACAAAAAAGAAGGAAATTTGCAATTTTCAAAATGTGACTTGCTCTGCTTTTCAGGCAGATAGTCATACCACCCAATTGCATTAATACATATTATCTACTATATTTCTGCTTTATATTGGCATGATTTTTTTTAAAATTGTCCTTCAATTTATTTTGGATGTTAGAAGGCTTACAGCGATTTTCCAGACTTACAAGAAAATTTCCCAAACCCATTTGTTAGGTTTGGGGATTGGGGATCACTGAAGGGGATTTTAAAGGCCAATCTATTAGAATCCCCCCTAAATCAATCCATAGTGACAACTGCACCTCAAAGAATTCAAAACAGTATTTGGGAAGTTTGTTAACCCTTTAAGTATTTCACAGGAATTAAAACAATATGGAGGTGAAATTTAGACATTTAATTTTTTTCAATAATATGTTCATTTAGCACTAAAATTTCCACATTCACAAGGGATTAAAAGAAAAAATTGATCTTGCAGTTTATGTAATTTCTCCCGAAAAATACCTTACCTGTGGGTGTATACTGCTGTTTGGACACACAGAAAGGAAGAAGCTTGAATATGAAAAGCAGATATTGCTTGAATAGTTTTCAGGTGCCATGTCTCATTTGCAGAGCCCCTAGAGTAACAATACAATGGAAACCCTTCAAAACTGACCACTTTTTGGAAACTAGTTTTAAGTTTCACAAGGAGTTAAAGGAGGAAAAAGCCCCCCACAGTTTTTTAAGCAATTGCACGTGAACATGGCAATACCCCATATGTGGTCCTAATCTGTTGTATTGGTACATGGAAGGACTTGGGATGGAAAGAGTGCTATTCGGCCTTTGGAGAGCAGATATTGCTGGAATAGTCTTCGGGTGCCATGTCACATTTGCAAAGCCCCTGCAGTACCAGTTTACAATTTAGCCCCAAATGTTTCATTTTCACAAGAGATTAAAAAGCACCCCACAGTTTGTAATACAATTTCTCCTGAACAGTGCAATGTCCCATATATGTTCATAAACTGCTGTACGATTACATGGCAGGGCTCAGAATGAAAAGAGTGCTATTCTGATTTTGGAGTGGAAGACCCCTACAACTACAAACTACACCACTGAAGGAATTTCTCGAGGGGTATTATTATTTTTAGCCGCAGAGTACTTCCCAAAAATGAATGTGCAAAGTGAAAAATTTTAATTAAAGAAATATACCAGTGCCCAATACGTTGTACCCACTTTGTGTCAACAGAGACACCTACTCCCAAAGCGTTTAAGCGAGTTATCTTTGGTACAAAAAAGTTATATATGTTTGGGCACACAGCAGGTTCAGAAGGAAAGTAGTACTCTGCTTTTTAGCTTTTGGAATATAGATGTAAAAGGACTGGTTTCTGGATACCATATTGTTCGTGCAAGGCCCTGGAAGTGCCAATAAATTGAAATTCCCCAAGAAGTGACACCATTTTGTAGGGGCAATATTGGGGGCTTTGCAAACATAACATGGCATCCAAAAATCAACAATCTAAATCAGCGCTCCAAAAGTCACATAGCACGCCTTCACATTTGCACCCTGCACAGCAGTTTATACCCACATATATTATACTGTTGTACCCAGGAAAACATACGTAACAGTGTCATATATGGATATGAACTGCTGTTGGAGCCAGGCACAAAAGGGAAGGAGCGCTATTTTGGTTTTCGGAATAGTTTGAGTTTTGGATGTCATGCCACTTTTGCAGAGCCCTTGAATTGCCAGTAAAGTGGTAACTGTAGACACGTGACTCCATTTGGAAACTATTAGACATGAGCGAACACTATTCGAAACAGCCATTTCGAATAGCATGCTCCCATAGAAATGAATGGACGCTTCCATTCATTTCAATGGGAGCGTGCTATTCAAAACGGCTGTTTCGAATAGTGTTCGCTCATCTCTAGAAACTATACTCCTCAAGGGATTTATCAAGTAGGATAGCAAACACTTTATTTTCTGAAAATGAATGTGCAGCTGATAATAAACAGTGAAAATTGCAATTTTTCTGCACCATTTTAGCACCCAGTTTGAGCCTAACTTCTATTAGAAAAGACACACACTCCAAAAACTGTTAAGCGATTATCCCAGGCACAATAGCTTTTGGAGCACTCGTCTCTGAGAAAAGCTGGGCAAATTATATTGCACACTGAAATACTGGAAAACTAACACTTGGAAGTTAAAAGGGTTCACTTAAAATTCCTTCAGTGGTATAGTTTACAAGCTAGGGTCACATGTCAAGGGATTTCACTTTACTGGCATTTCAGGGCACTGCAAAAGTGTCATGACATCCAGAAACTAAACCGATTTAAATATGTGATCCAAAAACCAAATGGTGATCCTTCCTTTCTGTACCCAGCTGTGTGCTAAAACAGAAGTTTATATGCACACATGACAAAGTTAAGTATGTTATCCTGGATACAACAGTGTCATACATGTAAAAATAACTACAGAGGTCTGATACCATTTATATCAAAGGGCACTACAGATAACTGTACAGTGTTGGCCAAAAGTATTGGCACCCCTGCAATTCTGTCAGATAATACTCATTTTCTTCCAGAAAATGATTGCAATCACAAATTCTTTGGTATTAATATCTTCATTTAATTTGTCTTCAATGGAAAACCACAAAAAGAATTGTCAAAAAGCCAAATTGGATATAATTCCACACCAAACATAAAAAAGGGGGTGGACAAAAGTATTGGCACAGTTTGAAAAATCATGTGATGCTTCTCTAATTTGTGTAATTAACAGCACCTGTTACTTACCTGAGGCACCTAACAGGTGGTGGCAATAACTAAATCACACTTGCAGCCAGTTGAAATGGATTAAAGTTGACTCAACCTGTGTCCTTGTGTGTACCACTTTGATCATGGAGAAAAGAAAGAAGACCATAGAACTGTCTGAGGACTTGAGAAGCAAAATTGTGAGGAAGCATGAGCAATCTCAAGGCTACAAGTCTAGCTCCAAAGACCTGGATGTTCCTGTGTCTACCGTGCACAGTGTCATCAAGAAGATTAAAGCCCATGGCACTGAGGCTAACCTCTCTAGATGTGGACGGAAAAGAAAAATTGATTTAAACACAAGATTGTGCGGATGGTGGATAAAGAACCTCGACTAACATCCAAACAAGTTCAAGCTGCCCTGCAGTCCGAGGGTACAACAGTGTCAACCCCTACTATCCGTCGGCGTCTGAATGAAAAGGGACTGTATGGTAGGATACCCAGGAAGACCCCACCTTTTGCCCAGAGACATAAAAAAAAGCCAGGCTGGAGGTTGCCAAAACTTACCTGAGAAAGCCAAAAACGTTTTGTAAGAATGTTCTCTGGTCAGATGAGACAAAAGTAGAGCTTTTTGGGAATAGGCATCAACATAGAGTTTACAGGAAAAAAAAAAAAGAGGCCTTCAAAGAAAAGAACACGGTCCCTACAGTCAAACATGGCGGAGGTTCCCTGATGTTTTGGGGTTGCTTTGCTGCCTCTGGCACTGGACTGCTTGACCGTGTGCATGGCATTATGAAGTCTGAAGACAACCAACAAATTGTGCAGCACAATGTAGGGCCCAGTGTGAGAAAACTGGGTCTCCCTCAGAGGTCATGGGTCTTCCAGCAGCACAATGACCCAAAACACACTTCAAAAAGCACTAGAAAATGGTTTGAGAGAAAGCACTGGAGTCTTCTAAAGTGTCCAGCAATGAGTCCAGACCTGAATCCCATAGAATACCTGTGGAGAGATCACAAAATAGTAGTTTGGAGAAGGCCCCCTTCAAATCTCAGGGACCTGGAGCAGTTTGCCAAAGAAGAATGGTCTAAAATTCCAGCAGAGCATTGTAAGAAACTCATTGATGGTTACCGGGAGCGGTTGTGCGCAGTTATTTTGTCTAAAGGTTGTGTTACCAAGTATTAGGCTGAGGGTGCCAATACTTTTGTCCGGCCCATTTTTGGAGTTTTGTGTAAAATGATCAATGATTTGACTTTTTTTTTTCATTCTCTTTTGTGGTTTTTCATTGCAAGCAAAATAAATGAAGATATTACCAAAGAGTTTGTGCTTACAATCATTTTCTGGAAGAATCTGAGTATTATCTGACAGAATTGCAGAGGTGCCAATACTTTTGGCCAACACTGTATAACAAAAAATTGAAAAACAAAATATAACTTTTATTAATGTCTGTTTGGAGTACAGATCTAGATATTTGCTATGTTTGCAGGGACCCTAAGGTGTCAGTAAAGCGTAATCCCCTAGGTAGTGACCCCATTATGAAAACTGCATCCCTCAAAGAATTTATCTAGGAGTGTGGTAAGCATTAAGTTTCCCAGATATGAATGCACAGTAGAGCATGAAAAGTGAATATGTAAACTGTGCTAAGTACATTGGGTACACTAAACTCTCTATTATTTTCCCAGTAGCCCCTATGGTTGGGGAGATCACTCTTGGGTCACTTCTGGTGTCTTTTTCCTCATAAACTGTAAATCTGGGGTGTCAGTTACAGTTAACATCCTCACCAGAAGCCACCTGCTCACACACTGAGCAGGTGTCCAGTAGTAGTAGATACAGTTGCTTAATGCATTTGTGGCTGAGACATACTTTTATGTCCAATGTTGTCAAGGGGTTAATCTCATCCACACATTGCAGAAAAAAAGCTGCATAAAATACACTGGTGTGAGTTTTTGAAAAATGCAGAATGTTAGTTTTAAAATGAAGGTGTGTTTTCCCATAGACTTATATGGGGTTATAAAAATAAATAAATAAATAAAAAGTGCAGTGGAAAATGGCAAAACGCAATGTGTAGTCTTAAAGCATGACAAAACTTTCAGACAACTTTTGATTTTTTTTTTGATTTTTTTTTTATGTAGCTTGTGAGCCCCAGATAGAGCTCACAATGTACATTTTTCCCTATCAGTATGTCTTTGGAATATGGGATGGAAATCCATGCAAACACGGGGAGAACATACAAACTCCTTGCAGATGGTTTTTTGCCCTTGGCAGGATTTGAACACCAGGACTCCAGCACTGCAAGGCTGCAGTGCTAACCACTGAGCCACCGTGTGGCCCCAACTTTTGATTTTCTGGCAGTATTCGTATTTATTACTAATTTCATAATCTATTTTATGAACACATTTTGGATCCTTTCTGTGAAATACTGCATTTTTTTCGCTCTTTTCTTGGTTTCTGTATTGTGAGCTGAATGTGACAATAAGGCTGCAGTGCTATCTAAATTCTTTCCAGATATATCACTGGTTGAAAACATAGTTGGGATTAGGATATTTAATATATATCCTATATATAATTTTTTGGGGGGGAAATAAGTTATACAGCTGCATACAAATATCCATCTCCAGAATGCGTATTCAACCAGTCATTTCTCTGGAAATAATTGAGATAGCAAGAAACCTTATTGTCACATGAAAGAAGAGAATCTCTTCTTCCATATGACATCAAAAGCAAATTTGTATGCTTTATAATGTCTGTGATATAACTGTTGGAAGTGACCCTTACCTTCATTCTCTCTACTTATTACACAGCCTTGTACGTCATACTCGGTAACATTCAGTGAGAGGCAGAAACAGCTCTCAATACAGAAAAAGGGAGAGATTTCACAGAAAGGATCCAAAATTTGTTAATAAAGTATGTTACAAAATGTATTTTTGACACAAACCCTGCCAGAAAATCAAAAGTTGTCTGAAAGTTTAGTTACAATTCACGTTGATTAATGACCAAATGAAAGTTGAACTTTGATCCGGCCAGAAATCAGCTTAAACCTTTATTCAGACAAAGAGAGAGGCTGAAAAAAGAGCCATCAGGCAGTACTGATAGGTTACATAAGAGAATCCATTCTACAGCTTGTATTGTACTGCTTATAGATGCAAGCTGCAGAAGCCAAAGGAAGCTACATTTTTAATTAAGCTCAATTACAATAATGAGCCAAAATACGTACATAACCTTTGAAATTCCTGCAGTTGTAAGTGGGATAATTCATTATTTCCCTGGGCCAAACTATTATCTGTGGCACATAAGACATACAGTCCTATGAAAAAGTTTGGGCACCCCTATTAATCTTAATCATTTTTAGTTCTAAATATTTTGGTATTTGCAACAGCCATTTCAGTTTGATATATCTAATAACTGATGGACACAGTAATATTTCAGGATTGAAATGAGGTTTATTGTACTAACAGAAAATGCGCAATATGCATTAAACCAAAATTTGACCGGTGCAAAAGTATGGGCACCTCAACAGAAAAGTGACATTAATATTTAGTACATCCTCCTTTTGCAAAGATAACAGCCTCTAGTCGCTTCCTGTAGCTTTTAATCAGTTCCTGGATCCTGGATAAAGGTATTTTGGACAAACAATTCAAGTTCAGTTAAGTTAGATGGTCGCCGAGCATGGACAGCCCGCTTCAAATCATCCCACAGATGTTCAATGATATTCAGGTCTGGGGACTGGGATGGCCATTCCAGAACATTGTAATTGTTCCTCTGCATGAATGCCTGAGGATTTGGAGCGGTGTTTTGGATCATTGTCTTGCTGAAATATCCATCCCCGGCGTAACTTCAACTTCGTCACTGATTCTTGAACATTATTCTCAAGAATCTGCTGATACTGAGTGGAATCCATGCGACCCTCAACTTTAACAAGATTCCCGATGCCGGCATTGGCCACACAGCCCCAAAGCATGATGGAACCTCCACCAAATTTTACAGTGGGTAGCATGTGTTTTTCTTGGAATGCTGTTTCTTTTTGGACGCCATGCATAACGCCTTTTTTTATAACCAAACAACTCAATTTTTGTTTCCAAAATGAAGCTGCCTTGTCCAAATGTGCTTTTTCATACCTCAGGCAACTCTATTTGTGGCGTACGTGCAGAGACGACTTCTTTCTCATCACTCTCCCATACAGCTTCTATTTGTGCAAAGTGCGCTGTATAGTTGACCGATGCACAGTGACACCATCTGCAGCAAGATGATGCTGCAGCTCTTTGGAGGTGGTCTGTGGATTGTCCTTGACTGTTCTCACCATTCTTCTTCTCTGCCTTTCTGATATTTTTCTTGGCCTGCCACTTCTGGGCTTAACAAGAACTGTCCCTGTGGTCTTCCATGTCCTTACTATGTTCCTCACAGTGGAAACTGACAGGTTAAATCTCTGAGACAGCTTTTTGTATCCTTCCGCTGAACAACTATGTTGAACAATCTTTGTTTTCAGATCATTTGAGAGTTGTTTTGAGTAGCCCATGATGCCACTCTTCAGAGGAGATTCAAATAGTAGAACAACTTGCAATTGGCCACCTTAAATACCTTTTCTCATGATTGGATACACCTGGCTATGAAGTTCAAAGCTCACTGAGGTTACAAAACCAATTTTGTGCTTCAGTAAGTCAGTAAAAAGTAGTTAGGAGTATTCAAATCAATAAAATGATAAGGGTGCCCATACTTTTGCACCGGTAGAAAGAAATGGTCCAAAATACCTTCATCCAGGATCCAGGAACTGATTAAAAGCTACAGGAAGCGACTAGAGGCTGTTATCTTTGCAAAAGGAGGATCTACTAAATATTAATGTCACTTTTCTGTTGAGGTGCCCATATTTTTGCACCGGTCAAATTTTGGTTTAATGCATATTGCGCATTTTCTGTTAGTACAATAAACCTCATTTCAATCCTGAAATATTACTGTGTCCATCAGTTATTAGATATATCAAACTGAAATGGCTGTTGCAAACACCAAAATATTTAGAACTAAAAATGATTAAGATTAATAGGGGTGCCCAAACTTTTTCATAGGACTGTATTTTGTTATAGTACTTCATTTTATTAGTAGCTCAGTACATTAAGTCAGAAAAGGACTGACCATTATAGTGGTCACATGCCTAGAAGAGACCCATAACCCAAAAGTAATTAGGATCTGCAAAAACATACAGAACAAAAACCAAGGAGCACTGAACTGTTATCACTATGTGTAAGCATGCCTAAAGAACCTTGTATCTCTGATTGCATTACTCTTTACTAACACACTTTGTCAAACAAGACTACTGATAAAATCATTATGGAGTCTAAGATTTCACTAATGTTGGGATAAATCTTTGCCCTACTTTTTTTTGTATCTAGAAGCATGAGATAACTAAGCATATTTGTTTAGGTGCGGAAGAACATAACTTTTCTTCTAAGATAAGAATAAGTCGTCCACCTACTTTACAAGATATAATGTATTGTTATGATCATAGCACTATCAATCGTGCCATCAGTATTCCTTCCCTGAGCATACAATTCTAACTTGGTCTTCTTCAAGGTCTTTGGTATATATGCAACCAATTTTCAGCTCTTACTAGGTAATTTGGTTGGAAATACTGGAACAGGGAGAACTTCTTATTAAATATCGCATTGTGACTTGTCTTCTATTCTGTTCTAAGATGGTTCCAGCCTTGTAAAAGTCTTAGAGCTTTTCCCTTTTCGTCTTTATTATTCGAATGCAGCTACTAACTTGTAAAGGAGGTTCTCCTTGTGGAACTACATAGATTTTTAACAGTGTAAGGGGGCATTCACACGGAGGAAGTTGGCGCTGATTCTGCCACGATAACTCGCGGCAGAATTGGCGCTGATAAAAAGACTCCCATTGACTTCAATGGGTTCTGTTTTCCGTGCGGAACACATTGAAATCAATGGGTTAAAAAGCCTCCCATTGATTTCAATGTGTTCCGCGAGGCAGACGGAACCCATTGAACTCAATGGGAGTCTTTTTATCAGCGCTGATTCTGCCGCTAGTTATCATGGCAGAATCAGCAACACTTTGCTCAGTGTGAATGGACCCTTACAGACAACATGTATTTTCTTTATAATAATGGCAAAATACCATTGGTAGTTAAAGACACAGTTGGTGGCCTACTAGGCTGGATAGTGACACACTTAAAGGTACAGCAAATTTTATATTTCTATAGTGACTTTGTGAGTGGTTTGTCACTGATGTTGGAGGCCATGAGCTACAATAACATTGCACCCAAAGTGACTGTTGGCTAATGCTGCTGTGAGTCTTTAGAAAGTGTTTATGAAATGCACATATCCACAGTTTTGACCATGTAAAGTGCATACCACACAATATTTGTTGCAACAATATCTTAGTGTCTGCTGGTTTTACAGAGATTTTACAACAGAACAAAAATTGATTTAATTAGAATTAAAAATAAGTTGGTAAGTCCCTGCAGCAGAAAATGGCTGGGAATGCCATTCTGGCAATCACTGGCTGAGGCAGGTTCCCTTGGGTCATCAGCACTGTACTGTAGTGCCACACTATTGTACTTCAGCTCCCATTCATTTGAATGACAGTACTTTGATATGACCACTACACAATGTCATTTGGCTTCCGTGGTCTGTTCAGATGGAACAGCTACAGCAGCTGATCACATGGGTGTTGGGTTTAAGGTTCCCACCAATATGATATTGATGACCTATCCAAAAGATAGGCCATCAAATTGGGTCTTAGAGGACCCTTTTATTATGAATGTATGCCAGAAGAATTCAACCAATACGAATATATATACTCAACATAAAGAGGATGATAGTAAAGCAATAGGTGCAAAAACTAAATCCGAAAACCAGGGGGAAAAATGGTATTAGTGCTACTGATACAAACAGTTTCTTAGCCTAGACATAAACTACAGCCGGTATGCCATCAAATACAAAACAAACAATATTAAGATTATTTTTGATGGTATATCAGACATGCAGGTATAATCAGAATAGAACACTACAGGTTTACACTCCTACTGTTTGAACTGTTCCTCTCCTGCTTGTGTTGGTTGAACTGAATCTGAGAGTCTTAATTCTCACAGAGCAATCTTGGTGAATCAAGTGGCCCTTTGCGTCATCGTGTCAAGTGCAGTCATTTGTGGAATTGTAATGTTCACATACTACCTCAACTGTGACCCTCTTCTTGCTGGATACATCTCCGCTCCTGACCAGGTAGTTATATAGTCACTTATTTAAGCTGTTCAAAGTATAGTGAACTGTTCTAAAAGTTATACTTGCCATTTTGTCTTAATTTTCAGAGGAATTCTCATAAATAAGAGTAATAATTTACTTTATTCAAGCTACTTGTATCTAATTCATAAATATACAAGAAAAAAAACCAAGCTCACTCAACTGGGACACGTTCAAAAGGAGGCCTCCCACTTCTGGATAAAACCAGAGAAAACTAGGAAAATGAATTCCGGCACTCTAAACTACTTAAAGTTCACGTACCATATTTTTTGGACTATAAGACACACCTGGCTGTTAGAGGAGGAAAATAGAGAAAAAAAAAATTTAAGCAAAAAATGTGGTAAAATATGTCGCATATGGGAGTTGTAGTTTTGCAACAGCTGCAAGGCCACAATGACCGGAGGACCTGCAGCTGTACAGAGATACATAGGACAATTTTTTTGCGGGGCCAGGTGTACGTTTTAGTTATACCATTTTGGAGAATGTCTATTGCTTTGATCACTTTTTATTCAAATTAGAGGCGAAACAGTGAAAAAAATAGCAGTCCGCCACTGTCGATTCTTTTTCACATTTCATCGTTCACCTTACAGGAAAAAATATTTTTATAAGTTTGTAGACCGGGCATTTTTTGGACATGGGGATACCTAATCTGTATGTGTTTCACAGTAGTAGTGTACTTTTATAAGTATTCTAGGGCAAGGGCATAATTTAGAACTTTTCGTTTTTGTTTTTTTTAAAATATTTATTTTTATTTTTAGCAACTAAGAACCTTTCTACATCTAATTAATATTGTGACTTCTTCTAACTTCTTCTCATTTACAAACTTCATAAAAATGTTGCAAATCTGTAGCTTATTCTAGCTACTACTGCACATATTCATCAATTCTAAAATGCCCCCCACGACAGCACCACAGGAGGTTGCATCTCCACCCACTATTAGGGACAGGAAAGGACACAAGACTCCCTCTTCAGTGTTTTTTCCAGTTCCTATTAGTGGATAGACAAAGGGGTTTTGATCCATATTTACCTTGTAGAGTGGGGTCCGGTGCGGCTGTCCCTGCAGGTGTGTGCCATTTTTCCTGTACTATCTTGGGCCAGTGGGGTTGAGTGATGCAGGCCTCGGTCCCTCTGTGGAAGCTCCCTGGCCTGTAGTGTCCCCTGCCTGCTTCTTGAGCCTGTGTCCATGCTGGGATACACGTCGTTGTTGCTTCCAGTTGTGGTGATGTCACTTCTGGTTTCGGGGAAAGGTACTAAAGGAGGGAAATTTAAAAAGTTTAGAACCCTGAGCGGAAGCAGGTGGACCAAAAGTATTCCTATTTGTGGAATGGAGCACACAGGTCATTGTTGGCTGTTTAAATAGCCTCCCACATCAAGAGGCTTTCTTCTCAGGTAGGACCATCTGTGTCTGTGTGTTATGATGCCTGGAGATGAATCCTCTAGATTGGTGTATGAGCCTGGTGTACCCCCAGCCCCAGTGAGTAATCTGGTAATGGGTTGTTACGTGGTATGGTTATGGGAGTTGTCACGTCCCTTTATTTTCATCTATTTATTTAGGAAAAAGAAGCTAAAGATGTGTCTTCTAAATCTAAGAAAGTGGCTGTATTTAAAAAATGTCATCTGTGAGAAAAAGCTTTCTTCCACATCCAAAAAATCTATATAGCAAGAAGGAGAGAAACGTTGAGCGGCACAATAGTGTAGTACAGTTAAAAAAAAAAACTTCAATAATGTTAAAGAAATAATAGAAGGTGGAGCCTAATTGGTCTCTTACCTTCACTGGTTGTGAATAGTCACAACCACATATAAGCACATAAACCCGAGTGGGGGTGGCTGCGTCTTTATCCTTATATGTTGGGGCAACGTCAAATGAACCAGATGAACAACTGCTAAATGAGGGACTCCTTTAGCTGTGGTAGGACAAACCGTGCTCTTATGGAGTGGATGGAATCACACTATTCAGTGAATTGGTACGATAAAATCTTGCTTATTGAGGGTAAAAGGTACAACGCGTTTCGGGATTCAAAATTCCCTTTATCAAATGCAACCAATCTCTAAAATTAACATATGTATACAACTTATTCCTATAGGCCCTGTATAAAGACAGTACATACAACACCAGGTACCATACTGCAATTTGGTGCAAATGTTATTGACTTTAAATTCATTTTTGTGTAATGGATTTCTGCAACAAAAACTGTTGGTAAACCCTAGGATCTAATAAGCAAACTGCATACATCATAATTTTATATGAACATAATTTCATATAAACACATCCCATAGATAAATGTATTAAAAAATATATATCTTATAGAATGTGTGTGTGTGTGTGTGTGTGTGTGTGTGTGTGTGTGTGTGTGTATGTGTGTATGTGTATATATATATATATATATATATATATATATATATATATATATATATATATATATATTTATATACACATGTGTATACATACACACACACACACACATGCATAAAGTCACATTGACAAATTCATATTCAAAGTAAACAAGAACCAGTAACAAGAATTGTATGTCTGGCAAAGAACAAGTCTATATGTCAGTTTTGCACTGAAAAAATAATTAAAGAGGGACAGATGGTCCTGCAAGTGATAGACCCTCCCTCAGAGTAGTTAACAGGCACTCCTCTACTGGTGTCATGAGAACATTTGAGAGAATAGAATTAGTACTTATCGGTAATTCGATTTCTGGTAAGCCGTCCATGAGAGCACCCTGATTTCACTCCCTCTATCTAGACTATATTGAGTTTAGGATACACGAATAGTGGTCATCTTGAATACACTGAAGACGAAGGAAGGGGAGGGGTATTTAACCTCTGTGTGCTTTTCCTGTCCCTAATAGTGGGTGGAGATACCACCTCCTGTAGTGCTGTGGTGCTATCATGGAGAGCTTACCAGAAATCGAATTACTGGTAAATACTAAATCTATTTTTTATTACCTCAACCCACTAAAACCTTTTGTTATTAGAATTGTTAGTAGCAATTAGAGATGAGCGAACACTATTCGAAACAGCCGTTTCGAATAGCACGCTCCCATAGAAATGAATGGATGTAGCTGGCACGCAGGGGGTTAAGCAAACAGCCGCCGGCAAAGTCTGTGTGCAGGCCGCTTCCATTCATTTGTATGGGAGCGTGCTATTCCGAACGGCTGTTCCGAATAGTGTTCGCTCATCTCTAGTAGCAATATTAAAAATATATAGAATCGTATTGTGTTACGTTTTGAAACTTGTATAGTTTCAGGATAAGGCTAGGTTCATACCTGCGCCTGTTGTACACTTGGGGATTCTGTTCCCTATGCGCTTTAAAAATGTCGAGAGAAGTCTTGCAAGCAGGACTTTTCTCTCTGCATTTTTCTGTATATTTTGGGCAGAATGGGTTTCTGCAGGTAGTTGCTATTTTAAGCGGTTTAGGTTTCCATTCTGACGCCATTCTAACGCTGGCCCTGAGTACAGTATATGGAACATGATAATAAGGAAGGATATTGACACCATTATTCAGACGCCTCACAGATCCATATCTGATTAATTTGACAAAAGTAATTTTTTCCAAACTAGCAGTGGACAGTTTTATCCTTTTAGGTATTACAACGCCAGCACAGAACACATGCTTGGCCATTAAGCTTGAGGCCATGCAAGATAACACTTCTATGGCAAACGCAGGAAGATCTGCAGCAACAAAAAACACATTTCAACAATGTGGGGCTGCAGCCTTGACCAAATTTTATTACTACACTACCTGCAGGGGTGAACCTACCCCTTTCGCCGCCCGAGGAGGGGGTGGAGTGAAGGGGCGTGACCAAGCAAAGGGGCAGGGCAGAGTGAAGGGGGCGGGTCTTAATGCCGTTTGCAGGCAGAGAGCAGGCACGGATAGGACCTGCTCTCTGCCTGAGCGTGAGGGGAAGCTGCTGGAGAAGCGCTGCTTCAGTGGCCTCCCCAATCCACCGCTCGGTGCTAAGCCAGTCCAGGACAGCTTGACCTGGACTAGCTTAGATAATCAAAAATGCCGCCCTCCCTGGGGTCCTGACATAGCGCCGCCTGAAGCGCTCGCTTCAGGTCGCCTCATGGGAGGTGCGGCGCTGACTACCTGCAAACTGGATGGGATTCTGGATAATCCCATCGTTACCAGGCAGATGTCTGATCTCTGTGCTGTGACTAATGAGTTGTGCATCTGTGTATCCATCACATGACCTTGGACCATATGTATATCACATGACCATGGACCGTATATATATCATATGACCATGGACTGATTTTTAGCCTCTGGAAGTAAGCAATGAATATCAGTAAGCAGAGATTGAGCATTTATTGCTGAAATTGGACAACACCTTTAACTATACGTAACTCTTACCAGTAATTGCTCCTAAAAAAATCTGCATATAAGAAAGGACCAACAAGGAATGGAGTGGTGAAGTAGATATGGTAGAGACCAAATTGGTGTCACAGGCTCTTTGCAGGATGGTATACTTTACCCCACCGCACCAGTGTCCACCGTATCTACTTCATCACGTTGTGCCAACAGATTGGGCTCGAGAAAAGTCTTACCTAGGCTGAAAAAATCTGTGCTAAAAAAACCTTTTCTTGTGGATATAATTTATTTTACAATATTTATATACTGGTGGATGATCATTTAATATGAACCACATATATTTGCATGAACTGATATATTTGCAACTCTATAGTGTGCGCCATGGTCTACCACAGACTGATATGGGGTTGGAGAAACCTGCAACATTGTGCCATGCCAGTCGTCTGAGGGTGTGCAGGACCATTGTCAACTCTCTCTAATAAACTAAGCCAAGTGACATTGATAAGCCAACGTGGCTTTTAAGCAGTAGCAATGATTTAGATCTGGAAAAACCCAGCCGATGAATTACTGTTTTCTTCTAGTACATTCCATACCTGGTGTTGGAGATATTTGAATACTATCCAGGGTTCCCAGGACTTTTCCTTGCTTGTGCATATAGTGGGACACTCAGGTACAATGATTCATATATATATATATATATATACCATAAAACCTAGAGCATTTTCTGTATGATTCGAAATTGTATCCCTCACCATATTCACGCTTTTTATGCTTACAGCACAGCATCTACAAGCATTAATGCCATGGCTGCTGTAACAGTTGAAGACCTCATTAAGCCAAGAATGCCACACATTTCTATGAAAAAATTAATATACATTTCAAAGGGACTTTGTGAGTATTTTATATTGTGTATTCTATTTCATAGATTTTATGAAATGTTGAAGATCTAAGAGAGGTATTCTAGTCACAAGTTATCCCCTATCCGCAAGACATGCTGGGCGGTGGGGGTATATATCATTATTATTATTATTATTATTGTTTATTTATATAGCACCATTAATTCCATGGTGCTTTACATTTGGGGGTTAATGTACACACACAGTGGCGTAACTAGGAATGGTGGGGCCCCGTGGCGAACTTTTGACATGGGGCCCCCTCCAGGAGGGGTACATGGACGTGCAGGCTGTTTGTGAAAAAGAGGGTGACGTGGGGTGCAGTGTGTGTATAAGCAAGAGGGGAAAAGGGGTTGCAAGCTGTGTGCGAGCAAGAGGGTGATCTGGAGGGGGAACCATTCCACCACATTCTTGCTCAACCACAGCTTGCACCCCCATTCCCCCTTCTTTCTCACACACAGCTTGCGCCCCCAGGTCACCCTCTTTGCTCACACACAGCCTGCATGCCCATGTACCCCTCTTGCTCACATAGGGCAGAATGGGGGGTGAATACTCTGAGTAGGAGGGGTATATAGGTGTGCATGTGCAGGCTGTATGTGAGAAAGGAAGGAATGCGGGTGTAGACTTTCTCACACACAGCCTGCACACCCATGTACCCCTCTTCCTCACACCCTCTCAGATAGGATGCTGGCGGCAGGACAGGACAGCACCTCCAAGGCATATAGGGCAAGTTCAAGCCACAGGTCCAACTTCGACACCCAATACGTGTAGGGCGCAGAGGGGTCGGAGAGGACAGGGCTGTGGTCGGAAAGGTATTCCCGCAACATGCGCCTATACTTCTCACGCCTGGTGACACTAGGACCCTCCGTGGCGGCACTTTGGCGAGGGGGTGCCATCAAGGTGTCCCAGACCTTAGACAGTGTGCCCCTCGTTTGTGTGGACCGGTGAGAACTTGGTTGCCTACTGGAGGAACTGCCCTCCCTGCCGCCAACGTCACATGCTGGAAACATCTCCATCATATTCTGCACCAATTGCCTGTGGCAAGCATTGATGCAATTGGCCCTCCCCTCTACCGGAATAAAAGACGAGATGTTGTTTTTATACCGGGGGTCAAGGATAGCAAAGATCCAGTACTGGTTGTCCTCCATGATTTTGACAATACGCTTGTCGGTTGTAAAGCACCCCAACATGAACTCAGCCATGTCTGCCACAGTGTTAGTTGGCATGACTCCTCTGGCCCCACCGTAAAGTTCAATCTCCATTTCCTCCTCATCCTCCATGTCTACCCATCCGCGCTGCAACAATGGGACGATTCGAAGTTGCCCGGAAGCCTCCTGTATCACCATCACATCATCGGACAACTCTTCTTCCTCCTCCTCCTCCTCCTCCATTAAACGCAGTGAAGCGGACAGATGTGTGGACCTACTCTCCAGCTGTGACGGATCGGATGCTATCCCTAACTCCTCTGTGTGATCTGAGTTATCCCTGATGTCAATCAGGGATTCTCTCAGAACACACAAGAGCGGGATTGTAAGGCTCACCATCGCATCCTCAGAGCTCACCCTCCTTGTGGACTCCTCAAAGACCCGTAGGATGTCACAAAGGTCTCTCATCCATGGCCACTCATGGATGTGAAACTGAGGCAGCTGACTTTGTGGCACCCTAGGGTTTTGTAGCTGGTATTCCATCAAAGGTCTCTGCTGCTCAACCACTCTATTCAACATCTGAAACGTTGAGTTCCAGCGTGTGGGGACGTCGCACAAAAGCCGCTGTTGTGGCACATGCAGGCGTTGCTGGAGAGATTTTAAGCTAGCAGCGGCTACTGTCGACTTGCGAAAGTGGGCGCACATGCGCCGCACTTTCACCAGTAGCTCTGGAACATTGGGGTAGCTCTTTAGGAAACGTTGCACCACTAGGTTGAAGACGTGGGCCAGGCATGGAACATGTTGGAGTCCGGCAAGCTCCAGAGCTGCTACCAGGTTCCGGCCGTTATCACAAACGACCATGCCTGGGCCCAGGTGCAGCGGCTCAAACCATATTGCCGTCTCATCGAGGAGGGCATCCCTCACCTCGGAGGCAGTGTGCTGTCTGTCCCCCAAGCTGATCAGCTTCAGCACAGCCTGCTGACGTCTACCAACGCCAGTGCTGCAACGTTTCCAACTCGTAGCTGGGGTCAATCTAACAGCGGAGGAGGAGGCGGTGGCAGAGGAGGAGGCGGTGGCGGAGGAGGAGGCGGTAGAGGAGGAGTAGGAGGGGGGTGTTCTTCTCGTGTCCCTGCCAGGAATGTTAGGCGGGGAGACGAGGTACACCGGGCCAGTTTGGGAAGCAGTCCCAGCCTCAACTACATTCACCCAGTGTGCCGTCAGTGAAATGTAGCGTCCCTGTCCGCATGCACTTGTCCACGCGTCGGTGGTCAAGTGGACCTTTGTGCAAAGCGCGGAACTAAGGGCCCGCCTGATGTTGAGTGACACGTGCTGGTGCAAGGCGGGGACGGCACACCGGGAGAAGTAGTGACGGCTAGGGACGGCATAGCGAGGTGCCGCAGTTGCCATCAGGTCCAGGAAGGCGGGAGTTTCAACAAGCCGGAACGCCAACATCTCCTGGGCCAGCAGTTTAGCGATGTTGGCGTTCAAGGCTTGCGCGTGTGGGTGGTTAGCAGTGTATTTCTGCCGCCGCTCCAATGTCTGAGAGATGGTGGGTTGTTGTAAAGAAGCGCCTGATGGTGCCTTTGATGGTGCAGGAGAAGGAGATAAGACAGGAACAGGGGAGGATGAGGGAGAAGTCAACAAAGTGGCGGAGGCAGATGAAGTGGTGTCCTGGCTTGTCCTCTGGAGTGCATCGCCAGCACAGTCAGCAGTGGCAGTGGCAGAGGCAGAGGCAGTGGCAGTGGCGTGAACGGCAGGCGGCCTTTGTCCTGCCGTTGCTGCCTGCCACTGATTCCAGTGCTTGGATTCCAAATGACGGCGCATTGAAGTGGTGGACAGGTTGCTCTTCTCAGAGCCCCTAATCAATTTCGAGAGGCAAATTGTGCAGACAACACTATATCTGTCCTCGGCGCATTCCTTGAAAAAACTCCACACCTTCGAGAAACGTGCCCTCGAGGTGGGAGTTTTTCGGGGCTGGGTACGAACTGGAACATCTTGGGAGATTCCGGGTGTGGCCTGGCTTCGCCTAAGCTGCTGACCTCTGCCTCTGCCTCTAGCTACCCTTTTTGGTGCTGCACCTGCCTCAACATCCACACTACTTTCCCCGCTTGACATCCCCCCTGTCCAGGTCGGGTCAGTGTCCTCATCATCCACCACTTCCTCTTCCAACTCCTGTCTCATCTCCTCCTCCCGCACAATGCGCCGGTCAACTGGATGCCCTGACGGCAACTGCGTCACATCATCGTCGATGAGGGTGGGTTGCTGGTCATCCACCACCAAATCGAACGGAGATGGAGGAGACTCTAGTGTTTGAGCATCTGGACACAGATGCTCCTCTGTTAGGTTCGTGGAATCGTGACGTGGAGAGGCAGGTTGAGGGACAATGAAAGGAGCGGAGAACAGCTCTGGGGAGCAGGGACAGTTGGGGTTATTGTTCTGTGAAGCTTGGGAATTTTGGGAGGAAGGAGGACAAGACTGTTGGGTAATAGGAGGAGAGGAGGCAGAGTCTGACTGGCTGCTGGACAATGTGCTGTAAGCGTTCTCTGACAGCCATTGCAAGACCTGTTCCTGGTTCTCGGGCCTACTAAGGTTTGTACCCTGCAGTTTAGTTAATGTGGCAACCAACCCTGGCACTGTGGAGTGGCGCAATGCTTGCTGCCCCACAGGAGTAGGCACGGGACGCCCTGTGGCTTCACTGCTACCTTGCTCCCCAGAACCATTCCCCCGACCTCGCCCACGGCCTCGTCCCTTTCCGGGAGCCTTGCGCATTTTGAATTCCCAGTTAGAAATTGGCACTATATACCAGTAGCAAAAATTGTGGGTGCACGTAACCCCAATATATTCTTTGAATTCCCAGTCAGACAATGGCACTATATACCAGTAGCAAGAAATGAGGGTATTTGTAACCCCAATATATTCTTTGAATTCCCAGTCAGACAATGGCACTATATACCAGTAGCAAGAAATGAGGGTATTTGTAACCCCAATATATTCTTTGAATTCCCAGTCAGACAATGGCACTATATACCAGTAGCAAAAATTGTGGGTGCACGTAACCCCAATATATTCTTTGAATTACCAGTCAGAAACTGGCACTATATGGCAGTAGCAAGAAATGAGGGTATTTGTAACCCCAATATATTCTTTGAATTCCCAGTCAGACAATGGCACTATATACCAGTAGCAAGAAATGAGGGTATTTGTAACCCCAATATATTCTTTGAATTCCCAGTCAGACAATGGCACTATATACCAGTAGCAAGAAATGAGGGTATTTGTAACCCCAATATATTCTTTGAATTCCCAGTCAGACAATGGCACTATATACCAGTAGCAAAAATTGTGGGTGCACGTAACCCCAATATATTCTTTGAATTACCAGTCAGAAACTGGCACTATATGGCAGTAGCAAGAAATGAGGGTATTTGTAACCCCAATATATTCTTTGAATTCCCAGTCAGACAATGGCACTATATACCAGTAGCAAAAATTGTGGGTGCACGTAACCCCAATATATTCTTTGAATTACCAGTCAGAAACTGGCACTATATGGCAGTAGCAAGAAATGAGGGTATTTGTAACCCCAATATATTCTTTGAATTCCCAGTCAGACAATGGCACTATATACCAGTAGCAAAAATTGTGGGTGCACGTAACCCCAATATATTCTTTGAATTACCAGTCAGAAACTGGCACTATATGGCAGTAGCAAGAAATGAGGGTATTTGTAACCCCAATATATTCTTTGAATTCCCAGTCAGACAATGGCACTATATACCAGTAGCAAGAAATGAGGGTATTTATAACCCCAATATATTCTTTGAATTACCAGTCAGAAACTGGCACTATATGGCAGTAGCAAGAAATGAGGGTATTTGTAACCCCAATATATTCTTTGAATTCCCAGTCAGACAATGGCACTATATACCAGTAGCAAGAAATGAGGGTATTTATAACCCCAATATATTCTTTGAATTCCCAGTCAGACAATGGCACTATATACCAGTAGCAAAAATTGTGGGTGCACGCAACCCCAATATATTCTTTGAATTCCCAGTCAGACAATGGCACTATATGGCAGTAGCAAAAATAGTGGGTGTATATAGCCCCAATTCTATTGCTAGGGGACTTGCAGTGTATTTCTGGGGTGAAGGTGGGGTGGCACCCCGTTGGAACGGGTATCGGGGGTATATATCGGGTATACGGGAATACACTGTCAGTGTATTCCATTCAGGATCCTGGGAAAGCTGGGTTGCGGCGATTGAGCCCATCAGTGCCACGTTACACTGACAAGCTTCTCCCTGGAATTTAGCTCTTATAAGAGCTGTTGTGGTTGTCTTCTCCTTCCTATCCTAGCCTGTCCCTGCCTACCCAGAATCTAAGCCCTAGCTAACTGGACGGAAACCTCCGTCCCCGGTGAATTGCAAGCTCAGAATGACGCGAACCTGGGCGTCGCTGTTCTTTTAAATTAGAGGTCACATGTTTTCGGCAGCCAATGGGTTTTGCCTACTTTTTTCAACGTCACCGGTGTCGTAGTTCCTGTCCCACCTACCCTGCGCTGTTATTGGAGCAAAAAAGGCGCCAGGGAAGGTGGGAGGGGAATCGAGTAATGGCGCACTTTACCACGCGGTGTTCGATTCGATTCGAACATGCCGAACAGCCTAATATCCGACTGAACATGAGTTCGATAGAACACTGTTCGCTCATCTCTAATATATATATATATTATATTTTTTATATATATATATATATATATATATATATATATATATATATATATATATATATATATATATATATATATCCTATTAATATTATAAATGTGAAAGTTTGTGGGTTTGTGAGTTTTGGATGTTCGGATGTTTGTTCCTCAATCACGCAAAACCCGCTCCACCGA
This sequence comes from Leptodactylus fuscus, assembly GCF_031893055.1. Classification (NCBI taxonomy): domain Eukaryota; kingdom Metazoa; phylum Chordata; class Amphibia; order Anura; family Leptodactylidae; genus Leptodactylus; species Leptodactylus fuscus. Next base: position 195,083,181 of record NC_134265.1, read on the forward strand.
TTTGGCTGAAATTTTCCACAAACATAGCTAATACACCCAATTGCGCAATAGGCTACTTTTCGTCACAATAGCGCGCATACGTTTGTGCCAGGACCCCCACAAAACCCAAACTCACACCACCATCTCTGCAATCTCACACACTTTGGACCATAGCAAGCCCCAAAATTCATATTGCCCTCTACAGCCTCGCCCCTAACCCCACACAATCACATATACAGATACTTTACCCCTCACCTTAACGATACTCCAGGAGGCTCTCTTTAACGCTTCGGAGCAGCCATGTTTGCCGACCCCCACCGCTCTGACAATCCGCGACACCGCCCACCCATGTCAATACCCCTAGGTGGTCTAATAAATCCAAAAAAAAAAAGTTTTAAAAAAGTAAAAAAAATATAAATTTTTTTTAAAAAAGGATTAAAAATTCAGATCACCCCCCTTTCCCTAGAACACATATAAAAGTAGTTAAATACCGTGAAACACATACATGTTAGGTATCCCCGCGTCCGAAATCGCCCGCTCTACAAAGCTATACAAATATTTTTCCTGTTTGGTAAACGCCGTAGCGGGAAAAATGGTCAAAAGTGCCAAACCGCCATTTTTTCACTGTTTTGAGCCTGATAAAAATTTGAATAAAAAGTGATCAAAGCAATAACATTTCCCGAAAATGGTAGAACTACAAAGTACACCCAGCCCCGCAAAAAAAGACGCCCTATACATCCCCATACACGCACGTATAAAAAAGTTACAGCTGTCGGACTATGGCGACTTTTCAAAAAAAAAAATTTTTAACACAGTTTTGGATTTTTTTTAAGGGGTCAAAATGTAAATGAAACCATATAAATTTGGTATCCCCGGAATCGTAACGAAACACGGAATACAGGGGACAGGTCATTTTGGTTGCACAGTGAACGCCGTAAAACCAAAGCCCGTAAGAAAATCGCAGAAATGCATTTTTTCTTCAAATCCACCCCATTCTGAATTTTTCCCTGCTTCCCAGTACATGATATAGAATAAATAATGGTGGCATCAGGAAGAAAAATTTGTCCCAGGAAAAATTAAGACCTCATATGGCTCTGGGAGCGGAGAAATAAAAAAGTTATGGGGTTTGGAAGGAGGGGAGTCAAATCAAAAAATGCCATCGGCGGGAAAGGGTTAACTTAAAATACTTCTGTCCCAAAGTCACTATGTAAAGTTTCTCACGACACCGTATAGCAGCTGAAATACAAATTAACTTCAACACAAAAGTCTCACGTATTCTCTGAATTACAGCAAAAACAAGATAAAAACTTACATTTCATATCCCATCCCTTATACACAGTACAAAAACCTTACCCGTGCCTGTATATACCCACTTCTACAATCACCGCAGACGAAGTCGCGGGTACCAGCTAGTATATATATATATATATATATATATATATATATATATATATATATATATATATATATATATTTAGGAGGCAAAATTGTCTTTCCTCCCATCCATGTGTATCACAATTATAATAGGTGTGATATAAAACAATTACAAATATACTTTCCCTTTTAGGCTACTTCTTACACTTCCTCACATATTTTTAAGTATTTTCACAAGATCAAGACATGCATATAGTTATGGTGAGCATAAATATGATTATATATAGAGATGAGCGAACAATTAAATATTCGATATTCGTTTCGAATAGCCGCTCAATATTCGACTATTCGATCGAATATCGAACCCTATTATAGTCTATGGGGAAAAATGCTTCGTTTCAGGGGAACCCCCCATTCGACTCAGGAGGGTCACCAAGTCCACTATGACACCCCAGGAAATGATGCCAACACCTCTGCAATGCAACTGGGACAACAGGGGAAGCATGTCTGGGGGCATCTAACAAGCCCAAGTCACAGTTTTACTCCACCATCACAGCCTATCAACTACAAACTTTCCACATTCAAAAAAACCACTATGAAAGTGGAAAAAATACCTGGAAACCTTCTTTCCTCCCCAATTGGATGGACAGAAACCCAAATTTAAAGCTAAAGAAACATTAACAAGCACCCCATTAAATCACGTTGCCCATGACAACCACAGATGGAATAGACAATGGGAAATCCAAAAGCCCCCACCCTTAACTGTCATTGTTTATGTGTGTGTGTGATGTGGTGAGACCTTCAAAAATTCACTTTTCTGGCCCTTAACATGAGCCCTACCAAATTAAGTTAGAGGCCCTTAAGCTGAGCTACCAGCAGAGATTGAGGCCCTTCAGTTGACTTCAGCCTTTTACCTGCAGAGTTTTAGGCCCTTTAACTTAGTTCAGCCTTGCACCAGCAGAGATTTTTGGTCCTTTGGGTGAGTTGAGCTTGTAAACTGCAGAGATTTAGTTTTGGGCTCTTGGAGTGAGTAGAACCTTGCACCGGCAGTGTTTTTGGCCCTTGGAGTGAGTAGAGCCTTGCACTGGCAGTGTTTTTGGCCCTTGGAGTGAGTAGAGCCTTTAAAAAGCATTGTTTTTTGGCCCTTGGAGTGAGTAGAGCCTTTAAAAAGCATTGTTTTTGGCCCTTGGAGTGAGTAGAGCCTTGCACCGGCAGTGTTTTTGGCCCTTGGAGTGAGTAGAGCCTTGCACCGGCAGTGTTTTTGGGCCTTTCAGTGAGTAGACTCTTGCAGCGGCAGTGTTTTTGGCCCTTGGAGTGAGTAGACCCTTGCATCGGCAGTGTTTTTGGCCCTTGGAGTGAGTAGAGCCTCTAACTAGCAGAGTTTGGGGGAATCGGGGTGGACTGAGACTCTAACCAGCAGAGTTGGGGGGAATCAGGGTGGATTGAGACTAGTAGGTGCAGAATTGTGCAACGCTGATGGTGGAGGAGTAGTATGAGGAGGAATTGTAGAGGGTGAGCACACACATGAAACTTCATGTCATGGTGCTTGACACTGGTGGACATGAAAATGATGGGTCTATCCAGTGGCTGTTAATTTTGATCAGCGTCAGCATGTCAGCACTGTCAGCTGACAGCCGGCTGCGCTTATCCGTAATTATGCCACCGGCTGCGCTGAAGACCCTTTCCGATAGCACGCTGGCGGCAGGGCAGGAAAGGACCTCCAATGCGTACAGCGCAAGTTCCAGCCACAAATCCAACTTGGAGACCCAATAAGTATAGGGCGCAGAGGGATCGGAGAGGACAGGGCTGGGGTCAGCCAGGTACTCCCGCAACATGCACCTATACTTGTCCCTCCTGGTGACACTAGGCCCTCAGTGGAGGTAGTTTGGCGAGTGGGTGCCATTAACATGTCCCAGACCTTGGAGAGTGTGCCCCGGCCGGGTGTGGACCGGGTGGCAGTTGTTAGCCTGTTGGAGCAACTCTGCTCTCTGCCGCCAACGAGAGTTGATGGAAACTTCTCCATCATATACTGCACCAGTTGCTTGTGGCAATCACTGATGCGACTGGCCCTCCCCTCTACCGGAATAAAATTAGAAATATTATTTTTATACCGGGGGTCGAGGATTGCAAAAATCCAGTATTCGTTGCTCTCCAGGATTTTGACAATGCGTTTTCAGTTGAAAAGCACTCCAACATGTATTCAGCCATGTGTGCCAGAGTGTTACTTGGCATAACTTGGCTGCCTCCACTGGAATGGTCACTCTCCATTTCCTCCTCTTTCTCCTCCTCCATTTTGCCCCAACCGCGCTGCAGCAATGGGACACACTGAACTTCCCCGCTAGCCTCCTGAGTGACAATGAGATCTTCCACTTAGTCATCCTCCTCCTCTTCCCCCCTCAATATACGCTGTGAAGCAGACAGGAGTGTGACCTGACTATCCTGCTGGGATGGTTCAGCTCCTATGCCCGACTCTTCAGCATACAATGTGTTATCCCTGATGGCGATGGGGGATTCTCGCATCACACACAGGAGCGGGATTGTGACACTCACGATTGCGTCATTACAGCTGACCCTCATGGTTGACTCCTCAAGACTCACACACTCTCGCATAAATCTGCCATCCATGGCCACTCATGGTGCAGAAACTGCGGGAGCTTACTCTGAGGAACCCTTGGGTTTTGGAGATGGTACTCCATCAAGGGTCTCTGTTGCTCACACACTCTACTCAACATCTGGTATATCGAGTTCCAGCGTGTGGGGATGTCGCACATCAGCCGGTGTTCTGGCAAATGGAAGCGTTACTGGTGGCTTCGGAGGCTAGCAGCGGCTACTGTAGACTTGAGAAAGTGGACGCACAAGCGCCGCACTTTCACCAGTAGCTCGGGTAAATTGGGGTACGTTTTTAAAAACCATTGCACCACTAAATTGAACACATGGGCCAGGCATGGAACATGTTGGAGGTTGGCAAGCTCCAGAGCTGCTACCAGGTTCCGGCCGTTATCACACACGACCATGCCTGGGCCCAGGTGCAGCGGTGAAAACCATGTCAACGTCTCATCAAGGAGGGCATCCCTCACCTCGGAGGCAGTGTGCTGTCTGTCCCCCAAGTTGATGAGCTTCAGCACAGCCTGCTGACGTCTCCCCACGCCAGTGCTTAAGCGTTTCCAGCAGGTAGTTTGGGTCGATGTGATGGCGGAGAAGGAGGGTGGTGATTTAGATCCTCTGCCAGGAATGTTGGAGCGGGGAAATGAGGTAAACCGCCCCAGTTTGTGACCGGGTCCCAACCTCAATTACATTCATCCAGTGTGCCGTCAATGAAATGTAGAGTCCCTGTCCGCATGTACTTGTCCACACGTCGGTGGTCAAGTGGACCTTTGTGAAAATCGCGGAACTTAGGGCCCGCCTGATGTTGCGCAACACGTGGTGGTGCAAGGCGGGGACGGCACAGAGGGAGAAGTAGTGACGGCTGGGGACAGCATAGCGAGGTGCCGCACTTGCCATCAGGTCACGGAAGGCCTGAGTTTCCACAAACCGGAATGGCAACATCTCCTGGGCCAGGAGTTGAGAGATGTGCGCATTTAAGGCTTGTGCATGGGGGTGGGTAGCGCTTTATTTTTGCCTGTGCTCAAAAGTCTGGGAGATGATGGGTTGCTGTGAAGAGGCGCATGATGGTGCAGGAGAAGGAGCTAAGGTAGGAGAAGGCTGAGCTAAGGCAGGAGAAGGAGCTAAGGCAGGAAAAGGGTGGAGGCAGATGTGGAGGTTTCCTGGCTGCTGGTCTGGACTGCAGCTCCAGCACTGGCAAGAGTGGGAGAGGCAGTGGCGGCAACACTGGACGACGATTGTCCTGCGTTTGCTCTCTGCCACTGAGCCCAGTGCTTGCCTTCCAAATGACGGTGCATGGCAGTGGTCATAAGATTGCTCTTTCCAGAGCCCCTACTCAGTTTTGAGTTGCAGAATGTGCAAATCGCACTATATTTGTCCGCCGCACATACATTAAAAAAAATTCCACACCACCAAAGACCGTGGCCTCAATGTGGGAGTTTTTCTAGGCTGGCTACGAGAGGGAACATTTTTGGCCCTGCTGGCTGTGTCCTCTGCCTCTGGACATGCCTGTGTCTCTAGCCACCCTCTTTGGTGCTGCTCTTCCCGCTTGACATCCACCCTGTCCAGGTCGGGTCAGTGTCCTCGTCGCCCACCACCTCCTCTTCCAATTCCTCTGACGGCTCCTCCACCTCTTGCACACCGACGATGGCAACAGGCTGCCCTGATGGCAACTGTGTCTCATCATCGTCGTCACTGAGGACCGATTGCTGGTCAACAACAACAACAGGAGATAACGGATTCTCCAGAACGGAATCCCATGCCCGCCTTGCAGTAAAAACTGCAGCGTGGACACGCTGCAATTCCCAAAACCGATGCAGTTTCGGAAATCGCAGCATGTCAATTATATATATGGCAACGCCGGCGGCTTTCCCGTAGATATAATGGTATCAGAAAGTCTGCGGAGGAAAACGCCTTTGTTAGGCTTGTTTTGACTATTACTTAATACTATTCAGCACCCCATGATCACGTAGCGGGCCACTGATGGACCAATAGAGGAAGCCCATTCCAGAGTCTCTAGCGACAAGGATATCTAAGGGACTAAATGTCTAGGATTGGAGTTAATTTGGATCCCATCTGTTGCAGCAGGACATTGGCTGTGTGTTAGAGAAGTTGTACCCATGCTATTTACTAGTCATACCATTGTGTCCCCATGATAATTTATGCTTGCAGATTTGGACAGGCATAATTAATATCCGTCAATTAGGAGTTACTCATATGGTCTGCATTATTTCTAGTATTCATGGACATATGCTGCAAGGAAAACCCTTATGTGTAGGAATGGGCTGTAATCCCTGGTTGTCCACTATGCAACTATGTCCGCTGTGGGGGATGCGTAATAGTTAGTTCTCAAGTGTAGCGGCAAAGAGCTTCTAAGACCCTGGTTGTTTAGTTTATGGATAAGGGTTCTGATCTGATTCAACTTAGTTATTCTGAATGATTTTTTGTTAACTGAGTAATATTATTCTACATTTGATATAAATGTAATCCTCTTAACACGAACACTGGGAACATTTTGTTCCTAATAAATTGAGCAAAAAATATTCACAATACAAGCAGTGTAGACCGAGGGGAAAAAAATGCCATGCTCGCTGGGAAAGCAAAGCTTTCTGATTAAACAACCGTGATAGTGCTAAAGTTTAGAGTAAATCCACTTGCATTGTAACAAGCTTACCCAGCCTGTGAATATGAAAGACTGATCTTGTGTTTTTTTTTCTTAGCTCTGTTCTATGGGTGCTCGTGTATTATAGTAGCTGCTTTATCATCACTACTAGGAGGTGGAGTGCTACAGGTATTGTATACTAAACTGATGGTATAGCATAGTACAAATCTCAAAACATTCATATCGTGACCCTAACTGTGAATTCTTCTTTGTCTCTTATACAGGGCTCATTTACAGTGATGGGAGTGATCAGTGGCCCTTTACTTGGGGCTTTTATATTGGGAATGTTCACATCTTCATGCAACACCCCTGTATGTCTATATTGTACTGTTATTACAGAGGCATAGTGGAAAAATATCTATGTGTATATATAGGAAGAAAAAAATCTTCAGTGTATTGGAGTCCAGACCATAGACCATGTATTAGCCCATGCAGGGGCCTTTTTCAATGAGATAAAAGGCCCCTGTATGGTTCGGATAAGTAATGGTCTGAATTACAATTACAACTAGTCTATCATTTAGAAAATGGTGGTAAATGACTTTTTTTTTTATTGCTGAGTACATACCCAGGGTAGGAGATAGGGTCGCTGTTCTGCATCTTGGGGAATCCCTCACCTTGGTTGGTGCTGTCTTGCCTTTTTTTCTTTATGCATAAATGCATATGACAGCAGACCTAGTTGGCAGGCTGATGCATATATATGACAGAAATTGTTTGTCATGTAGGTTCTTCTGTCTACTTTCTTTCATTACCTCCACCATCACCAGCTTTTTGTATTATTTAGTAGGATTTGGTTCACCAGTTCCAGAACAGTTGGTATTTTTTCTTTACCTCCTACTGTTCATGAGAAATCAGTGCAGGCAGTTAAGGGTCTTAATATTATTATTAGGTTTTCTAATGTCAAGTGGGTGGTGTTTGGCAATGGTGGGCATAACTAAAGTCTTGTGGGCCCCGGTGCAATCTTTTGTCCAGGGCCCCCTACCTTATCCCTACAGCGAATTCTTGATAGTGATGGTTATGGGTGCTAAGGAGTTTAATCTACCTTCGTGTGGTTAGGGTAATCTGTGGGTCTCCATGGTTTATTGGCCAGGTGGAAGCTGCAATCTGATGCCAGTGCTTATGGGCCCCCTAAGACTCCTGTGCCCTGGTGCGACTGCACCTTCTACATCTCCTCAAGTCATGCCCCTGGTGTTTGGCCACAAATGGACGTGATTCTGAGCCTAATGAGATTGTCTACCTCTGATTGGACAGTGTCAGAGCTCTAAATCACATCCCTTGTCTGCTCCTGCTTGACACCTAATAACTTTATTTTAATTTTTTAAATTTAATTTTAATAGAACTGAAATAAAAAATGAATTACATCAGAATAAGGTTCATTAGTGGCTTAGAAAGTCTATACATTGGTCACTAATGGGTTAAACCACCCCATTTCCCTAGATTACATTTAAAATGAATAAACTAAATTACTATAAACAAATTACGTTGGGTTCACACTAACACCGTCTCTAGAGGGAGACCTCTACAATAGTGGTTACACAGAGCCTGGCGGAACCCCCTGACTAATGTAAAGTGTCCATGGTTTTTTAAACTGAAACTGAAGTTCTCCATGCAGAACTTTTTCCCCCAACAATTTTTGGCAGAGCCTGCAATGGAGTCTATAATGGAGACTTCAGCGTAGATATAAATGCAAGCTGAGGGATCAATGTATCCAAAACTGGCCAAAGTTTAAAAATACAAAAAAATACAACTTGCCCCACTAAAAAAAGAGCCCTTATACAGTATTGTACATGGAAATGTAAAAAAGGCAGGGGTATCAATATGAGACAGAAAGAAATTTTAAAATTTTTTGTAAAAGTATTACAATATAACAAAACACTATGTAAATTTGGTGTCGCTGTGGTTATATTTAGGTAATGTGTTATTCTTACCCTATGATGACCCACAAAAAATAAGCCCACATACGAAGAGAAGAATAAAAAAAGTTATGACGTTTGGAATGTGGGGAGGGAAATAATAAAACACAAAATTGGAAAGTATCTGGATCCAGTGCCATAATGATCGCAGTTGCAAGAGGTGTAACTGCAACCATGCCCAGAGGGGTAACTGCAACATGCCTCTAGCAGAAAAAAGAACGCTAGTGGTCTCCATAGACCACCATTGTATGGAGGCGGATTTTGAGGCGAAATCCGCTGTCAAAATCCGCCTCCTTGCCCCCATGTGAACTAGCCCTTACAGCACTGTTATCTGGGATCTGCAAAAAAAATGGAATACTGGCAGGATAATAGATCATGTTATCCCAGATTCCTCTATAGTAGGTGGGGGAAGTGTAATAGAAAAAATAGTAAATGTAAAGAACAAAAATAAAGAATTTAACGAGAACCTTTTAACACCCCCATATATGCAAGTTCTTAGCATCTATTTATTGCTCCACTGATTTCAGAACAATTGGAATTTTTTCTCTAGCCCCCACCATTCCCAAGCAACGAGCATACGGTAGTTTTGTTGTAATAATAATCCTTTTTTTTAGAAAAAAAATTAGGCTGAGAATGTTTTCTTGTGGTGGAACTCTTATTTCCTTTGGGTATATTCACAAAGAGTTTTTTTGCAGGCTGAAAAAAATCTGCTTCAGAAATTAGGACTTTTTTTTGAAATTTCACGTTTTTATTGCAGTTGTTTTTTTGTTGTGTTTTTTTGCGATTTTGGTGCAGTTCTTTTTGCTCCAGCACACAGTATGGACCTGGAAACTTTTCTTTAAAAAAAACGCTGGAAGTTTTTGCAAAAGTTGCGTCAAAAACCACACATTCACACCCGCATCTAAAAATTGTGCATTGCGTTTTTCCTGCCTCCGATAGACTTCAATGGGGTTTTCAAGGCACAATCTGCCTGAAAGATAGGTCAAGTTGCTTCAGCTGCTAGCTGAAAAAATCCGCTAGAGGGAAAAAACTGCTACTGACTCCCACTGAAATGACTGGGAGGCATTTTTTTCAGGCGGATTCTGAAAATCCACCTGCACTGAAAATCCACCTGCATAAAACTCTGTGTGAACATAGCCTTAGCTAGCTGAGGCCACTGATTGGCCTCAGTGGTCACTTGACAGTTAGCTCACTCTCTAAGATTTGTTAGGATATTAAGCACAGTTTATTTAGTTACAGTGTCAACAGTATAACTTGTTTAAAAAAAAATATATTTGTATTCTTTTTTTGATTGTAAGGATTTCTTCATAGTTACTATGTTTATTTCTTTTTTTTAGGGTGTGTTCACAGGCCTCGCTATGGGTTTTATTATGTCTCTTTGGGTAGCAGTTGGAGGTACTCTTTATCCACCAACTCCAGAAATAATGGGAGTGCTGCCAACATATGCTGAACATTGTCCTATCTATAATTCCAGTCAAGGTGTCATATATGGAGCCCCCCCACCAAGAAACATTACTGCTCCTCTATCAAGGTGAGAGGTTACAGTGGAACAGCACAGTTATAAAAGATTGTGATGAAAGACAGTACAATAAATTGGTGGGGATCTGCTTGGCTTTTCCACACAGCTGTAAGGATAACCAATATTGTCAAAAGCTGTTCATGTGACCACCTGCAAAAAAAAGTTGAGTAGAGCCAACAGATAAAGTAGCTAAGTGGGGATTATAACTGCTCTCGCTGGATGGACATTATCGACAACCTATACCACCAATATTTTTCATAGGCCAATTCTTCTAATTTAAGTGAGCTAGTGCCACAAAAAAGTCTTTTTACAGTCCTAGAATGAAAATAATGAAGGCATTTCAAACAACCATCATCCATATTGTCTGTGAAAACTGTAATTTTTTTTCTTAATCGGATTTTCATCTGTGCAGTACCCGAGTTCATTGATTCCTCATTGACTTCAGTCTGGTCTCGCTTGGGTTATGCATCATCTTTTACACAGCCAATTACATCTTGATGAAAACAATTCCTTCTTTAAAGGGGTTGTCCCATCTCAAGGATCCTATCTATACCGATAGCTTATGTAAATTGAAGAGTTTTCCTAAATATCTTGCTTTAGAAATGCTGCTCTGTTTGCCTGCTATGTGAACTTAGTCCTCCCATTGTTTACACAGCATTGCTATAACCACAGACCTGTGTGATAGGACAAGTGACGTCACTTATTGCTCTGCTAGCAGGACAATCCGTTCAGCTAATTGCAGTTTGCTGATAAACCGGAGTCTGTTATCTCTCTATGTAAACACACAATTAACACTGAGTATGTTCTCTACAAGCATCTGCATATTAACTGATCTGCATAACTGTTGTGAGACTTCTCAGGCCTGTTCAGCAAGAGGGGGAGTGGGGAGAAATACAGGAAGTGAGAAGAAGAGACTACAGGCAAAGCTGTGAGATGGGAAAACCCATTTAAGTTTACATTATGTAATTATGAATATAAACTAAGTTTACATGATGAAAAGAAGTCTGAAATGTACAATTTCAAGTGATTTTCAATCCTAAATAAAAAGATGTGTATAAAACTACAAGTTTAAAGGGTCATTATGGCACATACACAGAATATGCCATAAAGCAACACAAAAAAAGCTGTAGAAACACAGCTTTTTTTTATTTGTTGTTGTTGTTGTTGCAACTTTTGTTGCGCTTTTTTAAAGTCAATAATGGCTAAAAAGGAAATGTGAAATATATAGGAAGAACTTATACTTCTACCTTCTGCTCAATCCACTCCTGGTTTGGCTCAAAAATATGCAACGCAATAAAAAGCTTTGCAATGTAGGACCTTAACCTAAATGTCCCACCTCTTACTCAGCTATTCTTGTAGCTCCCATACAAGTAAATGGAGAGAGACATTAAAGAGGACCTTTCACCTCCTGGGGCAAATGCAGTGTAATACACAGCTAGAAAGCAGACCGTGCGCTGAATTCAGTGTGCCATCAGCTTTCACATTCTGTGCCTCTGGTCAAGAGCTGTAGGTGCCAGAACCGTAGCTCTTCACTGTCAGAAGGGTGTTTATAGAGCACTGTCAGCTTTCTAGCGGTGTATTACACCGCATTTGCCCCAGGAGGTGAAAGGTCCTCTTTAATGCATGGCACAGAGACAGGGAACTCCAGGTGGAACTCTTCTCATTATACATTTTTGCAGAAAAGTCCTAGATGCAGGGGCGTAACTACCAGGGTAGCAGCGGTAACGGCTACCACAGGGCCCGGGACATTAGGGGGCCTGGCAACAGCCGCTACCGCTGCGTTTTTTGTTTGTTTTTTGTTCTTAAATAGCTTATGTAAATTGAAGAGTTTTTTTTATAAATATATTGCTTTAGAAATGCTGCTTCGTTTTCCTGCTATGTGAAATTATTCCTCCCTGTTTACACAGTGTTTCCATAGAGCCAGACCTGTGTGATAAGTCAGGACAAGTGACTTCACTCACTGCTCTCACTGTTATCTACAGCTGTGCCATTCTGCTAACTGCAGATTCCTGATAAAGTCCTGTCTGATATTTCTCTATGTAAACACACAGATAACACCGAGTCAGTTCTCTAGATTCATGTGCATATTATTTGATCTGTGTTTATATTTGATTTCTAGTAATTATAATAAGTATTGTGATATAGTGTCTTGTTCAGCAAGATAGGGGGGGGAGTGGCTTTGACTCTTTGATAATGAATACAGTAAGTGAGAAGAAGAGACGGGGATGGGAAAATCCCTTTAATTTTTTTTTTTGTATGTGCCAGATTTACTAGCATGACCAGTATAAAGGAAGAAGGACTCCTAGCCGTATAGTCATTTCCCTGTGAAATACTGACCCATACTATAATCAGTACAGGAAAGTATTTTGCGGGGAGTTTTCACAGATAACTATAATGCTAGGAGTCCGTCTTCCTGCATACTGTTCAGGTTGGTATATCCAGCACACACATGGATCAAGTTGTGTGGCCAAGACTTGGTCGTTGGAATAAGCCTTAGTCTTCATTTGCATCTTCCCATATTGACAAGAAATGTAAAACTTGAGTTTTAGTGTGAACTTTATTTTTCCATTTAAATATATATGTATATTTTTTTCCTGCACAGGACAACTATTGCAGATGAATTCTACTCTTTGTCTTATCTGTATTATGGTGTCGTGGGTACCTTTAGCACGATTATCATTGGAATTATTGTCAGTTACATAACAGGTAACATAACTCATAATTTGAACATTTTTGTCTATACATTCAGGTTACATCAACAATGATAATTTGTTCTGTGTAATTTAGGACCTACCAAAAGAGAGACAATAGCTCATGGCTTGCTCTGGTGGGACTTAGTAACGGTACAGACTATAAAATCAACAGAGATGCCCCCTGAGACTCAGAAGGTATGTACACATGATGGGTTGTACACTTACATTATTTGGTTTAAACTGCGGCACTATTATTGCCATCATAAACACCAGAAACCCTTGAGGCCCAATTAAAGTCATGGAATGGAGGAAATTATATGGCTGTCAAATCTTGACCAACAGGGCTATACATTAACAGACTGTTTAGATGTAGTTGCAGATTTTGCTACAGGTTTTTTGAGCCAAAGCCAAGGATGGCTACAAAAGGAATAGGAAATATATAGGAAGTTCTTATACTTCTCCATCCTGCTCAATCCACTCCTGGCTTTGGCTTAAAATAATGCATCAAAATCTTCAACAAAAAAAAACACAGCGCTTCCGCAAAGTGGGGCCGCAGCCTAAAACTATTTCGATGTGAACAACACAACTTTAGAAAACACCTTTCCTGTTTTTCAACCCTTTGAATTTTATACCCATTACACAGCTGCTGAGCTTTTATATTTTGGCTTACTTCCCCATTGGAAGAGATGTTAGTGCTATATCTGCTACAGTATAAAGTCTCTATTCTGGTGCACCCACAGTTTAATGTACCCCTCCAGCTGCCCAAATTTAATGTCACCATTAAATTTGGTCACCATTAAAGAGCTGCTCCATAGTTTAATGTCCCTATCCAGCTGACCCTGGGGGCAACTAGAGGGGTACATTAAACTGGGGTAGCTGGAGAGGGACATTAAACTGTGGTGTTAGCTGGTGGGGGACATTAAACTATGGGGCAAATAGAGGGGGACATTAAACTGGGGTAGCTGGAGAGTGACATTAAACTGTGGTGATAGCTGGTGTGGGACATTAAACTATGGGGCAGCTAGAGGGGGACATTAAACTGGGAGCAACTGTAAGGAGACTTTAATCTCGCCCTCCAGCTGCCCCCAGTGTAATGTCCTCCTCCAGTTGCCCTCAGTTTAATGTCCTCCTTCAGTTGCCCTCAGTTTAATGTCCCCCTCAAGTTGCCCCCATTTTAAGGTTTTCCTCCAGCTACCCCCCCCCCAAGTTTAATGTTCCCCTCCATTTGTCCACAGTATAATATCCTTCTTCATCTGCCCTCACAGTTTAATGCCCCCTCTATCTATCCTCAAAGTTTAATGTCCTCCTCTACCTGCCCCTACCATTGAACATCCTCTCTGTTCATCTGCCAATGTTTAATATAAAAAATACTGATCCTTCTCCTAGCTCTCCTACTACTGTCTCATGTGTCTTGTACCGCAGTGTTGAGGGAGCTGAAGGCACGATGTTAGTAACTTCATCACATCACAGCTACACCTTCCGAATCCGGAGCATATAGGGAGGGGAACAGTGGTTCTCCGCTCCTGCTTCACCACAATATTCAACTCCTCTGCCTCCCCTCCAGATGCAAAGGAGCTGAATCCAAGACATACCTCCCGACGACCGGGACCGTGGGACACGACTCTGAATTTGGGACTGTCCCGCAGAATACAGGACAGTTGGGATGTATGGGTAACTGTGTTATTGAGCTAAAGATGAACTGTGAGCTCTGCTAGTATGGCTAGTTTAGGACATACCCCATTAACAAGGACAATGGTAAATCATAATTGTGAATTTATTTGAAATTTTCTAGTAAAAATAATAGAAGAATGGCATAATATAGGGACAATACATGCTACAGAATTGTTATTATATGGAAATACAAGTATTTACGAAAACAGACTGGTGTTGTTACATGTTCTCTTTATGGTACAAATTGTTGAAAACTATTTTACTACTGGAAGTTGTTTTGAATTTGAAAATGAATGCTATATTTTCCCTGCACACTTCTCAAGCTACAGGGAAACTAAATGTTCACTGTTCTACCTTTCAGCCTTACCCCCAGTTCCCAAATGCTGAGAATAACCACTTCATGTTGAAGGCAAACCCTAGTTCTTCCCAGAGGAAAGACCCAAAGTATGTTACAGAAAACAGTTGCTTTACTTTTCGGCCGACAAGCAAAGTTGATCGAGAGTCCTATTTATGATTTTTAAATAGTTGCCCATATACATTGGACTAAAGAATGAAATTTTACAAAGAATGATGACTTTTAGCTGACTGACACCGTTATTAGCTGGAAAGAAGTTGGCCATGTTTGAAACTATCATCCAATACTTGGATTAAAGATCTTGCACATGAATTCCTTCACCCTCGAATGAGCTTTCTTTGAAAAAAAAAAAAAAAAACACAAAACATTCCCAGAAAATGTAGTTGTCCTTTACCTGGTGTCATTGAACATTCATGGCCAGCGTAGACTAAAATGTAGATGACTTTATGAGGAAAACCATTGTTCACCAGAGGAGTGCTCATTCATCTAATGTGTATGGCTTGCCATATACTTTATGTTCAGTAAATTGTTATTAAACAACTGCACATCTTATGTATTGTTAATGGAAATAGAGGTTCGGAGTCAAAGACAACTAAACAACAATGGTAAAACAAATAGAACTGTATAGATTTATTCTCATTTTAACTTACAAAGCATATGGAAACACCAAAGTCTCTACAAGGTTGGCTACGCTCTTTAGAAATCTGTTGGCCAAATGTTCATTCAGTGTACAGCTATTTTTATGACCCCCATGCATATACATCTTGGTCATGTGTTCATTAGAGATGAACGAACACTATTCGGAACATCTGTTCCGAATAGCACGCTCCCATAGAAATGAATGGAAGCGGCCGGCACGCAGACTTTGCCGGCGGCCGGTCGCTTAACCCCCCCGCGTGCTGGCTACGTCCATTCATTTCTATGGGAGTGTGCTATTCGGAACGGCTGTTCCAAATAGTGTTCGCTCATCTCTAGTGTTCATATATTCTAATGAGGAAGAAACTGCCAGACACTTCTGGTAGGGGGTGATCTTCTACAGAACAAAAGTGTCAGGCTTGTTTCAACTCAATTGGGAAGATTTATTATGATTTTTACACACGTGTACTAAATTGTTGGAACCCCTTGTTTAATGAAAGAAAAACCCACAATAGTCACAGAAATAACTTGAATCTGACTAAAGTAATAATAAATAAAAATTCTATGAAAATGAACAAATGAAAGTCAGACATTGCTTTTCAACCATGCTCCAACCGAATTTAAAAAAAAAAATAAAACTCCTGAAACAGGCCTGGACAGAAATGATGATTCCTTTTAACTTAATATTTTATTGCACAACCTTTTGAGGCAATCACTGCAATCAAACAATTCCTGTAACTGTCAATGAGATTTCTGCACCTCTCAGCAGATATTTTGGCCCACTCCTCATGAGCAAACTGCTCCAGTTGTCTCAGGTTTGAAGGGTGCCTTTACCAGATGGCATGTTTCAGCTCCTCCCAAAGATGCGCAATAGGATTTAGGTCAGGGCTCATAGAAGGCCACTTCAGAATAGTCCAATGTTTTCCTCTTAACCATTCTTGGGTGTTTTTAGCGATGTGTTTTGGGTCATTATCCTGTTGCAAGATCCAGGACCTGTGACTGAGACCAAGCTTTCTGACACTGGGCAGCACATTTCTCTCTAGAATCCCTTAATAGTCTTGAGATTTCATTGTATCCTGAACAGATTCAAGACACCTTGTGCCAGATGCAGCAAAGCAGCCCCAGAGCATAACAAAACCTCCTCCATGTTTCACAGTAGGGACAGTGTTCTTTTCAAGATGTGCTTCACTTTTCCATCTGTGAACATAGAGCGGATGTGCCTTGCCAAAAAGTTTGATTTTTGTCTCATCTGTCCATAGGAAATTCTCCCACAAGCTTTGTGTCTTGTCAACATGTAGTTTGGCAAATTCCAGTCTGGCTTTTTTATTTGTTTTCAACAATGGTGTCCTCCTTGGTCGTATCCCATGAGGTCCACTTTGGCTCAAACAAAGACGGATGGTGCAATCTGCCACTGATGTTCCTTGAGCTTGAAGTTCACCTTTGATCTCTTTAGAAGTTTTTCTGGGCTCTTTTGTTACCATTCTTATTATACGTCTCTTTGATATGTCATCAATTTTCCTCCTGCAGCCACGTACAGGGAAGTTGGCTACAGTCCCATGGATCTTAAATCTCTGAATAATGTATGCAACTGTAGTTACAGGAACATCAAGCTGCTTGTAGATGGTCTTATAACCTTTAGCTTTAACATGCTCATCTATAATTTTCTTTCTAAGCTCCTGAGACAACTCTTTCCTTCGCTTCCTCTGGTCCATGTTGAGCTCTATATACAGGCCCACTGACTGATTACAGGATTGTAGACACCTGTGATGCTTATTAGTGGACACCCCTTGATGTAACATGTCTGTTTGGTATTCTTATTTTCAGGGGTCCCATCATTTCTGTCCAGGCTTGTTTCATGAGTTTTATTTTTTATAAAAATTCTGTTGAAGCATGGTTGGAAAGCAATGCCTGACTTTCATTTGTTCATTTTCAAAGAATTTTTATTTATTATTACTGTTGCCAGATTCAAGTTATTTCTGTGACCTTTGTGGCTTTTACTTTCACAAAATGAGGGGTACCCACAATTTTGTCCACGTGTGTATGTCAGTTTTTGGCATACAATGCTTAAAAAGCTGCAATTTGAGTTTCTGTGCAAAAAAAGTTGCAACATTTTTGTTTTTTGTGCCACACTCACCATTTCAACAAAAATGTGGCATACATGAAGCTAGAAATCTATGCCAGTCTGGAGTACAGCTCCCTGGAAGTGCAAGTGCCTGGTTGAAGGTGCACCTCATCATATTGGAGACTCAGCCTCTTCTTATGATGGGGTTATGAAGACTGGAATTAGTAACACCAGTCTTTATAAATCCGCCCCAATAGCCTGATCTTATCTTCCTTGATATTTCGTTACATTGGGAGACACTCACATGGTAATGTGCTTAGCATGACATCATAGGCACAAACTTTTTTTGCTACTAAATTTTATGTTGTTGATTTTTGTTGATCTGTTTTCAATTTTTGGGAAAAACTTTGCTAAAAGTTATAAAAGGGAAATCTTGATATTTTCAATGTGTTTTAGATAATTCCTTGAAAATGGCAGAAAAGGTGCAAATGAACTCCAGTTTAGAAAAAAAAAGCCTGTCTGGTCAAACATCATTAAAAAAATGGGCAACATGCACATAGCACATCTAATCTACCACGTGTGCAAAACATTTAATAAGGAGGTGCACCTACAACATAAATAGACACCAGCAGTGTCGTAACTAGGAATGGCGGGGCCCCGTGGCGAACTTTTGACATGCCCCCCCCCCCCCCTTCCTGACCGACACCGAAGACCTTGACCGACCGACGCCTCCCCCCCCCCCCCCCGCCACATTCCTGCCTTCTCTATTATGTCCCTCAGTGGCCCCTGCACACAGTATTATACCCCATTGTGGCCCCTGCACACGGGATTATGCCCCATAATGAACACCCATGAACAATTATTATACTCTGGGGTATTTTCAGACTCCAGAGTATAATAATCGGAGACCGAGGAGAGATACAGACATAAAAAAAAAGTTACTTACCTGTCTCTAGCTCCGCTGTAGTCTTTGGTGGTGTTGGCCATCTTTAATAACGCACGGATGTCACATGACATTTCATGCCCTCCCTCCATCTGCCCCCAGTTTCATGCACCCCCTCATCTCTACCCCCATTTTCATGTCCTCCCCTCCATCTCTGCCGCTAGGTTACTGTTGCTCCTCAATTGCTCCACACCACACATACATATACACTCACACACAGACACACACTCTCCATCCTGCATCTCACATCCCCCCTCCCCTTCAGTACAATACAATACAATACACAGAGCGCCCCCTGACTACTATTAGACAGTCATTAGTAATAGCAATTGCAGGCAAGTCTGAATACAAACAATGTGTAGAGTACTGATCCATCTACAGACACGGACTTCCCCCTCCTCCTAATACACAGATATCAGGACACTGACCTCCCCCTCCTCCTAATACACAATAGAATAAATTTCCTGCACTAAATTTGATGCTTCCAAACTGTGAATTTTTATTTACATCCAACAAAAATGACGTTTCGGTCTGATATAGACCTTCTTCAGTTTGTCTTTAAAAAATACAGAAGAAAATACACTAATCAACATGGTGTCAATGGATCCATCATATAGAGACAATATACAAAACATAATACACAACATCAATAAATAATAACTATAGTAGGTAAATAGATGGTGTCCAAAGGCCCCCGGTGCCCCCAGACAAAACCAGCCAAAATAGTATAGAGAGGAAAACTAGGAGGGAGTACATTGGTGGTATACAGTGGTTATATTGTGTCCCCAGCGTCAGTAGCGCTCCCAGGAGTCCACCTGAGTATAAAAAGAGCCACTTCCGGTTCGCGAGTGCCGTGACTGGAAGTGGTGCGTTCCATAGTGGAACGCATCAGAAGGACAAACCCTTCTGTGATAATTTAAGTTGGGAGGGTGATAAATTTCTAGAGGAAATGTTCACTACAAGTGGTGTATTAACTGTGAGCGGGTTGTCATTCGGGTTTGATCGTCCTCTCCTGCATTGGCCATTCCTCCTTGTCTTCCTCTTCTGGGTGGTTTTGGATTCCGTCCTAAAAAAGTGGACGGACCAGATCGATTTCCAGAGAGATCGCTCTCTGAGCCTGAATTCGAGGAGTAGCCGTTGAAACGAGGACCTCTTCTGTGGAATCTTGAGGAGTTGAACGTATCCTTCCATTTGTAGACCCGGTTACTGGTGTAGTCTTCGGCGTCTCGTAAAAATTTGTTTCTTTTCTTTTTCTCCTGTTCCTGTCTGTAGGGGGATAATGTTGAGTCTACTTTTTTTTAATGTAGAAAATTCAGATTCCAAAAGGGTAGAACGGAGTTGTGACTCGATGCCTTTGATTTTCTCTTGTTGTTCAGTGATTGATTTTTGAAAGTAGTGGACTGTTAAGGTCATTAAGTCCAGAGAGCATTTATTGAGAATCTGCTCAAACAATGAACAATATTCCGTATTGTCGCTAAAAATGGTGGGTCGAAGATGAGACCGTAAGCCCCTTGGGATTCTCTGTGTCTTGAGGTATTCTGTGAGGGTCACACAGTGTAACTCATGATTCAAGAGGGCTTTAGAAGCCTTTTCATAATCCCTGGAACGTAGTTCAGTGGGAGCAATATGTAGAAAACTACCTGAGGTGGTAGTTCTGGCTATAATATTTGCTAATATTTCTCCTAATACACAGATATCAGGACACTGTCCTCTCCACTCCTCCTAATACACAGATATCAGGACACTGACCTCCCCCTCCTCCTAATACACAGATATCAGGACACTGTCCTCTCCCCTCCTCCTAATACACAGATATCAGGACACAGACCTCCCCCTCCTCCTAATACACAGATATCAGGACACTGACCTCCCCCTCCTCCACACCACACAAACACACACTCTCCATCCTGCATCTCACATCCCCCCTCCCCTTCATTACCTAGCAGTGCACCACATCTCTCCTTCTCTTCATCTCTTCCAGGACTGCACAGGCTATAAAGACACGCTCACCTAGTCATGTGACGGCTGACGTCACACAAGGTCCTTCAGCACAAGCTTTCCCCGCTCTTATTGCAGTTTGTCTGTTATAAGAGTGGGAGTAGCGGCTGTCCCTGGGCCCCCTAATGTCCCGGGTCCTGTGGCAGCTGCTACCCCTGCTACCACAGTAGTTACGCCCCTGCTCGGGGGTCTGAAAAGACCCCGGAGTATAATGATAGCAGCAGAAGCGGCTGTCAACGGGCCCCTAATGTCCCGGGCCCTGTGGTAGCTTCCTCTGCTGCTATGGCAGTAGTTACGCCACTGGACACCAGAATAAAACTAGTCTAAAAACAGGCACACTACAAAAATACAGCAAAAAAGAGGCACATGATAGATAACCCCCAAACACTTTATACTAGTGGTCAAAAAGACTTTACTCTCCATTGATCCTCATTTCTAACACTTTCATTGTTATTGAAATTTGTAGTAGCCAAAAGTCATTGGTGGATATAACAAGACAAATTCCAAGAAACTATACTAGAAAAATGGTGGTTAAGCAAAGTTGCTTAACTTAGGGTTGGTTCACACTAGCACCTGTATTCCGTCCGGAAGGAGTCCGCATGGACACCCCCCGGACGGAATACAATCGCAATTGGAAGCGATGTGCTATCAAGGCACACGGAACCCATAGACTATAATGGGCTCCGTGTGCTTGCCGCGCACTGCCCGCATGAATGATTCATGCGGGCTGTGCGTGGCAAGCACACGGAGCCCATTATAGTCTATGGGGTCCGTGTGCTCTGACAGCACATTGCTTCCAATTGCGATTGTATTCCGTCTGGGGGGTATCCAGACAGCCCAGATAGACTGTCAGGAATGCCCTTTTCATGGTGGCCAGAGATCGATGCTGAAACTAATGGCACCAATACCTCCAGCCCCGGGGGCACATAACTGGAAAGAAGACAGTGTGTTGGATTCAAAACTGAATAAAACTGCATATACAGGAGGACTTGAAAGGTCCTTTAAGGCTTAGGCCCCATGTAATGAAATGCAGGAAAAAAGCATTGGTGACAAAAGGTGTTTTTTCCTGCAATGTTTTTCATTGTGTTTTCACAGCATTTTCCTCTGCTGACTTTCTGAGCTTATTATATCTATATAGAAAAAGCCAGCATTTCCGAATGTATAATTGACATGCTGCGTTTTTCAAAAACATGGTGTTCTTAAAAACACAGCTTTTCCATTGGAGAAATTTCTTCTGCAATGTGTGGGTGAAACTAGCCAGAATCCCATTCGCTTTTCAGGTACTGTAATCATTTACCAAGCGGCAAAAATACTGTGTTTTCACAACATGGGGGATTCAGCCTAAAGGGTTTTTTCTGGGACTAAGAAAATGTGAGTAAAGGCAGGAAATGCTTGTTATATGAATGAATGAATATAACTGAGTACCTTTATGTGTCTTTGGACCCTGCAATACTTCCTGGTTTCCAGTTCCTGGCTGTGGGAGGGTCAGAGCTTTTCCAGGCAGCTCTTCCAGTATCTGCCCACCATACACCCAGTATACATACTGTCAGGGTCTG
The DNA here is from genome assembly GCF_031893055.1 of Leptodactylus fuscus. Lineage (NCBI taxonomy): Eukaryota > Metazoa > Chordata > Amphibia > Anura > Leptodactylidae > Leptodactylus > Leptodactylus fuscus. Next base: position 195,105,140 of record NC_134265.1, read on the forward strand.
GGGTTGCTAGGTGGGGTGGCATAGACACAAAAGTCCAGTTTCTTTAGTCCAAAACAAAGGTAGAGTTTATTTTTACTCAAAAAGGTAGTGCAGCAACAAAAGGAAACAATACAAAAATTAATACCTGCCCGGCTAGGCTCTAACTAAACATAGAATAGGTTATCTCACCTAGAATAACAGAAATCAAAAGCCAGTTAAATCCTTTAGGACACTGCTCCAAAAATATGACCTCTCTGTTTGGCTCTCCAGCCAAGCTCTGCTGCTGGAGCTGGCTTCTTAAGCTCCCTTGATGAGCAGACTCTCTGCAGCTGAGTCACTGCCGGAACATCCCCAAAGTGTGGACTGGAGGGGGGGTGGAATGACAGGTCCCACTACCAACCTACCTGCCATTCCTGAAAATCCAGCCCAATACTGAGCATTTATCAAAATGCTCAGCAGACGAAAATTGTCTGCTGAGAATAAACATTCCTTCTGGGGTTTTCTCATCTCACCCACCTTAGTAGTCTGGGTAAGATGTACACCCCCTCCATTACCTGACCAGCCATCGGCTTACAATACTTATAAAATTACTGGCACCCTCAACTTTAATATTTGGTTGCACACACTTTGGAAAAGATAACTGAAATCAAACTTCTCCTGTAATCATTAAAAAGCTTCTTGCACTTCTTAACTGGAATTTGGTCCACTCTTCTTTTGCAAACTGCTAGAGGTCTCTCATATTTGCAGGGTGCCTTCTCCCAACAGAAATTTTAAGATCTCTCCACAGGTGATCAATGGGATTTGGATCCGGACTCATTGCTGGCCACTTCAGATATCTCCAGCGCTTTGTTTCCATCTAATTCTGGCTGCTCTTTACAGATCAAGAACAGAGATGGAAACTGCATTACTGATATTGACAAATCTAGATAAACTCAGTGGTGTAACTACCGCGGTAGCAGCAGTCGCGGCTGCCACAGGGTCTTGGACATTAGGGGGGCCTGGCAACAGCCGCTACCACTATGTGTTTTTTTTTGTTTTTTTTTTTGTGTGTGTGTGGGGGGGGGTTATAGGCCATTACCGGCTGGAGTAACTCCAGCCAGTAAAGGGCCCGATTTACTTACCTCTTCTGGATCTAGGTAGGCTTCAGGCCTACTAGTGTGACGTTCCTGACATCACATGACCGGGCCTGCGTCCTCATGTTGACGTCATTGAAGACGGCCGACATCAGCACGGAGTGCAGCGGAGCCAGGGATAGGTAAGTAACAGTATTTTTTATGTTTGTAACCCTCCCTTGGCACTCCGATTATTATACTCTGAGGTCTGAAAAGTAGTATAATAATTGTTCATGGGTGGTCCATAATGGGGCATAATACTGTGTGCAGGGTCCACTATGTGGCATAATACTCTGTGTGAAGGCCACTGTGGGGCATCATACAGTGTGTACAGGGGTGATTCTGGGGCATCATACTGTGTACCGGGGCCACTATGGCCACACATTATAAAGTTACATATACACTGCTCCAAAAATAAAGGGAACACTCCTGAGGGATCTCCTACCAGACCTGAACTAAAGCATCTGCCAACTCCTGGACAGTCTGTGGCGCAACGTGACATGCTGGAGACGCTACCAGGAGACAGGTCAGTACACCAGAAAATGTGGAGGGGGCCGTAGGAGGGCAACAATCCAGCAGCAGGACTGCTACCTCCGCCTTTGTGCAAGGAGGAACAGGAGGAACACTGCCAGAGCCCTGCAAAGTGACCTCCAGCAGGCCACAAATGTGCATGTGTCTGCACAAACGTTTAGAAACCGACTTCATGAGGATAGTATGAGGGCCCAACGTCCACAGATGTGGGTTGTGCTCACAGCCAAACACCGTGCAGGACGCTTGGCATTTGCCACAGAACACCAGGATTGGCAACTTCGCCAATGGCACCCTGTGTTCTTCACAGATGAAAGCAGGTTCACACTAAGCACATGTGACAGACATGACAGAGTCTGGAGACTCCGTGGAAATCGATCTGCTCCCTGCAACATCCTTCAGCATGACCGGTTTGGCAGTGGGTCAGTAATGGTGTGGGGTGGCATTTCTTTGGAGGGCCGCACAGCCCTTCATGTGCTCGCCAGAGGTAGCCTGATTTACATTAGGTACCGAGATGAGATCCTCAGACTCCTTGTGAGACCATATGCTGCTGCAGTTGGCCCTGGGTTCCTCCTAATGCAGTACAATGCCTGCCCGTTCCCCAGACCTGAATCTGATTGAGCACATCTGGGACATCATGTCACTCCATCCACCAATGTCACTTTGCACCACAGACTGTCTAGGAGTTGTCAGATGCTTTAGGACAGGTCTGGGAGGAGATCCCTCAGGAGAGCATCCGCAACCTAATCAAAGCATGCCCAGGCGTTGAAGGGAGGTCATACAGGCACGTGGAGCAGAGACACACAGACACACACTACTGAGCCTCATTTTGACACGTTTTAAGGACATTACATCAAAGTTGGATCAGCCTGTAGTGTGTTTTTCCACTTTAACTTTGGGGGGACTCCAAATCCAGGCCTCCATTGGTTAATAAATTTGATTTTCATTGATTATTTGTGTGATTTTTGTTGTCTTCACATTCAACTTTGTACAGAACAAAATATTCCATGACAATATTTCATTCATTCAGATGTAAGATGTGTTATTTGAGTGTTCCCTTTATTTATTTATTTTGATCAGTGTATATGTATGAACTATATACAGCATATATATTATATGCACGCGTGTATCTCTGAATACATATTTACGTAGAATTTTGGACCACTCTTCTTATGCAAACTGCTGCAGGTCTCTCATATTTGCAGGGTGCCTTTTCCCAACAGCAATTTAGGATCTTTCCACAGGTGTTCAATGGGATTTAGATCTGGACTCATTGCTGGCCACTTTACAAATCTCCAGCACTTTGTTTCCATCTAATTCTGGGTGCTCTTTGAAGTATGTTTAGGGTCATTGTCCTGCTGGAAGACCCATAACCTACGATGCAAACCCAGCTTTCTGACACTGGACCCTACATTGAGCCTCAAATTTCATGATACCTTGTATACAGTCAAGGCACCCAGTGCCAAAGGCAGCCAAACAACCCAAAACATCTTTAAACCTGCACCATGTATGACTATGGGTACTGTTCTTTTCTTTATAAGTAGACTGACATGCTATCTTAGTCTCATCTGTCCACGAGAAGTTTTCACAGAAGGATTTTGGCTTATTTACGTATATTTTGGTAAACTGCAGTCTAATTTTTGTTTATGTCCTCCTGGGTCTCCTGCCATAGCAGTTCATTTCATTCAAATGTTGATAGATAGTTTTTTTGCTGACACTGATGCCCCCTGAGCCTGCAGGACAGCTTGAATATATTTGGAACTTGATTGGGGCTGCTTATACACCATCCGAACTATCCTGCTTTGCAACCTTTCATCAATTTTTCTCTTCCATTCACGTCCAGGCAGATTACCTACAATGCCTGGACGTGAAGCTTGCCCCTCATCACACTATGACTATGTAATAGTACATCACGGATATGTGTGCTTTAACGCATGATGACATACTATTACGTTGTGGCTGGAGCTGGGAAGCTGCCTGGAGCTGGATTCGATCATGAGTATAAACCCTTTAAATGCCATAATCAATCATGACCACAACATCTAAGGGCTTGCCCTACCAACCTGGTTTGTGTGCCCCTAAGGCCTCCTCCGAAGCCCCAGGCTTCTGATTTCCTTCCTTCGATTCTGACTCATACTACTGCTGCCAGCCTATGCGTAGGCTGATGGCCACTATACACTCCAATAGTTGTGTATTAGAAAGTATAACACTGAACCAGCAATCGGAAAATCATTGGTTTATGTCCCCTATTGGGACAAAAACCATGTAAAAATGTTAAAAAATAAAATTAAAAAAAATAAAACACAAAACACAGTATAAAACAGCACATATGTTATCGCTGTGACTGTAACAAACTGTACAATACAACTAAACCATTGGATAACCTGCACAAAAATGCTGAGTACCAATTTGCCATCTCACCTAAGTAGGGTTGAGCTGATCTTGAGATTTCAGGATCGTTTTTAAAATCTGATTTCCGATCATTTTTCCATTCGAACCCGATCCCAATGCAAGTCAATGGGATTTTTTTAATAATTAGGAGAGTGTGGGATGGTACAGGGTGGGGAGATGTGAGTGCATCACTTACGTCTCCCCTCCCAGTACCCGCCGCCACTCTCCTAAGCCACAAGCCCCGCCTTCTTCCTAGGTCTGTAACACTAACCTGGGAGGCGGGGGCAGTGAGGCGAGATGAGGAGTGAGAATAGTGGGGGCCGGACCAGCGATCTGTGCAGGTAATTGTTAGCTACTAAAGATGTTAGCTAGTCTCCCATTAGAATGAATGGAAGCAGCTGGCGCGCATGGGGTTAAGCAGCCGGACGCCGGCACAGGTCCTATGGGACCTAGCTAACAGTGTTAGCTTTTCCCACAATGCTTGACCAGTACTAAAGCATTGTGGGAAATAACCTCCGACCTCAATCACGGCTAAAAAGATTGGGTTCAGAATTCCGATCGCGATCGTGAAATTTACTTGATCGCCGATCAGAATCCAATCTTTTCCGATGCCGATCACTCAACCCTACACCTCCGAAAAGCTGAAATAAAAAGCGATCATAAAGTCTTATATAGCCCAGAATGATACCAACAAAAAACACAGCTTTTATCCTACAAAAACAAGCCATGAACCAGCTCCATCAATAGAAAAATAAAAATGTTACCATCGAAAGATGGCAATGCAAAAACAATAAATGTTTTTACTCAAATGGATTTTTGATCAGCAAAATTAGTAACACATAAAAAAATTATATAAATTAGGTATTCCCGAAATTGTACCAACCTATAGAATAAGGGTAAGTGTTTGCCTACATAGGCTGTACGGAGACTTACAAGTCATTCCTGCTCCGCTAGGGATTCTGGGTAAAAAATATGCAAATCTATTCTCCAGGATGTAATTAGGAGAACAGTGCACTCTGTACGCCACCCTATAGAGGGCAGCATCCTTAACATCATGAACGACTCAGTTATAAAGTCTTTTTAATCATAATATGGATTTAATTGCCAAATCAGTATTTCTGTCCCAAAAGGAACAGATTCCCAGCTATGGACAGCGCTGTCTCCGTACTGCCTATGTAGGCAAACACTCTCCCTGATGTGTACGATTGTCCCCTGACCCTGGTCTATAGTCTCTCACTCTGCCAAATCAGTATCCCTACGCTATGCTGAGGATGGCCCAATAGGCCGAAACAGCGCTGTCCATAGCTGGGAATCTGTTCCTTTTGGGACAGAAATACTGATTTGGCAATTAAATCCACATTATGATTAAAAAGACTATATAACTGAGTCGTTCATGATATTAAGGATGCCGCCCTCTATAGGGTGGCGTACAGAGTGCACTGTTCTCCTAATTACATCCTGGAGAATAGATTTGCATATTTTTTACCCTGTTTATGGTCTAAGCAAACATGACATGGTGTCCAGATACCAAACATCTAAATCTGCACTCCAAAAGCCATATAATACACCTTCACATCTGCACTCTGCTGTGTGCCCAAGCTACAGGTTTACGCCCACATGTATGTCACTAGAATACACAGGCTAATGTACTTATAAAGTGGTATGCTAAAGTGGCATGGTATCTAAAAAAACCTGTAAACCTGTGCTCCAGAAAATAAATAGTGATCCTTCCCTTCTGTGCTCAGCTGTGCCCAAACAACAGTTTATACCCACATATGTTATTAAGTAAGTTATCCTGGATACAAAAGTGTCATACATGTGGACATAAATTACAATACAGCAGGGTGCAGATGTAAAGAAGCTCTATGTGGCTTTTGGAGCACAGATCTAGATTGTTGGTTTTGGACACCATGTCATGTTTGCATAGATCATAAACTGGCACTTACAAAATGGGGTCACTTCTTGAGGAATTCCACTTTACTGGCACCTCTGGGGCTCTTCAAAAACGATACAGCATCCAAAAAATAGTCCCTCAAAATCTATACTCCAAAAGCAAAAAAGTGCACTCCTTTCCTTCTGAGCTCAGCTGTGTACCCAAACAGCAGTTTACACCCAGGTATACAACTATTTTGGATCCGGATAACCCAATTAAAAGTTTTAAGAGTATGTATCTCTGATGATGCAAAGTAGTTACTGAAAAATCTGAAAAGTGTGACATGCAAAAGTATTCAGCACTCTGTACTCCAAACATAACCATTAGAGATGAGCGAACACTGTTCGGATCAGCCGATCCGAACATTACGCTCCCATAGAAATGAATGGAAGCATCTATGATGCCGGCCGCCTGCCAGCAAAGTCAGCGTCACAGGTGCTTCCATTCATTTCTATGGGAGCGTGCTGTTCGGATCAGCCGATCCGAACAGTGTTCGCTCATCTCTAATAACCATAACATAACCCCAACATAAAATCCAATGCACTCAGTTGCCTTCAGAAGTTACTTAATTAGTTAATAGAGTCCAGCTGTATGTAATTTAGTCTCATAATAAATACAACTCTTCTGTGGAGGCCTCCATGGTTTATTAGAGAACACTAGTGAACAAACAGCATCATGAAGACCAAGAAACTCACCAGACATGTCAGAGATAAAGTTGTGGAGAAGTTTAAAGCAAGTTATAAAAAATATATCCCAAGCTTTGAGCATCCCAAGGAGCACTGTTCAATCCATCATCCAAAAATAGAAAAGTATTCTACAACTGTAAACCTACCAAGACATGGCCACCCACCTAAACTGACAAACCAAGCAAGGAGAACACTGGTCAGAGAAGTTGCCACTGCCCCCTTCCCCCCAACTGTACTAATCTTTGAGGACCCGCTCTCAATAGACAGTGGAAAAGTCAGAGCTTTACCTGGAGACTACTCTGTGTGGTTTCAATGTATGTGATCTGTGTGTCACACAATCACAGCAATCACAATGACAATCGGGACATAGGTAAATTGCTCCACCAAGCACCCCCTAGTACTGAGTTCCAAGATCCAGCTGAAATTCACAGCGATCGATCACAATGAAGTTTGTCACACCATCCCCAGCAATGAAGATTGTGCCTCTACCCCCGGCAATACTCCTTGATCAGCTGTTAGAAGACAACTATGATCACAAAGTTTGGCCAGAGACCACCCTGATTGGGAATAGTGGTCTCTGAGACATGTGAGCACTGTGACAGCCTGTCAAAGTGCATACATAAAGTTTATTTAGTAAATAATAAAATTATAAAAAGTGACTACTAATCTCTCCACAAATTCTGGCAAAGAGGAAAATTGGTAAATAAAATCACTACACCTACACACACTCCCCCCACCCTTCAGTGCCCCCTACTCTCGTGTCTCATCTATCTAGCGATTTATTTACGGTATCTTTCTCTCTATTTTTTAACTATCCATCTATCTATCTACATATATTTATATGTTTTATAACACAAACATTATTACACTTTTAGGATGCAGAAATGCAGCAGTCCTGGCAGCACAAAATTTATTATCTACAACTTGTTACTGGCCGTCTTGCATGCGGTCAGAGCTTCTGCTTGTTTCTGCACCCTAAAATATGTTTGTCATAAAAGCAGATTTTTTGCGCTATATACATGAAGATTATTGTCATACTTTTAGAGTGCAGACATGAAGTGGCTCTGGATGCACATAGTATAGGAAAGAAATGTATTGATTGTGTACAACTTGTTACTGGCCGTCTGGCATGAGGTCAGGTAGTCTTTAGTTATACAGTAGATTATGTATTGAGTTTTTTTTGGATGTCTAGAAAGTTAGTAAACTCATAGACACTGTAGTTTTTATTAATTAGTTGTATTTAATACATTTATATGATATATTTATTTGTCAGGTTGTCAGCATCAGAAAACATGCCACAGAGACATGACACTTCTGCAGGAAGGGACAAAAAATTACAGAAAAGGTAGCAGGGAAGTGTTAGCAGCAGCGAGCAGGGTACAACTAGCACCAGCACATGCCAGGGACCTCTACCAGCCAAGTCAGCACTGCAACTGAGATCACTAATGAGAGGTTACACGGACAGCAGGACCAAACTCCCCAGACTCTTATGCAAAGTGCCCCATCGAAAATAATCTACCCAGTGTGGTCAAGTTTTACAGCATACACACCTGCTATACCGCCCTTAAAGGCACAAGCTGGAGTAAATGTGCCAACAGAAAATTTTGCCCTATTGACTTTTTCAAACTTTTTATAACTGAGCAACTGCTGGAGGATATAATGCTCCAAACAAATGTATATGCAGAACAGTATCTGGCATCCTCCTGCTATGCCAGACCCAGACACTGGAAACCTACAAGTAAGCCAGAAATAAAACAGTTTCTAGCCATAACCTTTAGTAGGGAACTTACAAAGAAATCTGAACTGAAGGCATACTGGTCTACCAACCCCATTCACCACATGACAATATTTTCTGTTGTGATGGCCCAGACTCGTTATGAAACTTTAATGAGATTCTTACATTTCAATAATAACGCCCTTTGTCCCAGACAAGTTGGAAGGCGTAAAGACAGGCTATATAAACGAAGGCCTCTCATTAATCATTTCAACAAAATTTCTGCAGAGGTTACACCCCCTCATAAAAACATAGCGATGAACAAATCCCTGAATCATTTCATAGGCCGCCTTCTAGTCAAGCAATATATTCAAAGTAAAAGTATGGAGTTAAGCCCAACAAACTTTGTGAACGTGGCACTGGCTATACTTGTGTCTTCAGAATTTATGAAGGAAAAGACTCTTTTTAGTCCCCCTGCTTGCCCAACCTATAGTACATGGGTATTAATGGGAAGATTGTGTGGGATCTCACAAACCCATTACTTCACCAGGGCTCCTCCATATTTTTTTTTTTTAAAGTAAAATAAATTGCTTATTTTGTTATAAAATATGAAAGCCCATAATGTTCCGAGAAAAAGGAGACCAAATATATGTACCGTATTTTTCGGACTATAAGACGCACCCAGGTTTTAGAGGAGAAAAATAGGGAAAAAAAAATTTCAGGCAAAAAATGGTAAAATATTTAATGTATGGGAGTTGTAGTTTTGGAACAGCTGCAAGGCCACATTGACAGGTGACCCTGCAGCTGTACGGGGATGTATAGGGCGTTTTTTATGTGGGGCCAGGTGTACTTTTTAGTTATACCATTTTGGGAAATGTTTATTGCTTAGATCACCTTAATTCAGAGGCAAAACAGAGAGAAAAACCCGGTGGTTTAGCACTTTTGATTTTGATGTTCACTGTACATAAAAATATTAGTAGACTGGGCATTTTCAGACACAGGGATACCTAATGTATATGTTTCACAGTAATTTTATACTTTTATATGTATTCTAGGGAAAGGAGGTGAACTTTTATTTATTTTATTTTTTATTATATATTTTTTTTTTTACTATTTTATTATCCCCCGCCTAGGGGGCTTGAACCTGCAATCATTTGATTGCAAGTCCCATAGACGGCAATACAAGTGTATTGCCGTCTATGGGAGATTCTATACATTACTATCGCGGAGTGTCATAGACCAGCCGCGATAGTAATATATATCTATGACAGGCCTGGGAGCCTTCATTAGGCTCCCGGCTGTCATCGGAACAGGTCGGCTCCTGCGGCATCACTAAAGGTATGGGGCCGGTGGGGACCGGCCCCGGGGCTAACTAACTGCCGGGACCTGCGGAGGAGGAGCGGATTTGCAGCATGGCCGCGCTATTGCCACCGCTGGTTTTCTTCAGCGGCAGGAGCGTGGCAATCTGCAGTCCCCGGCAGCTAAGACAGTCCCCGGCATCTGCTGTAATAGACCGGCGGATGGCGGGGAGTGTCTTAGCTGCCGGGGCCTGCAGATTGTCACGCTCCTGCCGCTGCAGAAAACCAGCGGTGGCAGTAGCGCGGCCATGCTGTAAATCCGCTCCTCCCCCCACATTCAGACTATAAGACGCACCCTCATTTTCCTCCGAAATTTGGGGGGAAAAAAGTGCGTCTTATAGTCCGAAAAATACGGTAGGTTGGCACAGTGAAAAAAAAACTATTTGCAGTTAAACTGGAACATGGCTAAAACTTGAAAATGTCCCTGGTCTGGAAGGGGAAATAAAGCATCTGGTATGAAAGTGGTTAAAGGGGTTTTCAGGGGAAAAAAAAGTTGTTGTTTTTGTTTTTTTAAGAAAAGGTCTGTTAGTGCTATTAATGGGTTCATAAATGCACCCATATACCTTTATCTGTGTTTTGAGTTTTTTCTGGGTGTCTCTGGGAGCTCCTGGTATCTTCTGCATTTGTTTACTTGGTTCAGATTCAATGCTAGCTACCTCTCACCTCACTCCCCCTCCCTCTCTCCCATATAACCCCTCCCTATCGCTCTCGTTCACAACTACTAGCCCTTCCCTACCTAGTCAGCTCAACCCATCACCCCACTATATACTTACCTCTCTTCCTTCCAGACTTCCTCCTGCGGGACGCCCATCCTTCTTTTCTGACTGCTATAGATGCAGAGCTGCTCTCTATTCAACGTTCCACCTCTACTGCTCCCATGCCTGTGCAGTAGAGGTGGATTATCGGCTGTACAGAGCAGTGCTGGGTCTATAGCGCGGACACATGGCACAAAAGCAGGAGGAAAACCCTGGAAGGAAGAAGATAGGTAAGTATGATGGAGTGGTTAAGGGGGGGGGGGGGGGGGGGAGTAGTAGGGACGTTGATAACCAGCAAATATCCCTAGGGCAGCCACATGACCGACCCAGGGATATGGGTAAATATACATTTTTGACTAATTATGTTATTTAGAAAGTAGGAGGGGGGAGGGTGTTTAGATTAGTGTACAGGGAGACAGTGCCTCTGTTATGCTGCCCTCTATAGCAAGCACCCTGAACAACATGCCCGACTTCCCTGAAGTCTTCACTGCATGATGTGAGGTTATAACCAAATCAATTTCTCAGCTACGGACGGCACCGTTTCTGTCTCTTTGGACTTCATCAGCGCAGCCTAGAGAGAATTGTTTTGGTTTAAGTGAGAGGCTGAGAGACCAGATTATGACGTTATCCCCATAATCTGGTCTCTCAGCCTCTCACTCCGTAGCTGAGAAATTGATTTGGTTATAACCTCGCATCATGCAGTAAAGACTTCTGGGAAGTTGGGCATGTTGTTCAGGGTGCTTGCTATAGAGGGCAGCATAACAGAGGCACTGTCTCCCTGTTTACATCTTGGAGACAGATTTGCATATTCTTCCCATGTTCCCTTGCAGTGGAGCAACTATGGCTGCATAAGTCTCCACACACCTGAGAAGGTGGTCTCTCCCTAAGGATAGACGTTATCCCCATAATCTAGATTAGTGAAGGGATTTCCATTTATCCCGGACAACCCTTTTAAGAAAACCACAAGTTTCAAGCAATAGATGCTGCCAAAAAGCATGAAATAGTGCAAAGTCTTGGATGTGGTATGAAAACATTCGATATTTCATGAAAACTTAAGAGTGATCATTGTACTGTGAAGAGATTTGTGGCTGATTGAGAACACTGATGGGTTTTGTGCAGATAAAAGCGCAATGAGGAAGGTTTCTGCCAGACAAATTCATTGGATTAAAACAGAAGTTGCTAAAATACCATTACAAAGAAACAAACAGATATTTGAAGCTGCTGGTGCCTCTGGATTCCCACAAACTTCAAGGTCTAGGATCCATCAGAGAATTGCTGTTATGCATAAACCTATTCAGCCATCCTTAGACAGTGCTCACAAGTAAACACTGTTTCAGTGGCCTAAACATATTCTGACAAGCAAAAGGGTAACAATGTTTTGAACTTTGACTTTCAGGCTCCATATCACACCATTCACTTCAAACGTGAGACTACCATCATTTTATAGACAATCATCTTGGCTATCTCATACATAAATTTGACTTTCAGCTATTTATCATATGATTAGTCATGCAGATTCTTGTCATGTAACTGATTTTTTGCTCATGGTGGTGGAAAGATCTTTTTGTATCGTCAGCAAAAAGGTGTAGTTATGTCTTGGGTTGGAATCGTGGGGGGGGAGATGTGTTAGGTCCCTGAAGGTGTGAAAATGACCTCTGCAAAGTACAGTGTTGGCCAAAAGTATTGGCTTCCCTGCAATTCTGTCAGATAATACTCATTTTCTACCAGAAAATGATTGCAAGCACAATCTCTTTGGTATTAATAAGAGATAAGAATCTTTTAATAGTCCCACAATAGGGAAATTTAGTGATACAGTTTTATAGATGGTACAGTAGTATATAACAAGAGAGAAACACATACAAGCTCATGGCAGATAGAGAAATCCTAGGAATCATAGCAACTAAAAAAGAAAGAAACACAGACACACTGCAGGATCATTTAGTTCTCTGTGTGAAGTGATGTTAATAATACAGCCGAATGTGGTTGGAGGACATGAGGAGGGGTCACAGCATGTAGATATAACAGGCAGAAACGTTTTTTGCAGAGGTGGGGACATATGCAGCTATCATGATAACATGTGGCAGTTCCTTTGGTAGCTAGTGAGATCTCCTGCTCACAGCTGATAGTTCAGTATCTTGCATCAGCACTATTGTCCATTAACCACAAAAAAAAAAAAATGCCCCAAATGTCCTTCATCACAAGCACTCCTCCTTTCTTCTTACCACTGTGTTCTACTGCCCAGAGAAGTCTGAAGCCATCCAGGTAGACAGGGTGCTGCTCTATTGCCAAGCTTCCATAAACACATGGGGTAGGTGGGTGATGGTCCTAGAAAGAAGAAGTCTGCACTTTCCTGCAGGTCTCTCCTCCAGCTTTCTCTGCCTCATGGTGACCATGCTGTCCTTAGCTTGTGGGGGGGATGGTAACAGGCACATGTGCACACACGAAAACTCCAGGTCTTGAGTCATTGTCCATGCTTTAACAATAGAAACAAAAGGAGAAAACAAATACTCCACAGGGTCTTCCATTCGATTTATAGTTATAGATATATAGTTACAAGATATTAGCACAGGCTGTAATAATGTACGGTCACTATAAAACAGATCCAAGGGGGCCACACGGTGGCTCAGTGGTTAGCACTGCAGCGCTGGAGTCCTGGTGTTCAAATCCCGCCATGGGCAAAAAAAAAAAACCATCTGCAAGGAGTTTGTATGTTCTCCCCGTGTCTGCATGGATTTCCATCCCATATTCCAAAGACATACTGATAGGGAAAAATGTACAATATGAGCTCTATGTGGGGCTCACAATCTACATTTTAAAAAAATATATATATATATATAAAACAGATCCTGTGCGATGTAAATAGTGAATATTAATTGTGGGGAACCCATTGAAGTCAATGGGAGGTTTTTTTTTTCAGTGCTGAATCTGAGGCAGATTCCACACCAAATTCAGCACCATTTTCCTCTGTGCAAATGCACCCTTATGTTAACATTTTTCAAGTCCCCAAGCAGACACAAATATCAGAAACACAAGTGATAATGTGAACCTAGAGTCAGTGGGAATGAACACAGATGGAGGGGCTCCATCTGCACCCATCAATCTGCTGCCATCCCTCTAAGGATATGTTCACACTGAGTTTTTTTGCAGGCTGATTTTGAGGCAGAATCCGAATGCCTCCCATTCATTTCATGCCTTTAAAAACCCATTGAAATCAATGGTAGGGTGAAAAATCACAATGTGTTTTTTTATGCAGTTTTTGATGCGTTTTTTTGCACAAACTGCATTTAAAACCTCAAGCATTTTTTAAAGGACAGTTTCCAGGTCCATACAGTGTGCTGGAGCCAAAAAAGCATCACATAAAAAAAAATGTGTTAAAAAAACTTTCCTTATTCCTGAAGCAGAATTTTTTAAGCCTACAAAAAAAAACTGTGAACATACCCTTTAGGTTCATGCCTGTGCTGAGAACTCTTTCATTCAGATCCATCAGGGGAGAAGCCTACTGCCAGAACAGACAATAAGGGTAAGTTCACACAGAGTTTGCATTCATTTAAATGGAGATCGGGTGCGTTGTCTTATACGTCGTGCCTGTCCTTAAGTGTCCGTTCCTAAAGATGTCCGACTTTTCAAGCGGACAGCAAAACCCAACATGTCGATTCTCTCTCATTTCAATGGGAGCCATCTTTTTGGTCAGGATTTTTTAGGCGGATACAGCCTCAAAATCCTGACCAAAAAACTCCGGGTGAACTTACCCTAAGAGGAATTTGATGTGGATTTGGGGGTGCATGTTACCTCTGAATCCCAGGCAGATTCCTCCCGGAATCCGCCTCCTTTTGTTTTTAATGGGAGGCAGATTGCCTCAGAACTTGGAAAAAAGAAGTGTCCTGCTACATCTTGCCATGCACACCGGAATCAGCCCCCAAATCTGCGACAAATTGCTGCATGTGAACACAGCCTAATGGTGTCCATGGGGTTTCCATTATTTTTATTCTGAAATCAGTGTAAGGATTTTCCTTACTGCCAATTCTCAGTGGTTTCCACTGCAGAATCTATAATGGACACTCTAGGGCAGCTATGGACCTATTAAGAGTAATAAAGCACCAGGCTATAATAACACTAGTATGACTCTACTCTGAATATGTATCGCCTAAACTTCACACGTAGGCCATGGCGTGGACAGTGGAGCCGAAGCAGCGCCACCTAGAGAACCTACCCCACTCCATTCTAGTATCTACCCTCCCATACCACTACTCTCCATACACAGTCATTAGCAGAGAGCAGCGGGAGCGCGCTGCACTGCACGACACCGGAAGTAGCGGGCCTTAAGCCGGGTCTGGTCGCTGACGAGTGACGTCACAGCGCGACCTGCGGTGGGGGTGGAAGAAGGAGTCCCGGGTGTGTATAACTGTGTGACAGGGGGTTAGGGTTGGTAGATGTTACACAGCGCAGTGATAATGTGGCGGGCGCTATGTGGTGGAGTATAGTATATAGTATGTGAACAGCGTGCATGCTCAGCGGGCGCTGACAGGTCGCTCCTGTGAGGCCAGCCGGGGTGTATATGCTCATGCTAGAGGTACAAGGCTTTGTTCTGTCATGACAGACTGTTCATGGAAACGCTGCTGAACGCTATAAGGTTTAGGCTTCTAGCAGGTTTCATGGTGGACAGCTACAATAGTAGGTGGGGCAGCCTGATTGACACATGTAGAAATGTTTGCTTTACCATTTCTTTCTTTTGTATTCTGTGATAGCTTTCTATGTGTAAGTTCATTCCTATGGCAAACAATAGATAAGATGGTGTCTCCATGTGTGTGCCAGCTAACAAATGCACTTCCTTATGTTTTGTATATGGATTTGTATTGTTCAGGCCATATTACATAGGAATCTGCAAGTTCAGGTCATTATGTGCACTGTAAGGATGAGTGTCATACATACTGTTTAATGGGGATGTACAAAAGGGAACGGTTTTATAGTTAAATCTTATCATTTACTGACACTGGTTTAACTGGAACCGCTCCTATGAATGATGATAAGGTTCCCATGCTGAAGAGTGTGACAAGTAAAGAGCTCCTGTTCTTAAAGAGGACCTTTCATGTCCTCGGGTACATGCGGTTTTATATATTGCTAGAAAGCCACCAGTGTCAGCTTTCCTGTTATGTGACCTGGGATCTCCCCCACTGTCAGAAGGGCGTTCTTGACCGTCTAGCTGGGCTGTGAGGAGCACCGCCCCCCCCCCTTTAGTATTTGTCCATAGACTAGTACTGGGGGGGGGGGCGCGCGCTCTTTACAGCTTAGCATCATCGCTGGGCAGTAAGGAACGCCCCTCTGACAGTACGGGGCTATGGATGAGTATTGTCAAAAGTGGTGTTCCTCACAGCCGAGCTAGGCTGTTAGGAACGCCCTTCTGACAGTGGGCAGGGATCGGTACTGGCACAGATATCTCCAGCGCTGGGGCACATAACAGGAAAGCCGACAGTGCACTAAATTCAGCACACTGTCGACTTTCTAGTGGTATATAAAACCACATGTGCTTGAGGACATGAAAGGTCTTCTTTAAAGAAGTTATATTTTAATTATTGACATTTTCACAGAGTAGTAAACATTTTCAGCCTTCATTTGATACTTTAGCAACAGATGAGTATAATTAAAGGGGCTCTATATTTGGGAAAAGTCATTTTTAACTAAGCACATACATGCATAGCCTTTAGAAAGGCTATTCCACACCTACCTTTTGTATGTAAATTGCTTCAGTGGTTTTTGAATTAGCCCATTTTTATTCATATGCTAATTAGCTTCCAGCCAGCACAGGTAGTTCCCAGCAGCCTCCTGTCTGCTATTCTCTCCTATCTGTGTGGGCAAAAAGGAAGTCACCAGCAGCAGCCTGTGCTGTACACATAGATAGGAAAGAATAGCAGAGGGTGCCCGATAAGACTTCTGGGGTGCACCAAGAGGCTAATTAGCATATGAATAAAAACGGGATCATTCAAAAACCACTGAGGCGATTTACATACAAAAGGTAAGTGTGGAATAGACTTTCTAAAGGCTATGCAAGGATGTGCTTAGTTAAAAATGACTTTTCCCAATGATAGAGCCCCTTTAAAGTCTTGTGCAGCATATGCAAGGAAAAGGTCCATTGACTTAGCAGTTATTACCGTAAAATTATATACAGAACATGCTGGAATTCTTTACTTGCTATATTACGGTTTGGGACCCTACCACAGCATCTAACAGAATGTTACACCGAGTGCTGCATACAAATCAGTTCTTATAATAACCTGTGGTAGTGACCCCTGGATTCAATGCCCAGAGACTCATGTCTAGAATGCACTAGAAATACTAAAGTTTCTTCTAGGATCCTTTAAACTACTCACTTTGTATAATACACACAATATTTTTATTTTCAGCTGAGGGATGCCCAAAAAGTTTCAGGGTGAAAATACCAAGTCTGCTGCTGCCCGTGCCAGAAAGGCTGAGGCAAAGGCTGTAGCTGATGCAAAGCGCCAGCAGGCACTGGAGGATGCGTATTGGCAGGATGACGACAAACATGTCCAGCGGAAAGAGCAAAGGAAGGTGAGTGGCAAAAAGGACAAACCATGTTTCTTATTAGTCTCCTGCCATTACTTGTTTTCCCGGACTTATTAGTTGATAAAATATGTTAGCAATCGAAGATAAGTGGGGTCTGATGCCCAAGACTTCTGCGGATCAACTGTTTGAAGTAGCAGCAGCACTTCACAGGCCATGTGGGGTTTTGTTCATTGGTGCTATGACCTATTTTAGCCAAGTTCCATTCAGATGCCTAGTTATGTTTATCTGCAATTTCCATCGATTTGTCCTTTTGTATCCATAATAACATAGTAAGCTCGAATAGTGGACACAAGTTGCTCATTGAATTATAGTATACAACACTTTGTAGCAGAGAGTACCCCAGTCTCACTGCTCACAATAGATAACCCCCTTGTAAGTTATAAGTCAGTGAAGGCACAGGGATCCACACTAATCGGGAGCCCAAGTAATCTTTATCTGAATGAAACATAAATGTGCTGCTGCTCCATTAAATTGTATGGGACTGCTGAAGATAGGTGAACGCTGTCCTCAATATATTCAGCAGTCTAATAAAAGTGATGGGAAGAGTAGTGTACCTGCACAAGCTTGAATTCAGACAATGGACCTCTGATCTCAATCAGTGGCAGTCACAGAATTTGGAACTCCACTGTTCTACTAATCCAGTATCCAACTATGGGGAAAGAAGAATTGAGTATTTAGGATTTCAGCTCGCCCGATCCTTTGTTGCCACAGGAGACAAGCCACTGCCAGAGAGGATATCTTTCTTAAAGTCGCTATGTTCTGACAACTGACTTTATCTCCATGTACGGGGATGCATAGGATGTTTTTGTGGGGCCAGGTGTACTTTTATGGGGAATGTCTATTGTGTTCTACATGACATATACTATGCAAAAACCTTTGTTATTGTATACCTTTATCATCTTCAAAATGTGATGAAAAAGTCCTGTCTGTCCTTCACTGGGGCATCAAATAGTCTTCAATATCTCTTACAAATTGCCTTCCTTTTAGTTTGCGGATGGTGTCTTCTTTCATAGTATTAGATACAGTCTTCAGTAGAGAGAGAGCACTGCTTTTTATAAGATAAGAAAACCTTTATGGACAAATTAACATAATCTGGTCTCAATTTCCAATGAAATCATAAAACAAGTATCTAGTGATGTGAGACAGGATGTGGCGTTGGCTATAACTAGCGAGATTGATTACCATGATAGCGGAGTCATATTGTAATAAATGGCCAAGCCTCAGAGCTTGGAATGGATCATGAGTAGAGGAAACGTGTAAAGAAAATCTACAGATACATTAGATATGCAGACAAAAGGTTGGACTTAATCCTTTGTATAGATTCTCTTTGTCTGTAAATCTATTTCCACAGTCTACACTGCCCTGGATTCAATTGGATAATCATCCACGGTTTTTGTCAGCTTTATTACTACTTTATTTGGACATAAAAGCATATATATATATATATATATATATATATATATATATATATATATATATATATATATATATATATATATATATATAATCAAACTCTAGTACTAGTCAGTAACCAAACCTAACTCTCCAGCCAACAAAGAAAGAAAAATTCATAAGGGTGATATCTGATGGATTCCTTGCAGATTTCACCTGGGAAGTTGTGCATCCAAAATCTGCAGATTACTGTACCGAGCTGATATGCAAAGTGCAGCAAAATTTTCTTATTTATAGATCGTATCATGCATAGTATGTTGTGGAGTCATCATGTTTTGTTTTGGTTTTTTTGTTTTCTTGCAGGTTTTTCTATTTTCAGTGTAGTAGGGATGGTATCTACAGTGAGAGCTACATGTAACAAACCCTAAAGTAGGGCTAGGCAATTAATTGAAAAATCAACAACACCGACCATCAATCCATAAATCTTTCCCACAATCACTTTAATATTATTATTATTATTCTATTAATATTATAAATGTTAAAGTTTGTGAGTTTGGATGTTTGTGGGTTTGAGTGTTTGGATGTTTGTTCCTCAATCACGTAAAACCCGCTTCACCGATTTGGCTGAAATTTTCCACAAACATAGTTACTACACAGGATTGCGCAATAGGCCACTTTTCGTCACAATAGCACACATACGTTTTCCCAGGACCCTCACAAAACCCAAACTCACATCACCATCTTTGCAATCTCACACACTTTGGACCATAGCAAGCCACAAAATTCATATTACCCTCTACAGTCTAGCCTCTAACCCCACACAATCACATATACATATACTTTACCACTTTCACCCTCACCTTAATGATACTCCAGAAGGTTACCTCTTTAACCTTCCGGAGCAGCCATGTTTGCCGACCACCACCGCTCTGACGATCCGCGACACCGCCCACCCAGCCACTCCACTGTGTTGCCAGGAGCATGCGCATCTTAGCCACCTACAGAAGGTGTTTCCTGCACGACACCATTTTGCGCCTCCACAGCACCCGAACTACTCTCTCCAGCCCGCCACACTCCCTGATGGCACTCTCACCTCACTGCTGCTTCATCATCACGATCCATCCACTTTCCCTAGGTCTCCACGCCAACGACACTGGTTAAACAAGATACAAAGTTACATTTCATATACCATACCTTTTACACACTACTAAAACCTTACCCGCGCCTGTATTTACCCACTTCTACAATCACCGCAGACAAAGTCGCGGGTACCAGCTAGTTGTTATTATTATTATCATTATTATTATTTTTATTATTATTAATAAAATTTATTTATATAGCCTCAGCATATCCCGTAGAACTTTACAAATCAGAGGAAACATGAATAGACAATATGAAACATTACAATGTGATAGAAATAAACACATCAAACACTAGGAGTGAGGGTCCTGCTCTCAAGAGCTTACAGTGTAACTCTTTCTTTATTGTAATAGACTCTTGATGATGATAATAATTTCAGTACAGATTAAGCAGCTCTCACCTTAGGGTTTGTCACGTGTAAAAGGTCCCTTCCCTTGCCAGCTCGTCTGCCTATATATACTTTTAACATTTCTAGTTTGTCGTTGCTTGTTAACTTACTGGTATAATAAATGTACAGCACAGCAGTCACATGTGAAATAAGCTGTCTCCATCAGTGGGTAAACGTGGTTTTGGGTGTAGTCATCAGTCTACACCCAAACATTAATTACCTGTACCTGCATCCTCCGTTCTGATGGATCTCTGTGACTGAGCGTGACTTGTGTGCTAGACAGTGTGTTGGGTGGAATTGTATTTCAACTATGAATACGTTCTTACAGGACAGGCCTTACCAGATTCTATTACTGTTTAATGATGTAAGTAGCAAGGGCGGATGTGTTTAGCATATTCTTACATTTGTATGAAAGAGAGCTATTGCTAATATTATGAAATAGCATAACTATTACTAATATGGATCTATGGCATGGTTAGACCAAACTTAGTCACGGTGAATAACTGCAACTGGCAGACAAGAAGAGGAAACTCTACATCCTACTGGGAGAAGAGGGGACCACTGTGGAGATCGCTGCCCAATACGTGTCCAGCTGCCACCAAACAAAAGGAAGATGAGACCCCAAAGACTATTAAACCCCCACCACCCAAAGACCTTTAAACCCCCCACTCACCCATCCACTCTACGCCTACCCATACCCACACGTCCCAAACAAGAACGACGAGACCCCAAGATTGCACGTACCCCCAAACCACACACCCCACCCCCTCTCCCACCCCCAACCATTCTTTGCAATACCAAATGTTTTTTCTTCGGTTATGCTATTAAAGCCCCTTTGTGTCTAGCTCAATTGCCCTCGGAAAAGGTGATCACTGACCTTTTCATACTAGTGTTCAGGTTTCTGTTCAGGGAGTTTGATTGGGGACCTCCCCGAAAGGATACCTAATCCGCTTAAAAAAGCAGTTACCCTCGGAAACTCGAGGACCCCATTGACTGTAATTGGGTCTGCTGGGTTTCCTCCTGAAAAGGGCAGAAAAATGATTGTCCTGCCCATGTATTAAGCTCCGCTTCTTTAAACAGTTGGATTCCCTGATTACCTCTTTTGTGTGGGGCCCCTCTAGATCCAAGTTGAGGCTATCCACTCTTCAGAGACTGAAACAGCTGAGGGTGTATCTCTCCCCGACCTGTTACTTTACTACCTAGCTGGGTAGCTTATATTTGTTAGACCCTGGCTCTCCCCAGAGCGGCTCAAGGGCCCTGAGGCGCATCTGGCCCATCACCTGGACTTGCACAGGTGTTAGTCTCCCCAACTATTTAGGGGCAAACTTTTGCCTCTTCACACTCTGGCGGCACAGGTCTGGAAGCAGGCCCGTAAAGTGTCTTCCTATTCTGACACCCCTGAAGAAACCCCCTTGTGGGATAATCCTGGTCTGCCTGACCTTTATAAATTACCTGATGCCCGGTCTTGGTCCCAGTATGGTGTACTCCTCCTTTCAGACCTATATGTACAGGGGGTCTTTGTTACCTTTGATTCCCTAGCTACCTCACGCGAGATCCCCCGCCACCAGTTTTTTCGCTTTCTTCAAATTCGCCACGCTCTCTCCTCTCTGTTTCCTATTCAGCAGAGTGCTATTTCTGAGTATCCTTTGATTGGTGTGCTACGTTCTCAGGGTCCGCGGGGTCTGATTTCTGCCCTTTATGAATATCTGATCTCTGCTAAAGTATCCTTGGCTGTGACCCCAGCCCTGATGTGCTGGCGCACCAACATCCCAGAACTGAAGGATGAGACGTTTCAGGATATTTTGGAATTTCCTCTCTACGTTTCTCCCTCGGCCATCAATAAACTGATCCAAATGTTTAATTTGCACCAATGTTACCTAACCCCAACCCGCCTTCACAAGATAGGTTGTTTGCCTGCCCCGAATTGCCTTAGGTGCCCATATCCTCGTGCGGACTTTTGGCATATGATATGGAATTGTCCGATTGTGCAGGCCTTTTGGAGGGGGGATCTCCTGGCAGATGTCCTGGGCAGTCCTATCCCACTTTCTCCTGAAATCTGCTTATTTGGCATCCTGGATGATGAGGCTTGGCACCATCATGTCCGGATCTTTCTCCAGGAAAGTTTATTTTACGCCAGGAAGGCTATTGCCCTCCGGTGGATGACCCCTCGGTCCCCATCGGTGTCTCAATGGCGCAAACTGATTAATTCGATCCTCCCCTTTAACCAAATTATATACAAAGGTAGGGGTTGCCCTCAGAAATTTAATAAGGTCTGGGGTGCGTGTTGCGCTTCTCCCGTCACCCAATATTCTGCCCTCTCCATGCGCTCAGCATTAGGTGCTTACATGCCCTGAGGTGTGACGTCTGCCGGGTGGATCTGTTGCCCCTTGCTTGTAGGTAAACTTGTGTATTTGTTGACACTATAATGCCCTTTTGTTTTTGCATTCTTCTCTGCTCATGGTGGAGGGGCGGGGGTGGGATGGTGTCCTGGCAGTTCTTTGATTGTTTATCGGTGTTGTTTTGTTTCTATGTTTTATTCTGTTTGCTGTTTTGTACATGTTTTTCCTGATTATCCTGTTTACTTTGTTGCATCTCCTTCAATAAATCGAGTTTAAAAAAAACAAACAGCTGATGTAAAGTACAGGAAAGAAATGGATAGCTACACTGTACATAAAGGTGGTATGGGTGTGTAAATGCAGTTTCACTCTCCTGTAGGGAAGGGGATCTATATAGAAACCCTGCTGCTACTTCTACTTTGGAAAAAGTACATTGTTGTCTCTCCTACTGGAACGAATGGGAGACCTTGATGCTACTTCTACTGGGACTAAATGAAAGAGGATACTGCTGTCAGTACTCTTGAAAAGGAGAAATATATCTTGCTATTATTAGTAATTGCGGGTTCACACTTGCGCCCGGTCTCCGCTTTGCAGGTTTCCATCTTCTGCCTGAGAAACTGGACAGAAGACGGAAACCGGTAGTCAGTTTTCAAACTTATTCACTTGAATGGGTTGGCAAAATGACCGACCGTGAGCATCTTCTGCCTCTGTGGCAAAACCCTTTTTTTTTTTTTTTTTAATCGGACGGAGTTGGACATGCAGGACTTTGTGTCCGGTTAAAAAAAAACAAAAACAAAAAAACTGGTTTCTGTCTCCTGTCCAGTTTCTCGGGCAGAAGACGGAAACCCATAAAACGGAGATCAGGCGTAGGTGTGAACCCACCTTAATGCAGGAAATGGAAGGGAAGGTGCTACCACTACTGGATACTGGTAGAATCCAGCTTTTACTACCACTGATGGAAGATTGGGGGCGGGGGAGAATCCTGCTTCTACTGTTGAGGGGCACTGCTGCTGGTAATACTGGGGTATGGTTGGGGGCTACTACTAGGGAGGGACATAGATATAGTACTTGCAGTAGGGCAAAGTACTTACTAATTATGCTATAACGGAATGTGCTTGGCAGGGTTCATGCATCCTGGTTACAAAGTGTTTGCTGTCTGGTTTCTTTGCCAGTACTCAAACCAGGTCCAACTGGAAGCAGAGATATATAGATTTCCTTTATGCCCTTCCTACCTTTTCATTCGATAATGGCTTTGGTGTTCATGAAATATGTCACAGTTGCGCTGGGTTCACACCTGCGTTTGGGGTCTCCGTTCTATGGTTTCCGTCTTCTGCATGCCAGAAGACGGAAACCATAGACCAGGTCCGGCCGTGCGCGGCGGTGGGCGTTTTAGGCTCTCCGCCGCGAAACCGGATTTTTTTATCCGGGCACTGAGTACTGCATGTCCGACTCTGTGTCCGGATTATAAAACCCAGTTTCGCGACGGAGAGCCTAAAACGCTCACCGCCGCGCACGGCCGGACATCTCTCTCACCCATTCAAATGAATGGGTGAGAGAGACTCCTGCAGGTTTCCGTATCCTGCCTGTGTTTTAGGCAGGAAACGGAAACCTAAGTACGGAGTGCCGGGCCGCAGATGCGAACGAGCCCTTAGGTTATGTGAGTTTACTCCCACAGTGTCTACGGATGAAATGATTGATGGCTTTTAGAAATGTATAATATACAATGAATGTAAAAATAAAAAAAAATATTTACAAACGCAAAGAACAAATGGGTACACAATATGGTAGTGATGGGGAGAAAGAGAAATGAGCAAATGCATTCTTTCGGATATCTTTCAATATGTATAAATCTCGAGGATATTATTTTTTGGAGATCATAAAAATTCAGTTAGGATTTTCTCTTTTATATGCATCGCAGTTGTAGATTTGCTGTAGACATCTGTCAATTTGTATTGGTGCAGACTTGTAATATGTCAGTTTGTCCACTAGAGTGTGCTACATGTTAAAACTTACTGTAATAGGTCATCATATTCTTTATATGTGTAACACAAAAATTATCAACTTAGAGCAGCTTTTGCCCTCTAAGACCATTGCCCTCAATGCAATACATGGACACTCACTGTTTGTCAAGTAATGGTTATATTTCTTTATGATATTGCTGCAAGGATAAAACATTATCCCTAGAAATAACTGGTTATCTTGATCATACTCTGCTAACTGCTCACGAGCTGCTTAATGAATGGGCCTACCATGCAACAGGAGCTATTGAGGGAGCAATGCAATGTGACGGACAAAAAATTTTTATTTTCAATTTGCTATTTGAAGGAAGGGAGTTTGTAGCACCCAACAAATTTGGTTTTTAGGGTGTTCAGAGAAGGTACTTTCAAGTCTGGCAAATGAGCTTTACACCCAATTACTGACTTACAGCAACACAATCATAGACAGGTTACGCTAGGTTCAGACATGTGTTCGGGTTTTGGTCCAGGCGGACCCTCCTGAACGGAAACCTAATCCGCTTAAAAATCGGTTGCCTAGCGGAAACCTGTGGACCCCATAGACTATAATGGAGTCCTCTGGCTTTCTACCCAAAAAATGCGGAGAGAAAAGAGCTGCTTGCAGTTCTTTTCTCTCCGCATTTTTTAAGCGGATTCGAGGACGGAAACTCTGAACAGAGTTCAGGCACTGGTGTGAACCCAGGCTTACAGAATACGTGTTTGAGTCAGTGCGGAAGTGTGTATGGGGAGGGGCACTGCTAGGTTCATGTATGCTGTCTCCTCTTGAACCATGAGTGCTATAAGCTAAAATACATTTTTCTGTATGTATGTATGTTGCTCCAGATTTTGTGCTATGCATAGCAATGCGTAAAATCCACGGAGAAAGCTCAGCATAGACTTGATGCGTCCATTTCTGCACCCACTGATTTTTATACGAATTGTGTGACTGAGAGAAGGCTCGGTTGACATCTGTGTTCGGGCCGTTCCGTTCCCCTCTCTGCATTTTCCATGCAAGCAGCACTTATCTGTCCGCATTTTTCACGTTGAAACCACATGAACCCCATTCTAGTCTATGGGGTCCAGGGGTTTCCTAAGTTAACCACTTTTTTTTATGCGCATTAGGTTTCCGTTCAGGGGGTCTCCAGGCGGACCCCCAAACGCAGATGTGATCCTTAGGTAAAATTTCATTATTTTTGCTGCCTTTGTAAATGCTATGGATTTTCCACAACAATTCTGTGACAAAAAAATCTTCTCTATATACACTCACCGGCCACTTTATTAGGTACACCTGTCCAACTGCTCGTTAACACTTAATTTCTAATCAGCCAATCACATGGCGGCAACTCAGTGCATTTAGGCATGTAGACATGGTCAAGACAATCTCCTGCAGTTCAAACCGAGCATCAGTATGGGGAAGAAAGGTGATTTGAGTGCCTTTGAACGTGGCATGGTTGTTGGTGCCAGAAGGGCTGGTCTGAGTATTTCAGAAACTGCTGATCTACTGGGATTTTCACGCACAACCATCTCTAGGGTTTACAGAGAATGGTCCGAAAAAGAAAAAACATCCAGTGAGCGGCAGTTCTGTGGGCGGAAATGCGTTGTTGATGCCAGAGGTCAGAGGAGAATGGCCAGACTGGTTCGAGCTGATAGAAAGGCAACAGTGACTCAAATAGCCACCCGTTACAACCAAGGTAGCCAGAAGAGCATCTCTGAACGCACAGTACGTCGAACTTTGAGGCAGATGGGCTACAGCAGCAGAAGACCACACCGGGTGCCACTCCTTTCAGCTAAGAACAGGAAACTGAGGCTACAATTTGCACAAGCTCATCGAAATTGGACAATTGAAGATTGGAAAAACGTTGCCTGGACTGATGAGTCTCGATTTCTGCTGCGACATTCGGATGGTAGGGTCAGAATTTGGCGTCAACAACATGAAAGCATGGATCCATCCTGCCTTGTATCAACGGTTCAGGCTGGTGGTGGTGGTGTCATGGTGTGGGGAATATTTTCTTGGCACTCTTTGGGCCCCTTGGTACCAATTGAGCATCGTTGCAACGCCAAAGCCTACCTGAGTATTGTTGCTGACTAGAGATGAGCGAACAGTGTTCTATCGAACTCATGTTCGATCGGATATTAGGCTGTTCGGCATGTTCGAATCGAATCGAACACCGCGTGGTAAAGTGCGCCATTACTCGATTCCCCTCCCACCTTCCCTGGCGCCTTTTTTGCTCCAATAACAGCGCAGGGTAGGTGGGACAGGAACTACGACACCGGTGACGTTGAAAAAAGTAGGCAAAACCCATTGGCTGCCGAAAACATGTGACCTCTAATTTAAAAGAACAGCGACGCCCAGCTTCGCGTCATTCTGAGCTTGCAATTCACCGAGGACGGAGGTTTCCGTCCAGCTAGCTAGGGCTTAGATTCTGGGTAGGCAGGGACAGGCTAGGATAGGAAGGAGAAGACAACCAACAGCTCTTATAAGAGCTAAATTCCAGGGAGAAGCTTGTCAGTGTAACGTGGCACTGACGGGCTCAATCGCCGCAACCCAGCTTTCCCAGGATCCTGAATGGAATACACTGTCAGTGTATTCCCGTATACCCGATATATACCCCGATACCCGTTCCAACGGTGTGCCCCCCCACCTTCACCCCAGAAATACCCTGCAAGTCCCCTAGCAATAGAATTGGGGCTATATACACCCACAATTTTTACTACTGGTATACAGTGCCATTGTCTGACTGGGAATTCAAAGAATATATTGGGGTTATAAATACCCTCATTTCTTGCTACTGCCATATAGTGCCAGTTTCTGACTGGTAATTCAAAGAATATATTGGGGTTACGTGCACCCACAATTTTTACTACTGGTATACAGTGCCATTGTCTGACTGGGAATTCAAAGAATATATTGGGAATACAAATACCCTCATTTCTTGCTACTGCCATATAGTGCCAGTGTCTGACTGGGAATTCAAAGAATATATTGGGGTTACGTGCACCCACAATTTTTACTACTGGTATACAGTGCCATTGTCTGACTGGGAATTCAAAGAATATATTGGGGTTATAAATACCCTCATTTCTTGCTACTGCCATATAGTGCCAGTTTCTGACTGGTAATTCAAAGAATATATTGGGGTTACGTGCACCCACAATTTTTACTACTGGTATACAGTGCCATTGTCTGACTGGGAATTCAAAGAATATATTGGGGTTATAAATACCCTCATTTCTTGCTACTGCCATATAGTGCCAGTTTCTGACTGGTAATTCAAAGAATATATTGGGGTTACGTGCACCCACAATTTTTACTACTGGTATACAGTGCCATTGTCTGACTGGGAATTCAAAGAGTATATTGGGAATACAAATACCCTCATTTCTTGCTACTGCCATATAGTGCCAGTGTCTGACTGGTAATTCAAAGAATATATTGGGGTTACGTGCACCCACAATTTTTACTACTGGTATACAGTGCCATTGTCTGACTGGGAATTCAAAGAGTATATTGGGAATACAAATACCCTCATTTCTTGCTACTGCCATATAGTGCCAGTTTCTGACTGGTAATTCAAAGAATATATTGGGGTTACGTGCACCCATAATTTTTACTACTGGTATACAGTGCCATTGTCTGACTGGGAATTCAAAGAATATATTGGGGTTACGTGCACCCACAATTTTTACTACTGGTATACAGTGCCATTGTCTGACTGGGAATTCAAAGAATATATTGGGGTTATAAATACCCTCATTTCTTGCTACTGCCATATAGTGCCAGTTTCTGACTGGTAATTCAAAGAATATATTGGGGTTACGTGCACCCACAATTTTTACTACTGGTATACAGTGCCATTGTCTGACTGGGAATTCAAAGAATATATTGGGGTTATAAATACCCTCATTTCTTGCTACTGCCATATAGTGCCAGTTTCTGACTGGTAATTCAAAGAATATATTGGGGTTACGTGCACCCACAATTTTTACTACTGGTATACAGTGCCATTGTCTGACTGGGAATTCAAAGAGTATATTGGGAATACAAATACCCTCATTTCTTGCTACTGCCATATAGTGCCAGTGTCTGACTGGGAATTCAAAGAATATATTGGGGTTACGTGCACCCACAATTTTTACTACTGGTATACAGTGCCAATTTCTAACTAGGAATTCAAAATGCGCAAGGCTCCCGGAAAGGGACGTGGACGAGGCCGTGGGCGAGGTCGGGGGAATGGTTCTGGGGAGCAAGGTAGCAGTGAAGCCACAGGGCGTCCCGTGCCTACTCCTGTGGGGCAGCAAGCATTGCGCCACTCCACAGTGCCAGGGTTGCTTGCCACATTAACTAAACTGCAGGGTACAAACCTTAGTAGGCCCGAGAACCAGGAACAGGTCTTGCAATGGCTGTCAGAGAACGCTTACAGCACATTGTCCAGCAGCCAGTCAGACTCTGCCTCCTCTCCTCCTATTACCCAACAGTCTTGTCTTCCTTCCTCCCAAAATTCCGAAGCTTTACAGAACAATAACCCAAACTGTCCCTGCTCCCCAGAGCTGTTCTCCGCTCCTTTCATTGTCCCTCAACCTGCCTCTCCACGTCACGATTCCACGAACCTAACAGAGGAGCATCTGTGTCCAGATGCTCAAACACTAGAGTCTCCTCCATCTCCGTTCGATTTGGTGGTGGATGACCAGCAACCCACCCTCATCGACGATGATGTGACGCAGTTGCCGTCAGGGCATCCAGTTGACCGGCGCATTGTGCGGGAGGAGGAGATGAGACAGGAGTTGGAAGAGGAAGTGGTGGATGATGAGGACACTGACCCGACCTGGACAGGGGGGATGTCAAGCGGGGAAAGTAGTGTGGATGTTGAGGCAGGTGCAGCACCAAAAAGGGTAGCTAGAGGCAGAGGCAGAGGTCAGCAGCTTAGGCGAAGCCAGGCCACACCCGGAATCTCCCAAGATGTTCCAGTTCGTACCCAGCCCGAAAAACTCCCACCTCGAGGGCACGTTTCTCGAAGGTGTGGAGTTTTTTCAAGGAATGCGCCGAGGACAGATATAGTGTTGTCTGCACAATTTGCCTCTCGAAATTGATTAGGGGCTCTGAGAAGAGCAACCTGTCCACCACTTCAATGCGCCGTCATTTGGAATCCAAGCACTGGAATCAGTGGCAGGCAGCAACGGCAGGACAAAGGCCGCCTGCCGTTCACGCCACTGCCTCTGCCACTGCCTCTGCCACTGCCACTGCTGACTGTGCTGGCGATGCACTCCAGAGGACGAGCCAGGACACCACTTCATCTGCCTCCGCCACTTTGTTGACTTCTACCTCATCCTCCCCTGGTCCTGTCTTATCTCCTTCTCCTGCACCATCAAAGGCACCATCAGGCGTTTCTTTACAACAACCCACCATCTCTCAGACATTGGAGCGGCGGCAGAAATACACTGCTAACCACCCACACGCGCAAGCCTTGAACGCCAACATCGCTAAACTGCTGGCCCAGGAGATGTTGGCGTTCCGGCTTGTTGAAACTCCCGCCTTCCTGGACCTGATGGCAACTGCGGCACCTCGCTATGCCGTCCCTAGCCGTCACTACTTCTCCCGGTGTGCCGTCCCCGCCTTGCACCAGCACGTGTCACTCAACATCAGGCGGGCCCTTAGTTCCGCGCTTTGCACAAAGGTCCACTTGACCACCGACGCGTGGACAAGTGCATGCGGACAGGGACGCTACATTTCACTGACGGCACACTGGGTGAATGTAGTTGAGGCTGGGACTGCTTCCCAAACTGGCCCGGTGTACCTCGTCTCCCCGCCTAACATTCCTGGCAGGGACACGAGAAGAACACCCCCCTCCTCCTCCTCCTCTACCGCCTCCTCCTCCGCCACCGCCTCCTCCTCCGCCACCGCCTCCTCCTCCGCTGTTAGATTGACCCCAGCTACGAGTTGGAAACGTTGCAGCACTGGCGTTGGTAGACGTCAGCAGGCTGTGCTGAAGCTGATCAGCTTGGGGGACAGACAGCACACTGCCTCCGAGGTGAGGGATGCCCTCCTCGATGAGACGGCAATATGGTTTGAGCCGCTGCACCTGGGCCCAGGCATGGTCGTTTGTGATAACGGCCGGAACCTGGTAGCAGCTCTGGAGCTTGCCGGACTCCAACATGTTCCATGCCTGGCCCACGTCTTCAACCTAGTGGTGCAACGTTTCCTAAAGAGCTACCCCAATGTTCCAGAGCTACTGGTGAAAGTGCGGCGCATGTGCGCCCACTTTCGCAAGTCGACAGTAGCCGCTGCTAGCTTAAAATCTCTCCAGCAACGCCTGCATGTGCCACAACACCGGCTTTTGTGCGACGTCCCCACACGCTGGAACTCAACGTTTCAGATGTTGAATAGAGTGGTTGAGCAGCAGAGACCTTTGATGGAATACCAGCTACAAAACCCTAGGGTGCCACAAAGTCAGCTGCCTCAGTTTCACATCCATGAGTGGCCATGGATGAGAGACCTTTGTGACATCCTACGGGTCTTTGAGGAGTCCACAAGGAGGGTGAGCTCTGAGGATGCGATGGTGAGCCTTACAATCCCGCTCTTGTGTGTTCTGAGAGAATCCCTGATTGACATCAGGGATAACTCAGATCACACAGAGGAGTTAGGGATAGCATCCGATCCGTCACAGCTGGAGAGTAGGTCCACACATCTGTCCGCTTCACTGCGTTTAATGGAGGAGGAGGAGGAGGAGGAGGAGGAGGAAGAAGAGTTGTCCGATGATGTGATGGTGATACAGGAGGCTTCCGGGCAACTTCGACTCGTCCCATTGTTGCAGCGCGGATGGGTAGACATGGAGGATGAGGAGGAAATGGAGATTGAACTTTCCGGTGGGGCCAGAGGAGTCATGCCAACTAACACTGTGGCAGACATGGCTGAGTTCATGTTGGGGTGCTTTACAACCGACAAGCGTATTGTCAAAATCATGGAGGACAACCAGTACTGGATCTTTGCTATCCTTGACCCCCGGTATAAAAACAACATCTCGTCTTTTATTCCGGTAGAGGGGAGGGCCAATCGCATCAATGCTTGCCACAGGCAATTGGTGCAGAATATGATGGAGATGTTTCCAGCATGTGACGTTGGCGGCAGGGAGGGCAGTTCCTCCAGTAGGCAACCAAGTTCTCACCGGTCCACACAAACGAGGGGCACACTGTCTAAGGTCTGGGACACCTTGATGGCACCCCCTCGCCAAAGTGCCGCCACGGAGGGTCCTAGTGTCACCAGGCGTGAGAAGTATAGGCGCATGTTGCGGGAATACCTTTCCGACCACAGCCCTGTCCTCTCCGACCCCTCTGCGCCCTACACGTATTGGGTGTCGAAGTTGGACCTGTGGCTTGAACTTGCCCTATATGCCTTGGAGGTGCTGTCCTGTCCTGCCGCCAGCGTCCTATCTGAGAGGGTGTTCAGTGCAGCCGGTGGCATCATCACTGACAAGCGCACCCGTCTGTCAGCTGAGAGTGCCGACCGGCTCACTTTGATAAAAATGAACCACCACTGGGTAGAGCCGTCATTTTTGTGCCCACCTGTGTAAAGCACCCCAACATGAAACTCCATGTCTGTACTCAACCTCTCCAATTCCTCCGCATCCTCATACTCATCCACCATAAGCGTTGCACAATTCTGCTAATACTAGGCTCCCTCCACCCTGATTTCCCCCAACTCTGCTGGTTAGAGGCTCCCTCCACCCTGATTTCCACCAACTCTGCTGGTTAGAGGCTCCCTCCACCATGAATTTGCCCAAACTGGGCTGTTTAGAGGCTCCCTCCACCATGAATTTGCCCAAACTGGGCTGTTTAGAGGCTCCCTCCACCATGAATTGGTCCAAACTGGGTTTTTTAGAGGCTCCCTCCACCATGAATTGGTCCAAACTGGGCTGGTTAGAGGCTCCCTCCACCATGAATTTGCCCAAACTGGGCTGTTTAGAGGCTCCCTCCACCATGAATTGGTCCAAACTGGGCTGGTTAGAGGCTCCCTCCACCATTAATTGGTCCAAACTGGGTTTTTTAGAGGCTCCCTCCACCATGAATTGGTCCAAACTGGGCTGGTTAGAGGCTCCCTCCACCATGAATTTGCCCAAACTGGGCTGTTTAGAGGCTCCCTCCACCATGAATTGGTCCAAACTGGGCTGGTTAGAGGCTCCCTCCACCATTAATTGGTCCAAACTGGGCTGGTTAGAGGCTCCCTCCACCATGAATTTGCCCAAACTGGGCTGTTTAGAGGCTCCCTCCACCATGAATTTGCCCAAACTGGGCTGTTTAGAGGCTCCCTCCACCATGAATTGGTCCAAACTGGGTTTTTTAGAGGCTCCCTCCACCATGAATTGGTCCAAACTGGGCTGGTTAGAGGCTCCCTCCACCATTAATTGGTCCAAACTGGGGTGGTTAGAGGCTCCCTCCACCATTAATTGGTCCAAACTGGGCTGGTTAGAGGCTCCCTCCACCATTAATTGGTCCAAACTGGGCTGGTTAGAGGCTCCCTCCACCATTAATTGGTCCAAACTGGGCTGTTTAGAGGCTCCCTCCACCATTAATTGGTCCAAACTGGGCTGGTTAGAGGCTCCCTCCACCATGAATTTGCCCAAACTGGGCTGTTTAGAGGCTCCCTCCACCATGAATTGGTCCAAACTGGGTTTTTTAGAGGCTCCCTCCACCATGAATTTGCCCAAACTGGGCTGGTTAGAGGCTCCCTCCACCATGAATTGGTCCAAGCTGGGTTTTTTAGAGGCTCCCTCCACCATGAATTTGCCCAAACTGGGCTGGTTAGAGGCTCCCTCCACCATGAATTGGTCCAAGCTGGGTTTTTTAGAGGCTCCCTCCACCATGAATTTGCCCAAACTGGGCTGGTTAGAGGTTCCCTCCACCATGAATTGGTCCAAACTGGGCTGGTTAGAGGCTCCCTCCACCATGAATTTGCCCAAACTGGGCTGTTTAGAGGCTCCCTCCACCATTAATTGGTCCAAACTGGGCTGGTTAGAGGCTTCCTCCACCATGAATTTGCCCAAACTGGGCTGTTTAGAGGCTCCCTCCACCATGAATTGGTCCAAACTGGGTTTTTTAGAGGCTCCCTCCACCATGAATTTGCCCAAACTGGGCTGTTTAGAGGCTCCCTCCACCATTAATTGGTCCAAACTGGGCTGGTTAGAGGCTTCCTCCACCATGAATTTGCCCAAACTGGGCTGTTTAGAGGCTCCCTCCACCATGAATTGGTCCAAACTGGGCTGGTTAGAGGCTCCCTCCACCATGAATTGGTCCAAACTGGGCTGGTTAGAGGCTCCCTCCACCATTAATTGGTCCAAACTGGGCTGGTTAGAGGCTCCCTCCACCATGAATTGGTCCAAACTGGGTTTTTTAGAGGCTCCCTCCACCATGAATTTGCCCAAACTGGGCTGTTTAGAGGCTCCCTCCACCATGAATTGGTCCAAACTGGGCTGGTTAGAGGCTCCCTCCACCATTAATTGGTCCAAACTGGGCTGGTTAGAGGCTCCCTCCACCATGAATTGGTCCAAACTGGGCTGGTTAGAGGCTCCCTCCACCATGAATTTGCCCAAACTGGGCTGTTTAGAGGCTCCCTCCACCATTAATTGGTCCAAACTGGGCTGGTTAGAGGCTCCCTCCACCATGAATTTGCCCAAACTGGGCTGTTTAGAGGCTCCCTCCACCATGAATTGGTCCAAACTGGGTTTTTTAGAGGCTCCCTCCACCATGAATTGGTCCAAACTGGGCTGGTTAGAGGCTCCCTCCACCATGAATTTGCCCAAACTGGGCTGGTTAGAGGCTCCCTCCACCATGAATTGGTCCAAACTGGGGTTTTTAGAGGCTCCCTCCACCATGAATTTGCCCAAACTGGGCTGTTTAGAGGCTCCCTCCACCATGAATTTGCCCAAACTCTGCTGGTTAGAGGCTCAATCCACCCTGATTTTCAAAACAAATGTTGGTGCCAACCTCAACTTACTACAAGGGCCAAATTCACTGCTGGTGACAAGCTCTCCTCACTGCAAGTGCCAAATACACATGTTTCAAGGTGTTTTCCTACTGTCAGAGAGGTGGTATTGAGTGTGTAAAGTGTGTAGTTGTTAGGCTGTGATGTTGGGGTAATAGAGGGTCTTTGGTGTGTTAGATGCCCCCAGACATGCTTCCCCTGCTGTCCCAGTGTCATTCCAGAGGTGTTGGCATCATTTCCTGGGGTGTCATAGTGGACTTGGTGACCCTCCAGACACGGATTTGGGTTTCCCCCTTAACGAGTATCTGTTCCCCATAGACTATAATGGGGTTCGAAACCCGTTCGAACACACGAACATTGAGCGGCTGTTCGAATCGAATTTCGAACCTCGAACATTTTAGTGTTCGCTCATCTCTATTGCTGACCATGTCCATCCCTTTATGACCACAATGTACCCAACATCTGATGGCTACTTTCAGCAGGATAATGCGCCATGTCATAAAGCTGGAATCATCTCAGACTGGTTTCTTGAACATGACAATGAGTTCACTGTACTCCAATGGCCTCCACAGTCACCAGATCTCAATCCAATAGAGCATCTTTGGGATGTGGTGGAACGAGAGATTCACATCATGGATGTGCAGCCGACAAATCTGCGGCAACTGTGTGATGCCATCATGTCAATATGGACCAAAATCTCTGAGGAATGCTTCCAGCACCTTGTTGAATCTATGCCATGAAGAATTGAGGCAGTTCTGAAGGCAAAAGGGGGTCCAACCCGTTACTAGCATGGTGTACCTAATAAAGTGGCCGGTGAGTGTATGTCCATTATAGAGAATGAACAATATTAAGCTCGTCCCGTAGTCTGCCAAACACAGACTCTCTAGAATGGATCTATCTTTATTGTTTAATCTGTTCTTCTGTTGCTACATCAGAGCAAAACAGATTAAACAACGCTAATGGGAATGTAAGGCTGGGTTCACACTAGCGTAGGTGTCCGTAGCTAATGTCCGCACAAGATTTTAGCATCGGATGCTGGCTGTGTCTGTTTACAATTTGCATTATTTTATATGGGATATACATGTAGGATTTAGCTGTCCGCTTGACAAATCGGACATCTTTGTAAATGGACACTTAATGACACCCACGGACACTACATGATGTCCCATTTAAATTAATGCAAATTGTAAACGGACAAAGCTAGTGTCCAATGCTTAAATCTTCTGCGGACATTAGTATAGAACACTAGCTGTCGGACACGACGCTAGTGTGAACTCAGCCTAACCTTACTTGTATCATTTATTTCTAGGTCTAGTGATTCTTTAGGTTCTGGTAACACTGGGTGAACTCTGAGCTCACTGAGGACTAACTGAAATTACATCTGCATGCAAGAAAACAAAACAAAAATAGCAAATGAATCTGCTCGTCAATTTTTGCTATTAGATTTTAACAATTTTTACATTTGTGCCTCAGCAGAAAAAGCCCAGTTCCAGGTACGTATGACGCTAGCCTTGAATACATATCTACTTAAAGCTAAATTCACACAATTAAGTTTCACCCCTGAAATGTTTGTCAGATTTATGGTATGTTCACATGGCGGAAGCCTTTTCCACCGTGTGACTTTTCCGTGCGGCTAGCCACAATGGGATGCTGATGCAGTACATCGGCATCCTGCTCCTGATTAGGACCAAAATGGGCCTAAGCAGGAGTGTGTCTCGAGCCGTGGACACCGTGGCCGACTCAGCCACAGAACCCACAGGCAGATAGCTAACGGGGAAAAAAAGCAACGGACTCCCGTTGAAATGAATGGGAGGCCTTTTTGCATACGGATTTTGAGGCGGATTCAGTCAAAATCCACCTGCAAAAACTGTATGAACATACAGTCCTGACCTTCCTTCCAGAAGCGGGACTCCTAGCATCATAGTTATATATAATGCAAGGAGTCACTGCCTCCCAGGAACATACTGTCCCGTACTGTAATCGGGTGAAACTTGGTCATGTGAATTTATCCGTAATAGTCCCTTCAAATTTCAGAGCCATGTGTTTTGTTTTGTTTTTATTATTAACAAACGAGTTAAAAGAATTTAGGACAATTCACAGGTCAAAAAATATAAGTTTTAAGTGGGACACAGTCAGCTGCTGCAGGGCACCATTATAGCAGACAAATTGGTATATTGTTTTCAGACTTGTGTTCTAAGACTTTGTGGACTGGAGGCTAAGTTAATGGACAAGCGAATTCTCTGGTCATTCAAGGGGACACCACTAAGGAGATGTTTTATCTCTAACCCCTCAGGTTGTTCTTTTTAATTTCGTCAGCTATCTTCTGGTTTAAGAAAGCTTTCAGGATTTCCCCATTATTGTAGTTTTTTTGTTATTGCAAATGTAAAAGACCCTTAGAAATTTCTGTCTAGCTATAGGCGATGTCCTTTCTCTCTCTTCTTATCTTCCATTCTTAAATAAGTATTCATTTTCAGGTTCTGTACCATGTGTTCAAAAAGGCATTTAAAAAAAACAAACTTATCTGTGAACCTTTTTAAAAAATGTCCCCAACTCTGTCTGGTAGTTGCAGTGAGTGGAGAGTATGCCACATATTCTCAGTTCTCTCCATTCACGAAATCCCCTTTAAGAAAAAAAAAATGCATTAAAATTTACAGAAAAATAAAACTAAAGTAATAAATATTTCCTTTATGCAATGTTATATTATTGAAAATGTAAAAAGAATGGAAGATTATACATCCATAACCACCCTTAATATAACTTTAATACAATATTTACTATTCACATTGAATATCATTGAAAAGACATTTTAGTGGTGTTATGTGTATCCCATCTCCAAAAAACAGATATAAATATCAATAAGTCATGTCACCAAACTGTACCTTTTTGAAAATATTACTAATTCAGTTACAAATTAGACACTCTGGTCATTTTGGTGGAAAAATATAAGTGGTAATGAAATATAAGTCAATTCAGAATACAGAGATGAAAAACAACAATAATGCTCTTTAAGTCAAAACTAGGCTGTGCCCTTAAGAGGTTAAAAGTTTATTCCCAACTAGGACCTTTATGGTAGCTCCACAGTACCGACACCAATATCGAAAGCATTCACTTGTATAGGAGTTATAGGAAACAGCCATGCAAGTTTTTGGCATATGTGCGTTAAAGGGGTTTTCCGGGTAAAAACAAACTTTTTTTAAAAAGGTATTTTGGTAAATGGGTTAATAATTGCACCAAAATACTTTTAACAGTGTTCTGAGTGATGTCTGGGTTTCCCTGGGACCTCCTGGCACCCTCTGCATTTGTTTACAGCTTCCCTGGCTACTTGGACTAAAACTCCCATAATCCCCCTCACACTGCCTCCCTGTTTCCCTAGCTAGCCCCATCTACCTACCTACCTAACTCATTCAGCCCCAATCCTTCCCCCCTGCAATCATACTTGCCTGTCTTCTGTGTCCTGGAGATCAGTGTCTTTGGTCCTGTTGGCTTTTTATTCTGTGGACTTCTTGCACATGCATGGTGTGTGCTCTTCGCTTCTACCGGCGACTGTACAGTAAAGCTCTATTGTGCAGGTGCCGGCAGAAACGGAGGAAGTTACGCTTCATACCAGAATACTGAAGATAGGGAAGTATGAGAGAGATGGGGGTGGGTGTTGGTGATGCTTTGTTTCCAAAAATGCAGAAACGGAACATCACTGGATCATCAGAAAATCTAATGTATATAGGTAAATATAGTCCATTAAATTGAGTCAATTAAAAGATAGGCTGGAGGAGAGGATTTAGTTTAGGGATTCATTTTTGTTTATATCCCAGGCAACCCCTTTAACTGTCTGAGCCACTTATAACTAACATATATGTAAGAAGAAGAGGAAGATATATAGCAATAGGACTGCACAATTTGCTTTGTAGTCTAACATGGAGAAATATAGGTCTTAATTGGAGCTGTACACACTAGACAACTATAGGATTAAGTTCTTTATAGTAGTACTTGCGCTAGGTTCACACCAGCGTCTGGACTCCGTTCTCAGGTTTCCGTCTTCTGCATGCAGAAGACTGAAACCTGTCATGCCGAGTCCGACCGTGAGCACCGGTGAGCGTTTTATGCTCTCCGCGGCGAAACCGTTTTTTTTTTTTTTTTTAAACCGGACACAGAGTACTGCATGTCCGACTCTGTGTCTGGTTTAAAAACTGGTTTCGC
The DNA here is from genome assembly GCF_031893055.1 of Leptodactylus fuscus. Classification (NCBI taxonomy): domain Eukaryota; kingdom Metazoa; phylum Chordata; class Amphibia; order Anura; family Leptodactylidae; genus Leptodactylus; species Leptodactylus fuscus. The sequence goes on from NC_134265.1 coordinate 195,143,592, forward strand.
CGTGGAGAGCATAAAACGCTCACGGCCGGACACTTTTCAAACCCATTCAAATGAATGGGTTTGAAAGATGTCAGCAGGTTTTCGTCTCCTGCCCTGTTTTGTGCAGAACGGAGACCAGGCGCAGATGTGAACGAGCCCTTACATTCTTATTAAAATTGTGTGTTTGTGAGACAACTTAAAATGTAAAAGGTTACCATGGCTTTCATACAATTTTTATAGTACAAATGAAGTTTTGTGAGGGAGGTGGGGTGTGCAGCTGCAATCTCTCTTCCTTGTGTATATATGTGTAAGACTAATCATTAAGAGATATGTTGCTTGTAGAGGAATAGATGATTGGCATAGACTGCACACCGCACAACAAGCATAGAAGAAAAGATTACTTACATTTCTGTCTGCCACAACTCCTGAAGTGATTTCATTTTTTTGTGAACTGATGTGGAGTTTTCAAACGATCCAAGAAATCCAATCTGGAATATGAATGTGCTTTAGGCATTGTCTGCCATTCATTTGTATGACGCATGTGAAATTGCAGTGTGGTCAAATTAAAGGAGCTCTATCATTGGGAAAAGTCATTTTTAACCAAGCACATACTTGCATAACCTTTAGAAAGGCTATCCCACACCTACCTTTTGTATGTAAATCGCCTCAGTGGCTTTTGAATGAGCCCATTTTTATTCTTATGCTAATTAGCTTCCAGCCAGCACAGGAAGTTCCCAGCAGCACTGTATCTCTCCTATTCTTTTCTATCTGTGTGTGCAAACAGGAAGCAGGAAGTCAGCAGCAGCACAGGCTACATAGAAAAAAATAGGCAGAGGGTGTACGATGAGACTTCCGGGGTGCACCAAGAGGCTAATTAGCATATGAATAAAAAACGGGCTCATTTGAAAACCACAGTGGCGATTTGCATACTAAAGGTAGGTGTGAAATAGCCTTTCTAAAGGCTATGCAAGGATGTGCTTAGTTAAAAATGACTTTTCCCAATGATAGAGCCCCTTTAATGTAGAGGTCATTTGTATATTGGTTATACTTTAAGCAGCCTGTCATACAAATGCCAATATTTTGCAATGCAATAGCATTGTAATGCATTGCATTATTGGTCAGACCCCCTGGGGGTTCAAGACACCTAAGGGGTCTAATAAATAACCTATTAAAAAAATAAATAAATTTTATATTTATTATATGTATTAAAACTGTCCCTAGAATACATAGAAAAGTAAAAATTTGCTGTGAATCACATACACATTAGGTATTTATGTGTCCAAAAACGCCCAGACTACAAACTTATATTTTTCCCGTACTGTAAACACTGTAGTGGGGAAAAAAGGAAATCAAATCCCCAAATTGATGTTTGTTCGCTGTTTCGCCTCTGATCCAAATTTGCATGAAAAGCGTTCAAAGCAATAGACATTCCCCAAAATTATATAGCTAAAAAGTAAACCAGGCCATCTGCTTCACAGTACATGGAAATATAGAAAATGTACAGGCTGCTTTAAGAACTTTTTTTTTTTTTTTTTTTTGCAAAGTTTTGGATTTTTATTAAAATGTACATAAAACTTTATAAATTTGGTATCCCTGGAATCGTACTGAAACATAGAATACAGGTGACTTGTCATTTTGGCTACACAGTGAGCGCTGTAAAATTGAAGCCCGTAAAAAGTCAGACAAATGCACTTGTTCTCCAATTCCACCCCATTCTGAATTTATATCGTTGCTATCACTGTATATATAATTAATTTATAACAGCTGCATAATTGACATATAGATAGGTGAAGTATAGGTACTTCCTATATATTATCAATTCCAAAAATTCTGCAAAAAAAAAGTGTATCTGGGCCCCCAGCCTAAGGGTGGTTTCACAGATGCTGCATTTTCTAAGCCCTTAATAAACTGTCTATTTTGCCCATTTTGGTGAACCATTTATTGCGGGGTTTTTTCTGTCATCTGAGAGCCATAACTTTTTGATTTTTCCGTCAATGTAACTGTATCAGGGCTTCTCCGGAACAAATTGTAGTGTTTAATGCCACCATTTTGGGAGACTTGAGCTCATTTGTATAATACATTACATTGTAGTGCAATATGTTATGCTGTCTGTCGCAAACTGACAAGCTGTGTTTTAGGCTATGCCCCCCAATACTGAAGGTAAACCTGGAGACCTTCATTAGGTTCCCAGCTCCCAGGTAAGTGTGTTCGTAAAGGGGTTAATATTATTACAGGGATTTCCTGCCTTCCAAAACCATTTAAATGCCATGGTCTCTATTGGCTGTGGCATTTAAAGGGTTAAACCTCCGATCTGAGGTTTTCTGATCCCAGGCATTAGGACCGCTGGGGGAGATTAAATAGGAATTTACCCTCAAACATAGGGATAATGTGAATTGTTGTGCCTCTAATTCAGTAGGGGTAGGCAAGTATGAGGAGAAGGAATAGAGATATCCATAACAAAGCCCCATGTAACTATCTATAAGGGGTCTGGAAATTCAAAATATATTCAGCATTTGAGAATGATCCTTGATAAGGGGTGACTAAGGCCACTTTTAAAGTGAGAATCCTCTATGACGTGGGCAGCAATCCATATTGTGTCGGGCACCAGTTAAAAAAAAAAAAAAGTCAAGATGAAGCAGTCAGTGTGCGATGTACAGTAATAACAGTAAGGATACTGACCCCTACATGAAAGCTATATAATGAACCTCATAACTGAAACCAATTGACTGGTTGATTCAGCTTCCATTTCTGTGTACCTCTTGTCTATGACTTATTTGCGAGAACACAGTGCTTGGAGTGGCCTGCAGTAAGCCATCTTTACAGGAGCTGAGGATATCTCTCATATAGCCTGGCCTCTTTTAGTTGCATAAACCCATAGAAATCTGTCCAGCCTTGTTGAAATGAACATATGTCGACTTTAGCGTGTTCATGGAAGAATGATGAATTGCAGAGGCTAGGACGCCATGCCTCGTCTTCTCCGACTGTGTTTACATGGTCCATGAGAGTGAGAGGACCCTGTGCTGAGTATACACCCGAAGTGCCCACCTTGGCACAGGTGCCAGAGGTTGACGACCCCAGAGGTTGACAGATATGCAATTATTTGTGAACTAAGAGCATTCTCATAGATTTCTATGGCCGATACATGGGGACAACCTACTAAATACAGTGGGAAGAAGGGATTAGTCTTGAGCCAGTAAACTAATTGATAATTAATAATTGTTTAACTAGGCCAGGAATATCAGTTTTTGTCCCAGAACCCCAAGTGGATCTAGCAGGTAGATGTAGTACAAGTCCTTCCTTTTTATGTTTCTTATACATTTTAAAGCCACTTCTAGTTTTGGTGGAAGAAGAAACTGCAGCAAGCACCAGCATGTACTGTACATTGTGCACTGTGGAGCTGTTCAGGCTGACATAATGGCCTCCTGAACTTACCTGACTGTGCATTGCTTGTCTTGTGATTATTGGCTGAATACAGTTCTTATGCCGATGCCTGCCGCTCCTATTATTGATGCCCTCTGCTGGATGGTTGGGAGGAAAATCTTCAAGTTGATCTCATTGTAATGTTTCACTCCAGGTGATACTTGATACGTGGAAATTGTGCACTCACTGGGGTCTCTTCTTTCCGCTCTCTCATTATACAAGGCAATTAATAAAATGGCTGCAGGATGAACTCCAGCCGAGCTCCTCGGAGACAAATCAGAACTGCCGCATGACTTGGAGCCTGGATCGGCAAAGGATGTGTACTTTTCTCATAAACACTACCATCTAAACTCCTGGTATCATGTTTGTCGAAAACTTGCCTTGCTTTGGTGAACTTGCATGATATGTTCTTTTCTGCTTGGGTAGATTTCTTCCCGCATTGAACATTGCTTACCAGATTACTCATGTCATCGCTTCCTTTGTCTTCTATAGGAGTGGAGCGTTTATTAAACACTTGATCAGACAGCTATAGAACTGGCATTAATAATTCACAGGACACATCATTAAGTGTGCATAGCAATGTGACACCGGGATACAGAGGGAAGTTGAATCACTATGGCTCTTCCAAGCACAATATGCTTTACAGATGGTAATCTATTAAATGCATTTTTGCGCTATTTGAAAGCTCTGTTTGGTGTTTCTTAAAGAGCCACACTCATTTTCAAAGGTTTCACTGCTTATTTTCAAGTCTCCTTTGGATCATTTTTCATGAAATTGTATATAAGTTCTTAGAGTCCAGGGGGTTTGCCTGTCTCTTCATGAATCTTTGGGATAGAGCTCAGAGTTGACTAAGGCCGGGTTCACATCAGTGTTTGGCTCTCCATGCGGAATCAGTTTTTGAAACTGTCTCAAAATCCTCAAAAGCTGATTTTGAACAGTTCGTTTTAAAAACCCACTGATTTCAATGGGTTGTAAAAACCCCATCCGCTGGTGTGCTTTAGGATTTTCGTCTGGTATCCGATCTTTTGGGTGGAGAAAGAAGTCAGACCTGCAGAACTTTTTCTCTGTTCAAAAAATAAGAAACATTATAAACATTGTGGTCTATGGAAAGCAGATTTTAAACTGATAGCAAGAGGATAAAATAAAAAAAAAATCGATTGGTTAAAACGTTTTTGGGGGGGTTTTTTTGGTTTTTTTATGGGCACCCATTGACTAATCTTTTAATTCCTAATAACTTTTCTGTTATGTAAACAGTTTGCAAGCAGTCTGCATGTTCTTTTACATCTGGCTTTTAGGATCTCAAACCTGGCAATACTGTTTTGGGTTTTTTTTTGCTTTGTTTTTCTTGTTTTTGTTTTTTAATTTAAAGGTGGGGTTTTTAAACATTTTTTTTTTTTTTTTTTTTTTTTTTTTTTTTTTTTTTTTATATAATTATTATATGAACTTCAGCAGTTCTCTTCTCTGTAGACTCGCTCTCCAGTTTTCAGTTCTCCCTGAGCTAGTGAGTGGCTGCTATGTTCCCAATATAGTGCACAATGAAAATGAGAATCTAAGGACAATCTGTTTCCTAAGTTTATTTAAAGGGGCTCTATCAGCAAAATTATGCTGTATGAGCCCCACATATGCATGAATAGCCTTTAAAAAGGCTATTCAGGCACCGCTAATCTCATTTTAAACCCCCGTCCCATTTTAAAATAAAACTATAAAAACATATATGTAAATCATACCTGAACGTGCACCGACGTCCTCTTCTGGCACGCCTACCTCTTCTTTCTTCTTCTTTTGGCGACACCTTCCGGTCCTGACTCTTCCCCGGCTTCGTCTTCTTCTTCTTCCAGCGGTTCAAATACGATTGGTCGAAATCCGGCGCGTGCACAGTAGCGCACCCTCCAGAGCTACTGCGCACACTCCGGCGGCACTGCCATTGAGAAAAATGATGCCGGAGTGTGTGCAGTAGCTCCGGAGGGAGCGCTACTGCGCACGCGCCAGATTTTAACCAATCGTATTCGAACCGCCGGAAGAAGATAAAGATGAAGCCGGGAAGAACCAGAACTGGAGGGAGTCACCGAAAGAAGAAGAAAGAAGAGGTAGGCATGCCAGAAGATGACGTTGTATCGTGCACGACCGCCCCCCGTGCATGCAAAGGTATTATTTACATATATGTTTTTATAGTTTTATTTTAAAACGGGACGGAGGTTAAAATAACATTAGTGGTGCCTGAATAGCCTTTTTAAAGGCTGATAGAGCCCCTTTAATTTAAAAGCATCCGCATAGTTGTATAGAACATAAGAACATAACCGAGAAATACTGACCACTGTTGATGGGTGGTGACAAGCTTTTTACTCAGCAGCCTCTGCATCTGTGCATATGTATCGCCTGTTTAGGGGGGGGGGGGGGCGTTCACACTTGTGCCCATGTCCGCCCACCGGGTCTCCATCCTATTAGAGAAACTACATAGGGAACGGCTTCCTGGTGGTCAGTTTTAAAAACCCATTCATTTGAATGGGTTTTTAAAGTAAACCGCCGGTGTCTGTATGCAACCTCTCTGCGGGAAACCGTTTTTTGCCCAGACACAAAAGTCGGACATGCAGGACTTTGTAGAGAAGTGGAAGGGTTTCATTTTTCCATTGATTTTAGAATGCAGAATATTAGTATTCGTAATAATAATAATTCAACATAATTGCTGAAGATGGTATTTCATGAGGTGGCTGGCAGAAAAAATCCACAATAAAATCAATGAAGGTGAAAGGGATTTTCTTCTGTGTTAGCCAATTTATCCCCAGTCGAGTGCACCCGAGGCGAGTGGTTGCTGCAGCTATAGATTCCAAGATCTATTACTTCCTCTGCTTTTCTGCTCCCTTTTAAGAAGTATGGAAGCATAAGATAATACCACGGTGTTCTAGTTATAGCAATAGAGATCTGTATGCACATAGGAATCCCTTCCTTTGAAGACAGAAGGACAAAAATACTTAACCTGTCTAATATTTAGACAGCGTAAACTTCGACTAGACAATCCAAAGATGATAAATTTGGTGCATTTTTAGACACAATTTCTAAACTTTACATGGCCATTTGCTTGATTACTTTGCACCAAAATTTGATGCAGTTTTAGCACCCAGTGTTATATCTTAAGAGTTGTCCACAAATTACATCTTTAGGATAGGCCATAAATATATGATCATTGAGAGACTGTCTCGTGGACCCCGCATGGATCTGATGTATGGGGCCAATGCTATGTTTAACAAAGGGCTGGAAGCTGTGTAGTGGTCAAGCGCCAGTACTGTTATTTCATTCCCATTGAAGTCACAACACAAGGGAGAGAGTGAACTGCTTGTTGTGTATGGGTGTCAGAAGTGGCTGCATACAACTGATTATGGGGGGGGGGGGGGCACTGATCATACGGTATATTTGGAGGCTATACTAAGGATAGGTAATAAATATGTAATTTCTGAACTCCTCCTTTAAGCCAAGGTCCTTTATGAAGCAAAGTAATTGTCTAAAACACTTGCTGCATAATGCATATTAGTCAGGTTTTTCTGCAAATGTAAAATGTGTGGTAAGTGTGCCCCAATATACACTGAAAAATATGCCATGTTCTTTCTTCTGTGCAGTGAAGCTTTCCAAGGTATTATAGTGTATGTACTGTAACTGGTAGTATAATAAAGTGGACAGCTATAGCATACATAGTCATTCTAGAAGACTGTAGATTAAAAAGGGCAGCCATCTTGAGATGTGAATGAAGGATTCCTCAATATACAGTAAAGTGGAATAGGAAATAGGGTGGGCTTATTCGTATACCTTTCTTATCTCTAATATGTTAAAAGCTGGACACTGGATTTGCTGGTAGTGGATAATATCTCCCCCACCCCATTTTCTTTGTGGGATTGCTTGCACGTGGTCCGTTATTTTACATGAATGGGAATGGTAAACCCATTTGAAGTTTAAATCCTTTCCGCTCACTTTCTTCTATTGTGTCCCTTAGTTATAAGTTTGAGTTCTCCCACTGTAGACAATGACAGGGTTGCTGTTGTCCATGACTGCTTCTGGCTTTATGGATGAGGGAAATCTGTGTCCAAATCTAAATGTTTCTTTTGATTTTTGTAGCATATTTTCAGGCAAATTCCACATTTACATTCCATTTTTTTTTTTTGGCGGTCTGTGAGCCTCATAGTTGTTCTCCAGATTCTAAAAAGTATAATTCAATCACTTCATAATACTTACTAATATTGGTTCTGAGATGAAACACTGATCATGCCGTTGACTCCAAAGAGCAAAATGTCACATTTTCTAGCTTTTCTACTATTTCACCTAAGGCCGAAGGGGAAATAAGTCCATTTGACAATAAGGAAACCTACACACAAATCTGTAAAACTTCGGGAACAAGTTACCATGTAAAAAAAAAAAAAAAAAAAAAATGTGCATGGGGAGCCACACGGTGGCTCAGTGGTTAGCGCTGCAGCCTTGCAGTGCTGGAGTCCTAGGTTCAAATCCTGCCAAGGGCAAAGAACCATCTGCAAGGAATTTGTATGTTCTCCCCGTGTTTGCGTGGATTTCCATCCCATATTCCAAAAACATACTGATAGGGGAAAAAATGTACATTGTGAACCCTATGTGGGGCTCACAATCTACATTTAAAGAAAATTTAAAACAAAAACGTTCATAGGGTGTAGTATATAATCAGAGACACTTATCATGGCGAAGGATAATTTGATGTAACAAGGCAGACCACACAACTTGCTTCTAGCTGTATGCCCTCTTTGAGTAGTTGTCCTTGGCCTTTACCATACCCTGGGAGTGACATCTGGTCATGCTAGAACTGCTTTGTCTGCACTTCTATTTCCCTTCTGCATCATACTAATGATGCTCAGTACTAAGATTGAAAAATAGAAATAACCCAAGGGTGGGCTTTAGTTTATCCTTACATATTGTATCTTGTTTCATAGCGTGTATATATGGCACTTTTTTCCACATCATGATCAAAGCATGTTGTTACATTTTTTTTTATTTTTTTTTTTGTTTTTTTATATATACCGTGTTGGGCTGCCATTCTGTGTTGGCTAATTTCACCATTCTCTTTAAGAACAAGGGTTCTGACTGGTGTTTTAGCCACTTTGAATAGTGTGATGGCCACACATACGGGGTTCTTTCCATCCATTTCTTCACAGCTGTTTTCATAATTCCCACCATAGTGAAGAAAGACTTCTGCACATGGACAACCACCTTCTTAATGAAAACAGCCATGGCACAACGGTTCTGACTGCACGCAGGTCATCTCTTCATCTGTCATCTGTGCAGTGGTTCCCGGGTGCTGTAGAGCTATTCCTATTACTTAAATAGGAATGGGTCTTCACGCACTACCCGGCCACTATCCACTTTAGATGTTCCAAGGCTACATGATCTTTTTGTGGTTCAACACCCAATGGATAGGTCATCAGTATGAAAACTCTATTCGATGCTGTCACCCTGATTATTTTGGTGTTTTGTTTATTTATATTTGTCCAGATGTTCCAAATGTATAATTCCAGTTAGTGTTGATGCAAATCGGGGCTTATTAGCCAAGTGGGCAGTGACCATGCAGGACATACATCACACAGAAACCCCTCCCCACAGAGAACCACAGTGTTATTGCCCACCTGGCTAGCATACTCTTAATTTTTCATCAACACCAACTGAGCTTATATCTTTGGAATATCTGAACTGAAAATGCTCAGAGCGACAGTCTATCAGAAGCTGTAAGGCTAGAAATAGACTAGATCCAAACACTACGTAGTGACCTGAAATAGTATTGCAGTGCTTTTTCCCTTTTAAAGTGAATGGGAGAGAACAGGCCATCAGTGTGAAAGAACCAGAAATCGTTTATTGTAGACCAGGTACTTCATGATGCAGCTTTAATTACTAATCATTAATAAATGTTTTATCAACACTAAACATCATCCTTTTTTGTCAGGAAGAAAAGGAAAAACGTCGTCTAGAACAGTTAGAGAGAAAAAAGGAAAGCCAACGCTTGCTGGAGGAAGAAGATGCAAGGTTGAAGAGTAAACAAGCAAAACCTGCACCCACAAAAGTGACACGGGCACAGATAGAAGAAACTTTGCAGAAGGAAGAGGTTCAGAAAGGTAAGTAGGACCGGCAGGATTCACAGTCACATTAAAATTGTAAAAAACCCTCCCGAAAATGTTGTTGTTTTTTGTTTTAAATAGCAGATTTTGAATTTATGGCTCAAATAAGTATTGCTGGCACATAACTATAGTTTCATATGTACATTTCTAAACATATTTTAGCCTTAAGGAGAGTCTGTCAGAAGGAAAATTGGTATCAAATTAATTTAGGGCTGCTTCTACACTTTCCAATGATGCATTTCTCATACTGCATTGCAGCTCCATTTTCATAAAACTTAGCATTTTATTCTTATGCAGATTAGATGAAAAGGGCTTTAGGGGCGTTTCTACTCCTCCCATGGCATCAGACTCTCCTCTAGATAACTGTCCTTAATGGCAAACAAAATGTGACACCGTGAAATACAGCACTCAAGCATAGGGATTCTGTGTCAAAATCCACCTGCAAAAAAATTCAGTGTGAACAAACTCTTAGTGGTGGCAGTCTATAGTCTGATATTTGTCAGAAAATCTGCCATGATTTCCTTAGTTTAGCCATGTTATCCATCAGCGACACTACACGGATGAGAAGATACATCTGTCACAATACGGAAATCATGGCTAGGTTTCTACCAATATTGGTAACCGATCAAGACAAAAATCTGTTGCCACTAAAATGGTTCGAGACAATTTTTAAAATTTCTAATTATTTCAATTTTGCCAAAATGTTTTAGAATTTTCTACAAATTTAAATATGGTTATGTCCATGGAACACCCCTTCCCCTATTAACTATTTCATTTCTTCTCAGCTATTGTTGAAAAGCCGAAGACACACCTAGATGTGCCTCTGGAAGAAAATGTAAACCGTCGCGTGCTAGAGGAAGGAGAGGTTGAAGCACGTTCTGTAGAGGAAGCCATAGCTGCACTAAGGTTTGTAGCAAAAATCCATTTTGTTGAAGATTTTAACAGAGAATTTAAAACACATCTTTTCTGTCAATAAAATAACCACAAAGAAAATGTATCTTGTTTGTTACATATTCATTGGAACAGACACGCACTTGGGTAATATTTAATGCAGAATGGATTGTGATGGTTTATTAGGCGCATCAGTACCAGTATTAATTTATGTAGTGTTTCAGACAGCAGAGCAGCCTGATCTCTATGTAACGTTAACCTCGCACATGACATGTATGGAGACTTTTTCTTTTTCATTGTTGTCAGAGAATACCTTTTATAATATTGAATGACTCCTTCTTTATACCTATAGTGTCAGCAAGGAGCTTGACCGACATCCTGAGCGCCGAATGAAAGCCGCCTTTACAGCATATGAAGAGCTAAATCTTCCACGCCTGAAACAGGAGAATCCAAACATGAGGCTTTCCCAGCTAAAACAACTTTTGAAAAAGGAATGGATGAAATCTCCAGAAAATCCCATGAACCAGAGGCATGCAGTCTACAATGCTAACTAACCATCTGGATTTATGTCTCGGAGAAGGAACTATAGACGGGCATCCTTTACACAAAGCCAAGAGTACATGTAGGACATCTAGAATGTATATTGGATGTCAGACTTTGTGATGGGAAAGTGATAGTTATTCGGTCTATTCAGACAGTCTGAGGGTAAAAATGCTGCATGTGCCAAACCCTGGCTGATGATTAAAAACAAAAAATCTTGATCATGTCAATTGGACTAAAAAAATGAATTTGTTTTGAGGGATTTTTATTTTTAATTTTTTTTTTGTCTTTTTTTTGTCATAGCACTTGTGTAACTTAAAGACTCCTGGATTCTCCATAAAAAAATAAAATCAATTTAAAAAAAAGTGTGCTTACTTTCATAATTTAACTGCCATACAGTATGTATTGTTTTTTTTTTCAATGAGTATTAATTTAAAGGGATCCTATCATTCAATCACTTTTTTTTTTTTTTTTTTCTAACTAACGCGTTGGAATAACCTTAAGAAGGGCTATTCGTCTCCTACCTTTCGTCTTCTCCACGCCGCCGTTCGCCTAAAATCCCGGTTTTTCTCGGTATGTAATGAGTTCTTTCGCAGCACTGGGGGCGGGCCCCAGCGCTCAAACAGCACTGGGGGCGACCCCAATAGTATTGTAAGCGTTCATTTTCTCATGGCCGGCGGGCATGCGCATTGGGCTTGCCCTAGGTCCGAGGCCTAGAAGTTACAAGCCGCTACCGAAGAAGAAGCGGTGAAGACCTCGCTGCAGAAGAAGAGGAGGCGGCGCTGGAGAGAGTTCTCTCGCAGCATTGGGGCAGCCCCAAGTGCTGTTTGAGCGCTGGGGGCCGCCCTCAGTGCTGCGAAAGAACTCTTTTATATACCAAGAAAAAAACGGGATTTTAGGCGAACTGCGTCGCGGAGAAAACAAAGAAAGGTAGGAGACGAATAGCCTTTCTTAAGGCTATTCTGACATGTTAGAAAAAAATGTGATTGAATGATAGGTTAATATTTAAAGGGATCCTAACAATAAAGCTGCATTAAAAACATCCATGTACTTCAGCTGGATTTCAGCTGTCATTTTTCATTAATAAGTAATCTTAACTATTTCATAGTATTTGCATATTGTATGTTAAATAGGTTGTCCAGGGTAAAATTTTTATATGTTAGGCCAGGGAAGGTGGGAAAAACAAAATATATTCGTCTGTTCTTGGTGCTCCGATGCCTCCCAGCACAGTCCTGCTGCTCCAATGTTTTCTTGAGGCAGGTGCACTCACTGGCTGTGAAGTCCTTTAGGCCACTTTTTGCCCTGGGTGCCGAGAGCAGTAGGACTAGGCCACTCTGGGAGACACCTGAGCATCAGGTACAGGTGATTTGTTTTGTTTTTTTTTGTTTTTGGTGTTTTTGTTTTTTTTTTTGTTTTGTTTTTTTTTTGCCTCTCCTGGCTTAATTTTAAAAAAAATTATATATATATAAATGTATCACTTATCTGCTTTTATTTTCTGATTTCTAGATTATTTTTTTTTTTCTATTTTCTGTGCATGGTTAATTGAACTGCCAACTTGCCTGCACTTTTCTCAATAGTGTTATCTATAGTGGTGTTATCTTCAATTGTAATTATGTTTGATACAACTAAGGACTGCTGCACAAAAAAAAAAAACTACAGATTTTTCAAGATTTTGCCTTATTAGGCTTGAAGGCTAGGGTGAAAATTTCAGGATTTAGCCTTTTTTTAAAATGACAAAATTCTTAAACACTTGGTTTAGAAAATAAGTAATTTTCTGGTGATATGTTTCCTTTAAACAGTTCTCATAACCTACCCAACCTTTCATCTTCTTTTTTTTTTTTTTTTTTTTTTTTTTTTTTTTTTTTGTCATGCCCACCATTTTTAACTTTTTAGTAGGTCACATTATTAATAGGAACCTGTTCTGTGTCACAGCCCTGAGTAGTATTTACACAGCTCAACTCCTGGTATCGTAATATCTTTACGCACCTTTTCCGTTATTCTGCTACCTTTGCCAAAAAGCAATGCAGAAGAGTAAAATTACAAATTCATTATCCTACTTCTCCCATACAGAGTTTTGTTCTCCCTTTTGAAGTGATGATGAAACCTCTTTTTATCCTTGCCCATAACAGCCCCCTTGTGAGTGGAGACCGCCCATCTGAGGACAGAAAACCTGGAATATAAAAGTGACATCACCAATGGCAATGGTTGGAAGGGTCTTGCCAGGGTGGTTTAGCTGATGTTACAGATGGAATGCAGGCAGGCAGATGGTGTGTTCCATTAGAGATGTGTCACTTCCAGTGGTGGCCGGAAGTGCTTTTTTTTTTTTTTTTTTTTTTTTATTCAACCAGCACTGAGATGAACCTTTCTGTCCATATACCAGCCATCTAGGCACGTTATAAATAGGCAGCAAGACAGACAGACAGACAGTTCTTGCAATACTTCAGGATGAAAACTACTGCTACAGTGTACTTTCCTTGTGGATTTTGCTACCTGCTGATGTTGACCCATTGGATCGTGCCAGGTCTCTAAGGGTTCATTCATACGGACAAAAATGGTGAAAAAAAACCCCTCCCATTGACTAGCAGAAGAAGGAACCCATTGAAGTCAATGGGAGGGTTTTTTTTTCAGCGCTTAAATTCCACATCGAATTCCTCACCATTTTCCCCCGTGTTAATGGAATATGTAAAGAGGACTTTTCATGTCCTCATTGATGTAGAAAGTGTGCTGAATTTAGCGCACTGTCGGCTTTCCCCATTTGCGTCCTGGTTGGTGAGATAGTGGCGCCGTTAATTTCAGCACAGATGTTCCCTCATTGTCAGAAGGGCAGATCTTACAGCCTAGCGTCATCATTGTGAGAAATGCCCCCCAACAGTATTCTTCCACTGACTTGTACTGGGGGCGTTCCTTACTTCCCAGTGATGACGCTAGGCTGTAAGGCTCGCCTTTCTGACAGTGGTGAGATATTGCTGATAAAATTAACAGCACCGATATCTCCAGCATCGGGGCACATACCGGGAAAGCTGACAGTACATTGAATTCAGAGCACTGTCTGCTTTTTAGTGGTATATATAATTAAGTCACTCTCCAGATGCTAGTCAGGGCTCATTCACATCTGCGCCCAGTCTCCGTTCATACAGGTTTCCGTTTCCTGCATAAAACAGAGCAGGAGACTGAAAGCTGCAGGACTCTTTCAAACCCATTCATTTGAATGGGTTTGAAAGGTGTCCGGCCGTTAGCGCCGGTGAGCGTTTTATGTTCTCTGCCACAAAACCGTTTTTTTTTTGTTTTTTTTTTAAACTGGACACAGAGTCCGACATGCAGTCGGACTCTGTGTCTGGTTTAAAAAAAAACTGTTTCGCGGCGGAGAACATAAAACTCTCACCGGCGCTCACAGCTGGACCCGGTCTGACTGTTTTCAGTCTTCTGCATGCAGAAGATGGAAAGATCAGAACGGCGTCCGGGCGCTAGTGTGAACCCAGCGTCAGCAGATTGGTTTTCCTGGTTGATAATTCTTTTAGTATGCACATATTCTCCCCATCATCTTCCTCTGAGGAATAATCTCATAACCAAGGGTCCCCCATTCCGTCCTCATCTAAACAGACTTCAACTGAGGGCATGGAATTTAAAAGGATGATTCTCTCCAGTAAGGGGGTGTTCACACTTGCGCCTGGTGTCCGCCATGTGCCACTCCGCCAGGTTTCCTGGACTGGAAACTGCTTCCAGGAAGTCAACTTTAAAACCCATTCATTTGCATGGGTTTTTAACCCTTTCCCGCCGATGGCATTTTTTGTTTTTCGTTTTTGACTCCCCTCCTAAACCTCATAACTTTTTTATTTCTCCGCTCCCAGAGCCATATGAGGTCTTAATTTTTGCAGGACAAATTTTTCTTCATGATGCCACCATTAATTATTCTATATAATGTACTGGGAAGCAGGAAAAAAATTCAGAATGGGGTGAATTTGAAGAAAAAATGCATTTCTGCGACTTTCTTACGGGCTTTGGTTTTACGGCATTCACTGTGCAGCCAAAATGACATGTCCCCTATATTCTGTGTTTCGGTACGGTTCCAGGGATACCAAATTTATATAGTTTTATTTACATTTTGACCCCTTAAAAAAAATCCAAAACTTTTGGCACTTTTGACTATTTTTCCCGCTACGGCATTTACCGAAGAGGAAAAATATTTTTATAGATTTGTAGAGCGGGCGATTTCGGACGCGGGGATACCTAACATGTATGTGTTTCACAGTTTTTAACTACTTTTATATGTGTTCTAGGGAAAGGGGGGTGATTTGAACTTTTAATACTTTTTATATTTTTTTTTTTTTTTTTTTTTTTTTGCATTTATTAGACCCCCTAGGGGTGTTGAACACCGGGGGGTCTGATCACTAATGCAATGCATTACAATGCTAATGCATTGCAAAAAATCATTCTTTCTTTTGCAGGCTGCATAAACCAGCCTGCAAAAGAGAGAATTTGCAGTCAAGCCTGGGAGCCTTGTAAAGGCTCCCGGCTGTCATGGCAACGTGACATCAGCCCTTGGAGCATGCTTCAGGAGCCGGCGACCACCGGCAAAATGGCGGCGCCCATGCGCCACCAGGAAAATGGCGTCTCCGACACCGGGGACCGATCGGAGGCATTAGAGCCGGTTGTCTACTGCTTAAAGCAGTAGACACCCGCCGGCTATGGCGGCCGCCTGGCTCCTGGGCGGTCGCCATAGTTACAGACCCGACATGCGCTGTACTATTACGGCGCATGTCGGGAAGGGGTTAAAGGTGTCTGCCTGCGGCCTCTCTGTGGTAAAAACGTTTTTTTTTTTGGCCGGACGCAAAGTCCAACATGCAGGACTTTGTGTCCGACCCAAAAAACATGGTTTCCCCATGAAGAGACTGCAGGCGGACACCAGCGCTCACCTTTAAAAACACATTCAAATGAATGGGTTTTAAAGCTGACCGCTGGGAAGCCGTCCTCTGTCTCTCGGGGCTGAGGCCGGAAACCTGATGGAGTAGCAAAGTGCGGACATCGGGCGCATGTGTGAATGCCCCCTTACTGGAGAGAATCATACCCTAAGGGTCTACCTAGTCAAGTAGTTCCTATTCTATTGACCCGTTCTTCATCGGCTGCTCCCCTCTGCCAGTCCCTCCACTGGCTACCTATAGCCCAGCAAATTGAGTTCAAGCTACTAACGCTAACATACAAAGCCATCCACAACCTGTCCCCTCCATATATCTCTGAACTAATCTCACGCTACCTGCCCACACGTAACCTCAGATCCTCCAATGACCTCCTACTCCGCTCTTCTCTCATCCGCTCCTCACACAACCGCCTCCAAGATTTCTCCCGTGCATCCCCCATACTCTGGAACTTCTTACGAAGACACATAAGACTGACCCCCACAATCACAGGATTCAAGAAGGCCCTGAAGACTCACCTATTCAGGAAGGCCTACAACCTCCAATAACACTACTGTCACCACACCACCATCTGTACAGTCTCCCCCTTTCCTTCTGTCTCTATCCCTCTTCCCTCATAGACTGTAAGCCCTCGCGGGCAGGGCCCTCTACCCCACCGTGCCAGTCGGTCACTGTTAGTATTATATCTACCTGTATATTCTGTGTACTGTATGTAACCCCGAAGTGTAAAGCACCATGGAATTAATGGTGATATTTAAATAATAATAATAAGGTAGCCTCTTAAATTTATTTTAGGTTATGGCAGGGTTTTTTTTTGGTTTTTTTTGAAGTATGCAGGTTGTCTCCAGGCCCTTTACAAACTTCAAAAATCCCTCTTGTGTTTGACATCCTGCAAGCAGATTTGGACAAACCAGGAGCTTATAAGGTACAGGCAGCCCCTTTTTTGAATACAAACTTGCTCCCTGGGACTTAAATACGTTAAGATAATCCTTTACTAGTCCCACCATGGGGAAATTCAGTGTGTTACAGTAGCATAGTAATACAGTAATATTACAGAGAAAACACATGCAGAGCTCAGAATAGCAGATAGAAAAGATACTAGGAGGCATAACAGCTAAAAAAAAAAGACTTCAGGATCATTTAGTTCTCTGTGCAGAATGAATGCTTAGCCTGATGTAGATTATACAGCCTGACCACGGTTGGGGGAAGGATCTCCAATAGCACCTTCTCACACTTTGGGTGAAGCAGTCGGTCACGGACAGTACTGCTAAGTGCTGTCACAGTCTCATACATGAAAGTACTTTAAGAAATACCTGTCACTCTTTTTAAAACAATTAGCCAAATTGCATTTTTTAGTATTTACTACACAAAACGGGTTTGTTTTTTTTAGTTTTAGTAATTGCACGAGTACAACATAGGTATATTTTCAATTTACTGATCTGCTATGTCTTGATTGATTGATGGGTGTTTGGTAAAGCCTGGATACCTATGTTTCTCATTAAAAGTAATGAAGGAGCAGGTGTTGGTCAGAGTGACATGACCATGTGTGATGTATCATTAATAATTCATGATGTATTTATTTACAGTATCTGGTGCAACTTCAGTTCTGAGTATAGGCCTGGTAGCTAACCCAGGTTTGCCCTCATCCCAGGCAACCTGATTTACATAGGTAAAAATGGAAGTGATTTTTAATGAGTTCACAGTAAAGTAGAGAGAGTTACAAATATATATATATATATATATATATATATATATATATATATATATATATATTAAGCTGTATTCAGACTTAGTGATATAACCACTTCCTAATTGTTTGCCATTAGAATAGGTATAAGAAAAAATGTCCTTGTACCGTGTTAGCCAGTGGTTATGAAATGAAAAATTTTTTTGAGAGAAGTCCTCAGTAGTTGATACCTTTTATAATGGCTAACTTAAAAAAAATTGATTACATATTTCGAGCTTTCGAGACTAGTATAAAGGTCCCTTCATCAGGTTGGTACCAACCTGATGAAGGGACCTTTATAGTAGTCAGAACCAGAGCCATGAGCTTGTGTTCTTCTAGCAATGGTTGTAGGTTGTTGGTTCTTGGATGTTTCTCATCGGGCGCTTATAACTTATACTTTACAATTGCTTCTTAAACAATACCTGCCACAGTGGCCAAATGATTGCCAGTGGTTTCAGAAGGTGAACCTTCAGCACCCAGCACTTACTATTAGAGATGAGCGAACAGTGTTCTATAGAACACATGTTCGATCGGATATCAGGCTGTTCGATGTGTTCGATTCGAATCGAACATCACGTGGCAAACTCCAAAAAAAATTCGATTCCCCTCCCACCTTCCCTGGCGCTTTTTTTGCACCAATAACGGCGCAGGGGAGGTGGGACAGGAACTACGACACCGGAGGCATCGAAAAAAATCAGAAAAAGTCATTGGCTGCCGAAATCAGGTGACCTCCATTTTAGACAAATAGTTTATTTAGGTAGGAATGTTATTAAAAATAACTTTTTGGGGCTCTATCGGGTGTGTAATTGTGATTTTTGTGACATAAACTTTTTCCCATAGGAATGCATTGGCCAACGCTGATTGGCCAGAGTACGGAATTCGACCAATCAGCGCTGGCTCTGCTGGAGGAGGCGGAGTCTAAGATCGCTCCACACCAGTCTCCATTCAGGTCTGACCTTAGACTCCGCCTCCTCCGGCAGAGCCAGCGCTGATTGGCCGAAGGCTGGCCAATGCATTCCTATTGGTACCAGTGCTGAGCCAGTTCTGCTCAACTGCACCGTGTGCCGGTCAGCCCATCTGATATAGCAGAGCCGAGTGTGCACACTCAGCTCTGCTACATCAGATGTAGCAGAGCCGAGTGTGCCGGTCAGCCCATCTGATATAGCAGAGCCGAGTGTGCACACTCGGCTCTCCTACATCAGATGTAGCAGAGACGAGTGTGCACACTCGGCTCTGCTACATCTGATGTAGCAGAGACGAGTGTGCACACTCGGCTCTGCTATATCAGATGGGCTGACTGGCACATCTGATGTAGCAGAGCCGAGTGTGCACACTCGGCTCTGCTACATCTGATGTGCCGGTCAGCCTATCTGATATAGCAGAGCCGAGTGTGGATATAGGAATCCATAGGAATGCATTGGCCAGCGCTGATTGGCCAGAGTACGGAATTCGACCAATCAGCGCTGGCTCTGCTGGAGGAGGCGGAGTCTAAGATCGCTCCACACCAGTCTCCATTCAGGTCCGACCTTAGACTCCGCCTCCTCCGGCAGAGCCAGCGCTGATTGGCTGAAGGCTGGCCAATGTATTCCTATTGGTAGCAGTGCTGAGCCAGTTCTGCTCAACTACACCGTGTGCCAGTCAGCCCATCTGATATAGCAGAGCCGAGTGTGCCGGTCAGCCCATCTGATATAGCAGAGCCGAGTGTGCACACTCGGCTCTCCTACATCAGATGTAGCAGAGACAAGTGTGCACACTCAGCTCTGCTATATCAGATGGACTGACAAGCACACTCGGCTCTGCTACATCTGATGTAGCAGAGCTAAGTGTGCACACTCGGCTCTGCTACATCTGATGTGCCGGTCAGCCCATCTGATATAGCAGAGCCGAGTGTGGATATAGGAATCCATAGGAATGCATTGGCCAGCGCTGATTGGCCAGAGTACGGAATTCGACCAATCAGCGCTGGCTCTGCTGGAGGAGGCGGAGTCTAAGATCGCTCCACACCAGTCTCCATTCAGGTCCGACCTTAGACTCCTCCTCCTCCGGCAGAGCCAGTGCACTAGAACCCTTATGCACACTCGGCTCTGCTACATCAGATGTAGCAGAGCCGAGTGTGCACACTCGGCTCTGCTATATCAGATGGGCTGACCGGCACACGGTGTAGTTGAGCAGAACTGGCTCAGCACTGCTACCAATAGGAATGCATTGGCCAGCCTTCGGCCAATCAGCGCTGGCTCTGCCGGAGGAGGCGGAGTCTAAGGTCGGACCTGAATGGAGACTGGTGTGGAGCGATCTTAGACTCCGCCTCCTCCAGCAGAGCCAGCGCTGATTGGTCGAATTCCGTACTCTGGCCAATCAGCGCTGGCCAATGCATTCCTATGGATTCCTATTTCCACACTCGGCTCTGCTACATCACACACTCGGCTCTGCTATATCAGATGGGCTGACCGGCACATCAGATGTAGCAGAGCCGAGTGTACAGTGTATAGCATTCGGTCAATCAACGCTGGTTCTGCAGCAGGTTCGTCCTTGCTAGTCGGGAGAGTTGGCAGCTTGCTGTTACGAGAGAGCTTATTTTTTCTCATAGGAATGCATTGACCAGCATTCGGCCAATCAACGCTGATTCTGCCGGTGGCTCGTCTGTGAGGTGGTGGAGTCTAAGATCGGACCACAGCAGTCTCCATTGTGGTCCGATATTAGACTCTGCCTCCTCACAGACGAGCCTCCAGCAGAACCAGCGTTGATTGGCCGAATGCTGTACACTGGCCAATCAACGCTGGTCAATGCATTCCTATGACAAGAAAGTCAGCTCCCTCTTAACAGCAAGCTGCCAGCTCTCCCGACTAGCAAGGACAAGCCTGCTGCAGAATCAGCGTTGATTTGCCGCAGGCTCATCTTTGCTAGTAAGGAGAGCTGGCAGCTTGCAGTTACGAGGGAGCTTACATTTTATCAGCGCAACTGCAAGCGCTGTGCAGTTAAAACGCACGGACCCCATAGACTTTAATGGGATCCGTGCGTGTTAACTGCTTAGCACTCCTCCTAAACAGTCTCTTCCTGCTACTCGTGGACTTGGTGAATCTCTTTTAGTCAAATAATGGTTTCCTCTGAAACGAGCATTTTTTCCCATAGACTATAATGGGATTCGATATTCGATCGAGTAGTTGAATATTGAGGCTCTACTCGAAATGAATATTGAATCTCGAATATTTTACTTTTCGCTCATCTCTACACTTGAGCTTAAGGTCACTGGTAACTGATGACTGGACATTCTCCTTTGGGATTTTCTGGTAGAGAAGAATTATTGGTTCCATCACACTACCATCACCATGTTTGACTGGTATGTTCTTTTTCTGAAATGCCATCTTAGTTTTATGCCAGACGCATGGGAAACACACCTTCAAAAAAGTTCAACCTTTGTTTCATCAGTCCACAGAATATTTTCCCAGAACTCTTGGGGAATATCAAGATCTTTTTTGGAAAATGTAAGACAGGTCTTTGTGTTCCTTTTGATCAGTAGTGGTTTTCGCCTTGGAACACTCCCATGGATATAATTTTTGCCCAATCTTTTTCTTATTGTTGAATTATGAGCACTGACCTTAACTGAGGTAAGTGGGGCCTGCAGTGCTTTACATGTTTTGGCTTCTTTTGTTACCTCCTGCTTTGGTAGGACAGGCAGTCCTGGGAAGATTTACCACCATTCCATGTTTTCTCCATTTGTAGATAATAACTTTTACTGGAGTCCCAAAACCTTAGAAATGGCTTTCTAACTTTTTCCAGGTGGATGTGCATGACTTTGTTTCTCATCTGTTCTTGAATTTCTTCACATCGGGGCTTAATGTTCCACTTTTTCTAATCTTTCTAACTTTTTAGAATGTAAAATATATAATAAAGGGATGACATCACTGATGGTACAGTCCCTGCTGCTGCCAATAAGGTTGCCTTCTCAAAGGGTTTGATAAGGTGACATGAGCTCCCCATAGTGGATTTAAAAAATGGGACAATGTTTCTATGGTTTCTGGACGCAGTAATCATTCACTGAATTCTATTACTCACACAGACAACACTCTAGCATATGCCCTTCACTTTGCAGCCATGAAACAGGAGGGGAAGTTTACAACATGGTAAAATTGGGGATGGGAAGTGGTACAGTGAGCAGGACATTGACATATCAATGGAGAGGCCCACATTCTATGACACTTGGCAGTTTCAGACAGGGACGTATCTCCTAGAGAAATAATGGCAGCTAGGTATCCTCCATCGAGGCTGAGCGCATGCTGTCAGTTGGAAAAACACAATGAGATCCACTAAGTGGCATGGCAACGTTGCAGACCAGCTAGATGACTAGGCTTATATTGTAGTTACCTGGAAATTATTTCATTATGGATGCCTGAAATTGCAATGGATGAGGGGTAGACGCAGACGGAGATTATGATAACAATGGCCATGTGCTAAGTGTGGATGTAGCATGATTACAAAGAAAATCATGGGATAAAGTAGTAGGACTGTCTTGCTTACTTTGCCTGCCAGAGCCGCTGACAATTCTGTTTTGTCAAATGATCTGGTAAGTATAGAGAGATCTACTTCCTATATTTTTGCATGCACGGCCATGATTAATTTTCTGCTTAAATATTTTGCATATTGCTATGGATTTGTGGTTTGGTAGTGTACAAAAAAAATCCCTTAAGGGAGATGACCATATGTAGTTGCTGATGCCAGCACCAACAGTGCAATAAACGTTATGTTAAAAGAGAAGAACAAAAGACATCCCCAAGCAGTGCCTCATACATCACAAATAAAGTGCACTGTGTTCCACAATATTATGCAAAAAGTGTATAGGAGTGATTAGGTAAGAATTTTTTTGTCTGTCAGTTACAGTCCTATGAAAAAGTTTGGGCACCCCTATTAATCTTAATCATTTTTAGTTCTAAATATTTTGGTATTTGCAACAGCCATTTCAGTTTGATATATCTAATAACTGATGGACACAGTAATATTTCAGGATTGAAATGAGGTTTATTGTACTAACAGAAAATGCGCAATATGCATTAAACCAAAATTTGACCGGTGCAAAAGTATGGGCACCTCAACAGAAAAGTGACATTAATATTTAGTAGATCCTCCTTTTGCAAAGATAACAGCCTCTAGTCGCTTCCTGTAGCTTTTAATCAGTTCCTGGATAAAGGTATTTTGGACAAACAATTCAAGTTCAGTTAAGTTAGATGGTCGCCGAGCATGGACAGCCCGCTTCAAATCATCCCACAGATGTTCAATGATATTCAGGTCTGGGGACTGGGATGGCCATTCCAGAACATTGTAATTGTTCCTCTGCATGAATGCCTGAGGATTTGGAGCAGTGTTTTGGATCATTGTCTTGCTGAAATATCCATCCCCGGCGTAACTTCAACTTCGTCACTGATTCTTGAACATTATTCTCAAGAATCTGCTGATACTGAGTGGAATCCATGCGACCCTCAACTTTAACAAGATTCCCGATGCCGGCATTGGCCACACAGCCCCAAAGCATGATGGAACCTCCACCAAATTTTACAGTGGGTAGCATGTGTTTTTCTTGGAATGCTGTTTCTTTTTGGACGCCATGCATAACGCCTTTTTTCATAACCAAACAACTCAATTTTTGTTTCCAAAATGAAGCTGCCTTGTCCAAATGTGCTTTTTCATACCTCAGGCAACTCTATTTGTGGCGTACGTGCAGAAACGGCTTTTTTCTCATCACTCTCCCATACAGCTTCTCCTTGTGCAAAGTGCGCTGTATAGTTGACCGATGCACAGTGACACCATCTGCAGCAAGATGATGCTGCAGCTCTTTGGAGGTGGTCTGTGGATTGTCCTTGACTGTTCTCACCATTCTTCTTCTCTGCCTTTCTGATATTTTTCTTGGCCTGCCACTTCTGGGCTTAACAAGAACTGTCCCTGTGGTCTTCCATTTCCTTACTATGTTCCTCACAGTGGAAACTGACAGGTTAAATCTCTGAGACAACGTTTTGTATCCTTCCCCTGAACAACTATGTTGAACAATCTTTGTTTTCAGATCATTTGAGAGCGGGCTGTCCATGTTCGGCGACCATCAAACTTAACTGAACTTGAATTGTTTTGTAGAAAGAAATGGTCCAAAATACCTTCATCCAGGATCCAGGAACTGATTAAAAGCTACAGGAAGCGACTAGAGGCTGTTATCTTTGCAAAAGGAGGATCTACTAAATATTAATGTCACTTTTCTGTTGAGGTGCCCATATTTTTGCACCGGTCAAATTTTGGTTTAATGCATATTGCACATTTTCTGTTAGTACAATAAACCTCATTTCAATCCTGAAATATTACTGTGTCCATCAGTTATTAGATATATCAAACTGAAATGGCTGTTGCAAACACCAAAATATTTAGAACTAAAAATGATTAAGATTAATAGGGGTGCCCAAACTTTTTCATAGGACTGTAAACTCATTGATGGTGATGTGTGTCAGGGCTCTTTATATCACTGAAAGCAATTGCAGACGCCTGTGCTAATTAGTTTGGCAGGTGTGTCCAATTAAAGGCAAGACTAACTAAGGCTGTCCCACATTATTAAGCAGCCTACATTTTCTGCCAAAATGGGAAAGACAAAGGAAGTGCCAGCTGCTGAGAAGCAACAAATTGTGGAGTATTTAGGTCAAGGAATGACTACAATCAACATTGCCAAGACACTTCATCGTGATCATCGCACAATCAAGAAGTATGTAGCTGATTCACAGCACACACGTGTGCGTGCTGATAAGGGAAAATTGAGGACTCTTTCCAACAGACAATTACATCAGGTTAAAACAGCAACTGCAAAAATGCCTTGTCAAAGCAGCAGACACGTTTTTGAAGCTGCTGGTGCCTCCAACGTCCCCCGAACAACAAGATGCAGGGTCCTTCAGAGGTTTGCAGCTGTGTGTAAGCCATCCTGTCGACCTCCTTTATCCACTGCACACAAGCAGAAATGGCTCCAATGGGCCAAACAATACATGAAGACTGACTTCAAAACTGTTTTGTTCACCGATGAGTGCCGTGCAACGCTCGATGGTCTGGATGGAGTGGAGGATGGCTGGTTGATGGAGACCCCATGAAAATACGACTATGGCGCCAAAAAGGAGGAGGTGGCGTAATGTTTTGGGCTGGAATCATGGGGAGAGAGATTGTTGGCCCCTTTAGGATCCCTGAAGGGGTAAAGATGAACTCCATAATGTATGTGGAGTTTCTCAAACAGCACTTCCTGACATGGTTCAAGAAGAAGAACCGTGCACTCCACAGCAAGATCATTTTCACACATGATACGTCTCATGCTGCAAATAACACATCTGCATCTCTGGCTGCTATGGGCATAAAAGGGGACAAACTTATGGTGTGGCCCCCATGCTCCCCTGACCTCAACCCCATTGAGAACCTCTGGGGCATCATCAAAAGGAGTGTCTATGATGGCGGGAGGCAGTTCACATCTAAGCAACAGCTCTGGGAGGGTATTCAGTCCTCATGCAAAACAATTGAAGCAGAAACCATCCAAAACCTGACAAATTCAATGAACAAGAGAGTTCAGAAGCCCCTTTTCGAACAAGGGGTCCTATGTGCAAATGTAACATCACCTAGAATAAGGTTTTGACTTGAAAACTGTTTGATCTCACTCTGTAATAACCTGCTAATGCTTATAATTTCACAAATTACCATTTTTTGTTCTTTATAAAAATAAAAAGGTTGAAAACGCTGCTGTGCATAATAATTTAGAACATGCATTTTGAGTGCATTTTGTGTTTTTTGTTTTTATTAAAATATACTGTTATAGGCAGTTTGTTCAAAAACCTTTCAATTGTACTCTAATAGTTGATGACTATTGATGACTATTGATGTTGATGTAATTTTTGAAAACATGAGAAAATATTATTTGCATAATAATTTGGAACACAGTGTAGATGGGTTCTCACCTTATTCAGTTGTGAAACAACTACCATCATGCACAGGATAGATATGCTTTCCTAGGTAAGGGACAGTAGCTGGGTCTGTACCATCAACAGACATCCAGTTATGAGCAAGTTTGGACCAGTTCCCACAGAAGGCGAAAAAGAAAATCGGCGTTCTTTCCCATATTACCAGGCAAAAGGTTTTTTGTACTGAGTCCAATACACACAAAGCATTTCAGAGCACTAGGGCTCTTTTTTCAAGTGTAAATTTGGATGGCAGATAAAATACATACCCACACTTCAACATTTTATAACAAATTGAAGGGAGGCATACCTCTAAGGGGAGTGTCCTCCAACACAATCAAATAAAATGCATTAAAAAAAATACATGTGTGCATACACATATTGTTACCTTGCGATATTAACCTTTAGATTGTTTTAGTGATATGAAAATTCATCCCTCTAGCTCGCCCTTCTGGTTGTTTAAAAGTGCTGGCGTTTTCTTTATTAAACAGCGCATGCACTGGTCTAGAGCGCTACGTCCAACTAAATCCCATGTGCGTTTGTTTACGTAGACTGTGCACGCATGGCTATAAACATGTCTTCCAGTGCCACCAGTGCAAAAGTTATATTATGTTGGGCACTCCTTGTAAATTATCAGGGAGAGAGGAATTCACACAGCAATATGCCACAAAAATCTGAAATACTATATCAATAGTTTATTGATAACGAAGACTTTGTATTTGTTAACAATAAACTATTAATAAATGAATTACAGACGTGGACAAAATTGTTGGTACCACTCTTTTAATGAAAGAAAAACCCACAATGGTCACAAAAATAATTTGAATCTGGCAAAAGTAATAATAAATAAAAATTTTGATAGGACACAAAGCTTCTGGGAGAATGTCCTATGGACAGATGAGACTAAAATCAAACTTTTTGGCAAAGCATATCAGCTCTATATTCACAGACGGAAAAATTAAGCATATCTTGAACAGAATACTGTCCCTACTGCGAAACATGGAGGAGGCTCTTTTATGTTCTGGGGCTGCTTTGCTGCATCTGCCAAAGGGCCTCTTGAATCTGTGCAGGGTCCAATGAAATCTCAAGACTATCAAAGAATTCTAGAGAGAAATGTGCTGACCAGTGTCAGAAAGCTTGGTCTCAGTCACAGGTCATTGGTCTTGCAACAGGATAATGACCTAAAACACACAGCTAAAAACACCCAAGAATGGCTAAGAGGAAAACATTGGACTATTTTGAAGTGGCCTTCTATGAGCCCTGACCTAAATCCTATAGGGTATGGGGGCACTCATCCACATTAGGGAGAGTGTTTGCCTACATAGGCAGTACGGAGACTTACAAGTCATTCCTGCTCCGCTAGGGATTATGGGTAAAAAATATGGCCCAATAGGCCGAAACAGCGCTGTCCATAGTTGGGAATCTGTTCCTTTTGGGACAGAAATACTGATTTAGCAATTAAATCCACATTATGATTAAAAGACTTTATAACTGAGTCGTTCATGATGTTAAGGATGCCGCCCTCTATAGGGTGGTGTACAGAGTGCACTCTGTTCTCCTAATTCCATCCAGGAGATTAGATTTGCATATTTTTTACCCATAATCCCTAGCGGAGCAGGAATGACTTGTAAGTCTCCGTACTGCCTATGTAGGCAAACACTCTCCCTAATGTGGATGAGTGCCCCCAAACCCTGGTCTATAGTCTCTCACTCTGCTAAACCAGTATCCCTACACTATGCTGAGGATGGCCCAATAGGCCGAAACAGCGCTGTCCATAGTTGGGAATCTGTTCCTTTTGGGACAGAAATACTGATTTAGCAATTAAATCCACATTATGATTAAAAGACTTTATAACTGAGTCGTTCATGATGTTAAGGATGCCGCCCTCTATAGGGTGGTGTACAGAGTGCACTCTGTTCTCCTAATTCCATCCAGGAGATTAGATTTGCATATTTTTTACCCTAAATCCTATAGAGCATCTTTGGAAGGAGATCAAACATGCCATCTGGAAAAGGCAGTGGTGTAACTAGGAATGGTGTGGTTCTGTGGCGAACTTTTGACATGGGCCCCCGCCAACCGATACCGGAGATCTCGACCAACCGACACTCCCCCCCCCCCCCCGCATTCCTGCGCACTCTATTATGCACCATATAGTGGGCCCTTAACACAGTATTATGCCCCATAGTGGCTTCTGCACACAGTATTATGCCCCACTGTGGACACTCGTGAACAATTATTATACTTTGGGGTCTTTCCAGACCCCAGAGTATAATAATCGAAGACCCAAAGGGGGGGATACAAATATAAAAAACACTGTCACTTACCTATCCCCGGCTCCGCTGCAGTCCTCAGTGGTTCGGCCATCTTCAATGATGTCTGGACATCACATGACCCGGGACGCAGGCCTAGTCATGTGACATCAGGGACGTTACACAACTAGTCCTGAAGCCTGTATGGAGCGCGGAGAGGTAAGTAACTGTTTTTATGTTGCCTTACCTCTCTTGGGCCTCTCAACACCCCTCACCCCCCCTAGCTCTGCTGCATCTCTGGTGTAGTAGAGCTCAGCCCACGGCCAGCTCTGCTGCATCTCTGGTGTAGCAGAGCTCAGCGCACGGCCAGCTCTGCTGCATCATAAGTGTAGCAGAGCTCAGCGCACGGCCAGCTCTGGTGTAGCAGAGCTCAGCGCATGGCCAGCTCTGCTGCATCTCTGGTGTAGCAGAGCTCAGCACACGGCCAGCTCTGCTGCATCTCTGGTGTAGCAGAGCTGTGTCAACTCTACTATACCTATGATCGGACCACAATGGAGACTGCTGTGGACCGATCTTAGACTCCGCCTCCTCACAGACGAGCCTCCGGCAGAACCAGCGTTGATTGGTCGAATGCTGTACTCTGTATGGCATTCGGCCAATCAACACTGGTCAATGCATTCCTATGGGAAAAAGTCAGCTCCCGCATTATACAGGGACTTGGGCATGTTAGATGCCCCCAGGCATGCTTCCCCTGCTGTCCCAGTTGCATTCCAGAGGTGGTGTCCTCATTTGCTGAAGTGTCATAGTGGACTTGGTGACTCTCCTGAGTCAAAGCGTGGTTGCCCCTGAAACAAAGCTTTTTTTCCCCATAGACTATAATGGGGTTCGATATTTGTTCGAATAGTCAAATATTGAGGGGCTATTCGAAATGAATATTGAATATTTCACTGTTCGTTCATCTCTAGAGCAGATGTCTTAATTTTGGTGTTATCGCTCTCACACTGGTCACTGGAAGATCAACATGGCACCTCATGGCAAAGAACTCTCTGAGGATCTTAAAAGAAAGAATTGTTGCTCAACATAAAGATGGCCTAGGCTATAAAAACATTGCCAACATCTGAAACTGATCTGCAGCATGGTGGTTAAGACCTTACAGTGGTTTAACAAGGCAGGTTCCACTCTGAACAGGCCTCACCATGGACAACCAAAGAAGTTGAGTGCTTGTTGCCCAGCATCATATTCAGAGGCTGTCTTTGCAAAATAGATGTGTGAGTCCTGCCATCATTGCTGCAGAGGTTACAGGAGTGGGGGCCTGTCAGTGCTCAGACCATACGCCCACACGCGGCATCAAATTGGTCTGCATAGCTGTCATTCCTGAGGGATGCCTAAAAATGATGCACAAGAAAGCCCGCAAACAATTTGCTGAAGGTAAGCAGACTAAGGACATGGATTACTGGAGTCCTGTGGTCTGATGAGACCAAGCTAAATTTATTTGGTTCAGATGATGTCAATTGTGTATGGCAGCAGACAGGTGAAGTGTACATAAGACATGTGTCTTACCTACAGAGAAGCATGGTGGTGGGAGTGTCATGGATTGGGGCAGCATGAGTGCTGCCAGCTGTGGGGAGTCATAGTTCATTGAGGGAACTATGAATGCCAACATGTACCGTAACATACCGAAAAAGAGCATGATTCCCTCCCTTCGGGAGCTGGGCCACAGTGCAGTATTGCAACATGATAAGGACCCCAAATACACCTCCAATACCACCACTGCCTTGCTAAAGAAACTATTGATAAAGGTGCTGTACTGGCCAAGCATGTCTCCAGACCTAAACCCTATTGAGCATCTGTGGGGCATCCTGAAACGGAAGGTGGATGAGCGCATTGTCTCTAACATTCACCAGCTCTGTGATGTCATCTTTATGGAGTGGAAGAGGATTTCAATGGCAACCTGTGATGCAAGAAAACTCTATGCCCAAAAGGGTTAAGGCAGTGTTGGAAAATAATGATGGCCATACAAAATATTTATACTTCGGGCACACTTTGCCCATTTTCACTTGGGGTTGTATTTACTTTTGTTGCAAGGGGTTTATACCTTAATGGCTGTGTGTTGAGTGATTTTTGATGGAACACCAAATTTACACTGTACACTGAAATGTGAGGTGTGTATTCACTTTTGTGAGATACTGTATATATAATTATATATAGAGATATAAAATGTATATATAGAGAGAGTATCTCCGGCAGGTAGCGGCCTATTTACCTACCTCCCCGGGCCTGCTCACTTCTGTCCCCCGCTTCCCCTTTTACTATAGGCCACGGGGGGCGGCTGTGAGCAGGCCTGGGCCAAGGCTGCGATCCCACTACCGTTATTATTAGCGGTATAATAAACGGAGCCCCAGGGGGGGTGAGGGAACATAATAAACAATGTTACTCACCTCTCCGGGATCTGATGTTAATCCTAAAAGGCTTCGGGTCTGTATGGTAATGTCCCAGACGTCACCTGGTCTGGAACATTACCATATAGGCCTGAAGCCTAAGCTAGCAGTACCATACAGGCCCGAAGCCTGTGCTAGTGTAACAGGCTGTAGCAGCGTTGAGTGCACAGCACTGCTACATCTCAGGTGTAACAGAGATTAGCGCACGGCCAGCTCTGCTGCATCTCTGGTGTAGCAGAGCTCAGCGCACGGCCAGCTCTGCTGCATCTCTGGTGTAGCAAAGCTCAGCGCACAAATATATAAAATGTATATAGAGAGAGAGCAGATTAAATTCAACCTGTTCAGTCTTTGTTTCCAATGTTTGCAAAATATTTTTGGGTCTACTTAGCAGTTTCTTTTTTTTTTAACTGTAGTTTTTATTGAAGTTTTTAGAAATCACATTAGAACAAAATAAGAAACGAGAAAAAAATAGTAAGCCAAAGGCTGAAAAGCCACAACATGTGGCCTGAATGCCCAAGAGTACAAAAATACACCTGACAAACCATCAAATGGCAACTCAATAAAAATATAAGATTGGAGACAACAAAGGAAAGAGGGGAGGGGGAAAAGGGGGGTAGAAGTCGGAGACCATGTAAGATGCAATATGTGTCCGTAGATGACCACACAGCATCAAAACTTCCACTTTATGATTAAGGGAAGCCGTTAGATGC
This sequence comes from Leptodactylus fuscus, assembly GCF_031893055.1. Classification (NCBI taxonomy): domain Eukaryota; kingdom Metazoa; phylum Chordata; class Amphibia; order Anura; family Leptodactylidae; genus Leptodactylus; species Leptodactylus fuscus. The sequence continues at coordinate 195,174,532 of NC_134265.1, forward strand.
TCCATACTGCGAACTTCCATCATACGAGCAATCAGCTCAGGACCAGTAGGAGGAGAGGTCTTCCACCAGTGGAGAGCAATAAGGGTTTTGGCAGCAGTACATAGATATAAAAATAATTTAGAGGTCTTCTTACCTAGGTGTTTGGGGAAGAGATTAAGCAAGTAGGTAAGGGGGTCTAGCGGGACACCTTGAACAAAAAGGGCCTCAGTAAGGGACCTGACCTCCGTCCAGAAGAGTGGATCCGTGGACATTCCCAGGAAATGTGGTATAATGTACTCACACCTGTTTGGCAGCACGAGCAAAGAGAGGAAATACTAGGGTTAAAGGGGTATTCCCACGTCGCATACTCACCAGTCTTCACTGCTGTAAAATCTTCTTTCTTCTTGGTTTCTTGCGTCATTTGGTGGGCGGGGTTTCACATGCAACCTGCCGTTTAGCTACGCCCCCAAATTAGTGTGTAGCTCCGCCCACCACATAGCGTGATCCTATGGGGCGGCTGAAGGGCCTGTGATGTCATCAAAGGTCCTCAAACAACACTATATGCACAATATTGGACTATGAATTACAGGCAGTAGCAACTCCATTCTGTGTCACATACAGAGACTGCCTGTCTCTGCTATAATGAACACAATTGAATTAGCTAGCCTCATAACTGGGAGAACAGAAGACGTTCAGAAATGAAAGCAGCTCCTCTCCTCTATCTGATACAGGAAGCTAGGTCACGTGGTGTAGACACGGGAATAACTAGATACACAGGCTCGCTCCCGTGCACTTAGCCCCCCCTCCCTCCCTCCCTCCCTGAGAGTAGGCAGATACATCACTTGACTTTTGAGCAGATAAGTCAAGGGCTGTGTCAACAATGAATTGAATAAAGTAAGATAGTGGACAAACAAAGCAGTTTTGCTGAAGCAGTGTATTTAGGAAAAGTCTTACATCCACATTAACAAGCAGTATAGATAGTATCCTTGTGATGGGACAACCCCTTTAAGAGAATGGAGCAAGGCGGAGTGTGTTACCAGTGCATTAGTAACTTATACTGGGTTTCCCAGAGGGAACACATGTTGAGGACTTGGCCACATAGGACCAAATCTGCCATTGCCTGGGTGAGATCTGCCTATCTAGAGCCCCAGACCACCTGATCATATATGTATGAGAGAGGTGAACCCTTCCCTCCGTGGAAGTGGCATGGTAGATTTGAATAGTCTTAGGAAAGGTTGGAGTTCTCAGAATAAACTTGTTATACCATTTCAGATTATACAGATACATGAGTTCATATGTGGTCTATAGTCTCTGAATAATAATTTGGGTCCTGCACTTTAACAGTCCTGTCCTTTTTCTTACTCTTGTGTTTTACTGGTCTATAATTAGATCATATAAATCGACTGAAAATTAGAAAAAAAAAAGTTGTCTGCTCTCCAAAGGTTACAATTGTTCACAAAGTGGCATTCTCTGGAAGTATACTCTACTGCAGTACAATGTGTGACAGGCATGTCTGGCAGCGAAAGGGGTGAGGGTTGATGGAGGAGTGGGCTGAAGAACAGCAATTCTCTGGAGCTTAACTAGTAATTAACCTTTACACTGCAGATAAATGGGGCATTTCAGGATCTCAGCAGCTGCTATAGAGGATTAATTAGTTTAGCGCATCACACTGGCCATGCAAGGAAGTGGGGAATCGGGGAGCGGGTGTAATGTATATGCCAGGATACTGAGCAGAGGGTTTGCAGTGGGTGGCATGTTACATCCTGGCACAGATCACTGCACAATTGGGCAATCTTTAGCCATTTTCAGTTAGCTGTGTCCTTGTTCTTTGTCTCCTACATCTCCTACACAATGTATCTTTCCCTATGTCATGACTTTTAGGTAGTGTTAAAGAACTGTAAATGACATTTCTTCTATTGTCACCTGCTTTCTGCCTTCTTTGGCGTCACCACTAGGTTTCCCTCAATCTTTCTCAGGCTGCCCTACACTGCAGTTTCTCACAACCTTTTTCTATTTTTGCTTTCTTAAATGAAGGGTTAATTATTATTGCAAAGCTTTATTGACAAAACACCTGACAGACTTTGGCATACAAGCTGATGAAGGGAAGATGGCCAATTGCCATGGCAACCGGGGAGCCTGAGCACAGTCTTTGATGTGGAAAAAAAGGAATGTTGATGGAAGGAGGTGGGGAGAGGGGATTCCCTGAGTCTGCGGGTGATAGAGGAGGGGGAGATTGGGAACTGCAAAAGCTTTAACCCTGTCTTGCTATTCCTCTCAGCCTTAGTCTGTCTCTGAATACAGCTTGGTCTCATAGTGTTCAGCCAGCCTGTTCCCATGTAAAGGCTCATGAATATCATCACATCTATTTCTCTCACAGTATGTTTCCTCTCATGGAGACAGATGTATTAAAATCGTCTAAAAGCAAAAAAAATCTTAGTTGCCCATAGCAACCAATAATGATAATAATAATAATACATTTTATTTCTATAGCGCCAACATATTCCGCAGCGCTGTACAATTTGTAGGGTTCAATTGCATACATAAAGATAGCTTACAAAGAAACAGTCACTTCACACGATGGGACTGAGGGCCCTGCTCGCAAGAGCTTACAATCTATGAGGTAGAGGGGGTGACACAAGAGGTAGCAGGGGCGGCACCAGAGGTCACAAGGTTTTGATTTTAGACCCTTTTAATAAACCTGCCCCATTGTGTTAGTTACTTATAATCTTGTCTTTGTATCTTCCTCATTATCCATCTTCTCTTCACTTATCTCCACATCCTCATCTACCCCAGCATCTACCTTCTTCTACAGCTTAAGCGCTTTGTATGACCTGATTCACTTCATCTTCTTCTGTCTCATTGTGCTACCATACTTATTATTATTATTATTATTATTATTATTATTATTATTATAAAACACAAATGTAAAAACAGTTACTGTCTGCGATGTAGCACATGGTGATGACCTCAGCCTAGCTCTGCATACTCTCTATACAAGGTCACACCAACATTGCATGTTTGCATCTACTGCTAGAGGGTCAAGACAATGTACAGCATAATGGTTCTCTAAAGGGTTCAAAGTTGAAGTAACCTCAGAAAATCCCAAATGACATAACATCATGTTTAGTGTTATTTAATATTTTATATATAGTTACATTGCTCAACACTTGTAATTACTGGTATAAGAAATATCATATATAGTGTACTGCATTGGGGCTTAAACATGTTCTTCAAGAGCTTTACAAATGAAACTAAAGGCACTAAATGGTATAGAGCCCTGAGGCTTCAGTGGTCTCTGTCAGTCTTAGTTTACTTTTTCTGCAGCAATGATGTAATATATGTCCACATGACTGCAGACAATCACTGGCTTCAGTATAAACGTAGAGGTACAGCACTTCATATATGCAGGAAAAGGAAACAAAAACCACTGTCCATTCGCATATTGGCACTGGTTTGGTGTTTTAACAGGTCAGTAAACTTTGTTTTTGATATACCATTTACTGCATTTAGTTTTCAGCAAATAAAAGTTTATTGTAATAAAACCTTAAACAATTGTATGCATTGTACCTTCTACAACAATTATTCTTAAGATCCCTACCTGCAAACATTTTGTAGGAATCTTTATATGGTCACTTCCAGTAGTTGCATATCTAAGGGAGCCTTCACACGGAGTATACGCTCCGCTCATTCTGAACGTAAAACTCGTGTAAAAACCAGCTCCCATTGACTTGAATGGGTGCCGGCATACCTGTGCTACTCATTGAAATCAATGGGAGGCTTTTTTCCCTATGCTTTCAATGTGATACGCGCGTAATACATTGAAAGCAATAGGGAAAAAAGCCTCCCATTGATTTCAATGGGTAGCGCTCGTATGCCGGTACCCATTCAAGCCAATGGGAGCTGCTTTTTACACGGTCATTCTGAACGACATTTACGTTCAGAATGAGCGGAGCGTATACTCCGTGTGAAGGCTCCCTAATAGTGCTGTCTTGTCTTTTTGAGTTAAACCGTCAGTGTAACTAGGATGCATTATACAGCAGTATATCAGTCTATACATATATACACACATTTTTAGTACTAACAATTGTAAAACAATGGTGAGGGCACGTTTTTAGGTCTTATTAGAAGCCATGCACCTATGTGTCCATTACAGGACCAAGTTAGATTTTTATCCTTAGGAATTTTTGCAAACAGTGAATGACAGCAAGCATCTTAAAAGACATGAGAAATTAATACAAGAATCGGGCCACCTGCTTTTGTTTCATTATATCACTTACTTTGGACTCCTTTGGTTTTATTAAACTATTTCTGCACCTGTTTTGACTTTGTGGATTTATGGGCATTCTTTTTTATGTTTGCTTTATTCATTAAATTATTTCATTCATCTATTTATTTACCATTTTAACATCTGCATTTATATATTTATATATTATTTTTCTCATTATTATATCATTTTAATTGTATGAGATCTGCTTGGCTTCAATGCATGAGTTGCCCTATTTATTCAATTATTATGTAAACATGCATTTTTTTTAATCATTTTCTTTGCAGAGATTTATATTATGTTCTCCTATTGTGTTCCTTCACTTTAGGAATTTTTACACCGTATATACGTTTTTTAGATGGTGATGTTTTTATCTACTTCCTTATTCTTATGTATTTTATCATGTTTACTCATTGTTTGTATTCCATATGTTGTTATTTTACACAGTTGGCCTGATGAAGACACCAGACTAGGTGTGGAAACGCATTGCCATTGATCCAATAAAGTATTGAAATTTAAAGCAGCACATTTTTCCCGGAATCTTTTTGTTGTCTTCTGTACTCCTCCTGCCAACAATCTCTGGTTGCGTGTTCCCCGGGTAATGCAGCAGCTGTCCTTCCAGCCTCTTCAGGATCTACTATTATTTTGTTGAGGCGCCATTTTTTATCTAGTTTTTTTTTTTTATCAAGAATTAGACTGATAAGAGGTTTTCTAGGACTTCAAGGGTTTTCCTACCTAAGGCTAAGGTCCCATGTAGCACCCCACAGCCAAAAAAGTGCTGCGGAAAAAATTGCAGCACCAATGCAGTTTTCCTCTGCAGACCTTCTGTTTCAATTATATCTAAGGGGAAACTGCCAGAGTTTCCGTAGGTCCAATTGACAGGCTGTGATTTCCAAAACCGTGACACTGAAAACCATGAAAGCTGACAGCTTTCTAGCCGTATATATTACCGCCTCTTTAAATAGGACCTTTCACCCCCCACAAACTCCAATTATTTGCATCTAGGCCTTTTAGTGTTGATGAAAAATTAGGGTATACTAGCCAAGCGGGCAATAAAACTGCATGACCCCATTTTCAGAGAAACCAAAGTGTTACCACCCACTTAGCTAGCATACCCTAATTTGCACCAAAACTAAAAGGGCTCATAAGATATTTGATATATATGTAAACATGTCTGATCCAGTAATACTATAAAAAGCAACATATTTTTCATAAATGCCTTCATTCCAGCCACTGCAGAGCATGGCTGCTTTTTACTGTTTGTGCTGATCTTGCCTTTTTCTGCTATTTACTATGGTGTCTTCCATCTGTATAGCCATTCCTCATCTCTTTATATATATTAGATTGCTCTTCCGTTGTTTGTCTCTATCCATTATTTGCTGGATTGCCTTTTTTTTTGTCATTTTCAATATCCTTCACTTTCATTCTCCTAATCACTTCTTCTTAAGTCTTTCCTTCAAGGATACATCCTCTCTGCCTGCAACCCTCATCTAAATACCTTATATACAATATATTTCATTGCTCTCCTCGACTGCTTTCTGTCTGCTATTTGCACATTGCACTGGTTATCTTTTCCTGCCACATGGTATTGTCACAGTTGACTGCCTTAATTTCCAATAACAGGTATGTATAAAATGGATTTTTACCAAGGTCATGCTGAGCTGGGTGTGACCAATATCTTGCATATGGTAAACCAAGCCGTTGGCAATTAACTGGTTAATGTGCCAGTGCCCACTCTAATAGATTTTGTATGCTAATTGATGTTCCACATATCCAATACCATATATTTGTTACATATACATCTTGATAAATATGAATTGAACCATAAATGTATTAGCACACAATGTATCTTAGACTTCTACATTAATTGAGGTTAGTAGATAAATAGACTAGTAAAAGCTTTATGTGTAGTAATGCTTTATTTTTAAAGGGTTTAACTTGAGGATCCTGAAAAAATGCCTACAGGGCAGACTGTTTGTGAGAGTCAAGCTTCCTTCCATTTCAGCAGCATGCATGTCACTCATTCTCTTAACAATCACAATGCCATTGAAACATTCTTCGTGACTGCTCACCTTCATTATTTCATACACTCACTTTCCAGTTCTTCATTCTTTGGTTTATTTTTTTTCTTGCCCTTCTGTGGTATTTTCTACTATTCTCTCCTCTCCGCCACACCTGCTATTTCAGTTCCCTCTGAGCAGCCATCCCCCTTTCCTCTCCCCCTTCTCATCTTTTCCGCTGGCTGGGTATTTCCTCTCTGTCTCTGGGTTTGATGTGGAGGAAATTGATGCTAAAAATAGTTTGTTGTGATGTATTTGATTGGGGAATGAGAAATCAGACCTTCCGGGGATCCCAGACTGAAAAGTACATTACTACATTTATTCTCCAATGAGAGAGTGCAGCAAAACACAAGAGAACATTTCAATAACACTCAAAGACAGATTAAAAAAAAAATATATATGCCACCTATTTATCTATCAAAATACAGTTTCTTCCTAACTAATATATCTCATATTTCTCTCATGTTTGTCTGTCTATCTACAGTATCTCTATCTATCTATCTATCTATCTATCTATCTATCTATCTATCTATCTATCTATCTACCTATCTATCTCCTATCTATCTATCTATCTATCTATCTATCTATCTATCTATCTATCTATCTATCTATCTCCTATCTAATATATCTTATACTCCCTCATGTCTGTTTGTCTGTCCATTGGTCTCTGTGTCCATGTATCTACAGTCCTATGAAAAAGTTTGGGCACCCCTATTAATCTTAATCATTTTTAGTTCTAAATATTTTGGTATTTGCAACAGCCATTTCAGTTTGATATATCTAATAACTGATGGACACAGTAATATTTCAGGATTGAAATGAGGTTTATTGTACTAACAGAAAATGCGCAATATGCATTAAACCAAAATTTGACCAGTGCAAAAGTATGGGCACCTCAACAGAAAAGTGACATTAATATTTAGTACATCCTCCTTTTGCAAAGATAACAGCCTCTAGTCGCTTCCTGTAGCTTTTAATCAGTTCCTGGATCCTGGATAAAGGTATTTTGGACAAACAATTCAAGTTCAGTTAAGTTAGATGGTCGCCGAGCATGGACAGCCCGCTTCAAATCATCCCACAGATGTTCAATGATATTCAGGTCTGGGGACTGGGATGGCCATTCCAGAACATTGTAATTGTTCCTCTGCATGAATGCCTGAGGATTTGGAGCGGTGTTTTGGATCATTGTCTTGCTGAAATATCCATCCCCGGCGTAACTTCAACTTCGTCACTGATTCTTGAACATTATTCTCAAGAATCTGCTGATACTGAGTGGAATCCATGCGACCCTCAACTTTAACAAGATTCCCGATGCCGGCATTGGCCACACAGCCCCAAAGCATGATGGAACCTCCACCAAATTTTACAGTGGGTAGCATGTGTTTTCTTGGAATGCTGTTTCTTTTTGGACGCCATGCATAACGCCTTTTTTTATAACCAAACAACTCAATTTTTGTTTCCAAAATGAAGCTGCCTTGTCCAAATGTGCTTTTTCATACCTCAGGCAACTCTATTTGTGGCGTACGTGCAGAAACGGCTTCTTTCTCATCACTCTCCCATACAGCTTCTATTTGTGCAAAGTGCGCTGTATAGTTGACCGATGCACAGTGACACCATCTGCAGCAAGATGATGCTGCAGCTCTTTGGAGGTGGTCTGTGGATTGTCCTTGACTGTTCTCACCATTCTTCTTCTCTGCCTTTCTGATATTTTTCTTGGCCTGCCACTTCTGGGCTTAACAAGAACTGTCCCTGTGGTCTTCCATTTCCTTACTATGTTCCTCACAGTGGAAACTGACAGGTTAAATCTCTGAGACAACTTTTTGTATCCTTCCCCTGAACAACTATGTTGAACAATCTTTGTTTTCACATCATTTGAGAGTTGTTTTGAGTAGCCCATGATGCCACTCTTCAGAGGAGATTCAAATAGGAGATCAACTTGCAATTGGCCACCTTAAATACCTTTTCTTATGATTGGATACATCTGGCTATGAAGTTCAAAGCTCACTGAGGTTACAAAACCAATTTTGTGCTTCAGTAAGTCAGTAAAAAGTAGTTAGAGGAATTCAAATCAATAAAATGATCAGGGTGCCCATACTTTTGCACCGGTCAAATTTTGGTTTAATGCATATTGCACATTTTCTGTTAGTACAATAAACCTCATTTCAATCCTGAAATATTACTGTGTCCATCAGTTATTAGATATATCAAACTGAAATGGCTGTTGCAAACACCAAAATATTTAGAACTAAAAATGATTAAGATTAATAGGGGTGCCCAAACTTTTTCATAGGACTGTATATCATACTTATCTCACATCTATCTATCTATCTATCTATCTATCTATCTATCTATCTATCTATCTATCTATCTATCTATCTATCGTGTCTTTTGTGAAGAACAGCACTATACAAATAAACACCAGAGTGGGTGCAATTCCTCAGAGACCTGGTATATGATCTCACATAGACAAAAATACTAAAATTGGCAGCACTACAATTCAGTAAACAAAAGACCAGTGTAGATTTACTCCAAACACGACGTTTCGGTCCACTGCATGTTGGACCTTTCTCAAGCAATTTTATAGTGCACATGCCAAACATTTGTAGTGAATGCCACACAGCATGTAATTAATTGCCAATTAAGTAGAATTATATGCAAAACTAATAAAATCCATAATAAACAGTGACAAAATATATAAAATATAGAAAAAGTAAGCTGCATCTTATGGTGCTAAACAATCAATATTATTTAATATCTCTATTACATATTATTTTATATTAACATATACCTGTATATGAAAATAATTTCAATTTATGTGTTATCCCTAAGTTTAATTGATACCTCAGCAGGGAGTAATAAATCACTATCCCCATCTGGTTCAGGTTCAGTATCATATATACAAGCATTTCAGCGTACTCACATGTATAAGGAGCATGTACTAGAACATTGCATGTCATGCATGCACACAGCAGCCCCTGAAACCAAGGCGGAACTGGCAAATTCCAAATTTCCTTGTTTCTGTTCTCATACACAAGCTTATATTTAATATATTGCATGATAGCTCATAATCATAAAAAGAAATATCAAAGCTAGGTTGAAGGGACCAGAGGAATCAGCCAAAAATAAACAAAACTAAGTAAAAATGTATCGATATAATTTCAATATGTCTGTCTATCTATCTATCTATCTATCTATCTATCTATCTATCTATCTCTATATGTATGTATCTACACACAAACACACACACAGACCTTAATCAGCTATAAGGTAAAGGTTCAATATGAACAGAGCCCAACAAGACCAGGAATACGGCCAGTAACCCAACCAAGGAAACTGGACCTAGACCCATGGGCAAAGTAGGAATGGAATATGGAATCTTCTACAAACCTTCTCCTCTATTTGCCCTACTTATGGCCTTTGGGAGAATGAACTGTGCCAAACTTCCAACTATACATATATTATAAAGATTTCAATATAAAGAAACTGACTAAAGCCTCATGGTCACCACAAAACCAATAGAAAGATATTTAGAAAAACACTTTTGAAACAAATATTTCCTGGTAAAAAAACTTTAAAAAAAAAATGTTTTTTTTTGTTTGATTTTTTTCCCTCAAATGTTTTTATTATTATTATTATTATTATTATTATTATTATTATTATTATTATTACTAAATAAAGAGATATAGAACAATAGGTAATTCTGACATAATCCTCAAGATGGATTTAAAATACTAAGTGGACGATAATAAAATATTTATTGTTTACTAGAGGGAGGACCCGGCTTCGCACGGGTATATTACATGTTATGTTTGTGTAGTGGCCCCATAAGAATTGTCCAATTTTGCACTGGTGTATTTTGTATGTGGTTTGTGTGTATGTCCATAAGCGTCATGTCATTATGTGTATCTCATTTTGGATGTCAGTGAAAAACCTGTGATCGGTTGTTATGGATACCTGGAGTAAAGCTGTATCTAATCCTTCCCCGTGTAGTACTGTGTTTAGATGCAAGTGTCTAATCCTTGTTGGTGTGGTACTTTGTGCAGATGCACATATCTAATCCTCCCCGTGTGGTATTGTGTGAAGAGGCGCGTATCTAATCTTCCAGTAAGTGAAACTGTGTGCAGACGCGCATATCTAATGACTCTGGCGTGTGGTACTGTGTGCAGATGCGCATATCTAATCCTCCCCCATGTGGAACTGTGTGCTGAGACGCGTATCTAATTCTCTGGCATGTGGTACTGTGTGCAGAGGCCTGTATCTAATCCTCCCCTGTGTGGTACTGTGTTCAGATGCACATATCTAATCCTCCCCTGTGTGGTATTGAGCGAAGAGGCGTGTATCTAATCCTACAGCGTGTGGAACTGTGTGTAGACGCGTGTGTCCAATCCCCCGGCATGTGCTACTATGTCTAGACGGGCGTATCTAATCCTCCCCGTGTTGTACTGTGTGCAGACGCGCGTATCTAATCCTCCCCCGTGTGATACTGTGTGCTGAGACACGTATCAAATTCTCTGGCTTGTGGTACTGTGTGCAGAGGCACGTATCTAATCCTCCAAAGTGTGATACTGTGTGCACACACACGTATCTAATCCTCCCCTGTGTGGTATTGTGTGAAGAGGCGCGTATCTAATCCTACTGCATGTGGTACTGTGTGCAGACGCGTGTATCTAATTCTATGGCATGTACAACTGTGTGCAGATGCGCGTATCTAATCCTCTGGAGTGTGGAACTGTGTGTAGACGCGCGTATCTAATTCTACGGCATGTGGTACTGTGTGCAGCCATGAGTATCTAATCCTACGGCATGTGGTACTGTGTGCAGACGCATGTATCTAATCCTCCAAAGTGTGATACTGTGTGCACACACACGTATCTAATCCTCCCCTGTGTGGTATTGTGTGTAGACATGTGTATCTAATCCTACGGCATGTGGTACTCTGTGCAGACGTGTGTATCTAATCCTATGGCGTGTACAACTGTGTGCAGATGCGCGTATCTAATCCTCTGGAGTGTGGAACTGTGTGTAGACGCGCGTATCTAATTCTACGGCATGTGGTACTGTGTGCAGCCGTGAGTATCTAATCCTACGGCATGTGGTACTGTGTGCAGACGCATGTATCTAATCCTATGGCGTGTACAACTGTGTGAAGACTCGTGTATCTAATCCTCCCCTGTGTGGTATTGTGTGAAGAGGTGCGTATCTAATCCTACAGTGTGTGGAACTGTGTGTAGAAGCATGTATCCAATCCCCCGGCATGAGGTACTGTGTGCAGACGCGCGTATCTAATCCTATGGCATGTGGTACTGTGTGTAGACGCGCGTATCTAATCCTCCCCCATGTGGTACTGTGTGCTGAGACGCATATCTAATACTCTGGCTTGTGGTACTGTGTGCAGAGGCATGTATCTAATCCTCCAAAGTGTGGTACTGTGTGCACACACACGTATCTAATCCTCCCCTGTGTGGTATTGTGTGAAGAGTCGCTTATCTAATCCTTCGGCGTGTGGAACTGTGTGTAGATGCGCGTATCTAATCCTACTGCATGTGGTACTGTGTGAAGACGCGTGTATCTAATCCTATGGCGTGTACAACTGTGTGAAGACACGTGTATCTAATCTTCCCCTTTGTGGTATTGTGTGAAGAGGTGCGTATCTAATCCTACAGTGTGTGGAACTGTGTGTAGACGCATGTATCCAATCCCCCAGCATGTGGTACTGTGTGCAGACGCGCGTATCTAATCCTACGGCATGTGGTACTGTGTGCAGACGCGCGTATATAATCCTATGGCATGTGGTACTGTGTGTAGACGCGCGTATCTAATCTTCCCCCATGTGGTACTGTGTGCTGAGACGCGTATCTAATTCTCTGGCTTGTGGTACTGTGTGCAGAGGCATGTATCTAATCCTCCAAAGTGTGGTACTGTGTGCACACACACGTATCTAATCTTTCCCTGTGTGGTATTGTGTGAAGAGGCGCGTATCTAATCCTTCGGCGTGTGGAACTATGTGTAGACGCACGTATCTAATCCTACTGCATGTGGTACTGTGTGAAGACGCGTGTATCTAATCCTATGGCGTGTACAACTGTGTGCAGACGTGCGTATCTAATCCTCTGGAGTGTGGAACTGTGTGTAGACGCGTGTATCTAATCCTAAGGCATGTGGTACTCTGTGCAGATGCGTGTATCTAATCCTATGGCGTGTACAAATGTGTGCAGACGCGCGTATCTAATCCTCTGGAGTGTGGAACTGTGTGTAGACTCGCGTATCTAATCCGACGACATGTGGTACTGTGTGCAGACGTGCAAATCTTATGCTCTGGTGCGTGGAACTGTGTGCAGATGCGTGTATCCAATCCTTTGGCATGTGGTACTGTGTGCAGACGCATGTATCCAATCCCCCGGGGTGTGGTACTTTGTGCAGACGCGTGTATCTAATCCTTCGGCATGTGGAACTGTGTTCAGACGCACGTATCAAATCCTTCAGTGTGTGGAACTGTGTGCAGAAGTGCGTATTTAATCCTCTGGTGTGTGGGACTGTGTGCAGACCCGTGTATCTAATCCTGTGGCGTGTGATACTGTGTGCTGATCTGTGTATCTAATCCTCTGATGCGTGTATCTCATTTTGATTATCAGTGTTGTATTGTGCATGTGGAGTGACCGTGTGTATTGCAGTTGGAATATGAGTGAAAGACTTGCAGGTTTGTATTGGCTAAGGGGGGGGGCACTGTGTTTGGAATGTAGTATCTCAGCAACGGTACGTCCGAGCGAGTTGGAGTCTTGTCTGAAACCTTCCCGGATACCTGAAGTATCTCTGTACCAAATTTGGTGAAGATCGGTCCAGTCGTTTGGTTCGCATTAGAGCACAGACAGACAGACAGACGGACGGACGGACAGACAGACAGACACAGACAGAAATTCATTTTTATAATATAGGGAGATTATCTATCTACATCTACAGTATCTGTCTGGCAGGTTGTGTATTTATTTATCTAGTATCTATGTACTATATATCATGCCCCTTTTATATATATCTATGCATATCTTTATCTTTTTTATACCTATTTATTTGTTTCATGTCATTCCCATGTATAGCTACTGTATATACCACTCTCATATCTATCGATATATCTATATATCTGTTTCATGCCTCTCCCATGTATATCTACTGTATATAATACAACTCTCATATCTATCTATCTATCTATCTATCTATCTATCTATCTATCTATCTATCTCCTATCTATCTATCTATCTATCTATCTATCTATCTATCTATCTATCTATCTATCTATCTTATACCTCTTCTACCGTATCTGTCATGCCTCTTTCAGGTCTATCTACTGTATACCATACTCCTGTCATATCCATCCACCTATCATTATTATTATTATTATTATTATTATTATTATTATTATTATTATGTATTTATTTATATAGCCCCATTAATTTCATGGTGCTTTACATTTGAGGGTTTACATACAGTACACAAACTATAAAAACAAATATAATATTAACAATGACCGACTGGCACAGTGGGACAGAGAGCACTGCCCGCAAGGACTTACAATCTATGAGGGAAGAGGGATAGAAACAGAAGGAGAGGGGGAGACTGTTCAGATGACGATGTGGTGACAGTAGTGTTATTGGAGGTTGTAGGCCTTCCTGATTAGGTGAGTCTTCAGGGCCTTCTTGAATCCTGTGATTCTGGGGGTCAGTCTTATGTGTCTTGGTAAGAAGTTCCAGACTATGGGGGATGCACAGGAGAAATCTTGAAGACGGTTGTGTAAGATAAGATAAGATATTCCTTTAATAGTCCCAGAATGGGGAAATTTCAGTGATACAGTTTCATAGATGGTACAGTAGTATATAACAAGAGAGAAACACATAGAAGCTCATGGCAGATAGAGAAATCCTAGGAATCATAGCAACTAAAAAAGAAAGAAACACAGACACACTGCAGGATCATTTAGTTCTCTGTGCAGATTGATGTTAATAATAATTATAATAATAATAATAATACAGCCGACTTGGTTGTAGGACACGAGGAGGGGGGTCACAGCATGTGGATATAACAAGCAGAAATTTTTGCAGAGGTGGGGGACATATGCAGCTATCATGATAACATGTGGTAGTTCCTTTGGTAGGTGGTGAGATCTCCTGCTCACAGCTGATAGTTCGGTATCTTGCATCAGCACTATTGTCCTTTTAACCACAAAAAATGCCCCAAATGTCCTTCATCACAAGCCGTCCTCCTTACCACAGTGTTCTACTGCCCCAAGTAAGTCAGAGACCATCCAGGTATACAGGGTGCTGCTCTCTTGCCAAGCTTCCATAACTCCTGGGGTAGGTGGGTGATGGTAGGTTCCCAGGCTGTAGCAGAGTCCCACGTGTCCACAGTAATAAAAAGAAAGAAATACCAGTCAGCTGTAGGCATCCTCACACATCAGCAATAGACGCCAAAAATCATCTCCTTGAAGAAGAAGTCCGCATTTCCATGTAGGTTTCTCTTCCATGCCGCATGTTGAGCCATGCTGTCCTAGCTGGGGGGATGGTAACAGGCACATGTGGAAACCAGCTGAACCAGGTCTTAAGTCCATGCTTTACAATGGAAACAAAAGGAACAAAAAACTCCACAGGGTTTTCCATTCGATTTATAGTTGCTAAATTCATAGTGCTAGATTGCTTGGTTACCGGATTCTTGAAGATACACAGAAAAAGAGTGAAAAAGGAAAGAAAAGTTTGCTCCCAGCTTGGAGCACTGCATCAAGGCAGCCAGCCTCTCAGGGGGCGGCGCCTAAAAAAAGAGCAGATAAGAGCAAAGCGGAGTTAGGGCTCTTTCACACGGGCACAGAGGGGGCGAATTATGGCGCGGAATCCACGTCATAATCTGCCCCCTCAAAATGGTGGTCTACGGAGAGCTACCCTTTCTTCAGGCAGATTCCGCAGTTCATTGAGCCACGGCGTTCCCCTCACAGCAGCACCCTCCGGACTAGGCCCATTCATTTTGGACCTACTCTGGAGAGGGAAGCCGTGACTGTCAGTCGCAGCAGACGTATTTTGGTTCCGATTTTGACGTGGCTTCCCGCATCAAAAGCAAGACCAAAATACGCTATTCCGTGCCAGTGTGAACTAAGCCTACGAAGTTTTTGGAGGATGAGAGGTTATGTATGGGCAAATATTTGGAGATTAGGCCAGAGACAGTGGCATAACTACCGCCATAGTAGCGGAGGCAGCTGCCACAGGGCCCGGGACATTAGGGGCCTGGTTACAGCCACTACCGCTGCTATCATTATACTCGGGGGTCCGAAAAGAGGATAATACTGTGTACAGGGGCAACTATGGGGCATAATACTGTGTGCAGGGGCAACTAAGCGACATAATACTGTGTGCAGGGCCACTAAGGGGGATAATACTGTGTTAAGGGGCCACTATGGGGCATAATAGAACATGCAGAAATGCGTAGGAGGGGGTCAGTTGAGGTCTTCGGTGGGGGGGGCATGTGAAAAGTTCGCCATGGGGCCCTGCCATTCCTAGTTACGCCACTGGCCAGAGATATATGAAAGGGACAGTTTGTGGATGACTTTTTATTTCAGTATTTTGAACTCTATTCACTAGGCAAAATTGAAAAGCCATATGTGAAAAATTAAGTACACCCAATGAATCAATAGCTTGTAGAACAACCTTTAGGAGCAATATCTCAAAGTACCGTAATGGTTTTCTATATGACTTTCTTAGAGACTGGAACTCCTTTCATCCTAGATCTATGATGGCAGGAGCCCATGCTTCCATTTGGCTCCAGTGTCCTGTACTACAGATAGCATGACTGTATATACTCTTAAACTCTAGCAAATTTGTCAGGAGTGAAAATATGCTACTTACATCAGACCTACCTTCAGATATAACTGTTTTAGTAAATACTTGTATTCTCTGTAAAATGAAGATTCTTTTTTTTATAACTTTTTATTGTACCATTGGCATTACTACTCCCCGTGTGAAAAAGCCATGCTCCCAATGCAGTCTGACATTGTCACTACTGACTGGTGTGGCCCTCCCTATTTGAAAATAAACTAGTAACGCTAGGTTCACCCTAGCGCCCGGAGTCCGTTCTGAGCTTTCCGTCTTCTGCATGCAGAAGACGGAAAGCTGTCAGACCGGGTACGGCTGTGTGCGCCAGTGAGCGTTTTATGCTCTCCGCCACGAAACCGGTTCTTATAAACCGGACACAGAGTACTGCATGTCCGACTCTGTGTCCGATTTTAAAAAATCGGTTTTGTGGCGGAGAGCATAAAACGCTCACCAGCGCTCACGGCCGGACATCTTTCAAACCCATTCAAATGAATGGGTTTGAAAGAGTCCTGCAAGTTTCCATCTCCTGCTCATTTTTGTGCAGGAAAGAGAAACCTGCAAAATGGAGACCGGGCGCTGATGTGAACGAGCCCTAACTTAGTTAATAATATTACACTACATATTTTACATATAATTTTTTTGTGTACTGGAAAGTATTTAAAGAAATGAGTTATTGTTCTTACATTTTGATTTCTGCATATCTGAAACAAGCACAATTTTCCTTGGGTGTAATATTATAGATATGATTTCTTATACGATAAGGCTGTTCACAGTCCACTCACCGGTGGTAGCAGCCATCTGTTGTTATGTTGACTTGTTTTCTTCCGCTTCTGGCAGGTTTTTCCTCTGTCTGTTGGTTCCATTAGCTTCAGTTTTGTGCATTCACAGTAACCCATCATACTGACCATATGGCAAAACAAATTATTTCTACATATGCATGTTTTTACAATACAGTGTTTACAGATTTGGCGGAAGTGGTAGTTTTTATTGCTGTAACACTATGGTCTTTATAAGTTAGGATTCTTCACCTGTGTGCTGCATGACATACATGTTTTTATTTACAAACATCACATTCCAGTATACACTGAGGCAATGTAAATATGAATCATGGAGCAATAGGACCGAAGCTAAGATTTGTTTCAGAATGACCTGATGTCTCAGTGATAGCTTTTCTCCAACTAGATGATGTGAAAGTGAGATAATCAGTTCCCTGTCACATGACCAGAATATCATAATGCTCCATCAAGCGTTCTGTACGTGCAGGTTGGCATGGAAACATGTTATGTCATTGTGATGTCACTATGGCTGCAGAGGAGACCCAGTCTGTGTCTATCCTGTATTTTCCTTTGTAAAGATTCCTGTATCTTCCTTGCTAACCTTAGTCACAGATTAGAATTTGCATTGAAGGCTCCAGCTCACTGCTCTTCTTCTTTTCTTTTATATCACAGACACTTTGACATAAGCTTGGTGAACCCCAATATAATCAGTGGGGTCCATTGAGCGCCATTGGTTTTCATCATCTGATTGATTTGTCACTGCTGTTATTTTCATTTCCCTGTTGCAATAAAGAACAGAAAGACAAAATGATGAAAGAAATCTTCAAAGAAATAAAGTGTAAATTATTTAATAAAATTGTACACAGTAATCTGTACATCTTACTGGTCTAAGAAGTCCCTATCACATTATTACTCAATGGGAGGCTTTTTTAACTATTGCTTTCAATGTGACACGCGCGTATCACATTGAAAGCAGTAGTTAAAAAAAACCTCCCTTTGAGTTCAATTGGCAGCGCGCGTCAGACCGAACCCATTGAAGTCAATGGGATTCTGTTTTACTGCGCTCACTCTGACACGCGTTTATGTGTCAGAATGAGCAGCGCGTTACTCCGTGTGAACGCAGCCTAACTAGGCAAGTCTTTTGGATTTTGGGGCTGCACATTGATTGGAATTCTCACTATTGCAGCTGCCTACACCTTCTTCTGAAAGTCAACAATTGTGTTTCACTGCTTTCAAAAAGGACTTTATTCTCAATCAGTTTGACAACATTGTGGCTACTAGTGGGGCTGTGAAGACCAGTAGATTACTAATAGTTAGCAGTACTACTTCCACAAATACTCCCCCCCCCCCCTTCTAATGACTGTTCCCTGCCCTGTTTTTTTTTTTTTTTTTTTTTTTTTTGGGGGGGGGGGGGGGGGGTCAGTCATTTTACTGCACACTGCTTAGTGATTTAAGAACAATGATCACACTTGTAATTTTTTTGTTAACAAAACCTATTTCAAGAATTAAAGGGTCACCTGGTCAGTGAGTATTAAACTAGAACTGTGTCAGTTGTATTAAATAACAAGAGTTTTTTCTTTCAGTTTAGCACAGGCTAGACTATATATTGGGTGAACAACACACCAAAAAAGAACAATTAAATGACAGAGATTATTTTTTTACATTAGCAGAGGCTGCACTTCTGCATATTCATGTGAACATATTTTTCAGATTAACAACAGTCCGTCACACTGTATATTTGGTAACCAGAGCATAAAACCCCCCATGAAATTACAATTATTTTTTTTTCAGATTAGCATAAACTCGTCTGTATATTGGGTGAACACATAAAAAAAAATGCCTAAATAATGGAGATTCTATTTTTAGATTAGTGGAGGCTAAAATACTATGTATATATGTGCACTTGCGCAGCTTTAGAAAATGCTTAAGCAATAAATATTTTTTTCAGATAACAATGCTCCGTCACACTTTGTATTTGGTAACTATAGCATAAAAACATTAAATTACAAGGGTTTTTGTTTTTTTCTTCAGATTTTCACAGGTTGAATGTGCATTTTGATGCTCGAATAGAGTATGTATTTAATAAAAAAATGTCAACTCTTTCCCAAAAAAGTCCTTAACAAAATTTTTTTTTTTTTGTCGATTGTCTTAGCAGTAAAAGAGTTTGTTTAAAGACTGTGCATATACAGTGGATGAAACTACTCTATTGCACAAAAAACAAACAAAATTAAATGAACGCAATAGAGAAGAGAAATGGGTGGCACTGCATATAACCCTCAATAATTCTATACCAGCATCACTGATATCTTTTTAACCCCTTAAGGACCCGGCCATTTTTTGGTTTCGCATTTTCGTTTTTCCCTCCTCACATTTCAAGAGCCATAACTTTTTCATTTTTCAGTTCACAGAGTCACATGATAGCTTATTGTTTGCGGGACAAATTGTACTTTGTAATGGCACCATTCAATATGCTGTGCAATGTACTGGGAAGCTGGAAAAAAATTCAGAATGAGGCGCAATTGGAGAAAAAATGCATTTGCGCCATTTTCTTATGGGTTTAATTTTTACAGCGTTCACTGTTTGGTACAAATGACATGTTACCTGTGTTCTACGTGTCAGTACGAACGCGATGATACCAAATTTATATAGTATTTGAAATGTTTTGATACTTTTAAAAAAATGATAAACTTTGCAAAATAGAAAAAAAAAATTTGTGTCATCATGTTCTAACACCTGTAACTTTTTCATATTTCTATGTATGGAGCTGGTTGTGGTGTCTTTTTATGCGGGACAAGATGACGTTTCTATTGATACCATTTGGGGAAAGATCTGATGGTTTGATCACTTTTTATTCAATTTTTTATAGGAGGCAAAGTGTTGAAAAAAACGCTATTTGGCTATTTTTATTTTTTTTTGCCGCTACGTTGTTCGCAGTACGGGATAAATGTTTTAATATTCTAACAGTTCGGGCATTTTGGAGCGCGGGGATACCTAATATGTTTATGTTTAATGTTCTTTAATTACTTTTATAGCTGATCTAGGGAAAGGGGGGTGATTTGAACTTTTATATTTTTTTAATTTTTTCAATACTTTTAAAAACTTTTTTTTTTCTTGTTATACATTTCTGATCAGACCCCTTAGGTACCTTGAAACCTAGGGGGTCTGATCGCTCATACTATTCACTGCAATACTACAGTATTGCAGTGAATAGGAAAATCGCAGCACTTCTATTAGACGATGCCTCTGGCATCGTCTAATAGATCTAGTGCAGAGACAAGCCTGGAAGCCTTCAATAGGCTTCCGGCTGTCATAGCAACCGATCACCGCCCTCATGTGACGTTCAGGAGGGCGGCGATCGGCGAAACATGGCGGCGCCCATGCCGCCGGCGCCGTTTACACACTGCGGTCACGTTTGACCGCAGTGTGTAAAGGGTTAACAGCAGCGATCGGCTCGGGCACCGACCGCTGCTGTTAGTGGCAGGTCCTGGCTGTATGATACAGCCGGCATCTGCCGTGTATGGAGCGAGCTCAGCGTGTGAGCTCGCTCCATACATCCCCATGCGACCCATGACGTACTGTTACGTCATGGGTCGCTAAGGGGTTAATATTTCTCTCTAATGCCACAAACACTTTAATCTCCCCCACAGGGTGTTAGCCCTCATCACTGCCCCCATACAATATAATGGCCCCATCACTGGTCCCTATACAGTATGGGGGACCAATGAATTGGCCACTGTATGAGGGGGACCAATGAAGTGCTCATAAAAAAAATTAGGCACAGTCAACCTAATTTTCTATAATTTGGAGTGACCCCGTGACAGCCAGGTAGTTGTAAAATTAAATTAAAAAGAAAAGAAAATTCACCTGTCCCCATCACTCTGTTGTCTACCACCAGTGTTTGTTTGGTCTCATGGTGATGTTTCTGGAAATCCTGTACCTACCGTATTTTTCGGACTATAAGACGCACCTAGGTTTTAGAGGAGGAAAATAGGGAAAAAAATTTTTGAAGCAAAAACTGGTAAAATATTTAATATATGGGAGTTGTAGTTTTGCAACAGCTGCAAGGCCACATTGACAGGTGACCCTGCAGCTGTACGGGGATGCATAGAGTGTTTTTTTTTTGCGGGGCCAGAAGTACTTTTTAGTTATACCATTTTGGGGAATATCTATTTCTTAGATCACCTTTTATTGAAAAAAAAACTGGTGGTTTATGATATATGGTTTTCTACTTTTATATATATATTCTAGGGACAGGAGGTGATGTAGAACTTTTATTTATTTCATATTTTTATTATATATTTTTAAAGCTTTTTTTTTTTTTTACTATTTTATTCCCCCCGGGGGCTTGAGCCTGCGGTCGCTTGATTGCAAGTCCCATAGACGGCAATACAACTGTATTGCCGTCTATGGGACATTCTGTCTATTAGTATTACGGCTGGTCATAGACCCAGCCGCAATACTAATACAGCAGTGACAGGCCTGGGAGCCTCATTAGGCTCCCGGCTGTCACCCGAACAGGTCGGCTCCTGCGATATCGTCGCGCAGGAGCCGGCCTGCAACTTTACAGGTACAGGGCCGGTGGGGACCGGCCCCGGGGGAGAAGGGGCTGCTGATACTGACCCGGCATCCGCTGTACTAGAGAGGCGGATGTCGGGGAGGGATAGACGCCGGGGCCTGAGACATCGCTGCCCTGCCCTGCATGAATCCAGCGGCGGGGGGACGGAGGAGCGGAATAGCAGCATCACTCCTCCCGCTGCTGGCTTCATGCAGGGCAGAGGAGCGCAGCGATGTCACAGGCCCCCGCACCTGTAATGGCGTCTATCACTTGCCGGCTTCCGCCTCTCTATTACAGCGGATGCCAGGCGGCCACATTCGGACTATAAGACGCACCCTTCTTTTCCCCCCAAATTTGGGGGGAAAAAAGTGCGTCTTATAGTCCGAAAAATACGGTAATTAGTTCAGCAGTCACATGAGGTGCAGGACTCCAGTAAGAAAGTGCCTGCACAAAACCAAATAAACACTGGCGGTAGACAATGGAACTTTTACACCTCCTGTCCCCCACATCGCCTCTTTAAACGGTTAATCCATCTTTCTAATGTTGATCCCCTGTCCTTACGATAAGCCATCAATATTACATCTGCAGGGATCCGACAGCCGGGGACTCTGCAGATCAGCTTTTCAAAGACAGTGCAGTGACAGGTAATGTTAACAACTGCATGAGCCACGCTGCTCGATTGCCATACAGAGATTAGTGGTGGTAGTGCAATGGTGCACATTGTATAGCAAGTGAACCAAATGGCATTATTGTTACCTGTAGATACGCTGTCGTGGCTGCAGGGATCCTGGTGGTGGGACGCTAGAAACAATTCCAATGGTGGGCCCTAGACATCTCAGTCCAACAATGTATTCACCTTCCTGATACATGAAGTTAGCTAATAATAAACAGAAATAGATTGCATCCACCTTCCTGACACCTAGAGGTGGCTGATAAACCTGTGGCTTTATTCACATCTCATTTTTTACATCTGCTTATCACATGCAGTTAACGGATACAAAACACAGATGCAAACAAATGGCCATCCATTTATATAGAGACCAAGTTAAAAAAACAAACAAAACCTTTTCTGACTGTTTTTTGGACCGACACAAAAGTATAGCAAACTAAGGTTTTGTGTCCTAAAAAAAATGAACAGACACAGATCTGTTTTTTTTTTTTTAACATTGAAGTCTATGTAAAAAGATGGCCATCCGTTTGCACTCGTTTCTGGCATCTGTTAATCAGCTGTGCTAAGGGGATGTAAAAAAAAAACTGATCTGAATCGAGCCTATGGGTCCATTCACACAGAGTTTTTTGGCGCTGATTTTGATGCTGAATCCACGTCAGAATCCACGTGGAAAAAAAGCCTCCCATTGACTTCAATGGGTTCCTTTTTTGGAAAAAGGAACCCATTGAAGTCAATGAGAGGCTTTTTTTCCACGTGGATTCTGACGCGAATTCAGCATCAATATCAGCGCCAAAAATCTCTGTGTGAATGGACCCTGAGTCAGGTTTTATAGGTTCATTAGCAGTACAGAATCAATCATATGAGGTTTATTTTTTGCAGAACCAATTGTACTTTATAATTGAGCCATCTAACATTCTGTACTATGTTTCGGAAAGGTATTAAAAAATTCAGAATGAGGTGAAATTGGAAAAAAATGCAATTGATGGGCCTTTGTTGATATAGTATTTGCTTTTGGCATTCAGCAACATCATGTCTTTGAAAATAGGCACCCCATTTGCCTTGTACCAGTCACTAGAAAATACTTAAAAATTTAAGAACAGAATTACAGCAATGACTGAACTGAGTTCTTTAAATACTGGTGGGTGTAATCTATCTGCAACTGGAGCCTTGCTCACCTTTAATTTGTTTAGTTTCACTTGGACCATTTCTATGTTTATCCAATTTAATATATTGGTTGGTGAATTACCAGCATTGGTGAAACCTACATCAATTTACTCCATGTTCTGTATATACAGAGCTAATGAATCCATGTAGTGGCTCTGTTTTTTTCTTGGCCTTTCCATTACCATTTTATAAGGGACAGAGCTGTTCTGTTTTTTGGGGTTTTTGCATTTATATATTTAAAGAACTTTTATGGGTTAGCTTTACTTTCCTTAGCCAACAGCCCATTATGTATTTTAGCTGATTTTACTTCCCTTTTATTGATTGTATTGTGCGCTTTGTACTTCTTAAAGGCTACAGCTGACTCTTCAGATTTATATTTTTAATTTTTTTTTTCATTTATCATCCTTTTAATTGTAGCTGTAAGTCATATGAAGTAATGGAGTCAATTTAAGACATTTATACTTGTTCCCTATGGGTATACATTTTGCTATGTACTTACTCCACATTTAATTGTTTCCCACTTAACCTCTGTATCACTGCTTCCAGTAGTTGCTTGCTGATTATGTCCTGAAGTACAGCCATTAATCTGGGAATTTTGGCCTTTTTAACCCTTTACCGACATCTTCCATAAAAGGTGAATGCTGGCTCTTTAACCGCCGTCAGCATTTTTTGATTTTTGTATTTCGTTTTTGACTCCAGCCCCTTCCAAACCCCATAACTTTTTTATTTCTCCACTCTCAGAGCCATATGAGGTCTTAATGGCTTCCTGGACAAATTTTTCCTCATGATGCCGCTATTATTTATTCTATACAATGTACTGGGAAGCTGGAAAAAATTTAGAATGGGGAGGATTTGAAGAAAAAGTGCATTTGTGCGATTTTCTTACGGGATTCGTTTTTACGCCATTCACTGTGCAGCCAAAATGACATGTCACCTGTATTATATGTTTCGGTACAATTCTGGGGATACCAAATTTATATGGTTTTATTTACATTTTCACCCCTTAACAAAAATCCAAAATTGCCAATTTTTTTTTCTAATAGTCGCCATTTTCTGACAAACGTAACTTTTTTATACTTTCGTGTAAGGGGATGTATAGGGCGTCTTTTTTGCGGGGCCGGATGTACTGTTTAGTTATACCATTTTGGCGAATTGCTATTGCTTTGATCATTTTTTATTCAAATTTTTATCAGAGGCAAAATAGTAAAAAAATGGAAAAATATTTTTATAGATTTGTAGAGCATGCGTTTTCGGACACAGGGATACCTAACATGTAGGTGTTTCACAGTATTTAACTACTTTTATATGCAGGGCCGGCATCAGCACACGGCATAGTCGGGCAAGTGCCGGGGCTCACAGAGCCTCTGGGGGCCCCCTGGCACTTGCCCGCCCCAGCACTTGCCTGTCCCGGTTTCTGTCCGACGGACGCCGATGAGCTGAATACATAGTCAATTAAAGCAGGAGCTGTCACAGCTCAGCTCCTGCTTTAACGCTGCGGTCCGGCTTCTGCATTTGTAGGCGCGATGTGATGACGTCACATCCGGCCTACAACTATGTGAGTGGAGTGAGAGCGGAGAGAGCAGAGGGGGAGCGTTGGAAGGTGAGTGTAAGTGTGTTAAACATTAAGGTGGAACATAATGAAGGGGGCCCATGAAAGTGGGGTCAAATAAAGGGGGGGAACGGCATGACACTGGGGAAGGTGAAGGGGGGGAGAACGGCAGGACGGAAGAAGACGCGCAGAGAGGCGGGTTCCTGAAGAAGATGGAAGCGTCGCTGGAGAGTTCTCTCGCAGCATTGGGGGCCTGGCCCCAGTGCTGCGAGAGAACTCATTTGTATACCAAAGAAATCCTGATTTTCTACTGAACGGCGGCATGGAGAAGACATTTAAAGGTAGGAGACAAATAGCCTTTTTTAAGGCTATTCCGATGTGTTATCGAGAAAAAAAAGGGTATCCAATGATAGGATCCCTTTAACTGTAACCAGTGGCGTAACTACCACCATAGCAGCGGTAGCAGCTGCCACAGGGCCCGGGACATTAGGGGCCCGGTGACAGCTACTACTGCTGATATCATTATGCTCGGAGGTCTTTTCGGACCCCCGAGTATAATGATCGGGGCCCCCTGTTGGTGGAATACTTTCCACCAACAGGGGGCCCCGAAGCTGCAGCAACGGCTGAGACACAGGAGCTGCAGGTCTGGCTCCTCTCAGCGCTGCAGGACGCTCCCCCTCTCTCCCCCCTCCCTTTCTCTGCTGTCCTCTGCCCACCAATGAGAGGAGGAGGCGGGGCTTATCCCTGCCGAGCTCCTGCACAGAAGAGAAGAGGAAGAAGCTGCTCTAGGAAAATGAAACTAAAGCTACACAGGTACGTACAGGGGTTACTATACTTATTACTAAGAGGCATTTGGGGGGATTACTTGTGTTTTAGTAACTCCATGTGCCTCATAGTAATAGCAGTTAACCCCATCATGTCCCTCAAATTAACCCCTGTTTGCCTCACCATAAGAGTTACTGATATGTGAGACATATGGGGGTAATAGTAATGAAGATACTTTATTATTACCTCCATGTCTCTCACATATCAGTAACTCTTATGTGAGGTACACAAGGCTTAATGTGAGGGACATGATGGGGTTAACTGTTATTAATATGAGGCACATGGAGTTACTAAATTGTAATGCACAGGACCAGATTTTTTTTTATCCACAATTTGTCCTGGTATAGCGGTCAGCGGGTGACAGTATTTAGTCCTGTAGGGGCCACTAAGGGACATAATACTGTGTGCAGGGGGCCACTATTGGGTATAATACTGTGTGCAGGGGCCACTAAGGGACATAATACTGTGTGCAGGGGACACTATGGGACATAATAGAGTGCGCAGGAATGCGTAGGAGGGACTCGGTCGAGATCTTCGGTGTCGGGGGGGCCCCATGTCAAAAGTTCGCCACGGGGCCCCGCCATTCCTAGTTACGCCACTGACTGTAACGTTGGTAATATATAGCAACACAGAATAATTGCAAAACAGGGAAGCTGTAAGGGAATTGCTAGATGAGCATTTCCCAATTAGGAGCTGCTGGCAAACCCTGGGAGGAAGGGAACGACAAGACAGTGAGTCATAAGACTGAACCTGTCCCTGCCTATTTGCCTCACCTACTCTAGGTGGTAGGGGACAACTGGGTAACAGTCCCTTCCTATGATAAAAGTGATAACACAGAACACAGATAAGATGAACAACAACAGGTCAGCTAGCCAGGGGTCGGAACCAGTTGACCAGCAAAGTACAGAGTCAGTATTCAAAAGAGTAGTCACAAGAAAAGCCAAGGGTCAGAAATCTAACTACAAACAGCAAACAATATAGAGCCAGCACGCACAGAAAGTTAATAGGAAGCATCAGGGAGTGGGCGGGAAAGATATTTAACGGAATCCGCCCTAGACTTGATTGGCCAGGAGGAATGTCAATCAAAAGCACTAAGTTAACTCTCTAGTAGCCAAATGAACAAAAGCACTGGCTGAACTGACACACAGCAATGGATCCTCATGCTGGGTTCACGGGTCTCTGTTATCAGGTTTTGTCTTCTGCATGCAGAAGACGGAAACCTGTCAGACTGTGACCAGCAGTGAGCGCCTGTGAGCGTTTTATGGTCTCCACGGCGAAACTGTTTTTTTAAACCGGACACAAAGTCCTGCATGTCCGACTCTGTGTCCGGTTAAAAAAAAAACTGTTTTGCCGCGGAGAGCATAAAACGCTCATGGGCGCTCACAGCCGGACACTTTTCAAACCCATTCAAATGAATGGGTTTGAAAATTGCCTGCAGTTTTCTGTCTCCTGCCCAGTTTTGTGCAGGAAACGGAATGTCAGGATACAGAGTCGCCGCGGTCTCCTTGCTGCGCGGCGTCTCCCTGGGAGACGTGTTAGGAGTTCTATTGGGTGTGCTTAGGTCATTAAGGGTTAATCTTTTCCTTGCCTTCAGTCTCCATGTCATTAGCCATCAGGTGTGTTCTCTGTTGCTATTTAAACCCCACCCAAGCATGGATCCTTGCCAGCCATTCACTTTGGGTTTCCTGGTCCCCCTGCTCAGTCTGTTTCCCTGTCTGTTTGTATTCGGTCTGTTCCTTGGTTATATACCCGGCTTGTATTTTTGGCTATCCCTTGTCTTTTGATTTGGTACCTTTATTATATCTCCTGGCTTGACCTCTTGCTCGTCTGACCTCGCCTTCTCTTCTGTGTCTTGCTGGGACTTGTGGTCCTCCCTGGTTCCATGCTGTTAGTCTTTTGTTTTGCATTGCAGTTACACTGTGCTTTCTGTTTAGGTGTGACCCCCGTGACTCCAGTCCCTAGGACTTTCAGGGCCTCCTCTTCCCTTATCCTAGCCGCCGGGATAGAAGCGTAAGGAGTCGTGGTAGGCGCACTTCAATTAGGAAGTGCATTGGTCTGCCTCATCTCAGATACTACAGCATAGTCATAGCCGCAGGGCCTACGACCCCTTTTGTCATTAGTTGCACAGTGTTGCTTTCCCAGCTGTGTCACTTTGCACTGCCTGACCCTGACTCCAATCCTTACACGGAAACCTGCAGAACGGAGACTCGGGCGCAGATGTGAACGAGCTCTCAACTGTGCTATAACAACAGGCGCAAAGGATCACAACTGAACATGCCTTCTGCACCGAAGCATGCGATCATTACAGAAACTGTATCTATATGTTCCATTATTTATAGTGATCCAAAAGAATTATTTATTCAAATAGTTGTGTACATTTGAACCTTTAGACACAAAGAAACCATAACTAAATAAATAATAGAAAGATATATTAAATGAGCAAAACAGTCGTGAGAGTTTCATGTTAAACGGGTTGTTCGGGATAAAATGAAATTTACACTTTAGCCTAAACACCCTCCCCCTTAATTACTTAGTTTAGTAAGACTGTATATTTGTCATGTGACCAGGAGCCTCCCCATCCTGTGCAATAGAGATAGACTGCTGGCTACAGCGCAATCCCAGGACTTTATTGTGCATGTGACGGAAGACGTCAAAGTAGAAGAAGAGTCGTCGCTGCAGCAGGAAGTCGTCTCCCATGTCCAGAAGATCTGGTGGGATAGCTAGTGAGACAGGGAGGGGGTGTGAGGGCTGAGAAAGGAGGGGAGGGAGTGAGAGGGAGGTAGTGTGAGTCAGCTCATACATTGTATCATGGTATTTGTAGGATAAAAGCACAGGAGACTATACCAAGTAAACAGATGCAGAGGATGCTAGGTGCACCCAGAGTACCCAGAAAACACTCAAAACACCACTAAAGGTATTTGGTTACACTTATTAACCTATTAATAGCTCTAACAGACCTTTTTTTTAGGAAAAAAAAATTGTCCGGAAAACCCATTTAAGGCTACTGAACATATCTACTGTATCTAGCTGCTTATATTGATTCATGAGGAAATCAGATATGTTCTAGCTATGTCAGTATAAAAAGTTTGTGCAGTCATATTTTATATGAAATATCTCAAAATATTCTTTGTTTCACTGAGTACAGCAAACATCATTATGAAATCTGAGAAGCCCAAATTCATTGTAATATTTTGTGAACATCCTATTCCTATAAAGTAAATTCATAAACTAGTCGTCATTTGAAGCTCATTGGTATTCTGATTATTATTATTATTATTATTATTATTATTGTTTATTTATATAGCACCATTAATTCCATGGTGCTTTACATTTGGGGGTTACATACAATACACAGAATATACAGGTAGATATAATACTAACAATGTCTGACTGACACAGTGGGGCAGAGGGCCCTGCCCGCGAGGGCTTACAATCTATGAGGGAAGGATTACACAAAACAGTTATTTTTTTACAATGCTCTGCTTCCCATTTGCTCTTCATAGATAACACTTATGGAGTACGTTGCATGAATTTTTTTTTTCAGTACAACTGCCTACTATATATTAATGTAATCTCTACCTCTCTTCTCTCTTGCTTATTTCCTACAGCCTTGGCAGCTGCTTTTCTGCCTGCTCCCCAGATGGGAGGTGAAGGATCAGTAAATTATTTAGGTGTCCCAACAGATAGTATGTAGAGCTGATACAGTGCACTCTATCTGCCCCCCCTCTCCTCTTACCTGCACTTCTAATGTTACTCCAAAAGTATGAGAAAGACTGGTACCCCCTCACTAGAATATAAAACTTACTTCTCTTCTGTATAGATAAACATTTAGTGAGTAGTTCACAGCTACATGAGTTACATCTAAATTACAACATCGCCTTTAGGTCTTACAGTACAAGGCGCACCTATTAAGACACTTCAATACTATATTACTAAATACTGACATAAAAGTGATCCCCCAACTATACAAAACAAGATTTACACAGTACATCCCAATATGGACAGATGCAAGCTGCTATGACAGTATTAGAAATACAAAAAGCACAGCAGTAGGACCTATATAAATAGAGGTGGAAATGCATTGCTGGTATATATTATTATATTATTATATAAACATATATAAACATATGAATTTGCTTCAATTGGTTACAATTAGAGATGAGCAAACACTAAAATGTTCGAGGTTCGAAATTCGATTCGAACAGCCGCTCACTGTTCGTGTGTTCGAATGGGTTTCGAACCCCATTATAGTCTATGGGGAACATAAACTCGTTAAGGGGGAAACCCAAATTCGTGTCTGGAGGGTCACCAAGTCCACTATGACACCCCAGGAAATGATACCAACACCCTGGAATGACACTGGGACAGCAGGGGAAGCATGTCTGGGGGCATAAAAGTCACTTTATTTCATGGAAATCCCTGTCAGTTTGCGATTTTCGCAAGCTAACTTTTCCCCATAGAAATGCATTGGCCAGTGCTGATTGGCCAGAGTACGGAACTCGACCAATCAGCGCTGGCTCTGCTGGAGGAGGCGGAGTCTAAGATCGCTCCACACCAGTCTCCATTCAGGTCCGACCTTAGACTCCGCCTCCTCCGGCAGAGCCAGCGCTGATTGGCCGAAGGCTGGCCAATGCATTCCTATGCGAATGCAGAGACTTAGCAGTGCTGAGTCAGTTTTGCTCAACTACACATCTGATGCACACTCGGCACTGCTACATCAGATGTAGCAATCTGATGTAGCAGAGCCGAGGGTGCACTAGAACCCCTGTGCAAACTCAGTTCACGCTAATAGAATGCATTGGCCAGCGCTGATTGGCCAATGCATTCTATTAGCCCGATGAAGTAGAGCTGAATGTGTGTGCTAAGCACACACATTCAGCACTGCTTCATCACGCCAATACAATGCATTAGCCAGTGCTGATTGGCCAGAGTACGGAATTCGGCCAATCAGCGCTGGCTCTGCTGGAGGAGGCGGAGTCTAAGATCGCTCCACACCAGTCTCCATTCAGGTCCGACCTTAGACTCCGCCTCCTCCAGCAGAGCCAGCGCTGATTGGCCGAATTCCGTACTCTGGCCAATCAGCACTGGCTAATGCATTGTATTGGCGTGATGAAGCAGTGCTGAATGTGTGTGCTTAGCACACACATTCAGCTCTACTTCATCGGGCTAATAGAATGCATTGGGCAATCAGCGCTGGCCAATGCATTCTATTAGCTTGATGAAGCAGAGTGTGCACAAGGGTTCAAGCGCACCCTCGGCTCTGATGTAGCAGAGCCGAGGGTGCGCTTGAACCCTTGTGCACACTCTGCTTCATCAAGCTAATAGAATGCATTGGCCAGCACTGATTGGCCAGAGTACGGAATTCGGCCAATCAGCGCTGGCCAATGCATCCCTATGGGAAAAAGTTTATCTCACAAAAATCACAATTACACACCCGATAGAGCCCCAAAAAGTTATTTTTAATAACATTCCCCCCTAAATAAAGGTTATCCCTAGCTATCCCTGCCTGTACAGCTATCCCTGTCTCATAGTCACAAAGTTCACATTCTCATATGACCCGGATTTGAAATCCACTATTCGTCTAAAATGGAGGTCACCTGATTTCGGCAGCCAATGACTTTTTCCAATTTTTTTCAATGCCCCTGGTGTCGTAGTTCCTGTCCCACCTCCCCTGCGCTGTTATTGGTGCAAAAAAGGTGCCAGGGAAGGTGGGAGGGGAATCGAATTTTGGCGCACTTTACCACGCGGTGTTCGATTCGATTCGAACATGGCGAACACCCTGATATCCGATCGAACATGTGTTCGATAGAACACTGTTCGCTCATCTCTAGTTACAATCTATACATATAAATTTGAGGTTCTTTGTAGTCATGATTGATCAAGCTTTTATAGGGACTCTATCAGCAAAATTATGCCGTATGAGCCCCACATATGCCTGAATAGCCTTTAAAAAGGCTATTTAGGCACCGCTAATCTTATTTTAAAAGCTCCCCCCTTTTTTAAACAATACCCTCAAAACGATTATTAAAATCATACTTACCTGTGCATGGTGGGCAGTTTGTGCACTGGTGGACGTCATCTTGCTTGCACGCCTTCCTCTGTGTCTTCTTCCAGCGACGTCCTCCTGGGCTCGCTCTTCCACGCCTTCATCTTTTTTTCTTCCGAATGAAAAAGTTTGCGAGCGTATTGCGCATGCGCAGTACGCTTGCATAGATCTAAGGGGAACTTACAACTACGGCAAAAATGGCGCCGTGCGCAGTACGCTTGCAAACTTCTTCATTCCGGAAGAAAAGAAGATGAAGGTGTGGAAGAGCGAGCCCAGGAGGGCGTCGCTAGAAGAAGACACAGAGGAAGGCGTTCCAGCAAGATGACGTCCTCCAGTGCACAAACCACCCACCGTGCATGGGTAAGTGTGATTTTAATAATCGTTTTGAGGGTATTGTTTAAAAAAGGGGGGAGCTTTTAGAATAAGATTAGCAGTGCCTGAATAGCCTTTTTAAAGGATATTCAGGCATATGTGGAGCTCATACGGCATAATTTTGCTGATAGACCCACTTTAAAAGCCCATCTGCCGTGACAAGGCGACCTCATTCAGATGGGATCCTACACTAACAGTGTACAGTGTAAATACCGGACAAATAGGATCCAGATCAATGGATATGAAGAATCTCAAATTTATATGTAGCAAATTCATTAGTGTATATACTATATAGCAGTAACTTTCCACTCTGTTTATATAGGTCTTGGTGTTTACTGAGTGCTTCTGTAGTTTCTATCTGATTGTCTGCCTATCTATCTATATTTTGTCAGATTAAAGAGTAATGTATATTCCTTCTAGATACACCTGCTACCAATGTAGATTGTTACAGATTTAATGTTTTGCATTTTTTCTAACTTCACGGTTTTCCCCTTAAAAGAAAGAAACATTAAAAAAAAAAAAAAAAACAAGAAAAAAACAAACAAAAACATAGAAAAATGTAGGTTCATTTCAATCTAGCACTGGGTTGGCTGTTTGGCTGTCAGGATGTGAAAAGAGTTTCCATTTGAATTATGAAGACACAACATTGTGTCTTAATAATTCAGGCATGACTTTATATATATATATATATATATATATATATATATATATATATGAAATGGTGGTGGCCTGGACAATATATACAGTATATACAGTATGTGTGTGTTTGTGTGTATATATATTTATAGTGTCCAGGCCACCACCATTTGGCACGATTTCTGCACACACAATCGAATTAAAAAAAAATGAGGTCTTAAAATTGCGAAGCTACAACCTCCTTTATTTAACAGATACTAGGTAAAAATGCAGGTACAGTATATGACAAATGTATGTGAAAAATGAATGACACCTTCACTACTTGTACAGGAATTAAGAGGGTAAGTAGCAGACAGATGCTGCTAATAAAATGCCCTCATCATCAGCAAGGCCATCTCCAAAATAACTTGTTCCCAAGTGGAAAACATTCATGACAGTTGACAATCTTCTTAGTAGTGGTCTTCCTAACAAATTCACCTCAACGCAGACTGTGCAATGCTCAAACTGCAAAAAAGAGCTACATCTAAGAGTTTACAGGCTTCACTTTGTGATATGCTGAGTGCACCCTTACTGCTTTCATAGGAATTAAGCAGTCAGTGTGACCACATGTATAAATGCAGACGTTTTGCCAGTTTAATGCTCTAGAGCATTCAGATGTGTCATTCTGCTGTCTGTTTACCTGGTCTTTAAAAGGCCACTCCTGTTTGAACCTGGTTGCCAGCTATTCAGTTTTTGACCTGTTGGTTTTGCTTTTGTCTCTGCACTTTGCTCTTTTGTTTCTGACCCCTGGCTTCGCTGTTTGACTTCGCTCCTGTGTACTGATTTGACTCACATGTACCTGTTTGGTTTTGACCATTGATTTCCTCCTGAACCTACTTTTGCCTTATGCTCTGTACCTTGCTGCCATCTTGCTGCTGACTGACTGACTGACAACTACTCCACAGCCAGTCCTTTTTAGGGCCCCTTCACACTACGGATACGCTGACTGATTCTGAACGTTAAGGGTAAGTTCACACGATGTAATGTGCCTAGTGATGTGGCACATATACGGCGAGTGAGACTTTGCGTGCCGTAAATGCTTCCATTGATTTCAATGGGAGCCTGGATCGTATACTCCGCGTTATTTTGCGGCCATGATTTTTACATTACTCCATGTGAATTCACCCTAAAACACGGTCAGAATCAGCGCGTATAAAGCAGATCCCATTCATTTCAATGGGAGCCGGCATACGAGCGCTCCCCATTGAAATGAATGGGCTGCTTTTTTCTCTACGAGCGCTCCCATTGAAGTGAATGGGAAGCGCTTGCGTGTACGGGTCGGAATGAGCCAAGCGAGCCATACACACGAGCGCTTCCCATTCACTTCAATGGGAGTGCTCGTAGAGAAAAAAGCAGCCCATTCATTTCAATGGGGAGCGCTCGTATGCCGGCTCTCATAGAAATGAATGGGAACTGCTTTATACGCGCTGATTCTGAACGTATTTTAACGTTCAGAATCAATCAGCGTATCCGTAGTGTGAAGAGGCCCTAATACTGCTTCGCCATCTCTGCTGCCGACTAACTAGTCCACCGCTACTTCCATTTCTAGTTCTCCACCTTGTCTGCTGCCGACTGGACAGATGACCATCCTACTTCTACTACTGCTACAATAGACATACCCCCGATTTTCTGCCACGTCCTACATTCCTACGGTGAGTAGTCTGAGATTCTGGGTCTGCTACCACCTGTGGTGCTCCAATTTACGGTACACTGTTCTGTTTTACTGACTCCAGCGGAAGGAACCTACAAATTCCATCTCCAGCACTAGGAGCTCTGGTACAGACATCCAGAGACTGGTTTGGTATTAATTTAGGTGTGCAGTATCTCTGGTAGCAGCTTTTGCCATAGTACTTGGTAGTCATGGTTTTGTGCCCTCTTCCTTTAAGCTGAGTTTAAACTGCCTTTGTACATAACAATAATTTTACGTTCACTCCATGTTAATGTTGAAGTCCTGTACATGGATGCTATTAATATATCAAGATGGGTTCACAGTGAGTGGAGGAGTAGGGTCTTCTCTGTCTTTACACAGTGAATGGAAAGGTGAGGGGTTGAATCTCAGCCTCCACACACATCTGTAAATTGTTTTTTCTTTTACACTGGATTGAACATTCTGCACATCTCACAGCTTAAAATGTAACAAAAAAAATCTATTGTGGGGCCACGCAGTGGCTCTGTGGTTAGCACTGCAGCCCTGCAGCGCTGGAGTCCTGGTGCTCAAATCCCGCCTAGGGCAAAAAAACACCTGCAAGGAGTTTGTATATTCTCCCCGTGTTTGCATAGATTCCCATCCCATATTCCAAAAGAAAAAAAGACATACTTATAGGGGAAAAAAATAAATGTACATTGTGAGCTCTATGTGGGGCTCACAATACACATTAAAAAAAAATCTACTGTGTACTTGTATCTACTTCTGGCTACTTATGTGGTTACAGATGGAATGGTATTCACAGGCAGCAAGCAGCTTTACTGACTGCACTCATAGATTTCTCTTTTCCTGTGTCAGTCATCTCTTTAGCTGTATTGTGGCTGCATGTATTTGCCGTATATTTGCAGTTCAGTGTTCCTGCATCTTTCTCTCTGCTTATTAGCAGCAACTGATAGGATATCATGTATGAAGACTTATACAGTCATACAACATTCTGCCCAGGAAAACTCTGCAAATATTTCAACATTTCATGAAAACTCAGGTACCCTTTAAAGGGGCTCTATCATTAGGATTTGGCCATTTGAGATATTCATATGCCTATAAGGCTATTCAGGTTCTGCTAATTGTTTATTCAAAGACCCCCCCCCCCCATTTTTATTACATACCTTTAAAACCGATATGTTAATGAGCCTGTCCGTGCACCCTTGGCGTTTCTTCAAGCCTCCGTGCACCCACCCATACCCTCAAACCACCCCCTCTTTTGCTTGAGCTCCGAAAATTCCTCCTACTCACTTCCTGTAAATGCCTCCAGCGTCTCTCATATCGCTCCTGTACATTGAAATGTCGAACATGCGCAGTAACGCTCCCTTCTGAGAACTACTGCACATGCCCGAGCACCATTTTCTTGTGGACAGTGGAAGAAAGCCCACAAAAAAATTGCGCTCGGGCATGTTTAGGGGGTTCACGGAGGCTTGGAAGAACGCCCAGGGTGCACGGACAGTCTCATTTATATATCGGTTTTACTGGTATGTAATAAAAACGGGGGGAGGGTCTTTGAAAAAAGGATTAGCAGCACCTAAATAGACTTTTTAAAGGCTATTCAGGCATATGAATGTCTCAAATGGACAAATTCTAATGATAGAGCCCTTTTAAAGCATGTCAGCACAATTTAAGGTTAAACTAGCAGTTTGTATCCACAGCCTACTATCCTGTTTCCCATATACATACATATTAATGTCACTATGATGCTGGGTTCACACCAGCGCCTGAACTCTGTCGTCTTCTGCATGCAGAAGACGGAAACCTGTCATGCTGAGACCGTCTGTGAGCACCGGTGAGCGTTTTATGCGCTCCGCAGCGAAACCGTGTTTTTTTAAAATCGGACACAGAGTACTGCATGTCCGACTCTGTGTCCAGTTTTAAAAAAATGGTTTCACCGCGGAGCGCATAAAACGCTCACACGGCCAGAGACTTTTCAAGCCCATTCCAATGAATGGGCTTGAAACATACCGGCAGGTTTCCGTCTCCTGCCCCTGTTTTGTGCAGGAAACAGAAACCTGCAGAACGGAGTACGGACGCAGATGTGAACGAGCCGTGACTTTACTTTGGCTGCATTTGCCTTAAAGACTTAGAAATGGGCTAGAATCCTAGGAGCCATCACAGTGTCATACACTATGATTTAAGGCAATTTAAACTCAAATTTGTAATGAATATATTCGATCCCAAAATAAATCATTGGACTGAACTGCTCAACCCAAAACAAAATTAATCTATAGAGGTTCGTCCATTTCTAACACTTATCTGTTCAAATTGAGCTTTTGATCTTCTGGGGTTTCATTCCTGAGTGATGATGTCACCTGCATAATTTTGCTATAATCTCACTAAGAGGGCGTTCACACTACCGCCTGTGTCCAACAGGTAGTGTCCGCTCCTAGCGATCGGGTGCGTTCTTTTGCACTCCGTGCTCTTCCTTCACTGTCCGCATGTAAAGATGTCCGACTTTTCAAGTGGACAGAAAAACCCGACATGTAGGGTTTTTCTGTCCGCTTG
Organism: Leptodactylus fuscus; assembly: GCF_031893055.1. Lineage (NCBI taxonomy): Eukaryota > Metazoa > Chordata > Amphibia > Anura > Leptodactylidae > Leptodactylus > Leptodactylus fuscus. The sequence continues at coordinate 195,211,507 of NC_134265.1, forward strand.
AAAAGTCGGACATCTTTACATGCGGACAGTGAAGGAAGGGCACGGAGTGCAAAAGAACGCACCCGATCGCCATTTAAATAAATAACAGGTGTCACGGACACAGCTAGTGTCCGCTCCTAATGTCCGTGCCAGATTTTGAATGGACACTAGGAGCGGACACTACCTGACGGACACAGACGGTAGTGTGAACGCTCCCTATGAACAAAATGTCACAGTGGTGTGTATTATATATCTGTCACTTGTTGTGCATTTGTTTATGTTTTATACAATAAACCTCTGTATGTAGATATAACCCCCTCAGATCTAGTGGAGTGCCATATAGATTTGGGGGTCACCGTCTGAACATCTAGGACCTGGGAATACCACCTTGTGGAAGGCAAGAAGTGGTTCTAAATTACAGGAAAGGGGTCCAACATCAATCCCCTTACCTGTGTTAGGTGACTGCTAACATGATATTTGTGTGTTCCAACCAGAGGCGCTGTCTGTGTACGCTTTTCTTCTCTAATGGTATGCTTATACTGAGTACAGGAAAACCTGGGGCTAGAGGAGTTTGCAGTCATGGGAAGGCGCACACATTGTGGAGTTTATCATTAAAGGCACTGTTGCTATTTAGGGGTGGAAGGGTGATAATATACCCCACACTGACCAGTAAGATAAGATAAGATAATCCTTTAATAGTCCCACCATGGGAAAATTCAGTGTGTTACAGCAGCATGGATAATACAGTAATATATTACAGAAAGAACACATACAAGCTCATAGCAGATAGAAAATATACTAGGAGTCATAGCAACTAAAACGAAAAGAAAGTCTTCAGGATCATTTAGTTCTCTGTGCGGATGATCTTCACTTAGCCTGATGTTGATTATACAGTCTGACCACGGTTGGGAGACAGGATCTCCGATAACGATCCTTCTCACAGTTGGGGTGAAGCAGTACTGCCAAGTGCTGTCACGGCCATCACTCAGTTGTGATTTTGTAGTTTATGGAAAAGGCTCTTTTTTTGTATTTGAAAGGAATGGCATGCATGTTTTCCTTCTCTTCATTTTATAGACATGCATAATGCTGATATACATTTTCACAAGTCTCAGTAAATAAATGGTAATACTAAAAACAAAGCCATGTTACTGTACATATTGACAAGCAGATCCAGCTTTAATAATACCTAGAAAATGAGATCTTGTTTCCTGACTGTCTAATGATGCACAGTTATGACTGGCTGCCTGTACTATAGAATAACAATGCATCACATGTATGCATCTACCCACACCAGCTACCAGGCATTTCACGCAAGTGTGAACACAACATAGAGCTGTTTATATGCAAAGCCGGTTTTCATTACACGGATGAAGGCATTTGGCTGGCTGCACAAGCCATATATATTTATGTGTAGCATTTAACCCTCAGCTGCCCAGGAGATCTGGATGTGTGAAGGTGCCTGCCTGCTGTATTGCTGCAGAGCGAGTAAGTAGGGGAGTGTTAATGACCATTCACTTACTGACATTGTGATTTCTCCTTTAAGTGTGGGTGGAGCATGTAGTACATAGAATACATGATGAGGGTTGTTGTGCTGTGACTAGCCAATAAGAATGGGTCCACAGGAGTTCAACATACCCCAAGAGAAGCAGAACCAGCAACTGTACTGAGAGAGGATGCTGTTCTCGCCCAGGGCTGTCCCACTGCAGAGCAGCTGCAGAACAGGGACCTGGAACTAACTCTTCATCACCATTTAACAGGTAAAAGGATCCGAGAAGTGACCTCTGTCCCTTTAGAAGGAGAGTTGTCATTCACAAACAGCAAGCATAATGGAATCGTCACTGCTTGTCTGTGTTTATCATATCTTGGAAGGAACTGGGAAATGTTCTACATCTTCACTCAGCGTTGTATCTTAAGTACTGTATCTGTGTGGGTAATAGGAGATGTTCTTCATCTTCGCTCAGTGTTGTATCCTAAGTACTGTACCTGTGTGGGTACTAAAAGCTGTTCTTCATCTTCACTCAGCATAGTATCTTAAATAATGTATCTGTGGGGGTATTAGGAGCTGTTCTTCATCTTCACTCAGTATTGTATCCTAAGTATCTGTGTGGGTACTAGGAGCTCTTCTTCATCCTCACTCAGCATTGTATCCTAAGTACCTGTGTGGGTACTAGGAGTTGTTCTTCATCCTCACTCAGCATTGTATCCTAAGTACCATATCTATTGGGGTACTAGTAGCTGTTCTTCATCTTCACTCAGCATTGTATCCTAAGTGCTGTTCTTCAGCACCGCTCATTACTCAATGCTAGCTATATGTAAGGGCATTGCTTGCTATCCTTCAGTACCACATACCAGTCTAGCCTATTTTTGTGACTACCTGGAACTGTCCTTCAGTGCCTCACAGATCTCTATTTCATTTGTGTTTGTCTCCTAGCACCCCACAACACTATCCTATTTGTGTGGGTACTAGGAGTGTCTTGTAGTAACAAACAGCACTGCTAACCTATGTTTGTAGGTACAGGTAGCTGTTTTATAGTATACTATATAGTATACTACACAGTACTCAATCCTGTTTGGTTACTGGGCTCTGCTTTGTACCACCATACAACACTCTATATTCTTTGTGTGGGTATTGGGACCTGTCTTGTAGTACTACATCACACTCTATCCTACTTATGCACATACTAAGAGTCACATAGTCTTCTAGTCCTCATAGCACTTTGTCCTATTTGTCCAGGTACTGGGAGATCTCTTATCGTACAACCACACAGACTTCTCTCCTATTTGTGCAAGTACTGGGAGCTGTCCTACAGTACCACACAGATAATCATCCTATTTGTGTGGGTACTAGGAGCTGTCCTGCAATACCACAAAAAATTCCTTCTCCAGTTTTGCTGCTCTTGCAAGTTGATGTCTTTTTGCATGTTATGAGTATGAAATTTTTAGGTAAATAATTGAATCACTGAATTACACCATATGCCACCTCATATTGTAACTGAAATATTTACACAGTGAGAAAAAGATAATGGGAAAAGGGGTTAAAGCTTTTTATATAAATATTAGAAATAATTAGATAAAAAAAATCGAAATAATCCAATCTACAGCAAAAAAGAAGGCTAGTACGCTATATAATAAATAGGGATAGAAGAATTTCAGTGATCAGCCTAGATTACATCCAGTATCTAAAGTGTTTCTATTAGTGGCCAGAAAGGGCTAACATTATCAGTTGGTATGTATGGAATTTTGGACAGTGAGGGAAATACTTGACTTCTAATGTTTATTATATGAGTTCAGTACTCCAATTGTGCATTATTAGCAGTATGCATTGACCTCATATTATAATAAACATTTATTTATTTACTACTTGGTACATAAAACTGGATACGCCTAGGATTCTATTTGTTGATGTTTATTGGCTCAACTCTGTGGCTAAATTGTTTATTATTTATTGTGCCATGCTTTTATGTTACATATTTTTGCATTTTAACTTATCAGTTGTTATTTCTACATTATTTTATTTTCAACCACTGAGATAAATAATTTGTGAAACTATACAGAGCCCTTTCTTTCAAAGAGTTAATTCTTTCTAGGGTTGAAATGCAGTTTGTGTTGCGGGCTCTGACTGCTGGACCACCCATAGCATAATACTACACATCCCCCTACCAATCTCACAGGCTGCAGAGAGAGCAGTGCCAGTCTGTATAGTTTTAGAAATCTGCTGCAGAACACACGTTATGCTCAGGCTTACACTTTTTTTTGCATAGCCTGGGCGTTCTGATTGTCCTTGATACTATTTTGTCCCTAATTCTCCATGGAGCTAAGTCCTGGTGCATATTTTGCTGTATGACATGGCTACTTCTGGATATGGGGGTGCCACTAACATCCCTTATAGGCCAAGAGAGTAATAATTTGTGTGGTCATTCTGCTCCTGGATGGGTTGTACTAGCTCCTGATAGGTTATGCAGCAACAGAGTATAGTCAGTACAGGTAGGATTTTAACCCTCATTATGGGTGACAGATAATTAGGCTTTTTAACCAAAGTTATTAATTGTAGTGGCACATAATTATTTAAAAAATTCAGGTATAGGGGTGATGCATAGTATTTGGTTAGTGTTAGTTGTGTATTGCCCTGTAATATCCAACCTGATATACCTACAGGAATATATATAGCATCAACTGGTCTACCACTTTAACGAATATGGTATACTACTGTAGATTAAGCAAATTTAGGAGGATTTGGTGTTCCCACTTAAGGTCTTAGTTTTTTAGCTTGTAGTGTAATTTTGCCATTGACCCATCCATGGGTGTGTGTGAGCTGCATTGTACAGTAATATGTAAAAGTTGGAGCTAGATGTGGAAAAAATGCTGGTAAGCAAGAATGCTTTAAAAAATGTCATTGGCTTATTTTTGTCAAGTAGCAAAATGACCTGAATTAATAAGAAAGAAATCTAAATCACACAATATGAGCGCAGCACAATGACTCTGATGCCTTGCAGCAGTGGAGTCTTGGGTTTGATTCCAGCCAAGGACGATATCTGCAAGGAGTTTGTGTGTTCTCCTTTTGTTTGTGTGGGTTTCATTTGGGTGCTCTGGTTTTCTCCCACCCTAGAAAGACTTACTGATAGGGAATTTAGCTTGTGACCCCTAATTGAGCCAGTGTTGACAATCTCTGTTATGTGCTGCATATATGAGTAAGGTAAATTAATATATGGCGTGACCACCCTTTGCCTTCAAAAAAGCATAAATTCTTCTAGACACACTTGTACAAAGTTTTTGAGACATCTCAGAAGTAAGGTTGTTCCAAGATTTTGGAAAGATGACCACAGATCTTCTGTAGTTGTTGGCTGGCTCAAATCATTCTGTCAATTATTTAATGTAAACCCAAGCAAACTCCATGATGTACAGATCAGGACTCTATGAGAATCATTTCATCACTTAAAGGATTTCTCCCCCAAAGAATGGTCAAACCACATATTGATTTTATTTAGATTTTTCTTTTGTTCATTCACTTCATTTTGTTAAATGACAAAAAAAACTATTAAAAGGATCCTATCATTAAAACACAATTTTTTCTCACTAACACGTCAGAATAGCCTTAAGAAAGGCTATTCTTCTCCTACCTTTAGATGTCTTCTCTGCGCCGCCGTCCGGTATATAATCCGGTTTTCGTTGGTATGCAAATGAGTTATCTCGCAGCACTGAGGGCGGGCCCCAGCACTCAAACAGCCTTGGGGTATCCCCAATGCTGTGAGAGAAATCTCCAGTGACGCCTCCATCTTCTTCAGGAACGGCCTCTTCACGCGTCTTCTTCCGGCGCAGGCTTCAGACTTCTAGGCCTCGGGCATAGGGCAAAAGCCGAATGCGCACCGTACTGTACCTAAAGTTTCTCGTACCACTTAAATTCCACTATTGTTCAGCAGCCGTACTCAACCATAAATTTTTGTACAATACATTTTCCAAAATTTACAGGAAACATCCCTAGTTGAAGAATTTACGATTTACTGAACTCATGCGAAAAGTCCAGTAACTCTCTGTCTAGAGTAGTAAACTGTCCAGGTGCAACTCCTCGTATATCCATTTTTTTCTGGTGCATGGCCTAGCCCTTCAGGCTTGATCATCATTATTTTACCTTAGCTTAAAATGTGTTGTACCAATGATATTCCTTGAGGAATTGTGAACTTGGATCACCCCAGAGAATTTTAAATTTCTTTATCCAATTTGTGACAGTTTTTTCGATATAGAGGTCATGTGGTCGTGTGACCCCCTACTTTTTTTGATAGCTACATCTTCTCCTGTTTTAATTCATATAGGACTTTTTGATCTTCCAAAGGGAGATAGTGTATTTTTTGTTATAAATGTAATTTTTATTAAAGGGTTTTACAAAAGTACAGAATACAGTAGAAACAAAGTATGTAATTACATAATGAGCACTGCAATAAACAACATCACAGCAATAATTGACAAATAAGAAGGCAACGAGAGACAAAGGAGAGAACAATAGGATCAAGATGTGGGGAAGAGGGGCTAATATCAAAATCTGTGCAGAATATGTGTACCAAGGTTCCCAGGCAGCCTGGAAATCCTAAACTGTATTACTCAGAGATGCAGTCAAAAATTTTAGACTATGGACAACTTTCGTACAGGATAGCAATTCCATGCTGTGGTGGGGTTAACACCCTTCCATTGCTTAGCAATGAGGTTCTTGGCAGCTGTAATAGAAGAAAATAGAAGAAGAGCATGTAGGTTTTTTTGGCCCCCTTGCGTTAATACTTTGTAGCGCCACCTTTTGCTGCGATTACAACTGCAAGTCGCTTGGGGTACGTCTCTATCAGTTTTGCACATCGAGAGACTGAAATTCTTGCCCATTCCTCCTCGCAAAACAGCTGGAGCTCAGTGAGGTTGGATGGAGAGCGTTTGTGAACAGCAGTTTTCAGCTCACTCCACAGATTCTCGATTGGATTCAGGTCTGGACTATGACTTGGCCATTCTAACACCTGGATACGTTTATTTGTGAACCATTGTATTGTAGATTTTACATTATGTTTTGGATCATTGTCTTGTTGGAAGATAAATCTCCATCCCAGTCTCAGGTCTTTTGCAGACTCCAACAGGTTTTCTTCCAGAATGGCCCTGTATTTGGCTCCATCCATCTTCCCATCAGTTTTAACCATCTTCCCTGTCCCTGCTGAAGAAAAGCAGGCCCAAACCATGATGCTGCCACCACCATGTTTGACAGGGAGGATGGTGTGTTCAGCGTGATGAGCTGTGTTGCTTTTACGCCAAACTTATCGTTTTGCATTGTGGCCAATAAGTTTGATTTTGGATTCATCTGACCAGAGCACCTTCTTCCACGTGTTTGGTGTGTCTCCCAGGTGGCTTGTGGCAAACTTTAAATGAGAATTTTTATGGATATCTTTGAGAAATGGCTTTCTTCTTGCCACTCTTCCATAAAGGCCAGATTTGTGCAGTGTACGACTGATTATTGTCCTATGGACAGACTCTCCCACCTCAGCTGTAGATCTGCAGTTCATCCAGAGTGATCATGGGCCTCTTGGCTGCATCTCTGATCAGTCTTCTCCTTGTTTGAGATGAAAGTTTAGAGGGACGGCTGGGTCTTGGTAGATTTGCAGTGGTCTGATACTCCTTCCATTTCAATATGATTGCTTGCACAGTGTTCCTTGGGATGTTTAAAGCTTGAGAAATCTTTTTGTATCCAAATTCGGCTTTAAACTTCTCCACAACAGTATCTCGGACCTGCCTGGTGTGTTCCTTGGTCTTCATGATGCTCTCTGCACGTTAAACAGAACCCTGAGACTATCACAGAGCAGGTGCATTTATACGGAGACTTGGTTACACACAGGCGGATTCTATTTATCATCAGTCATTTAGGACAACATTAGATCATTCAGAGATCCTCACTGAACTGAACGGAGTGAGTTTGCTGCACTGAAAGCAAAGGGGCCGAATAATATTGCACGCCCTTTTCAATTTTTTTCTTTGTTAAAAAAGTTTAACTCTAGCATTTTTGTCCTTATTCATTTTCATCCATGTAAGAGGAGCATGGTCAGTTATTAACTTAAATTTTCTGCCCAGGAGGTAATACCTCAGGCATTCAGTGCCCACTTAAAGGCCAAGCATTGCCTTTCCACAATGGCGTAGTTTTTCTCTGCAGGGGACAGCTTCCTGCTCAGGTACATTACTGGATGCTCCTCACCATTTACCACCTGGGACAGCACTGCTCCTAGACCTGCATTTGAGGCATCTGTCTGCACCAGGAACCTTTTTCCTAAAGTCAGGGGCTATCTGACTGCTGGCTGCTGGCATAGAGCTTGCTGTAACCTCTGGAACGCCTCCTCTGCCTCTGGTGTCCAGTGGATCATCACTGACTTCCCACCTTTCGTCAGGTCTGTAAGAGGAGCTGCAATAGAGGCACAGTTTGGCACAAATCTCCGGTAGTAGCCAGCAATGCCAAGAAATGCTCTGACTTGCTTCTTGGTCAGTGGGCTTGGCCAGTTTTGTATTGCCTCCACCTTATTGATTTGGGGCTTTGTTACCCCTTTGCCAATGATATAGCCCAGGTACTTGGCTTCCTAGTGCCCTAAAACACATTTCTCAGGGTTAATACTAAGTAGAGATGAACGAACAGTAAAATGTTCAATATTCGATATTCATTTCGAGTAGCCCCGCAATATTCGACTACTCGAATATCGAATCCTATTATAATCTATGGGGGAAAAATGCTCGTTTCAGGGGTAGGCAACATTCGATCAAATAGAACTTACCAAGTCCACGAGTGAGGGTCGGGCTGGATTCTCTGAGAAGTCTTCTCTGTGCAGCGTCCTCGCGGCGTCTTCCGGCTCTGAATTCACTCTGCCAGGCACCGGGCCTGGGCAGAACCGACTGCGCATGTCCGCACTACAAGAAAATGGGTGCTTATAGTCAAAGCAGCCATTTTCTTGTAGCGCGGGCATGCGCAGTTGGCTCTACCCAGGCCTGATGCCTGGCAGAGTGAATTCAGAGCTGGAAGACGCTGCGGGGACGCTGCGCGAAGAAGACTTCTAAAGGTAGGAGAAGAACCAGCGTTGATTGGCCGACTGTATAGCATTCAGCCAATCAACGCTGGTTTTGCAACAAATTTTTCCATTCGAATAGCGAGTAGTATTCGATTGAGTACGAATATTTCGAATACCGTAGTATTCGATCGAATACCTACTCGATCGAATACTACTCGCTCATCACTAATACTAAGGTCTGCCTTGCTTATGGAGTCCAGTACTGCTTGCACCTTAGAGAGATGACTTCCCCAGTCTGGGCTATGAATGACCACATCATCCAGGTAAGCGAAGTCACGATGTGGCCACAAGATCTGGTCCATCGACCTCTGAAATGTAGCAGGAGCTCCATGTAGTCCAAATGGCATAACCCTGTACTGGAACAGCCCTTCTGGAACAACAAAGGCAGTTTTCTCCTTGGCTTCCTTAGACAAAGGTATTTGCCAGTAACCTTTTATAAGGTCCAGTGTGGTTAAGTACCTGGCATTTCCCAACTTTTCAATAAGCTCATCAACCCTGGGCATGGGATAAGCGTCAAACTTTGAAATCTCATTTAATTTTCTAAAGTCATTGCAAAACCTCCAAGTACCATTGGGTTTTGGTATCAATACAAGTGGGTTAGACACATTTCCAGGTGACATTGAGGAACTCACACACTGCATAACGGACTACATTAATTTCTGTGTGGACAGCATGGTACCAACTAGAAAGGTGAAGTGTTTCTCCAATAACAAACCATGGATCAACTCTGAGATTAAAGCTCTTCTCAAGGAGAAAAAACAAGTCTTTAGGTCTGGGGACAAAAATGGCCTGGGGGAGGTGCAAAAATAGCTGAGACGACTGATCAGAGAAGGGAAAGCCAATTACAGGTGGAAGATGGAACTACAGATGGGGGAGGGTAGAATCTCAAAAGTGTGGGACAGTCTTAAGGTGATATCTGGACACAAACAAAAGGCTGGCCCGCAGATAGTAGGTGACAGAAAGTGGCTTAACGAGCTTAATCTATTCTTCAATAGATTTGACTCCAAGCCAATGCTCCCTTCACCAGCATGTCAGTCAACCCCCTTCCCCTCACACACCAAGACCCAACCCCCACCGACCTGCAGTCAACTGCAATCTGACTATCTGATCCTCAAGGAGTCTCAGGTGTGTAGGGAAATCAAAAGGATTAAAGCAGACAAGGCCGGAGGACCTGATGGAATAAGTGCAAGAGTTCTTAAAATGTGCGGTGAACAGCTGGGTGGTATCATTACACACATGTACAATATGAGTCTAAAGCTGGGAGTGGTACCTCAACTGTGGAAGACATTTTGTGTGGTACCAGTCCCAAAGAAACCCATCCCGATGGGCTACAATGACTACCGACCTGTAGCACTGACACCCCACCTGATGAAGGTCCTAGAGGTCCGGACACACCTACGCCCCCTAGTGAGCTCCGCTCTGGAGTCCCTCCAGTTTCCCTATCGGCTGGGCATTGGTGTAGATGACGCCATCATCCACCTTCTTCACAGAGCTCTCTCTCACCTGGAGAAACCCGGGAACACTGTGAGAATAATGTTCTTTGATTTCTCCAGTGCGTTCAACACCATTCAGCCAGGGCTACTGAGGGAGAAGCTGAACCTTGGTGGTGTGGACCATCACCTGTCCAACTGGATCCTAGACTACCTGACAAACCGCCCTCAGTATGTGAGAGCCCAGGACTGTGTGTCTGACACTGTGATCTGTAGTACGGAGGCACCACAAGGTACAGTTCTTGCCCCATTTCTCTTCACACTGTACACTGCTGACTTTAGGCACAACTCATTCAGCTGTTACTTTCAGAAGTACTCTGATGAATCTGCAATAGTAGGCCTAATCACTGATGGTGACGATAGGGAATACAGAGACTTATACTGGGACTTTGTTGAACGGTGCCAGCAGAATCACCTTAGGATTAATGCTGGGAAGACCAAGGAGATGGTGGTGGACTTTAGTAAACGGAGAAGTGCTCCGACCCCGGTGGAGTTCCAAGGGACATGCATTGAGATAGTCAGGACCTATAGTACCTGGGTGTGCTCCTTAATAATAAACTAGACTGGGCTGATCATCTGGAGGCGCTGCACAGAAAGGGCCACAGCAGACTCTACCTGCTTAGGAGGCTGAGAGCCTTCGGAGTCCAGTAGCCACTTCTTAGGGCCTTTTTCAACTCTGTGATTGCTTCAGCTATCTTTTTCGGTGTGGCCTGCTGGGAGAGCAGTATATCAACCAGGGACAGAAATAGACTTGACAGGCTGATCAGAAGGGCCAGCTCTGTCCTGGGGAGCCCCCTGGACCCAGTACAGGTGGTGGGTGACAAAAGGATACTGTCCGTGGTGACCTCCATGTGAGAGAACAAATCCCACCCTATGTATGGGACCTTGATGGCACTTGACAACACTATAAGTGACCGTCTGCTTCACCCCAAGTGTGAGAAGGAGCGCTATTGCAAGTCCTTCCTTCCAACCGCGACCAGGCTGTATAATCTACATCAGTCCAAGCGAAGATCACTCGGCACAGAAAAATAATGATTATAACGTCTTCCTTCTTCTGTTCCTTAGCTGCTATGGACTCCTAGTATATCTTCTCTTCTCAGCATATGTGTGTCTACGTCTGTAATATATTACTGTGTATTATCCTGTATCTGTATTACTATGCTGCTGTAACATACTGAAATTTCCCCACTGTAGGACTATTAAAGGATTATCTTAACTTAGACCGCTCACTTTTGGATTCCTCAATCACTCCCAACTCAAGCATGTGTTTAACCTCAGCTGACACTACCTCCCCACATGCCTCTGGTATTCTGTAGGGTTTGAGGTTTACTTTCCTCTCAGGTTCTGTCACTACATGGTGCTCTATTAGGTGTGTACGCCCTGGTAGATCAGAGAACTTGTGTCTATCTTTCTGCAGGAACTCTTTTGCCTCCTGTTGCTGGGGCACTGATAGGGTCTCATTCACACGGACTGGAGGGATTGGTGGCAACGAATCACTCACCTCTGTATTTGAGGCCACCAAGGATTCCCTCTGGTTCCAGGGCTTAATCAAATTCACATGGTAGATTTGAAAAGGCTTCCCTTTCCCTGGTTGGTGAACCTTATAGTTGATTGGCCCTACTTTTTCCATAATTTCATATGGGCCTTGCCATTTCGCTAAGAACTTGCTCTCCACAGTAGGCACCAAAGTAAGGACTCTGTCCCCTGGGTTAAATTCTCGGACTCTGGCAGAACGGTTGTAAATTCTGATTTGGGCCTCTTGTGCTCTTTGCAGATGTTCTTTTACAATTGGCATGACTGTTGAAATGCTATCCTGCATTTGAGCTACATGCTCTATGACACTACGGTATGGCGAAGCCTCAGTTTCCCAAGTTTCTTTGGCTATATCTAGTAAGCCCCTAGGGTGTCTACCATAGACTAATTCAAAAGGGGAAAAACCTGTAGACGCTTGTGGAACTTCTCTAATAGAGAACATCAGGTATGGCAACAGGCAATCCCAGTCACGACCATCTTTTTCTACCACTTTTTTAAGCATATGCTTGAGAGTCGTATTAAAGCGCTCCACTAAACCATCTGTCTGGGGGTAATACACAAAGATCCGTATCTGGGTAATTTTAAACAGCTTGCATAGGTCTTTCATCACCTTTGACATGAAGGGCGTGCCTTGGTCGGTCAGTATCTCTTTAGGTATGCCTGTCCTTGAAAACATATAGAATAACTCACAGGCAATAGTCTTTGATGTCGTATTACGCAAGGGAACCGCCTCAAGATAGCGAGTAGCATAATATATGACAACCAGAATATATTGGTGACCAATCCTTTCAAAAGGCACTTCAATGATGGGCAGGGGAACCAAGGGACTACGGAAATGTGGGGCTGGGGCATGTACCTGACAGGACAGGACGCACAGTAGTTCTTCACTTCCCTGTACATGCCTGGCCAATAAAATCTTTGGAGAATCCTCGCCTGTGTTTTCTGTGCCCCTAGGTGTCCCCCAAGCACATGATTATGGGCCTTAACAAGTACCACACGGCGGTAAGGCTTTGGTACGAGAAGCTGCTCTACAATTTCCCCATTGCTTTTTGCAACCTGATACAAGAGGTCATTATTCATAGCAAAATGTGGGAATTGGTGGTCAGCATCAGGTTTCTGAGGCACATTGTTGATAACTGTCACATTATCACGAGCATTAGCAAGAGTGGGATCTCTCAATTGTACAGTACCAAAATTATCCCGTGAGACCTCTAATTCAGGTATGTTAGGCTCAGGAGCTGGGGAAGAGGCATCATCCTCCTCTCCAGCCAGGACCTGTAACGGAAAGGTGTCGCCCTCTTTATGCACTTTGGGAGTAGGTGGGGCTTCCACATTTGGCTGTGTGGTTGTACTTTTTCCCCACAATCCCAGAACAAAGGGAAATCACGTCCCAAAATCACATTATGCATAAGGTTTTTTACAACACCCACTTCATAATAAACAGATCTTAATATAGTCTCTATTGTGACCTTGGACATGGGGTAATCCTTGATATCCTCATGGATGCAATAAACACTCATATGTTTGTCCAGGATAAAGTCCCCAGCTATCAAGCTGGCATGCACCAGAGTGACCAGGCTACCAGAGTCCAACAACGCCTGGACAGAATGGCCATTCACCACAACTTGGCAGACCTGAGGCCCAGTCTCTAGTCCCGGTGCCACAGCACAGACAGGTCTGGCAAAAAATGATTGACGCCTACCAGCGTCACAGTCCATTGGCTCAGAGGTGAATGGGCACTGGGCAGCAATATGTCCCCGCTCATGGCATCTCCAACACTGTACCAGCCCTGGTTTCTCCAGCAGAGAGTCCCTTCTTGGGCTGGTGGACTGCCTAGAAAACACATCTAGAGCTCTTTTCCCTCTGCTCTCAAATAACGGAACAGTCTTATCGGGAGGTGACCTCCCTCCACCGGGTGTGCCTGGGGGATGGTCGCGCTGTTGGGTCATCACGGAGTTACACCTCAGTCGCCAGGTATATCTCCAGAAAGCTGACGAGCTGGTTGCCATCTTTGGGCTCTCCATGTCCAACCCAGCGTTGCAACACAAGAGGAAGAGCTCTGGTGAACCGGTCTAGGACCAACTTCTCCACCATCTGTGCAGGGGTACAGGTGTAAGGTTCCAGCCACTTTTTCACCAGGTGAATCAGGTCATACATCTGGGATCTGGCATGCTTGTCCATATGGTAGCTCCAGGTATGTACCCGTGGGGCACGGTCAGCAGTGTTTACCCCCAGCCGAGCAAGAATTTCCACCTTTAGTTTGTCATAGTCCTGGACATCTTGCTGGCAGAGGTCATAATAGGCCTTCTGGGGTTCACTGGTCAAATAGGGTGCAATGAGGTCTGCCCAGTCAGCAGCTGGCAGTTTCTCCCGTTCGGCCACTTTCTCAAACACAGTCAGGAAGGCATCATCTGGGGTCATCTTTTGCAAAGCTCTTTGCACAGCCCACTTCTTATCTCTGTGCTCCACAGGTCTCTGCGGGCTAGTGACACCAGTCTCTTTAAGGAGCGCAATTTGCTCCATCAGCAAACGATTCGTTTCTTGTTGCTGCAGATTGGACTGCATGAGATGCTTCAGCAGCTCTTCCATTGTCTGGGTTTGTATAGCAGCAGCAGCAGCCTTTACCTAGGACATGAAAAAAATAAATAAATTTTCTCCAGCAAGGAGTGGACGTGTCATTGCCCCTAGCAACCGCTGTATGCCGGCATCCTCCACCAATTGTCAGGGTCTGGGGTTGCTAGGTGGGGTGGCATAGACACACAAGTCCAGTTTCTTTATTCCAAAACAAAGGTAGAGATTTATTTTCACTCAGAAATATAGTGCAGCAACAAAAGGAGACAATACAAAAATAAATACCTGCCCGGCTAGGCTCTAACTAAACATAAGAATAGGTTACCTCACTTAGAATAACAGAAATCAAACAGCCAGTAGAATAACTCAGGACACAGCTCCAAAAATATGACCTCTCTGTCACCTCTCCAGCCAAACTCTGCCCCCAGTCTGCTGCTGGAACTGACTTCTTAAGCTCCCTTGATGAGCAGACTCTCTGCAGCTGGGATGCTGCCGGAACATCCCCAAAGTGTCGACTGGAGTGGGGTGGAATGACAGGTCCCACTACCAACCTACCTGCCATTCCTAAAAATCCAGCCCAATACTGAACATTTACCAAAATGCTCAGAAGACGAAAGTTATCTGCTGAGAACAAACATTCCTTCTGGAGTTTTCACATCTCACCCACCTTAGTAGTCTGGGTGAGATGTACACCCCCTCCATTACCTGACCAGCCATCAGCTTACACTATCTATCTATCTATCTATCTATCTATCTATCTATCTATCTATCTATCTATCCCTTTTAGGTATCCCTGTGTGGAATTTGTAGGGCAATACAGGGTTAACTCTATCTAATCATATGTGTCACCATCTGTAACTACAACTCCGATAAATACTACAGTTAATAGGCTTTGGTTATAAAGCCTAACCTGTCAAGTAAAAGAATGGTTAAATCCCCCTTATATTGGCTGCACCACACTCATTACTTCTGATGCTGGCCAAGTCCCACCAGCAGTCCTGATAACCTATCAGGTCCAAGTACCAACCCATCCAGAAGTAGATTGGTCATAGAGTGTATCATTCTTTTCTAGTCCATAAGAGATGGTGTGCCAAGTACACCCCGCCTCCAGAACAAACCGCTTCATATGGCAAAACGCACATTGGGATCCAGCGGAGAATTGGGGATTGAGTAATACCAGGGATAGTTAAAAGAATTTACATTAAAATGCTCAGGCCTTGCAGCAAATACAAGTGTAAGCCTGAGCATACCGTGGGACCCCCACAGCAATCTATACAGAGCGCCAATAGTCTCTGCGGCTTCTGAGGCTGGCAGGGGGAGGTGTAGTAATACATTGTGGCTGCTTCAGCAGTCAGAGCCAGCAACACAAACAGTGTCTGAGACCCAGAGGGAATTAACTCATTGAAAGCTGAGGCTCTACACAGCTTCATATACTGTCTATCTATCTCATAACTGGAGGTTGGAAAGAAAATAAATAAAAAAATAAAAAATTAACTACTGAGCTCATATAATAAACACTATAAGGCTAGATTCACACGACTGAGGTGCAGAACAGCGGTGATAACCCTCCTTTTTTCACAACCATCTTGAGGGTGCACTTGAGGGGCACCCATTTTCACGGACCCTCTAGACATAGGAGTGGATGGAAGAATCCAGGAAAACGGCCAAAAATAGGACATGATCTATATTTTAACGGTCCGTTACAATGGACCGTCAAAATAGCGATTATGTGAATAGTCCACACTGACATTGCATTGTCGTATGAATGTACCCTAAGGCCCCACGTATGGAAATACAGTTACAAAACGCTGTGGAAAAATGCAGCAAAAAACACGTTTTTTCCCACAGTGTTTTTCAATGAGTTTTTGCTGTCTTTTTTTCTGCATTTTTCTTCCCCTACTTAATATATATAAAAAAGCATGTGATTACGCAGCTGACAGGCTGCATCTTCACAAACGTAAAACACAGCTTTCCTGGAGTTTTTCCCCATTATATGTGGATGACATTAAATAAATCTCTTTCACTTGCTGGTACTGTGAAATGCTTCAATTTTGCCACCGCGTTTCTGCAGCAGCCAAAAATGCTGTTTTTCCACAATGTAGTGTCTTAGTCTTAAGAATATAGGAAAAATTCTTGCGATTTTTTTTTTTTTTTTTACCAATGGCTTTATGCAACATGGGGTCTTAGGCCTGGTTCACATCTGTGTTCTGTATCTGCTTGGTGACCCCCCCAATTGGAATAGAGAACACATTAAACAACGGGGTCCATGTGTTTTTTGCGCAGTGTCTGCACGAGTGAAAAGTACGTCAAGAACTACTTTCCCCTCTGCATGACTCATGTTGACACTGCGCAGAAGACACATGGACCTCATTATAGTCTATGGGGTCCTTGTGCTTTCATAAGCTCACTGCTTGTCAATGCATTCGGTATTCTGTTCAGGGGGTCTCCAAGCAAACTCCCAGAACGGAATACTGAATGCAGATGTGAACCAGCCCTTAAACCGGCCTAAATCAAGTATTTCCCTCATTTTCCTGAAAATTTTATTTATACCAGCTATTGTTAACCACTTGTGCTAATCAAGAGTCAAACGGAACCAGTCACCATAAGGGTGCATTCACATGGAGTTTTGTGACGCTGATTTTGCCACAATAACTCGAGTAAAGAATCAGCGCTGAAAAAAACACTCCAATTGACTTCAATGGGTTCCATTTTACACGCATAAAATGGAACCCATTGAAGTCAATGGGATTCTTTACTCAAGTTATTGTGGCAAAATCAGCGTCACAAAACTCCGTGTGAATGCATCCTAATATTGCAGTCTTATCTGCAGGTAGCATGTTACAGAACAGGAGAAGCTGAGTAGATTCTTTGTACGGAAAGATTCAGTGTAACTTGTCATTTATTTCTTTGTTCTTTGCTTGCATAGGCTGGGTTCACATCTGTGTTTGGAGACTCTGTTGCAGTGACAGCTGGATGCAATGGAATCTGTCGGGCACCATTGCTGTCCACTATTTTAGCAGTCTGAGTCTGTTGTTCTGGCCTGTCCGAGAACACACAGACAACTCCTCTCTGATGGTACATACAGAGATCAATGTTAGGACCACCCACCAGACTCACTCTGCGCTCAGAGAAAGGAGAGAGAAATAAATAGATAAATGACAAGTTATACTGAATCTGTTACAGAGCTCCTCCTGCTATAATACGCTGTCTGCAGGTTACACAGCATTTTCATGGTAACAGGTTCCTCTAAGATACTGAAGGTATGCTAGGGTGATTATTGAAGTATAAGGGGTCAGTCTGCTACCGCTGGGATTACTTATTATAAAAAAAACCAAACCTTTTCTCTGCTGGGAATCCAATATTTTCCACGTTCTAATATAATTATTTCTAATATCTATTTAATCCGAGTTTTAATGCAAACCTAATAAATTTTAATTTTCTAAGCGTGCATTCACAAATGTACGGTGCAATTATCAGTTTCCCTCTGGTGTGGTGCACACAAGCTTAGTTCTCTATGGAATCAGTTTTGGCACAAGAGGCATCAGTTCTGGCACCATATAGCACCGGATTTGTGCCTCCAACAGATGGGAAGACACTACCTGCAGTGTTTTTCCTTACGGCTACATTAAAATTTCTTCAGTACCAGATACATGTAGGGTACTTCCTGAACATAGATATGGCAGCACCCAGTGTTCTGAGCTGTCTATGTACAGTAGTGAAGCGATTCCAGGGGTTTAATTATGTTTAGGGGCACTAATGGGGAATTATACTGTGGGTAGGGGGATACTAAGGAGCATACTGAGAAGGCACAGTAATGCCCCCACCCACAGTATAATGCTCCTTAGTGTCCCCTGCACAGTATAATGACACATTAATTGCCCCCCTGTATAGAATAATGCTAGGTTACACTAGGTTTGCACTAGCATTTGGGTCTCTGTCTTTTGGTTTCATATGGGGACCTGAAAAATGGAGAGCCTGTCCGCCTAAAAAACAATTACCAGCAGAAACCCGTGGACCGCATAGACTAATGGGATCCTCTGGATTTCAGTCGGTTTTATACCAAACAGAGAGAAAAGTCCTGCCGATTTCCAGTGGATTCTACGGCGGAGACTCAAATGCAAGTGTGAATCCAGCCTTAGTCACCTCTGCACAGTATAATACCACATAAATTTTCCCCCTACGGTAAAGTGCCACGTTAGCCCCACACAGTGTAATGTCACGTTACTGCTCCTGTACAGTATAATACCATGTTAGTCACCCGTGCGCAGTATAAAGCCACGCTAGTCACCCCTGCATAGTATAATACTAAATTAGTTGCCTCCATACAGTGTAATGCCAAGTTACCCCACACAGTGCACGTTAGTCACCTACCACACACACAGTACACTGCCGCATTAGTTGCCCCTGGCCTAATCTTATTTTTTTTTCTGTCTAAACCAGGGCTGCGTCTTTTTGTCAGAAAAATACCGTAAATACTGAATGTGTTCAGTGCTTGGACCTTTACTTGATGGCGGACCCTGGTCAATGGACCTTTACTATTTGTAGGTGAATACCCCTACTCTATTGGCCTCAGCGACCACCATGGTAAAAACTGATGAGAATTTAGAGTAGAAATTTGTAAAAAAAAAAAAAGAAAAAAAAAAAAAAAGCCTGATGACAAGCGATGCATTTTCGCAACAGTTGTATTGACTAAGTGGCCAAAAAACTGATACTGATGCAGCTGATAAATGTGAACGTATCCTAAAAGGAGGATGACGGCTCTTTTCCCTCTATGATTGTAAATCTTCCAGTCGCTTCATCCCTGCATCGCACTAGAACCCTAAGTAGCCCTGTCTTGTCTCTGTGGGTCCCAATTGATGCCAGTCTGTGGATGTGACATACATGAGACATGTGGCATGAGCCATCCTTCAGCATCCAGAGCTGGCAGGCTGTCTATTGCCTTCTCTGCATAACGTGCTGGATTACCTGCAGTATCTAATCTGCAGGACTAGGGGGTGTCTACCAAAACCTCACATGATACCCAAGTAGCAGACCGTAGCCAGCCAAAGCCTCGAGCTCCCCACCCATGCCAGGCACGGCATGTCTGCAGCCAGGTCAGACTGCAGGATATAAAGCCATGGTGTGTGTGCTGTGCTGAGGGCTGTGGGAGCTGTGTTACCCGTTTGGATTGCGGGGGGAGGGAGGGCTGGAGAGAAGAGACATTGCAGCATTGACCAATCTACAAGACCAGGGTGGGCTCCTCAGCTGCGGCAGTGCGGCGAATGCCACGGAAACAACTTCTGCTCTCGTTTCCCCGCCACATGCCCAGCAATATGAGGCACCACAAGAAGTGAAGGCTACACCATTCCCATCCCATGTCCTGGAGAAGAGCGTCTGGGTCCTGCTATGCCAGAGAATTAACCCTATGTGGCTTGGTTTCCAGTTCGCAGCATGGGTAAGTGGGTGGATGACAGGGCATAGGAATGTAAGCTTTCCTGGAGCAAGGGCATATGTATGACTGCAGGGCCTGCCTGTGGAGAGTGACGGGTTAATGGGAGCAGGTTGTGACTTTCATGGAACTTCATATTCATGGACTGTAAATCTCTGCTGAGGAGATTGTGATGTCTGACTGGTTGCAGTGCATTGTCTATATGCGTCTAGTGACTCATAGGTGTGTGTGTCTATATATATATATATATCTATATCTATATATATATATATATATATATATATATATATATATATATATATGAATATGATTGTGTATGCGAAGTTGAAAAGCAATGATGTGAGCTGAGGAGGTAGGTCCATGCAGGCAGGGGTCCCCAGTGCAGATGTGAATGGGTTCTGGTCTGCAGCCAAGTATGCATGTTCCAGGGCAGGATGTGACTAAGGTTATGATATCAGTGCAGAAATGGAGATGTCGGATAATGAATGCGTTATAAGAGAGAAAAGCTAATGTTCCTGACAGGAATCTTGCCCATTAGAGTGGATGGTGAGAGTCAGGCTATGTATAATGGAGACAGGGTAGAAGATGCTGGTGTCTCCTTGCCTGCATTAGAGATGTTGTGTATCTGTGCCTCAGTGAAGACATTAGTGTGTGCCAATGCAGTTATTGCAGTGCAGGAATGCGTTTGCGTGTCTGAAGTGAACCGTGCTCTTCTCCTTAATGCAGTTGGGTATATCTTAGCTTACTATGCTGGTTTCTATTTTTGTGGCTCTATGGCTTATTCATGGCCTTACACTCCCATAATGACCTTTGTGGTTGTAAATGTGCATGCCCATTGATAGGGGTTACAGGTGTCACAACTGCAAGATTTCTAGTGTATGTTTCTACTTCCAAGAGTAAAGCAGCCTGTGAATATTACCTAGAGGACATGCCATCAATAGAGAAGCTTCTGTCTGTAGTCGGAGAATTTCACTGGGATTTTGTGCCATAAGCAAGATATGTGCTGTGCATATTACAGCTTGCTAACTTCAAGTGCCTCATCCTCGCTATTCTATCCGACTGAGTATCCTACTAGTATCATACCACCCGTCCTCAGATGCTGGTCACCTCTGCCTTGAGCCCACTCATTTAACCATTGAATATACAACTTGTTTCGTATCAATGCATAGACTGATGTCTGTCACTTCCTTCTAATCTACACAGTCTATCTGTTCATATATATATATATATATATATATATATATATATATATACTATTTATATATTATATATATATATATATATATATATATATGTGTTTGTGTTGATACGAAATGCATGGTTCTTTTGATTTCTACAATGTGGCATTTATCTGAAACTAGTATTGCAACATTAGGGAAGTAGAAAGGTACTGCATTTAGTGGATGCATGCAGAACTGTCTTATACAGAAATTTAAGGAGGACTAAACCTCAGAATGAATGTCTAGTAAGAGCATATCAAAGCAAATTCAGAAGCAACCACTATGAGGAAGAGAAATATGCATCATGCAGTGTTGCATGTAAACAGGCCATATCATGACAACCTGTTATAATTATGATACAGCACAACATCTCCTTCTTCATACAAATTACCTTATAGCTATATTTAAACCTTCCAGACGTTTCATGTACATGTACATCATAATGTTAGGCTGGGGATATGGAGTGAGCTCAGGACCTTAGCCTTTTCCATATATGGAACTTATTGGCTATATTATAATACAGGCACCCGGTCAAAACAGCCGCAAAAGGTGGGACCAGCGATTGTAGTTGTTAACCACATAGATGCCATGGTCAATTGCAACCATGCATCCTAGCCTTTCTGGTGCACGGGCGCCGCCATATTGGTTTTGTTTACCACCCCCAGAAAGTCATAGGGGGTTTTCAATAAAGCCAGAAGCCTTATCAAAGGCTCCCAGACCTGTCATAGAAATGCAGCAATGTGATAATATACTACAGTGCAGAAATATTATAGTATATTGCAGGGTTAGGCAACCTTTTTTGTACAGGTTGCTGATTTTAATAAAAACAAACAAACAGGGATGAGGTACTCGGTGTTCCATAGGTTGTTAGTTTATACATAAAAGTAATGATAACAGGACTTCCAACTGTAATACAGAGAGTAGATTATCTCAGTATTACAGTTGTGTGAGCTTAGCCATATATTTTGTTCATATGTGTATAGGATGCTCTGTAAGAAGCTTCCATTGCAGGTAAGGTTACAATCACATCTGCGTTGGAGACTCCTTTGCAGTGTGCGTCCAAAATTGGGGGACGAAAACATCCTGCAAGTCTGGCTTTTTCATCCGGCAGTTTCATTTTTAAACAGACATGGGATGGATCTCATGATAGTTAATGCGGTATGTTGGGCTGTGTATGTGACCTCTGTTGTAGAGGTCCACTTATCCATTGTTCTGGTCCCCTGACAGACTAGAACAATGGAAAGGCCAATGCTAGTGTGAACCTAGCATTAAGAAAATACCTGACAAAATAGTGCAGTAGAATGCCAGGCTCCTTATACAGAGTATAATGCCCTTTAGTACCCCCCCTTAGTATCTCCCATACAGTATGATGCCCCTTTAGTTCCCCCCACCCACAGTATTAGGCTCCATTGTTGCCCAGACAGTGATGCTACATTAGCCCCCCACACAGTATGATACCCCTTTAGTTGCCCTCACTTAGCATAAAGTCCCATTAGTGCTCCACGCAGTATGACAGGGAGTAATGGATTTGGAGTTGCCGACCCCTAATATATTATATGAGAAATTGAAATCACCTAGGGTTCAAAATTCCTAGAAGGACTACTAAACGTTTCAAGAAGTTTAGCAAAAAAGTTTTTGAAAGGATGTTAAAAAATAAATAGTAAAATTCAAAGCAACCAAATTTAACAAAACAAACATATTAACTATCATTCCATATGAAAATATCCAAAGCATTAAAATAAAATTACCTCCTTCCCCCTACCCCCCTGCAAAAACAACCCTCAGTGGTTTCTGAATAAGTCTATTTTTATTCATATGCTAATTAGACTGGTGCACGATACATCGTGCACACCTCTCCTGTTGTTTCCTATGGGAGACTGCTGCTGCTGCTGATGACTCAGCTTCCTGTTTGTCTCACACACATAGGAGATAATAGGAGAGAGGAGGCTGCTGGGAACTTCCTGAGCTGGCTGGAGGCTCATTAGCATATGAATAAAAAACGGACTTATTCAGAGACCACTGAGGCAATCTACATACTAAAGGTAGGTGTGGAATAGACTTTCTAAAGCCTATGCAAGGATGTGATTAGTTAAAAATGACTTTTCCCAGTAATAGAGCAAGGATGAAATCATTTGGTATCCCCCATAGTTGTACTGAGCCATGTAAGTAAGGTAATGCCATAAAAACAAAACACATAATAGAGTAAAACTGCACTTTGTTCCCCCAATTTCACTATATTGATATTTTATTTTTCATATTTCCAGTACATTGTATGCAATAATAATTGGTGCTGTTGGGCAGTACAATGTAACCTGCAAAAAACAAACCCTAATATGACTATGTGAAAAGAAAAATAAAAAAAAACTAAGTGAAAATGAAATTGCAGGAAATTATTAAACAAATAATTAGAATTGTAATGCAAAACCAAAACAGTAATAGTTCTAGGAATCTGTACCATATGACACATTTACTATTACCAAGTTCTAAACATTCAGACATAGCTTTTGATAATTAGAAAGGTCATAATTCAGCCATGTGACCAGTAATCCAAGAAGACTGAAAGTTGGTAAAATATTCTTTAATGGGAACACTGCCAATAAAAAATATCACTGTATTATTTATTTTTTAATTATTAACTTTTTTTTGTTCATATGCATATCCTTGAAAATGTGCATTAGATGTATATCTGTGCAGTGTCATAGTTTGGAAAAGATGTGTCACTTTTTATATTTATATATTTCGGGTGTGGTGCAAAACTAAAAATATTTGCCATGTAAATATCATAGCCATAAGTGTCCACGGGCATTATTACAGAGTCTACTACAATTTGCATGCATGTAGCCACATGATCATTAGTGACGTTAGCATTTATATCACTACACCCAAATTTTGCTACTTTAGGCCAGGCCCCCACGGATCAGAAACGCTGCAATTTGCTTGCGGTGGAAATGCAGCGGGGAAAATTGTGGCTTTTTACATTCTTGCAAATCCCATGCCCACTTTGCGGTAAAAATTGTGGTGTGGACACACCGTGGTTTCCAAAACCAGTGCGCAGCATGTCAGTTATATCTACGGAAATGCCGTTGGTTTCCCCATAGATATAATTGAAACAGAAAGTCCGTGGAGGAAAATTCTGCAAACTTTCCATTTAAAGCGCTGTGGGAAAAAAAGTGATGCGTTGCCACCACGGTTTTTCCTGCAGTATTTTATAGCTGCAAGTCATCTCATGGGCCCTTAGCCTAAGTTCTTTCATCTCAGCAAACTATTTCCTTTCTACAAACTAGAGGATTAGTTTCCTTTCTACTATGGTGAAAGAACATACTGTAATTGTATGTAGCATTACAATTTCAATTGCATTCAAACCACCAAACTTAATAACCAAACCACACATGTCGTATATTCACACGGCAGAATATGCTTCTTAGTTTTAGGTGGACTCCGCCCCAAAATCAATGCCCAAAAGACACAACAGAATGCCGATGATGGGGTAATGGGGTATGGAGAGGAATTTTAGGTGGATATCCACTTCAAATTCTTCTTCTTTTGAGCATTTTTGGCAGTGACAGCAGCCAAAAACACTGTATTTTTCAGTAGCAACAAAGTGAATGAGATTTTGTATAATCTCATCCACTTATTGCAGGAAAAAAAGCTGTGGAAATGCAGAATGTTAATATAATACGTGGAATCGCAAGCGTTTTACAGTGCCAATAAAGTGAATGAAATTTTGGTTAATCTTATCCATGCATTACAGAAAAAAAAAAGAGCTGTGAAAAAGCTGCTGTTTCAAATAGGCAACATATTAGGTTTAGCTACAGAATCCTGAGGGTCTTCATTGTAGATTTAATAGGGGGAGAAAAAAGTAGAGGAAAACGTATCAAAAACTTGTGCACTGCATTTTATTACGTGGGCCCTTAGGTTTAGCCTGAGACAGATTCATCCACTAGACTGCCAGATGGTGATTCAGTATTGCAGAGCATGAGCTTCCACCATTCCAGCGTACATTGATAGTGTACTTTACACCACTCCAGACAAGAATTAGCATTATGCATAGTGATCTCAGCCTTATACACAGCTGACTGGCCACGACAGCCCAATCAATGGAGCGCCCGACAAACACGTCTAATGCTAATGTTGCTTCAGAGGCAGTAGTGAATATTGCAGCCAAGGACAGACAAGTTTTATATGCTATGCAGGGTCCGGTCACTGAGCTTATTTGGCCTATTGTTTCATGACTGACTTGTTTTTCAAGATGCTTCTGATTCACAGCAGCATATTTTCTCATGCCTCCTATTCCTGCATATTTTTCATATGGGATATTACTGATGGCCAACAAAATGAAATACTAGGCAAATATGGAACAAATTTATTCAAGAATCTTATAAATGATTGGAAAAGTAATTTCTCTGGTGACCTTAGTAACTGACTTTACTACTTCTCAAAGTGACAATTGCAGCTAAACTCTTACAAGGACATAATTTGTAATCATTTAATTCAGACACCAGAGGAGTCCCTGCGCTAACTGCCTGCTTCCAGCCCAGGAAAGATTTTTATAAAATTGTTGTAATATCAGTTTATATGAACCTGCTTGTAAGGATCTAGAAATCAATTGAAACACAGAGACACTGGGGAGATGTATCTATAGTGTTAGAGAAGGTGAAAGCTGTACAAATTGTGTCAAATTGATCAAAATGATAAATTTGGCATAAATCTCTAGACGTGTTAATCAGTTTGCTCTCCTTCCAGGTCACGCCTTTTTCAACATACTAGCCCCCATTTTGCACTTCGCTGTTTAAGCCCCGCCACGGCTTTTTACAGTCCCTGCAAATTGGATGGGGTTCTAGCGAATTCCATCCACGCATTGCAGAAAAATATGTGCAGCAGAAATGCTGCAATTTCCAAAACCATTGACGTTTTGGAAATTGCAGCATAGCATCCTCTGTGGACTTTCTGTGAAAAGCACTGTGGGAAATACCACAATGTATTTCTGCCGCGATTTTTCCCGCACCACTTTTTTAATGCAGCCCATTATTTGGAGCCTTAGACTAAAGATAAGAATCTCTAGACAAAATAGTATAGCATGCTGCCTTATTTTGTCCATAAAAAGGCCAGGCTCCCTATACTGCATCCCCTCACCCACAGAATAATGTACCCTTAGTGCTTCCCACACAGTATAATGTGTCCTTAGTCGCTCCACACAATGTAGTACCTTCTTGTGTCCACCAAAGACAGTAAAATGCCGCCTTAAAGGCTCCTACACTTGTAATACCCATATACAATATAGTGGCTCTTTATGGCCCTGCTACATAATATGGTTCCTCCTTGTTGCCCAGACACACAGCAGAGTGCTCCCTTAGGGCCCGTTTACACGGAGTAAACGCGCGTGTATTTTGGCACGCATTTTGACTTCAATGACATTTTTTACACATTTTAAAAAAAAAAAACACGTCAAAATACACATCAAAATACATGTCAAAATACACGTGTAAAATGTCATTGAAGTCAATGAGAGTCTTATTTTTACACGTGTATTTTGCCAAAATACACGTGCGTTTACTCCGTGTGAACGGGCCCTTAGTGGCTCCATACAGAATATACCTGAGGATACGGATAAAGTTGAAATGGGGACAGCTGTGCCCTGGGCATTTGCCAAGTAATCTGGGACATCCCCCCATTTTTCATTTGCCCCCTAAAAAATTCAGCAGAGTAGGTAAGTATGCTCTTAGCCACATGTACTCTACTTTTGTGGTGCAGCATTCTGTTGTATTTTGCTTACTAAACATCCTCCATTTCCCTCAAACAGGAACTATTTGGAACAATGATGAATATTTTATAAAGTAGTCATATTACTAAAATATTGCCAATAGTGTTGTGACAACTCATCCAGTATATCTCCGAACATCTCAATCACTGAAGGTCTTTGTCTAGTCCAGTGGTTCTTAACCTTGTTTGAGGTACCAAACCCACCAGTTTCATATGCACATTCACCGAACCCTTCTTTAGTGATAAATCAAATATGATTTTTTTCCAAATTCAAGACATAGGTATATGTTTTTTTACTGGTACACAAAATGAACCGTGCATATGGCCTAGGGTTCAATCAAACCCTGGTTAAGAACCACTGGTCTAGAATAAGTAAAAAAAACATCATGTAATGAAAGTTACTATGGGAAGAATATGCAAATCTGCCTTACATGATGTAATTAGGAAGACAGTTTGCTGCCTCAGTATTGCAAACCAATAGAGGGCGCTCACTGGAATGTGCAAGCCTGTCTTATGACAGGATTCCAGTGAAATAACCCAATAATGGCTGCTCCCTTTAGCATCATGCCCGACCTTCCAAGAGGCCTTTGTTTTGCAATGACGCTGGGATTATTACCAGGTATAGTCACTTAATCGAGAAGTAAGTAATGAAAGTTATGCATAGTAAGGCACAGAAGAGTTTGGTTAGTATTAGGGTAAGTTCACATGGGGTTTTTTGATCTGGAACCTGAGGTGGAGGACAAAAAAACGGGTAGCCGCGACTGAATGCCGGTGCACTGCATGGGCATCCAGTCACGCACTCCGCTCTGGATTAGGCCCAATGAATGGGCCTAGTCGGGAGGAAGGAGTGTCTTCAGGCCAAATCGTGAGGCGAAACGGCCTGAAGAATAAGCACCTCGCTTCTTTTTTTCCTGGAGCCGGAACAAACCGGTTCCCGGAAAAAAGACCTGAGCGGGGATACGGCCTCAAAATCCTGACCAAAAAACCCTGTGTGAACTCAGCCTTAGACATTTGGGATTATGTTCTCTGAATATCAACTCATGGAATCCTTTCTTTTCTCTCCTATGCACAGCTCAGCCAAGTGTCATTTATGTGGCAATGTCAGGTGAAATAGCTGTTCATCTGACCTCATTCTAAAGTGTATGGGCTTCAGAAAGGGAAAGTTGTTTTTTTTTAAAGTTAAAATTCAGTGTCATGTAGTTTTGCAGTAAATTGGCAAAGATTTTAACCCCTTTGTGACATCCACCGTAAGGGTGCCTTCACATGGAGTTACGCTCCGTGCTTTTTGTCCATTTAAGGGCCAGTTCACACGGAGTTAACGGGCGCGCATTCTGGCATTCTGGTATACACGTGTCAGAATGTGAGCGCTCAAGACAGATCACATTCATTTCAATGGATCGTTACAGGGGTATAATGCACATAATTTATACGCCCGTAACGACCCATTGAAATGAATGTGATCTGTTTTGAGTGCTCACATTTTGATACGTGTATACTTGCCAGAATGCGCGCCCATTAACTCCGTGTGAACTGCCCTTACACATGTATAAATACACATGTAAAATGTAGTTAGCCATTGAGTTCAATGGGGTTTTTTTTAACGCGCATCTTTTAACACGTGTTATGCGACAAAAACCATTGAACTCAATGGCTTACTACATTTTACACATGTATTTTTACACGTGTAAAATGTAGCAAAATGCGCGGTACGTTACTCCGTGTGAAGGCACCCTAATAGTACGGTGGATGTTAGGAATTTACACAGCAGAGACCTGTCAGTAATGCCTGTGAATGCTTTCTAGTCGCAGGCATTATTTGTAATTGTGGTCTCTGATCCCCGATTTGTCCCTCTTCCGGTGCCACCTCCAATTGTTTACTTTTATCAATATCGCTTCCATGTGGCGATGCTGTATGAGCCATTTGTTTGCCAATGGTCATAGATTCGAAAAAGCCTCAAATAACCCCCGCTTTTTCTAGATGAAATCTAAAAATATATAAACAACAAAATAATCAAACAAATAAGGCATCCTTCCATCTGAAAATGCTCAAACTTTAAAAAAATAAAGCAATAGTAAAAATGAAAATAGCCTTAACAAAGTTTTTTCTCCATTTTGCCTCTCAAAAATTTTCCTCAAAACAGTATAACTAAAAACTTCATCTTTGCGTGATGAGGACCCCCTATTTAGGACAAACCCACCATTGGCAGATCAAAAAATCCAAACAACTTTTTATGGCCCCAACACAGTATCTGCCCCCTTTTTTAACCCCCCCTCCAAAACACAGCATATGATCTCCCTATTTATGGCCCCCACACAGTTTATGACCACTTTGGAGCCCATACGCAGTGTATGACACTCTTTTTCTAAGTTTAGGACCCCCTTTCTTCTCCCACCCACACACAGAGTAGCGCCCGATAATTTTTACTCATCTGTCCATGCTCCTGTCTTGCCTCCAGGGTGTGCTGTAGCTGATGCTGAAAAACACTGGGATGCCGTATGTAGCGTCCCGGTGTTCTTCATCATCGTGACGTACTGTAATTGTAGCGCTGCTTAGAGGAGGCTGTGGAGGAGCGGCCTGAACAGGAGCTGAATAAAAATTATCGGCAGCTGCTTATTTCAACAACACAATAAGCTGCAGCTGATTAAACAATAAAATGCCCTCCCTTAAATTTATTCCCTGAGGTGCTGTCTGAGACCATAGCCTCAGGTCGCCTCATAGAAGGAGCAACTCTGGGAACATGTAATTTTTTCTGACAGTGGAAACAGAAACCCACAAGAAAATGGTAGAAATGCAGTTTTTCTATAATTCCACCCTATTGTGAATATATTTTCCAGTTTCCCAGTACATCAAATGGAATAATTAATGGCGTACCATTTGTCCCACAAGAATAAGCCCTGATATGTGAACAAAAAAGTTAAAAAGATATGGCTTTTGGAAAATAAAAATGAAAGTGACAAAATAAAAAATGGGAAGGGGTTAAATTCCTCTCTAGTTTCTAAAGGTGATACTGATGTTTACCTGCAAATGCTATTGCAAATGTTAAAAAGCATTTGAAAGCCATAATACCTTGTGGTTTTACCATATGCCAGGCAGTTTTTGGCATTGCCATAGCCACATATGGTAGAATATATCTTTAACATGTATAATATAGATATAAAGGTAGAATAAAATATATATATAGACATGTAGATTGATAGATACATATAGATATGTTCTGACTTTAGAGTTCTATTTGTGGGATGTACTACAGGTCAGAAATTGGGACAATTGAGTTTTAATCTTTCTACAATATTGAAACATGTTAAAGGGGTATTCCCAACTCGCCTGTTCACCAACTTGCAGGCTGTGTGCTCTGTTCACTTCCTGGTTTTCTCGGTAAATTGGTGGGCGGAGTTTCACTTGCTATCTCACAGACAAAGCCAGCTCTGTTATCTCTCTTCATAGCAGTACATGTTTGCAGTTAGTAATGAGGGATGGTTGTAAATAAATTAGCACAGTATCACTGGAAGATGCACAATATGAAGGGTGCTATATCTCCCCCAGATTCCTCACGTATGTGTGGTGAGAGAGTTTAACCCAGGGCTGTATCAAAACCTCACCTGTGCGATTAACCACTTCTTGTCCTAGTGCAGGAAGGAGCTCATGCACAAGTGAGAGCTGGGGCTCATCAAGGCCCTATAAAACCCTGTCAAGCCCTCAGTCCTGGGCAGTTCCTGGGGAAGAGAGGAGGTGCCGGGTCCTGTTGCAACAACCTGACCTTTGGTGAGAGACCTGTGTGAACACAGCCTATGTTTTGCTTTGGTTTTTTCATGTGGCTGGAGCAAGCCACATGTACAGTTAGTGTTCCTGTGTTTAGTTAGTAGCTCAAGTGAGCAGGTTTTTTTTTTATTGTTTTTGCCTGAAGTTAAGGCCTTTTTTGTTTCTGCCAGTTTTTGAAAAATAAACATACAGGGTAAAACCTGTTTATACCAGATTTTTGTGTGTCTGTCTCTGACTGTCTGGGTCCGCTGCTGCTACCGCTGAGCCTACTCCCCCACATTACATACAGAGGTAACAGACTCCCTGTCTTAGCTCTTATCAGCAAAATTCAGTTAGCTGACTGATAACTGAAAGAGCCGTGGATAAACTGAATGTATGTGGAGGGGGAAGAATTGATGGTGGGCAGCATGGCAGATGCATAGTGAGAGTGAAGTAGATGTAACATGTGCAGGGTCCTGTTCATGCTATGTTCAAATAGTACATTTTTCCCAAAAAATAAATAAACTGCATGCGTTTATGCTGTTTTTAAAAGCACGTGCAGGTTTCAAAAAAACGCATGCATTAAAAAAAAAAAAAAAAAAAAAAGCTGGTTGATTTCCAATAAAAATATATACTTTTTTGAGTAAAAACACACCGTGTGAACACAGAATTACTGGGAAGCGTTGCAAATATGTATACAAAGATGCACACGTACATACAAAGGTCTCTACATTTTTAATCTTGAAAGAGTAAAAATACTCCTCCTCCTGCTTTTTGAGTATTTTTCACCACAGGAGAGTACAAAGATCACAGTAATGAAAATAAATGCTGTGTAGGCATAACAATGCTAAGAGGTCTTTCATGTATAAATAGCAAATTTAGGCTTTTGTTTTTACTGTGTTCACTGTGCGCTAAAAATGACATGTTCCCTATATTCATTCTTTGGTTGGCACGATCACAGCAATACCAAATTTTTATGTTTTTTGTCATGTTTTGTGATGTTTGTCTTTATAAGAATTCAAAACTTTGAAGAAAATAATTTTAGTAGCTATATTTTGACAAATTTTCATGTTTCTGTTGGGAGAAGGTGACAGGCAGAGTGCTGGAGTCGTAATATATATTCCCCAGATTCCTGACCTAAGTGTGATCCAGGGCAGGTCTTGAGTAAGCCTCAGCCCCAGGTGTGGGTCCTAAGGCTTGTTACTGGCCCTTAAAAGTTTGTAGAGCCTGCACTTCAGGGCAGATCCTAAGAGTCAGTGGAAGTGCCTGGGTCTGCCCTGGAGAGCTGAGTTTGGTGAGACCAAATTGGGACTTATGTTTTCTTTGATCGTGTGGTCAGTAGTAAGCCACACGTAAGTTAGCCTGATTCTGTACTACAGTCCTATGAAAAAGTTTGGGCACCCCTATTAATCTTAATCATTTTTAGTTCTAAATATTTTGGTGTTTGCAGCAGCCATTTCAGTTTGATATATCTAATAACTGATGGACACAGTAATATTTCTGGATTGAAATGAGGTTTATTGTACTAACAGAAAATGTGCAATATGCATTAAACCAAAATTTGACCGGTGCAAAAGTATGGGCACCTCAACAGAAAAGTGACATTAATATTTAGTAGATCCTTCTTTTGCAAAGATAACAGCCTCTAGTCGCTTCCTGTAGCTTTTAATCAGTTCCTGTATCCTGGATGAAGGTATTTTGGACCATTCCTCTTTACAAAACAATTCATGTTCAGTTAAGTTTGATGGTCGCCGAGCATGGACAGCCCGCTTCAAATCATCCCACAGATGTTCAATGATATTCAGGTCTGGGGACTGGGATGGCCATTCCAGAACATTGTAATTGTTCCTCTGCATGAATGCCTGAGTCGATTTGGAGCGGTGTTTTGGATCATTGTCTTGCTGAAATATCCATCCCCGGCGTAACTTCAACTTCGTCACTGATTCTTGAACATTATTCTCAAGAATCTTCTGATACTGAGTGGAATCCATGCGACCCTCAACTTTAACAAGATTCCCGGTGCCGGCATTGGCCACACAGCCCCAAAGCATGATGGAACCTCCACCAAATTTTACAGTGGGTAGCAAGTGTTTTTTTTTGGAATGCTGTTTTTTTTTTGGACGCCATGCATAACGCCTTTTTGTATGACCAAACAACTCAATCTTTGTTTCATCAGTCCACAGGACCTTCTTCCAAAATGAAGCTGGCTTGTCCAAATGTGCTTTTGCATACCTCAGGCGACTCTGTTTGTGGCGTGCTTGCAGAAACGGCTTCTCTCTCATCACTCTCCCATACAGCTTCTCCTTGTGCAAACTGCGCTGTATTGTTGACTGATGCACAGTGACACCATCTGCAGCAAGATGATGCTGCAGCTCTTAGGAGGTGGTCTGTGGATTGTCCTTGACTGTTCTCACCATTCTTCCTCTCTGCCTTTCTGATATTTTTCTTGGCCTGCTACTTCTGGACTTAACAAGAACTGTCCCTGTGGTCTTCCATTTCCTTACTATGTTCCTCACAGTGGAAACTGACAGGCTAAATCTCTGAGACAACTTTTTGTATCCTTCCCCTGAACAACTATGTTGAACAATCTTTGTTTTCAGATCATTTGAGAGCGGGCTGTCCATGCTCGGCGACCATCAAACTTAACTGAACTTGAATTGTTTTGTAAAGAGGAATGGTCCAAAATACCTTCATCCAGGACCCAGGAACTGACTAAAAGCTACAGGAAGCGACTAGAGGCTGTTATCTTTACAAAAGGAAGATCTACTAAATATTAATGTCACTTTTTTGTTGAGGTGCCCATACTTTTGCACCGATCAAATTTTGGTTTAATGCATATTGCACATTTTCTGTTAGTACAATAAACCTCATTTCAATCCTGAAATATTACTGTGTCCATCAGTTATTAGATATATCAAACTGAAATGGCTGTTGCAAACACCAAAATATTTAGAACTACAAATGATTAAGATTAATAGGGGTGCCCAAACTTTTTCATAGGACTGTAGTTAGAGCTCTGACGAGCAGGAGTTCTGTTTTGCCTTTTGCCTGACATTAAGGCAGTATTTTATTTTGCTTATTTTTTTACACCTGAAGTGAAGGTTTATTTCTTTAGCTGTTTTTTATTTTTTTTTAAATTTTTTTAATAAACCTGTTTGCACCAGATTTTGTGTCTCTAATTGGGACTGCATCATTGCTGATACCGAGCTACCTTCCCCACACTGTGTATGGAGGTGTTTTGGGTTTTTTCCAGTACAAGATGTAGTTTTTATTTTTACCATTTTGGGGAATATTTGACATTGTGATCACTTTTAGTTTAATTTTGATTGGGAGGTGAAACTGAAAAAACCACTACAGTGTCTACTGTTTAGAATAAATATTCTAATATTTTTATAGTTTGGGCATTTTTGGAAATGGGAATGCCTAATTTGTTTTGTGTGTGTTTCTATGTGTTCTAAGGAAAGAGGGGATACAGAGCATAGACCAGGATAACCAGCATGATTTTGTTTATGTTGGTTATTTCAGTTCAGTTTTTACAATATTTGCGAGGTTCCTCCTGCACTCTCTTTATTACCAAGAGTATAATTATCAGATGCCCAGGGGAGGTGATCATAAAATAGTGTTACTCACTAGAGATGAGCGAACAGTGTTCTATCGAACTCATGTTCGATCGGATATTAGGCTGTTCGGCATGTTCGAATCGAATCGAACACCACGTGGTAAAGTGCGCCATTACTCGATTCCCCTCCCACCTTCCCTGGCGCCTTTTTTGCTCCAATAACAGCGTTGGGTAGGTTGGACAGGAACTACGACACCGGTGACGTTGAAAAAAGTAGGCAAAACCCATTGGCTGCCGAAAACATGTGACCTCTAATTTAAAAGAACAGCGCCGCCCAGCTTCGCGTCATTCTGAGCTTGCAATTCACCGGGGACGGAGGTTTCCGTCCAGTTAGCTAGGGCTTAGATTTTGGGTAGGCAGGGACAGGCTAGGATAGGAAGGAGAAGACAACCAACAGCTCTTATAAGAGCTAAATTCCAGGGAGAAGCTTGTCAGTGTAACGTGGCACTGACGGGCTCAATCGCCGCAACCCAGCTTTCCCAGGATCCTGAATGGAATACACTGACAGTGTATTCCCGTATACCCTATATATACACCCCCGATCCCCGTTCCAACGGTGTGCCCCCCCCCCACCTTCACCCCAGAAATACCCAGCAAGTCCCCTAGCAATAGAATTTGGGCTTTATACACCCACTATTTTTGCTACTGCCATATAGTGCCATTGTCTGACTGGGAATTCAAAGAATATATTGGGGTTACATATAACTTCAATTCCAGGGAGAAGCTTGTCAGTGTAAGGGTGCATGCACACTACGTAACGCCGGGCGTGTATGAGAGCCGTACACGCCGGCGTTACAGCAGGGCTGCCGAACACTTCCCATTCACTTCAATGGGAGCGCTCGTAAACGCCGCTGTTACGAGCGCTCCCATTGAAGTGAATGGGAAGTGTTCGGCAGTCTGCCGTAATGCCGGCGTGTACGGCTCTCATACACGCCCGGCGTTACGTAGTGTGCATGCACCCTAACGTGGCACTGACGGGCTCAATCGCCGCAACCCAGCTTTCCTAGGATCCTGAATGGAATACACTGACACTGTATTCCCGTATACCCTACATATACCCCCGATCCCCGTTCCAACGGTGTGCCCCCCCCCCACCTTCACCCCAGAAATACCCAGCAAGTCCCCTAGCAATAGAATTGGGGCTATATACACCCACTATTTTTGCTACTGCCATATAGTGCCATTGTCTGACTGGGAATTCAAAGAATATATTGGGGTCACATATAACTTCAATTCCAGGGAGAAGCTTGTCAGTGTAACGTGGCACTGACGGGCTCAATCGCCGCAACCCAGCTTTCCCAGGATCCTGAATGGAATACATTGACAGTGTATTCCCGTATACCCTATATATACACCCCCGATCCCCGTTCCAACAGTGTGCCCCCCCACCTTCACCCCAGAAATACCCTGCAAGTCCCCTAGCAATAGAATTGGGGCTATATACACCCACTATTTTTGCTACTGCCATATAGTGCCATTGTCTGACTGGGAATGCAAAGAATATATTGGGGCTACAAATACCTTCAAGTCCTGCCACTGCCATATAGTGCCAGTTTCTCACTGGGAATTCAAAGAATATATTGGGGTTACAAATACCTTCAAGTCCTGCCACTGCCATATAGTGCCATTGTCTGACTGGGAATGCAAAGAATATATTGGGGTTACAAATACCTTCAAGTCCTGCCACTGCCATATAGTGCCAGTTTCTCACTGGGAATGCAAAGAATATATTGGGGTTACAAATACCTTCAAGTCCTGCCACTGCCATATAGTGCCATTGTCTGACTGGGAATGCAAAGAATATATTGGGGTTACAAATACTTTCAAGTCCTGCCACTGCCATATAGTGCCAGTTTCTCACTGGGAATGCAAAGAATATATTGGGGTTACAAATACCTTCAAGTCCTGCCACTGCCATATAGTGCCATTGTCTGACTGGGAATGCAAAGAATATATTGGGGTTACAAATACCTTCAAGTCCTGCCACTGCCATATAGTGCCAGTTTCTCACTGGGAATGCAAAGAATATATTGGGGTTACAAATACCTTCAAGTCCTGCCACTGCCATATAGTGCCATTGTCTGACTGGGAATGCAAAGAATATATTGGGGTTACAAATACCTTCAAGTCCTGCCACTGCCATATAGTGCCATTGTCTGACTAGGAATGCAAAGAATATATTGGGGTTGCAAATACCTTCAAGTCCTGCCACTGCCATATAGTGCCATTGTCTGACTGGGAATGCAAAGAATATATTGGGGTTACAAATACCTTCAAGTCCTGCCACTGCCATATAGTGCCAGTTTCTCACTGGGAATTCAAAGAATATATTGGGGTTACAAATACCTTCAAGTCCTGCCACTGCCATATAGTGCCATTGTCTGACTGGGAATGCAAAGAATATATTGGGGTTACAAATACCTTCAAGTCCTGCCACTGCCATATAGTGCCATTGTCTGATTGGGAATGCAAAGAATATATTGGGGTTACAAATACTTTCAAGTCCTGCCACTGCCATATAGTGCCATTGTCTGACTGGGAATGCAACGAATATATTGGGGTTACAAATACCTTCAAGTCCTGCCACTGCCATATAGTGCCATTGTCTGACTGGGAATTCAAAGAATATATTGGGGTTACAAATACCTTCAAGTCCTGCCACTGCCATATAGTGCCATTGTCTGACTGGGAATGCAAAGAATATATTGGGGTTACAAATACCTTCAAGTCCTGCCACAGCCATATAGTGCCATTGTCTGACTGGGAATGCAAAGAATATATTGGGGTTACAAATACCTTCAAGTCCTGCCACTGCCATATAGTGCCAGTTTCTCACTGGGAATTCAAAGAATATATTGGGGTTACAAATACCTTCAAGTCCTGCCACTGCCATATAGTGCCATTGTCTGACTGGGAATGCAAAGAATATATTGGGGTTACAAATACCTTCAAGTCCTGCCACTGACATATAGTGCCAGTTTCTGACTGGGAATGCAAAGAATATATTGGGGTTACAAATACCTTCAAGTCCTGCCACTGACATATAGTGCCAGTTTCTGACTGGGAATTCAAAGAATATATTGGGGTTACGTGCACCCACAATTTTTGCTACTGGTATATAGTGCCAGTTTCTGAGTGGAAATTCCCCAAATAATTTGGGGATTCATTCACCCTACATCTCAGGCTCTTGCCATATTCACCCAGGTTGTCAGTGCTGCACCAGCTCGTTCCCAGACAGCTCGGCCCGAAAAACACATTACCTATATAGAGGATTTGGACAATGAAGACAACATGTTCTAAATCTAATGTCTGCACCTTCTCCAGAATTAAAATAAAGGCAGCGTTTAACTTTCAAATAGCACTGCACAAAGGAAGATCTTATCAGCTTGTCTCATGACATGCTACTAAAAAGTGTCATTTGTATATCTTAATGTAAATATAGTTGTATAAGCTTTTTGGGTTTTAGGCACTGCCAAGTTATTTATTACCACCCGCTCCCTTATAATGATGATGACGCCAAAGTCACTGTGGGTGTTCAGAGCTCACAGCTTTGGTTGACATTTGTCTTGCTCTCTGTCGGTACCAGCTGTCTTTTTGGATACCGTAAAGTTATGTTGACTTTATTAACAGCTATAGAAGCTTTAACCAGGTTGTGACGGTGTGTAACCCTAACAACACTAAGTGGGATACACATTAATAGTCAGTCTATGTACGCTAAACGTATCACTGAAGTAATTTTTTTTCCCTCTCCCCTAATATAAGAAAGGAACAGACATTAGACCTAGACCGGGGTTCGAGGCTTGTAAAAATCCAGTATTATTTGTTCTTCATGATGTGAAATATGTGTTGAAAAGCAACCCAAGATGAAGTCAGCCATGTGTGCCAGTGTGTTACTTGGCATGCCTTTGCTGGCCCCAACTGTAAGGGTCACTCTCCATTTCCTCCATTTTCCACTCCCCTTCACACCATTTGTGGTGAAGCAATGGGATGCACTGAAGTGCACCCTCTAGCCTCGTGTGGGACAGGGACATCAGATGCCACTCCAACCCCCTCGTCTTCCTCCGCCAGCCAACGGTGCGAAGATGAGAGGAGTGTGCTCTGAATGTTTTCTGCCTAGCAGAGGCTAGTTCTCACTTACGAAAATGGCCCCACTTTGACCTGTATATCAGGCACAATGGTGTAGGTTTCAAAGAAACATGGCACCAACAAGTTGAAAAACGTGGGCCATGCGTGGACCGTGTTTGAGTCTGGCAAGCTCCAGATCTGCTACCAGGTTCCAGCCATTATCACCGGTGCAAAAATGCCAGGCCCCAGGTGTAGCAGGGAAAAAAAATGCCATCTCAGCCAGGATGGCATCCCTGACCTCGGAGGCACTGTGCTGTCTGTCCCCCAAGCTGATCAGCTTCAGCACGGCCTGCTGACATCTCCCCACGCCAGTGTTATAGCGTTTGCCGCTAGTAGCTGGGGTGGAGGTTGCAGCGTCGTAGGGTTTCAGTCTACTCCTGCCATGAATTTTGGCCTGGGAGAGGAGATAGGCCACCCCCAGTTTGCACCCGGGGACCAGACTCCACCACATTCACCCTGCCTGTCATTAAAGATAAGCACTGCAGCATCCCTGACCACAGGTGCTTGTCCATGTGTCGGTGGTCAAGTGGACCTTGCAGCAAAGCGCAGAGCTCTGGGCCCGACTGATGTTATGGGACACATGCAGGTGCAAGGCAGGGACAGCACACCAAGAGAAGTAGTAACGGCTAGGCCCAGCATAGGGAGGTGCCCCAGCTGCCATCTGCTGACGGAAGGCCTGGGTATCCAGAAGCATAAACAAACACCAACATCTCCAGGGCCAGCAGTTTATCGATGAGGCTGTTAAAGGCTTGGGCATGGGGGTGGGTTGTGTTGTACTTCTGCCTGCAATGAAAAGCTTGGGAGATGTGGAGTGGCTGGGAAGAGGCGCATGATGGTGCAGGCCAAAAGGGCGCATGAGGGTGAACTCCCCAATGTGTCAGAGATAGGTGTGTAGGTGTCCTTGCATCATATACTTGCATCATACTTGGCTTTGGAAGTTAATTTTGTGCCAAAAAGTGGTTAAGACAGCGATACCTCAGCTACTCCCGTTACACTGTCTATTGACAACTCCAGCACTGAAATTACCACCTTTGGAAGTGGACCACCACTTCTAAGATCCCAAAGGAAGTAGGCAAGAGATGTGCAGTGCAGAAAAAAAGATGAAAAAATAAGTGTAGGCAGTAGAGCACAGAGGGATCGGAGAGGACAGAGCTGGTGTCGGTCAGGTATTCCCACAACATGCGCCTATACTTTTCCCTCCTGGTGACACTAGGCCCCTGAGTGGCAGTAATTTGTCCAGGGGGGGCCATTAACGTGTTCCAGACCTAGGAATAAGTCTTCCAACAGGGTAGAGTTTTGCATGCCTTTGCTTCTACCCACTGTTTTTGCTGCTTAGCTTCCCTCCACATCTACACTGCTTTAGCCCCTAAACATCACCCCAGTTTATGCCTTTGCTGATGGCAACTGTGTCTCATGATCCCCACTGAGGTCCAGACAAGTCGGTGGCGGGTCCAAAACCCCAAAATTGGAAGGAAATGGCGGATGCTGCAGTATTTCTAACACCTGTTCCTGGTGCTCGGGCCTGGTCTGTGTTGTACCCTGCACCCTGCTTAACGCAGCTGCCATATCCGGAGTTGTGCTGAGCGCATGCTAATGTTTCGTGTCCAGTGCAATGGATGGGATGGGATTTCACATAAGTCTGCCACCCATGGCCACTCATGGTTGAGCAACTGAGGGAGTTGACTTTGACGAACCCGAGGGTTTTGGAGTTGGAACTACATCAAAGGTCTGTGCTGCTCACACACTCTGCTCAACACATGATATGTTTAGTGCCAGCAGTGTGGAGACGTCGCACAACAGCCGTTGTTCCAGCAGGTACAGGCATTGTAGGAGTGCATAGAGGCTAGCAGCGGCAACTATAGACTTTAAAAACTATCCGCACAAGCGCCACACTTTCACCAGTAGCTCAGGAACATTGGGGTACCTTTTTAAAAAGATTAGCAGCAATGAGTTAAAAACGTGGCCCAGGCATGGAATATGTTGCAGGCTGCCAAGCTACAGAGCCGATCCCAGGTTACGGCCATTATCACACATGACAACATGCCTGGGCCCAGGTACAGTGGCAAAAACCACATTGCCGTCTCATCGAGGATGGCATGACTCACTTTGTAGGCAGTGTGCTGTCTGGCCCCCAAGCTGATGAGCTTCAGCACGGCCCGCTGACGTCTCCCCACACCAGTGTTGCAGCGTTTCCAGCTCGTAGCTGGGGTCAATCTAACAGCGGAGGAGGAGGGTGGTGTTTCAGCCCTCCTCCCAGGAATGTTTTGTGGGGAGACAAGTCAGGAAAATTCTTGAAACAGGGGAGAGTTTTGCATCTTTGCCCTTGCTGCCTATGGACATCCCTTTGCCTCTAGCCACCATTTGCCTCCACATCCACACTGCTTTTGCCCCTAGACATCACCCCAGTCCATGCCTCTGCTTTTACCCCCAGTTTTTTATGCTTAGCTTGCCTCCACATCCACACTGCTTTTGCCCCTACACATTACCCCTATCCATGCCTGTGCCTCTAGCCATAACTCTGCCACCCATGGAAACTCATGGTGCAGAAAGTGAGGGAGCTGACTCTGAGGAACCCTTGGGTTTTGTAGCTGGTACTCCATCAAAGGTCTCTGCTGCTCACACACCCTGCTCAACATACGGTATCTAGGGTTTGAGCGTGTGGTGACCTCGCACAACAGTAGGTGCTTCAGGCAGATGTAGGCCTTGCTGGAGTGTATTGCGGCTAGCTCCAGGTACTGTAGACTTGGGAAAGTGGGTGTCCAAGTGCCCCACTT
The DNA here is from genome assembly GCF_031893055.1 of Leptodactylus fuscus. Classification (NCBI taxonomy): domain Eukaryota; kingdom Metazoa; phylum Chordata; class Amphibia; order Anura; family Leptodactylidae; genus Leptodactylus; species Leptodactylus fuscus. The sequence continues at coordinate 195,252,314 of NC_134265.1, forward strand.
TCACCCCTATCTCTGCTAATTTGGGGTATGTTTTTAAAAATCGTTGCACCACTAGATTGAACACGTGGGCCAGGCATGGAACGTGTTGGAGGCTGGCAAGCTCCAGAGCCCTCCAACAAGACAAAAAAGCCTGGCCCCAGGGGCAGCGGGGATAAACAAATTGCCATCTCATCCAGGATGGCATCCCTGACCTCAGAGGCAGTGTGCTGTCCGTCCCCCAAGCTGATGAGCTTCAGCCCGGCCTGCTGACGTCTCCCCACACCAGTGTTGCAACGTTTCCAGCTCGTAGCTGGGGTCAATCTAACAGCGGAGGAGGAGGGTGGTGTTTCAGCCCTCTTCCCAGGAATGTTGTGTGGGGAGACAAGTCAGTCTACCACATTTTGCGACCCGGTCCATGCCTCAAGTACATTCAACCACTGTGCCAAGATTAAAAGTTAGCGTCCCTGTCCGCATGCACTTGTCCATTCATAGCTGGTCACGTGGAACTTTTGGGCAAAGCGCTGAACTTAGGGACCGCCTCATGTTTGGGGAAAAGTGCTGGTGTGGACGGCACAGTGAGGTGGCGCAGTAGCCAGCAGGCCCAAAAAGGGCAGAGTGTCCACAAGCCGGGACCCCAACATCTCCTGGGCCAGAATTTTTGAGATGAGGCCGTTGAAGCCTTGGGCATGTGGGTGGGTTGTGCTGTACTTTAGCCTGGAATGAAAGGCCTGGGAGATGGGGAGTCGCATTGCAAAGTGTGTAAACCACACTCATTTTGTCCTCGACCTATACATTTAGAAATTATCTCCCCCAGCGAGGAACGTGGCCTCGATGGGGGAATTTTTCTAAGGAAGCTAGAAAAGAGGGCATCTTGGGCCTTGCTGGCTCAGGTCTAGCTTCTGTCATGCAGCTGTCTTCTGCCTCTGGACATCCCTTTGCCTCTAGCCACCTTTTTCCCTGCTTAGCTTGCCTCCACATCCACACTGCTTTTGCCCCTAGACATCACCCCAGTCCATGCCTTAGCTTGTACCCCCAGTTTTTGCTGCTTAGCTTGCCTCCACATCCACACTGCTTTTGCCCCTAGACATCACCCCAGTCCATGCCTTAGCTTGTACCCCCAGTTTTTGCTGCTTAGCTTGCCTCCACATCCACACTGCTTTTGCCCCTAGACATCATCCCTATCCATGCCTCTGCCCCTAGCCATAACTCTGCCACCCCTGGAAACTCATGGTGCAGAAACTTTGGGAGCTGACTTTGAGGAACCCTTGGGTTTTGTAGATGGAACTCCATCAAAGGTCTGTGCAGCTCACACACCCTGCTCAAGATATGGTATTGTAGGGTTTCAGCGTGTGTGAATGACGGACAACAGCCTGTGTTTGGACAGATGTAGGCCTTGCTAGAGTGTTTTTAGGCTAGCAGCGACTCCTGTACACTTGCAAAAGTGGGCGCACAAGCGCCGCATTTTCAACAGTAGCTTCGGTACATTTGGGTATGTTTTCAAAAAACGTTGCACCACTAGGTTAGACGTGGGCCAAACATGGAACGTGTTGGAGGCTGGCAAGCTCCAGAGCCGCTACCAGGTTCCAGCCATTATTACAGGCGTAAAAATGCCAGGCCCCAGGTGTAGCAGGGAAAAAAAAATGCCATCTCAGCCAGGATGGCATCCCTGACCTCGGAGGCACTGTGCTGTCTGTCCCCCAAGCTGATGAGCTTCAGCACGGCCTGCTGATGTCTCCCCACACCAGTGTTTTAGCGTTTGCCGCTAGTAGCTGGGGTGGAGGTTGCAGCGTCGTAGGGTTTCAGTCTACTCCTGCCATGAATTTTGGCCTGGGAGAGGAGATAGGGTACCTCAGTTTGCACCCGGGGACCAGACTCCACCACATTCACCCTGCCTGTCCTTAAAGATAAGCAGCATCCCTGACCACAGGCGCTTGTCCAAGTGTCGGTGGTCAAATGGACCTTGCAGCAAAGCGCGGAACTAAGGGCCCACCTGATGTTGAGTGACACGTGCTGGTGCAAGGCGGGGACGCCACACTGGGAGAAGTTGTGACGGCTAGGGACGGCATAGTGAGGTGCCACAGTTGCCATCAGGTCCGGGAAGGCGGGAGTTTCAACAAGCCGGAACGCCAACATCTCCTGGACCAGCAGTTTAGCGATGTTGGCGTTCTAGGCTTGCGTGGGTGGGTGGTTAGCGGTGTATTTCTGCCGGCGCTCCAATGTCTGAGAGATGGTGGGTTGTTGTAAAGAAGCACCTGATGGTGCCTTTGATGGTGCAGGAGAAGGAGATAAGACAGAAACAGGGGAGGATGAGGGAGAAGTCAACAAAGTGGCGGAGGCAGATGAAGTGATGTCCTGGCTCGTCCTCTGGAGTGCATCGCCAGCACTGTGAGCAGAGGCAGTGGCATGAACGGCGTGCGACGTTTGTCCTGCCGTTGCTGCCTGCCACTGATTCCAGTGCTTGGATTCCAAATGACGGTGCATTGAAGTGGTGGACAGGTTGCTCTTCTCAGGGCCCCTACTCGATTTCGAGAGGCAAATTGTGTAGACGACACTATATCTGTCCTCGGCGCATTCCTTGAAAAAACTCTACACCTTCGAGAAACGTACCCTCGATGGGGGAGTTTTTCTGGGCTGGGTACAAAAGGGAACATCTTCGGACATTCCTGATCTGGCCTGGCTTCGGCGAAGCTGTTGGCCTCTGCCTCTAGCTACCCTTTTTGGTGCTGCACCTGCCTCAACATCCACACTACTTTCCCAGCTTGACATCCGCCTTGTCCAGGTGGGGTCGGTGTCCTCGTCGTCCACCACCTCCTCTTCCAACTCCTGTCTCGCCTCCTCCTCCTGCACAATGCGCATGTCAACTGGCTGCCCTGACAGCAACTGCATCTCATCGTCGTCGATGAGGGTGGGTTGCTGGTCATCCGCCACCAAATCGACCGGAGATGGAGGAGACTCTAGTGTTTGAGCATCTGGACACAGATACTCGTCTGTTAGGTCTGTGGAATCGCGAAATGGAGGGGCATGTTGCGGTACAGTCAAAGGAAGGGAGAACAGCTCTGGGGAGCAGGGACAGTTGGGGTTATTGTTCTGGGAAGATTGGGAATTTTGGGTGGAAGGAGGACAAGACTGTTGGGTAAGAGGAGGTAGAGGCTGACTGGCTGGTGGACAATGTGCTTTAAGCGTTATCCGACAGCCATTGCAAGACCTGTTCCTGGTTCTCGGGCCTACTAAGGCTACTAAGGTTAATGTTGAACTTTTGTGCAAAGTGCAGAACTTAGGGCTCGCCTGATGTTAAGGGACACACGCTGGTACAAGGCTCAACTCACCCTAAGTGCCAAAAACACTGCTGGTGCAAGGCTCTACTCATGCCAAGGGCCTCAATCTCTGCTGGTAGCTCAGCTTAAGGTCCTGTAACTTTGTTTGGAAGGGCTCATGTTAAGGACTAGAAAAGTGAATTTTGGAAGGTCTTACCACATCACACACACACACACACACACACACACTCAAAATGACAGTTAAGGGTCAGGGCTTTTGGATTTCCCATTGTCTATTCCATCCGTGGTTGTCATGGGGAACGTGATTTAAAGGGGTGGTTGTTACTGTTTGTTGAGCTTAAATTGGGGTTTGTGTCCATCCATTTGGGGAGTAAAGAAGGTTTCCAGGTATTTTCCCACTTTGATAGAGGTTTTTTGGAATGTGGAAAGTGTGTAGTTGTTAGGCTGTGATGTTGGGGTAATAGAGGGTCTTTGGTGTGTTAGATGCCCCCAGACATGCTTCCCCTGCTGTCCCAGTGTCATTCCAGAGGTGTTGGCATCATTTCCTGGGGTGTCATAGTGGACTTGGTGACCCTCCAGACACGGATTTGGGTTTCCCCCTTAACGAGTATATGTTCCCCATAGACTATAATGGGGTTCGAAACCCGTTCGAACACACGAACAGTGAGCGGCTGTTCGAATCGAATTTCGAACCTCGAACATTTTAGTGTTCGCTCATCTCTATTACTCACCTCTTCTGGGCTCGAGCGCTTCTGCCGAACGTCAAGTATTGCTGAAGTCTGTTATTGGGCCTCAGCAGGTGACATATCATTGTGACTTATAAATATCACACCGCTGCATGACCCATGTTATTGCTAAAGTAGGGAGTTGTGCTAGAGTCCAAGAGAGGTAAGTAACACAGCTTTTTTTATGTTTGATCAACTTCCGTAGGCGACCGTCTGAAAAAACACCAGTAAAAACACTCTACTTTTAATGTAAAGATATTGTATATGCTACATATTGTTTTTACCATTAAAGATTACTGTATCAGTTTATATAGGGGTTGACCATTTTCTGATGAAATTTCTTAAATGCCAATAACTAATGTGGAATGGAATATGAAATGCTAAAATGCCTCATAACTTCTTAGCACCCATACTGACACCAGTGTGTAAATAATAGAGGCATCAGTTACCCTGTCCATTGCTCCCAGAATGTGTCTGTAGTCACATGATCTACCTTCAGCCGGGAACAGAGTCTTGTCAGTAAATCATATGTCTGTCGCCATCTTGAAACTTTGGATATGGCTTCAGTACCTATGGACAGCATGGGGTTTCTGCACAGAGTAATAAGGTGTTTTAGCATTACATATACCATTACACATAAATGTATTAAATTTGACAAATTATTTTCATTATAGCTATTATTATAACAAATATGGCATACAGCAATCGCTATGAGGGAGTAATGCTGAGAGAGCCAATTATTGGGAAAGACCTGGATGTATTTTTAGATCATAGACTACATAACAACATGCAATGTCAATCAGCTGCTTCTAAGTCTGTCAGGATATTGGTGTGTATAAATAGTGGCATGAACTTGTGGAAGAGCCATATTTTAATACCACTTTGCAAGGCGTTGGTGCATCCTTTAATTAATGAATCTCTTATTCCAGTCATCTCTAAGGGAATGATGCATGCCCAGAGTCATTGGGATTGGTAGCAGTAATAGGAGAGTTACGAGTACTTTTTCATGGTCAGCTGGTTTCAGATCTTCTTGCAGTGGCTATAGTGAACATAGGTGAAAGTAGGTCTTCCTTCAAGCTTGACAGCAGTAGGTGTGATCATCTGCACCTGGTATGGACCATTGAATTTGTGCTTGAAGGTCTTCCTGACATGCTTTCTTAAAACCAACCAGTCTCCTGGTTTTAAAGAGTGAGATCCTTCCATTGGATTAGGGTCTGGTATGGAAGAGAAAACATATGAATACATTGTGACAAATGTATATGCAATTCAACCAGATAGGTGGAAGGAGGTTAAGGCGGAATAACCTGCCTGGAGCTGCTGTGGAAAATGTAAACCAGTTCTCTGCACTGAGCCAAACAAAATTTCAAAGGGACTCAACTTTTCCTTTCCTCTAGGAGTGGTCCGAATAGCATACAGTCCTACTGGTAAGGCCTCTACCCAGTTCATTGAACTGTATTTGTCTAGAAACATCTGCAGCTTTAGCCCCTTTGCACAAAATCAAGCAATAGTATGTTATGAGAAAGTGTAGCTTCCCGCATCATGATATACTATTTCGTTATGGTAATGTCACCTGCTCAGAAGCTTAATGGGTGACATTGAGAATGGATGTCAGCTGTAAGCAGCAGCTTATACCCGCCTGTAACACCCGTGATTGGAGCTGAGCTCTGATCAAAGGGGTTGCCTTATAAACCCGGTACCTCTGTCTCTGGGGGAAGGTGTGATCCTTATTTGGTAGCCCGGGGCCTGTTTCTTGGCCCAAGGTCTGCAATCTGCATATCAGGTTTTCTGATCCTGTGTGCAGGATCGACTACTCAGGCCTGTTGGGGGAAAGGTAGATCGGTAGTAGCAATGGTGCAGACCCAACCAGTGAGAGACAGGGACACAAAAACTGTAGCAAAAAGGTTTATTTAAAAAAAACAGCAAAATAAATAAACCTTCACGTCAGGTGTGAAACAATGTGAAACAAAATCCTGCATGTCTGAGCGCTCACTAGACAACAAGTTCTAACTGTATGTGTGGCTTACTAGCAGCCACACGAATCAACAAAAAGACACAGTACAGTCTGATAGACTCACACTGTCAGGATAGACACAGGCACCTCCTCTCGCTCCCAGGATCTGCCTTGAAGTGTAAGCACTGCAGCCTTTTATGGCCCAGTAATGAGCCTATGACCCACACCTGGGGCTGAAGCCTATTCAGAGCCCGTACTGGACTACACGTATGTCAGAAACCTGGGGGAGATATACCGTGACCCAAGCACTTTGCCTGTCACCTTCTTCCAGCGCCGCACCTCCCATGAGTTGACCTGAAGCGACCGCTTCAGGCGGCGCTATGCCAGGGCCTCGGAGAGAGCGGCATTTTTGCTGACCTAAGCCAGTCCAGGACAAGCTGTCCTGGACTGGCTTAGGGTCACTGTCACTGAGCGGTGGATTGGGAGGCCGCCCCTCACGCTCAGGCAGAGAGCAGGTCCTCTCTCTGCTAAAGACGCTTGCTCCGCCCCTCCACTTGGCCCCGCCCCCCATATAGGGATCATAATGTACATTTTTCTTCTTATCAGTATGTCTTTGTAGAATGGGAGGAAATCCAGGCAAACATTGGGAGAACATACAAACTCTTTGCAGATATACTTCCTGGTGGGATTCAAACCCAGGACTCCAGCGCTGCAAAGCTGCAGTGCTAATCACTGAGCCACCATGCTGCCCCTCTGCCTGTCACCTTCTAACAGTATAAAATCACACGATACAGCATAAAACACTACATATTTGGTATGGCTGTGTCTGTAACAAACTGTACAATAAAAGTAAACCTTTAGTTATCCCACACGGTAAACATCAGGGAAAAAAAAATGCTAGAAGTAACAATTTTTGACATCTCACCTCAGATAATGTGGAATAAAAAGTCATAAAGTCATATCTAGCTCAAAATGTTACCAATAAAAAAGAGGGGCCACACGGTGGCTCAGTGGTTAGCACTGCAGCCCTGCAGCGCTGGAGTCCTGGTGTTCAAATCCCACCAAGGGCAAAAAAACATCTGCAAGGAGTTTGTATGTTCTCCCCGTGTTTGCATGGATTTCCATCCCATATTCCAAAGACATACTGATAGGGAAAAAAAAATGTACATTGTGAGCCCTGTGTGGGGCTCACAATCTACAATATAAAAAAAAAAAAAAGTTACCAATAAAAAGTACAGCTTTTCCTGCAAAAAATAAGACCTCAACCAGCTCCGTCAAATTTACGCCCCTCAGAAGATGGCAATGGAAAAATAATCGATTTTTATTTTGCAAAATTAGAAACGCAAAAAAATCTATGTAAATTGGTTATACTGTAATATACTATTAATGTGGTATATTGAAGGGCAAAAAATTTGAAATGTTAAAACGCAATGCCAAAATTGATTTTTTTTTTAATCCACACAGAAAGAGTCAATAAAATTTTGTTAAGTTATAGACATCCCAAAATGGTGTGCTTAGTAAATTCATCTCCTCCTGCGAAAAACAAGCCCTTATATGGCTACATCACAACAAAAATTAAAAAACGATTATAACTCGTACATTGTAATGGCAAAAAAAAAAAAAAGAAATAGTCATATCTTTTCGACAAAACTGGCTGTGACAGGAAGGGATTTTATACGCTGTGCGAGCATATATATCAGGGTACACCCCAGATTTAGTTTTTTCAATGTAGAAAGACACCAGAAGTGACCACCAGGGTGACCCCACCCCAATTATAGGAGCTACTGGGAAAATAGTAGGGAATTTGGCTCACTACGTGTCTGTTTAGCACTATAAAACCTCCCGAAACGTGTTATCTTTCATCAAATTTCATTCGTTGCTAAACGTGTATACTGTATTCTACTTTATCGAGAGAGAGCACACAACCTGGTTACAATTTGGGAATTTCACTCCCTAAACCATAGCCCTATTTTTTTTAAATAAGTAAATGCAAAAAATATTGATCACTAACATGAAGTACAATGAAAAATAACAATCTCAAAATCACATGCGTAAGCTAAAGCATCTCAAAATTATTGCCACATAAATTGACACATGTCACTTTTGAAAAATGAGGCCTGGTCATTAAAGGGGCTCTATCATTGGGAAAAGTCATTTTTAATTAATCACCTCCTTGCATAGCCTTTAGAAAGGCTATTCCACACCTACCTTTAGTATGTAAATTGCATCAGTGGTTTTGGCATCATTTTTATTCATATGCAATGAGCTTCCAGCCAGCACAGGAAGTTCCCAGCAGCACTTGTCTCTGCTATTATCTCCTATGTATGTGTGCAAACAGGAAGCAGAGTCTTCAGCAGCAGCAGCCTTTGCTGTATACTCCCATAGGAAACAATAGCAAAGAGGGTGCACAGTGCAGGTTTGGAATAGCATTTCTAAAGGCTATGCAAGGATGTGTTTAGTTAAAAATGACTTTTCCCAATGATAGAGCCCCTTTAAGGTACTTTTAAGCCCAGTCCTTAAGGGGTTAACTTAATGGTCCCAATAAGTCTTGTGGGGAAGGTAGCTTGTAGATGCAGTGGTGCGGACCCAACCAGTCAGAGACAGGGACACAGATCTTGCAGCAAAGTGATTTATTTAAGAAAAAAATGCAAAATGAATAAACCTTTTATGTAAGGCACAAAAATGAACAAAACAAAATACAGCCTTAACTTCAGGCAAAATAACATCAAACAAAATCCTGCTCGTCTGAGTGCTGACTAAACAAAAAATAACTGTACATGTAGCTTACTACCAGCCACATGAATCAACAAAAAAACCCAAAACACAGTACCGTATTACAGTGGCAGTGTTAGGATAGACCCAGGCACTTCCTCCCTCTCCCCGGATCTGTCCTGAAGTGCAGGCTCTGCAACCTTTTATGGGCCAGTAATGAGCCTCAGGAACCACACCTGGGGCTGAAACCTATTCCAGACCCGCCCTGAACCACACATAAGTCAGGAATCTGGGGCTTATATAGCAGAACTCCAAGTGTTTGTGTGATTTTTATAGTCTTTCTATCACCTTAGGAATCCTGCATCTGCAGACTGTTTCTGACAATATTTTCTTAGCAGTTTTTCTGGCTGTGGCTGCAGTCACTAGCCAATCTTCTGGCCAGCCTGAAATACATCAATTGCTACAAGGACACCAGGTCATTTGTGCCTACCTTAGTTAGCTGTATGGAATCTACCTGCAATCTTTGAAATGGGTACAATGGTTTAGGAGTGTGTCTATAACGAATTTTCACTACTTTCCCAATGTTGAGTCTTGCACAGGTAAGACAACCCTGAACAAATTTGTCAAAGACAGTTTGAATTCCTGGTAAACCAATGTTGTGGGACTAATGTTCTCAAGGCATCTTTTGATACAGTGTTGGCCAAACATATTGGCACCCCTGCAATTCTGTCAGATAATACTCATTTTTATTCCAGAAAATGATTGCAATCACAAATTCTTTGGCATTATTATCTTCATTTAATTTGTCTTCAATGGAAAACCACAAAAAGAATTGTGAAAAAAAGCCAAATTGGATATAATTCCACACCAAACATAAAAAAGAGGTGGACAAAAGTATTGGCAATGTTTGAAAAATCATGTGATGCTTCTCTAATTTGTGTAATTAACAGCACCTGTTACTTACCAGAGGCACCTAACGGGTGGTGACAATAAGTAAATCACACTTGCAGCCAGTTGAAATGGATTAAAGTTGACTCAACCTCTGTCCTGTGTCCTTGTGTGTACCACATTGAGCATGGAGAAAAGAAAGAAGACCAAAGAACTGTCTTAGGACTTGAGAAGCAAAATTGTGAGGAAGCATGAGCAATCTCAATCTACAAGTCCATCTCCAAAGACCTGAATGTTCCTGTGTCTACCGTGTGCAGTCATCAAGAAGTTTAAAGCCCATGGCACTGTGGCTAACCTCCCTAGATGTGGACGGAAAAGAAAAATTGACAAGAGATTTCAACGCAAGATTGTGCTGATGGTGGATAAAGAACCTCAACTAACATCCAAACAAGTTCAAGCTGCCCTGCAGTCCGAGGGTGCGACAGTGTCAACCCGTACTATCCGTCGGTGTCTGAATGAAAAGGGATTGTATGGTAGGATACCCAGGAAGACCCCACTGCTTACCCAGAGACATAAAAAAGCCAGGCTGGAGTTTACCAAAACTTACCTGAGAAAGCCAAAAACGTTTTGGAAGAATGTTCTCAGATGAGACAAAAGTAGAGCTTTTTGGGAAAAGGCATCAACATAGAGTTTACAGGGAAAAAAAAGAGGCCTTCAAAAAAAAGAACACGATACCTACAGTCAAACATGGCGGAGGTTCCCTGATGTTTTGGGGTTGCTTTGCTGACTCTGGCACTGGACTGCTTGACCGTGTGCATGGCATTATGAAGTCTGAAGACTACCAACAAATTTTGCAGCATAATGTAGGGCCCAGTGTGAGAAAGCTGGGTCTCCCTCAGAGGTCATGGGTCTTCCAGCAGGACAATGACCCAAAACACACTTCAAAAAGCACTAGAAAATGGTTTGAGAGAAAGCACTGGAGACTTCTAAAGTGGCCAGCAATGAGTCCAGACCTGAATCCCATAGAACACCTGTGGAGAGATCTCAGAATGGCAGTTTGGAGAAGGCACCCTTCAAATCTCAGGGACCTGGAGCAGTTTGCCAAAGAAGAATGGTCTAAAATTCCAGCAGAGCATTGTAAGAAACTCATTGATGGTTACCGGAAACGGTTGTTCGCAGTTATTTTGTCTAAAGGTTGTGCTACCAAGTATTAGGCTGAGGGGGCCAGTACTTTTGTCCGGCCCATTTTTGGAGTTTTGTGTAAAATGATCAATGATTTGACGTTTTTTTTCATTCTCTTTTGTGTTTTTTCATTGCAAGGAAAATAAATGACGATATTAATACCAAAGAACTTGTGATTGCAATCATTTTCTGGAAGACAATGAGTATTATCTGACAGAATTGCAGGGGTGCCAATACTTTTGGCCAACACTGTAAGTGTGTTGGGCCATGGGCCATTTCAGCCATCATAGGATATAAACTTCTTGGCAGCCAGTTTCTGCCGTTTACCTGTCTGATATTTGTTCAGACCCAGCCTCCAACCATACCTTTTTCTCTTGAGGCATTTACTGGGTTTTTAACTCTTGCAGCAGGGTTAAATCTGGAGCTGTTGCTTAACATTTGGATAGTTGTGGAGTAACAACTGCTTTGGCTGCTTAGTCTGCTTGTGCATTCCCCGCAGATCATCTTCTTTGGTGGGAACTAGAGATGAGCGAGTACTGTTTGGATCAGCCGATCCGAACAGCACGCTCCATAGAAATGAATGGATGCACCTGGTACTTCCGCTTTGACGGCAGCCGGCCGTTTAACCCCCTGCGTGCCGGCTACGTCCATTCATTTCTATGCGAGCGTGCTGTTCGGATCGGCTGATCCGAACAGTACTCGCTCATCTCTAGTGGGAACTGTTACTTTAATTATAGCTACCTCTGCTGGTAGCTCAAGTAAATTCTTCACAGCTTCTGCATTTCTTATTGGTTTACCTAAGTATGACAGAAACCCACTTTTTCCAGCGAACACCGAAATCATGTGCTACCCCAAAAGCATACCTGGAATCTGTATGACAGTTAATTCTCATTCCTTTCCCCAATGTACATGCATTGATGAGAGCCGTCACCTCCACCTCTTGTGCTGGAATGGTTGTTGCACAACTACCTCATCATTTTGGATTACTGCATACACAGTGACAAAGTGTCCTTGTTCTTCATTCAACTATCTGGATCCATCTACAAAAACTTCAGCATCAGGGTTACCCTTGGTCCTCATCTGTGTTTGGTAATCCGTTCAGGAAGTCCGCACGAGAACCCACCGAACGGACTACCGAATGCATTTGCAAGTGGTGTGCAGTGAAAGCACATGGATCCCATAGACTATAATGGGGTCTGTTTGCTTGACGCGAGATCTCCGCAGAAGTAGATTGCGAAGTACTTTCCTGTCCGCATGTTCCCTGTGGAGATCTCGCAGCAAGCACATGGACCCCATTATAGTCTATGGAGATCTGTGTGCTTTCACTGCACACCACTTGCAAATGCGTTCATTAGTCTGTTCGGGGGGTTCCCCATGTGGACTCCCCCTAACGGATTACCGACGCAGATGTGATAAGAGGCCTTAGTCAATGGTGTTTCAGTTATATTTGACAATCCTCTTGTTTCATCAATCAACTCATGGTCTGCAGGTACTATCCCTCCCTTCTTTTCTAAATCCCAGGGCATGAGAGTGGCTGGGTTTAGAACTGTACACACCCATACCTCCCAACTTTTGAAGGGTAGAAAGAGGGACAAAATGTGCGGCGTGCTGCACGCGCCGCTGCAAATTTGGCCCCGCCCACTTTTATGTTGACCCCGCTCATTCTCATTAATTTTTCATGTCCTCCCACACAGTATAATCCTCCTACAGTCACCTGTAAATTATATGCCCCCCCTCTATCTCTCCCCCAGTTTCATATACACCCTTCATCTTCCCCTAGTTTCATGTTCCCCCCTCTATCTCTGTCCCCAGTTTCATGTCCCTAGTTTCATATCCCCCCAATTTCATGTCCCCCCGTCTCTGTCCAGTTTCATGCCGTTCTCCCCCCATCATCTGCCCACAGTTTCATGTCCCGCTGTCTCTGCCCCAGTGTCATGCCGTTCTTTCCCCCCCTTCATCTGCCCCAGTGTCATGCCGTTCTTTCCCCCCTCTTCATCTGCTCCAGTGTCATGCCGTTCTCCCCCCCTTCATTTGCCCCAGTGTCATGCTGTTCTCTCCCCCTTCATCTGCCCCAGTGTCATGCCGTTCTTTCCCCCCTCTTCATCTGCTCCAGTGTCATGCCGTTCTCCCCCCCTTCATTTGCCCCAGTGTCATGCTGTTCTCTCCCCCCCCTTCATCTACCCCAGTGTCATGCCGTTCTCCCCCCCCCCTTCATCTGCCTCCAGTTTCATGGGCCCCCTACATTATGTTCCACATTAATGTTTAACACAAACAAACACTTACACTCACCTTCCATCGCTCCCCTGCCGCTCTCTCCGCTCTCTCCCTCATACACATAGTTGTAGGCGCGATGTGACATCATCACATCGTGGCTACAAATGCTGGCGCGCAGCGTTAAAGCAGGAGCTGAGCTGTGACAGCTCCTGCTTTAAAGAGGACCTTTCATGGTCTGGGGCACAGGCAGTTCTATATACTGCTGGAAAGCCGACAGTGCGCTGAATTCAGCGCACTGTCGGCTTTCCCGATCTGTGCCCCGTGTAAAGAGCTAGCGGTCCCGGTACCGTAGCCCTTTACAGTCAGAAGGACGTTCCTAACAGTCTGTCAGGTACGTCCTTCTCCACAGCAGCGCCTATCATGCTGTGCTGTGTGAGCAGGGAGGAACGCCTCCCTCCCCTCCTGATAATACTTGTCTATGGACGAGCACTGTGAGCAGAGGGAGGGGGCGTTCCTCCCCACTCACACTGTACAGCGTAATAGACACTGCTGTGGACAAGGACATTCCTGACAGACTGTCAGGAACGCCCTTCTGACTGTAAAGAGCTACGGTACCGGGACCGATAGATCTTTACACGGGGCACAGATCGGGAAAGCCGACAGTGCGCTGAATTCAGCGCACTGTCGGCTTTCCAGCAGTATATAGAACTGCCTGTGCCCCGTAGGATGCCCATGAGTTGAAATCGGGACATACCTCCCGCCGACCGGGACAGAACACCGAAATTGTGAGTGTCCCGCGGAAATCGGGACGGTTGGGAGGTATACACAACTGACTTGTAATGCGAGGACTTAAGTGCAAGTTCATACTTTGTAATTCTTGCCTGTAGAAGGTGCTTGAATTTTGTAGTGTGTAAAGGTTCTGCAATTGCATGTGGAACTTGCAATGTGAGAGGATGGTGTAGGATTAAATCCTCTGACTTCTGGGCTAAAGCAGCTGTTACTGGTCTGAAGCAGGTTGGCACAACTTGAGTAACACTATCTGGTAGTGTGGAATAGTAGCTTAATGGTCTTATACACCCGCCATGTTTCTCTATGACAACACCTGTGGCAATAGCTTTTGATTCATAACAGAAGAGCGTGAAAGGTGTGTAATCTGGTGGCTGAGACCAATGTCTGTTTTAGGTGTGGTATGCCTGTAATGCCTCTGGTGTGAAACAAAAAGATTCACAACAATTTATAATCCATGGATGGCAATAATTGACTAGGCCTAGGAACGCTCTCAATTTCCGTGATGGATCAGGTACAGGGTGTTTTTGAATTGCCTCTATGGTTTCAGGTGTTAGATGTTTTGTACCTGATGAAACACAATGGCCTAGAAAGGTAACACTGGATTGGCACAGTTGCAACTTTTTCTTAGATACTTTGCAACCATTGTCACCTTATAACCAGTTTTTTTTAATTTTTTACATTCCAAAAGTAGTAACTTGTTTATTTTTCAATTGGCTTGGCAGTAATAGGGCTTGTTTTATGTGGGACAATTTATAATTTCTTGTGGGGAATAAATAACTCTTAACTTTCATAGCTCATCATTGCAACAGGTCAGTAGACATATGTTGCAAGATGTTACAAGTAATACTTATTGCTAATGAAGGGTCATCTATTTTGCATTGGTTTTTATCTGTTAAGAGAAAAAAAATTGGTCTTTCTTTTTTGACCCAATCCACTAATCCGTTTTTATTGACGATTGACTATTTTACATCGGTTAAAAAATCTCTTGATTTCTATTCGGTCCATATTTCTGTGAAAACGGACAGAGATAGACTATGTCTGTTTTTTGATGACTTTGAAAACTGTCTGTCAAAAAACCAACGTATAAAGAGACACATTCAAATGAATGTGTTCTCAAAACGGCAATGTGACAGCCATTACAGAAACAAGTGATTAAGGCCTTAGGCTTAGGCCCCAGATTACTAAACAGAGGCAGTGGGGCGGGCTTTGGCACCGAGAGTGACGTGCAGAGCCACGTCACTCTTGGGTCAAAACCCGCCTTCCACGACTGTTGCGGTCGCAGCTTCCCCCTCCGGAGTCGGCTTAAATGAATGAGCCGACTCCGGAGGTTGTTGCTGCCAGAAATCCACCTGAAGAAAGGGCAGCTCGCTTCTTTTTTCTGCTAGCGGCAACAATGGTCTCCATACACCACCATTGTGAGGGGGCAGATTATGATGTGGATTACATGCCATAATCCGCCCCCGCTGTGCCTGTGTGAACCGTCCCGGGCTTGTTCACGCGGATTAAACGCGGCACGCAATGTGCCACGTGTACGGGATGTTTGCGCTGCGATTTTGACGGTGCATGTTTGCGGTCGCGTTAGCGCCACGTAAACGCGGCGCTAACGTGACCGCAAATATGCACCGTCAAAATTGCAGCACAAACGTCCCGTACACGCGGCACATTGCGTGCCGCGTTTACTCCGTGTGAACAAGCCCTTTGCGTGATTTTTTTTTTTTTTCTTTTTTTTTTAACCAGAATGGCTACAAAGGGAATGGGAAATATAAAGCAAACATTCTTACTTTTAAGTTCTGTTAAATCCATTCCTGGTTTTGGAGCCACCTCTGTCTATGCTCATTCTCATTGTGACTCTAAAGTAAATAACATGACAGGCACTGTCTTCTGTCAAGTTCGTTTACTTTTGTGATGGAAAAAAAAGACCTGCCTGACTTTTTCTTTCATCAAAAAACCAACAAAAACTAAAAAGCTCCTGTTTTTTACCTGCAGACGCCCAATAAAGGGGTTTGCATCTGTCATTTAATGCTCATAGCTCTCATCCTGGGATAGATGAGAGCAACAGATATTAACTCTTTCCTACTTTGTGCCATACTATTGCGTCACATAGTTAATGCTCAACACCATAATAGTACGGCAGTTTAATGCTGCGGGCAGAGAAACATTCCCTCTGGCGCTTGGCTGTGTTAAACAGGCCTGGGACTAGCCATCGGAGTCAGAAGATTGCCCCCCCCCTCACCATCCCTCGGATCAAATGGTTGCCATGGCAGTCAGAAGGCCGAGCAACGGCCTCTTGACAGCGTGTGCACATTACACGTAGGGTCCCTTCTTGGACAGTACAAAAAAAAAAAAAAAGTATAAACTAAAAAGGTAAATAAATAAAAAAACAACCCCTTTAGGTAGAGACCTCACGTTGCGAAAACGTAGCATTTTGGCTGTGGTGGAAACGTTGCAGCAAAGAAGTGCTGCATTTTATATTACCTGCAACGTGGATGGGATTCTGGCTAAACCCATCCACACATTGCAGGAAAATATCCACAGTGAAATTGCTGCGAATTCAAAAACATTTGCGTTGATGTAAATTGCAACATGTCAATTATACCTACGGAAACGCTGGCATTTTCTGTATAGGTATAATATAGGCAGACTTTCTGTGAAAAACACTACAGAAAAACACATGATGTGTTTCCGCCGCTGTCTTTTCTGCAAATAAAGAGCCCTGGCATAGCTCCGTTAACAAAACAGTAAAAAAGTTACCCTAGGAAAAATCGCTAATTTTCAAAAAGTGATGTTTTATTTGCAAAAATGGTGAAACATTTTAAAATCAATATAAATATGGTATTGCCATAATTGTAATGACCTGCAGGACAAAGCTGCCATGTCATTTTTGATGCACCACCTTAAAAGGATTCTATCATTAAAATCAAAGGGGCTCACTATATATACCTGCTATGAGCTAAAGATATGCCTGAATAGCCTTTAAAAAGGCTATTCAGGTGCTGCTATTAGTTTGTAAAAAGACCTCCCCGTTTTTGTTTCTTAACTCGGAAATCGATATGCAAATGAGCTTGATTGTGCACGGTGGCCGTTCCATGTACCCCTTAACGTCATAGCATCTGGACGCTCACCGCTCTTCCTTATGCCTCCAAGCCCCCCTCCTCCTGCTTATTCATCACCTCCATCGTTGGCGGTTTCTATTGAAATAACGTGCGAGCACAATCAAGCTCATTTGCATATCGATTTCCGAGGTAAGAAACAAAAACAGGGGGGGTCTTTTTGCAAACTAATCGCAGCACCTGAATAGCCTTTTTAAAGGCTATTCGGGCATATCTTTAGCTCATAACATGTATATCTAGTGATAGAGCCCCTTTAAAAATCACATTTTTTGTCGATCACACACAGGAATAGCCTTAAGAAAGGCTATTCTTCTCCTAGCTTTAGATTTCTTCTCCGCGCTGCTGTTCGGTAGAAATTCCGGTTTTTGTCTGTATGCAAATGAGTTCTCTTGCAGCACTGGGGGCGGTCGCCAGCGCTCAAACAGCACTGGGGGCATCCCCAATGCTGCCAGAGAACTCTCCAGTGCTGTCTACATCTTCTTCAGGAATGACCTCTCTGTGCGTCTTCTTCCGGAGCTGGGTTCAAACTTCTAGGCCTCGGGCAGAACCCACAGGCCACAAGAAAATGGCCGCTTACACAGTTAATGCAAGTTAATGGGACGCGGAAAAACTGCTAGCATTTTTTTTAGGTGTTTTTTGACAAATAACGCCAGGCGGTTTTTCCACCTCCTATTGATTTGCAATGATTTTTTCAGGCAGAAAATGCTTAAAATAAACACCTCAAAAACGCCTCAGGAATTTTCCTGAGTGAATTTTTCCTGACCAAATAACTCCGTGTGAACTCAGCCTGAGAACAATCGCTGCATCTCATTATCATCACTCATTACAATGCTTGGTAATAGGGTTAAGCCGATTCTGGCTTTTCAGGATCGATTTTAAAATCCGATTTCCGATAATTTTTCATTCGAACCTGATCTCGATCCCAATGCAAGTCAATGGGATTTTTTTATTAATCGGAGATCAGATTTTAAAAGCAATCCTATTCACTATACAGCATGGAATCTAACAATTGTTAGAATCCACGCCGTGTAGTGAATCACTAAGTAGCTAGAGGATTTTTTTAAAAATCCTCTGGCCACTTAGTCCCCCCTGGTGTCCACTTACCTCCAGAGATGGCTGCTCCGGTGTTCTTCGCCTCGCTGCTGCTCCATGCTGCAGTCTTCTTCGCCTCGCTGCCCCCTCCCTGCCAGGTTAGGAGAGTGTGGGCGGGTTAGGAGAGTGTGGGCGGGTACTGGGAGGGGAGACGTCCATATAGCCTTTAGCCTTTAGAAATGCTATTCCAAACCTGCACCGTGCACCCTCTTTGCTATTGTTTCCTATGGGAGTATACAGCAAAGGCTGCTGCTGCTGAAGACTCTGCTTCCTGTTTGCACACATACATAGGAGATAATAGCAGAGACGAGTGCTGCTGGGAACTTCCTGTGCTGGCTGGAAGCTCATTGCATATGAATAAAAATGGACTTATTCAAAAACCACTGATGCAATTTACATACTAAAGGTAGGTGTGGAATAGCCTTTCTAAAGGCTATGCAAGGATGTGATTAGTTAAAAATAACTTTTCCCAATGATAGAGCCCCTTTAATTTCACCAGAAAACTAGTTTAATTGCATTGAAAGAAAAAATATAATATTTGATTGGTTAGTAAATATGAAACTGTTTCAGTCTTCAAGATTAAATTTTAATTGTCTAAAATATGATTATTTTTGTGGACACTGTCTTAATCCTTTAGGCCCCGTTCACACGGGGCAAGAGGGGGTGGATTTTTGCACGGAATCCTCCTCAAAATCCGCTCCCTCACAATAGAGGTTTATGTAGACCGCTAGCAGTATTTTTTCCGCTAGCAGTTTGCTCCCTCTAGCGAAAAAAGAAGCTGCCCTTTCTTGAGGGGTATTCCTCCTCAGGAAATCAATACAAGTGAATGGGAGGCGGAAAACTGCATTACGTTTTTTGCCAAAAAACGCAGCATGGTTTTTGGCAAAATCCTCGCCCAAAAAACGTGACATGGTTTTTTAAGGTCCCTTCGCTGTGCTGCAGGGAAAAAACAAAAACCGCTCCAAAAACCGCCTCAAATGTCAAAAACCACTTCCTAATTCCTGAAGCGTTTTTTTTTCTGGACCAAATTCTGCCACACTCTATTCACTAGCCCTTACATTTAAAAATGTGGTGGCCTAATCTTTATATACAGTACACATGTATGAGAGTTTATTGTTAGTTTTTCTTATTTTTCTATGCACACATTTCACTGCCTTTAAGTGACAATGTAAGTGCCAAGAATGCATGTTCAGTGCGATGTAGTATGGTAGGATGCTTGCTAAAGTGTATCCACATATTCTTTGTGTGATTTAATGGCAAAAGCCACCTACAACCCTTTTAACAATTGGGGTTAGTTTAGTATGAACTGTAGCTTTTCCTGGACTTAACAGAGGTGTTTTGTGACGCTGGGTGCCAAATAAACAGCATAGCAGGTAATGGCAATCCAAAAGAAATGGCTTTATTCAGCTTATAAATTATAGCAGGAACAACAAACAACGAAACAGCCCATACATAGGGCAATACCTCACTTCTTAAACGCTGACTAACTTCTGAGCGCAAGATGCTTTACTGAAGTTTCTTCTCAGCAGTCTGGCTCACACTGAGCTTAACCAAGTACTTTCTGGAATCCAGTCCTCTTGGGACAGACCCCTATGTTCCCAACTGGTTCACAATCCACCTGCTCATGAAGATCACCAGCAGCATTGCCTCTGGAGTTGGGCTCCTTCTGGAATTCAGTCTTCTTGGGACAGACCACCTGTCTGTCTCCAACTGACCCACAGAGCACCTGCAGATCAGCACTCTCCTTCTGTGTGTAGTGTCTCTGGAGTTGGGCCCCAGGTATGAGTGTGGTCAAGGTCCTGGTCAAGGTCCTGTTTTTGGGTTGCTCTCCAGCGCCCTCTAGGTTCACTCTCTCACACCCGATAAATCTAATATGTTACAGCAATACAAAATGCATCTGGAATACATCACAGCTATTCCACACATGACATGTATTAATCTTTTTTTGTTTCATGAACACAAACTAAACATACATAAAGGATTTATACCTTAGTAAAAAAAAAGAAAAAAAACAAACATTAAAGCATTTACTGTTATTACTTACTTTCTTAGGGGCAGGCTGCCAATTCTAGTTTGAGCTAAAATATTTCTGACTTGCTAGACATGTGGGTGTGGATTTTCAGAAAAGGTAGTGTAACCTAAATGTGCTAAAATTGCATTATGAAATGCTGGCTCATAGCAAACTAAGGCTGAGGCCCCACATTCTGGAAATGCATCTTTTCTTGTTGCAGACTTTTGTGTGATTTTTTGGAGCCAAAGTTGAAGTTAATTGAAGTACATTTGCCCTATCATCATTTACGCCATATTTCTGATATCCCCCTGCCCACCTACATCATGCCTCCTTTTTGGGAAAGTGGCGAAGGCGGCGCAGATTTATTGCACAAAACTTGTATACAAGACATAATAAATGTTCCTCACTGTTTACATAGCATTATCTAACCCCCCCCTCCCAAAAAAACCCCTGTCAACCGGATAGTCCATTTTATGTTTTTCTTTTTTCTCTTGGGGTTTTCTTTACTTCTCTTTTTGTTATAGTGTGACACATATTTTCATGGGTATTTTATTGACTTTAACTAAACACAGGGACATATTGCAAAGCATGGATGAGAGGGCTTTTATATGTGCATTGTAGTTGTCTGAGGGTTTTTGTATCCAGCTTTGCTTTTGTGCCAATTCTGTTTTATGCATTCATTATTTCATTGATTTCTCATATGCCAAAGTGTGTATTAAGTATGGATTTGTACAGTATAAAATTTGTGTTAAAGTATAAAAATTGCCCACTATCTCTTACATTCAAAATACTCAAATTACTGTCCATCTGTAACTAATTTAACTGTGTGTCTGTCTCATAGGGGAACGCTGACCTACAGCCCATCAGTCATGATGGTCCAGGAGCATCCTTCAGACAGTCCAACCGTTTTTCGGACATAGCCATGAACAGCTGCAGATACAACGGGGGGATCCCAAGACCCCTCAGCAGCCTGAGCTCCTCTAGGAGGAACCTACACGAGACAGATCCAGAAACCCAGCCCCTGCAGACACTACACAGCCCTGGAATTGAAGTGGTAGTAAGCAAAAACGACCCCATCAAAGCATCTCACCGCAGCCTACGAGGAGGGGACGACAGTAGCCAAGGAGGTCATAAGGGCCAAAAGAAGAACCAAAACGTGGGCTACAAACTGGGTCATCGAAGAGCCCTGTTTGAGAAGAGGAAAAGGCTCAGTGACTACGCTCTCATATTTGGGATGTTTGGTATAGTGGTCATGGTCACCGAAACAGAGTTGTCCTGGGGGGTCTACACAAAGGTAATGATAAATGCATTCAATATCTATTTATGTATAAGATTCATGTTTATTGGCTTAACCTTTGCTGAAGATGCACTGAATTAAGCTTTGTGACTTGCTAAACAATAGCACGGTATTATAACAAGTGAGATTAAAAGAACAGGGATTATTAAAATTTAAAGGGGTTGGACACTCTCAGACCATTATTGAGACACAAATGTTATTGTTAGTAAAAAGATACACAATTTCCAATATACTTTATCAATTCCTCACAGTTTCCTAGATCTCTGCTTGCTGTCATTCATTCTGATCACCTCTAGTGGATGAAATTCTGATCATGGTCATGTGATGAGGACACAGGTGCTGCTCTTTATAGTCACAGCACAGTAATCAGACATCTGCTTGGTAATGAGTGCACCTGTGTGTCCATCACATGACCATGGTCAGGATTTTTTCCACTAGAAGTAACAGAATGAATGATAGTAATGCGGCGTTCACACTTGTGCCTTGATTTGTCCGCCATGATTCCACCTAAATCCCAGGAAAAACTGCTCCGCCATGAAACTTTTTTTTTTTTTGCATAGACACAAAGTCGGACATGCAGCACATTTTATCTTTGCAAAAAAATGGTTTCGCGGCGGAGAGGCCACATACGGACACCGGTGGTTTGCTTTAAAAACCCATTCAAATGAATGGGTTTTTAAACTGACCACGGCAAGCCGTTCCCAAGCGGTTTTATCTGGGACTTAGGTGGAATCACGGGGGACAGGTCAAGGCGCAAGTGTGAACAATGCATAAGAGACCTAGAAAACTGTGAAGAGTTGATACAGAACGTATATTGGAAAATTATATATCTTTTTATTATACACAGTCCAGTCACATTAATGTGACCACCTGTCAAAATCCAGAATAATCACCTTTCGCAGAGCGGACCACTGCGAGATGTGCAGGTAGAGAGGGGATGTTGTGATGATGTTCACTGGGATGTTGAACCATGCTGAGTCCAGTGCTGTGGCCAGCTGCACTAGGGTACGTGGTTGAGCATCCATGGTGTGAACAACCCGATCGAGGTGGTCCCACAGATTCTCGATTGGGTTCAAGTCCGGGGAATTTGCTGGCCAAGGGAGTACGGTAAACTCATCCTGGTGCTCCTTGAACCACGCACGTACACTGCAAGCTTTATCACATGTTGCATTGTCCTGCTGGTAGATGCCATCATCCTGAGGAAAAACAATTCGCATGTAGGGGTGAACATGGTCCGCAAGGATAGATGCATACTTGTGTTGATCCATCGTGCCTTCCACAATGATGAGAGCACACAGATGGATGCTGACACATGCTTTCTGCTATTGGTTATTTAACGTTGACGTCAAAAGTAGGCGGTGGTCACATTAATATGACTGGAATGTGTACAAACAGTAATATTTGTCTCCCAATATTGGCCAGAAAGTGTCTAACACCTTTAGCTTTTAATAAATATTTAAGATAAGTTCATTGCATGAGCCTATATCCAATGCCCAAAACACCCATATCCTAAAAATACACACCACTGGCCACACTATCTTCTGAACTCCAAGACTCACATAGAAACCCCAGACCATAAATGTTTACACAGACACCTGGGCATCAAGTCCATTAGTGAGAAGTTCACACACAAAAAATAAATGGTCTTACCAGTGTCAGAAGATATAGGTAAAAAACAAAAAAGGAAGGTACAGATTTAAGGCCACAGTCCAGTGTTCAAGACTATTGTAGCAGATAGAACAAACTCACCTTAGTATACCCTGAGTCTCACCCTGATCACCCATAAATAATAACTCCAGCCTTTTTAAAAGACAGTATAACAATTGCTTCCTATAAACACCCTACTACTCCCTAAAACTTCCCAATGTCCTTCGTCCTATTAGCAAGGATTCATCAGGGAATCTAGGAAGAAGGGAGAAAAAAACACACTCCGCTTCTGGGTGTTAGCACAAAACAACTTCATCCAACATAACAGTATCTGGTTACTTACTACAACAGTCAGTAACTATGATGCTATGTTCCTTTCAGCACTGTACAGTGGCACTATGCTCTACTCAGTGTTGTGCAGTGGCCAGCATACAGCCTGTAGTGGTGGGAGATGTGGATGCAGTAACATGGATGCCTATCCAGTGTCTCCCACATGCTTTCACAGGCACCGACTATATTCCTCCTCCCTGAAAAGGGACAAAGACCATGTCCCACTAGAGGGGATCATGAATCAAACAAACAAACAGGGTGTGGGGTAGGTAGGGACTACATACAATGTGTTGTATGTCTAAGTGGGTGTTCCATATTGCCATAGCATACATAGCACAAAGACGCACCCACAGGTTCACAAGGTCACCCAAGGAGGAACCTATATAATGTTACATTGATCAGTGAAACATATGTATATATACATGTGGTCTCCCCCTAGAGAAGTAGTATTACTGCTAGATCTTAAACAGGACTGTCAGCCCAGTATTTATCTCAGACCAATAAATCGTAGATATACAGACGTATATATGCCACATTTTAATTCAACTATGTACACTGCCCACAGATTATAGGTCAATCGAAAAGTTTAGGAAGCAAATATGTATATACGTGTGCATGCCGATGATCAAATCTGCACATATATAAAAATGTGCAACCAATATTGCCTTATACCAGTATTTGCATAAATCTCAGACAGAAGTTCAGATTCAAAGTGCCAAAGGATAAAAGGGGAAGAGATACAGAGGAGACAGAATACTCACTAGAACGATTACACCAATGCATTAGGTGCCATATTGAGCAAAAAAAAATAATAGACACTCATACAAAATGGGGCCCAAATCAGATGAAGCAACCAAACTGAAGCTGTTCATTAAGGCAGTATGTAGGGCACAACTGTATGTAGATGGAAAATCCACTTTGTTTCCCTTTGGAGGAGAGCTCGATCTTAATCTCCCCCTCTTGGATTTTTTTTGACTTTATCAAATTTGATGGAAAAAAAGTCTACCCTCATGTATCTGATTATTAGGCTATTGGACTGTCTCTGCTAGTAGTAATGTCATCTAGATGTGCTCCAATTCTTCTCTTCAAGTCCCATTTGGTTTTCCCTATATACTGCAGATTACTCTCACATACTGTCTTATAAATCACTCACTCCCAGGTCTTGTATCTGGAATATTTTTTTAGTAATCGAGGAAGTTTGTTGGCTGTATGTTTGGGCAGGCTATAATTTCACTACAATGATAACAACCCACTAATCTACATTTCAGCCAGATAGGTTCTTTCTATCTCGGGAAATGACAATGAACCAATCTATTCCTAAGGGATCTGACTCTACAAAACGTTACTTTAGGGCATTCTACCACCACGGACTGTAATAACATTAGTAAAATGTTCCGATGATGTTCTGTGACGCTGCTTCATCACATCTTGAAAAGCTCTTTTCAAAATATTATGGGGGTAACCACATTCCCCAAACCGGCATCTAAGACCAGATGTTTGTTTCAAAAACTCCCTCTTACTTCAGCAAGTACAGTGCAGCCTTAAAGGGGTATTCCCATGTACATAACTATTTTTAAATGTGTAGCTAATTGAAAGTTAAACTTTTTTGCAAATCTAAGTAATTAAACATTTTGCAGAGTTTTAAGGATTTTCTCTAAATATCTTGTGGTCACAGTCTGTTGTCTTGATCGGTTGCCAGTGGATACGACCATGAATGCAGGAACTTTCTAAGGTCAGAAAATCAGCCATGATATCAGTATCTTGGCCGGGATATCTTCTGATACATGTAGTGTCCCTGCCTGATAACACAGGTACAATAAGAAAATCATAGCTGGGTTCCTGACAAATCCCAGACCATAGAAAGTGTCTGCATTAGTGGTCGTAACCATTGGCAACTGATCAAGATAAAAGACGTCACCACTAAGAAAGTTAGAGAAAATCTTTAAAACTGCAGAATTTTTAATTACTTATATTTGCAAAAAATGTTTAACTTTTAATTATCTACAAATATAGATATAATTATGTACATGGGAATACCTGTTTAAGTACTGGCCTTTTGTAATACACCTCCCGAGGTGGCTGAATGGCTACTCTCCCATTTTAGAATTTGTGAAAGTAGCTTTTCTATACAAAAAAATCTTAAATAGGAGTACATTAAAATTTAACTTTTATTAAGTATTATTAAAAAGTTATTGAAAAATTCCTTTGATGTCCAAGTAAATATTAAGTTTATATATGTGACTGCTAGTCTTAGTGCTGGGGGAGTAAAGTGGGCCCTCAAGTTAGTGATCAGTTAGGGTCCTGATCGGTCTTTTACTGATCCCAGTTAGTGTATGTATGTGTGTATGTTGTGTAGTAATGATGTGTGTGGGATCTATATATATATCCCTTAACAACATTGATCGTTATATACCGAGTTTGGGGTGCATATCTAACTCCCCACTTGGTAGTGGTCAGCTACTTATACATCACTACACTCTATCACAATACACCGTTCACTACAGCAATCACATTGTTACCCCACTTAATATCTACTTGGACAGCCAAGGAATTTTTCAATAACTTTTTAATAATACTTAATAAAAGTTAAATTTTAATGTACCCCTATTTAAGATTTTTTGTTTACTGAAGTTTACGAGGTACATCTACCATTGACATCTCTTTATTGTTTTGATTTAGCTTTTCTATACACTATAGTTTCTAAAATCCATTTATTAAACCTACAAATACTCAACACTAGAGTTAATGGCCAACAGATACTTCAAAACATATTGATATACCTATCTAGTATCAAGGCTAATAAAACAATGAATAATGTCCACAAAAATATAAACTGTACAAAAATATACTTTAATAGCTACTTGAGCAGAAAAAGAATTTGTTTAAAATCAGTTAAAAACATAGAAAATAATGCATAAGTGGGAGTCACAGTGAGAAGAGCACAAAAAGTACAAAGAGTAATCATGATACACACATATACCATAGAGGGGTCAGAGGAGCTGATGAGTGTGCTGTTATAATTCACCATATATATATATATATGTATATATATATATATATATATATATATATATATATAATTATGTATATGCACATTAATCAAAAATGTGAGCTGCAATAATGCAAGTGCAAAAGTATAAAT
Organism: Leptodactylus fuscus; assembly: GCF_031893055.1. Classification (NCBI taxonomy): domain Eukaryota; kingdom Metazoa; phylum Chordata; class Amphibia; order Anura; family Leptodactylidae; genus Leptodactylus; species Leptodactylus fuscus. The sequence continues at coordinate 195,278,658 of NC_134265.1, forward strand.
ACATAGGTCAGAATACATTATCCACAAAGTGGAGCATTTTACTTAAGATGTATCTAGCTTCATGAATGTATAGATACAGTGCAAGAGTAGTATGCGCAAATAAAACACTAGCCACAATTATATGTGCCTGCATACATAAAGATATACTCAAACTCCTCAGATACAAGTATATAGAGTATTGTGCTCACCACTGTGAATCCCACTCAGAGCTTTTCTATACACTGTAGTTTCTAAAATCCCATTATTAGTCTTTCTAATAAGCACATCAAGAAAGGTGAGACTTTCAGTATTAACTTCAAATGTATATCTGAGACCAATAGGGTTGTCATTAAGTCTATGAACAGATTCAGCAAAGGAGGAGGTTGAGCCCCGCTAGATGAAAAATATGTCATCAATATACCGCACCTATAGTTGTATCCTTTCAGTGTTGATACACTCCTCCTCTCCAATAAACATAGTTACTTCGTACCAGCTCTGCACACCAGTTGGCAAACAGGCAAAACCCAAGTAAGGCTGTTACAAACAGGCAAAGCACTTTATCCAGATATAATCCAGCATTTTAACTAAGGTTACCAACCCTAAATAGGAATTTGCCTCATTATGCACTTTAGGTAAGCTATAAACGATGGCTGTAATGGGATGTGGTGTCAAAATTAAGTCAGACTCCTCTTTTCCAACTAAACCCATGTATTTTATTTCAAGTAAAATTTTTCTCACTTCACCCATATAATTATAAACTAGGTTAGCATGGAGTAACTCATGCTATCTTATGCTATCCTATCCCCAAGAAGTTCATCAAATAGTTTACGTAATCTTTAATATTTTCAGACCCCAGAGTATAATAATCGGAGACCAAGGGGGGATACCAACATAAAAAACACTGTTATTTACCTATCCCTGGCTCAGATGCACGCTTCGGTGGTGTTGGCCACCTTCAATGACGTCAGGGACGTCACAGAAGTAGGCCCGAAGCCTGTCTGGAACCTGGAGAGGTGTTTTTAATGTTCCTTTACCTCTCCTGGGCCTCCGATCATTATACTCGGGGGTATAAAAAGTCCCCGAGTATAATAATAATGTTTGTGGGGCTTACCAATATTAAGAAAAAAAAAACCGCAGCGGTAGTGGCTGTCGTGGAGGAGGTCTTTTGGAGTACAAGCAATGGAGGGGCGCTACAGAGGTATGACGTGGGGGGTGCTCACTGGCCATGGGGAACGCGCAGGGTGCTCAGTGAGCCTCATTAGCATATAGTATTTACTCATTTTTACTAAAAACGGGGGAGAGGGGCTTTGGAAGAACTATATTCAGGCATATGCTTAGCTCAAAATCAGTTTTCTGAATGATAGAATCCCTTTAAAAGGATTCTATCATTAGTATCCCTTTTTAAACTAAATACACGTAGGAAGAGCCTTAAGAAAGGCTGTTCTTCTTTTACCTTTATTATTCTGATCTGCACCGTAATTCCTTAGAAACATCTTCTTTTTTCTTCTGTAAATGAGTTTTCTCACAGCAGTGGGGACGTTCCCCAGCACTCAAACAGCACTAGGGGCGTCCCCAGTGCTGCTTGAAAACTCTCCAGCAACGGCCTCTGTCTTCTTCTCCGCCTCCGCCTCTTCTCTTGCACTTCTCTTCCCAGAAAAGTGGCCACCGGACATGCACATTTCGCTTTGGAACAAAGAGAAAAGGAGTGCGTGAGAAGAAGGCGGAGGGAAAGAAGAATACAGAGGCTGTCGCTGGATACAGTGCTGTTTGAGTGCTGGGGAACGTCCCCAGTGTTGCAAGAAAACTTATTACATAAGGAAAAAAGAAGATATTTCTAAAGAATAGTGACGTAGATCAGAATAATAAAGATAAAAGAAGAATAGGCTATTCCTATGTGTATTAACCTTTAAAAATGGATTCTAGTGATAGAATCCCTTTAAGTTGCCATTATGCATTTGAAAAAAAAAAATGGCAAAACCAATTGATTTTGTCAGAAATGGCTACTTTCTAAGTGATGTGCATGGCGTGGCTTTATTCTTCCCCTATGGCAGATATGTATGGAAACAACGATCAGGCGTGTCGGATTTTATCATACTTCATGGGCCATGTTGAGATCATATCTAAAAGAAGTGAGGTTTGTGAGTGGACTCCATTGCAAATATGTGGTAGGGTGGAAAAGTAAGTTAGTAAAAGTAAGGTAAAGTAGGGTTAACGTATTGTAAGGTGTGAGTGATGCTGAATTAATATTGGAGATAACTTGTATATTGTACAATATATACAGTAACTCACATTTTGTATAAAAACAATGAAGGTCACCAAAATGTATATTCATACAAAATGATTCCCGGGGAACATAAATATTTTGGATGACTTGACTTTCATGCCTTCTGGAGATTTTCAGTAGTGTCATAGTCACCAGACTGTCTAGAATATGCTTTAATCCCACTTGACACTGACCTAATGCTCATATTAAGCTCTTTGTTCAAGACACTAATATTCCGTAGAGGCACATGATGAGTTTGCTAGAGTATGTGGCCTTTGGAGAGAGGAGGCCCAGACTTGGTTGTTTTATTTCTTATGTATTAGGGTGCTGGGAACCTGTACAGAGAAACTGAAAACAAAGAGGCAATATCTTGCTCTGTCTGCTTGACCTAAATATACTGATGAAGGGTTATGTGACCAGCACATACATAAGTAGTTATTTTACATGCAGGTTGATGATGGAAGTGTCAAATCATATGACCAATCATCAGCAGCCATCTTTAGGACTAGAACACCATGCAGACAGTGGAGAGGAACATAATGTTAAGGGAGCAGCACTTCTTAGAGCAAATCATTAGCATTGAACTGCTAAATACAAAATATTAGTTGTATATTAAATAGTTTCCAGTACAATCATATGGTACAATATAATATAATTCTTAATATGCTTAAAATGTAGCTTGTGTGTCTAAAAAACAGGCTAAAATTTTAGCACTTTTTCAATCAGAAACATAAACGGGGGATGCTGGCTGTATAATACAGCCATCACATGCTAGTAACAGCCACGAACGGTGCCAACACCAATTAATATTGCAGTGTATTGTATGAGTGATAAGACCTCCTATGGTTCAAGGTTCCTAGGGTGTCTGAAAGTAAAAGAAAAAAGTTTAAGGAGACTTTCACACTACCGTTGGATTCCGTCAACAGTGTCCGTTGCTATTGTCCGTTACAAGATTTTAGCAACGGACACTAACTAGTCCGTCTGAAATTTCCATTCATTTCAATGTTTTTTTTTCTTGTGTCCGTTAGTGTCCGTTTTTGTCCGTTTATCCCCATGTCCCTTTTTTTCAAGTGGACAAAAGAATCCTATATGCAGGACTTTTCTGTCCGTTTGAAAAAACAGACAGTAAGTGTCTGTTATTTTTTAAAGGGGCTCCATCATAGGAAAAAGTCATTTTTAACTAATCATATCCTTGCATATCCTTTAGAAAGGCTATTCCACACCTAACTTTAGTATGTAAATTGCCTCAGTAGATTTTGAATAAGTCCATTTAATTCATATGCTAATTAGCCTCTCCATGCACCCCGGAAGTCTCTTTGTGCACCGTCTTCTGCATATACAGCACAGGCTGCTGCTGCTGACTTCTCCTCCCTGCTCTCTCACACTACACACAGCATAGAGAGGAGAGCTGGATGACAACTTCCTGTGCACACTGGATCCTAATTAGCATATGGATAAAAGCAGACTTATTCAAACACTACTGAGGCGATTTACATACAAAAGGTAGGTGTGGAATAGCCTTTCTGAAGGATATGCAAGGATGTGATTAGTTAAAAATGAATTTTGCCAATGATAGAGCCCCTTCTATGGGCAACGGACTTCTAGCGGACAGTAACTGATAGCCATCAGTTACTGTCCGTTATTTTGTGTCCGTTCATTTTCTGTGCATGCTCAGAAAGCATAAACAGCAAAAAAAAAAAGGGAAGTATAAAAAAACGGACACTAACTGATGCTAATGCTGGGTTCACACCAGCTCCCGATCTCAGTTTCCAGGTTTCCGTCTTCTGCCGACAGAAGAAGGAAACCTGGTAGACCGTGTCCGGCCTTGAGCGCCTGTGAGCGTTTTGTGTGCTCCGCGGCAAAACTGTTTTTTTTAACCGGACGCAAAGTCCTGCATGTCCGACTTTGTATCCAGTTAAAAAACAAAATGTTTCATCACGGAGAGCACAAAATGCTCAAAGGCGCTCACGGCCAGAACTTTCCAAATGAATGGGTTTGAAAACTGACTGCAGGTTTTCGTTTCCTGTCCAGTTTTGGGCAGGAAGTGGAAACCTGCAAAACGGAGACCCAGGGCGCAGATGTGAATGAGCCCTAACTGATGCTAACTCATACTAATGTGTCCGTTTTTTTACAGACACATTTAAATGGATCAGGTAAAAAAAACAGACATTTTAACATCAGTTAGCATCAGTTAGTGTCCTTTAATGTCTGTTATGATAGGTGTCTGTTTTTTTTTTGTTTTTTTTTTAAACGTACACCTTCATAACGGAATCCAACAGTAGTGTGAATTCTGCTAAAAGTATAAAAAAACTCAAAAATTCTAATTGCCCCCTTTCCCTAGATCACATATAAAAATAAATAAATAATAATGAAAACAATAATAATTAATAGAGATGAGCGAGTAGTATTGGATCGAGAAGGTGTTCGATCGAATACTACGGTATTCTAAATACTTGTACTCGATCGAGTACCACTTGCTATTCGAATGGAAAAGTTTGATGCAGAACCAGCATTGATTGGCCGAATGCTATACAGTCGGCCAATCGCCGCTGGTTCTTCTCCTACCTTTAGAAGCTTTCTCCGTGCAGCTTCCCTGTGGCGTCTTCCGGCTCTGAATTCACTCTGCCAGGCATCGGGCCTGGGAAGAGTCGACTGCGCATGCCCGCTTGTAGTGCGGACATGCGCAGTCGGCTCTGCCCAGGCCCGATGCCTGGCAGAGTGAATTCAGAGCCGGAAGACACCGCGGGGACGCTGCACGGAGAAGACTTTTCGGAGGATCCAGCCCGACCCTCACTCGTGGACTTGTATAATTTGATTGAATGTTGCCTACCCCTGAAACGAGCATTTTCCCCCCATAGACTATAATAGGGTTCCATATTCGATTCGAGTAGTCGAACATTGAGGGGCTACTCTAATCGGATTTCAAACCTCGAACATTTTAGTGTTCGCTCATCTCTAATAATTAATCCCACTAAGTTGCTAAATCCGAATTTTTTATTTTTAACACTATGCCTCCTAAAAATTGTTTTAATAAAAAGTGATCAAAACATCAGACCTCCCACAAATGGTATCAATAAAAATAGAGATGAGCGACTACTATTCGAAACAGCCATTTCGAATAGCACGCACCCATGAGAGTGAATGGAAGCGGCCGTCACGCAGACTTTGCCGGCGGCCAGCTGCTTAACCCACTGTGTGCCGGCTGCGTCCATTCATTCCTATGGGTGCGTGCTATTTGAAACGGCTGTTTCGAATAGTATTCGTTCATCTCTAAATAAAAACTAAATCTTGCCCTGCAACCTTACATAGATACAAGCATGTACACAAAATTTAAAGGTGTTAGAACATGGCGACACAAAAATCTTTAAAGTTTTTAATTTTTTAAAAGGTATCAAAACATAAAAAATACTACCGTATATAAATTTGTTGATCATACTGACCCACAGAATACAGATAACATGTCATTTTTACCACATGGTGAATGTCGTAAAAATTAAACCCATAGGAAATTGGCAATTATTGTAAATATTTTTCCAGCTTCCCAGTACATTACACATGATGTTGAATGGTGCTTCAAAAAAGCCATCACATGACTGTAAACCTGTTAGTAAGTAGTAGTAGGACATTATATTATTTTCAAAACATATGTGAAATTGCAGTTTAAAGGGATTCTACCATTAAAACACTTTTTTTTTTCGGGTCGACAAGTAGGAATAGCCTTAAGAATGGCTATTCTTCTCCTACCTTTAGATGTCTTCTCCACTCCGCCGTTCCGTAGAAATCCCGGTTTTTGATGGTATGCAAATGAATTCTCTCGCAGCACTGGGAGCGTCTCCAATGCTGCGAGAGAACTCTCCAGCGACGTCTCTATCTTCTTCGGGAACCTTCACGCGTCTTCTTCCGGCGCAGGCGGTGAAACTTGTAGGCCTCGGGCAGAGCCAAATGCGCATGCCCATGGCCACAAGAAAAATGGCCGCTTACACAGTAAGTAAGCGGCAATCTACCTTCCAGATATGTTTATTAATTAGTGTGAAAAAATGCAGTCCTATCATAAAATTAATCCATTCTATCTTGATGATATACAACTTAAATTCCAAAAAGAAACAAAAATCTAATGATTTGGAAACTACATTTTATTTACAATAGAACACTTATCAGAAGGTGAAAGCGAGACATTTTTCCATTTTGTTTGAAAAAAAAAAAGCTAATTTAGAAATTGATGACAGCAACAAAATAAAAAAGTTGGGCAAGAGCCATGTCTACCATCTTCTTTTTAAAACAGTCTGTAAACATCTGGGAAGGGAGGCGACTAATTGCTGAAGTTTTCGGAGAGGAACATTGTCCCATTCTTGTCTGAATTTCATATTTCATTCATCTGACCAAATAACAGTTTTCCATTTTGCCTTAGTCCATTTTAAAGGATCTTTGGCTCAGTGATGATGGGGGCGTTTCTGGATTTTGTTGATACATGTCTTCATCATTGAATAATATTATTTTTCTTTGTATTATATATTTATAAGGCACCATTAATTCAATGGTACTTTACATTTGAGGGTTTACATACAGTACACAAAATATACAAAACAAATATAATACTAACAATGACCAACTGGTACAGTGGGATAGAGGGATGGAGACCGTAGATGAGGGTAGAGGCTGTTCAGATTGTGGTGTGGTGACAGTAGCTTGTAGGTCTTCCTGAATAGGTGAGTCTTCAGGGTCTTCTTGAATCTTGTGATTACAGGAGTCAGTCTTATGTGTTGTGGTATTGAGTTGTGGTAGTGAGTGGGGAGATGCACGAGAGAGTTCTTGGAGAAGACTGTGCGAAGAGTGGATAAGAGCAGAGCGGAGTAGGAGGGCTTGGGAGGATTAGAGGTTACGTGTGGGCAAGTAGCAGCGAATTAGGTCAGAGATATATGGAGAGGACAAGTTGTGGATGGCTTTGTATGTCAGTGTTAACATTTTGAACTCTGTTCACTGGGCAATGGGTAACCAGTGAAGGGATTGACAGAGGGGAGAGGCCGATTAAGCGAAGCAGTACAGTTTAGGGTGCACTGGAGGGGGGACAAGAGTATTCACTGGGAGGCCATGGAGAAAAGTGTTATGGTAGTCTTAAGTAGGAGATTACGAGGGCATGGACTAGCATTTTTGTAGTTTCAGAGATGAGAAAGGATCGGATTTGATCGATGTTCTTGAGATGGAGGTGGCAGAAAGTTGTTGAGTATTTGAATGTGTGGCTTGAAGGATAGGTCAGAGTCAAAGGTTATACCAAGACAGCAGGCCCTTGGGATTGGGGTAAATGTGGTCCCATTAACTTTGATGGAGGGGCTTTGTTGTCAAGTGTTATTTCTCATCACTATTTCTGTAATTAATTTTATTGTGCAAAAATAGTAATACAAAATACAAAAATATATGTATATTGATACTTCTGTAATCACACACGGAACCATAAAATAAAGGTAATATGTTTCCTATTCCACATACTAAACAACACTTATTTAAAGCACAAACAATAATGGTGGGGAGCTGTTGTTCCCACTTTCCTCCTGAGTTATGAAAAGTTAATTTAAATGTAACCCAAAATATTACCATTAAAAGCAAAATACAGTTCAACCTGCAAAACACAAGCCGTCATATAGCTATGCCAATTACAAAAATAAAAGGTTATGGATCACAGAATGTGGGAATGTGAGGATATGGCAGACGTCTGTCTCACAATTATCATAAAGGAGATCACAGTTAAACCTCTCTAACTGTATATTTATGGTGTCTTAGTTCATACATGAGAATATAGCAATGGTTAATTACACTGTTCCCCAGCAGGTAGAGCTGGCACTGACTCTAGTTGTCCTTGTGATTCCATGCTAAAGAGTCACGGGACTAACAGTAGAGCACATAGAAATCTAAAATTGAATATGATGTCTGGTCAGAAATAGACAAAATGGTGAACTGGAGGGATATTAGTGCAATGCACATAGAAGAAGTGCGGAGTGTGATCAGTATTCAGGTGGGGTGCAGCAATGGAAAAAGGGGTTTTATTGAACTGCATCTTTAAGGATGAAGTAAGCCCAATACCGAAGGGGATAAATTTTAGACAGGAATAAGAGTATGCCTATGATTACTGGGTTCCTCCTCCCACACATCGCTGACTGGCAGCTCTCCTCTTACAGGAGCAGCTATCAATCACACTGTGGGCAGGTGACCTGACAGATGGTCTTAAAACCGAGGGCTAGGCTTTCTGTTAATGTATTATTTTCCTTATACTAGAGTTAATACCAGCAATTAGTAGTTTTGTTATAATTTTATAATGTGAACAGACCAATCTGGAAAAGGGAAAATGGGCACTAAAAATGACATCAAGGGAGTATGAAAATGCTGAGACAATGAAGCTATTATTTGAATAGCATTCATGTTTAATATCTGATTTTTTTTTTTTTTTTTAGGAATCATCTTACTCATTTGCACTGAAATGCCTTATCAGCCTCTCAACTGCTATCCTACTTGGACTCATCGTCATGTACCACGCAAGAGAGATCCAGGTATTTCATTCCACTAAGACAAAGATTGGTTGATAGAGAGTTCTTGGTTAAATTAGCAGAGCCACCTCAGAGGAGGACCTTTATTTATAAAGACAAATTAGATCTTAGTCTCTACCAAGAGGGTCTTTATTTCCGAAGGGCTTTACAAGTCTGTGCATTACATGGGTCTTTTATTAATACAAATAGGGACTCTGCAATGCTTCGGTGGTACAGGAAAGATGAACACTTGCTATCAGGTTGTTGAGCAGAACACACATGGGATAATTCAAAACCAATGTAGAAAGAATAAAACATTAATTCTACAATAGAAATGACATACAAATTGTAAAGAGTTCATTGCTAAACTGAATCCTCTCAGACACACAATGGAATAGGATATGCCTATATGATTAACCTAAAGCCTTATTCACACAATAGTGATGTTTTTGACGAATCGAATGGCCTTTATAAGCAAAGGTACCTGGATAAATGTCGTCGTTCTTTCTTTTTTGACCCAACTGTCGTAATACAGACGTTAATCCATTTTACATTCATTAACAACAGATCCATTCATTTCTATTGGGCCAGACAAAGATAGAGCATGGTACATCATAAAAACAGGCACGTGAATTGACCAATTAAAAGCAATGTGTTCTCAAAATGGCCATGTGACAGCTGTTTTTCAATGTCATGTGAAAAGGCCTAACATCAATATCCGTAGCTAAAAAAAAAAGAGAACCACATAGTCTATCAATGATCTCACATTGCAGCTGGTTGTTGGTGGGATAGTACTGGAATAATAATACTACATGGAAAAAAAGTCTGCCCAATAAAAGGGTGAAGTCTTGGCAAACAGAATGACTTCACATACAATCCAGAAATTGCCAACTGGCGATTCTGCTCACGGTCTAGATTAGGGAAATTAGTTAGTGAAATAAGAAAGAGGAATGTTTTCGTTTTTTGAGATAAAAATGTCTTTCACACATAAGGAAGGGGCACAATCCAAAAGCACTAACTTACTTGTCACTCTGCAGCAGTGATAGTGAGAAGTACAGCAACAGAAATATTTCATGTAGGTCAGGTTAAATGCTGACTCTTACAGAAGGATTCAGTGTCAGGAGATAAGTAAGGTGACATGAATCTTACACACTGAAAGGTGACACATTCAAACAGGAGACACAAGAAACTTATCCATAGCCCTACGTGACCTTGTTACTTGATACCTCATCTAAGCTGCACAGGTCGCTTCCCCACCTGTCATTCTTCCGCACAGACAGGAAACAGCAGCTCAAGACTTTAAATTATTAAATTATTATTATTAAATCCCTCTTGATTAGATCTTCTTGTCTTCAGGTTACTAGAATTAAATGTGTCTATATAGTCAAGAGTGCTAGTAGTTTCTGTGTTAGACTTCAAAATGGTCAGAGCAACAAAAAAAACCCAAAACATCTGATGTAGAAACTGTGTCTCGTTACAATGGTCCATCAAAGTAATAGCATTGACATCCCACTTGGTGAAGGTCTTAGAGAGACTGGTTCTCATACATCTCTGACCTCTAGTGTGTTCTGCTCTGGACCCAGCGCCGCACCTCCCATGAGGCGACCTGAAGCAACCGCTTCAGGCGGCGCTATGCCAGGGCCTCGGGAGGGCGGCATTTTTGCTGACCTAAGCAAGTCCAGGACAAGCTGTCCTGGACTGGCTTAGCGTCACCGTGTCTGCAGCCCGACACGGGAAGCGAGCGGTGTATTGGGGCGGCCCTGCTGGACGCAGCGCTGCTCCAGTGGCCGCCCCTCACACTCAGGCAGAGAGCAGGTCCTCTCCCTGCCTGCTCTCTGCCTGCGAACGCCGCTCGCTCCGCTCGGCCACAACCCCTTTCCGATCGACCCCGCCCCCTTCAACTCGGCCCCTCCCCTTTCTCGCGACACCCCCGCCCCCCTCAGCTCCGCCCCTCCTCGGGGGGGGGGGGGGCTTTCTGACGCCGCTTCAGGCCAAACATTGGGTAAATGATGCCATCAACCACCTTCTTCACTGAGCTCTGAGCACCAGGGAACACTGTGAGAATAATGTTCTTTGATTTCTCCAGTGCGTTCAACACCATTCAGCCAGAGCTATTGAGGGACAAGCTAAACCTTGGTGGAGTGGACCATCACCTGTCCAATGGGATACTAGACTACCTCATAAACCGACCTCAGTATGTGAAAGCCCGGGACTGTGTGTCTGACACTGTGATCTGGAGTACGGGGGAACCACAAGGTACAGTTCTTGCCCCTTTCCTCCTCACACTGTACACTGCTGACTTTAGGTGCAACTCATCTAGCTGCTACTTACAGAAGTATTCGGTTTAATCTGCAAAAGTAGGCCTCATCACAGACGGAGATGACAGGGAGTACAGAGACTTAAATCGGGATTTTGTGGAATGGTGCCAGCGGAACCACCTCAGGATTAATGCTGGGAAGACCAAGGAGATGGTGGTGGACTTTTGCAAGTGGAGATTTGCTTCAAAACCATTGGACATCCAGGAGATGGGCATTGAGATAGTCAACAGCTATAAGTGCCTGTGCGCCTCAATAATAAGCTGGACTGGGCTAATCACCTAGATGTGCTGCACAGAAAGGTATCACAGGCTCTACTTGCTCAGGAGTCTGAGGGCCTTTGTAGTCCAGGGGTCACTTCATAGGGCCCTTTTCAACTATGTAGTGGTAGCATCAGCCATCTTCTTTGGAGTGGCCTGATGGGGGAGTAGCATACCAGCCAGGGATAGAAATAGACTTGACAGGCTGGTTAGAAGGGCCAGCTCTGTCCTAGGGAGCTCCCTGGATTCAGTACAGGTGGTTGGTGACAGAAGGATACTTTCCGTGGTGAGCTCCATGCTGCGGAATAACTCCCATCCCAAACATAAGTCCGTGATAGCACTGGGCAGTACTGTCAGTGACCAACTGCTTCACCCTAAGTGTGAGAAGGAGCGCTATCGGACGTTTTTCCTCCCCGCTGCGGTTAGGCTGTACAATCAACACTGCACTAAACGTAGATCACTCTATACAGAGAACTGAAAGATCCTGAAGTTTGTGATATCCCTCCTACTATCTCCTTTACCTTTATCTTATTATTTGTACCTACCGTCATTGTATTGTCTCAACTGTGGAGATTTTTACTCGCATTTTATATTTTATATTATTATTGGATTATCTGTGCTGTTGCAGCACACTGAATTTCCCCATGGTGGGACTATTAAAGGATTATCTTATCTTATCTTAATGATCAAGTGAATAGCCCTCATTCGTACGGCCATCATTTACAGTCATGTGAATATAGCTTTACAATAGGTCCTTAATTACCGTATATACTCGAATATAAGCCGAATTATTCAGCACATTTTTCATGCTGAAAAAGCCCCCACTCGGCTTATACTCGAGTCAGGGTCCACGGAGCACAGAAAACTGGAAGAACCTGCATAAATTAAACGAAGGGGGAGGTCCTTTAGTGCTACTGCTTTGTGATTGGCTTGTCATTAGGTCACGTGACTGTGATATCTTCAAAGGTCCTATAGGCACTGTTATGTAACATCTGCAGATAAGATTGAGTCTAAATCCTAGTAGCTCCGCCCACACCAGAGGCCGATCACATGGTCATGACGTCATCAGAGGTCCTTTAGCACACTAGGATTTAGCATCTACCCTGCAGATGAGTGGCCAGGATTCATTGTGTCTTATGGAAGATGTCTGTTGTATGGAGGAGAGGAAGCTACAGTAAAGTGAAAGTAAAACACACAGGTACCTGCTGTGCCTATTACTCTGCCTAGTAATGTCAGGCATTTGGGGTTATTAATTTAGTTTCAGTAACTCCATGTGCCTCACATTAATAGCAGTTAACCCCATCATGAACCTCATATTAACCCCTGTGTGCCCCATATAAGGGTTACTAATATGTGAGACACATGACGGTATTAATAAAGGACCTTAATTATGAAGATACCTAATTATTACCTCCATACAGTATGTCCCACATATCAGCAACTCTTATGTGAGGCACACAGGGAGTTAATGTGAGGGACATGATGGGGTTAACTACTATTACTATGAGGCACATGGAGTAACTAAGCTGTAATGCACATGACCAGACTTTTTATCTGCAATAGTGGATTTCCCTCCCTAGGCTTATACTCGAGTCAATAAGTTCTCCCAGTTTTTTGTGGTAAAATTAGTGGCCTCGGCTTCTATTCGGGTCGGCTTATACTCAAGTGTATACAGTAATAAGTTCTGGAAACAACCTTTAATAATAATAGTGCCTACTGTTTTATCCACAATAAAAAACGTTCCGTTTTAACCATATGGTCTTCGAACCTATCATTCCCCCGTATGACCTCTGAGCGCGGATCCTTGACCATATCCACAACCTTTAATAAGAGAAGCTAGATCCGGAAAAAAGAAATATTGAACAAATGAGAGATACAAGATTTGTGTAGACTTCACTTTTATAAATTTACATTTGGTGTCTCCTTATCCACTGCAAGACCACCATAGCTGTATAAAGTCTTAGCTTCTATTTAATCCTTAAGCAACAAAGTATGTCTTTCACTTCTATGTAGAGTTGGGTGATATGGTTTTGATTATAATCTTAATATTTTTTTTTTTTTTTGTTAACTAGACACAGTTACATATAATACATTTGAGTATAATACTATTTTAGTGCTGCTAACTTTGAGGTTCATACTATGTTTTTCCTTTTTTCTATGCAAGGAAAAAATGAATACAGCCTATGTAAAGTGCTTTTTTATATATTGATGAGCTCCCATTAGGATAGTCACCCATGACTGCCGCCATCCAACTGTTTGAACAAACTGCAGTGTTCGGGTGAGCTATGCAGCCTCTGTACTGAATGCCAAGCATAGTGATATACATTGGGTAGGGGCTGTACTTAGTATTGCAGCTCAGCAGCATTCATTTGAATGGGACTCAGCTGCTGCTATTCGATGTGACTGATGAACATAACGTCATTGGCACAGGGAAGAAGCACTTGCTGTATATTGCTTTCTTTAGACAGCATAAAATAAGTGATGCAAAGGAAACATCAACTTTATAAAACAATTTACTAATTAATTTTGTATGTATTTTTTTATTATGCGAGGCAAATATGGAACATAGATATATACAATTTTGATACGAAATAAACGTTCACTCCAACCCATATTTTGAGAAATACATTTCCACAGGGTTGTCAGTGTAAACATTACACAAACAATTACAGCTGATAGGAGGCAAAATAAAATCCAAAACAACCAAATTTGTTTGTGATAAATTTTAATTATTAGTCAGCTGTCAAATGTTCTTTGGTTTATGTACGAACACTCATTCGCCGAATGATCAAAATCTGCCACTTCAGGAGTCTAAAATCTAATGTGTATGGTCAGCTTTAGGCAGTTGTAAACAGAATCTAAGGTGAACCTCTGTTGGTGTTGTTTAAGATAAGGTAAGATAATTCTTTAATAGTGCCAACATAAGGAAATTCAGTGTGTTCCAGCAGCATTGATAATACAGTAATAGTAGAAGAAAAAATACTTACAAGCTCAGAATAGCAGATAGAAAAGATGCTGTGAGTCATAGTAACTAAAAAGAAAAAGAAAGACTTCAGGATAATTTAGTTCTCTGTGTGGAGTGATCTTTGCTTAGCCTGATGTTGATTATACAGCCTGAGCGATCTTTCTCACACTTGGGGGAAGTAGTCTGTCACTGACAGTACTGCCCAGTCCTATCACGGTCTCCTACATGGAATGGAAGTTGTTCTCCAGCATGGAACTCACCACAGACAGTATCCTTCTGTCACCCACCACCTGCACTGTGTCCAGGGGGCTCCCCAGGACAGAGCTGGCCCTTTTAACCAGCCTGTCAAGCCTATTTCTGTATCTGGCTGGTATGCTACTCCCCCAGCGGGCCATTGTGAAGAAGATGGCTGATGCTACCACAGAGTTGAAAAAGGCCCTAAGAAGTGGCCCCTGGACTCCAAAGGCCCTCAGCCTCCTAAACATATAGAGCCTGCTGTGGCCCTTTCTGTGCAGCGCATCCATGTGCTCAGCCCAGTCCAGCATATTATTGAGGAGCACACCCAGGTTCTTATAGGTCTTGACTATCTCAATACCTGTCCCCTGGATGTCCACCCAATTTGGACCACGTCTCCGCTTACTAAAGTCCCCCACCATCTCCTTGGTCTTCCCAGCATTATACCTGAGGTGGTTCCGCTGGCACCATTCCACAAAATCACAGTTTAAGTCTCTGTACTCTCTGTCGTCTCCTTCATTGATAAGGCCTACTATTGCAGAGTCATCGGAGTACTTTTGAAAGTAACAGTTAGATGAGTTGCACCTAAAGTCAGCAGTGTACAGTGTGAAGAGAAAAGGGGCAAGAACTGTACCTTGTGGTGCCCCCATACTACAGATCACAGTGTCAGACACACAGTCCTGGGCTCTCACATATTGAGGTCGGTTTGTAAGTAGTCTAGGATCCAGTTAGACAGGTGATAGTCCACTCTAACAAGGTCCAGCTTGTTCCTCAGTATCCCTGGCTGATTGGTGTTAAAAGCACTGGAGAAATCAAAGAACATTATTCTCACAGTGTTCCCTGATTTCTCCAGGTGAGTAAGAGCTCTGTGAAGAAGGTGGATGATGGCATCATCCATCCCAATGCCCGGCCGATAGGCAAACTGGAGGGGGTCTATAGCAGAAGTTACTAGAGGTCGGAGATAAGTCAGGACCAGTCTCTCTAGGACCTTCATCAAGTGAGATGTCAATGCTACAGGCCTGTAGTTGCTGAGATCCATCGGATGAGGTGTCTTTGGAACTGGTACCACACAAGATGTTTTCCACAGTTGTATTACCACTCTTAGCTTCAGGCTCTTATTGTACGTGTGTGTAATAACACCATACAGCTGGTCTCCGCACACTTTAAGAACTCTTGTGTTTATCCCATTGGGTCCTCTGACCTTGTCTGCATTAGTCTTCCTGATTCCCTACACACTTGAAACTCTATGAAGATGAGATTGTAACCTGAGGGCAGTTGTATGCAAGAGAAACTGGTTTGGTTTGAACAAGCAGGTGGGGGTGGGGCTATAGGTTGGGGAAAGTTGAGTGAGAAGCTGGAGTGGGAGGAGCTAGTGTGTGATCAAATCTGTTGAAGAATAGATTTAGCTTATTAAGCCACTTTGTGTCTCCTTCTGCCAGGGAGACAGGCTGCCTGTGACCAGATATTGCCTTAAGATTGTTCCAAACTTTAGTGATGCATCCTTCCGCCATTTGCTGTTCCATATTCCTCCTGTAATTGGCTTTATGATAGGATTGTCTTGATACTTATTATTAGCACTCTACTGATATTGCTGGAACTCTCTTGGTGCTAGTTATGGGTGCACCGCATACACTAGTAAATGCACATACTTGAATCTTTTGGTGTAAGTGAAGTGAGCCCATAAAAATCTAAATGAAATATTACTCACTAGTTCATTTCCCTGCTGCTTTGCCCCCCCTTGCTGATATTTGTTTGTTTCTCTGCAGTGATGATGTGCCATATGGGCACGTAGAACTGTGTTTGGGTAGCTCACTACTGAAGGCTTCACCAATGGGTTCATGGGGGCAACCACAGTGGCAAGGGGACATGAACTGTGGAGGCAACCTGGGGGTACTCACACATGAAACTGTGGGAGGCAACCTGAGGGGGGCATGTCAGTGTGGGAGGACATGATAGTGTGGGGGCAGCTTTGGTTGAAGATATGATATGGGGGAAGAAATAACACTATGGGGACAATCTGGCAGATTGGGGGATACGAAACTGTGGAGGCAACCTGGGGGGGGGGGGGGGCACATGACACTGTGAGGGCAACCTGAGTGGGATATGTCATTGCGGGGGGACATGATACTAAGTGGGCAACCTGAGGGGGGCAGGACACGGTGGAGGCAACTTGGGGGGAAGAAACGACCTAGAAGGTGACTTGAATCTGTGGGGGACATTTTGTGGCCTCTAGGGAACCATTATACTGTGTGAGCGCCACTAAGTGGAGCTATACTATGTGGGGGCCATTGAGGGAGCATTATAGTTTGTGTAGGTCAGGTATTTCTAGGTGGTGGTGATGAGGGGGCCCACTTATGAAACCTTTGCACAGTGCCCACCAATGTGTTAAAATGGTCCTGGGGCTAGGGCCATGTTTACCATTGTATAACATCCCCTCGTCTCTTTACAGCTATCTGTAAACGTTTGAGAAGTGAGTAGACCAATTGCTGGAGTGTTGGGAGGAATGTTTTTTTCATTCTTGCCTGTTGTAGTGTTCTAATGCTCAAGAGTCCTGGGTCTTCTTTGCTGGATAGTTTCATAATGCGTCAAATGTTTTCTATTGATGTAAGGTCTGAACTGCAGGCAGGCCAGTTCAGCTCCCAGATTCTTCTTTTGCGAAGCCATGCTGTTTTGATTTGGTTTAGTATGTTGACAGTGTTATCCAGCTGAGACATTGTCTGGATGGGAGCATATATTGTTTTAAAACTTCTACATAGTGTTTAACATTGTAAGC
Organism: Leptodactylus fuscus; assembly: GCF_031893055.1. Lineage (NCBI taxonomy): Eukaryota > Metazoa > Chordata > Amphibia > Anura > Leptodactylidae > Leptodactylus > Leptodactylus fuscus. Next base: position 195,295,962 of record NC_134265.1, read on the forward strand.
TGCTCCTGCCCATGCCATAGGCACTAATGCAACCCCATTATATCAGAGATGCATTATTCTGAACTGTGCACTGATAACAGGTTGGATGTTCTCTCTCCTTTCGAGTCCGCAGGATATGACATCCCTGGTTTCCATAAAGAATTTCAAACTTTGATTAATTTGCCCACAGAACAGTTGTTTCATTTTGCCTCAGCCTATTTTAAATGAGCTTTGGTCCAGAGAAGACGGTGGTGTTTCTGGATTGTCTTGACATATGACTTATTTGCATGATACAGCCTTGACTTGCATTTGGAGACTGCCTGGTAGACTGTGTTCTTGAACTATGATTTATGGAATATGTACTGTACATAAGGGCTCGGCTGACTCAAATCAAATTTACGATTAATTGAACATTTTAGCTCGATTATGATAAATGACTGATTATTTTTGAACACTCCCCTTTTTATATCCCACATCCATATTTATCCCACGACATAACACTGAATTTTGTTTTTTGATATTCACATATGAGCAGTTCTGATTGGATAACATACAGTGGCTTAACCTCCAGCCCATGGCAATGTGAGGATGGCATGGATGCAAAATAATTGAAATAATCAATATCAGCAAATTCACATTCATTAATTGAGATGACTTTCGATTTAACTTTTCAGCTCTATGCGATTTTTATGTTGAGGAACATTTTTTCTGAAATTGGGCCACGATTTTTATACACACTTTTTCACAGATTGGGGAACCTCTGTCCATCTTTTCCGACGATTGACTTTGCCTCTCAAATGTGCTCTTTTTATTCGCAGTCATGTGACATAGTTGAAAATTGACTCTCCAGCTGTTTTTCCTTAGTACCAGTTATTTTTTCAACCTTTTGTTAATCCTGTCCCAACTTCTTGGAGATTTTCTACTGCCGTCAATTTCTAAATGAGTTAATTTTTCCAAATGAGATGGGAAAAACTTTAACTTTCACCTTCTTATATGTGTTCTATGTTCTGTTGTGAATAAAACATGGTGATATTTCCAAATCATTGCAATCTTACTTTCTTTACATTTTACTCTGTATCACTAAGTTCACACCTCTGTTTTAAAGCAAACCTGACATAATGGTGTGCTGAATTATACAGCTGAAATGACCAGTTTCCTAAGATTGGTAAACAACGCTTACCGGTACATAGTGGTGTGCCTTTGAATGATAAAGCAATTGCTTCTGCATTTGTGTTGTTGTTATAGAAACCAATGATATCACTTGGGATGAGGGAACTGCTGGGAAGCCATTGTTTCTTTCTAGCATTCCTCTGTATACATATTTAACATTAGATCGTTGTTATGTGATCAGTATATAGACAAATGTGTGAACAATACACATTATTGCTGCTGCCCACAGACGCAGGAGAAAAATCAATTCCATTAATGACCCTGCATGATATTGATGCTTTCTATACGGTCATCACAACACGTCCATTAGATAATGCACCTGCATCACTTGAGGCCACTGAGATGTAACTGGGAGCAATGCAAAATTTATAGCAGATATCTCACCTTGAATTCTTTGTATGTAGCAGAGCAATATTATGGTCCCCCCTGGTACTAGGTACATACCCAGGTGCAACTACTACTTTCGTACCCCCTATAGCCTAATACATGAAAGTCTATATCACTGCTAATCAAAAAACAATTACTATTTGCTCCCATTTTAGGAGATCTATCCCTATTTGCTTTTCTATACTTTACAATTTGGCTGTGAAACCATGTGGAGATGCCTCATGATTTCTGAAACCTACTGTACCCCAATACAGGACCTTTCATATTATATACAGCTACAAAGCTTTGCTGGTATGTGTGGAGGTGCTGGACATATTGGTGCCGTTAGTTTCGGCACCGGAATTCCTCCACTGTCAGAAGAATGTTCCTTACACCTCAGCGATGATGCTAGGCTGTAAGGCCTGCCTTTCTGACAGTGGAGGGATATCGTTGCTGAAAATAATGGCACTAATAACTCCGACAACAGCGCACATACTGGCAAAGCCGTCAACTTTCTAGGTGTATATAATATTATCCATCTTTGAGGACATGAAAGGTCCTCTTTAAAGAAAAAAAGTTTCTATATTCTACCCATGTTTGCGTGGGTTTCCTCCAGGTACTTTGTTGCCAAATGTGGCTCCTCATACAAACAATTGACCCTTGTGGGTGTTGAGGATGAGCATCTGTATGCAGCCACTTACTCCCCTACTCCACAATGCTCTCTGTGCTTTGAGTCTCTGTGAGAAAAGTGCATTACAGATATGTGTAATTGTATATATATATATATATATATATATATATATATATATATATATATATCAGTATAACAGCAAACAAGTAGGTATAGTCAGAGTACTGGAACCAAACTTAGTAGATAAGTAACAGAATCAATAGAAGGCACCTTGAACATACCTTGAATATCCCTCCTAAACTGCTGATTGGCTCAGCATAATGGAGGGAGCTGCAGAAAGCTGTGTTGGCATGATAACCTTAAAGGGGTTGTCCAGGATAATAACTAAACCCTACACTAATCTAAACACCCTCCCCCGCCTACTTTCTAAATAACATAATTTATGAAAAATGTATATATACCCATATGTATATTTACCACATTTGCTGATTATCCGGTGATAATCTGTTTCCCCATTTATGGAAAAGAAATGTCTCTACTAATTTCTCCCCATCCACTCCATCATACTTACCTATCTTCCTTCCAGGCTTCTTCCTATGGGATGGCTCCTCCCTCATTTCTGACTGCAGGCGCGTACTATAGACACTGCGCTGCTCTGTTCTCTGTAGCTGATAATCCACCTCTACTGCACAGGCTGGCGAGCAGCTTCCACGCCTTAGCAGTAGAGGTGGATTGTATGCTGCAAAGCACAGAGCAACACTGGGACAATAGCACGCGCTGGCAGAATCAGAAAAGAAGGATGGGCCGTCCTACAGGATGTAGACCGGAAGGAAGAGAGGTAACTATAATGGAGTCGGGGGTTAGGCTGGGTAGTTTGGGAAGGGCTGGTAGTGAGCGGGATAGTAAGAGAGACAGGAAGGGGGTGTATGTGAGGGAAGGAGGGAGAGAGGAAGGGGGTAGTGAGGTGAGAGGTAGCTACTGAAGTTACATAGCAGATAGCTGAGCCAAGTAAACAAACGCAGCAGATAACAAGGAGCTCCCAGAGACACCCTGAAATCATTCAAAACACTGCTAAAGGTATATGGGTGCGTTTACTAACCCATTAATAGATCTAACAGACTTTTTTTTTTAATTAACATTTTTTGCCTGGAAAACCCCTTTAAGGTAACAGTAGTGAGCAGTGGTGCACACTGAGATTTCTAACAGTAGCTTGCTTGGTTTTCCTAAAGCTTGGTAGCATGATCTGGGGATAAAGCTAAGCCAGAATAACTTGATTCAAAAGGAAGAGACAGACCTTGTTTTGAAGGTTATTACCTTCCATTAGTACAAAGCAGGGTGGGTTGGAAGGGGTACTGTCTCATTAGGGAGATGAGGCCACTGTGAGCTATACATGGACTTTTTACTCCATGTATGCCTTGCTAACAATTATGGGCAAGTAATATGCAAATAAGGAGAAATTACTATGGCACCATATGTGGGAAGTTAGCTCCCTATAGATTTATGCTTGGTTTTCCTTGTCAGACAGAATACCTCAATCCAGAAGTAAGAGGGACTCATCCGCAGTCAGCTGGTTTGAGGTTATTGCCTCTCATTAGTATGAAGCAGAGTACTGGCTGGCTGGGTGAAAACCTTGATGTGGGTCAGAAAGGGATCTGGAGATACTAGAGGAATTTTAAGAGAAATTATTTGCATATATCTTTTCCAGAATTCTTAGCAGGACACGCATGGCCTAATAAGTTTCTGTAGTCCTCACAGTGACTTTGTCTTCCTTGTTTAGACATAGTACCTCTACTCACCTATATGTGTAATAGTCAAATTTAGTTTTCTGGAGGCTACACGGTGGCTCAATGGTTAGCACTACAGCCTTGCAGCGCTGAAGTCCTGGTGTTCAAATCCCGCCAAGGGCAAAAAAGCATCTGCAAGGAGTTTGTATGTTCTCCCTGTGTTTGCATGGATTTCCATCCCATATTGCAAAAAAGACATACTGATGGGAAAAAATGTACATTGTGAGCTCTAGGTGGGGCTCACAATCTACATTAAAAAAAAAAAAAAAGTTTTCCTTATATTTTCAAAAAGTGAAAGAGAGAGATTGAGATTGAGAGATTGATCATGTAGAATACTCTGCTCAGTTCTAGAGACTTCACGTATAATAGATAAAGTGGATAGTTTCAAAAATGGGCAAAAATGGTGGAGTCTTACGCATAAAACATATCAGGAGAGACTTAAAGGGATTCTATCATTAAAATGCTATTTTTTATCCGTAACACGTAGGAATAGCCTTAAAAAAGGTTATCCTTCTCCTACCTTTAGATGTCTTCTCCGCGCCGCCGTTCGGAAAAAATCACGGTTTTCTTCTTTATGCAAATGAGTTATCTCGCAGCACTGGGGATGGTCCACAGCGCTCAAACAGTATTTGCATAAAGAAGAAAACCGGGATTTCTACCAAATGGTGGCGCAGAGCAGACTTCTAAAGGTAGGAGAAGAATAGCCTTTCTTAAGGCCATTCGTACATGCTAGGGGCAAAAAAATAGCATTTTAATGATAGAATCCCTTTAAAAGGAGTCTATCACCTATCACACCCTTTGTCTTGGAAGTTGCAGCGCAGTAATGCAGGAACATGCAGAGAATGGTGCAAAACGGGGGCCAGAGATTTGCAATGCTCGAGACACATCCACATTACTCTTCCAGCCTCATTTACTAAATAATTTTTTGCCTGCAATGAATCTATATTTAGGGCATTGAAAAGTAAGTTAGGAATGTGTGCTAACAGCCTTACACAGCATTGTGATTTTGTGGGGGCTAAATTCTTCTTGACAGATTTCGTTTAACAAAAATATATCCTTTGAATGAGTTATTCCTTCAGGACAGTTACAGAATGACACTGCTAACTTCATATTCTATATAGGTATTCTTATTTTATAGAGGGGGGGGGGGGGTTCCCTGTTCAGGATCCTTATCTCTTGGGAAGTGTGGAGAGAAGTTACTCTTAGTGTAGAGGGTTTCTCCTATATTACACAGACACCTACCTGATCTACTGGTTAATATTTAATGCTGGTACGGCTGCAGGAAAACAAAATACTTATTGACAGATTTCCCCACAGATGCTGACTGATCATTGGGGGTTTCCGGTGGGGATACTTTGTGATGAGCTTATTTTCAAAAACTCTTTTTAAAAAGTAGGCATTGTCCAAAGCCGAGAGCCCCTTAAAGGTTCAAAGCACTGGTTTGCATTCATTTTATACATATGTAATAATTCAATATCTTTCTTTACCCTTTGTCATCAAAATACATTTTTCTAATATATTTCTTATTTATTCTATTTTCTGTGGCCTAAGCTGTTCTTTTTTTTTTTTTAAGCTTTTCATGGTGGACAATGGAGCAGATGATTGGAGAATAGCCATGACCTACGAAAGGATATTTTTCATCACCCTAGAGTTGACTGTGTGTGCCATTCATCCCATTCCCGGACAGTATTCCTTTACATGGACAGCCCGTCTGGCCTTCTACTATACAACTTCTGTAGCCAATGCTGACATAGACATCATCTTATCTATCCCTATGTTCTTAAGGCTATACTTAATTGGACGAGTTATGCTTCTGCATAGCAAGCTTTTCACTGATGCCTCTTCAAGGAGCATTGGTGCCCTCAATAAGATCAACTTCAATACTCGATTTGTAATGAAGACTCTTATGACCATCTGTCCAGGCACTGTTCTTCTGGTTTTCAGTATCTCATCCTGGATCATTGCAGCATGGACAGTCCGAGTATGTGAGAGGTAAGTGCTTATCTGAATATGGCATTCAAGTGAAACTTGTAGATAACAGAAATATCCATTATGTGTCCAGCATGGGGTTGGCATGCTTTTAAATTGACCTTTCTTCTTTAATAATTACCTTCAGCTTAACTAGAAAATCACTTTAACTAAGTGCACTCATCTGCTGATCCTTGCGTGTATGACCCTATATCCATTGTCCATCCCTTCTGCTTATGTTTGCTTTTAATTTGTGTTTGGTTACAAATGGCAAAAACACAAACCTATTAAGCTTATGACAATAGCAACTCATGTTGTTGACATATTCATCGACTACATCTTTTTGAGATGTATAGTGTTCTTTTCATACATTTTCCAATATATTGCTATTCAAATCTGCCTAAGTGGTTATATGGACAAGCAATAACCATAACTAGATGGGTCTAACACTTGAGTGTTTTATGTAGTTCTACCTGTGGAGCCAACAAAATAAGGGGTAAAGGTAATAAATGTCCCTTTACATGATGCCAAGCACCAGTCATAAAAAGGGAGCCAGAATACTAGCCACATATAATCTTCTCTTACAACAAACCCTGAGGATGAATCTGTCTACTTAGGTTTATCACCAGTACTGCAAGCTCATCTATTCTTACTATCAGTGCTAGGTGCAAATACATTCAAGGACGTCTGAGCTACGTTAATGAGAAAAATTCTCTATTTTTCAAAATTTAGTAATGTATTGTAATTAGAGCTAAATCCTTAACGAACGCTATAAGACTAATTGCAGCTTGCAAAACAAATTTCAGTTACCTTACTACAGATATGTAAAATGTTTCTTTATAGATAAGAACAGATCCATATTAATGGTATATATATATATATATATATATATATATATATATATATATATATGTTCAAATGTAGCAGTGTTTAACTTGACTTTCTGTGTGGTTGCCTATCTCAGAACACAACATTGAGTTGCGTTAACAATGTGCCACAGTGTTCTTAACTCGTTATGGGTCATGTTAGCCACTGCTACATTTGTATAAATATGGGCAACTAACAATACCCATATGGTATACTGACCAGGGTCCTACTCTAGGGTCCAACTCTATACACCTTTGGACACACTAAATTAATCAAATTTTAGCTTTAGATTGAACTATGCTAATATGCCTATGGACCTAGCCAAAAATATTTCATAAAAAAAATAACTAAACTAATTGCTTTTATAATATGTTGAATCAGCTTACAGCCCAAATATACGGTAATACATGCCAATTTTTCAATATATAAGCTAAATAATAATAAATTAATTTTTTACTTTCTTAAGGGCAACCTACTAGAAGAAAATGATAGAAGACCCTTACATGCACATCAATATGCAATATATGCCTTTACTTTCTTAAGGGCAACCTATTAGAAGAAAATGATAGAAGGCCCTTTTTTTTACTTTGTCCTGCCAGGTCCTATTAGCAAGTTAAATCCTTCTGAATCCTTTCTGAGATCTTACATGAATTCATGATAGTGGATCTGTCAGTACCTCACTGTCCCTGCTTTTCCCTGGCCTCCGTAGTTGTGGATGATGGTGGCCATCACAAGGTGGGAGGTGGTATGGAAAGCATACTGTAAGTCAGCCTATGTAAGTGACAGATCCACCATATAGCGGCAGATATGTGTATATATGTGATTGGAGTCCTCATAAAGTTTACATGGCAACACAGCATATGACAAAAATCAGACCAGCTAATCTCATTAGATCCTGGCCGAAGGGATCCTAAATTCAAGGAAAAGATTTAAAAAATGTATTTTTTTACGTACATTAAGGGCCATTACAGTTAAACTTCAAAATGCCTGGACACTTGGTGCTCACTGTGGAAACTATAACATACATTATTTTAGAACAGTTGCCAGTAATTCCATACTGATGGCCAATCTTTGTCCAAAAGAAACTTTTAACAAATTGAGTCAAGATTTCGGATGAATATGACATAGAATCTTGAAAAATTGAGCAAAAGCTTCATTGGACATTGCAGCATATATTTTAATACATGGCAATTAAACAAGCAATAATGACAACAAATAAACATGAAAGACATGGAAGTAGGGCGTGTATTGTCACTACAAACACTTAACTTCTACATACAATTGACAATTTCTCAAAACAGCCATACAGCCAAAAAACCTTTAAATGAGATACATATAGGGCTATGCATTTATTTGGTCATGTAAGGAATTACGATTTCCAATATCAACTGTGTTAACTGAACTAAACTATAGCTGTCTGAAAGTCCTGGTTTAGGCCCGCCAAAAAGGAATCTTGGAAATCCATCATTACCATCTAACCTTAACATAAACCATTGTATGGGACCATGATGTCATAGATCTGGAATGCCTCCACTCTATGCATGCACTATGAACAGCAGAATTAATCTGTATACTGTCCCTGCTGCTGACAGTATCAGCGACTTGATAAAATAGGAGTGAAGAAGCTCATACCAACCAGACAACAATACTGCTTTGATGGGTGTAATGGAAATTAGGCTCATCATCTGTTTGGATGCTATGGCTCATTGCTTACTTCCCCATCCATCAAGGGGGGAGCATGCGTTCAGCAGAGACTGAGGGATGTAGAAAGAGAGAACATTACGTTAATAGCATGATTTTTAATTTCTTAGGACAATATATGCACACAATTTCCATAGTATATTAGGAATGTAGCCTGACCTATACCCATAAACATTGCTTGTATACGATAGATTTGACATGCTTGAAGTTTGTATCTTGACAATATGATAAATCCTGTGTATTAGATGTGCTGGTGGAAACATGCCTCTGTTATACTTTCCAACAGGATCCTGTATTATGTTTCCTCCAAGCCATGCATTTTGAAAATGGAAACATTTGGAAAATACATTCTGCAGGGTTGCATTATACAGGACATTCACATTGCAGGTCTAAATGGGTTTTTAACTGTCTCACAATGGGCAAGACAAACATATTGGAAAACTGATCACCCAGAATGATAATCCTAAAGACAATCTGTAAAATCTACAAAGAATAGAGATAAAATGAAGCTCTTGTGGCTGTGAAAATGTTGCCTCACCAGTGTAAATGTTTCAATGCTTGTCCCTTTCTAACACCCCTACTGACCTTCCTACTGCTCTGCTTATCTTCCAGCCTGTCAATGCTTAGCTTGTCTACAGCCAACCCTCCCATAACTGTCTACATATCTCCATCTGTTCTTTCCATCCAAAACCTCTCCTACTGTCTTCTCACGCTCTACCCCAGTCTGTTACATGCTCCTTAACCTGCCGTTGTCTCCCCTCTTTCTAATGACAAATGCTGCTCCTAGGGAGAAACTGTGAGTTAAACTATAAATGAACACAAGGCTCTTTTTCTAAATGCACGACTGCTCTAAACTCTACCAGAAAATAAAAAATAAAAACAAAAAACAGGGCTTGCTGCAGCTGTTTGGGTTAAGCGGGAAGTAACCATGATGAACAACACAGATATATCAAATTCATTGTGCCAGTTTCAAGTGGCTCCACATTCTGTCTTTTGTAGACCATCTTACTTTGCGGACCATCAACTTGAGTTTCTTCTTCATTGTGAAAACTAAACACTTTATTGTGATTTAAGAAATACAGTAGTAGAAGACAGACATTTCTTGAAAAATTATTGTCCACGATTTTTTTGAATCAGTAAGACGTAACTTGAGGCTCAGCTGGAACATAAGTGATCTACAATGATTGAATGGATTACAATGGATCTTCGCTGTCTATGGCTGCATTGAGAATTTGCCACTCAGTACAGCTCTGTACAACCTTGTTTGTCTTTTTTCTTCAGTTGATTCCAAATTTCATATTTAGACTACAGAGAATGACAATGCAGCATTAGATGTATAGTACTCCACAATGTTGGTATTTGGTAGATTTGTTGCTTTTGTTACCGTTTCATCTGGTAATGGTTTCAAAATGTAATGATTCACTGGTTATTCCATTGATTGTGGTAACCATATAAAATATGAATATAAAGTGTTGTATAGTCTATGGGATGAATAGTACAGAAACAATGTTAAACAGAAAATAACAACAAATCAGTCACACTCACAATTTTCTTACACAATTATATCAATCTGCCACACTTATAAAAGTTACCTACAAAAGTTCTGAACACCTATTGTAGAAGACTTCATAAGAGTTCAAAAAGTCTTCAGGATAAGTATAATGGGACATGGCACAGTACAAAACCTAGGTGCAAATAAGATTCCGCCTGCACATGTTGACTGAGGCGGGACTGATTTTGTAGCAGAAAATACTTAGATGACATTCGGACAACTGATTTCCATGGGGGTTTTATTCCGTTAGGACCTGCTCTATAATTCATTGGAACAGAGCATTGAACCCCCACCATTGGGAGAGACTCGGTCTGTATTAGGCCTTATTCTCATCTCCTACCTCTTTCATGTATACTGGATAGGGTACATTTTTTTTTATGCAGATAGTTGAATAGAAAAGTACAGTTATAAAAACTATTTAAAACTAAGGCCCCACGTTGTGGAAACTTAGCGTTTTTGTTTGCAGATTTTGCTATGTTTTTTTGAGCCAAAGTCAGAAGTTGATCTAACAGAAAGGAAACAAATAAGTCCTTTCATTATATTTCCCATTCCCTTTCAAGCCATTCTAGACCTTGGCTGAAAAAACCGCAGCAAAATCTGCAACAAAAAAAATTGTTTCTGCAACGTGGGGCTTTAGCCTAATACAGAAAACCAATTGTATACTTAGATATAGAAGAGCCTAAAAGACACACTTTTACTTCTTTTGGCAAGTAATAGTGGAGAAGAGTTCTTAACAAAATGGATTCATTATGAATTTGCCAAAAATTTTGGGTTTTCATGAATCCGAAACATTTCAGGTTTGCCAAAAACACAAATTACTGTTAAACTCCAGGATCTCTGCAATTCCCAGAGTATAAGTGGAGGCCCACGGGAGGTGCAGAAACATAATAAACACTGATACTCACCTTCCCTCACAATCTTCTTCAGTCATCTACCAGGCTCCTGGGTCACGGACCCTTTTGACCACAGGACTGTGTTTACTACAAATATATGTGTGTATAATGTCATAGAACAAAACAAAAAAGCTTAAAATCATGAAAAATGGCAGTTTGGTCAAAAGATAAGACAAATTTGATAACTGATCCCTGCACTTTCTTTGTAAGGTTTAATTAGTACTAGAGATGAGTGAACACTGTTCGGATCAGCCCAACCGAACAGCACGCTCCCATAGAAATGAATGGAAGCACCTGTGACGCTGACTTTGCCGGTGGCCAGCCGGCGTGACAGGTGCTTCCATTCATTTCTATGGATGCGTGCTGTTCGGATCGACTGATCCGAACAGTGTTCGCTCATCTCTAGTACTAATTAAACCTTACAAAGGAAGTGCAGGGGTCTCTAATTAGTACTAAAAAAAAAATTTCTGATTTTTTTTTTCTGAAAATGGGATGTGTCTTACAGTGTGTCTCATAATCCAAAAAAATATGGTATTAGGAAACAAGTAAACGGTCAGTTCTTGAAGATGTTGTGTTGAAACCAGAGAAAGTGGCAAGAGCAAGCATCTGAGTGGGTTTTAAAGTTGACAAATTGTATTGGTTAGATGACTTGCTCAAAACACCTCCAAAACAGCATGTCTAATGGAGTTTTATCAGTATATAGTTGCTAGTATCTATTAAAACTGTTGTCAGGAGCACACTGAACTGAGTGTTAGTTTGTCTGGTCTTATCCTACAGTAGAGTTACTGGAGCACAATTTGCTGAGAAAGTTAATCCTGGACACCTTCCTAGGTCTTGTGTAGTTCATGGCTCAATGGGTTAGAAATATATTAGAAGTACAAAAGGGACCTACAGAATGTTAAGAAACTGGCTTTAACCTGCCTATTTGTGACTTTAAAGAGGACCTTTCATGTCCTCGGGCACATACATTCTTATATACTGCTAGAAAGCTGACAGTGCACTAGAATCTAGAAATGTCTGTCCTTGCTCACACAGGCAGGTGGGTTCTGGTGTGAGTGTTAACCATAATTGATAGATAATCCCCTTCTCCATTATTCTCAGTCACAGATGAGATCCAATGAGGGATTTTAACCCCTTGGATACCACTTCCACTTCTTTAATGCCCCCATCGGCATCCCCTAGGCTGATTTGAGTGGTGCCAATACCTAATTTTGGCATCTCGAGGTCTGACCAGTAAAAAGTTTTTTTTTAAAAAAAAAAGTATAAAACTCCAAAAAAGCTTGACTGACAAAAAATAAATCCTCAATCTTTCAAATGAAAAATAAAAATGCTATGGCTCTTGGAAAATGGCTATGCAAAAAGAATTAATTTATATCTCCAAATGGATTGTTGTTCTGCAAAATTAGTAATGCAGAGAGAAAACAATATAAATTAGGTATTGTACCGATCCTTAGAATAAAGGTAACATGTTACTTATGTTGTATGCTGCACGGCAAAAACGTAAAAGGTAAAAAGAATTGATGGGTTTTTTTTTAATTTAAGAAAGAATTTTTATTTATATATTTATTTTAGTCAATAAATAGGTGTCATTACAAAATGTATCACCCGAAAAATAAAAAGAATATAACTTGCACAATGTATAGATAAAACCCTGCAAAATTGCCAAATCATTAGAACAAAATAAGCTGCAGTGAGAAAGGAATGTATAAGCTGTGTGAGTATATATCAGGGCACACCACAGATTAAGGGCTAATTCACACAGGGGCAAGGAGGCGGATTTTGACAGCGGATTTCACCTCAAAATCCGCCTATATCCGTCTATGGAGACCACTAGCGTTCTTTTTTCCACTAGCGGGATGTTGCTGCTAGCGGAAAAAAGAAGCGAGCTGCCCTTTCTTCAGGCGGATTCCGCAACTCACTGAGCTGTGGCTTCCGCCTGGTGGCAGCAGCCTCTGGAGTCGGCCCATTCATTTGAGCCGTCTCCGGAGGGGGAAGCCGCGACGGTTGTGGCAGGCGGGTTTTGACCCAAGAGTGACCCGGCTCCCCGCATCACTCTCGGTGCCAAAATCCGCCCCCCATGTGAACGAGCCCTTAGAGTTTATGATGAAAAAGACACCAGAATTGACCCTTGAATCATAGAAGCTATTGGAAAATAGTAGGGAATTTGATGCTCCCAAAGTACTTTGCACAGCTTGCATATTCACTTTTCACCATTGGCTATGCATTCACACCTGGGATACTAATGGTCACTACACCCCTTGATAATTTCTTTGAGGGTTGCCATTTTCAAAGTGGGGTCACTTGCTATGGGATTCGACTTTACAGGACCTTAGAGGATCTGCAAACATGGCATGGTCAGATACCAAACATCCAAATCTCCGCTCCAATAACCACATAGCGCTCCTTCGCATCTGTATCCTGTTGTGTACCCAAACTAAAGTTTATGCCCACATGTACAACAATGTCATACCCAGGATAACACATTTAATGTCATATGTGAGTATAAGCTGCTTTTTGGGCACAGCCAGGCATAAAAGAGAAGGAGGGCTATTTGCTTCTTGGAGCGCAGATTTAGACAGTTTGGTTTTTAGACATCATGCAACTATTACAGAGCTCCTGATATGTGACTCTGTTTTGGAAATGACACCCCTGAAGGAATTCATCCAGTGGTACAGTGAACATTTTTAACCCACGAGTGTTGCGTTAATTTGTTTTCCAGACAGCTGATGATAAAATGTGAACATGTCAATTTTTTCAGGAACACATCATCTCAGTGCACAATATCCTGTGCCCAACTTGTGTCAGAGATAAATGCTCCAAAAGCTGTTTTGCCCGGGATACCTGATTAGCAATATTTGCAGTGTTTTTCACTGCTGACACAAGCTGAGCTCAACATTTCACACACTGAAATGTCGTATCTATATGGAAAAATTGCAATTTTCACTTTTCATTATCAGTTGTGCATTCATTTGTAGAAATTAAATCAATACAGCACTAAAGAGATGAAAATGTTCGCTACACTGTTTTATAAATCCCTTGAGGGGTGTAGCTTCCAAAATGGGGGTCACGTGTATGGGGATTCCACTTTACTGGTAATTTAATAACTTTGAAGAAGTGGCATGACATCCAAAAGCCAAAATAACCCTTCTTTCCTTCAGTGCTAGGCTGTGTGTCCTAGCACCAGTTTATACCCGTGTATGGCATCAAGTATGATATCTTGGGTACCACAATGTCATACGTGTGGGTATCAACTGCTGTTTAAGCACACAGCAGGGCGTAGCTATGAAGAAGATTATCATTTTTTGGACGTCATGTCACATTTGCAGAGACCCCTATAAAATGAGGCTCTGCAAAACACAAACAACATGGAATCCAGAAAGTCCCTCTAAATCTATACACTAAAAGCTATAAAGCATAGTGCTCCTTTCCTTCTGAGCCCTGCAGTTTACTCCCACATATGCAACTTCCTTGTACCCGGGATATCCCACTGTAAAGTTTTAGGAATATGTCTTTCTAATGACATTTAATTTTCACTTTGTACATTAATTTTTGGGAAGCACTCTTGGGCTTAAAATGATAAGTCCCCTTGAGAAATTCCTTGAGGGGTGTAGTTTATAAGATGGGGTTTTAGGGGGGATTGCTGTTGTACTGGTACTTTAGGGGCTCTGCACATGCGACATGGCTCTCAAAACTATTCCAGCAAAACCTTCCCTCCAAAATCCAAATAGCGTATTTTCTATACCAAGCCAGTCATCCTATCCTACTAATATTATAAATGTGAAAGTTTGTGTGTTTGGATGTTTGTTCCTCAGTAACGCAAAAACGGCTGAATGGATTTAGATGAAATTTGCCACATAGATTGTTTGTAACCTTGATTAAAACATAGGCTACTTTTTATCCCGGTAAATGACATGGCTTCATGACTTATGAATTTATGTTCACATACTATATTAAACTGCTCTTGGCAGCAGCTTATCTCAGGTTCTGATGAAGCCAGGTCTGTTATCTCTCTGTGTAAACACACGCTAACCCTCAGTGGATTGTGTACATGCATTTGCATATTATCGGATCTGCTCCAGGCAACATGCAGACACACTGACATGGGCAAACACTGTTAATCCAAATTGGCAGTTTGCCAATTATAAACATGCCTGGAAAAAGAAAATCTAATTTGTTGCCAACAACACGCAGACGAAGTCGCAGGCAGAGGCTAGTGTACCTATATACAACAGTTTACAACCACATATGGGGTGTTACCGTGTTCAGGAGAAATTCTGTAACAAACTATAGTTTGTTTTTTTGTTTTTTAACCCCTTGTAAAAATGAAAAATTTGAGGCTAAATAGATGTTTTATTAAAAAAAGTAATTTTTTATTTTTTACGTTCCAATGCTAATAAAATCTGTGAAACAACTGTGGGGTAAAAATGCTCTCTGAACTCCTTGATAAATGTTTGAGGGATGTAGTTTCCAAAATAGGGTCACTTTTGGGGGGTTTCCATTGTATTGATACTCTAGAAGCTTTGCAAATGCGACATGGCACCCAAAAACTATTCCAGCAAACTCTGTCCTCCAAAAGCCAAACAGCGTTCTTTCGATTCCAAACCTCACCATATACAAATACATCACTTTACCAAGACCTTTGTGGTATTCCTGTGTTCATGAGCAATTGTTTAACAAACTGTGGGGAACTTTTTATCCTTTAACCCATCGTAAATATGAAAATTCTTTGGATAAAGTGACATTTTAATAATTTTTCATTTACACATCCCCATGTTAATAAAATCTGTGAAAGAGCTGTGGAGTCAAAATGGTCACTATACCCCTAAATAAATTACTTGAGTGATGTAGTGTACAAAATGGGGTCTTTTTTGGAGCTTTCGATTGTATTGGTAGTCCAGGGTCTCTGCAAATGAGACATGGCACCTTTATCCCTTTCACTGCCAAGGGTTTCTGGAAATTTTGCACCTCAGACTGCCAGTGCAATTTCCACAGTTTTGAGAGGAAAAATAAAACCTATATTGCAACATAAAAAATCATCCAAACCCCCCCATACCTATATATTTTCTTAAAGCAGACACCTGCAGCATTGTCAGAATGCCACTTAGAACTGTATACGAACAGGCACCTTCATGCAAATTTGAATTCAAGTGAATGTTTTATGAAAAAATAGGGCAGCATGGTGGCTCAGTGGTGAGCACTGCAGCCTTGCAGTGCTGGAGTCCTAGGTTCAAATCCGGCCAAGGGCAACCTCTGCAAGGAGTTTGTATGTTCTCCCCGTGTTTGCGTGGGTTTCCTCCGGGTACTCCGGTTTCCTCCCACACAACAAAGACATACTGATAGGAAATGTAGATTGTGAGCCCTATATGGAACAGTGACTGACAATATCTGTAAAGCTCTGAGAATATGATGACGCTATATAAGTAAGCATAATAAATAAGTAAAATTTAAATAAATGTATATTAGTTGTTAAGGGTAAGTTCACACAGAGTTTTTTGGTGGGTATTTTGAGGCTGTTTTGTTCCGGCTTCCAGAAAAAGAAGCGAGATGCTCAATCTTAAGGCAGAGTCGCCTCGCGAATCTGCCTGAAGACACTCCCGACTAGGCCCATTCATTGGGCCTAATCTGGAGCAGAGTACGTGACTGGATGCTGGTGCACCGGCTTTCAGTCGCGGCTACCCGGTTTTTGGTCCAGAACCTGAGGCAGCCTCCGCCTCAGGTTCTGGACCAAATAACCCGTTTAAACTTACCCTAAAAGTGGAAACTAAACAATAAATTATATGCACCAAACCTCATAAAAACAAGATTTCAGCATGTGCAGAGTTCATTGATATCACTAAGGCCTACACCCGTATGCACATGTCTTCAGAAAATCACTAGAACTGGAAGGAACAAAAATCTGCTTTGAAGCTGGAAATGTTAAAAACGTATCATCTATTAAATGTAGGGATTACACACCGTGAAAAACAAGTGAACCACTAAACCCTGTATATTTTTGAAAGTAGACAACCTGAAGATTACATATGTCTCAATGGGGCAATAGCCACATCCACCTTCATGCAACTTTGTGACAAACACAAATAATTTTTTGAAAAAATGCACTAAAACACATATTTGCATCTAAACTCATGTTCAATCTCACATTCATATACAAAATACATTTAAAATAATATCTTATGGTGTATACAATGTGTATATATACTATATGTACCACAAACATCAACTACAACAAGAGCTTGAACACCCAAAAATACTAATACAGAAGACAAGCAAGATTTTGCTGTTATTCTCTAATATGTTAAAAATCCACAGTGCACCTAGCAAACTGTGACTGTGACACCAAAATTTATTTTTAAGATTGCACAGCATACCGTATATAAAAACACAACTTAAAAGGGTATTCCCATGTACATCATCATATCTATATTTGTAGATAATTAAAAGTTAAACATTTTTGCAAATATAAGTAATTAAAAATTCTGCAGAGCTTTAAAGATTTTCTCTAACTTTCTTAGTGATGACATTCTGTTGTCTTGATCGGTTGCCAATGGTTACTTCCAATATTGCAGAAACTTTCTATGGTCTGGGACTTGTCAGGAACCCAGCTATGATTTTCTTGTTGTAGCCGGGTTATCAGGCAGGGACACTACATGTATCAGAAGACATCCCAGCCACAATAAGGACATCATGGCGGATTTTCTGACCTTACGCTAGGTTCACACCTGCGTTCTACTTTCCGTTCTGTGCTTTCCGTCTTCTGCATGCCAGAAGACGGAAAGCACAGACCGAGTCTGGCCGTGAGCGGCGGTGAGCGTTTTATGCTCTCCGCCACGAAACCGTATTTTTTAATCCGGACACAGAGTACTGCATGTCCGACTCTGTGTCCGGATTAAAAAACCCGGTTTCGCGGCGGAGAGCGCAAAACGCTCACCGCCGCTCACGGCCGGACATTTTTCTCACCCATTCAAATGAATGGGTGAGAGAGACTCCTGCAGGTTTCCGTCTCCTGCTCTGTTTTATGCAGGAAACGGAAACCTGCATCACGGAAAGCACAGCGCAGATGTAAACGAGCCCTTAGAAAGTTCCTGCATTCATGGTCGTATCCATTGGCAACCGATCAAGACAACAGACTGTGACCACAAGATATTGAGAGAAAATTTTTAAAACTCTGCAAAATGTTTAATTACTAATATTTACAAAAATGTTTAACTTTGAATGATCTACAAATTAAAAAAAAAAACTATGTACATGGGAATACCCCTTTAATATTTCATATACACAACCACCTTCATGCAACTTTGCAGCAAACAGAGATTACAAGCAAAAATTGCGCAAAAATTCACATTTGCCACTAAAGAGCCTGCTCAAGCAATCCCTTTCTGCAAACAAAATGTACTGTCCAAAAAACTGCAATACGCGAGGAGTTCATACATAACACACATATATATTTACTGGTGCAGGTGTTAAAGAAACGCCAGAATCGCAGAAATGCACCATCCCATTTTGTGCATGCAAATTAAATAGGACTTTACATAAAAGTATTATTTTCTATCCCCCTATAAAAATTTTAGCAATCTATACGTTCATCTCTAGTGACAATCTTTATTGCTATTATTTTAGCGTGTAAAAGATATCACTAGAGACGTATTTTATTCTAGAAAGCTCAGATATAGACAGGACAGGGATAGAGTGAAATGTAAACTTTATTTACGACTTTGTGTATGTGATGTGTAAGTGTTTGGTGCAACTTTTTTTTGGAGCTGCGACCTGGACAATGGTAAACTTCTAAGTGACAGCACCAATAAACTTCCTGGTTATGTTCAGAGGGTATTAAAAAAGAATACCTCACTAGTACAGCTCAGGGGGAAATGACATTATACCTGTATGTGACAATGAGAGCGCAAAAGTATGGTATGCTCTCTGATCGATAGGAGAGGGAGTAACAGGGACAGAAATCTTTGCTAACCCCCTCCTGGTGTCACATACAGGTTATGCACAGAGATGAGAATGCTTCCTTACCTCTGTGCACGCTGCAGGGCTCCTCATCCCCCCTCCCCTTCCTGTTACAGTTCACTGATGCTTCCTGAGACAGGAGGAGGGGACATTTTAAAGTCCTGTAACTCAGGACTCGTTTAGGATATGAAGATAATTTTAGATTCATTTTAAAGATGAGAATCTCATCTTTAAAATTGTACCATTTTCTTCATAATAGCCCTTACAGATATGGAGCGAATCACTGTTATAAACACTGTTGGGAATTGAGATCTTCAATGGGATCTCAATCCCGAATAGTGTATTCAACAGTGAATCGCTTCGGCACTGTAAGGGTTAACATGAAGACCTTGGTATTATTTTAATGAAGAGATTCTCATCTTTAAATTGAAATTAAAATTATCTTTGTAGCCCAAACGAGTCCAGAGATATTCACAATAGAAGTAAGGACGTAGTAGCTACGTCCTCGGCTAGAGAAGTGCCACCCTGGGAGGACATATAGAGTTAAACTATTTCAGCAAAATCCACTTTTCAAAAACACGGTGTTGCTCCTTCACTTCCATGTGCTGCCGTGTGCCCAAACATCAGTTTACACCTACATGTGGGGTATTTATGTGCTCAGGGGAAATTGCATGAAAAAACTGTGAAATGCATTTTCTTCTTTAACCTTTTGTGAATATGTTAATTTTAGAGCTAAATGAATGTATTATTGAAAAAAATTAAATGTCTAAATTTCATCTCCATATTGTTTTAATTCTCGTGAAATGCTTAAATTAGATGTTTTATGGGGGGGGGGGGGTTCTAATAACTTTTATAATCCTTTTCACAACTACAATAAGCCCTTAAAAATGAGCTTGGGAAATTTTCTAGTAAATTGGAAAATTGCAGTTATTGTAAGCTTTCTAACTTCCAAACTAATTAAAAGATAATACCAATATAAAACAGAGGTACAGTAGTTAATATTTCGTAATGTATTTGAGTAGTATGACTATCTGTCTGAAAAACAGAGCATTTCACATTTTTTTAAAGGGATTCTAACATTAAAATCTCATTTTTTGTCGATCACACTTAGGAATAGCCTTAAGAAAGGCTATTCTTCTCCTACCTTTAAATTTCTTCTCCGTGCCGCCATTGAGTAGAAATCCTGGTTTTCGTCTGTATGCAAATTAGTTCTCTTACAGCACTGGGTGGCAGGCCCCAGCATTCAAACAGCACTGGGGGCGTCCCCAATGCTGCAAGAGAAATCTCCAGCGCCGCCTCCATCTTCTTCAGGAATGGCCTCTCTGTGTGTCTTCTTCCGGAGCTGGGTTCAAACCTCTAGGCCTCGGGCAGAGCCGATTGCGCATGCCCACAGACCACAAGAAAATGGCCGCTTACACAGCTGCAAGATGGAGGCGGCGCTGGAAATTTCTTTTACAGCATTGGAGACGCCCCCAGTACTGTTTGAGCGCTGGGGCCCGCCCCCAGTGCTGCGAGAGAACTCATTTGCATACACACGAAAATCGGGATTTCTACCGAACGGCAGCACAGAGAAGACATCTAAAGGTAGAAGAAGAATAGCCTTTCTTAAGGCTATTCCTACGTGTGATCGACAATAAATGTGATTTTAATGATAGAATCCCTTTAATTTTTTTAATTTACATCAAATATCCTATTTTTTAAAAAATAAATAAATACAAAAATATTGATCAACAATTACCACTAACATGAAGTGCAATGTGTCATGAAAAAACAATCTCAAAATAGCTTAAGGGGTTAAAGAAGTTTTCCCATAATTAAATAATACACAGTTGGGATTATCTAAAAATTTTCAGCATCTAGATATTGCTGTTTCATTCTTGTTATGGTACTTCCTGCTGGATATGCGCTCCTCTATAAGGCCAGGTTCACACTGAGTATTTTGGCTAGTAATGTGGTACGTAGACGGCGCGGGAAGTTTTGCGGGCAGTATACGCTTCCATTGTTTTCAATGGGAGCTGGTACCGTATACGCGGCGCTATTTTGCGGCTGCCGCAAAATCACGGCCGCAATATAGCTCCGCGTATACGGTACCGGCTCCCATTGAAAACAATGGGAGCGTAGACGGCCCGCAAAAGCTCCCGCGCCGTCTACGTACCACATTACGAGCCAAAATACTCAGTGTGAACCTGGCCTAAAGGTAGATCATGGGTTTCTCCACCCACGAATACTCTGTGGTCTCTTCAGTACCAAGATTGTTTGCATCATATATTTTTCCTTTGTATTTTTTTAACAGGCATTTATTTTCAGCTCCTTTTCTATTTTGTTTAATTTTAAGGTTTATGTGAAAAGTATATTATTTTACTATGATTATTGATCAGACAGGATGGAGTCGTGTGTAGTGATAGATTCCAGCCAGTGTCTCTAACTGTTTGCTCACTTGTCTGGAAGTGGACTGACATTTCAGGGTGATGCCAACCATGGACTATGAAACTGTCACTTCTGTTATATCACTTTGGTACTTTAGCAGTTAATATAGTGACATTGTGAATATACCCCCTCAACCACACCTCAGGACATGGGCTCAGAATACTATTAAAGCTATAGAGATACAAAAATAAAACATAATATTAATACATTAAAACAGTTCAACAGTGCATCAGCGTATTCTTGATAACGACTGTTATATGTATGCGTAACTCAGATACTTCAAAGCAGGCATGTCAAACATGCGGGCCGCATGCGGCCCTTTACAGGCATATCTGCGGCCCGCACAAAAGTCTCAAACTTTGTCTCTAAGAGACAAAGTTTGAGACTTTTGTGCGGGCCGCAGAGGTGCAATACTCACGCGGCTACTCGCTGCTGTGTAGACGTGATGTGACGTGATGACGTCACATCGCGTCTAAATCTTCAGACGGAAGCCGCGCGGGTTGAGCCGCGCGGCTTCCGCCCCCGGCAGCTCCCTCCTATGTCGGCTCATTCATTTGAGCCGACAGCGGAGGGGAAAGCCGCAACCGCGATGGTCGCGGCAGGCGGGAGAGAGAGAGAGAGTGCGGCGGGGGAGCGAGGACTCGGAGTCGTCGGAGAAGGTAAGTTTAATGTGTGTATGTATGCATAGAGGTGGAACGTGAAACAGGGCAGATGAAGGAGGGGACGGCATGACACTGGGGACAGAGATGTGGAGACATGAATCTGGGGGCAGAGATGGGGGACATGAATCTGAGGGCAGAGATGGGGGACATGAATCTGAGGGCAGAGATGGGGGACATGACACTGGGGGCAGAAATGGAGGGACATGAATCTGGGGGCAGAGGTGGGGGACATGAATCTGGGGGCAGAGATGGGGGGACATGAATCTGGGGCAGAGATGGGGAACATGAATCTGGGGCAGAGATGTGGGACATGAATCTGGGGGCAGATATGGGGGGACATGAATCTGGGGCAGATGAAGGGTGTATATGTAAATAGATAATTTTCTTTTATGAAACTAACAAAATCTTCTCAGAGAACAAGGCTGACTGATCACCACTTATAATCTAAAAAAAGATTGAAAAAAATGATAGCAAATATGCATAGATAGCATAAATGTTTAGTTTTTAATTGCTGTATTTTTGTTAAATATATGTTGCTGTTACATATTACTACTTCATATCTTGTTTTCATGACTGCTGTTAAAATACGTGCGTGACATTAGCTGCTGTGTGTGGCCCTTGCAACAACCTCTTGTTACTCATGTGGCCCTCGGGGTACCCTGAGTTTGACATGCCTGCTTCAAAGGAATATAACTATAGTACCCAGAACTTTGGTTATCATAAATGCAGTGGGTAAGTACCACAGCACCCAGCATATAAGAAATACTGGTAGCTGCGTGCTCCTGGAAACAGCTGATCTGCAGGGGTCCTAACATTCTTAAGAGATCAGTGATGATCCAACACTGAGGGTTAATCAGCTGTTTGAAGATACTTGTAGTGGTTTTGCAAACGCCATAGCCCCTTCACTATTTACATCGCACAGTATCTGTTTCATAGTGACCATGCAATGTAATTACAGCCTGTAATAACATTGCATGGCTGCTATATAACAGATAGTGTTCAATGTAAATAGTGAAGGGGACCCACACAGTATAATATGCTCCACAGTGGCCCCACACAGTATAATGCTTCATAATGGCCCCACAGAGTATAATATTTTCCACAATGGCCCCATACAGTATAATATTCTCCACAATGACCACCACCATGTGTAATGTACGAATGTGGCACCACACAGTATAATGCGCCAAAGAGCCCCACACAGTATAACATAATTCACAGTGGCCCCTACACAGTATAATATGCTCCACAGTGGCCCCACAAAGTATAATACACCACACTATGGCCCACCCCACAGTATAATGCTACACAGCGGCTACACACAGTATAATATGCTTTAAAAAAAGCCCCCCTCAAGCCACTTTAGGGGAACCCTTACAAAATTAGTTTTGATGAATATTCATGAGGTTCAGCCCATCAGTTCATTTTAATGCTAGTATTATACTCTGGGGTCTCCTTGGACCCCAGAGTATAATAAGTGAGGGCCCAGGGGAGGTGAGTATAAATAACAACACTTATACTCACCTTGCCTCACCTCTCTGTCACCTTTGGTCCTCCCTGCCTATGACTGAGATGATTACTGTTGGGACCCTACAATTCTTCAGTGATTACTGCTGGGGACTATTGAAAATCCAGGAGAGGTGAGTATAAGTATTTTTTATTTTTAATCATTTCCCCTGGGCAGGCTTTCCTCCAACTGTTATCATGGTGAAGAACCGGCCATCTACCTACCCTACCTAACACCGTGATCGTTACACTCCTGTGCTAAAATAATAACTATGTCATATTCAGACTTGTAAATTAAGCCAAATGAAGTGTATCGAGTTCAGTTTATCAGATACTGCTCATTATGTCATTCGGTGTTTACAACTGGTTCATAGGTATAATTGACGTGCTGCAGATTTTTTTCTGCAATGTGTATTAGCCAGAATCCCATCCACTTTGCAGGTAATATAAAACACTGTTTTTGTAATGTGCGTTCCCGGCCTAAAGAGGTTTTCCAGCCTCAAAAATTCATTTGTAATAGAGCCTAATGGGGCATGTTAAAATAAGATTTTTTTCAACCCTCTGCAAGCCTGATACATAGGCTCCCCAGGTCACCGCTGAGCTTCATTCCCTGGGTGATTGGAGACTTCTTATGGAAGTCTTAAATGGGATGTCCGTGAAAATTTGAAATCCCTACACTAGTCTAAACACCCCCCCCCCCCCCTCCTACTTTCTAAATAACATTAGTAATTTAAAAAATTATAAATTACCCATATCCCTGGAGCAGTCATGTGACTGGACATTTTCTGATTATCCAGTAACGATCTGTTTCCCCATTTCCAGATACGGATTGTCACTGCTACTCATCTCCCCATCCACTCCATTATACTTACCCTCCAGGCTTCTTCCGGCGAGACGGCTCTTGCCTCTGTACTGATTCTTTAGGCTCTATTCACACGGAGTAACGCCAGGTGTTTTTTGTGTGTATTTTGTGTGTATTTTTACAGCCGTAAAAAGCAGTCTCCATTGAGTTCTATAGTAAAATGCTGGTGTTTTTTTACATCCGTAATTTTACGTCCGTAATTTTACATCCATAAAATTACGGACGTAAAAATACAGGCATATTTTACTATAGAACTCAATGGAGACTGCTTTGTACGGCTGTAAAAATACACACAAAATACACACAAAAAACGCCTGGCGTTACTCTGTGTGAACGGAGCCTTAGGCTGCGTGATGTTATCTTCTCTAGCTTCTACTGCATTAGCACGCATGCACAGTAGAGGTGGATCACCGCTGGAGGAGAAGAGCTCAAACAGACAGAGTACAGGAGGAGGAGGGGCCATTTCACAGGAAGCCGAGTAGAGGGTAAGTATATACTATGGGTAAGTAGGGAAGGGCGGGATAACTATAGAGACAGGAATGGGGTGTATGGAGGGCTGAGGAAGGAGTGGGAAGTAAGGTGAGAGGGGTTAGTAAGGAAGTTACATAGCAAGAAGCAGAAATATGTAAACAAAAGCAGGAGATACCAGCAGCTCCCAGAAACACCCAGTAATCATTCAAAACATGCTATAAGGTATATGGGCGCATTTAATAACCCATTAATAGCACTAACAGTCACTTTAAAAAAAAAAAAAAATTTGCCCAGAAAACCCCATTAATATTCTTTCTGACCCACTGCTCACACACTGTCCTCAGATCATTCCTTACTTGTGTTTGCAGTGTGGCAGGGTGCATTATCCTGCTGAAAGTGGTCACTACCATTAGGGAATACTATTGTAATGAAGAGGTATAATTGGTATGTAGCAATATTTAGGGAGGTACAAGTCAAAGGAACATCCATATGAATGCAAAAACCCAAGGCTCTCAGTCTTCGTCAGCCTGGGCCATTTTTTTCATAGCTTTATGCACCAGTTCTGGTGGTGGACAGGGGTTGGCATAGCCAGTCTCTCCAGTCTGTGGATGTACCATGTACTGCAATGCACTGTGTGCTTTCACACTTTTTTAGTATCTTAGCCAGCATTAACTTTTTCAGCAATTCGCCTAGTTCAGATCAGGTAGACTAGCCTCCAAACATCATGTGGCATCTATGACAAGAGTTAAATAAGTTGTTCTTAGACTACGTTTGGTCTGCATATTGGAAGCACCCTGCTATTTTGGAGATGCTGTGACTTATTTTCATCACAATTTGGCCCTTGTCACTTGTCACTGTTACTTATATCCTTACGTCTGCCCACCATTGTTCTGCTTCTAAAACATCAACTTCAAGAACTGACTGTTCCATTGCTGCCTAATATATCCCACCTTGAAAAGTGCCTTTGTCACCAGATAATCAACGTCATTCACGTCATCTGTCAGTTTTAATAATATGGTTGAATGGTGTAAATCTATGTTCTGACAACACATCAGAAGACATGCCAGTCATATCTATATTTATATAAACATTTAAAATGTAAGGACCTGTGATGTAAAATCTACAGCTCGAACCTATTTGACGTTGCTCTAGGATTTCCATCACTAGATATTTCTTGTTCAGAGCTCACAACTGAGCCAATATTTGAAGTTTAGAGGAATATTTTCCGGTTACACCAGGACAGATTGGCATCTTTTTCATACACGAGTGTGATAAGCTTCACATGTATTTCTATAGCAAAAATAACTCAAGCTGGCCTGGAATATGAAAACAAGCTAAACATATTTTGTATGAATACTGAGCAGGAGCATACGGATAGAAAATGTTGCATTAGTTGTTTACCACACAAATTTTGCAGCTGATGATTGGTGATGTCGGGAGCAGTAATGGTGTCCCTCCAACTTCTGCATGTAGTGAACTTACAGACTTTCCTGCAACCCCCTACCGTACACTAACTGGCAACTATAGCTGGCACTTGTTGAAGGGTGAATACAGGTATGCAAATATTCTTTATGCCATGATGAGTGTCTAATATGGTAAAATGCATTACTGTGTGAATGGACCACAAGTTAAGTTTCTAATTTTACTATAAAACACAGTTTATTTTTTTTTTAACAACTGTAGTTTTTATTGAAAAATTTTTCACGTAACAGAAACGGAAACAGGTCCAAACAAAAGCGATAACAAAGGGGAGAGGCATAACCGCCAGACCCAAATTAAATATCGAACAAAGTACTAAATTGAAGGGATAAAACATCGAAACACAGTTTATTATATTCTCCAATAAAAATGTAAATAATCAGACAAAAGATAAAAAGGAAAAAGATACTAAAAAGCAAAGTATAGCCACAGTGAAATGACATCCAGATAGGGACTGCACAATAATTATAACATTATGTATACTGACTGTTGATGCATTGAGCCACACGGTGGCTCAGTGGTTAGTATTGCAGCTTTGGAGTCCTGGTGTTCAAATCCTGCCAAGGGCAAAAAACCATCTGCAAGGAGTTTGTATGTTCTCCCCATGTTTGCATGGATTTCTAGCCCATATTCCAAAAAAGACATACTGATAGGGATAAATATACATTGTGAGTAGAGTTCAGCGAGTACTGTTTGGATCAGCCGATCCGAACAGCACGCACGCATTGAAATGAATGGAAGCACCTGGTGCTTCCGGTTTGACGGCAGCCGGCTGCGTGCATTGATTTCTATGCGGGCGTGCTGTTCGGATCGGCTGATCCGAACAGTACTCGCTCAACTCTAATTGTGAGCTCTATGTGGGGCTCACAATCTACATTTAAGGAAAAAAAAAAAATTATAACATTATTTTACTGATTGTTGATGCATTAAAATAGCAGATCGTGAATTGTTTGGTGTAGATATGTGAACATATAGGTGATATATATAAATATATTGTACGTGAAAAAATATGTCTCAAATCACATATATCCACCCCGTATTAAAGAGGACCTTTCACCATATCTGGGCACAGGCAGTGTTATATACTGCCAGAAAGCTGACAGTGCGCTGAATTCAGCGCACTGTCGGCTTTCCCGATCTGTGCCTGGTGTAAAGCGCTATCGGTCCCGGTACCGTAGCGCTTTACAGTCAGAAGGGCGTTTCTGACCATTAGCCAGAGACGTCCTTCTGCCTCGCGGCGCCTATCGCGCTGTGCTGTGGAGCCGGGAGGAACGCCCCCTCCCGCTCCTGATAATGCTAGTCTACAGACAAGCTGTGTGAGCAGAGGGAGGGGGCGTTCCTCCCGACTCCACAGCACAGCGCGATTGGCGCCGCGAGGCAGAAGGACGTCTCTGGCTAATGGTCAGAAATGCCCTTCTGACCATAGAAGAGCTACGGTACCGGGCCGTAAGCTCTTCACACCGGGCACAGATCGGGAAAGCCGACAGTGCGCTGAATTCAGCGCACTGTCAGCTTTCTGGCAGTATATAGAACTGATTGTGCCCGGATATGGTGAAAGGTCCTCTTTAAGTGTAATCATCATATGGGAGACTTACAATGCCAAAACCAACATCAGGTAGCATGAAAAAAACAACCACAATGATAAACTGTACTCACATGAGTGTATTCACCTACCAGGATGTCACATGCCCCGATTCACGTTTCGCCCAAAAGGCTTCATCGGGGCATTTTTATTGGAGCATATAATAAATTATGATCTATTTTGTTATATGTGTGGATTTCTTCATTCAGTTGTTTGGTATTATCAGATTTCCACTATTTTGTTGGTAGTCCCTTTGTAGTGTGTTTCTTTAATTTCTCGATGAGTAAAATATGGCTTGTGTGGCATTATAGTCATATAGCCATAAGGAAGGCAACAAAGCTTAGTGGTTTGAAAATACAGAGTTTTAATATTCTAGCATCTAAACAAGTTACAGCTGCAAACCAGGGACTTGAGAAGAGTCCTGTAATTGTTGCTTGTTAATGATATGTCCTCGTGATCTTGTACTATTGAGGATGCTTTCTTTTTTACACGTTGTAAATGGATGAAGACAGAATTAATACTTTGTCCATTGTTATCCTTTAGCATCTGGAGCCATATCACTGATATTCATAAGTAAAAGGGTACAATTACGTAGTGTGCGTCTGACTGAACCAAGATGCAGCCAAAAACTTGATGGCCATGCAAGCTGCCATAGTATTCATTAAAATTAACTACAAACTAATTGTGTAAGGAAATTGCTAGCTGTGCAGTTCCCCTAATGCTGCTGCTGGAACAATGGACGAAGGGAGACAGAGACAGTGAGTCCTAAACTTGACCCAGCCCCTGTCCTTACTTACTTGCCTCACTGCCATAGAACTTGGTGGCTAAACCCTAGATATACTTGATGACACAGAATGCAGACGAGACAAACAACACAGAAGAGGAGTCAGCAAGCCAAGGATCAAAGCCAGAGAGACAAAGCAGTACAAAATTGTAATCCAAAAGAGTAGTCACAACGGAAGCCAGAGGTCCGTAATACAATAGAAGGAGAAGTAGGAAGCTAGCGAAGACAAAATCACAAGACAGAGTCAAAATAGCCAGCAAACCTGTGTGGGCTGATGACGTGTATATAGGAAGTCCAGGACAAGCCACAGATTGATTGGTATACAGGCTGTCAATCACAAAGGCAAGGCTAGAATTAACTATATCATGAATGTAGAGAAACAAGGTGCAGGAGATGGGTGTGGTGGAAATTCAATTACAGAGGAGAGGTAATAGAGCAGTGTTCGGACAAAGCAACAAAAAACTTCAAGCAAAGAATCAAACTGATCACACCTCCTGCACTGCAGCATGTGAGCGGAGTATGGCGCAGAGACCCAAACAGGCAGAGACGATACAAATTGTTTGAGTGAACCAGCAGCACGGTTTTCCAGGTTACTACATAACCTTGTTTCTCAGCTGCGTCATGACTTATGACCGCACCATGTAATGAACCCTCAGGGTAAAGACAGACGGAGCAGTTGCTGCACACAGCCTAGACCCTGCCCTCAATGCCAATTACATGGAAGATCACATCTAAAGCTTTTACTATTTTTTTTCACACGATAAAAACTCTCAGAATTCTTTTTCTGGATTTTTTTAACAAACAATACTGAGCTTATTGTAGTTTTATTGATATCCTCCAGACAGTGAATTTATAATAGGTAACAGATGATCAATGCTTCTCTTTCACTCTTAAGTGCATTACTGGAGCTCAACCTTTATATTCATTTTCCTTCTGTTTGTGCAAGGACAAGGTTTTATGGTGTTTTAAACCAAAATAACAACTGCAGCAATCCCTAAAATGCTTCCTATTTCTTCCCTATTTCCCCCCTCCTCTGCTTGGGTTTCATGACAGCAATTAGATATGATATTCATTTAACCCATTACTGACATTGCAGAAAGATTGGTTTCCTTCATTCCCAGCATGCATTTCATCTGTGTGCTCTCTCTTAATAAGCATGTTAGCTCCTTTGCTAGCAGAGAGAACCAACATGGCACCTCTGGGAATAAAGGCTGTGGTAAACATGCAGACAGCGAAAAAGAGTTTCATTCATTGCAGTGCTTACTTTTAAATACATGTTGCCAATGAAATGTCTGCTCTGGAACACTTGCAAATATATTATTGACCATTGGTGTCTGTGAATCAAGGCAATATGTAATCAATATGGAATAAATAAAGATAGATAAATAGAGTGATAGATCAAAGTCATCTGTGTCATATAGTCAAAAGTCTTAAAGGATCATGAGTTATAAGAATTAACATTGTTACAAATTCTAAAAAGGTAATCTCAGATTAACTTTACCAAAGCATTTACCACTTCCAGAAAATTCCAAATTTTCTAAAAATTGACATGATAATATTGAATACTATATTCCTTTTATTTTATTTTTTTACTCTGATTCAGAATCACTGTTATGTTATTATGTACACCAAATTTCTAGCTAGTAGGAGGCCTACATTGAAACAGATTGTTGATGCATGCATCTGTTGATACAAGAGGGCGGAAGAGCCTTAAATGTCCTTTGTGGTCCTTAGTCGCCACTTGGGACATCCACCACCCTCTCTTCCTTTGATCTTTAGGTACAGGATATAGCAGCACAATAAATGGGCCTTTGTGTAAGGTTTTGTTCACATTTCTGGCAAGCTTCAGGTTTGGACTTATCCTTACATCCGGTATTAATATCACATCTGCTGTAAAACAGATACTGTGTGATATAAATAGTGAAGGAGCCCTCACACAGTACAATCTGCATTGCAGTGTCCCCCACACAGTACAATCTGCCCCACAGTTCCCCCTCACACAGTATTATATGCTCCACACTAGGCCCCCCATAGTATTATATGCTCCACAGCAGCCCAACACACAGTATTATATGCTCCTCAGTACGCTCCCCACAATATTATATACTCCACAGTACGCCCCCCACATACACACAGTAGCTCTCCCCATACACACACATACACAGTATTATACTTACCTGAAGTCCCATGAAGAGTCACCAGGCTTCCTCCTTCTTCTGATTGCAGATGCTGATGACTTACGTCATCACACTTGCATCCGGGCAGAGGTCACACCGGACTGCGGCCTACACTGACAGCTTTCAGTTGTATGTGCATTTGCACATACACCTAAAAGAAGCGAGCACTCACTAATGGGCAATTTGGGAAACGGCGCGTGTGCCAGCAGAGAGGACCTTGCGTACCCTCTCTGGCACTCATGCCATAGGTTCACCATCAGAGATCTAGAGGAATACAAAAATGTCCTCCATGAGATGAATGCCAGTTGTCCAATCAGAGGAAAAAATTCCTTCAAAACTTCAAATATGGCAATCGGATTTAGGATGTCGATTCATGGACTATCTCAAAGCTCCAAGAACCTGTAATATTCTTACTTTCTTTCATGAAAGACATCTAGGCCAAGTTACCTGTACAAGTTATCAGACATGATTACATCTTGTGGCAGTGAGCTCCATAGTCACACCACTCTTACTATAAAGAAACCCTGCACATGCTTAAAACTTTTTATGACATCTACACATAGAGAATGCTAACTTGGCATTGTAACAGGCCTTAGCCTGAAGAGATCATTGGAAAGATCTCCATGCTGTCCATTCATATATTTGTACATTGTAAGTTTCCTTGCTCCTTCTGCTAAAACAACTTTCACTGTGAAAATCATTATTCTATCCATCTCAAGACAGACTGCAGGTCACAATAGTTCATGTCTATGGAGAGGGGAAGGGATAAGCAGGAAGTGCATAACCAAAGCACACATCAGTACAGGTTAGTACTTCTTTATATTTGTCCTGCATGTTCTTGAGGCCGTTTCTGAGTGATAGAAAGACAGTTAGAGCAAATTCCTCCTTTACTTACTGTGTGCAGTGTATGGCAGCTACTCTCCACCTGCAAGTTTAGAGAGAACTACAAATTCCCGATATAGCGTGCAGAGGGAGACCTAATACAAACTGCAGAATACAAGTCATATAATCTCTAAAAATAGTGGAATTCCTAATGTACACACATAGAATTTTATCCTAAAAAGTCAAATGCAACAAGGTTTGTTTTTTTTTTTGTATAATATTTTTTTTGACTGATGTAGACACAAAGCTTTAGTTTACTTCAGTCAAGAACTTATCAGTCAAAAAAAAACCCAATCAGTCAAAATTGGAGCTTGCTGGAAATGTGCCTAACACTAAAAATGACCTTGTTGCTCATTGCAACTAATGACTAATGTGCAGTTTTCATTTTGCTACAGCAATTTGGTAAAGACAAGCAGAACTCTGATTGCTAAGGGCAACAAGGCTAGTATATAGTATTGATAAATAAGACCCATGTGTTGCAGATGAAGGATATAGTATGTTAGCATGATATCTGTTCAGTTATGTGAAGATTGGAGAGCTGTGCTGATCACTGCAATAAGCCCTAGTCACAGCCAAGGCCCAGAGAACATTGGAATACAACTTATGTTCTATGTCCATGTGCAGTTCCTAAAAGGCATGCTCTTTTGTTAAAGTGGTTCTATCATTAAAAAATATGTTTTAAACCAAAAGCACATAGGAATAGCCTTTATAAAGACTATTCATTTCTTACTTTTATCTTGAAGGTCTGTGCCACCATTTTTGAATTTTTCTTCATTGTGCTCAGAAAGCACAGGGGACGTTCTCCCTGTGCTCTGAGCACAGCGTTGTCATCCATTCCAGCGCCACCTTTCTTCTGTCAGCCATTTTCCTTTTCTTACTGGAGACCAACACAAAATGGCCAACGGAACTGTCAACTGCACATATCTGTTGGCCATTTTATGGTGGTTTATTACATGAGACCACCGACGGCTGTGCAGACGGCTGTTCTGTCGGCCATGTTGTGAGTAGAAGAGTAGAATGGCTGAAGAAAGGCGGCGCTGGAATGGATGACAACGCTGTGCTTAGAGCACAGAGGGAACGCCCCTTTTGCTTTCTGAGCACAATGAAGAATGAAGAAAAATTCAAAACCGGCAGCAAGGACCTTCAAGATAAAGGTAAGAGATGAATAATCTTTATAAGGGCTATTCCTACATGCTTTTAGTTTAAAACTTGTTTGTTTGTTTTTTTTTATTTATTATAGAATCCCTTTAAACAATGCGAATGGAATCAGGACACACAGTAGGGATCACTGTGCTCAGAAATTCTGTTTAAATAAGCAATGGCATTAAAAAAAAAAAAAAGGAAATCTAGTGTGTACCATCAAAACATGTCTTCTGATAAATCTACCATCAGCAGCTTGGGCAACACATATCACACATCATGGGCCATGGCTTCATGCTGCTTGTCCTTCTGCTTATTGCTTATAGTATTATGATTTGCATGCCATTAATGGGATTCCATCATTAGAATTCCCTTTTTAACTAAGTACACGTAAGAATAGCCTTAAGAAAGGCTCTTCTTCTCTTACCTTTATTGTCCTGATTTGCGCCACTGTTCCTGAGAGATATCTTCTTTCTTCCATATGTAAATTAGTTTTCAGACAGCACTCGGGGCGTTCCCTGTGCTAAAACAGCACAGAGGGCTTCCCTGTACTGTCTAAACACTCTCCAGCGACGCCTCCATCTTCTTCCCCGGACCGCCTCTTTTCCCGCATCACCGTCGCGTCTCCATCCAAAAGCTCCAACTGCGCATGACCGTTGGCCATGGCTGATGGACATGCACAGTCAGCGCTTTTGGATGAAGACTCACCAGTGACGCAGGAGAAGAGGCGGTCCGGAGAAGTAGATGAGGGCGTCACTAGAGAGTCTAGTCATAATTACAATAGTAATTGGATGCTAATGTTTTTTTGGCAGTTCTACATCATTTCTCCTTCCTACTACATACATAGTATAAATATATATATATATATATATATAATACACATAAGCTTTACTATAAAAATAGCTGCTGCAAGATGATTTGCAGTGTTATTTTTTCCAAAAAATATGGATACTAGTAATACTACCTTTACACATTCATCCCATCCACAGCACATCGTTTTGTATTGAACTAAACACAAAATCATTATATGGCTGAAGCCCCATGTGGTGTAAATGCCGCAGTAAAAAACCTGCATCATTCTGGCGAATCCCATCCACACATTGCAGATAAATAACCCCAACGGAAATTCTGTGACTTCCAAAACTGTATTTTGAAATTGCAGTATGTCAATTATACCTACGGAAACACTGGCCGGTATACTTGGAGGAAAACTCTGCAGACTTTCTGTGAAAAGTGTTGTGGGAAAAACTGCAATGCATTTCCGTTGCCATTTTTCCTACATTGCTTTTTGGCTGTGGCCCACTATGTAGAGATTTAGCCTAAGGCCTCATTCACATTTACATATTTTCTGTTTCTATTTGTGGTTATTTGAGAGAACCGTGCTGCAACTGATCTGCCGTGAATTAAAAGCATGGGCTCCACATGAGAGACACAGGGTTGTTTCCTGTGTGCCACCCGTGCACGGCCATGCTTCCACAGCTCTTTTCATTAAAAGAATAGGAGCCACAGAAGCACGGACTGCAAAATAGAACAGGAATAAGACATTTTCTATATTATGCGGACCAGACTGTCATCCCACACAAGGGACCGTGAAATTCATGGTCGTGTCTACTGATGCAAAAAAGAAATACACGGATAGCACACTGACCCAGACCATGATCGTCTGCAAGGGGCCTAACCAGTGGTGAAACTAGCCTCTCTGTTGCCTGAGGCTGACGATAGAAAGACGACCCCCCCTTCCCCCTGGATTGAATGGCATAATAGACTGTGGGGAATAATAGAGGTTGCAGGGGCCACTGTGCGGCATAATAGAGGTTGCAGGGTTCATTGTGGTGCATAGTGGCCCCTGCAGCCTCTATTATGCCCCACAGTGGCCCACCTAACCTCTATTATGCCCCACAGTGGCCCCTGCAACCTCTATTATGCCCCATAGTGGCCCACCCATGAACTATTATTATACTATAGGGTCTTTTCAGACCCCATAGTATAATGACCGGAAATTCCAGGAGGTGATAAATATAAAAATCACTATTACTTACCTATCTGGGCTCTGGCGCACTCGCTGGTGCTTTCGGCCATCTGTAATGTGGGGTCTGACATCATATGGGCCAGACCGGCGTCGCAACGCAGAATGATGTTGGCCTACCTTACGTGATGTCTGGGACATTACCATAAAGGCCCAAAGCCTGCTGAAAGTAACACTGGATCCAGGAGAGGTAAGTAACAATGGTTTTTATGTTTCTGCACCTCTCCTGAGTCTCCAATTATTATACTCCGGGGTCTGAAAAGACCCCAGAGTATAATATTAGTGATAGGTGTTGGGGATCGTGGGCCTGGGCCTGCTTACAGCCGCTTCTGCTCCCCTCTTCTGTATCCTATAGAAGGGGAAGCGACGGGCAGCCATGAGCAGGAACGGACATAGGTAGGTAAATAGGCCGTTACCTGCTGGGGATACTCCAGCAGGTAGTGGCTTATTTTAAAAAAAACAAGAAAAGCTATCCTCACCTACCTACAATCCCTTGATGGAGCCGCCGCCGCCTCCTATATCCTTTACCCACGCATAAGACGTTTGCGTCTCAGTGCAGGAGGTCTGATGACATCTTAGCATTGCCGCCTGCGCCGAGACGTAGAGGTCTAAGCCAGCCCAGCACGGGTCCGCCCAGCTTTGTTTTCAATCAGCCTACCGTGAGCTGGTTTAGGGGGAAAAAAAATAGTAAAAGTGCTCACTCTGCTTCATTAGAGGTGCACCCTTGGGCCTAACAGCCATTTGAAGACCACTGCAATTTGTGATAAGACTATGGCTTGAAAAACACTGACCATATACAGAAGTGTGAAATAGACCTATGAGTGGCAGATCTATTAACAACGGTTTCTTTTTGGTTTGAAGGTAGCGTTGTAAAAAGTTTCTTGGACCATAATTAGGGCAAGTAATAATGTCACAAGATCACGTACAGATGGTAGATTTGGCATTTGCTGACTATATAGCTAATACCAATGAATCATGGAGCATTTAAATTAACAAGAACAGTTTTTTAAAAAAAGTGGCTCCTATTTTACTGCTGTTAAAGCAGATTTGATAAATGCTTTGGTAAAATTTTGTGCTTAAATTTTAGGATTTCTTTAAGTTCTTGTTAAGTGGTAAAAACGGTAATTTACAAACCTTTTTCTGAGATGTGTGTTCAATTCACAAAGGTCACAGAAAGCAGAAAAGAAGGTCAAGGGATAAAAACAAAACAAAAGTTAAAATAATTATGTGTATTAATCTAAGTTCATTAATTAAAACAAAACTTTTGATGTTTCATTCTGAGTCAAAACAGAAATCTGTTGTAGGCTAAGACCACACGTGGCATCTTGCAGTAAAAACGCGCTGTGGGAAAAAACGTACCAGAAATGTGTCGCGGTTCTTCCCGTAGCCTTTTAGACAGAAAGTGTGCAGAAGTTTCTTCTTTAAAGTTTTCTTTACATGTATAATATGTGTAATGTATGTACTGTACTTAGAAAAAATGGTTAACTTAGACATTTTTAGAATACAATAAAAACAAAAATCTACTATTCTACCATCTCATTTGCCTTGATCAGCAGACCCTGCTATTTTGTTTACCAGAATAAAAATACCCATTGTGTGCTCTCTTAAATAACAGGACTCCATATTTTGTTAGAGGAAACATGTTTGAGGTCTCAAATAGCTCAGCTTAATAGCAACTGGTCTCACATTACATGGACCCATTTTGAGGGGATGAGGGAACTTTTTGCAACCAAGAAAGTTCCCGGATGGTTACAGCATGCAGTTTAGCCTACCATCCATGTGCTTAAGCATGTCCCTTACATGCCACATGCCTGCGGCATGCATGGGAGGGGTAGGATGAAAGTACCTTAGCCCATTTTGCTCATGGCTCATGCCAAAGATGTTACTGGGAGAGTTCGGTTGTAAAAAGCATGCAGATAGCATGGGCGAGTTTAAAGGCTCAGTCCAGTGTGACAAGATTTTGTACTATAATGCATTTTTGTTATGCATTTTGTTTGTTAGTACGCATGTCAGTTTTCATCTTGTTTTTTAGTTAATTATCAAAGTGTTACGGGTAAGAAACCTGTTAGGCCTAGATCCAAAGTGTACTAATCATAATTCTCTATTGCTTATGTAGACTGGACTTCACTGATCTCATTCATTTAGGGTTGGTTCACATCTGCGTTGGTATTCTGTCCGGGGGAGTCCGCATAGAGACCCTCCCGAACGGAATACCAAACGCAATTGCAGGCGCTGTGCAGTAAAAGCACAAGGACCCCATAGACTGGCTTGCCACCAGATCTCCGCACAGAACATGTAGACAGTAGTTCACAATCTACTTTCCTGTCCGCATGATTCGTGCGGGCAACGGCGTGCAAGCACATGGACCCCATTATAGTCTATGGGGTCCATGTGCTTTTTACTGCACAGCGCTTGTAATTGCGTTTGGTATTCCGTTTGGGGGGTCCCCATGCGGACTCCCCCAGAGAGAATGCTAGCGCAGATGTGAATCAACCCTTACATAGCAGACCTTGATCTTTCCATTTATTTTGTTCATCATGATGTTTCTAGTTGTGTTTCTTTAAAATGGATCATTGTGAGGAATATATTTCAATGAGATTCCTTCTAAATGTATGAAAGATGTTAACCTTTTTATGCTAATTCTTACACTAGGTTCACACCTGTGTTCAGGTTTCTGTTTGTGGGATCTGCTTGGGGATCCTACAAACGGAAACCTAATCTTCTTAGGGCTAGTTCACACGGGGGCAATGAGGCAGATTTTGACATCAGATTTCGCCTCAAAATCTGGCACCATACACTGGTGGCCTATGGAGACTGCTAGCTTTTTTTTTTCTGCTAGCAGAAAAAAGAAGCGACATGACCTTCAGGCGGATTCCGCCTGAGGAAAGCAATCAAAGTGAATGGGAGGCGAAAAACACGACCGAAAACGCCTAGCATTTTTTTTTTTTACAATCCATTCACTTTAGGGGAGGGGAAAACCGCCTGGCGTTTTCTGAAGCAGTTTTTACCAAAAACTGCTCCAGAAAACGCTCCAAAAAATGCCTCAAGGTCAAAAAAACGCTTCCTAATTAGGAAGCGTTTTTTTTTTTTCAGGACCAAAATAAGCTAGGCGTTTTCTAAGTCCATTCACACAGAGGAAAATGGCACTTTATTTGGCGCTGAATTTTCAAGCCTCCCATTGATTTCAATGGGTTCTTGTAGCTTTTTTTTGTCTACTAGCACCCATTGAAGTCAATAGGAGGCTTTTTTTTCAGTACTGAAAACTCAGCGCTAAATAAAGCACCATTTTCCTCTGTGTGAATGGACCCTAAAAAAGCAGTTACCTGTGGAAAAATGCGGATTCAGGGACGGAAACCTTGAACATAGATCAGGCACAGGTGTGAACCTAGCCTTAGTCTTGAACATGAGTGTATTAGGCTTTCTCTGTCTCTCTTTCTCTGTATATATATATACACACACACATACGTGGAAAAAATTGTGGGTAGCCCTCATTTAATGAAAGAAAAACCCACAATGGTCACAGACATAACTTGAATCTGACAAAAGTAATAATAAATAAAAATTCTATGAAAATGAACAAATGAGGAAGACAGACATTGCTTTTCGCTTCAACAGAATTTTTATAAAAATAAAACTCATGAAACAGGCCTGGATAGAAATCATGGTACCCCTGAAAATAATGTGACCAAAGGGACATGTGAAAGGGGCTCTATCATTGGAAAAAGTCATTTTTAGCTAAGCACATACTTGCATAGCCTTTAGAAAGGATATTTCACATGTCCCTTTTGTATGTAAATTTCCTCAGTAGTTTTTGAATAAGTCTGTTTTTATTCATAAGCTAATTAGTGTATAAGAGCAGGGAGAGGAGTCATCAGCACAGCAGCCTCTCTGCTCTCATACACATAGACAATAGCAGAGAGGAACACACATTCACTTCCGGAGTGCATGGAGGAGGCTAATTAGCATATGAATAAAAACGGACTTATTCAAAAACGTTGATGTTGTCCTTGTCAGGATTTGAACCGAGGACTCCAGCGCTGCAAGGCTGAAGTGCTGACCTTAAGTCACCATGCTGCCCTACATGTTCTTGGGATTTAGATCTAGGCTTTTGCTTTGCCCACCCCCCTTTTTTCTTTTTTTTTTTTTTTTTTTATTATTTCCGAAGTTTTACTTATATGTTGTCAATAACTTACTTGTTTATGTTCTTTATTGTTGTTTACTGTTAAATTTCCTCTTTGACTTAGGCTATAATTTTCCTTTTTCTGTGGCCAAATAACTCTCTGTTTTACTTGTTCAGAATCTTGCTATCAAGATGTTCATGTGCATGTAATGTTGTGGTGAGGAGTCAATTCCACCAAGGTTGAGAGTATAAGGGAGCCTTCACATGGAGTAACGCGCCGCTCATTTTGTCCCAAATACACGTGTAAAAATACACGTGTAAAATCTAGTAAGCCATTGAGTTCAATGCTTTTGTTTTTATTTCATATAACGCGCGTAATTTTGCGCACATAAATTTACACACGCAAAACTACACGCGCAAAATTACGCGCGTTATACAAAAAAAAAAAAAAAACATTGAACTTAATGGCTTATTAGATTTTACACGTGTATTTTTACACGTGTATTTGGG
Source organism: Leptodactylus fuscus (assembly GCF_031893055.1). NCBI lineage: Eukaryota > Metazoa > Chordata > Amphibia > Anura > Leptodactylidae > Leptodactylus > Leptodactylus fuscus. Next base: position 195,335,451 of record NC_134265.1, read on the forward strand.
ACAAAATGAGCGGCACATTACTCCGTGTGAAGGCTCAGGCAAGTTACAATGAAGAATGCAGACACATTCTTTTGCAGCAAACAGCATGGTTTCTTTAAGGCCTGGTTTGAGTTTCCATTCAGGGAGTCTGCTTGGGGACACCCCCAAATGGAAAACTAGCCACATATAAAAGCGGTTACCATAGGAAACCTGCAAACCCTATAGATTATAATGGGGTCCGTGTGGTTTCTGCGCAAAGAATGCAGGTCTGCTTGCAGGTCTTTTCTCTCCTCATATTTTTCTGTGGATAGGTGAACGGAATGGCCTAAACGCAAATGTAAACCGGGCCTTAGACATATATCACATTGTCTAACAAAGTGTCCATGCATTCCTTACCAATCATGGCATCTGAGGTCAGCCTTCCTCAGGGGTGATGTGGCTGGACTTGCCCAACATGTCCATCTTCATGCAGACAAACATGGCTAAAGAAAGCTATTGCCTTCAAAATATTGTGGTTATTGGCCATAACATGTTGGCAAGGTTTTGCCTGCATGCGGCTGCTGCGGAACTGACTTAAACACACTCCCAATAAGCAGGGCACAATGTGCCATATTCCTGAATAATATATAAACAGGCAACAAGGTTGTCCACTCATATTGAAGAGGGGCATGAAAGACACATTCCCATATACAGCACATCTCATTTGTAGAGCCTTTTAATAATGGTAGACTCAAGACATTTAAGTCAGTTGTGCTAGGTCCTTTAATGACATTCTGGGCTTCTAAGATACGTTATTCAGTTTCCTGCATTGTGTTCATGAACATGCAGCTTGGTCTGGCCCATTGGCAGCTATCTAATATCTTGGCCACTTGCAGAAAATCTTCCATAGGAAAATGTTTGAGGTCCCTCTGAGATACTCTCTAAGGGCCAGTTCACACGGAGTTTACGGGCGCGCATTATGGCACGTATACACGTGTCAGGATGTGAGCGCTCAAAACAGATCCCATTCATTTCAATGGGTTGTTACAGGCATATAACGAAGCGTTACACGTCCGTAATGACCCAATGAAATGAATGGGATCTGTTTTGAGCGCTCACATCCTGACACATGTATACGTGCCAGAATGCGCGCCCGTAAACTCTGTGTGAACTGACTAAGCATATTTGAAGTCACATGCACAAGATCTGTTTTTTAGGCTCTACTTTTAAGGCTATAAAGGTGTCCATTCACAGAAGGAACTGGAATGTCTGTATATGTCTTGTTATTATTATAGGGAATCTTTCAGTATTAAACTCAGTATCCAGCTTTTGAAAATGGAATAAGAAAGGTATCTTTGGAAAGTGTAGGAATCGCCCTACAAGGTAGTCAGTAGTTTGATACTGATTTTTTCTGCTGACAGGCTTCCTTTAATAGGTATGCTTTTATAATCAATTTGTTAGCTAATAGCTATGTATTCAGCTGCATTATAGTAATTTCTATATATGGTTTAAGGGATGTTGTTACTTCTTTGGGACAGACCATTAATATTTATCATCCATACACAATTTATATACATATGTTTTGCTATGACTGATCAGTGATAAAAATTAAGAAAGATATAAAATGAATATAATTAGTTCACTTTGGTCCTAAACCTAACATTGTAAGGCGTAACGTTAAGGCATATGAGGAGTCTTTAAGCCCTACTTCTAACAGTATTTGGGTGTTTTATACCCGGCACTAATTGAGGTTGGCATTGATTATTTTATTTGCCCCAGTCTGAAAATATAGTCATAGAAAATGTTGCATGCCAAGTACTCTCAGCAATCCCCAGTTCCAGATTGCTCATTGCCTTCTGTTTTTATTCTGTTCTCCCCGTTAGGTACCATGACAAACAGGAGGTGACCAGTAACTTCCTGGGTGCCATGTGGCTCATTTCAATAACGTTCCTATCAATTGGATATGGAGACATGGTGCCCAACACTTACTGTGGAAAGGGAGTCTGTCTGCTGACAGGCATTATGGTAAGACAACAACCATGTTTAGTAATATCTCATCCTCCATTTACTATGTTTTTTTTGGTGTACCCTCACTACCTTTCTTTTCATCTGTCTTCCTCCTAAGTCATGAGTCTCTCTGAAATCTTTCTATCTGTAGTGTTTTTTTCTTATTCCATGCTCTGCAGTGAGCCTGTCCTTTCCTTCCACAGGGTGCAGGCTGCACAGCTCTGGTTGTTGCTGTTGTTGCAAGAAAGTTGGAGCTCACCAAAGCAGAGAAACACGTACACAACTTTATGATGGACACACAACTTTCAAAGCGGGTACAGAGTGGTGGGAAAAAAATGGGAGTGGGGTGGAATTTGAAGCAAATGCTATTGTAGTGCCCTACAAATCTAGTGAAGGAATGAAAAGGCATGCTATACTGAAGGAATTACTAAGAATACATTTACTTTGCATGTACTTGTGCTTGTTTCCCTCATGTTATGCCCATATGCATGTTTCCTTTCACCAGGAATTTGGAGAGAAAAAATAAATGTTCCTTAATCCAGAGTATTCATTTCTGAGTTTGTCTTACATTTTACTTTGCTGTGTTCTGGAGGTCTAGCCTCAGACTGCATGGCACCCTGAGCAAAATTCTGATTGTGCATATTCCTCTTATTCCCCCAGTGCAACACCACAATAGCGTCATTGAACTTACCTGTCCCCCATTTAACACTGGCTGGCTTCTACATGTGTACTTCAACACAGACAAAGTCAGCCTCTTCCATTTGGGTTTTCCTCTGCTTAGACAGGGTATGTGTGTAATAATGCCTACCAGATGACATTTCTGCAAACGTATGAGAGGTATTACATCAATAGCAGAAGTATACTTTATATAGCACTATAGTGCTTATATAATAGCCTCAGATATAGGGTGCATGCAGATGTAGCATGGCGAAATTTCTCTCATTGTTTCCTTTTTTGCACCCTGAAAACTCAGTAGGTTTAAAGTTCCATAAAAAATAACACAGATAAAAAAATAATCACAATTCTCTTACATCTATATAATAATATTATTCATAATCATTCATATTGTATATATGTATTACCAGCATTGGATATTTATTAGTTTACATTACACAACTACAATGGCAGCTATGATGCCCATAACTTAATGGTCATAGTGTCAACATAAAACTAGAACTGATGTCACCCATAGTGCTCTATCAAATAGGATCCAAACTGGATACAAATAAAAAATGAAACGCCTGATCTGGTCTTTACACCACTCAACAAGACGTAAGCAAGCATCTATTGAATGGCTGCTCGCAATGTGCTACAAGAGAGGTCTTCCTGCCAGATTTATACTTTAATATTTGACACAGTGAGCCATCTGTGCTTTACTGATCCCTATTCATAAAATAACCCTAACACAAATTCTTCAATGCAAGTCATCTGCTTCCACAGCTTAATAAACTAGAAAATGGCATCACTGCTAAGGAAGGTATAATATTCCGTCAAGGGCAAACTAAAGGATGTAGTTGGTTGGATAAAGTGGTTTTGAAACAATTTCTTCACTATCTTCTACCCACCACATTAATACCTGTCATACAAATCACTTTATCACTATAAGAATGTGTCTATGCTTCTTTACTTTGCTCCATTCCTCATGACTATTTCTGGATTGTTACATGCAAATTTATTTGGTTTTTTATCTATTTATTTTCCAGGTGAAAAATGCAGCTGCCAACGTGCTCAGGGAAACGTGGCTCATTTACAAACATACAAAACTTGTGAGAAAAATTGACCATGCTAAAGTACGCAAACATCAACGCAAGTTCCTGCAAGCAATTCACCTGTAAGTGAGACTAGAAGGGAAAGAAAGAAGTAAAGGTCAGTCAAGGGGAGACAAAAGGCGATCAGGGTACCAGATAGGGAAAATGGAAGATAAACTCATAGGAACAAAGGAAAAAAGAGGTATTACAACCTGGATGCTATTAACATATGGATAACTGTGCTTGTATATTTACATGCACATTAAAATTTATGACTTCTCCGGCGATTTACAATTTGCACGTGGTCAGATGCTTGTGCCAGCTTAGCTGGTTTGCATTTTGTCTGCTTCTACACAAAAATAAAGTTATGCTTTAGCACAACCTTTTTTAATACCATTAGTGAAGCATCAGACCAACATTAATATCTGCTTTATATAAAAAACCAGTGTGAACAGATTCCAGCAGTGCTGGTTATTAAATAAAATCAATGAGAAACAAATATAACCTATTCTACCGCATTACCAGTGAGGACATCACCAGGGCAGCCTGTGTATATAGGCAGCAGTCACTACTCACCAGTACCAATGTCAATATAGCTGCTCGTCTGTGGTCAGCACTGCACTTCTTCACAGTACCTCTGTGCCCAGTCTGTCTTCTTTCCTTCTGCTGCCCATATATCAACCTCTGCAGGTCAGAGGAAGCCACCCACTGGTGATGAAACATACAGACACTTCTCTTTACTGGAGATCCTCTATACTGAGATTAATTATGGAAATACAGAATATGCAATCCTATAGTGGTACAACAGGAGATAGATGACAGGTCGAAAGTACATTTGTGGTTAGGCCCAGTGTTTATGATCACAGGCCATGGCAACAAACTGCACTTTTCCAGTATCATGAGAGATGCACTACCAGTCATCAGAGCACCTAGTTTCTTATACACAAGTTTCCTAGGTCGTCCAGTTCATAGAACCCGGTGGCATTCTTGTGGCATGGAGGAGGCTTTCCCATTTAAGGTGTCCAAATTGACCAATGTACTCTCAAGCTGGTTACAATCCAAGCTATCCTCTTTTCCAACAAGCGGTTGTTCTTCCAAGGTGTCCTTAGGGACACTTAATTAGTGAGCCATTCCTGCCCCAGTTAACCTAGGCAATGTCTGGTGCAAATCACAGGACTAAGTACATTCTGCCTAGTACACTGACTGCGCTATGTCCTGCACCAGATAGTGACCTGAGTCTTCACCTAAGTGAACGCTCATCATAATACTCGACAGAACGCAAAAAAATAAACTGGGTGTCTGCACTGATCATGGGCATTAACACTTCTGATGCTTCAGTTAAACCTGACCAAGGGACCATTTTCCCAGCAGCAGATAGATTCAGCCATCTTACCGGTGATTGCCGCTCCCATAAGGAGATTCAGGGGGTCACTATCAATTGCTATGACAACCAGGAGGCTATTGAAGGCTTCCAGGCTTGTCTTCAGTACATCTATTACAGGCTGCACTAGAAGCATAGGGATTTTACAATACATTGCAATGTATTAGCATTGCAGAGTATTTTATTAGTGATCAGACTTCTGGGAGTTCAAGACTCCAAGGGGATCTAAATATAAAAGTTGGCGCTGGAGTCCTGGGTTCAAATCCTGCCAAGGACAATATCTGCAAGGAGTTTGTATGTTCTCCCCGTGTTTGCATGGATTTCCTCCCGTACTCCAAAGACATACTGATAGGGAAAAATGTTCATTGTGAGCTCTATATAGGGCTCACAATCTACATTTAGAAAAAAAAAAGTTTAAATGACTTCCCTTTCCCTAGATCAGATATAAAAATAAAGTAAAGCACGCACGCATACATTTGGTACCTGTGTCCAAAGTTGCCCCGTCTTCTAATTTATAAAAATATTTTTCCCATGTGCTGAAAGCTGTAGTGGGGAAAAAAAATCAAAACAACCAAGTCAGTTTTCTGCTTCTGCAAAATTATCCAAAGCAGCCAATTAAGGATAGGCAGTGTCAGACTGGAGTGCCTAGTGCCCACAAGCAAAATTTATTCTGGGGGCCCACAATACAGCTTAATGTAACTATTACCGGACAGTCATTCGCATATTCCTAAAATTCATCAACCAAATTTAGTAGTGTTAGTAGCTCTCTGCCTAGTTCTTGCCTTGATACTACTGGCATCCTGGGTCACTAGTCTGCTGCCTGTCTTTTCTCTTAGACTAGGGCCCTATTAGATTATTGGTGTTTGGGGCCCTCAGTGTGATTAAGAAGATAGGGTTCAGGGAAGAGTACTGGTTGGCCTGTCACTGCACCTAGATGTCATCTCAGTTGCCCAGTGTGTCTACAGTAAATCTAGCCAGTATAAAATACTGGCACATAGCTGGGTTGAAATACTGTATAATGAGTGTCTTCATGATGTATGAAGATTGCACTAAGTATTGCTAAGTTCAGCTGGGGGCACACCAGCCTCAGGCGTCCACTGAGGGATTCACCTATGGGCTAGTCTATAGAGTTACACAAGTATGTATAAAGCCTACTCACACACACTAGATTAGAGTTAGCAATACTCCCAATTTTCCACATTGTATGGGTGCTCCAATATCAATATATCTAATCCTTTGTTTCATTGGGAAAGTCAAGCCAAGGCAAGTGCTCCTGGTAATGGGAGTGTTGAGTTAGGAAGCTGTCAGAAAGCTTATTTTTGTGTATGGCCAGGTTTACTCCAAATAGATGTAGAAAATATGGTCAAAATGAGTGCAAGCTTGCTTCCCTTTTGTTTCTTTAAGGGGTCATTCACACGGTGGAAAATGAAGAGAAATTCCTCTTCATTTTCTACCCACGGCAGAATGCCAATACAGGGCATTGGCGTTTTGTCATGGATGAAAACAACAGGAGGCAGAATCTGGGTGGAATCTTCCAATAAATCAGCATCAAATTCCTATGTGTGAATGGCCCTTAAGAATAACTTAGCAAACGCTTCAAATGACTTTCACAGAAACACTACAAAATAGCAACAAGACAGAAGAAATATGAAACCAAATAGTGCACAGATTAGACAGGAAGAAATAAAAAGATGAGTTTTACAGATCGGTAAATAAAGGTTATAACCAGAGGATTTGCACAGCTTACATGCTTAATGTAAGAATATTAAGCAGTAAATGGTAAAGTGACATAATAAGAAGAACACACTGCAGCCCTGAGGCCACGTGCAGTCTTTCGAGCTCTAAAGCAGATAGCAGTAAGACACACAACATTACGTGCCTTTTGCCCTATTGTGATTGACAACCGTGGTCTCTACAATGGCTTGGTGATCCGCTAATGTCACTTGCTGCCTGAAATTTCTCTTGCTAGGCAACAGCTGCTTAGCAAACCGTGCACACAAAAAAATATAGATCAGAAAATCTGAAGAAGTGGTGGTATAATAACAAACGGTGGGCTTGTCTATGCAGAGTAAGCATGATATAATTGTACACAGTACATTTATTCTTTTATAATATCTCCCGCGTTATGTGTTATTTTTTCAATTTTACACAATAAGGACATTATAGTTTCATTTTATATTGTCGAGGAAATTTATTTGGGGAATTCATGCAGTTGATGCAGTTTATACATTTTAATATCTAGGATAACATTGATTCGAGAAATACATTTAGAAGTATCTGTAAAGACACATTTGGTGATTTTATATGTCTACCTGCTTTTTCACTTTGGGTAAACTACAGAGGCAGTTAAGTGATATACAAATTTTGAAGGATATACAAAGCCATAATACAGCACACATAGAAGTCTATGGAGCAATACTATAGCTGTTTGCCTCTGACTACATACTGTAATTAAATGTAAACATCATGTAATGTTTCACCATGGGATACCATATAATGTTGCTATTAGCGATGTGTACCTCCATAACAAACCGCCAAACATTGCCACATAAAGCTGGGCCACATGGACTCTCCAAGCAAACAGCTCTAGCTAATTTGAAAAAGATCTATAAACCTCTACTGACATTTTCCACATATTATTTTTTGTGGCACCATAACACACAGGATGAACATGGCCTAAGTGTATAGAGTCAAATATATGAACTATCCAAAACCTATCTACACCATCTGGTTTGTTTTCAACAGTGTATTCCCTAGTCCTGTAAATTAGTTGTAAGTCTTGTATTGTTTGTTTAGTGTCCTGTTTGTTAACAGCAACAACAAAAAATTATGTTGTGTTTTGTCTTTGTTTTGCTAAATCATCCCCTACCAGAGCTCAGAAGTAAGTTCCTCACTCCATACCCCACCACGTCTCCAATGAGTAACCTCTCCAGATGTATTGGTGCTTGCCTGCATGGGAATCTAAAAAAAACTGCAAAGTTGTGGTCGTCATTTCTAAAATCTTGTGGTTTTTCATTCATTGAATGAATGAGAAAACCTGGCTGTTCTTTTTCTTTTTCTTTTCTCTGAGCATTGAGTATGCTGCTTTCTGTGATGATTCTGAGATTTACAACCATGCCGCCTGAGAAAATGGAAAGACCCTTTGCATAGAATACAAACAAAATCTGCACTTTTACAGTAGGTCATTTCCAGATAAAGTTATCTATATGAAGTCCTTGCCTGCTCTACAGTTAGGTGGGAACTAGCATCCATTATCGTACTGAAGACATGGAAAGAAAGATGTTAACTCTGATTTATTCAGAATCATTTTATTTTTAAAAGGCTATAAAGATTACATAATCCAATGGGGCTCCTGCATAAAAACTGTGAGTTATCTCATGCCATTTTAGCCATAGGTCCCTTACTTGGCCATCTAAAGTTCTAAGGCCATGGTATAACTACAACCTATGCAACACCTACTTTCCACCCTCTACTGCAACAATCTCAAAATAGCAAATTATCAATAACCATCAGTCATTATAAATGTATGATTAATATCATAATTCCCCATGGAATTGCTCAGTTATAGACAAGTGTTGGTGGAATCACTTGTTTACGTTAAAACTGATAGTGATCCACTTTATGTAGGGACTGCCTTACTCCAGTGCCTCCTTACTACAGTGATTTATATAATATGTTTCAAAGAAAGAAAAAATGTTTCAAATATTTGCCAGCCTCATCCTCCCTAAGATACTAAAGAGGACCCATTATTAATCCTGATATCCCAATTGTAGTAAACACAAATGTATACACACTTAAAGATCTTAACATGTCATTAAAGGGGTATTCCTATATTCAGGAATATATTTAAAGAAGAAACTTAAGTTTTTTACCTATACTCTCGCTATATCTATCTTGCTCCTTTTGCCACATACTGCTGAATATGAATCCTCAGCGGTTGCCTAGGTTACAGACCATTTCTTGTCAGACTGATGACACCCAGCCCCTGCAGCCAGTCACATATATAGCTTTCTCTTTCTCTCTCTGCATATTGCTTTCAGTTGCTGAATCCTGATAAGGGCTAGAACAGTTTCTTGAACAGTCCCTTTGTTATCTCTAAATGTAAATCCAGAAATAACTGTAATTTAGAAACAAGGACAGCGTATTCTGCTGGCTTGAGCTGAAGACCAGGGAGCGGGGAGAGAGTAGACAAGAGTGCAGATGAAACCCTGAGATGGGAAACCCCTTTGGAGAATATTGATTAATCACGTTGTTTTGAAAAGCTGATTATCTTGTGACGCAAATATCTGGAAAAGTCAAGCCAAGATGAAACATTTGGAACACCTTTACCTAGAACTTTTAATTGACAACTGGGTGTTCCCATTCCCTTGTTGCCAAATTATTTATTAATTTGTAGTAGGAATAACACAAGAAGAACGCAGTCTGCAATGAAGTTTTAAGAAGAGATGCTTTAGAATTAGTTAATGTGAAATAAAATTATTTACTGAAACAGACATGTCAAGAGAGGTGACAGGTCCTCTCTAAAGTAAATTTCTGAGAGTTGACATTCATGCCATATGTAGTGATCTGCAAACTCATTTGACTGTTTCCCGTAATAGAAAGTGAACCATCAATCTTGACGGCTTCTTTTCTAGTTATTTTAGTCTGAGTAACCCTGTTGGTAAGGTCCCTTAAAAATCAGACCTTTATTAATTTAACTGGAGTTTCTATAAATCCAATGAGCAGAAATCTACTTGCAAAAAAACATGCATGGTTAGCCAACTGCTTAAGTTAGCCACACCACAAAAGCTGGGCAAACTATATAAGATACTTCATGGGCATTGCAACCAGACTATCAGCCTTGATCCATTAAGGATGTTTTTCAAGATGTTTATTAAATTTCATCTTTAATAATGTTAATTAGGCATCATGGTTTAATGAATCTATGTCAGAACAGGAAGCAGCATATTCACTTTAACAAAGGGTTGCAGTGGCTGCTGCAGTTTCACTTAAACTTTTGCTTTTTATCAGAAGCAATGATGATGAAAGGGGAAATTCATACTGACGCATGCAAAGATTCTTAACGTACTTTCAATCTCTAGCCCATCACAAGTTGTGCAGCAGTGTACAGGCCTAATTCACATGAAAAGGCCCTGAGTTATGCTATGAAAATGATAACTTTTTGCTCGCTCATTTTCAATTAACTTTGCATGAACTACATGAATACATGAAGAACCCTGACAGCACTGAATCATCCTACTTGTTAGAAATGTCTGCGTGCTGCAAGGGATAATTTTATTTATTCAGCTTCAATTTTTGGGGTAAGGAAAGATGTCAGTTGCTTTGCATGTGTCATGTGACTGGCTGTTTGGAAGGTAGGTTTGCCATATAAACTTAACTGTTTTGTCACTTACAGGTTACGCAGTGTGAAAATGGAGCAGAGGAAGCTCAATGATCAAGCCAACACTCTGGTCGATCTAGCAAAGGTGAGCTTTACCAATTTGATCAGTAGTAACCTGACTGAACATGCTCATGACTTTATCATGAGGCTAATATGGCTAGGGAATTCTTCCCGTATACCTTGCGTATGGTTTCCAGAAACAGAATTAACTATGTTTCAATAATGTGTACTTCTAATCGTTCTGTCCTTGCTGTAATGAAAATCTGTTCTCCTTGCACTGACTTCCTGCTGGACCAGTTATAGATGTGTGTTTATACACAGCAACAAATCTGAGGAGGCAGACCTGTAGGGAGTAGAGAGAACAGCTGTCTGGGGAAATGCAAAGACAGGGATAGGGTTTTTCCAAGAGTAAATATTGATGTCTTAAGAAAAGATGATCGATATTATATTGGCGGGGTCCATCACTCGGCATCCCTGCCAGTCAGCTGTTTGAAGTCGACACAGCTCTCACCACTTCATTCATCACCACTGCATTCATCTGTTACATTTCAGAAGTGAATGAATCTGAGCAGCAATACCAGGCATAACCAGGGCATAGTGTCCCAAATCGCCCTGTAATAAAACCTTTCTTGCTCGCAACTGAAATAAAAAAGCTTTATGCTCACCCTGCCTCTATACTCCCCAATGGCACAGGTCTTCAATTAAGCCAGAGGAGTACACCTCAGTTTCAGGGCGCATGATCCGTACCTCCAGAACTTGCACAATTAATCCAGGGTGTACGTCCTCTGCTTCACTGAAGAGCTGCACAGACTTCGGGACCAGAGATGAGGCCAATAAGAGTCATCCAATGAGAGGTGAGTATAAAGTTTTTTTTAATTGTGGGTACAGATGGATTTATAACACTAAACCCTCGGTCTATAAGGAGAGTGGTTTAGTGTCCCAAATCGACCTGACAGGTTCTCTTTAAATTTCTAGGACATGAAATATCTGTCTTAAATTTACAAATGTCAACATTAATGAAAACCTACTTTCTATCACCTTTATTGTCACATAGAGGGTTCTCTATCGTAGTCTCTGGCTATTTTGGCAGACAGTCTCAGTAATATTATCCATCTTTCTGTGTCAGTCCAATTGAATGTATTCAATTCTATTCTATTCTCCATTTAGTGTATAAAATATGTTATACCAGTAAACAATTTGTCTAGCAGGGACAGTTATATCCTATTTCATAACCTTAGACCTATGTAGTCATATATATTCATACATGCAGATAGCATTTAGTAACTTTTTTAGCATATGGTATTATTTATGGTTGTCCTTTTATTACAATCAGTTCAGGCATACCTAACCTCACTATGCAGCAGTATAGTTTGTGTACATGGAAAAGAACACTATTTATGACCATTATATGACTTATATTCTACGATTTTTAGTTTTTTTCCCTTCTGTAGGTTCTATCTGCAGTTTATTACAAATTAGAAAAAAGTTCGAACACTGTAACTCACCATAAGCTGAGTCCCGAAAGGGTGCACGACCTGTTAAACCTCCGGACTTGAAGAGGTGATCTTCATAAGAAATAGGAACATGTACAGATGGTCCGCAGTCTTCCAGTCTCAATAAAATTTAACTTTTAATGGTTTCTTAAAACCGACACCATTCCAAAGTACAAAAACACATAAGGTGCGAAGTCAGAAAAATAGTGAAAAAAGATTTTAGAAAACTCCGACGCGTTTCGAGGTTTGCTACCTCTTAGTCATGGCATGTTAAACGTTATATGATTGTTTCCTTATATATCTTTCCGGTATTCTAAACACCTGTGGTTACACCCCCACAATCTATTTCTGCTACACCCTAGTTAAACATTGTCATCGTATCAAAATTTAACATATACTAGTATATTACCATTTGCAAACATCACTATAAATATGAGTGCGATGACATGTCAGTACATTTGAAATCACATATCCTAGACATCTTACTATGTATATATAGTTTGCATTTCCCTCTTAGCAAGTGGGTAGAGACTAACTAAACACAATGGGTGAAATTTATTAAATCCTTCTACCAGTCTTAATTGATTCCCTGCCAGGCACTCAACTCTCTAGAAATACTAAGAGGCTCTGTCACACATGCCAGCCAGGCGCTAGTATAGATTTTCTGGTATAACTTACTGCAGTTTTCTGGCCTGAGTTATAGTAAATCTGGTGGACCAAGACGTTCTTGCCCTGGCCTACCCAAATTCACGCCCCACTCTTCCTACCGTCTCAAAAAGTGGAGGCGTGGGAGCAGGGAGTAGAGGCCGAGATGTGCCACAGTGTTCCAAAAATATGTCAAGCAGAGACACATTTTTGGCCACTATCTAGATACAAATGCCTTAGTAAATGTGGGCCAGGAAGTACAGGAAACCTCCACCATTACGGTTTCTTTCTCACTTTGATACAATTCCAGGACCATGCAGAACATATATAAAGTACTACACTTTGGTTGTGATAGAAAGCTACCATTCAACTCCAGCATCAGTCTGGTATGCTATCTCTCTCACCCTATGCTTACCCCCCTCTCTTCTCCATTGAAGTATATAGACATGCGTAACCTGAGCCATGTGACCTGCAGTCTGTCGCAAGCCAGATATGTCAAAGATTTTTAAAGTGAACATCAGTTTAGCAGAGGGAAGGGGTACCCAGAAATATCTTGATAACAGAGAAGGAGGCATTTGCCTTTGATAAAATGTATTACAAGGTGTCTTATTATCATCAGTTAAGTCCAGTGGTGTCAAAGTATCCATTTCTTTTACTTGTTAAGGTATGCTTGTAAAGGCTTTATGCCTAAAATTTTCCTATCCTTACAAAAGACAAGTCAGTCTCCCCTAAGATGTATTTAGGACACAAATAATAATAATAATAATAATAATAATAATAATAAATTTGGGAATAAATGATGCGCTGCTGATAGCTTATAATCCTTTATTGATAATAACAGCGCATTTCGACACCTTGCCTGGTGTCTTCGTCAGGCCGACTGTACAAAATATACAATAAACAAATACAATACATATAATGGGTATATAATCAAATAATAATAATTGTATACATAAAAATACTTAAATAGATAACAAGAACATGTGTCCATAAAATATATACTTCATATAAAAAAAACATGTACCACATATAAAAAAGACATACTGGTATATATTAAAAAGACTTTTTATGTAGTACATGTTTTTTTTTATATTGGATATCTGACCACGTACTGTGAGGCACCGGTTTATTAATTTAGCAGTTTCTAGACGTATTTAGATATAGACTAGAGCAAGCACAACTAGTATTGTGTCTTGTACAGTGGACAAATTGTGAACGTTTCAAAGCTTTTTGAAGAATGTTTCAAATTGTTTAAACTGTTCAAGAATCCAACATTGTTGCCTTAGATACTGTGGCTTGCAAAAGTATTCATACCCTTTGAACTTTTTCACATTTTGTTACCTTACAACTACAAACTTAAATGTATTTTATTGAAATTTTAAATGATAACCAACACAAAGTAGCAGATAATTGTGAAATGGAAGGAAAAGGATACATGGTTGCCATCATGAATTCACCCTTCCCATATCAATATTTTGTAGAGCCACCTTTCTCTGCAATTACAGCTGCAAGTCTTTTGGGATAAGTCTCCACCAGCTTTGCAGACCTAGAGACTGAGAATTTTGCCCATTGCTCTTTGCAAAATAGCTCAAGCTCAGCCAAATTGGATGGAGAGCGTCTGTGTCAGGATCCAGGTTTATTGCTTTGCCCATTTTGTTTTTATCTGCCCTGTTCCAAGATGGAGAAGACAGCTTCTTTCGGCACACCCAGTTCCTGCTTGGACTTTGCTTAAAAAGCCTCACCTGCTGCTGCTTAGTGCCTCAGTATCAGCACTGGTTTCTGGACTATGGCTGCTGAATCTACCTCTTGTGGCTTTGGGACCTTGACTGCGGAACCCCTCTCCCTCCTGGCTCCTGGACTCTGGCAGTGGAACTCTCTCTCCTGGCTTTTGGACTCTGGCAGTTGAACTCTCCCTCTCTTGGCCCCTGGAATCCATGACATCGCTACTACACCTGCATGAACTTGGATAAGTTGTCTGCACTCTGTTCCTATATACCATTTGTGCATTGTCTGAACTCTGTTCTTGCATATCGTGTGAGCCTGTGTCTAAACTCTGTGCCTGCACAAGATAAAGAGCATTATTGACTGTATCCTGTTGTGCTAGTCTGCTTGCGGGCCGGTGGCTCAAGGTATCCCTAGAATAAGGAGTATCATTACAAGATACTGAGGCCATTATGGATACCGCTGCCGTGCAGGTGTTTGACCTCCGCATTAAAAAGCTCAATGGACAGGTGCAGACAACCAGCGATAGTGTGCATGCACTGGGATTAAAGATTGAATCTGTGGATAATCGGTCCACTAATGATCTGCAATCAGCCAGTCAGATGCTGCAGGAGGTGCGCACATCCCAGCAAGGACTACAAGCAGCTCTGCAAATCTCCCAGCAGGAATTGCACACCTTTCGGCTTGAGATAAATGAGGCTGTGCTTGCTTTGGCAGACCGCTGCACCCAACTCGAGACTACAGGGTCGACTCCGCTCTCCCAGAGTACACCAAGGCTGCCACCTTTTCGTTTTAGAGGTGAATGGGATAAGTTCCGGGGATTCGTCAATCAGTGTCGTCTGTTTTTTCGGGCCCACGCCGCCCATTACTGCACGGATACAACAAAAATACATTGTGTGCTTATGCTCCTTACCCATAAGGCACTGGCCTGGGCAAATTCTTTAATAGAGACTGATGATCCCTGCTTACATAACTTTGACAGTTTCATCGCAGCTATGGCCCAACTGTTCGATGACCCAAACCGGTCCTTTACCGCAGAAAACGCCCTGTTGGCACTACGACAGGGTAAACGCTCAGTCGCAGAGTATGTTAAGGAGTTCCGGCGATGGGCGGTTGATACTGCTTGGTCTGAAGAGGGTCTGCTCCCCTTGTTTCACCGAGGTTTGTCCAGCCCTATTAAAGATGAACTGGCCCGAATTGAACCTCCTACGGATCTCTCCGCTTTCATTAACCTCTGCATCCGTATGGATGTCCGTCTCTCGGAACGCAAGCTAGAGAGATGGACTTCATTAAACCGAGGTAATAACCCCTTACCTTTTCCTTCCAGCCGGGGGTCCCAAAATCAGGCGATGCAGGAACCGATAGCAGAACCCATGCAAGTGGATTCGCTCCGCAAGAGAGAAAATGCAGAACGACGCAAGCAGAGACTTCGGGAAGGAACTTGCCTGTATTGCGGAGCTAAAAACCATTTTTTGATGAATTGCCCCAGGAGACCCCCCAGGACTATCGCAGCATTAGCTGAGGATGAAGAGCCCAATTCAGACATGGAGTCTTATACATCAGAACTTGCTCCTTCGCTGAATATGGTTGTCCAATCCTTAACATCAGTCGCTCCACACATAGAACTCAAGGATAAGAATTCACACTTCTTCCTGCCCATTAAGATCTGGAAGGGGACTCAGTGGCTCCAGTGTCTGGCCATGGTGGATTCTGGAGTGGGGGGGTAACTTCATGGATGGTGCGTTTGCAAAGCGTCACGACATCACTGTCAGGAAGAAAGATTCCCCCATAATTATGGAAACCGTTGATGGCTCTCCGTTGACATCGGATCCAGTGGATCACGAAACTGAGACCCTGAAGATCCGCATCGAACCTCAGCATGAAGAAGTCATCACATTTATGATCATTTCATCCCCGCACTTCCCACTCATCCTTGGCCTACCTTGGCTTCAAGCACAGAACCCAACCATCAATTGGGAGACTAAAGACGTTTTTTTCCCAAAAAGGGCTGCTGCTTCTTGCCATTCCCTGAAAGATTTCCCTCCTGCACATAAGCAGGAGCCTGGACCCTCCTCTGCTTCGGGTGATTATACGTTGTCGGAAACTGGGCTTCCTGTGGTATATAAAGAATTTGCAGATGTGTGCGACAAGAAGAATGCGGATGTACTTCCCCCTCATCGTCCATATGATTGTCCGATAGAATTATTATCTGGGGCCCCAATACCATTTGGACATATTTACCCCCTGGCCGGTCCGGAACTCAAAGCACTAAAGGAATATATAGACGAAAACCGAGCCAAAGGATTCATTCGTCCCTCTTCCTCCCCAGCCGGAGCTCTGATATTTTTTGTAAAGAAGAAGGACGGTTCTCAGAGGCCCTGCATTGACTATCGAGAGCTCAACAAAGTGACGGTGAGAAATCGTTACCCATTACCGTTGATCCCCGAGCTATTGGAAAGAGTTCGACAGGTGTCCATTTTTACTAAGCTGGATCTACGAGGGGCTTACAACCTGGTTCGGATACGGCAAGGGGATGAGTGGAAGATGGCTTTTCGCTCCAGGTATGGTCATTCTGAATACCTTGTCATGCCTTTCGGACTCACCAATGCCCCTGCCACTTTCCAGCATCTAATCAATTATATATTTCGAGACTACCTGGACAGGTTTGTGGTAATCTACTTGGACGACATCCTGATCTACTCGAACACTATGCAAGAACACCAGGATCAGGTGAAAGCAGTATTACAGCGTCTAAGAGAAAATCACCTATACATCAAACTGGAGAAGTGTGAGTTCCATAAATCCAAAATACAATTCTTGGGATATGTCATTTCTCCCCAGGGACTGAGCATGGACACCAGCAAGGTGAAAGCTGTCCAGGAATGGCCGACCCCAAAAAACAGCAAGGAGGTACAACGATTCATAGGTTTTGCAAACTTCTACCGGCGCTTCATAAAGAATTTTTCTGCAATTGTGTCGCCTATTACCTCACTGACAAAAAAGACTGCAGTTTTTCACTGGTCCCCACAAGCCCAGAGCGCATTCGATCGACTGAAGAAGGAATTTACTACCGCTCCACTCCTGGTACACCCTGACCCCGAATCGGCTTTTATTGTGGAAGCAGATGCCTCAGACTGTGCTATAGGGGCTGTTCTTTCGCAGCGAAGCGGGATAAGGGGGTTGCTCCACCCCTGTGCCTTCTTCTCCCGAAAGATGTCTACCGCAGAGAGGAACTATGATATAGGCAATAAGGAGTTATTAGCTATTGTTTCAGCTTTTAAGGAATGGAGACATCATCTTCAGGGGGCAGTGCAGCAAATTATTGTTCTTACAGATCATCGGAACCTGGAATTCTTCCGGTCCGCGAAAAATATGACTACCCGACAAGCCCGATGGACTTTATTTCTCAATCAATTCAATTTCATCATTTCTTACCGACCAGGTTCCCGCAATGGCAAGGCAGACGCTCTTTCCCGAATGTATTCCTCCAAACCAAGTTCTGCCCGTTCGCCAGAGCCTATTCTTCCTAATTCTTGTTTTTTAGGTGTCATACACAACAAGGACCTGATTGCCGATATTAAGGATGCGTATGAATTGGATGCCTTTCTGTCTTCACCCCCGGAGGACGTCTCCTTGACTTTCCATGGTGTGTGGGTTCGCGACGGTCGCCTCTACGTCCCGGAAGCTGCAAGACTTAAGGTACTCAAGCTAATCCATGATTCTAAACTCGCAGGTCACAGGGGGATCCAGAAGTCTCAAGAGTTCCTGTCTCGTTTCTACTGGTGGCCCAGTTTTCAAAAGGACGTCAAGAACTATGTTCGCTCCTGTGAAGTCTGTGCCAGGTGTAAGGTACCTAGGGCCTTGCCCACCGGTCTCCTGCAGCCCCTGCCTGTTCCATCTCGGCCTTGGGGCTCAATCTCCATGGACTTCATTGTAGACTTGCCGCCCTCTCAGGGGCAAACCACAGTTCTGGATGTGGTAGACCGTTTAACTAAAGCAGCCCATTTCATCCCGTGTGCAGGTCTCCCATCGGCTACCACCACCGCCACTTTGATCATACGGGAAGTCTTCTGGCTACACGGTGTTCCTGATGAGAGAGCGTTCTGTGCTGCAGTAGGCATCTCAGTTCGGTTGTCCTCCGCTTATCATCCCCAGACAAATGGCCAGACGGAACGGACCAATCAGACCTTGGAACAATATTTACGGTGCTACATCAGTCATCAGCAGGACGATTGGGTTGAGCTGCTTCCCCTGGCTGAGTTCTGCTTTAACAACTCTCAGAGCGCGACCACTAAACTTTCTCCATTTTATGCCAACCTAGGCTACCATCCGCAGATCCAACCGCAGCTCCCTGTGGACACTTCGGTTCCTGCTGTTGCGGAGAGAATAATAGCCTTGCAAGGTATCCTGGTAACTTTAAAGGAGACCCTGGCCACGGCCCAGACCCGCTATAAGAAGGTGGCTGATCGGTTCCGGAAGCCGGCTCCCATTTACAAGCTCGGAGATTCGGTATGGCTCTCTACTAAGAACTTAAGATTGAAGCTGCCTTCGCCCAAGTTGGGCCAGAAATACATCGGTCCTTTCAAGGTTTGCGGTATTGTAAGCTCCGTGGCCTGCAAACTTCAACTTCCCAAGACCCTTAGGATACACCCGGTATTCCATGTCTCTTTGCTGAAACCCACTGTTCCTAATTCCTTTTTAGGTCGGTCTTCCCCACCTCCCGATCCCATCATGGTTGACGGCCAGGAACACTATGTGGTGGAGGACATCTTGGATTCCCGATTCTATCGAAAGCACCTACAGTACCTGGTCAAATGGAAGGGGTATCCTGCTGAGGACAACTCTTGGGAGCCGGTGAGTAACCTTTGCGCTCCACAGCTGGTCCAACGTTTCCACCTAGAGCACCCCAGCAAACCGGTTCCAGGGATCGTCCAGAGGCCACTCCTAGGGAGGGAGTAGTGTCAGGATCCAGGTTTATTGCTTTGCCCATTTTGTTTTTATCTGCCCTGTTCCAAGATGGAGAAGACAGCTTCTTTCGGCACACCCAGTTCCTGCTTGGACTTTGCTTAAAAAGCCTCACCTGCTGCTGCTTAGTGCCTCAGTATCAGCACTGGTTTCTGGACTATGGCTGCTGAATCTACCTCTTCTGGCTTTGGGACCTTGACTGCGGAACCCCTCTCCCTCCTGGCTCCCGGACTCTGGCAGTGGAACTCTCTCTCCTGGCTTTTGGACTCTGGCAGTTGAACTCTCCCTCTCTTGGCCCCTGGAATCCATGACATCGCTACTACACCTGCATGAACTTGGATAAGTTGTCTGCACTCTGTTCCTATATACCATTTGTGCATTGTCTGAACTCTGTTCTTGCATATCGTGTGAGCCTGTGTCTAAACTCTGTGCCTGCACAAGATAAAGAGCATTATTGACTGTATCCTGTTGTGCTAGTCTGCTTGCGGGCCGGTGGCTCAAGGTATCCCTAGAATAAGGAGTATCATTACAGTCTGTGAACAGCAATTTTCATGTCTTGCAACAGATGCTCAATGGGATTTAGGTCTGGAATTTAACTGGGCCATTCTAACACATGGATATACTTTGATTTAAACTATTCCACTGTAATTCTGGCTGTATGTTTAGGGTCATTGTCTTGCTGGAAGGTAAATCTCCTTCCCAGTCTCAAGTCTTTTGCAGCATCCTGCAAGTTTTCTTTTAGTATCTCCCTGTATTTAGATCCATCCATCTTCCCATCAACTCTGACTAGCTTCAAGGCCCGTTCACACGGAGTAAACGCGCGTGTATTTTGGCAAAATATATGTGTAAAAAAATACACGTGTAAAAATAAGACTCTCATTGACTTCAATTACATTTTACACGTGTATTTTGATGTGTATTTTGATGTGTTTTTTTTATGCGTGTAAAAAAATGTCATTGAAGTCAATGGGAGTCTTATTTTTACACGTGCATTTTTTACAAATGTATTTTGTCAAAATACACACGCGTTTACTCTGTGTTACTGTTCCTGCTGAAGAAAAAGCCTCCCCACAGCATGATGCTGCCACCACCATGTGTCACAGTGGGGATGGTGTGTTCAGGGTGATGAGCAGTGTTACTTTTCCAACACACATAGCGCTTTGCATTTAAACCAAAAAGTTCAGCTTTGGTCTCATCTGACCAGAGCACCTTCTTCCACATGTTTGCTTTGTCCCCTATATGGCTTGTGGTAAACTGAACTTCTTATGTATTTCTTTCAACAATGGTTTTCTTGCCACTCCTCCATAAAGGCCAGATTTTTTGAGTCCACGGCTTATAGTTGTCCTGTAGACGGATTCTCCCACTTGAGCTGTGAATTTCTGCAGCTCCACCAGAGTGACCATGGGCCTCTTGTTTACTTCTCTTTCCATTGTTCTCCTTGTTCAACATGGACAGTCATGTCTTGGTAGGTTTATAGTTGTAGAGAACTCTTTTTGCATTATGGATTGAACAGTGCTCCTTGGGATGATCAAAGCTTGGGATATGTTTTTATAACCTGCTTTAAACTTCTACACAACTTTATCTCTGACCTGTCTGGTGTGTTCCTTCATGATGTGGTTTGTTCACTAGTGTTCTCTAACAAACCACTGAGGCCTTCACAGAACAGGTGTATTTATACTGTGACTTCTGAAGGCAACTGGATTTGCACTGGATTTTATTTAGGGGTATCAGAGTACAAGGAGCTGAACACTTTTGCACATCACACTTTTCAGATTTATATTTGATGTTGAGAACCATGTATCTTTTTCCTTCCACTTCACAATTATTTGCTACTTTGTGTTGGTCTATCACTTAAAATCTCAATAAAATATATTTAAGTTTGTGGTTGTAAGGTGACAAAATGTTAAAAAGTTCCAAGTGTAGGAATACTTTTACAAGGCATTGTACAGTGTACCGAGTCACCTAAACTGTAACTAATGTATGTCCAGTTCAGCCAGTCAGTGGTACTAAATGTATGCCAACTCTATCAATTTTGATATCAGAATATACAGAATGTTGCAAGTTTCTTTTCTCTCCGGACATAAATTAGAAATACATTACAATATGCTTAAAACTTTTTTTTTAGAAACACAATTCTTGATCTGTTATCTAGGTGTTGCTGACCCTAAGCCTCATGGCTGCATAGATCTAATTTTCTCTGTCGTAAAGCTGGCTTAATATATCATTTTAAAGTGGAAGAACATCCCATATTTGCAATCTATGCAGCTGAACATGAGGCTCATAGGCAGGAGGAATGCCAATACACTTCAAATTCTGGTTACGTTTTTTTTTCTGATGAAAACATGTTGAATATGTACAAAGTAAAAACATATGTAAACACGTAAACATATTTTACATTTTAACTCTTCCTTTATGAGGAGATGCAGTATTAACAATTACTGGCTATAAGACCAGCCAGCTGATGTGTTGAAAATTTTCGCTTGGGTAATGCAGTCTCCTAAACTACGTCTATATATATGTAAATAGGAATTTTTGAAATATTACAAAAATATATATATAGAAGTACAAACGTAGGCTCCCAACAAAGGATGCACCTGAGTTATGATGTGGCATGCACCTTGTCATAAATCAGGTGCATCCTTGGTCAAAGCAGAGATTACCAAGACTATGGAAGGACTGTAGAAATCACCAGTCTTGATAAATTTCCTAATTGCTTGTACAGTTACATTGTATTGTAAAATAAATACAAATAAGTATTCTCTACAATAATATTAATTCTTCTGATTGTTTTTTGCAGACCCAGAATGTTATGTATGATCTAATGTCTGAACTACAAGAACGGAATGATGACCTTGAGAAGAGAATTATGACGCTGGAGACAAAGATTGACTCTTTAAATGGCTCGCTCCATGCTCTTCCAGGGCTGATTGCTCAGGCTCTGCTCCGAGAGCAGGGAGAACTCTTCCTCATGCGTTCTCACAGACCATTTCCCCCTTCTAATAGCTCGGACAATTCATGGACCCCCCCACGTAGACGTACCTCACCTTCCACTGCCCCGCACACCTCTTCAGACAGCGGCTGAGGAGGAAAAAGGACAGATGGAGTTTTGGTGGGAGTGGTGGAGTGAAGACTTAACAAGCTCACCTTTTATCCATAGCCACTATGTGGTTTGATTATGTCAGCTTTTTTTCTTAAAAGCCTTGGATATTTGTTAACCCCTGAGGGTTCTTTGAAAATGCTGGAGTGAAAGTTCTATCAAAAACTAAAAAATATATAAAAATGTTTGTGTAAACACGCACACGAGAGTACGCGCAGTGGCGCGATTATCCCTCTCTCTGTCACAGGCTGACCCTGTACAGTGATGGGGTATAGTCCAATCTAGATAAGTTTCTAAATCAGTCTGTTAAACCCTTCCCAAATTCTATTTATTTTCTTTAAAAGAGCTTCTAAAGCTGACTGTCATGGATTCTGATAACCATCTCTGCTCTAAGCATAGCAGCTTTCTGTTTTTAAAAAGAAATGAGCAGTCAGCCATATTTTTTTAACAATCCCCGCCAAAGGAGAAAAACTATGTACATATATATAGGAATGGAGGTAGTGAAATAAATATATATTTTACAGAGCCACATATCAATGGGGTGGGATTGCATGTAACCTGGGTAATGTCAGAGGAACCTAAGTCTGACATGGAGAGGTTTGTAAGTGGTTGGTCTTAAATACGTGTGTGTGTTTACATATATAAATATGTATATATAAATATATCCATATATATTTATATATATAGAGGTATAGCAAAGAAAAAAAACTGTATTTTTTTAATCTTACGTTGCTGGAGTGGTGTAATGTGTAAAATACCATTGTTACTGCCCCAGTGCATGGCAAGCAGTTATGTGAAGGTGATAGGGTGGATGGTGTAGAAGATTAGCATCTGGTTCTTTAAAGCAAAGAAACAACATTGACTCATAACGACTCATAACTGCAGTTTAAAATGTATGACCGTGGAGGCTGCAGCCTCTTCAGTACTTACCAAGCACTTTGCCCTACATTTGTTCAGTGGCTGTGCTTGGTGACACCGCTCAGCCCCTGCATTTGGATGGGACTGACCTGTGATCATGCCAAATGACTGATAAATGTGATATCACATGGCCTGTGAAGTATAAGCAGTACTCCTGCTTCAAACAGCTGTTCAGAGGGGGTCTTGGTTGTTGGGCCCACATAGATTTTCAATTGATAACAAAATAGCAAAAACATGAACAAAAGGGAAATCTAAATTAAATTAATATTTGGTGTGACCATCCTTTGCCTTCAAGATAGCATCAATTCTTCTAGATACAAAGTTTTTCCAAGCATCTTGGAGACACAGATCTTCTGTGAATGTAAGCTTGCTCAAATCCTTCTGCCTTACTCGACTCAATGATGTGGAGATCATGTGGTCCTCTGTGGGGGTCATATAATCACCACTCCAAAGGTTGGTCACACAATTTCATTCAGATTTTTCTTTTGCTCATTCACTTCATTTTGTTGATTGACAAAAATAAACTATTAACACCTTACAACAATTATTCTGTGGTTTCCTAAAACTATTGTATAGCACTATATGTGTGTGTGTGTGTGTGTGTGTGTGTGTGTGTGTGTGTGTGTGTGTATATATATATAGTACAGACCGAAAGATTGGACACACCTTCTCATTCAAAGAGTTTTCTGCATTTTCATAACTATGAAAATTGTAGATTCACACTAAAGGCATCAAGACTATGAATTAACACATGTGGAATGATGTACTTACCAAAAAAGTGTGAAACAACTGAAAATATGTCTTATATTCTAGGTTCTTCTAAGTAGACATCTTTTGCTTTGATTCCTGCTTTGCACACTCTTGACATTTTCTTGATGAGCTTCAAGAGATAGTCACTGGAAATGGTCTTCCAAAAGTCTTGAAGGAGTTCCCAGAGATGCTTAGCACTTGTTGGCCCTTTTGCCTTCACTCTGTGGTCCAGCTCACCCCAAACCATCTCGATTGGGTTCAGGTCTGGTGATTGTGGAGGCCAGGTCATCTGGCATAGCACCCCATCACTCTCCTTCTTGGTCAAATAGCCCTTACACAGCCTGGAGGTGTGTTTGTGGTCATTGTCCTGTTGAAAAATAAATGATGGTGCAACTAAACGCAAACCGGATGGAATAGCATGCTGCTGCAAGATGCTGTAGTAGCCATGCTGGTTCAGTATGCCTTCAATTTTGAATAAATCCCCAACAGTGTCACCAGTAAAGCACCCCCACACCATCACACCTCCTACTCCATGTTTCACGGAGTCCATCCGTTCACCTTTTCTGCGTCGCACAAAGACAAGGTGGTTGGAACCAAAGATCTCAAATTTGGACTCATCAGACCAAAGCACAGATTTCCACTGGTCTAATGTCCATGCCTTGTGTTCTGTAGCCCAAACAAGTCTCTTCTGCTTGTTGCTTGTGCTTAGCAATGGTTTTCTAGCAGGTATTTTACCATGAAGGCCTGCTGCACAAAGTCTCCTCTTAACAGTTGTTGTAGAGATGTGTCTGCTGCTAGAACTCTGTGTGGCATTGACCTGGTCACTAATGTGAGCTGCTGTTAACCTGCGATTTCTGAGGCTGGTGACTTGGATGAACTTATCCTCCGCAGCAGAGGTGACTCTTGGTCTTCCTTTCCTGGGGCGGTCCTCATGTGAGCCAGTTTCTTTGTAGCGCTTGATAGTTTTTGCAACTGCACTTGGGGACACTTTTAAAGTAATGATGGCCACTTGTTTTTCTTTACTTAGCTGCTTTTTTCTTGCCATAATACAAATTCTAACCATCTATTCAGTAGGACTATCAGCTGTGTATCCACCTGACTTCTACACAACACAACGGATGGTTCCAACCCCATTTATAAGGCAAGAAATCCCACTTATTAAACCTGACAGGGCACACCTGTGAAGTGAAAACCATTTCCAGTGACTACCTCTTGAAGCTCATCAAGAGAATGCCAAGAGTGTGCAAAGCAGGAATCAAAGCAAAAGGTAGCTACTTTGAAGAACCGAGAATATAAGACATTTCAGTTGTTTCACACTTTTTGGTTAAGTATGTAATTCCACATGTATTAATTCATAGTTTTGATGCTTTCAGTGTGAATCTACAATTTTCATAGTCATGAAAATACAGAAAACTCTTTTAATGAGGTGTGTCCAAACTTTTGGTCTGTACTGTATATATATATATATATATATATATATATATACATACACACGCACACACACACATATTTGCTCTACCTGTGCAAAGGTTGTGAGACTCATGCAATTCACAAACACATATATTCCCAAAGCATTCTCTGAACCAGGGGTAGGAAACCTTTTGCACTCCAGCTGTTGCAAAACTACAACTCCCAGCATGCATACCTGCTCTGCTGTTTTTGGAACTCCCATGGAAGTGAGTGTAGCATGTTGGGAGTTGTAGTTTCACAGCAGCTGAAGTGCCAATGGTTCCCTGCTCTAAAGCATTAAACATGGCAACATGTTTACATTCCCTACACGACCATTTTTCTGAACTGCAGAACTAGACATAGTATTTAGAACCAGATCTAATCTTGACTGACACCGTGCCCACATACTCCATGCCATTGCACCCATAGGGCAGTGTAGGGCTCTATGATGCCCCCTTAGGAGACTTTCAGTCTTCCCAAGAACACTGTTGGCATTTGCAATGGTTTAGTCATATCTTAGGCCATTTGATTAAAAATGTTGACTACATTCAAAAATAAAAATGTAGTTTTGGATTGAGTTCACTAATAATAAGCAAAGTCAAGAATCTACTAGTACTTAACTCATTTGAGCACTTTAACTTAGGCTCTATTCACACAAATAGGACTAATTTTCATAGCTATCTGTTTTGTTGTTTTTTTTTTACAGACCCATTACCTTCAATGGGTAAATCAGATCTGTGAAAACTGATTCAAGAATTCAATATGTTAAAAATTAGTCTATGCACTATGTTGTTTTTATGGATCACAGACACTACCGGCCAAGAAATTCTGTTGTGTGAATAAGGCCTAAATATACTCAAGTCATAGACACAGTTAACAACAATGCTGTATCGTTGTATTTCATTTTTTTTTCTTATCATTGTGAACTTGATTAAAACAACATCTTTAGTTTTGGGTCCTCCTTCTTCAAGTAGGACATAGTAATGGGTTAAAAAGACTGCAGATTATTGCAGCAGAAAGAAATATAGTTTTCGCGTGTTTTCTCTGGGGGGTATCTTACTTTGCAATCATTTTTAAATTGCCTCTTAAATTAAAAAATATAGCAACTTTGCAAGAAGTCTTGTTTAACAATATCTTAACTTTGTGTCTACAGTTCCTGTGGAGACCTTTGTCTACCTGGTAAGGCTAGATTTACATCTGTGCTCTTTCCTCATCTCACAAGCAGGACTTTTCTCTCTGAATTTTCCAGGCAGTAACTGGGCAGAAACCCGACGGACCCCATTATAGTCTATCGGATCCACGGGTAATTTTTCGGGTCCCCAAGTGGATTTGAAGAACATTAACCCAAGCGCAGATATAAACCTAGAGTAACAGTCTAGAAACAAATCTTGTATAGTTTGAACCATTTGTCCCCTATGTATTTCCCGTAGATATGATGTTAAGAGAAAGTCCGCAGAGGAAAACTCTGTGAACTTTCTCTTAAAAGCGCTGTGGAAAGAACCGCGGTTCTTTCAGCAGCGCTTTAGCTCTGCGATTACGACCCGTGGGGCCTTAGCCTAACTGTGGATGAACATAGGTCTCCATAAAACTCCAACTAAAACTTTTGTAAAGTTGCTTAATTTTTCTCTTTTTGGAGGCAGTGAAACAAAATGATCTGCAAAGGTGTACATAGCCTTTAACAGGTAGATTATCCAGTGCACATCAATATAGATGTTATAGACAATATATAATAGTCAAAGGTTCAAATGGGTGAAGTATATCATAAGGTTACTTGCAAACTGGCGAGTATAATATTGATATGATGCGAATTAAATTTCCTTACTGACACAATGAGTAAAACAACAGAGACACAAATATGTTGGAAACTATTACAGACACTATCAAATATACAGCAAATGGAAAAAAATATATAAGATATTGTAGCTAGAATCAATTTTAATTTCTATATTTTTACATATAGTCTGAGAATGGAGAAATGGAATTTGTAGCATGAAGCCTTTAACTAGACCTAGATACAACTACAGTTACCAAATGACAATGTGTACAAGGATTATTGCAGGTTCAACATTGTGTGAAACTATATATTCCATCCGTAAAAGCAACATTATACTGATTGGAAATGCTACTATTGTATACCTATTCAGTCTTTTTTTCATTGATAAAGAACAAGCAAACTGGGGAAGCATGTATATTAGGAGAATGTTTCAATAGGGCACACAGACTATCTACCACAATTCAATATCCTCTAACTTCACTCCGAAGATATTTTCACTGTGCAAGATGAATCACTTCTTGAGACTAAATTGTATAAATAGTCCATTCCGCATTGAAGAGAATAAGATAACCCCTGCATTTTAGAAAGGGTTTATAACATTAGGCACCCAGCTCTTGCTAGTAATCTCTAATTTTTATTTTGTTTTTTATGTTTATGGAGGAAAATGGATACTTAGAATCTATAGCCAGTTTTGTAGGAAATATCAGAATGCAACAGATCTAGACAAAGAAATAAATTATATTGGAGACTTTTATGACTCGGTGTCATCTGTGTGAAGTTATTGATTCATTGACTTGTATGGTAAATGCAGAATATCACAATAAGGCTACATACATACATATGACAGTGAATAATGGCTGTGTGATAGCTGTTTTGTTTTTTGTTTTTAATGGTTCTATTAACTTCCATGTCAGTAAATGGAGGCTATTCATATGACTGTTAGTTGTACCTGCCGGTTGGCGGTTTTTGCAGATCCCTCCATACACTGAAGTGTTAATTTAGCTAAACCCCTTGGTGTCTAGCTTATTTTGTACCTTTTTTTTAAATTTGTTCATTGTCACATTCCAAAAACCATAACTTTTTTATTTTTCCATTATTATATTAGAATTTGTTTTGTTGCCGGCAATTTTAATTTACAAAGGAATGACCTAGAACAGCACAACACTGGCAAGATACTACACATAGACAATGTTGATTGCTTGCGTGTATCTTCCAGTGTTGTGTTGTGTTCTAGGTCATTTATATGTAAATGCAAGAAGAAGGAGCCTCTCTAGTTTAAGAACTTGCAAATGTAATTTTTCTAGTGAGCTAATAAAGGTATCATACCAAAAGTACATTTGCCTTTTTGACACAAAAGTATCAAATATTGCATGATTTTTTTTTCTGGCTACCTGGTGCTACACTATTTTTACCTATACATTTTATTTTTTCAATGTCTTCTGTACCTGCCCTTCCGCCAGTAGAACTGTGAAGCATAACGGTTGGATGTTCCAGTGGGAAGGGGTTGTATTTCAAAAAATTCGAGGGGCAAACTGCAGGAAACGCCATTGAATGCCCTACTGTGGAGACATGATGGGGGCAAGTCCAGTGGTCTGAGCCAAGTTAGGTGGAGTGGAGAATTCTTGCCTGGTTGACAACATATCCCAGGTCACCACCCTGACTTGTCCTGTGTTCAAGGAATGTTTCTCTCTGTGTCACCATTGGGATCTGCACAGTGGCTGAATTTGATGAAAGACAATAACTTGTTAATCCAAAAGGTGGGAGTGATGTGTGTAGATGTTGGGGATCGTTCCTATATATTGAAGGTATAGTAGAGGTGGAGGAGTCCATGAGCCCTTAAGTGACAGCGATTTTGGGGATTAATGTCCTGAGAAAGGCAGATGGACTAATGCTATGTGAGTTGAGTACTAAGTACTGAAAGTGTTCCAGAACACTTGGTCTCGGTCTTGGGGACACACGCTAACATATACTCCAAACATTGGGCAGAACCTACCATGGGGGAAGCATCAGTATATTAGAAAGGTTTAATATTACTTCTTGATGGCTTCTCTAGCTTTGTTTTAGCCTTGTAGAAGGATTTGTAACTACTTATACTAATTGGCTTAAACATGTGTACAACACAACTGGTGTGTTGTAAAGTGATGTAAAGAGGAGGAAGTAGAGCAGTGGACTTGAAAGGGACGTATATATCACACCAGGATATCCTCTTGCAACCAAATCATCCTTTCTTGAAATAAAGAAGTTCTGCCATCCTTTGAATTCACTTTAATAGATGTTTTAGTACATACAAGCTGTACTTGATATGCCATATATACCGTATTTTTCGGACTATAAGGAGAGGGTGTCCCGACGAACCCATCCCAACATCCACCGTGCTATTACAGTGGATGCCGGATCTGTACAGACGATGGTGGACACTCTGCTGCAGAGCAGTCACCATAGTTACTGGGTCTCCGCTGTAATGTACAACGGAGACCCGGAGCTAATGCCCGCGATCAGAGTCCACTCTGATTGTGAGCATTATTACATTAAAGCTTTCCCTCCAAAGTGTAAACACTGCCCCAGGGGTTGGTCCCCACCGGCCACATACCTCGCAAGTTGCAGGCCTGTTTCCATACGGTGTATTCGCCAGAGCCGACCTGGTCCTGTGACAGCTGGGAGCCTTATGAAGGCCTCCATGCCTGTTACATGAATATTACTATCTATATCCAACCTCAATAGTAATGTACAGAATTTATGAGCCCCCTGGGTGGGGCTAATAAAAATAGCTAAAAAAAAAACCTTCAAAAAAATATAAAAATACAAAAATATAAATTCAAAATTTCTTGCCTTCCCTAGAATACATATAAAAGTAGAAAATTACTGTGAAACACATACACATTAGGTATTCCTGTGTCTGAAAATGCCTGCTTTACAAACTTAAATTTTTTTTTCTGTAGAATGAATGTCGTAGCAGGAAAAAAAAAATCAAATGTGCTGAACTGCTGTTTTTTTTTTTCCACTATTTTGCCTATGATTTGAATAAAATGCCACAATGACTAATAACTTGGAAGCCTTGGTTGAAGGTTTGGTACTTGCGACCTGGAATGTCAGAACAGGTAAACTAACTGAAAACAGAATCTGGATAAAAAAAAAAAAACCTGAAGGGCAGGACTAGAGAACAGGCAGTATAACTATATATGCAGAAGGTTCAATGACAGAGATATTCTAGGAACACTGCTCTAAGCTAAACGGCCAAACAGTTATCAGAGGCTCATACTGCAGAAATGCCAGAGACCAAACAGGTATTAAAGGTATATTGTGGAGGGACACAACAGGGCTTTCATAAAAACCTGACAGACAAATACCCCGACATAAAACAACTGAGCAGAATGCATGCATATATAACTCAATCACAGAACTCAGAATCCACACATCAAACAGGTATTAGATTAGATGAATACTGTAAAGAACCTGGGGCCAAACAGGTATTGGAGGTGTATATAGCAGAAAGCCTAGGGGACAAACCGGTATTAGTGTTATATATTGCTGGAAACCCAGGGGCCAAACAGATGCTAGAGGTATATTGTCGGAGACTTATCCTTTCACTCAAATATAATTAACACTTACTTATATCTATACAGAGGTCATGTCTCATTAGGAAGAGACAGTATTAAACCATGCATGCCTTACTAAGAATTCTGGTAAAGGAATAAGGAAATAAGAATTCCTTGATGGAAAAAGAGAATTTGCTCTAGTGCCGTTTGAAAGGTAAAGTCATATAGATGAATGCTTGGTTCTGTTACTATACTCAATCCAGAATATCTTCTTCAAAAAGAAAAGAGACCCATACACAGACAGCTATTTCAATATTTTTTCCTCTCATCAGGTCATGCATGGTCTAATAAGTCTCTCCCTAATAAGACATAGTAGCCCCTTTAATGTAATAAGCCCTTTTCAGCCTATTTGCATAAAAATAAAACCTCAATTTTCATGAACATGGAACTGAAATACAGAATAAGAAAGGCATATTTGGATTTTCCAGCTGAGAAACTCCCTCTAACATTTCTGCTGCGGTGAGTTCACACTACCTACCGTTACTTAAGTCTGTTGCTGTCATAGGATGACAGTAACGGACATTAGCTGTCACAAAGAATGGTCTCGGACTGATTCTGTGTCCATTCCCATGGACCCTAATGTAAACCAACGGCAGAAGCTAGTAGGTTTGTTTTTTTTTTTGCAAAGTTTTAGATTTTTTTTAAGGGGTTAAAATGTAAATAAAACTATATACATTTGATATTTTCTGGAATTGTGCCAAATACAGATGACATGTCAATTTGGCTGCAGAGTGAACCCCATAAAAATGAAGCCCATAAGAAAATACACTTTCCTCCTACGCCTAACAGCAGCACAAGATTGGGGTATTCCTGCCCCTGTGTGTTAGGACAGGTGGAACTTTTAATTAAACTAACAGATCCCCTATAAGAGGGTGTGGGGACAGGTGGTGGTGGGGAGGTGTCTCTTGCCTCCCCCCATTTGTATCTTTACTTACCTGACCCTCTGGGTTGGTGGTCTCCCCCTTCGGTTTTCAGGGGAAGGACAGTTTTGTCCTTCTTCCTCCTCTTCTGGGATGCCTTCTGCGGCATTTTCGCTGCTCTTCCTGGCTCCTATGGAGGGGGGAAACCTTTGTTCCAGGTTCCTGTTTTGCGGAACCTTAGGTGCCAGCTGTGTTTCCGGCCGGCAGGATTTTCTAGTACTCCCCACTGATGCAGTGCTTTTAAACGGTGCTTTTCACTGGTTTTAACGGTATTAACCGTTCATTAACATTTCAGAGGGCCAGGGTGGGCTCCTGGCCTTCTATATATCTATTTTACGGCAGAATTATGTCTTATTACCCGCGGCCTATGCTGTGGCTGGAGGGAAGGGGCGGGTTCAATGTTAGGTCCACCCTTCTTATTATTTGGTGCCCTATTTATACCTGGGCTCTGCCTAGGTATGGTGGCTTGCCTATAGCTGTTGCTGTGTATAGCCTATTTCTGCTCCTTGAGTTTTCTCAAGCTCTCTGTTGGTTTATTGCCTAATTTGTGTTGTTCTATGCCTTCCTTGTTTGAAAGGTAGGAATTTTCTTTTAGACCTTGTATGCTCTTTTTTTCTGGGTATTAACCCTTTATCTTCCTTTTTTGTTTACTAGATGTTGTCCTCATCCTCTTCCTCCCAGGAGGAATTCGTCTTCTAAACGCAGGCATCTTGCATGCAGAAAATGTGACATACCCTTACCTGACGGATATGATTATCAGTGGTGCCGTGGCCCCCCTACCGAGGATACGACTGTCCGTGACGTTGTTGGATGGGTAAAGGACTTTGTAGAGGAGTCCATGAGGGAGGTGAAGGAATCCATATCCCAGTTTTCTAAAAGACCTCGTTTGGAGTTTCGCCATCAATCCCTCCCATCTCTGGAGGACCTCCGTATCATTGATGAGGTTTCCTCTGAAGAAGATACAGAGGAGTTTGAAAGACCCATCTTTCCGGTAGAAAAGATGCCAAAATTGTTGAAGGCTATACGGACCACTGACCGGTATCGTGATTTTTCTGAGCCCAGGCCCTCTAGAGGCCTCAGGACCTTTAGGGTCAATAATGATTTGGCTATTAAGATGGAGGCTGAGTGGAAGTGTCCTGAGAGGGCATTTAACATCTCTAGACGTTTCAGAGCCTTATTCTCCATTCCTAAATCCCAGCTGGGGTCTTGGGGTTTCCCTCCTCTCGTTGATATGGCTGTATCCAAGCTTTCAAAACGCACGGTGGTTCCCGCTGAAGACGGATGCAATCTTCAGGACGCTATGGATCGCCTCACTGAAGGTTCTCTCAAGCGTATATACTCTGCCTCAGCTGCCCAAGCCTCTGTGGGCATTGCCTCTTCTGAAGTGGTAACTAAATTACGGTCAGATTTAACCTCTCTGGAGAGAGATATTGATTCTGGTGTTCCTAGGGACGACCTTTTATCTACCATGTCTAATATCTCCCTAGCGGTGGATTTTTTGACTGAGGCGTCATCCTGTCAGATGAAGTTAGCCTCCAGGTCTATGGCCCTGTCTAGAGTGGTGAGGCGTCCCCTATGGCTCAAGCCATGGCGGGCTGATAACGCCTCTAAATTTAACCTCTGTGCTCTCCCGATTGAACTGGGCAGGCTATTTGGTTCAGAACTAGACCGCATCATGGAGGGTCTGTCAGATTCTAAAGGGAAGAGTCTTCCCCAGTCCTCTAGAGGAAGACAACGTTCTTCCTTTCGGGGCAATGGGTTCTCAAGAGGAGCACCTAGAGGTCAATCCCAATGGCGTCCCGGAGGCCAGGCCAGAGGTGGCGGTCGCGGTGCCTCCCATGACGCTGACAAGAAGAGACCCTTCTGACTCCTTCCATCCTCCCCCCCGTGAATTTGCGGTGGTAGGAGGTCAGCTTTCTTTCCATTTTCTCGTCTGGCTTTGTTTAATTCAAGATCCCTGGTCCTCCATCTGGTACAGTACGGTTACAAGATCAGTTTTTCTTCTCCTCCTCCAGGAACATACGTAGAGACCCTCCCTCTTCAGGGCATCAAGCAAATTCATCTGGAAAGGTCGGTACAAGAGTACATAGACAAGGCTGCATTGGAACCCATTCCCCTGATAGAACAGGGTCAAGGTTTCTATTCGCCGGTATTCCTAGTGCCAAATTCAACATGGCGTATGATTATCGTTCTCCGGTATTTGAATCGATTTATTCACAAGGTACGTTTCCGCATGGAGACCATCAGGTCGGTACTTCCTTTCCTTCAACCCAGAGAGTTTTTTGTCACCCTTGACCTAAGGGATGCGTATATTCATGTACCTATCTTCCCTCCTCACAGGAGATTTCTAAGAATCGCTTGTCTATCTAAACGGAAGTCTCTCTTACTTCCAGTTCACGGCTCTCCCATTCGGCATATCCTCGGCCCCTCACACCTTCACAAAGGTAGTGGCTCTGGTTGTAGCCGCCCTGCGCCTCCAAGGGATCTTTGTAGTTCCATATTTAGATGACTGGTTCTTGAAAGTCCAGTCAGAGGAGGTTCTTGCCACTCAACTGAGAACTAAGGTGGCTTTCCTGAAAGAGCTGGGCTGACTGGTAAACTGGCGTTACCTATATTTTAAAATAAATCTCTATATTCCTTTGATCACAAAACAGTGTGTGCAGCAAAATCTATTTTCACTAGTATATTTGGGTCGAAGGACCTTTTTTCGCTAGCACCACATATCATTTTAGAGTGTGCGGTACCATTGACTTTTTTGCCCCCAGTTTAATGTCATCCTTTGTCTGCCCCCAGTTTAATGTCCCCCTTCCTCTGCCCCAGTTTCATGTCCCCCCTCCATCTCTGCCCCAGTATATCCCTCCTCCATCTCTGCTCCCAGTGTAACGTCCCCCTCCATCTCTGCCCTCAGCGTAATGTCCTCCCTCCATCTCTGCCCCAGTATAATGTCCCCATCCATCTCTGCCCCCAGTTTCATGTCCCCCATCCATCTCTGCCCCCAGTATAATGTTCCTCTTCCATCTCTGCCCCAGTATAATGTTCCTCTTCCATCTCTGCCCCAGTATAATCTTCTCCTTCCATCTCTGCCCCTAGGTTAATGTTCCACCTCAATTTGTCATAAAGTTTATAACATAAAAACACTGATACTCACCTTTCCTCGATCCCCTGCCACTCTGTCTGCCGTCTTAGCTTCAGCACTGAGCTCCGGCTTCGGGCGCAATGTGATGATGTCACTCACATCGCGCCTGGAGCCGGAGCTCAGCGTTGAAGCAGGAGCTGTCTGCAGACAGCTCCTGCTTCCTTCAATACTGTGTTCCGGAGGACGCAGATGAGTTGAAAGCAGGATATACATCCCGCTGATCAGGACTGTGCGACATGACTCTGAATCCGGGAATGTCCCGCAGAATCCGGGACGGTTGTGACGTATGCTATGACTGCTATCAGAAAATTCATTAGACATTTAATAGTTATTCAGTTTTATTTTTGTGAAGTGTTCCTTTTCCAGTCCTCAATGTGAGTGCTCTGCAGACCACTTTTATAGCACCATTGCTTGATTATTGCATAGTGGTACTATTGGGTCACTGTATCTGGGGTTGGCCTTAGAGATATGTTACCTTTGTTAACACATTCAGCCTAAAAGCCTATAAAGCTCCAGGACATCAGATGTTGAATTCCTTCTCCCCCAAGATCAACAAATATATTGACCCTTTCAATCCTCTAGAAAAATGACATAGTAACAAAATCAACCCACTACATGGTTCACTATTAGAATAAAGGATTTAATTGATTTAATAGTAAAGGTATAGAAACCACTGGACAACAGGCACTAAAAGACACCATAAGTACTCTAAACTAAACCATTATCCCTTGTGAAGGATCGCTTCCCAATGCTAAGCCGCTTGGTCACCCTCTTTACCTTACTGACTCCTCTTGCCCTGAGAGTGTTCGGATCTCATAGGAAAATATGAAATGAGCTTTATAAATTTTATATATTTATTAACCCCAAGTGGGTCGTACTAGCCACAAACATACATAGAGACATATTAGCGGAAGATAAGCACATACGATTACAAAAGTATGGTACAGTACAATAAACGAAAAGGAGAATAAAAGGTCAGAAAGAGAGATATAATACCCAGTTGGGTCTCCGGAGTTTCTTCTCATAAAATCCAGGGCACATTGCTTAGAGTCCTTAAGTAATCCTCAGGCTTTTGGGGTGACATTCCCCATCAGTAGAACAGTCCAGAGTAGACCAGAGCACATGGCTTTTGCAGTCTTAGCACATGGTATCCATAAGGCAAGAGATTACAGTCCAGGAGTGGTACCTATAGTATCCAGGGTAACAGAACACACAGAGGGGACAATATATCTCTGCCCACCCTCCTCCCATAATGAGGTCCCAGGGAGAGAAGCTCAGTCCCCCATTGTGCAACAAAATAACTATAAGTAGCCATAATTCCCTGCCAGATGATCAGAGGGCCAGGCCAGTGACATGATGGTGTTTGTAGTGAGGTCCTCATTGTGTAGACACCAAGGATGACACCCCAATCCCCTTTGAGTAATGAGTTCAGCGTCTGGACCTTTCCCTTGCCCTCAACGGAACGATATTTGGCCTTGGAACGTGCACCTTCGCATTGTGCACCCAAGGAATTTATTGGGGTAACTGAAACATATTCTCCTCGGGGCAATATCATCATAAAACCATATCTCTGAAGTGGGGCTAAGCTCCGCTTAGTCTGAGGCTGTCGGCCCTGGGTTCCTGTCTCACAGGAAACCCCTGGGGAGATAACGAGGTTTACACAGGTATGGTATTGGAGTTGGCCAGGACATAACAAAAGGCCATAATCAAAGCTGGCCACTGCTAGTAATTAATCAGGTTTAGCCATCTGGCACCCACCCCTACATCCTGTGATCAAGAAGGGTGAATATAGCATGAGGTAAAACACAAAAGGCAAATGCTGAAAAATACATAACTGCTAGTCCATTCATCACAACCCTATAATCAATACATCATTTAGGAATGAATTTAGACTTTATTCTAAATTTGGTTTCTGAAAAGAAAAATATATTTGGAAAGTTGTGTATGGGTAGCTATCTCCAGTACACAGGTGTCAAACCCAAGGCCCACATGCCAAATCTGTGTTTTGTGACCCTTTGATGGTGCAGCACCTACTCAGTTTGTTCTGTCTTCAGCCAGAAGGGCCCCAGCACTTTATACTTGGGGAGTGTTGTGGATCTCCTGCCAAAAACAGAACAAACAGCTAAAGGGGGCCTTAGAAAGGGCCCCTAAGCCAGGAGTACTCATAGCACCCTCGCCACACTACTGTCTCCATATGCACGGAATTGCATACTTATTTCTTCTTTCGTCAAAGCGCTGATGGGGTGCTGGGCTGTGTATCTCTTTTAACCCCTTAAGGACACAGCCTAAAAGTGCATTTTGCACCAGGCCTCGTTTATCAAAACTAACATATGTAACTTTATATGGCAATAACTTTAAGACGTTTTAACTTACACAAGCTCAGCCGAAGTTATACATATATATATATATCCCACAGTGGCACCTCCAGCCTATATTATGCCCCACAGTGGCCCAATAGACTGTGGGGCATAATAGAGGTTGCAGGGGGGCTGCTGTGGGGCATAATAGAGGTTACAGGGGCCACAGTGTACCCTTCAAGCTCTATTATTATACTCAGGGGTCTTTTTAGATTAGTATAATAATCGGAGCCCCAGGGGAGATGAGAGAACATAATAAACACTGTTATTCACCTCTCCGGGATCCGATATTAAAGAGGACCTTTCATGGGTTTGGGCAAAGG
This sequence comes from Leptodactylus fuscus, assembly GCF_031893055.1. NCBI lineage: Eukaryota > Metazoa > Chordata > Amphibia > Anura > Leptodactylidae > Leptodactylus > Leptodactylus fuscus. Next base: position 195,373,070 of record NC_134265.1, read on the forward strand.
CAGTTTTATATACCGCTGGAAAGCTGACCATACGGCTTTCACGATCTGTGCCCCGGGTTAAGCGTTATCTTGCGCGGACATTAGCATCGGACACTAGCTGTGTCCGTTACATTTTGCATTGATTTAAATGGGACATCATGTGCGTTCTTTATAATCCATGTCTGTCCTTAAGTGTCCGTTTGCAAAGATGTTCGATTTTTCAAGCGGACATCAAAAACCTACATGTAAAAACATGTATGCAAATTATACTTACCGTGCAAGGTGGGCGGTTCGTGTACTGGTGGACAACATCTTCGGTCCCACCTTCCTCTGGTGTCTTCTTTCAGCGACGTCCTCCTGGGCTCGCTCTTCCCTGCCTCCATCTTCGTTTCTTCCGGCTGGTTTCATCCAAATCACGGGCGTACACAGTATCACTCCCTCCGGAGCGCTACTGCGCATAGTCCGGCGCCATTTTTGTCAATGGAAGATCGTGAGCGTACTGCACATGCGCAATACGCTCGCATAGTTCTAAGGGGAACTGAGCATACTGAGTAGTTCCCCTTAGAACTACCACAAAAATGGCACTGAAGCGTGCGCAGTAATGCTCCGGAGGGAGCAATACTGCGCACACCCGTAATTTGGATGAAACCAGCCGAAAGAAACGAAGATGGAGGTAGGGAAGAGCGAACCCAGGAGGACGTCGCTCGAAGAAGACACCAGAAGAAGGCGGGACCGAAGATGTCGTCCACCAATGCACGAACCGCCCACCGTGCACGGTAAGTATAATTTGCATATATGTTTTTACAGTCTTAGTTTAAAATGGGGGAGTGGGGTTTAAAATACCATTAGCAGTGCCTGAATAGCCGTTTTAAAGGATATTCAGGCATATGTGGGGCTCATACGGCTCAATTATTATTATTATTTTTTTTAATGTAGATTGTGAGCCCCATATAGAGCTCACAATGTACAATTTTCCCTATCAGTATGTCTTTGGAATATGGGATGGAAATCCAAGCAAACACAGGGTGAACATACAAATTCCTTGCAGATAATTTTATGCCCGAGGCGGGATTTGAACACCAGGACTCCAGCGCTGCAAGGCTGTAGTGCTAACCACTGGCCCCCTCATACCGCATAATTTTGCTGATAGAGCCCCTTTTTTAAAAAAAAAAAAAACATAAACTCGTAAGCATCATGGGATGGTGTTTTATATACTGCAGGTTTTCTTGGGATAGTATGAAATAGGACAAGGTACAGTGAGAATGCTACATAATGATTGTTGATATATAGAATTTATATATTTTCCTACTTACAACATTTTGGAAAATGTCATTTACACTATCACTACTACTCTGTAGAAGCTGCTTTTCAGACAGCCACAGTCAGTTTCGTAGTGAGCATATGTCACCCTCTGCTGGTCACAAAAAATATTTTTTTATGTTCAAAGTATTTATTTTTGTATCACTACAAATGTAGTGTCCTAAGCACATTACCCAAATCAACTATAATATAAACTCAAGAAATTACAAGTTACACATAAAAGCAGAGCACATTGGTAAATGCTATAACAATGCATTATCACCAAACCTCTTCACAACCACCCACTGTATATAAACGTCGGCGCTTGCTGGGCTCTGTGCAGCATCGATATTTATAAACGGACCCTACTAAATTGGGGATCAGATCAGGAACTCCAAGAACGTAGCGCTATTAGCTGCTGGTGTCCACGGAGACTAGATTCAGGTCCCGATCATGTAGCCTCCATATCAGAGAAAGTTTGTTGCAGTAACAAACTTTCCCTGATATCAGCAGCCGCAGCCAATGGGCAGCAACGAGACCTGGTGTTAGATGTATCTGACAGCTAACACCCTGCTCCATATCCTCCGGTCAGAGCTGAGTTCCAATTGGAGGTTTTAACCCCTTGGATGCCACAGTCAAACAAAACCGCAGCATCCAATGGGTTCAGCGATGTCTAATGTCCCCCTGGGCACCCCCTGCGGTGAGATAGGGGCATGCCATATGTATCTTTTGCAGCCTGGGGTCTGGCCAGTGACCCCAGGCTGCTAGTAGCCCCCCGATACATGGTTGATCCTGCTAAGATGCAGGAAGTCAGCCTATGTGTCTGCATAGAATGACTTGTGCTATAGACTGCAATACACGTGTATTGCAGTCTATAGTGCTGAACCAGCGATGTTGTGATCGCTGGTTCAGGTGTCCTTATGGGACAAATAAAAAATATATATATATGAATAAAGCCCCAAAATTTCCATTTCTTATATCAAATGAGTTATATGAAACAAAAACCTAAACATTAATAAAAAAAAAATAATATATATTTGGTATCGCTGCATCTATAAAAACCTGTACAGTAAAACTGAAACATTATCGTACACGGTGAATGTCGGGAAAAAAAATGGAACAAACACGCCAGAAGTAATGATTTTGCCATTTCACCTTACAAAATATGCTATAAAAAGTGATCAAAACATCACATGTACCCCAAAAATAGTACCAATAAAAAGAAAAGGTTGCCCCGCAAAAAGATAAGCTATCAACCAACTATTTTTTTTATGTAGATTGTGAACCCCACATAGGGCTCACAATGTACATTTTTCCCTATCAGTATGTGTTTTTGAAATATGAGATGGAAATCCATGCCAGAACGGGGAGAACATACAAACTCCTTGCAGGTGGTTTTTTGTCCTTGGCAGGATTCGAGCTGAGGACAGCGGCGCTGCAGGGCTGCAGTGCTAACCACTGAGCCACCGTATGGCCCCCGCCATGAGTCAACTCTGTCAACTGAAAAATTAAAAGGTTTACACCCCTCAGACGATGGGGATGCGAAAATAATTGATTTATGGCCCAAATTAATTTTTGTTCTGCAAAACTAGCAACACATGAAAAAACAATAAAACAATATAAATGAAGAATCGTCACAATCGTACCGACCCATAGAATAAAGGTAACATGTTACTTATTTTGTACACTGTGTGGGGAAAAAAAATGAAAAGGTAAGACACAATACCAGAATTGAATGGGATTTTTTTAAAAAAAAAAATTTAATCCACAAAGAAAGAGTTAATAAAAGTTAGTCAATAAGTTATAAGCACCCAAAAATAGTATTACAAAATACATCTCATACCACAAACAATAAACCCTCATGTGACCACATCACCAGGAAATAAGAATCAATTATAGCTTGTACAATGTGAAGACAAAATCCGCAAATATCGCCAAATCATTAGAACGAAACTGGCTGCAGCAGGAAGGGAATGTATAAACTGGGGTACAAACCAGATTTAGAGTTTATGAGAGAAAATAAACCAGAACTAACCCCCCGAAGTGACCTCCCCTCAAACATAGGAGCTACTAGGGATATAGTAGGGAACTGGGTGTTCCCAATCTCCTCCGCGCAGCTTATATATTCACTCTTCACCCTTCGTTGCACACTCATGTTTGGGAGACTAATACTTACTACACCCCTTGATAAGTTCTTTGAGGGGTGCAGTTTTTAAAATGGGATCATACCCTAGGGGATTCCAGTTTACTGGAACTTTAGAGGCTCTGCAAACGTGACATGGCAACCATAGACCAAATATCTAATTCTGTACTCTAAAAGCCACATAGTTCACCTTCGCTACTATGGCCTGCTGTGTGCCCACAGGGCAGTTTAAGCCCACATGTATGACACTGGTGCACCCAGGATAACGTACTTAATGTCCTTTCTCGGTATAAATGGCTGTTTGCGTACAGAATGGAAGAAACGCTATGTTGATTTTTGGAGCACAGACTTAGGCAGTTTGGTTTTTGGACGCTTTTACACTTTTGCAGAAGCCTGAAATGCCAGTAAAGTGGAATTCCCTGACACGTGATCCCATTTTGCAAACTACATCCCTGAAGGAATTTATCTAGTGGTACAGTGATCATTTTTAACCCTAATCATGGGTACACCAGTGTCATACATTTTACTGGAACTAATAGAGGCTCTGCAAACATGACATTTTTAACATTATCCTGAGTACACAAGTGTCATACATGAGGGCGTAAACCTCCACTTGGGCACACAGGAGGGTGCAGATAAAAAGGAGTGCTATGTGCTTTTGGACAGCTGATTTAGATTGGTGCCTTTTGGACGCCATGTGATATTTGTAGAGACTCTAAAATTACCCCTACAAAATGGGGTCACTTCTTGGGGAATTTCAATTTACTGGCACCTCCCGGGCTCTACAAAAACAACATGGTGTCCAGGAAATCCCTCCAAATGTGTACTCCAAAAGCTAAATAGCGCAGTACTCCTTCCCTTCTGAGCCTTGTGTGCCCAAGCAGCAGTTTATACCTATGTATATAACTTCTTTCTACCCGGGATGGCCCTCTAAATAGTTTTAAGAGTGCATGTCTCTGATGACACAAAATGGGTGCAGCATATTGGACACCAAAATAACAAATTTCTTAAAATTTTTTAATTTTCACTATGTACATTAATTTTCAGGAAGCAGTCCTAGGCTCAAAATGATAATATGCCTTGATAAATTCCTTGAGGGGTGTAGTTTAAAAAATGGAGTCACTTTTTGGGTATTTTCATTGTATTGGTTCTTTAGGGGCTCTACAAATGTGATATGGTACCTGAAAACTATTCCAGCAAAATCTGCCCTCCAAAACCAAATAGCGCTCTTTCCATTTCAAGCCCTAGCATGTACCCATACAGCAGATTATAACCACATATGGGGTAATGCTGCGTTCAGGAGAAATTGCGTAACAAACTTTGGGGAGCTTTTTCCCCTTTTATCCTGTTGTGAAAATAACAAATTTTGGACTAATTTGATGGTTTCTTAAAAAAAACAAAAAACCTAATGTTTCATATTCACATCCCAATTTTAATAAAATCTGTGAAACAGCCTTAGGGTCAAACTACTCATTATATCCCTAAGATATGTTCTGTGAGGGGTGTAGTTTCCAAAATGGGCTTACTTTTGGAGGTTTCCATTGTACTGCTACTCTAGGGGCTCTGCAAATGCGACATGGCAACCAAAAACTATTCCAGCAAAATCCACCCTCCAAAAGCCAAATTGCGCTCTTTCCATTCCAAGCATTCCCTGTACCCATACAGCAGATTATGACCACGTATGGGGTACTGCCACGATCATGAGCAATTGTTTAACAAATTGTGGGGTGCTTTTTCTCCTTTAATCCCTTGTGAAAATAAAAACATTTTTGAAAAAATTACACTACTAATTCTACTAATTTTTCATTTATAAATCCGAATGTTAATAAAATCTGAGAAGAGGCTGTTTGGTCAAAATGATCACTATACCTCTTAATAAATTCTGTGAGGGATGTAGTTTCCAAAATGGGGTTACTTTTGATTGGTTGTACTGGTACTTTAAGGGCTCTGCAAATGAGACATGGCACCAAAAACTATTCCAACAAAATCTGGTTTTCAAATGCCAAGTGTCACTCATTCTCTTCCAAGCACTGTCATGTGCCCAAACATCAGGTTACATCCACATGTGAGGTACTTCTGTACTCGGTAGAAATTATATAACAAACTGTGAGATGCATTTTGTCCTTTAACCTTTTGTGATTGTGTTAATTTTAGGGCTAAATGAATGTGTTACTGAAAGAAAAATGAAATGTCTAAATTTCACCTCCATATTGTATTAATTTCTGTGAAATGCTTAAAGAGTTAACAAACTTCCAAAATGCTGTTTTGAATTATTTGAGGAGTGCAGTTTTGAAAATGGTGTGAGTCATGGGGGTTTCTAATATAGAGGCCTTTAGAATCCCGTTCAGAGCTAAAGTGGTCGCTACAAAATATATGTAATTATTATTATAAATCTTGAAAATCGCTGTTACGCTTGTAAGCTTTATAATGTTCAAAATGAGAGATGAGCAAGTAGTGAAATATTCAATATTTGTTTCGAGTAGCCCCTCAATTTTTGACTATTTGACCAAATATCGAATCCCATTATAGTATATGGGGAAAAAATGCTTGTTTCAGGGGAAACCCCAATTCAACTCAGGAGAGTCACCAAGTCCACAATGACACCCCAGGAAATGATGCCAACACCTCTGGAATGCAACTGGGACAACAGGGGAAGCATGTCTGGGGGCATCTAACAAGCCCAAGTCCCAGGATTACTCCACTATCACTGCCTATCAACTAGACACTTTACAAACTCAATAGAACCTCTATGAAAGTGGAAAAATACTTGAAAACCTTCTTTCCTCCAAAAATAGTATGGACAGAAAGCCAAATTTTAAGCTAAAGAAACATTAGCATGAACCCCTTTAAATCACGTTGCACACATGGCAACCACAGATGGCATAGGCAATGGGAAATCCAACAGCCCCCACCCTTAACTGTCATTGTTTATGTGTGTGTGATGTTGTGAGACCTTCAAAAATTACTTTTCTGGCCCTTCACGTGAGCCCTTCCAAATTAAGTTAGAGGCCCTTAAGCTGAGCTACCAGCAGAGATTGAGGCCCTTGAGGTGACATGAGCCTTTTACCAGCATAGTTTTAGGCCCTTTAAGTTAGTTCAGCCTTGCACCAGCAGATTTTTTGCCCTTGGGGTGAGTTGAGCCTTTAACCAGCAGCATTTTTGGCCCTTGGAGTGAACTGAGCCTCTAACCAGCATAGTTTTTGGCCCTTGGGGTGAACTGATCCACTAACCAGCAGAGTTTTTGGCCCTTTTGGTGAACTGAGCCTTTAAACAGCAGTGTTTTTGGCCCTTGGGGTGAACTGAGCCTCTAACCAGCAGAGTTTTTGGCCCTTTTGGTGAACGGAGCCTTTAAACTGCTGAGTTTTTGGCCGTTGGGGTGAACTGAGCCTTTAAACAGCAGTGTTTTCAGCCCTTGGGGTGAACTGAGCCTCTAACCAGCAGAGTTTTTGGCCCTTTGGGTGAATTTTTTTACTTTACAGTGTTTTACTTTTTGGCCCTTGGGATTAGTAGAGCCTTGCACCAGCAGTGTTTTACTTTTTGGCCCTTGGGGTGAGTAGAGCCTTGCACCAGCAGTATTTATTTTTTGGCCCTTGGGGTGAGTAGAGCTTTTAACTAGCAGTGTTTTGGGCCATTGGGGTGACTAGAGCCTTGCACCAGCAGTGTTTTACATAAAAAGTGAAACATGAATGAAACAAAATGTTAAATATTATGTGCATTTTATATATATATATATATATATATATATATATATATATATATATATATATATATATATTTTTTTTTTAACCAAAATGTAAATATATGTGAAAAAAGCATATGGTACATATGTAATGCAAATGTGATATAAAACAACATAGAAATGTGAACATATAACAATTAAATATAAATATACCAATTATTAAATGTGTACAGTGACAAATGTGTAAAAAAACCAAAAGGGTGTTTTCGTTTCTTTCTTTGATATGCAAACATATCCTCCTGTAAGTATCACGATGATTTCATCGATGTTCTCCTTCTATCCCCAATCACGGACAGCGATTCATTTACAGGCTTAAGAGAGAAGATCTTCCATGGTAAGTACATAGATAAACTGAACAAATAAACAAGAAATTAGAAAAAGCATAAAACAAAATATGAAAACACAAGGACAATACAAAAAGGATATTTGATTCAAGGTTTCCTGGTAAGGTTTCGCTCAAACAGATGCAGTCATTATTGGGCATGCTTGTGTTTGCTTGAAGAATAATGCCCATGGGGAGGGTGTTCTCTAGACAACTGTCCTTGGCAACTAGGGGCATCACTGCATTGAATCATAAAATTAGGCTTACCAGAACGTTGAAAGGGGACCTGAGGGTATGGCAATCTTTTCTTAGCAAGTACAATGGTCATACCTGCTGGCAGTCGGACGAGTTGTCCAACGGTGATCTATCTTTCTATACCGATGCGGCTGGTGGCATGGGCTACGGAGCGTTTTTTGGCACCAGGTGGAGTGCCAGCAGCTGGCCTGAGGTGTGGAGAGAGTCTGGTCTGTGCCGCAGTCTAACCTTGCTGGAGCTCTTTCCTGTGGTTTTAGCTGTAGAGGTGTGGGGTGAATTACTTGCTTAACAAAAGAGTAGTTTTCTGGATTGACATTATGAGCGTAGTGCATTGCATCAACACACTGTCTTCTTCTTCACTACCGGTCTTAGCATTATTGCATCACCTGGTGCTTCGGTGCCTGGAGTCTAACGTATGGTTTAGGGCCCAGCATGTTCCAGGAGTGGAGAATAAAGTCGCTGATGCGCTATCCCGTTTTAATTGGCAGGAATTCCATTCGCTTTGCCCGGAGGCTGCTCAGGAGAGTGCAGTGCGCCCTCCCAACCTGTGGGAATTGGTGACCCTCGACTAATGCTGCTTCTCCAGTCGTCAGTTACTCCTGCTACTTGGTCAAGCCACGGTAAGGCATGGTGTGCTTGGTTAGCTATGGCTGATGGGCGATTTTGTATTCACTTGTATCCACTTTGCCCCTTACCTTGTCCTACCTGGGCTCTTTTACGTGATTCCGGAGTTTCTGCGGTAGTTGCGCAGAAATTATTGCCAGGCATGGGTTTTCACTTGAAATTGCAAGGAGCTCATGATGTGATGAGTTGTTTCGTTGTTCACCAGGTCTTAAAGGGCTGGCGAAAGGAGTACGTCAGAAAAGAATCTAGGAGACCTATTACTCATACTCTGTTGACTAGCTTGTTGGGGTCCCTGGTGGGAGTCTGATCTTCTGAGTTTGAGGTTGTCTTGTGGTCCACGGCGTTTTGTCTGGCTTTCTTTGCAGCCTTGCGGGTTGAGGAGCTTTGTTCAGCTAGTAAGTCTAGGCTTAGTGGTTTGAAGGAGAATGATGTTTTGGTCACTAACGGGGTGTTGAAGGTTAGGATACGTAAATCCAAGACGGACGTTTACGGCAGGGGTACCTTGTTGATGTTGAAACCGGTCAGCGGTTTGGCTTGCCCGGTTTCTAGGGTGTCAGAATACTTGTTGGTTCACCCTTCGGCCCCTCTATTTTTAATTCACGGGGATGCGTCCCCTGTTACGAGATATCAGTTTGTTGGTATGTTGAAACGCTGTCTTCATAAGCTTGGTATTGATGGCTTGCAATTTGGGTCGCATTCGTTCCGCATCGGTGCAGCCATCGATGCCTTCTGGGCAGGCATGGTTGAGGACGATGTCAAGCGTATAGGCAGGTGGAAATCTGGTTGTTAAATGGGCTATATTCACCCTGACTTGGTTCTATAACGCGTTTTTCTTTTTCAGATGATGAGGATCCGGTAGTGGTTATCTTGGGCCGCTCTTACATTTATTGGGCATATCAGCATGCTGAGTTCCGGCCTGAAGGACAAAATTTTTTCAAAAAAGTTTTCAACTAATTCAATTTTGTGGAGAGGCTATCGTGGCATGAAATGGGATCAAGTCCTTCCTGAAGTGGTGTCGGTCAGTAGGTCTGTACATACCCGTCATCATTCTGATCCATGCAGGCGGGAATGATTTATGCTCCGTGCATATGGTCTTACTTGCGGTCATGAGATCCGATCTGGATAGAATCCCTGACTTTTTTCATTCTTCGGTCATCGTCTGGTCTGAAATAGTTCCTAGATTGGTCTGGCGTGGAGCTAGAAATGCCGAGGCCATCAAAAGAGTCAGACGGTCAGTGAATGCCAGAATGGCAAGATTTGTTAGGGCTAAAGGAGGTGTGGTAATTAGACACAGACACTTGGAGGGTGAGAATATGGATTTTATGCGTTCTGTTGGTATGCATTTGAATGAATTGGGTAATGATATTTTTCTTGATGGCCTCCAGGGTGGAATCGAGCAGGCATTGTTTATTTTGGGTGGGGGTTGGGGCCTGGTGTAAGGTCTCACACCGGTCCCTCCATGGCAGTGGTTCAGAGAAAATGAAGGGGGCGGACCGGAAGCCGGACAGGCCCTCTGGTTATCCAGGGCGGGGCTTACTCCTCCAGTCAAATGTTATTTGCATTATGCAAATCAGTTAATTAAAGATAAGGTTTATGACGTTTACATTACGTATTTGGTTAATAAAAGCTGTGGCCGAACTACCGCCCATCAAAAGTTGAATCTGTCTCTGTCTTTATTTAAAGTGGTATTATCGAAGAAGTTTATTGGAAAATGGGAAATGTTTTAATGACAGCTACACCACAGCACTGTGTGTGTAGCTGTTATTTGTGCTCATTCGACTCGGTATTCCACAGATGTGTGGTCCGGGGCGGATCTGGAGTAGGCCTAAGCACAGGTGTAGATCCCAGGCTCCTTACTGACCCATAAAATGCTGCAGAGCCTGCAGTTCATGGCAGTTCCATGAGGTGGTATGGTTCTGTCCTGTAACCCTGACTCCGGTGAGATAATATTATGCCCGTTGGGTTCTGTTTAGCTAGTGGCTCAGACGAGCAGGTTTATATTTTGTTTTTGCCTGAAGTTAAGGCTGTATTTTGTTTTTGTTTTTGTGCCTGAAGTGAAGGTTTATTTACTTTCCTGTTTTTTTTTCTAAATAAACCAGTTTGCTGCACACTTTGTGTCCCTACCTTGACTAGTCACAATAAAGTTCACAGCCAGTACTCCCAAGATTAGCGTGCACGGGTAAAATCTGCCGGGTGCAGACAGATAAACATGTACGCAAGAGAAAAAGGTATACCCAGCACATCCTGTATTATTGATAAAACGTAGCTTTTAATAGCAAAAATAAATGTCCATAAAAACTCTGAACAGTAAGACATCGAGCATATTCAACAAAAAAAGGGTTTCACAAGGACATACCACACCGACGATACCAACACATCAACGACTGACGCGTTTTGGGGCTGCGCCCCTTACTCATACACATCCTTTTGTTTAGTCCGGTAGACTTTAATGTTAAAAAATAACGGACACTTAACATCCAAAATGAAACCGTTATTTTTCATGGACACAAAAGTCCTGCACGCAGGTTTTTTGTCTGCGAAAAATAACACACATAATGTAAACAGCATTAACGGACACCAAATAAAATCCCATTGAAATCAATGGAATTTTTTACGTATTTGCGATGGTTCTGCTAGTGTCTGTTGCTAAAATCTTTTAACAGACAAAAGCAACAGACACTACTGATGGTCACAAGCGGTAGTGTGAATAACCCCTAATAATGACATAATCCTTGGAGAGCCTACAACTTTAAAAGAACTTGCTGCTCCCTGTGCTATAGTTAATGGATAACTAGATGTTACATAGTGCATGAAGATAACAGTACAAAAGACTGTGACTCCCTTCTCTCAAAATATGAGTGGAGAGTTTCACCGGGAAGTGAAAATGTATGCTATGTGGTGATAAACCCCAATCCTGAAACAAGAAATGGGCCTAAGAAATATATTGAGTCAGGTAAGAGTGTAATGGAGGGATATTTATATCTATTCTTAAGAGACAACCTAGAAAATCAGGTTATGAGGTCGCACAGTCTGTTCAGTGCCTTAGTTGTACATTGTCTTTATATTATGAGATTAGATTGAAAATGTATTGTTGATTACTGCGGTATGAGAAAGGTTCACTAAGTTGTTCTAAATTTTTTTTTTGTTTATCCTTGCCACCTGAACTTTTATCTGCCGTGTAACACAGTTCACAGTCAGTACGTACAATAGCATTACAAAGCAGGTAATAAGTGCAGATGTCTTGTGTATGATATGTTTCTATGGGTGTATGTCATGCAGACTTCTCTGGGTTTTCTTATGTGATAAAATGAAAATATAATGGATTTTTCTGTCCCAAAACCTAAAAGTATCAAATTATTCCAGTTTTTTTTTGCCATAAAATAGTCACAAATTCTTGCACCATGACCTGCACCATACTTATAAACAAAAGCTGAGCTGCAGTAACTTTACACAACCACTATACAATGTACTGATCCATACACTGTATAGTACTGGGCCCAGCAGCAGTGCTGAGCAGCTGATCTGTACAGGGACTAGGATTCAGCCCCCAGCAAGCAAATATTGATTACCTATTCTGAGGATAGCTCATCAAATAAATAACTGAAAGAAAAACCTTTAGCCCCTTCCCCTGGTGACATTTTTTGATTTTCATTTTTGATTCCTGCCTTTCAAACGCCATAATTTTTTAGATTTTTCTGTTCTCAGAGCCATATCAGGACTCATTGTTTGTGGGACAAATTGTTCTTCATAATGGTACCATTTATTATTCTGTATAATGTACTGGAACGCTGTAAAAAAAAAATCTGAATTTGGGGAAATTGGAAAAAAAGTACATTTTTTTCAACTTTCTTACAGGCTTAATTTTTACATCATTCTTTTTGCGACCAAAGTGACATGTCACCTGTATTCTACTTTTCGGTACGAATTCAGGGACACCAAATTTATTTAGTTTTATTTACATATTTTATTAACCCCTTAACAAAAATCCAAAACTTTGCAAAGAAATTTTTTTTTTTTTTTAAGTTTCTGACATTTTATATTTCTGTGTATGGGGATGGGTAGAGCATATTTTTTTGCAGGGGCAGGTGTGCTTTTTATTTATACCATTTTCTTTGATCACTGTTTCTTAAAAGTGAAAAACGGCGGTTTGGCACTTTTGATTTTTTTTCTCCACTATGGCATTACCCGTACGGGAAAAATATTTTTATATGTTTGTAGATCAGAGTTTTTTTGACAAAGGGATACCTATGGTGTATGTGTTTCACAGTATTTAAGTACTTTTATATGTGTTCTAGAATTAAATTTCTAATTTTTTTTATTTATTAGATATTTTTTTTAAACTTTTTTTTAAATTTCATTTATTGCATTTATTAGACCCCCTATGGGTCTTAAACTACAGGGGGTCTGATCAATAATGCATTGCATTATAATACATTGCAAAATATTGGCATTTGTATGGCAGACTGCAAAAAGCCATAATTTTACTGGTAAAAGCAAATTTTTGCCACAGACTTGATGGGTAAGCAAAACACAGCAGAAGCATAGATTATGATGTTAATCTGCTTTCCCTTAGTCCCAACAGCAGCATAATACTGGGGCCTGCAATACTGGAGTATTTCTGCTTTTTCCTTGTGCTGCTGTTGGGACTAAAGAAAAACAGATTAAAATCATAATCTGCACTTCCCTTTCTCCTCACTAGCAGCACAATACTGGGGATCTAGCAAGACAATCCCCAGCCTGCAAACCTAAGCAGGCTGACAAGGCTGCAACTTGAACCTTCACAGTGGAAGGCCTTTGTCCAAACCATCCTGAAGGACTTCCAGGATGACTGGAATGGAAGGATAAGAGCTCTCATTTCCTTTGTTTGATGCCCAAGACATGAAGATGTTATGAATCTAGGCACAGTTCTTATTCATGGACTCTGCTCTAATGAGAGAGAGAGAGAGAGAGAGAGAGAGAGAGAGAGAGAAAGAGAGAGAGAGAGAGTAGGGATTCTACCACTAAAACACATTTTTTTCTAGTTAACATGTCGTTAGTGCCCGCACTATGGCTGGGACCGCAATCTTCGCCGAACAGAGCGTACTGCGCAGGCGTCCGACAGACGCTGAAGAAGCAAGGGGAGGACACCGAAGACCAGAGAGGCGGCGCTGCGGTCGGTTTTCGAGCTGCAATGGGGACGCCCCCATCGCTGCTCCAGCAGTGATGCCACTAAATTGATTTATATTCAGTGACCCTCTGATATGTATGGCAGAAAAATAGGTTTAGGGCAGTGGTGCCCAATACGTCGATCGCGATCTACCGGTCGATTGCAAAGGATGTATGGATTGATAGCGTGACATTTTTTATTTATTTATTTTTTACTTTTTTTTTGTTTGAACCAGCGCAGGAAAGCTGCCGCTCTCCTTGTGCTGGTTCAGACATCTATGTTTCAGTGTAGGCGGCGTTATGACGCCGCCTACGGTAATACGCAGATGTCTGCCAGGAGAAAAGGATGCGGCGGCGGCAGCGGGAGCAGCAGCAGCAGCATCGAGGTCGGTAAGTCTGAGAACTTTATGTTTGTTTGTTTTATAATAGGCTGCTACCTGCTGGAGTATTCCCAGCAGGTAGCGGCCTATTTACCAACCTCCCCGGACCTGTTCACTGCCGCCTCTGTTTCCCCTTGTACTATAGACCGCGGTGGGCGGTAGTGAATAGGCCCAAGCCAGGCCGTGATCCCACTACCGCTATTATTATATTCGGGGGGTATTATTATATTGGCCAGTCTACAGGATTCAGCCAATCAACGCTGGTTCTGCCTGAGGAGGCGGAGTCTAAAATTGGGCCAGAATGGAAACTGCTGTGGACGGCTCTTAGACTCCGCCTCTCAGGCAGAACCAGCGTTGATTGGCCGAATCCCGTAGACTGGCCAATGCATTCCTATGCGAAAAAGTCAGCTCCGGCATATCGCAAGCTGACAGGGAATCCTGACATAATAAAGGTACTTGATGCCCCCAGACATGCTTCTCCTGCTGTCCCACTTGCTTTCCAGGATGTTGGCACAGGCTTTGTCTGTTTGTTGGCACAGACGTCTGGGACATTATCATACAGGCCCAAAGCCTGTGCTAGCAGTAACAGGCTGTTACTACTAGCACAGGCTTCGGGCCTGTATGGTACTGCTAGAGCAGGCTTTGGACCTATACGGTAATGTCCCAGATCACATGACATCTGAAAACACCCCCAAGTATAATAATAGTGGTACTGAGATCGCGGCCTGGGCACGGGCCTGCTCACTGCTGCCTTCCGCAGCCTATCGCAGAAGGGGAAGCAGGGGCAGCAGTGAGCAGGCTCGGGGAGGTAGGTAAATAGGCCGCTAACTGCTGTGGATTCTCCAGCAGGTAGCAGCCTATTATAAAACAAAAAAAGTTACATACTGACCTCGCCGCTGCTCCTGCTTCTGCCGCCTCTTCAATTCCCTGGCAATAAGACGTCTGCATCTCAGCGCTGAGACGCAGAGGTCTAAACCAGTGCAGGAGAGGGCAGCTCAGGTTGTTTTTAGAGCACCCTCTCTCCTTTGCTAGTTTAGCAAAAAAAAAAAAGCTGATTGCCATGGCTGCCACCCCTTCCGGAGTGCTGCCTGAGTCCACTGCCTCACCTCGCCTCATTAGAGGTACGGCCCTGGGATTAGGGTGTGGGACTCCCACAAATCTGACATTGATGACTTATCCTAAATTTATAAACCCTTTTAGTCTGTAAATATGTCAATACATTCAAAAGACAAAAATGCATGATAATATTTACTTCTTTTCTTTTTTCAGATTTTTTTTCTGTGTGAAGAAAACTTACATATACCACGTGGTTCATAAACTAGAGCACATTGTCCTTCGAGACATAAGAAAAAAACTGATGCCTACAGATATATTTTCAGCAGCATTTTACATGAAGTCACATTGATAGAAGTGCAATGTCTTCCTTCTCTTTACTACCTGATAAGAATAGAAGCCGAAAACCATTGGTGTGGCAGACAGAGACTCCAAAGTGGGGAGATGCTCCAAGTTTCTCATTCGATTATTATGATCATGGTGCGCGCAAAGACCTTGAAAGCTCATCTGATCTCCATGATGTTGAGGTTAAGGGAAAAAATGGATTAAAGCCTGTTCGACGTTTCATTCCTGACTCCTGGAAAAGATTCTTCAGGAAAAGCAAGACAGAAGAGGAATGTTACACTTTAGACGATGTCCATAATTTACCATCAATTTCATCACTTGGGGATGTTAGCAAAGAATCTAGTCTTGTTAACAAGAGTCGGGATTATAGAGAAACATCTTCAATTAACACTGACACTGTTAGTGATATAAAGCAAAAGAAAACTCCAAATTCTATTGAAAGGAAGAGTCAGGTGTGCACCATTTATGGAGAAAAGGTAGAAGCATTCAATTTAAAATATTCCTACATGAAGTCCTGGCCTGGATTGCTCAGAATCATGGCTGGAGTACAGTTGATTTTTGGTGGCATGGTGTTTGCCTGTACCTGTGCCTATTTACAGAAGGATTACCAGTGGTATAATCTTTTTGGCACTGAACTTCAAAGAACATTGCCAGGTGGCTATAGCTATTATGGTCCAATGACTCCATTTGTGATGCTTGTTGCCAGTCTGGTTTGGTTTGTCACTTTGATCCTATTGGGGTTGGGGCTGACTTTATATTATCGGACCATTCTCCTTGACTCCCACTGGTGGCCTCTCACGGAGTTCGCCATCAACATTTTTATGTGTCTGTTATACATGGCAGCAGGCATTGCTTATGTCAATGACATAAACCGTGGTGGTCTTTGCTACTCTATTTTTGCTGTAAACCCACTAATCGTGGCATTCTGTAGAGTGGAAGGAGGTCAGGTGGCAGCCATAGCATTTCTCTTCTTCAACATGTTCTTGTACTTGGCTACTTCTTTGGTTTGTCTAAAAATGTGGAGGCATGAAGAAAGGCGCAGGCAGGCTGCGAACATTCAGGTGAGGGGGTTTCAAGTCATGAAATCTCACTCATTCTTCTCTGTTGTAGCACCAACTCCATTTGATTTTATATGTCTTCTTTTACTTTCACTCACTATTTCTACTTTAATTACATATGCATTTCTAACTCTTCTTTTTCTTCTCATCTCCCTGTCCCATCACTTTATTTATTGTGTCTTCATAAATCATTTATTATACAATTGATAACCACTTAAAATGTTCTACTCTTTGCAGTATTTTAGTTTCAGTCATATCTGTTTATACTACAGTGTCCGTAAGTAGTCTCCATTTTTTTTCCAACAATGCAGCATGTACAGCAATAATAAATCTGTAATAAAGCTGTGACGTTCCTTTCCTCAAGGAAACCCAGCAAGCCATGCCCTGAAGTTTTTCCATAAAGAAAATATTTCTCAAGGCTGACCCCTGGTTCACATTAGCGTATGTATTCCGTGCGGTTAGAGTCCACATGGCGTCCACCCGGACGGAATTGCAATTGCAAGCGCTGTGCTGTAAAAGCACACGGATCCCATAGACTATAATGGGATCTGCGTGCTTACCGCGCGCTGCCTGCACGAATGAGAACAGAAAGCCTAGTTTAAATTGAGAGCAACTCTTACCAAGGGAAGATATAATGTGAAGCTCTCAGCATTGTTCTGCTGGAAGGCAATGGGTCCTGGCATTCATGTAGACATTATACAGACCAAGTAGAGACTTTCAGTACATTTTAAAGGGAGTCTATAATTGGGAAAAGTGCTTTTGAGCTAAACACATCTGAATAGCATTTAAAAAGGCTATTCTACTGCTACCTTTACTTTTTTAGGTCTCCCCGCTGTTTCTTTATAAACTACTTTATTTCTTTATGCAAATTAGCCCCAAGGAGCACCCTGGGTATTCCCCAGGGAATCCAAGCACCCACCCGCATCATACTTTTATTCCCATCTCTACTCCTCCTTCCTGGATATTGTGCTGTGCTCTTGCCTCAGATTGCACTGTTCAAGTTCAAATCTCGGACTCTGCATGTAGCCATTTTGATGTAGTCAACTACTGAACTGAGCATACTGTTGTGTAGATTACTACAACAAAATGGCCGCAAGGACATGCACAGTACTGCGCATGCCTGAGATTTGAACTCAAACAGCGTGATCTGAGGCAAGAGCACAGCACAATATCCAGGAAGGAGAAGGAGAGATGGAGCACAAGCACTGGAGGGGCGTGAATAAAGGTATGACCATTGGCGTAACTAGGAATGGCGGGGCCCCGTGGAGAACTTTTGACATGCCGCCCCCCCAACCGACACCGACGCCGAAGACCTCGACCGACCCCCTCCTCCGCACTCTATTATGTCCCTTAGTAAGCCCTGCACACAGTATTATGTCCATTAGTGGACCCTGTACACAGTATTATCCCCAATAGTGGCCCCTGCACACAGTATTATGCCCCATGGTGTCCCCTGCACACAGTATTATCCCCAATAGTGTCCCCTGCACACAGTATGATCCCCCATAGTGTCCCCTGCACACAGCATTATCCCCCATAGTGGCCCCTGCACACAGTATTATGCCCCATAGTGGCCCCTGCACACAGTATTATCCCCATAGTGGCCCCTGCAAACAGTATTATGTCCCTTAGTAAGCCCTGCACACAGTATTATCCCCCACAGTGGCCCCTGCACACAGTATTATGCCCCATAGTGGCCCCTGCACACAGTATTATGCCCCATAGTGTCCCCTGCACACAGTATTATGTCCCATAGTGGCCCTGCACACAGTATTATCCCCCATAGTTGCCCCTGCACACAGTATTATGCCCTATAGTGTCCCCTGCACACTGTATTATCCCCCATAGTGGCTCCTGCACACAGTATTATCCCCCATAGTGTCCCCTGCACACAGTATTATGCCCCATAGTGGCCCCTGCACACAGTATTATCCCCCATAGTGGCCCCTGCACACAGTATTATCCCCCATAGTGGCCCCTGCACACAGTATTATACCCCATACTGGCCCCTGCACACAGTATTATCACCCATAGCGGCCCCTGCACACAGTATTATCCCCAATAGTGTCCCCTGCACACAGTATTATCCCCCATAGTGGCCCCTCACACAGTATTATGTCCCACTGTGGACACCCATAAACAATTATTATACTCTGGGGTCTTTCAGACCCCAGAGTATAATAATCGGAGACCCGGGGGAATAAAAACATTAAAAAAAAACAGTTGCTTACCTGTTCCCCAGACTCCTACGCTGTCACCCGCCGCTCTCGTCCTTCTTTAATGACGTCGGACATCACATGACCCAGGAAGCAGGCCGGGTTCATGTGATGTCAGAGACATCAGACAAGTATGAAGGAGGCCTGGCAGGATCGTGGAGAGGTAAGTAGCAGTATTTTTTACGTTCCCTTACCTCTCCCGGTCCGCCAATCATTATACTCGGGGGTCTGCAAAGACCCCCGAGTATAATGATAGTATTTGTGGGGCCCGCGGTGTCACTTGCCGATCCTGGCCCAGCCAGGATCGGCAAGTAAATAGGGCCCGTAACAGACTATTAAAAAAAAGAAAACGCAGCGGTAGCAGCTGTCACCGGGCCCCCTAATGGCCCGGGCCCTGTGGCAGCTGCCTCTGCTGCTTCTACGGTAGTTACACCCCTGGGTATGATGAGGGGGGTGCTCGGAGGGCCTGAGGAACTCCCAGGGTGCTCCATGGGGTTAATTTACATAAAGAAATAAAGCGGTTTATAAAGAAACAGCAGGGAAAAAGTGAAGGTAGTAGTAGAATAGCCTTTTTAAAGGCTATTCAGACATGTGTTTAGCTCAAAAGCACTTTTTCCAATGATAGACTCCCTTTAAAAGCCAATAGCTATGACCATGAATGCAGTAACTTTTTATACTCTAAAACCCAGTCATGATATCCTTGTTGTGGCAGGGTTATCTTCTCATACATGCAGTCTCCCTGCCTGATAATATGTCTACAATAAGAAAATCATGACTGGGTTTCTAATAAGAGAAGAAAAACAATAATATTTCATATTTTTTTTATATATACCCTGTTTCCCCGAAAATAAGACATGTACTTATAATTAATTAGCTAACGAAATATATGACCTTTCTTATTTTCGGGGGATGTTTTATGCAGCGGCTGGAGCGGGGAACAATCAGCAAATGAAGCGGGGAACAATTAGCGGAGTGCCGGCATGACTGCCGGTTGTATGTGATCCAGAAGGTGAAGGGGGGGGTGTCTTATTTTCGGGGAAACAGGGTATATATAGTGAGGGTGTAAACCTAGAGGGCGCTGTAGAGCAACCAAAAACAGTGTTAAAAAGGACCCTGACCACATCCATACCTGGGAAAGGGTCTCAAATCTAGAGGGAGTGCACACAGCAGGAGAGTGCTGCTGGTGACCTGCAGGAGCAGGTGGACTGGACCAGTTGGAGACAGACAGGAGGTCTGTCCCAAGAGAACTGGAATCCAAAAGGAGCGAACTTCAGAGAGTGAGTGCTGCTGGTGCCCTACAGGAGCAGGTGCACTGTGGACCAGTTAGAGACAGACAGGCGGTCTGTCCCATGAGAAGTGGAATCCAGAAGGGCCTTGATTAAGCTCAGCGCAAGCCAGACTGCTGAGAAGAAACCTCAGAAAAGTATCTTGCCCTTGGTAGATTAGACAGGGTTCAAGAAGTGAGGTATTGCCCTGTGTGTGGGCTAGGCTGTCTGTTATTTTTTTGTTCTGTTATAAGCTGAATAAAGCCACTTACCGGTATTTTGGATCGCACAACTTGATCTGCTGTTTATTTGGCATCCAGCGCCACCAACACCTCTGTAAATCCAGGAAAACCGCTACCTTTGATGCTAAATTACCCCCAATTGTCACTATACATATATATATATATATATATATATATATATACACACACATATATATATAAACCAGTGAAATACATTGCATTTATTAACTTCATATACCATGCAACCATTTTTTGGCTTTACTGTATCTTATAATTATTATTTATTTTTTTTACCATCTACACAGAGAGCAACCAAACCAAAAAGGATAGTTTTTCAAGATGAAGTTCAGGAATTAGGAAATGTCAAAGGCAAAGTCATGAAGACCATCCATTTCTCAGACAAAGGAAGTGACACTGGAGCTTTAAGTCGTTCTATACCCACTGGGTACCGGCCAAAACCTTACACGGTACCAGATTATGTTGTGTAAGTATCTTAGGGGCCATTCACACAGAGTTTCTGTGCGCGAATTCTGATGTGGAAAAAGGAACCCATTGAAGCAAATTCCGCGCCAGAACCCGTGCACGGAAACTCTGTGTGAATGGACCCTAAATCCATTAAACAAGACTGCTTAAAATTGTATTTGCAAAATTTATTTACCACACATAGGCAGACATTTATTCATTGCATTGGATAATAAAGTGACTGCTGGATAAGGCAGGGAGGCCAAGCTCTGTTTAGGGCTAAAAGGGCCATAAAGGCAAAACACATTGCGGTTTATCCCACAGAGGTTTTAACAAAAAAAAAAAATCACAGAGTTTTCCTCTGCAGACTTTCCGTTTCCACTATACCTATATGGAAACTTCCATTGTTTCTGTAGGTGTAATTGATATGCTGCAATTTGCAAAAACAAGCGTGATTTTCAAATTGCAGCATTTTCACTGCAGATTATTTTCTGCAATGTGTGGTTAAAATTTGCCAAAACCCAATCCACTTTACAGGGGCTGTAAAACACTGCTGCAAAATCGAGGCATGGGGCCCTGGCCTCAATGACTTTTCAAAGTCTACTTGTCAATGTTCTTTATAATAATGGCCCTTTGAAGTTCTTTCCTCGCCATGTTTTTATTTACCAAATATACCAACACCTTCACTTATAAATTCTTTCTACTATGTGACCTGGGATAATCCAGTATGATATTCTCTGTTTTGCAGAAAGTATCCAGAGATCAAGAGTGCAGAGGAAAGAGAGAATTATAAAGCTGTATTTAATGACCAATACACTGAATATAAAGAACTGTATTCAGAAGTTAGACTTGCCTTACAGAAGTTTAAAGAACTGGATACCATGATGCAAAAACTAACTAGTGGACCTCAAAGTCAGAAGGTGAGTCCAGAAGTAAATCTACTTCTTATCATATAATTCACAATAAAATGTGTTTACCTCGTCTATATTCAGTTGAAAAAGTAATCTAACAAAAGGGCTCTTCCATGTAACAGTGTTATGGATCTCCGTGGTATGGATTTGTAATATGGCTTCACTATGGACGTATGAGTTGTACAGTGATCAGTGGTGTAGTGACCAGATCCAGAGGGGTATGGGGTCCATGGACAGCTGGAGATGGTTGGGGCCACAGACCACCATGAGGAACCAGGCTATATATATTATTAATTGAAAGGCACCTGGCCCAGGAAAGAGGACTAAAAATAAGAAATACTTATATTCACCTCTTCTATGCTTCCAACACATACTGACCCCGACACTGTACCTTGCACAAAAATAGTGATGCAAAACCATAATATGCATATAGTGTTACCATTCTGTACATCTAAATAATACACCATAACTCCTACACAGCGACATAACTATAGGGAATGCAGAAGTGACAATTGCTACTAGGCCCTGAACCCTGAGGGAGCCCCAAAGATCCCTCTACCACTATTCTAAATGGCACAAGGTAGGTAGGGGCCCCATAAAAGATTTTGCATTGAGGCCCATGAGCTTGAAGTTACGCGCTTGTTCCCCCATAAATATTGTTGGTATAAAGTATATACATATACACCACTAAAACTGCCGCCAGGATAATTTGCAATTAAAAGATGAGTGCTGAGTATATGGTGATAAAGAATTCTAACCTGTAGGGACAGTAGTAGTAGTGGTAGTAGTAGTAAAGTTCATGAGTTTTTACTAAAAAATTTAAAATTTTCACATGCTGTGTTAAAATTCATGCACAAATTGACCTCTGGTGTGGGTGTTAAATCGGCATGATGTCAAATTTTGGTAGAGACTGCAATACATAGGGTGAAATCCATGGCAAATTGGCAGCAAAATCCGTAGTCATTCTGCATGTAACATATGCTGATCTTTCCACAGATTAGTTAAAGAGAGTCTGTCAGCAGGAAAATCAGTATCATACTAATGACAGTACCATGTAGGGAGGTTTCTACACTTTCCAAAAATGCATTTCTTATTTTTCATTGCAGCTAAATTTTTGTTAAAATCACTGTTTTATTCTTATGCAAATTAGACAAAAAGGGCTTTAGGGGTGTTTCTTCTCATGCTGGGGCTTTGCTCTCCACTTTTGTTAACTTCCCTTAACTGTAGACAAAGTGTGACAACGCACAAGATGTCACTTGAGCAAGTCCCAATGAGAGAAAAAATACCCCTAAAGCCCTTTTCAGCTAATTTAAATTAGAGTAAAAACCTGATTTTCATGAAAATGGAGCTACAATGCAGAAGAAAAAAGCCATTTCTGGAACATGTAGAAGCTGCCCTACAAGCTATTGTAAATAGTCTGATACTGATTTTCCTGGTGACAGATCCCATTTAAGGATTTTGCTATGGATTTTCCACCAAATTCACAGTGGAAAATCTTCAGTGAGAAAATTGAATGTGTGAATGTACCACTACAGAGCAACAGTAACTAAACTAACAGCTTCTGACATGATTGTGCGTACATGAAAATTAGATTAAAAATCATTACATACATTGATATTAGGTATCGTACATACATGGGGGAGAAAAAAAAATCCAACGGCACTGGAATCAGTGGAGCAACAATATCGCAAATAGCTGGTAGAGGTGAAAGGTACTCTTTAACCCTTTCCCATCTGAGGCATTTTTAAATTTTTGTTTCAACTCTGATTGCAGGCATTTTCTCCACCGTAGAATGCAATGGAGACCTGGTGGTTCTTTAAAGACCCAGTATTTGCTGTAATAGTACGGTGGATGTCAGGAAGGGGTTAAAAGGAATCTTTTAGATCTAGAATGCCTTTCAAACTAATGATAGCGTTCTACTGTTCTGTGAAATGAACACCAGTGCTACATCCTCTTCATTTCTGCTTCCCAAATCAATAATAATGCTGTGTAGGGGGCTTTAATAGAAGACTACAAATTCACAAACCAATGCAGAGATAATAATCTTTTTATGAAGACGCAAATATGCCTGCAAGTGCATCGGAGGTGGGTCTGATGTGCCAACAGACAGTTCTGACACAGGCAGAGGCTGAAAATGTCATTTGCTGCTAAATGGACAATGAGAATTCTCTCTGCAACACTCAGGAAGGCCAGGGCTGGTATCACGGGTAATATATTTCAGGGGGTCCCTGGGTCCCAAATGTGCACAAAATCTCCTTTTTGATGTCCCCGATTACCCACCCCCACTCTGATATCTGACAGTGACAACAGACAACCAGGCTTCGGGGGTAATCGTTGCTCTTTTTACTAGCAGGACAAGGTAATACAAATGTACATTTGGAGTAATTCTTCACATACAATACAGCGATCTTTGTAGGTAGTATCCAATTAAGCAGGTGCTGGAGCTTGGAGCAGGAATGCTTTGGATAGATTAATTAATAGTTGCTTGAGTAGTAAACTTGTATATACTTGTAAAGACGGCCTGTATCCAGGGGGTTATTCCTCAACAACTGGGTACACGTATGTAGGGGAGCGACTAGAAGTGCCGGCAGCGAGCGATCCTCGATTTCTGCCAGGCTAGCTATGGGCTTCTTAAATATAGATTTGTCCCAAAGACTTACTTGGATAGAGAGATACGTGTAGACGTCCCAGATGTATGGATAGGCAGGTCCGTCAACTTTAGCGCTTGTAAGATTGGAGCTTCAGAGGAAAACACTCTCCGAGAAGGATCTTGAGAACAGAGGGAGAGACATCTCTGCTGGCAGGGCTGTGGGAGCTGGCGGCCATTTTTCAGCTCTCCATGTGCCCAGTCTGCTGCTGTTTCTCCACACCAAAAAAAGACAAAAAACCCAAAAAGTTCCCAACCCCCTCTCTAGAGAGGGCGGTCACTCAGCTCCGCCTCCAGGCCAGCCAAGCTCCCTTGAGTGGTCCTGGAGGTCACCTAATTATAATGGACACTCCCTTTACAGTGCCAGCTCAAATTACATTACAATAGTAAATATAGGCAGGTGTAGTACACAAAAACGTTGCACAAGATGGCGCATTAATAGACCCCCTGTGTGCTGGCTCTAGAAAAATAGAAATGAAGGAATGAAGGGGGAATAAACGCTTTACCTTATATGCAAATGTCCATATCATCTCGGTCTGCAAGGACTATAAAAGGGAATTGGGCTAGCAGTACCGGGACATTACATCTCTATATTGCTTTAACGTTTTGTGACCAAACACCACTTTTATTGGATTGGGAAACCTGTGACAGATACTATTTAACCTAGAATTACTGATGCTGAGGTCACAGGGCAATAATTCATCTATTCTTTATTCTTACAGGCATCAGATAGAATCAAAGCAATCACTGAAAAGTATGAAAAGAAAAAAAATGTAAGTATTTGAGGCTGTAGATATACCTGTAGTGTTCCTGGACATTGTAAAGGCTTTTGACACCATCCCTCATAGATGTTTAATGAGTAAAATCAGGTCCATCAGATTGGAAAATATTGTTTGTAACCAGATTGAAAGCTGGTTAAAGGTTCGTATGCAGAAAGTTGTGGTCAATGACTGCAACTCAGACTAGTCCACTGTTATAAGTGGTGTACCCCAGGGTTCAGTGCTGGGTCCTCTGTTATAAGTGGTGTACCCCAGGGTTCAGTGTTGGGTCCTCTGTTATAAGTGGTGTACCCCAGGGTTCAGTGCTGGGTCCTCTGTTATAAGTGGTGTACCCCAGGGTTCAGTGCTGGGTCCTCTGTTATAAGTGGTGTACCCCAGGGTTCAGTGCTGGGTCCTCTGTTATAAGTGGTATACCCAGGGTTCAGTGCTGGGTCCTCTGTTATAAGTGGTGTACCCCAAGGTTCAGTGCTGGGTCCTTTGTTATAAGTGGTGTACCCCAGGGTTCAGTGCTGGGTCCTCTGTTATAAGTGGTGTACCCCAGGGTTCAGTGCTGGGTCCTCTGTTATAAGTGGTGTACCCCAGGGTTCAGAGCTGAGTCTGCTGTTATGTAACTTATTTATTAATAATATAGAAGATGGAGTTAAAGGAGTTGGCCACTTTCAGACCAATATTGAGAGACAAATGTTATGGTTTGTACAATAGAAAGTTGTACAATTTTCCAATATACTTCCTGTATCAATTCCTCACAGTTTTCTAGATTTCGGCTTGCTGTCATTCATTCTGTTACTTCTAGAGGACGATGACCATGGTCATGTGATTTACAGTCCATGGTCATGTGATGAGTACACAGGTGCCGCTCGTTATAGTCACAGCCCAGTAATCAGACATCTGCCTGGTAATCAGCTGTGCACCTGTGTCCATCACATGACCATGGGCCGTAAATCACATGACCATGGTCAGAGTTTTATCCACTAGAAGTAACAGAATGAATGACAGCAAGCCGAGATCTAGAAAACAGTGAAGAATTGATACAGAAAGTATATTGGAAAATTGTATATCTTTATATTGTACAAACAATAACATTTGTCTCTTAACCACTTCAGTACCGGGCCAATTTCTGGTCCAGGACCAGACAAATTTTCGGTTTATTTTGTATGTGCAGTTTAGAGGGCTGTAACATTTTTTTTTATACGTCTCATTCAACTAATATGTTTTAATTTTTTTTTATATCCGGGAAAATATAAACAAAATAGGAGGGAAATTGTGTCTGGTTTTCATTTTTTTTTCTTCTTTTTTTTATTTAACACACAGTGTCACTAAAAAGCTTTATAAAATAGTTTTTCCTCTCCATTAAGGTAATTTTTATTTTATATGGTGACGTCGGGGGTGGAGCTATAACCTTTAATAACAGCATTTTATTGGTGCATTATTTTACTTATTATTTTACTTATTTTTTAATTATTTTATTTACATTTTTATTACTTTTTATTAATTTTTTTATATATTCTTTTTCAGATGGTGTCCCCATAAGGTCATAAGAGACCTTTGGGGACATCTGATCACTTTTTTCTTTGTTAGGGAGGCTGATTTCCACTGAAACTGGAACTGAGCGCTGTATACACAGTGATCGAGAAGGCAGGGACGGGAATAAACCTTCCCTGTCTTCTCTCTGGGAGCTCCGGCTGAAGTTACAGCCGGCTCCCAGCTTCAGCAATTGCACGATCTCGTGCAATAGCTGTGTTCTAACAGGACGTACCGGCAAGTCCTGTCAGAACAAGGCAACCACTTCCCGGACGTATATAGTCTATGGGCGGTCGGAAGTGGTTAATATTGGTCTGAAAGTGACCAACCCCTTTAAGAGCAGTGTCTCTATTTTTGCAGATGACACCAAGCTATGTAGTACAGTACAGTCTATAGAGGATGTAGGCAGGTTACAAGCAGACTTGGACAGACTGAGTGTTTGGGCATCCACATGGCAAATGAGGTTCAATGTGGATAAATGTAAAGTTAGCGCCTGAGTAAAAATAATCCACATGCAACATATAGGGGGAGTAAAGCTGGGAGAGGTGGAGAAGGACCTGGGTGTACTTGAAGATCATAGATTAGATTACAGCATGTAATGCCAATCGGCTGCTTCTAAAACCAGCAGGATATTGTCTTGTATCAAAAGAGGTATGGGTTCACGGGACAGGAATGTAATATTACCACCTTATATGTTATTTCTGTAGCCCCATCTGGATTATACAGCTCAGTTCTGAGCACCAGTTCATAGAAAGGATGTCCTAGGTTAAACGGAGAGCTGCCACAAAACTAACAAGAGACATGGAGGACCTCACTTATGAGGAAAAACTAAAGGAGATAAATCTGTTTAGTCTGGAGAAGAGGCGTTTAGGGGGAGACATTATAAATCTGTATAAATACAGTCCTATGAAAAAGTTTGGGCACCCCTATTAATCTTAATCATTTTTAGTTCTAAATATTTTGGTATTTGCAACAGCCATTTCAGTTTGATATATCTAATAACTGATGGACACAGTAATATTTCAGGATTGAAATGAGGTTTATTGTACTAACAGAAAATGTGCAATATGCATTAAACCAAAATTTGACCGGTGCAAAAGTATGGGCACCTCAACAGAAAAGTGACATTAATATTTAGTAGATCCTCCTTTTGCAAAGATAACAGCCTCTAGTCGCTTCCTGTAGCTTTTAATCAGTTCCTGGATCCTGGATAAAGGTATTTTGGACAAACAATTCAAGTTCAGTTAAGTTAGATGGTCGCCGAGCATGGACAGCCCGCTTCAAATCATCCCACAGATGTTCAATGATATTCAGGTCTGGGGACTGGGATGGCCATTCCAGAACATTGTAATTGTTCCTCTGCATGAATGCCTGAGGATTTGGAGCGGTGTTTTGGATCATTGTCTTGCTGAAATATCCATCCCCAGCGTAACTTCAACTTCGTCACTGATTCTTGAACATTATTCTCAAGAATCTGCTGATACTGAGTGGAATCCATGCGACTCTCAACTTTAACAAGATTCCCGATGCCGGCATTGGCCACACAGCCCCAAAGCATGATGGAACCTCCACCAAATTTTACAGTGGGTAGCATGTGTTTTTCTTGGAATGCTGTTTCTTTTTGGACGCCATGCATAACGCCTTATTTTATAACCAAACAACTCAATTTTTGTTTCCAAAATGAAGCTGGCTTGTCCAAATGTGCTTTCTCATACCTCAGGCAACTCTATTTGTGGCGTACGTGAGGAAACGGCTTCTTTCTCATCACTCTCCCATACAGCTTCTATTTGTGCAAAGTGCGCTGTATAGTTGACCGATGCACAGTGACACCATCTGCAGCAAGATGATGCTGCAGCTCTTTGGAGGTGGTCTGTGGATTGTCCTTGACTGTTCTCACCATTCTTCTTCTCTGCCTTTCTGATATTTTTCTTGGCCTGCCACTTCTGGGCTTAACAAGAACTGTCCCTGTGGTCTTCCATTTCCTTACTATGTTCCTCACAGTGGAAACTGACAGGTTAAATCTCTGAGACAACGTTTTGTATCCTTCCCCTGAACAACTATGTTGAACAATCTTTGTTTTCAGATCATTTGAGAGCGGGCTGTCCATGTTTGGCGACCATCAAACTTAACTGAACTTGAATTGTTTTGTAGAAAGAAATGGTCCAAAATACCTTCATCCAGGATCCAGGAACTGATTAAAAGCTACAGGAAGCGACTAGAGGCTGTTATCTTTGCAAAAGGAGGATCTACTAAATATTAATGTCACTTTTCTGTTGAGGTGCCCATATTTTTGCACCGGTCAAATTTTGGTTTAATGCATATTGCGCATTTTCTGTTAGTACAATAAACCTCATTTCAATCCTGAAATATTACTGTGTCCATCAGTTATTAGATATATCAAACTGAAATGGCTGTTGCAAACACCAAAATATTTAGAACTAAAAATGATTAAGATTAATAGGGGTGCCCAAACTTTTTCATAGGACTGTATATAACAGGCCCATACAAGAAATATGGAGAAAAGCAGTTCCATGTAAAATCCCCTCAAAAAAACAAAGGGACACTCTCTCCGTCTGGGAAAAAAAAGGTTTAATCTCAAGAGTGACAAGGCTTCTTCACTGTAAGGACTGTGAATCTGTGGAATAGCCTACCCCAGGAGCTGGTCATAGCAATCACATCTAACAGTTTAGTATTAGAAGCCTTTTTAGAGCAAAATAGTATTGATGGTTATGGAAATCAGGGGCGTAACTACCATAGAGGCAGCGGAGGCGGCTGCCACAGGGCCCGGGCCATTAGGGGCCCGGTGACAGCCTCTACCGCTGCGTTTTTTGTTTTTTTTTTAAATAGGCCGTTAGGGTCCCTATTCACTTGCTGATCCTGGCTGGGCCGGGATCGGCAAGTGACACCGTGGGCCCCACAAATACTATCATTATACTCGGGGGTCTTTGCAGACCCCCGAGTATAATGATCGGCGGATCGGGAGAGGTAAGGGAACATAACAAACAGTGTTACTTACCTCTCCACGATCCTGCCAGGCCTCCTTTCTGACGTCTTTGACGTCACATGAACCCGGCCTGCGTCCCGGGTCATGTGACGTCTGACGTCATTTCATAAGGACGCCAGCGGAGAAGATCACGTAGGAGTCGGAGACAGGTAAGAAACTGTAATTTTTTATGTTTTTATTCCACCCGGGTCTCCGATTACTATACTCTGGGGTCTGAAAAGACCCCAGAGTATAATAGTTGTTTATGGGTGGCCACTATGGGCTATAATACTGTGTGCAGGGGCCACTATGGGGGATAATACTGTGTGCAGGGGCCACTATGGGGGATAATACTGTGTGCAGGGGCCACTATGGGGGATAATACTGTGTGCAGGGGTCACTATGTGGGATAATACTGTGTGCAGGGGCCACTATGGGACATAATACTGTGTGCAGGGGCCACTATGGGCTATAATACTGTGTGCAGTGGCCACTATGGGGTATAATACTATGTGCAGGGGCCACTATGGGGGATAATACTGTGTGCAGGGGCCACTATGGGGGATAATACTGTGTGCAGGGGCCACTATGGGACATAATACTGTGTGCAGGGGCCACTATGGGACATAATACTGTGTGCAGGGGCCACTATGGGGGTAATACTATGTGCAGGGGCCAGTAAGGGACGTAATACTGTGTGCAGGAGCCACTATGGGACATAATACTGTGTGCTAAGGGACATAATAGAGTGCAGACGAGGGGGTCGGTCGAGGTCTTCTACGTCGGTTGGGGGGGGGGGGGGCCATGTCAAAATTTCCTTTCCTAGTTACGCCACTGATGGAAATGTATAGGATTTTATGATGTTTCCTACCCCCTGTTTGAACTTGATGGACACATGTCTTTTTTCAACCATACTAACTATGTAAAAAATAAAATTCAGTGCTAATAACTTTAGCAAGGACTGCAAAGAAAGGAAAATCAAAGGCATGTATTAAGGAAATGGTTAGATAATTCATTAATGAAGGAACCAGATTAGAACCAGAAAAAGGACTTCCGTTTCTATTCAAGGTTATAAAACACTTAAGACTAAGGCTATATTCACATCTACGCTGGAGTTTCCGTTGGAGACATTGTTTCAGTGTTTGCGTAACCACTTCCGGACCATCCATAGATTATTTATGTCCGGAAAGTGGTTGCCTTGTGCAACTACTTATATTGGGAGCCGGTTGTAACTTCAGCCGGAGGTTCCAGAGCGAAGTCACAGAAGGTCATCAATGAGCACTGTATACACAGCTATTCGCGTCGCCATGATGGGTCCGCCCTCTGACCCAGTAGTCACGTGATCCGCCGGGATCAACGTCTTACACGAGCTGCTGGGTCCTACAGGACCCAGATCAGATCTGTAAGTCTAAAGAATAGCTAAGTGTACCAGCCGCAGTTGCAGGGGAAATCAGCCTCCCTAACAAATTAAAAAGTGGTCTATTATGACCTTATGGGGACACAATCTGGAAAAAAAAAAACATAAAAAATATAAATAAAATAATTTAAAAAATCCTATTTTAGGCCAGGGCCCCACGGGACTTAAATACTGCGATTTTCCCACAGCGGAGGCGCTGCGGGAAAAATCGCGGCATTTTACAGTGCAAGCAAAGGGATGGGATTCATGCAAATCCCGTGCCCACTTTGCGAAAAAAAAACGCAGTGCGGACACGCTGCGATTTTCAAAGCCGTTGCGGCTTTGCAAATCGCAGCACGTCAATTATATCTACAGGAACGCCGTTGGCTTTCCCATAGATATAATTGTAACAGAAAGTCCGCAGAGGAAAACTCTGCAAACTTTCTGTTGAAAGCATTGCGGAAAGAACTGCAGTGCGTTCATGCCGTGGTTCATTCCGCTGTGCTTTAGCGCTGCGATTACGGCCCGTGGGGCCTTAGCCTTATAAAGTTTTTCAGTAGCACTTTGTTTTGTTAAGTTAAAAAAAATGAAAAGTGAAAAATTAAAACACATTCGAAAATAAAAACAACATAAAAATAAATCCCTATGTGTCCCCAAAAAAAGACGCAAAAATTAGTTGAATGAGACATACGAGAAAAATGTTACAGCCCTCATAACTTCACATACAAATTAAACCTAAAATGTGTCTGGTCCCGGACCACAAATTGACCCGGTACTGAAGTGGTTAAAATTGTTTCAGTTTAAAAATGGACACCTGATGGACCTTATTATATCCAATGGGTTATGCCAGGCTCTGTGTGTAAACACTATTTTAACGGTCTGCTTTTCCATTGCTCAGGTCCCTGACGGACCCTGACAATGGAGAGGCAATAGTAGTGGGAACCTAACAAAAACTGTTGCTATTACTACTTTCTACGTTTTCTAATTGTTAGAAGGGGTCTCCCTCTGCACAAACCCCCAGCATTCAGCTGGAATCTGTAGGGAAACTGGGCAAAAAGTGTTCAATTTCCCCGCAGCGCTGGCATAGGGAAAGCAAGGCATTACAAAATGCCCATTCATATGAATAAGTTGTCTGTATTATACTTGAGAGTCATCCAGAGTGATAGATGTTATTTGTTCTGTAACTCTCCTCCTCAATGGCTAATAAATGAGGATCCCTCTAAATACTGCAAAAAGGTATATGAAAGGAGGTTTTCTATATTCTCTTGATAGAACTGGCCTGCAATACAAGGCACATGGACAAAAGTGAGACTCTGTATAATCAGGGATATTTATGAAAAAAAATGAAAGAATTGTATCATTCTGAAAGCATGGTAAAAAAGCAGACATTTATTGTGAAGCTGCTGGGCCCCAATATTAAGTCTGTACATGGGCGCTCCCTACACCCCAACAACTGCAATTCCCCAATACAATTCCTGACAACACTGTGCTATGTTTTAAATTAAAACACAATGGGAAGTGCTCAAGACTTATGCGTCAATGTTAGAAAACACTAAGGCTAAAGCCCCACATTGCGGAAATGTAGCTTTTGTTGTTGCAGATTTTAGTGTGTTTCTTTGAGCCAAAGCCAGGAGTGGATTGAAGAGAAGGTAGAAGTAGAACTTCCTATATATTTCCCCTTCCTTTTCTAGTCACTCTTGATTTTGGCTCAAAACACAGCAGCAAAACCTGCAATAAAACACATTGCGTTTCCGCAATGTGAGGCCTAAACCTTAGAGTATGTTCACATGGCAGAATTTGCATTCCATGTGTGAATACTTCCGCATGGCTAGTCGCACCATTCTGCTCCGGATTAGGCCAGAAGAAGGGAGTCTCGCGCCACGGCTGCCGTGGCTGAGTCAGCCGTGGATTCCCCAGCAAGATAGGGCAGCTCGCTTCTTTTTTCCACTACTAGCTAGTGGAAAAAAGAAGCGAGCGGCTCCCATTGAAGGCAATGAGAGACATTTTTGGAGGCGGATTTTAAGGCGGATTCCACGTCAAAATCCACTCCAAAAAAACTCTGTGTGAACATACCCTTAAATGTATTATTTATTGTGCTAAAAGAATACTAATCCTCTATATAAGTAAGTATAATAAATAAATTAAAAATATTATTACAATTTCCTACATTATGTAGTTTAGGCTGCTAGATATATAGTGAACAAATTCAAATACATACAAGAAACTTTCCAGACACTTCTAGACTCATTATTGATGCTAGAATGATCTGAGGACTGAACTGTGAACTTTGTTGCAGTCAAACATTCCTAGGAATGTTTAGTCATCTGACTACAGAAGTAGCCACTGCCATTCCAAGGCTGGGACAGAAATGTATAGAAAGTGCAGAAAGCCATAAAGCTTTGTCATGTGTCTTAATGAGATAATCTTTATTTGTTTCCCTCAGGATCCTGCATTCACAGAAAAACAAGATCGCTGCATTTATTTAAAGGGGAAATTGACCCACATCAAGAAACAGATCCAAGCATACGATCAACATGAGGGATCTGTCTACTTCTGAACATAACAAAG
This sequence comes from Leptodactylus fuscus, assembly GCF_031893055.1. Classification (NCBI taxonomy): domain Eukaryota; kingdom Metazoa; phylum Chordata; class Amphibia; order Anura; family Leptodactylidae; genus Leptodactylus; species Leptodactylus fuscus. The sequence continues at coordinate 195,406,402 of NC_134265.1, forward strand.
AACATATACCATATCACATGTAGCAGAGACATATATTTGTTTTACACAATATATGACAATGGAAATCTAAAGTATGATAATTTCACAAATAAGTTATGATGTGTATATAAAGATTTCTATATATTAATGTATATGCGCAATTTTTTTCAGCAGGCCTGTAAAACAGCATTATGTAAAAAAAAAATTGGCTCGTAATATATTTACTTTATGTATCTCCTTAATGATTTACACATTTTAATTACTTTTACATCTCATAAAACTCTACACATGTCTTGATGGTTCATTTATTAACTGACTTAAAAGGAACTTTTTAGGTCAATTTGGGACACTAAGGATTTGTTCACATTATCATAATCAATGTCCGTTGCTGTCTTCCTTCATCATAGTATGACAGCAATGGACATTAACTGTTGCAGAGATTGGACACAAGAGAGCAATGGACGTTAAGGGTCGGTTCATAGTAGCGTATGTATTCCATCCAGTTAGAGTCCACATGGAGTCCCCCTGGACGGAATACAATTGCAATTTCAAGCGCTGTGCTGTAAAAGCACATGGACCCCATAGACTATAACGGGGTCCATGTGCTTGCCGCGCACTGCCCGCATGAATCATTTGTACAGGCAGTGCGCGGCAAGCACACGGACCCCATTATAGTCTGTGGGGTACATGTGCTTTAACGGCACAGCGCTTGCAGTTGCGTTGGTATTCTGTTCCGGGGGGGTCCTCATGCGGACTCCCCCGGACGGAATCCTAACGCTAATGTGAACCAGGGGTAGCAACATGAGTGTGAACGCACACTAAGGGTGCATTCACACGGAGTAACATGCTGCGTGACCTGGCACGTATACGCCGTGTGAGATTTTGAGCGCCATATACGCTCCCATTGATTTCAATGGGAGCCGGGATCGTATACGCCGCGTTATTTTGCGGCCGTGATTTTGCGTATACGGCGCTCAAAATCTCACACGGCGTATACGTGCCAGGTCACGCGGCACGTTACTCCGTGTGAATGCACCCTAAGATACATATACCTCATAATAAATTTGACAAATCACAAAATTAAATCTACTGCAATCACTATGGGAGGTGCCATCCACTTCTACTATATTCTACAATATACTACAGACATTTTTCATTACTAAAATGGTAAATGGCAAGAGAAGCCCCACATGGCATTGCATAAAAATATGTGCAGCAGCGCGCTGCAATTTACAAAATCGTTGCAGTTTCGGAAATCGCAGCATGTCATTATATCTATAGGTATAATAGAAGCAGAAAGTAAGTCTGGGGAGGAAACCCCTGCAGACTTTCAGTGTAAATTGATGCGGAAAAAACCATGATGCGATGTAGCCATGTTTTTTTCTGCAGTGCTTTATTGCTGCAACCCGCAACGTGGGGTCTTGGCTTTAAACCTTTGCACCTTTGCCAATATCTGCCATAACAGTACTGTGGATGCTGAGTCAATAAAGATGGCGGCCACTCTCCTGCAGCATAGCCACCATAGCAATCAGGTCTTCACTGTATTCTATAGCAGAGGCCTGGTGCTAGTGCCCGTGATCAAAGTTCACTCTGATTGTAGGCAATGCGGGGCAGGACCCTCCTGCCCACTCCTCCACAGTAAGAAAAATTCCCCCGGGTCAATCCTCACCTGACCCGTTCCTTTATTCTTGCAGCAAGATCGTTGAAGCCGACCTGTTCTACTGACAACCTTATGAAGACTCCCAGGCTTATCATTGACCAGCCTCAATAGCTATATATATATATATATATATATATATATATATATATATATATACATACACATTGTGGAGGATGTCAGCTTGTGTAACCTCCATTTTAGATGTGGTCCTGCCATGTGCTTACAGACTCAATTTTGGATTTTGAGACCATGCGGTCCTACCTGCAGCCATTTTACAAATCACCTTTGTTCAACAGAACTCATATCCCCCCTCAGCCCTCAGGGGGGTGTAACCTCTCTCCAGTTTCTTATCCAATAGACATGCTTCAGGACTATTGGTACAACTTCTCCACCAATCATGTTATGCTAATTATCGTAGCCAAACCTGTTCCTGTGTATGCAATGTGGTATATACTGCTTCATTGTCATCATTAAATCAGAACCACCATTTACACCACAGCTGAGTGTAATTTGTGCGTATCTCTAGCATATGCTAATATGACTTTATTAATTTGGACTTCAATACGGTGATACTTAGAGCGAATTGCGCTTAATATATATATACACCGTGGTTCCCTGAAAATAAGACAGTGTCTTATATTAAATTGTCGCCCTAAATATAGGACCTGTCTTATTTTCGGGGGATGTCTTATTACAACCGGCAGTCATGCCGGCACTTCCTTAGTGGAGCGTCAGCATGACTGCCGGTTGTAGGTAGTGTAGTGTAGGGGAGGGGGAGAAGGTATCATAATTACCTTTCCCATCTTCATAGCAGCGCTGGTGCTGCTGTTCGTCCCGGCAGTGGTGGGCGGGGCTTAGCAATGTTTTGGGGGCGGGGCTTAGTGGAGCTTTCGTGGGCGGGGCTTGGCGATCTCCACTTCACTGACACAGCAGCCGTGCTCTGTGCTCCGTGTGCACAGGAAAGCCGGCTGCTGCCTTTTCTGTATGGGAGCTCATCCTAGAGCAGCACGGACAGCAAAGGCAGCAGCCGGCTTTGCTGTGCACACGGAGCACAGAGCAGGGCTGCTGTGTCAGTGAAGTGGGGATCGCCAAGCCCCACCCACGAAAGCAACGCTAAGCCCCACCCCTGAATCCCTGCTAAGCCCCGCCCACCACTGCCAGGCATGCCTTATTTTCGGGGGTGCCTTATATTAGGCAATTCAACAGAACACCCCCCCCCCACGTGCCTTACTTTCGGGGGTGTCTTACTTTTGGGGAACCACTATATATAAGAGGGATTAATCAAGGACTTTGTCCTAGTTTTATGCATATATATATATGCACAAATTTTAAATAAATATATATATATATTACTCCACTAATAATGCGGGAGCTGACTTTTCCCCATAGGAAAGTATTGGCTAGCGTTGATTGGCCAAATGCCGTACAGTGTGCAGCATTTGGCCAATCAACGCTGGTTCTGCTGGAGGAGGCGGAGTCTAAGATCGGTCCACAGCAGTCTCCACTGTGGTCCGATCTCAGATGTAGCAGTGTTGACCGCACAGCTCTGCTACATAACGCAAGCTGACAGGGATCCCGACTAGCATATAATGGGCTGTCACAAGATAGAGCCCCAAAGAGCTGTTTGAGTAACATTCCTACCTAAATAAAGCTAATTCCTAGCTAACCCTGCCAGTACATCTATCCCTGTCTCATAGTCACATAGTTCACAGTCTCATATGAACCGGATCTGAAATCCACTATTCGTCTAAAGTGGAGGTCACCTGATTTCGGCAGCCAATGGCTATTTTTTTTTTATGCCTACGTTGTCGTAGTTCCTGTCCCACCTCCCCTGCACAGTTATTGGTGAAAAAAAGCGCCAGGGAAGGTGGGAGGGGAATCACATTTTTAGAGAGTCTGCCACGTGGTGTTTGACTGGAATAGAACATCTCTAACAGCCTGATATCCGATTGAACATGTACTCAGTCGAACGCTGTTCGCTCATCTCTAATAAAGAACTCTTGTTTATGTGTCCCAGGTGATCAGCTAGGTTGTTGCCCTTCTATTTCATCTCCTCACATTTCAGCCCTGTTTCACCTACATATACAGCATATATAGGACATTATTATTAGTATGTATAGAGTAAGACATTTTGTAGATAGAGTTAGGTAGACCACATTTGGTGTTGTGCAGGTAAAGGTTCCTGGGATTTTGTAGTCCTGGTTTGAGTTAGGGATCTTTACCTTCTCAATGGTCATTATATATGGACAAGTTTTATTTATTTATTTTTTGGGGGTGCCTGGAAATGTTCCTATTGTTAGAAGGGACAGTGAGATCCTGACAATAATGTTCTTCTGTTACCTATAATATTTGAAATGGTCCTCTAGTGTATGTAGTCTCTGTGTAACTCCCCTCAGCATCTCGAGGTGAGTTTGAGGTGTTTTCCTGGTTTTCTTTTACTGTATTAACTCACATCTTAATGCTCTGGCAGCCATGGCAATTTGATTTTCAACTTTTGTTTAATGGCAAACTAGCTCTCAGAAAAACAAAAAAATGGGATGGCAAAGCCATTCCAGCAAAACATAACTTTAATTAAAATGTATTAAAACATTCCAGTAGGGACCAGGTACCTGAGTCAAGTATCAGGAATATCAGGCTGGTCACTATGGCCAGTATGTTGCAAAAGTATCCAGCTTCCTGATATTATATATATATATATATATATATATATATATATATATATATATATATATATATATATACATATATATACAGTCCTATGAAAAAGTTTGGGCACCCCTATTAACCCCTTAGCGACCTTTGACGTACTATTACGTCATGGACGCGAGGTACTTCGCGCACCATGAAGTAATTGTACGTCATGGTGATTCCGCCCGCTCACTAGCTGAGCGGGCGGAATCGGAACTGGGTGATGGCTGTTACTGACAGCTATCACCCTTTTCCATAACCTCCGGTCGGTACTTTTACCGATCGGAGGTTTTAACCCTTTGATTGCGATGGTCAAACATGACCACCGCAAACAAAGGGTGCCGCGATCTCTCCCCCCCCCCACCGGCACCCCCCGCGGCGAGATCGGGGGGTGCCGGTATCTGTAATATGTAGTCTGGGGTCTGGTTAGTGACCCCAGACAGCCCTGAGCACTCACTTACCTGGTGATGCTCCCGGCGTCTTCTGGAAGTGAGTCTGTGCCGTCCGCACAGCTCACTTCCTGTGTCTAGAGTGAGACACGTGCAGGCTGTCACTGCAGCCTGTGTCTCATTCTATAGTAGAGAATCAGTGATGCAATCTTCACTGATCCATGTGTCCCATAGGGACACAAGAACAAGTAAAAAAAAAGTGTAAAAAAAAAAAAAAAGTATTTGAAAACAATTAATAAAGTTATAAAGTCCCAAAAATCCCTTTTTTCTATAAAAAATGAATTATGTAAAAAAAACACAAAAAATTAATAAATACAATACATATTTGGTATTGTCGCGTCCGTAACAACCTGTACAACAAAACTGAAACAATATTTAATGTACACAGTGAACGGCGGTAAAAAATAACGGAAAAAACCCGCCGGAAGTAGTGATTTTTCGCCATCTCACCTTACAAAATGTGCTATAAAAAGTGATCAAAAAGTCATATGCACCCCAAAATAGTACCAATAAAATGCACAGGTTGTCCCGCAAAAAATAAGCCCTCAACCAACACTGTCAAGCGAAAAATAAAAATGTTACGCCTCTCAGAAGATGGCGATGCAAAAATCACTGATTTATGTCCCCAAATGTGTTTTTGTTCTGCAGACTTAGTATCGCATAAAAAAATAACATAAATGAGGTATCGCCGTAACCGTACCGACCCGCAGAATAAAGATCACATGTTACTTATACTGTACGCTGCATGGCGAAAAATGTAAAAGGTAAAACTCAATACCAGAATTGATTTTTTCTCTTTTAAATCCAGCAAAAAAGAGTTAATAAAATGTAATCAGTAAGTTTTAGGCACCCCAAGATGGTGTCATTACAAAATACATCGCATCCCGCAAACAACAAGCCCTTATATGGCCACGTCAGCAGAAAAATAAAGAAAATATAGCCTCTACCAATGTGAAGACAAAATCACGCAAAATCGCCAAATCATTAGAACACAACTGGGTGCGGCAGGCAGGGAATGTATAAGCTGTGCGAGCGAATATCAGGGGACACCCCAGATTTACAGCTTATGAGGGAAAATATACCAGAAGTGACCCCCAAAGTGACCCCAGTGTGACTTCCCCAATCATAGGAGCTACTGGGGGTACAGTAGGGAATTTAGTGTCTGCAATGTCCTCCGAACCGCTTATACATTCCCTCTTCGCGATCCGCTGTGCAGTCACGTCCGGGATACTAATACTCACTACACCCCCTGATAAATTCTTTTAGGGGTGCAGTTTTCAAACTGCGCTCACTCCTTTGGGGAATCCACTTTTCTGGTACCTTACAGGCTCTACAAACATGACATGGCGTCTAGATACCAAACATCTGAATCTGTACTCCAAAAGCCGCATCGCGCTCCTTCCCTTCTGCTCCCTGCTGTGCGCCCAAACTGCAGTGTATGCCACATGTATGACACTGGTGTAACCGGGGTAATGTCATATGTGAGTATAAACTGATATTAGGACACATATATGACACTGGTGTACCCGGGATAACATATGTAATGTCATATGTGGGTATAAACTGATATTAGGGCCCAGCCAGACACAGAAGGGAAGAAGGTTATTTGGTTTTTGGAGCACAGACTTAGACGGTTTGGTTTTTGGATGCCATGGCACTTTTGCAGAGACTCTAAAATTTCTCCTACAAAATGGGGTCACTTCTTGGGGAATTCCAGTTAACTGGCACCTCCAGGGCTCTGCAAAAACAACATGGCGCCCAGAAAGTCCCTCTAAATCTGTACCCCAAAAGCTAAAAAGCGCAGTGCTCCTTCGCTTCTGAGCCCTGCTGTGCGCCCAAGCAGCAGTTTATACCCACATATATAATTTTTTTGCCCCTCGGGAAGGCCCACTTAATAGTTTTAGGAGTGCAGGTCTCTGACAACACAAAGTGGGTGCAATGCATTGGATACCAAAATGGCATATTTCTTTAAAAATTTCAATTTTTGGGAAGCATTTTTAGTCTCAAAATCATAATACCACTTGATACATTCCTTGACGGGTGTAGTTTCTAAAATGGGGTCACTTTTGAGGGGTTTCTATTGTATTGATACTTTAGGGGCTCAGCAAATGCGACATGGCACCTCAAAACTATTCCAGCAATATATGCCCTCCAAAATCCAAATAGCGCTCTTTCCATTCTGAGCCCCAACATGTACCCATACAGCAGATTATGATTCCATATGGGGTATTGCCGTTTTCAGGGGAAATTGTGTAACAAACTGTGGGGGGCTCTTAATTCTCTAACTACTTGCAAAAATTAAAAATATGGCGCTAAATGGACGATTTATTGGAAAAAAAGTAATTTTTCATTTTCACATCTCAATGGTAAAAAAATCTGTGAAACACCTGTAGGGTCCAAGTGCTCACTAAACCCCTTGATAAATTCCTTGAGGGGTCTATTTTTCAAAATGGGGTCGTTTTGGGGGGGGTTTCCACTGTTCTGGCACTTCAGGGGCTCTCCAAATGCAACATGGTGCCTGAAACAGATTTCAGCTAAATTTGCCCTCCAAAATCCCAATAGCGATCCTTCAGCTCTGGACTTTACAGTGTGCCCATAGATCACTTTACATCCACATGTGGGGCATTTCTGTAGTTGGGGCAAACTGCTTGACAATTTGTGGGGTGCATTTTCTTTTTTAACCCCTTGTGGAAATGCATAATTTGGGGTTAAAGCTACATTTTATAGCAAAAAATGTCACTTTTCCTTTTGTTGGGCCAATTCTGTTACACTCCTGTAGGGTCAAAGGGCTCACTAAACCCCTTGGTAAATTCCTTGAGGGGTATAGTTTCCAAAATGGGGTGACATTTTGGGGGTTTCCACTGTTTTGGCACATTGGGGGCTCTGCAAAAGGGACATGGTGCCTGAAAAGTATTCTAGTAAAATCTGGCCTACAAAATCCAATTAGTGCTCCATCCGCTCTGAGAGCGACCGTGTGCCTGTACATTAGGATACCAGCACATATGGGGTATTGTCGTGTTCAGGAGAAATTGTGTAACAAAATGTGGGGTGCAGTTTCTCCTTTAACCCTTTGTGAAGATGAAAAATTTGGGGCTACAGTGACATTTTATTATAAAAAAAAGTAATTTTTCATTTTCACATCTCAATGGTAAAAAAATCTGTGAAACACCTGTAGGGTCCAAGTGCTCACTATACCCTTTGATAAATTCCTTGAGGGGTCTAGTTTCCAAAATGGGGTGACATTTTGGGGTTTTCCACTGTTTTGGCACCTTGGGGGCTTTGCAATCGGGGCATGGCGCCTGAAAAATATTCTAGCAAAATCTGGCCTACAAAATCCAATTAGCGCTCCATCCGCTCTGAGAGCGACCGTGTGCCCGTACATTAGGGTACCAGCACATATGGGATATTGTCGTGTTCGGGAGAAATTGTGTAACAAAATGTGGGGTGCAGTTTCTCCTTTAAACCTTAGTAAATGTGTAAATTCTAGGGCTAAATGAATATATTAGTGACAGAAATTGAAAAATGTAAATTTGACCTCCATTTTGTTTTAATTGTTGTGAAATGCTGAAAGGGTTAAGAAACTTTCTAACTGCTGTTTTGGATTCTTTCAGGAGTGCAGTTTTTAGAATGGGGTGACTTTTGGGGGGTTTTATTAGAGAGGCCTTTCAAGTTCCCTTCAGAACTGAACTGGTCCCTTGAAAAATGTGTTTTGGAAATTTTCTTGAAAATTTGGAAAATTACTGCTTGACTTGTAAGCCTTATAATATCTGAAAAAAATGAAAGGGTGCTTAAAATTTGATTGCTACATAAATCAGAGACATGGTTAATTATATTTATGAAAAAATTCGGGTAGTATGACTTTCTATTTGAAAGGCTTGCAATTTCAAAGTTTGAAAACTGCATTTTTTTCAAAATTTTCACCAAATTTCCTATTTTTTCATAATTAAAGACAAAACATATCGACGAAAATTTACTACTGACATGAAGTACAATGTGTTACGAAAAAACAATCTCAGAATCACTTGTGTAAGTTAAAGCGTCTCAAAGTTATCGCCATTTAAAGTGACACATGTCAGATTTGAAAAAAGAGGCCTGGTCCTTAAGTCACTTTTGGGCTGTGTCTCTAAGGGGTTAATCTTAATCATTTTTAGTTCTAAATATTTTGGTGTTTGCAACAGCCATTTCAGTTTGATATATCTAATAACTGATGGACACAGTAATATTTCAGGATTGAAATGAGGTTTATTGTACTAACAGAAAATGCGCAATATGCATTAAACCAAAATTTGACCGGTGCAAAAATATGGGCACCTCAACAGAAAAGTGACATTAATATTTAGTACATCCTCCTTTTGCAAAGATAACAGCCTCTAGTCGCTTCCTGTAGCTTTTAATCAGTTCCTGGATCCTGGATGAAGGTATTTTGGACCATTTCTTTCTACAAGACAATTCAAGTTCAGTTAAGTTTGATGGTCGCCGAACATGGACAGCCCGCTCTCAAATGATCTGAAAACAAAGATTGTTCAACATAGTTGTTCAGGGGAAGGATACAAAACGTTGTCTCAGAGATTTAACCTGTCAGTTTCCACTGTGAGGAACATAGTAAGGAAATGGAAGACCACAGGGACAGTTCTTGTTAAGCCCAGAAGTGGCAGGCCAAGAAAAATATCAGAAAGGCAGAGAAGAAGAATGGTGAGAACAGTCAAGGACAATCCACAGACCACCTCCAAAGAGCTGCAGCATCATCTTGCTGCAGATGGTGTCACTGTGCATCGGTCAACTATACAGCGCACTTTGCACAAATAGAAGCTGTATGGGAGAGTGATGAGAAAGAAGCCGTTTCTGCACGTACGCCACAAATAGAGTTGCCTGAGGTATGAAAAAGCACATTTGGACAAGGCAGCTTCATTTTGGAAACAAAAATTGAGTTGTTTGGTTATAAAAAAAGGCGTTATGCATGGCGTCCAAAAAGAAACAGCATTCCAAGAAAAACACATGCTACCCACTGTAAAATTTGGTGGAGGTTCCATCATGCTTTGGGGCTGTGTGGCCAATGCCGGCATCGGGAATCTTGTTAAAGTTGAGGGTCGCATGGATTCCACTCAGTATCAGCAGATTCTTGAGAATAATGTTCAAGAATCAGTGACGAAGTTGAAGTTACGCCGGGGATGGATATTTCAGCAAGACAATGATCCAAAACACCGCTCCAAATCCTCAGGCATTCATGCAGAGGAACAATTACAATGTTCTGGAATGGCCATCCCAGTCCCCAGACCTGAATATCATTGAACATCTGTGGGATGATTTGAAGCGGGCTGTCCATGCTCGGCGACCATCTAACTTAACTGAACTTGAATTGTTTGTCCAAAATACCTTTATCCAGGAACTGATTAAAAGCTACAGGAAGCGACTAGAGGCTGTTATCTTTGCAAAAGGAGGATCTACTAAATATTAATGTCACTTTTCTGTTGAGGTGCCCATACTTTTGCACCGGTCAAATTTTGGTTTAATGCATATTGCACATTTTCTGTTAGTACAATAAACCTCATTTCAATCCTGAAATATTACTGTGTCCATCAGTTATTAGATATATCAAACTGAAATGGCTGCTGCAAACACCAAAATATTTAGAACTAAAAATGATTAAGATTAATAGGGGTGCCCAAACTTTTTCATAGGACTGTATATATATATATATATATATATATATATATATATATATATATATATATAGTATATATATATATATATATATATATATATATATATAATTTTTTTATTGTATGGTTAAGGGCAACTATTAGTGCCAATCACTCCCACTTCATCATTCATTCTATTAATTATGGTGGACAGACCCATCCGCCACTGAACCAGCGCCGCACCTTCCATGAGGCGACCTGAAGCAACCGCTTCAGGCGGCGCTATGCCAGGGCCCCAGGGAGGCCGGCATTTTTGCTTACCTAAGCCAGTCCAGGACAAGCTTCCTGGACTGGCTTAGCGTCACCGTCACCGAGCGGTGGATTGGGGAGGCCCTGAGGACAGAGCGCGCCTCCCCTCACGCTCAGGCAGAGAGCAGGTCCTCTCCCTGCCTGCTCTCTGCCTGATAACGCCGCTCCACCCCGCTCCCTTCGCTCCACTACGCTTTCTGTCGTCCGCCTCGGGCGGCGAAAAAGGTAGGTTCACCCCTGCACTGAACCTATATTGAACATCAATTCAATAATGGAAAGATATTTGCTATATCAAATACTGCACCTTTAAAGGTTCCCCACAGAAGTACTGGGTCCTATATAGTCCAAATAGCTAAAATAATCCAGTTACCTTAAGAGATAAAATGATAGTCTAACATATGTTTGTCAGTAATGTTTCCCCTAAAAAGCCATAAAGTGGCGGTAACATCAGCTAATTATAGTTAGAAACTATTGGGGAAAATAATTACCGTATATACTCGAGTATAAGCCGAATTTTTCAGCCCAGTTTTTGTGCTGAAAAAGCCCCCCTCGGCTTATACTTGAGTCAGAAAAAAAAAAAAATTAAAAAAAAAAATTTAAATTAAAGTTCTAAATCATGCCTTTCCCTAGAATACATACAAAAGTAGAAAATTACTGTGAAACACATACACATTAGGTATCCCTGTGTCTGAAAGTGCCCAGTCTACTAATATAGGGTATCTGCAGTGCTCCTGTTTCATCGGGAAGGGGTTAATAGGAACACTGCAGATACGCTATATTCAGCCAGACTGAATTCCAAGTGGGGGGGGGGGGAAACCAGTCCTCAAGCTCAGTGAAGGGGCAGACAGACAACCAAAACACCCCCTCCCCTTCCCCAGCACCCAGCATCTACTGCACCCAAAAACTCCAACCATTTTAATTTTTGAGATTTTCCAGTAGCTGCTGCATTTCCCCCCTAGGCTTATACTCGAGTCAATAAGTTTTCCCAGTTTTTTGTGGTAAAATTAGGGGCCTCGGCTTATATTCGGGTCGGCTTATACTCGAGTATATACGGTACATAAGGGAAAAAACTATATACTATAGAGCAAAAATAAACAGGAGAATCTCCTTCTAAAATTCTCAACACCTGATAGTAAAATGAAGGGAATACATTATTATTATTATTATTATTATTAATTATTATTATTATTTATTTATATAGCACCATTAATTCCATGGTGCTTTACATATGGGGGTTACATACAATTTGGGGGTTACATACAATACATAGAATATACAGGTAGATATAATACTAACAATGACCGACTGGCACAGTGGGGTAGAGGGCCCTGCCCGCGAGGGCTTACAATCTACATTAGAGGTAGAGGAGAAATGAATAAAACTAAGTGTGATACTGTAATGCCTCTACACACTTTCCCCGATCTCTAACCTTTAGGGGCTCATCCGGAGACCTATATTGTAATTAGTAAGGAGTATATCCAATTACTGTAAAAACTACAGTTCCCAGAATGCTGACAAATAATACTGACTGGAGGCGGGATTTTATAGAGGAAGCCCCACTCTTAGCTCCTTCCCTGCTCATGTCATCACGGATGGGTAACCAATCATAATAGATGACCCCGCCCTCTTGTTGGTTGTCATCCTAGGGGCAGGGGGACTGTCATGGCAACAAGGTTCCCAAAAGGGACAGTACGTAAATATATTGTGATCATATGGGTTGTGAACTACAACTGAAGTAATATCATAGAAATGCTAACTTACAATTATAACAAAAAGTCCAAAATGCTACACAGACATGGGCATAGCTGCCATGCGAACGTTGTATGATAATAGATAATCAAAAGACTGGTAAATAGCCTGGCCATGGTTTTGTGGAATGTAATCTGAACCAATAACAGTCAAATACGGCGGCATCCATCCATTATAAGGTACTGTCCACAATTTGTGTTGAGCCGATATCACCCTTTTGGGCCATGTCATACAATACTGGAGGCTATTATAACGGATTGTGATAGTATATCACCATGAAAAACAGCCAAAGAGGCTTGAAAAATAGATTACAATTAGAGATGAGCGAACACTAAAATGTTCGAGGTTCGAAATTCGATTCGAACAGCCGCTCACTGTTCGTGTGTTCGAACGGGTTTCCAACCCCATTATAGTCTATGGGGAACATATACTCGTTAAGGGGGAAACCCAAATCCGTGTCTGGAGGGTCACCAAGTCCACTATGACACCCCAGGAAATGATACCAACACCCTGGAATGACACTGGGACAGCAGGGGAAGCATGTCTGGGGGCATAAAAGTCACTTTATTTCATGGAAATCCCTGTCAGCTTGCGATTTTCGCAAGCTAACTTTTCCCCATAGAAATGCATTGGCCAGCGCTGATTGGCCAGAGTACAGAATTCGACCAATCAGCGCTGGCTCTGCTGGAGGAGGCGGAGTCTAAGATCGCTCCACACCAGTCTCCATTCAGGTCCAACCTTAGACTCCGCCTCCTCCGGCAGAGCCAGCGCTGATTGGCCGAAGGCTGGCCAATGAATTCCTATGCGAATGCAGAGACTTAGCAGTGCTGAGCCAGTTCTGCTCAACTACACATCTGATGCACACTCGGCTCTGCTACATCTTTTGCACACTCGGCTCTGCTGCATCAGATGTAGCAGAGCCGAGTGTGCATCAGATGTAGCAGAGCCGAGTGTGCATCAGATGTAGCAGAGCCGAGTGTGCATCAGATGTGTAGTTGAGCAGAACTGGCTCAGCACTGCTAAGTCTCTGCATTCGCATAGGAATGCATTGGCCAGCCTTCGGCCAATCAGCGCTGGCTCTGCCGGAGGAGGCGGAGTCTAAGGTCGGACCTGAAGGGAGACTAGTGTGGAGCGATCTTAGACTCCGCCTCCTCCAGCAGAGCCAGCGCTGATTGGTCGAATTCCGTACTCTGGCCAATCAGCGCTGGCCAATGCATTCTATTAGCCCGATGAAGTAGAGCTGAATGTGTGTGCTTAGCACACACATTCAGCTCTACTTCATCGGGCTAATAGAATGCATTGGCCAATCAGCGCTGGCCAATGCATTCTATTAGCGTGAGCTGAGTTTGCACAGGGGTTCTAGTGCACCCTCGGCTCTGCTACATCAGATGTAGCAGAGCCGAGTGTGCACACTCGGCTCTGCTACATCTGATGCACACTCGGCTCTGCTACATCAGATGTAGCAGAGCCGAGTGTGCATCAGATGTAGCATCATGTGTGCATCAGATGTAGCAGAGCCGAGTGTGCATCAGATGTAGCAGAGCCGAGTGTGCATCAGATGTGTATTTGAGCAGAACTGGCTCAGCACTGCTAAGTCTCTGCATTCGCATAGGAATGCATTGGCCAGCCTTCGGCCAATCAGCGCTGGCTCTGCCGGAGGAGGCGGAGTCTAAGGTCGGACCTGAATGGAGACTGGTGTGGAGCGATCTTAGACTCCGCCTCCTCCAGCAGGGCCAGCGCTGATTGGTCGAATTCCGTACTCTGGCCAATCAGCGCTGGCCAATGCATTTCTATGGGGAAAAGTTAGCTTGCGAAAATCGCAAGCTGACAGGGATTTCCATGAAATAAAGTGACTTTTATGCCCCCAGACATGCTTCCCCTGCTGTTCCAGTGTCATTCCAGGGTGTTGGTATCATTTCCTGGGGTGTTTTTTATGCGTTTATGCGTTTTTTATGCGTTTGTCTTATGTTATTTGTCGTTTGTTGGCACGTTTATACCATGGACTTTTAAGGATGAAATAAAGGTTATATTTTAACCGGATCAAGGTGCTGCGGACCATTTGTACAGATTATTTTCTATGGAAATTGTCCTCTAAAGTCCGGGAGCCTGCAGGTCGTGCACCCTTTCTGGTCCGGTTTTATGGTGAGTGGCAGTGTGCATACATTCTATTCTTGATCTTAGACTCCGCCTCCTCCAGCAGAGCCAGCGCTGATTGGTCGAGTTCCGTACTCTGGCCAATCAGCGCTGTCCAATGCATTCCTATTGGAAAAAGTTTATGTCACAAAAATCACAATTACACACCCGATAGAGCCCCAAAAAGTTATTTTTAATAACATTCCTACCTAAATAAAGGTTATCCCTAGCTATCCCTGCCTGTACAGCTATCCCTGTCTCTTAGTCACAAAGTTCACATTCTCATATGACCCGGATTTGAAATCCACTATTCGTCTAAAATGGAGGTCACCTGATTTCGGCAGCCAATGACTTTTTCCGATTTTTTTCAATGCCTCCGGTGTCGTAGTTCCTGTCCCACCTCCCCTGCGCTGTTATTGGTGCAAAAAAAGCGCCAGGGAAGGTGGGAGGGGAATCGAATTTTTTTGGAGTTTGCCACGTGATGTTCGATTCGAATCGAACACATCGAACAGCCTGATATCCGATCAAACATGTGTTCGATAGAACACTGTTCGCTCATCTCTAATTACAATCAATCAGGGATACAAGAAAATCAGCCATCAAGACCAGGAGGATGAAAGGGAAATCTAAGGCACATAATGCCGAGAAATACCCCATAGTGCCAGAAATGAGGAGAAAGGTGTGTAGCATCCCAGTGGATACTGCTTAAGCTATTTTACTTTATTGAGCTTGTGCCATTTGGCTGTATATATTTTAGATTTTACTATTATTTTCATTTAGCCCTACAATTTACATATTCACAAAGGGTTAAAGAAGAAAATGCATCACACAATTTATTATGCAAGTTCTCCTGACTACTATAGTACCCCACATGTGAATGTAAACTGATATTTTGGAAGGCAGATTTAGTGTTAATAAGCTCATTTCAGTTCAAAAAAGGATTTTCTTGAAAAAAAATTGTAATAAAACATTCATTTTATAAGTTTATTTCCTTATTTTGAGGTATTGCCTTATTTAATACAGGTACCTAAATTGTCAAAACGTGATGTCGTATGACAAAATGGAGGTCATTTTCAGATTCAGCGCACCAAAAATCATAAGGATTATGTGGAATAACCAAAATAGCTCTTGAAAGAAATTTTTTTGCAGACTTGTGTTATTAATAAGGCTGGTGGAACTATTATTTAGTAGGGGGAACTATTAATAATAAGGCTGGGGAGGGGAATTTTATTAATAAGGGGCTACATGTAAAAGGAGGGACTATCCTACTAATATTATAAGTGTGAAAGTTTGTGTGTTTGGATGTTTGGATGTTTGTGAGTTTGGATGTTTGTTCCTCAATCACGCTAAAACGCCTGGACGGATTTGCGTGCAATTTTCCACAAACATAATTTTCCCTTAGGATTGAGTCACAGGCTACTTTTGGTGCAACTAAACAACATAATACAAACACAATACAACGCATCACATTGTCTGTATCACTACATACACAATACAACGCATCACATTGTCTGTATCACTACATACACAATACAACGCATCACATTGTCTGTATCACTACATACACAATACAACGCATCACATTGTCTGTATCACTACATACACAATACAACGCATCACATTGTCTGTATCACTACATACACAATCCAACGCATCACATTGTCTGTATCACTACATACACAATACAACGCATCACATTGTCTGTATCACTACATACACAATCCAACGCATCACATTGTCTGTATCACTACATACACAATACAACAGATCACATTGTCTGTATCACTACATACACAATATAACACATCACATTGACTGTATTCCTACATACACAGTGCAACACATCACATTGTCTGTATCACTACATACACAATATAACGCATCACATTGTCTGTATTACTACATACACAATATAACACATCACATATGCTATCCCACCAAATTTTTTAAAGCACTTTTACAGTTTCACACGTCTGTGTCCGCCTAATTCTCAAATCACCGCAGACGAAGTCGTGGGTAAAAGCTAGTTATTAATAAGGCAGGGTAACTGTTATATACAGTTAGGACCAGAAATATTTGGACAGTGACACAAGTTTTGTTATTTTAGCTGTTTACTAAAACATGTTCAGAAATAAAATTATATATATAATATGGGCTGAAAGTGCACACTCCCAGCTGCAATATGAGAGTTTCCACATCCAAATCGGAGAAAGGGTTTAGGAATCATAGCTCTGTAATGCATAGCCTCCTCTTTTTCAAGGAACCAAAATTAATTGGACAATGGACTCTAAGGGCTGCAATTAACTCTGAAGGCGTCTCCCTCGTAAATCTGTAATCAATGAAGTAGTTAAAAGGTCTGGGGTTGATTCCAGGTGTGTGGTTTTGCATTTGGAAGCTGTTGCTGTGACCAGACAACATGCGGTCAAAGGAACTCTCAATTGAGGTGAAGCAGAACATCCTGAGGCTGAAAAAAAAGAAAAAAATCCATCAGAGAGATAGCAGACATGCTTGGAGTAGCAAAATCAACAGTCGGTTACATTCTAAGAAAAAAGGAATTGACTGGTGAGCTTGGGAACTCAAAAAGGCCTGGGCGTCCACGGATGACAACAGTGGTGGATGATCGCCGCATACTTTCTTTGGTCAAGAAGAACCCGTTCACAACATCAACTGAAGTCCAGAACACTCTCAGTGAAGTAGGTGTATCTGTCTCTAAGTCAACAGTAAAGAGAAGACTCCATGAAAGTAAATACAAAGGGTTCACATCTAGATGCAAACCATTCATCAATTCCAAAAATAGACAGGCCAGAGTTAAATTTGCTGAAAAACACCTCAAGAAGCCAGCTCAGTTCTGGAAAAGTATTCTATGGACAGATGAGACAAAGATCAACCTGTACCAGAATGATGGGAAGAAAAAAGTTTGGAGAAGAAAGGGAACGGCACATGATCCAAGGCACACCACATCCTCTGTAAAACATGGTGGAGGCAGCGTGATGGCATGGGCATGCATGGCTTTCAATGGCACTGGGTCACTTGTGTTTATTGATGACATAACAGCAGACAAGAGTAGCCGGATGAATTCTGAAGTGTACCGGGATATACTTTCAGCCCAGATTCAGGCAAATGCTGCCAAGTTGATCGGACTGCGCTTCATAGTACAGATGGACAATGACCCCAAGCATACAGCCAAAGCTACCCAGGAGTTCATGAGTGCAAAAAAGTGGAACATTCTGCAATGGCCAAGCCAATCACCAGATCTTAACTCAATTGAGCATGCATTTCACTTGCTGAAATCCAGACTTAAGTCGGAAAGACCCACAAACAAGCAAGACCTGAAGGCTGCGGCTGTAAAGGCCTGGCAAAGCATTAAGAAGGAGGAAACCCAGCGTTTGGTGATGTCCATGGGTTCCAGACTTAAGGCAGTGATTGCCTCCAAAGGATTTGCAACAAAATATTGAAAATAAAAATATTTTGTTTGGGTTATGTTTATTTGTCCAATTACTTTTGAGCTCCTAAAATGTGGAGTGTTTGTAAAGAAATGTGTACAATTCCTACATTTTCTATCAGATATTTTTGTTCAACCCTTCAAATTAAACGTTACAATCTGCACTTGAATTCTGTTGTAGAGGTTTCATTTCAAAACCAATGTGGTGGCATGCAGAGCCCAACTCGCGAAAATTGTGTCACTGTCCAAATATTTCTGGCCCTAACTGTATAATGGGAGGCTATTTATAAGGAGTCACTATTAATAACAAAGTCAGCTGGGGAATCATAGTTAATATGGAGGGATTATTATTAGAGATGAGCAAGTAGTATTTGATCGAGTAGGTATTCGATCGAATACTACTGTATTCGAAATATTCGTACTCGATCGAATATTACTAGCTATTCGCAGTAAATATTCGATTCAGAACCAGCGTTGATTGGCCGAATGCTATACAGTGTATAGCATTCGGCAAATCAACGCTGGTTCTGCATCAGGCTCGTCCTTGCTAGTCGGGAGAGCTGGCAGCTTGCTGTTACGAGGGAGCTTACTTTTTCTCATAGGAATGCATTGACCAGTGTTGATTGGCCAGTGTACAGCATTCGGCCAATCAACGCTGGTTCTGCCGGAGGCTCGTCTGTGAGGAGGCAGAGTCTAAGATCAGACCACAGCAGTCTCCAATGTGGTCCGATCTTAGACTCCGCCTCCTCAAAGACAAGCCTCCGGCAGAACCAGATTGGCCGAATGATGTACACTGGCCAATCAACGCTGGTCAATGCATTCCTGTGAGAAAAAGTAAGCTCCCTTGTAACAGCAAGCTGCCAGCTCTCCCGACTAGCAAGGAAGAGCCTGCTGCAGAAACAGCGTTGATTTGCCGCAGGCTCGTCTTTGCTAGTCGGGAGAGCTGGCAGCTTGCGAATACGAGGGAGCTTACTTTTTATCAGCGCAACTGCAAGCGCTGTGCAGTTAAAGCGCACGGACACCATAGACTATAATGGGGTCCGTGCACTTTAACTGCACAGCGCTCCTCCTAAACACTCTCCTCCTGCTATTCGTTGACTTGGTGACTCTCCTTTAGTCAAATAGTGGTTTCTCCTGAAACAAGCATTTTTTCCCCTAGACTATAATGGGATTCGATATTCGATCCAGGCTACTACTACTCGAAACGAATCTTGAATCTCGAATATTTCACTGTTCGCTCATCTCTAATTATTATTAATGAAGATGAGGAAATGATTATTTATAAGGGGGGGCTATTTATAAGAAGGATCTATTACTTATAAGGGGAAGCTATGGTAACTATTATTAGTAAGGTGGAACTATTATTTATAAGCAGGGACTATTATTTACAGGGGGGCAGTATAATAACTCATAAGATGATACAAAGGTGGTCATTTCTATTGCATGGCAAAAAAAAAAGGGTTTTGTTATTACTGGGGACAGAAAAGGGTATTATTACATCACTATTTTAAAAGGAGTTTTCTAGCCGCAAACTGATTTTTGATACTGATGACTTGTCCACAGGATCCACAGGATAGGACCTCAGTATGTGATATGTCGGGTCCGATTGTTCTCCATGTGCTGTTAGCTTATAGTGGACAGGATGCAGCATCGCTACTATTCAAGTAATAGGACTGGCACAGCAGCGCCATCCACTGTAGTGGTGGTTCTGGGTAATTGCAGTGCCAATCCTATTACTTGGATAATAGTGGCATCCTGTCCACAAACAGCATCTGACACCCGGAAGCTGCTAGTACAGCTGATCTGTGTAGGGTTCGGGTGTTGAACCCTGACAGAATATATATTGACATGCCGATGACCTATCCTGTGGATAGATTATATACTGACATACTGAAGAGTTGTCCTGTGGATAGATTAAAGAATTGATTAAAGAATTAATTTGGGGCCATAAAACAATTTAATTGATGTGATGTTTATTAGGTTAGGGGTTTGTGTAGTGCACAGCTATGGGCTTTGATTCACTAAGTAGTGTAATGGAGATAGTCACAGTGTGGAGGTCGTGTACTATCTGGTCTTTGTATAGAGGTGTTGTTGCTCTACAAATGATGTGTATTGATTGTTAATTGTCTATATAGTGGTAATAGAGGTAATAATTCTCCCTAGTATAGCGGTACCACATACATAGCAGCATCACAACTATATATATATATATATATATATATATATATATATATATATACATATATATATATCTTTGCAGTGTTTTTTGTCTATTCCTGATCTTTTGAGACTATATCAATGCCGCTGGAGGTGCACAACTAACCTCTGAAATGACTGAATATTATGGTGTTGCTATGTTAGGATATGGGGGCCCCGCTTTTAGTTTTGCCCAAGGGCACACTTTGTCTAAAACTGGTCCTGGGAGCACCACAAGTAGCTCATTAGATCTCCTAGATTCCCCTTTTTATTATAAAAATCTTTAATTTTACTTTTAAGTATTTATTTCTGTTAGTGGAGAGGGCAGGAAAGGTTTATTGTTTACTATAGGTTGGGGGGGCCTACTATGTTTGGGGGGCTGTATTTGTATTATTTTTTTATAAATATATGTATTTACATATTCCAAAAACTTGTGTCTTGTTTTTTTTTCTATTTCTATACTATTATGTAAAGTATGCCAAGTACAGAAAACACCAAGATTACTATTAATTCCATGAGTATATAGAAGACCCCATGAGAGTTATGTTGCTCCTAACTTCAAAAGGGTCATTGGCAGAAGAGCTCATGACTGCTATAGAAATAAAATAGTGGTTGTGGGCTATTCTGCCCCTGGCAGTACTGAAGAACGTGTGGAAAAATTTTTTTGAATAATTTGTGATTAGGAATAACCTGGTGATTAGTTGACCTACATATATAAATAAAGGCACGAATGCTGACATATACCAATGATCAATAGGTTGTGTCCTGTCCCTATACCAATAATTTTTTAATAGAAATAAATTATATCAAAATAGCATATTTATTTGTTAAATATATTCTGTGTAACTGAAAAAGAATAGATAATTTTTATTGCTCAAAAACAACAAACAGAATAAATAATTTTGTTAAAATCAATCGGCCAAAATTAAAAAGAATAAATTGACATATGGAAGGTGCCAGGTGCCTCAGAGGAGAGGTCAATAGCTGTGGCAGGTGGACCAGAGGCTTTGGTGTGTCAGGTGGCTTCTGCAAAATCTAAGCTGTGCTAGGTGTGTGAATGGCAGGTGAGTTGGACTAGGTTGCCCACATGCCAGGAGGAAGACCATCAATCTTGGCCAGACTGCTCTTCACTAAGGCTGGGAAATTGCCATGACATGGCACCTTTTGGAGTCATGAAGTAGTCTGTAAAGGTGTCTCTCACCTGTACAGCTGATTGGATGCACGACCAATGTTCCGGTTGGGAGATAATTCCCCAAAAGCCACCTATAGCTCTACTTCCATGTCAGGGCTGTCATAGCCCCAAACATATGACAAATATTTTAACAAGCAAAATATGGCTGAAATTTTAGAAGCGGAAAGAGTAAATTCTGTGGCAAATTCAGTGACACTTTCCAATGTGTGAACTTAGCCTTACTCTATCAGCAGGTATGTTAGGAGCGGAGTGCTGCACAGTCAGGTATATACATTGATGTAATCCAACTAGCAACTGTATTAGAAAAAGAGCATCAAGCAATTGATATACCGTATATACTCGAGTATAAGCCGACCCGAATATAAGCCGAGGCCCCTAATTGTACCACAAAACCTGGGAAAACTTATTGACTTGAGTATAAGCCGAGGAAGGGGGAGGAATGCAGCAGCTACTGCAAAATTTCAGAAGTTAAAATTGGTGCAGTAGTTGCTGGGTGCTGGGAAAGGGGAGGGGGTGTTTTGGTTGTCTGTCTGCCCCTGAGCTTGAGGACTGTTTTTTTTTTTCCCCACTTGGAATTCAGTCTGGCTGAATATAGGGTATCTGCAGTACTCCTATTAACCCCTTCCCGATGGAACAGTATAGACCAGGCACTTTCAGACACAGGGATACCTAATGTATATGTGTTTCACAGTAATTTTCTAATTTTCTACTTTTATATGTATTCTAGGGAAAGGAGTGATTTAGAACTTTTATTTATTTTATTTTTTTATTATATTTTTATAAAGCTTCTTTTTTTTCCACTATTTTATGGGAGATTCTATACATTACTATTGTGGCTGGTCATAGCTCCCCCCCCCCCAAAAAAAAAAAAAAAAAAAGCCGAGGGGGGCTTTTTCAGCATAAAAACTGTTCTGAAAAACTCGGCTCATACGGTAAATACATATTGTAAACAATTTATTTCATCAGACCAGGCCAGCTTATTATTGAGTAGCACCCCTAGGTACTTATAGGCCTTGACCATCTCAATGCCCGTGCCCTGGACATCCTGGTCCAGGGGACGTCTCCTGGTTTTGGAGCATATCTCTGCTTAGTAAAGTCCTGAGGTTGTTCCGCCGGCACTATTCCACAAAGTCCTGGTTTAAGAAAGCTTGGCAAGGCATGTGCAAGTGTTGTGTTCTGAAAGGGGAGCTAATATGTGATTGTACCTCGGCTGGGGCATTTAGATGCAAGGCTAGGACAGAAAACTGAAGATTCATCTAAGGCTGTCTACATTGATAAACTCTGTCTCCTATATATGTGGGTTTTATTTTATTAAAGAATCTATTTCTTTTTTTACAGCATCCCTGTGTATTTACATGGTCTATATTTATGAACATATAAATCATGTACAATAATCAGACTACCATATGCCCTATATCATGAAATAATACAAATAAATGATTAATTTCTAAAAATATTGAACCTCTGCTTAGACATTACTACATCACTGGGGAATTATAATGATATTTTATAATACCTCTAGTTTTTACATTTATTTTATTGATGTTCTTTTATGTAAGATCTCTCTCCAGGCACCAGAAACAAGGTGTAACAGCAATGTTTACAGCCCCTATCATTATTACTGACTGCTTGGAAAACAACAGATTAAGATATTTGAGTGCCAGACCTACCCATGCACTTGCTCTCTGGGAATAATAAAGTTTTCCAAGTGCTGACCAGCCCTGAGAGGAGGATTTCACAGTGTGAATGTGGGCAGAGCCGGATTCTAATCATTAATCCAGTAACGCCATTACCAGGGCTCAGAAAGGTGAGCTAGTGTGAGCAAGGGGATACAGAAAACCTACAGAAACCAGACACCTTTTGATATACGAGAACAGGATCATGAAAATGGAAATGTGATGTCAGAAGCTAGGTAACACATGAGATAACAAAAAACCTGAAGCCATGTATTAATACCAGAACTGGACAGACATTTGGAACAGGTAAGGACAGAAACTACCAGCTCCTTAGAGTTTGAGTGAAAGTGGCAGAGACTTAGATGAAGATATACGTATGGCCTGATGGAAGAACATTAGTAGATAGGGGGAGAGGGAGAAGGCAAACTATTGTATTTAAGGGAATTGTCAAAGTAAAAGGGATACATAAAAGGCTGTAAGGTTCACACAATTATTTCTTTATGCTGACTTGATACAGGATACCAGAGCATCCATAGACAGAACTAGATATCGTTATATGCAAACATGTTAGAAGAGTGTCCTCCATGTGCTGTGTTTGTCCTTGTCTTACATTATCGATGATACAAAATATAATCAGAATACAATATGGTATTATTCATCTGTTCTGTTGTAAGCTTGTATGAACATATGTTAAAAGTATACACACATGATGGGAGTCATGAGGATATTGAACTAGGCATCCTAATGTACTATTATCCATGGAGGTCTTTACGATGTAGTGCATACAATGTAATGTAATAACACCTTGTAACAACTGAATATATATCGTTTTATACCGTAGCCAGTTCCACTGAAAAGGTTTGCCAGACAAAAAGGTCTGGCTTATTTCTACAAACCATATCACTCCTATCGATGTAGTATAACTTTCGCACGCTTGTAATGTCACACATGGCCTACAGACAAGAGTGGCACTGTTTGTGGGGGAAAATACTGCACCATTTTTTAACTTTAGACAATTCCTTAATTATTGGACTATACTGAGCCACTTATTGGCTGCAATGGACACAGGCGGCTGCTGAAACGTCCGTGCTGGGGAATTGGAGGTGTATGGGGTTTTTTTCTGTCATTTTAACATATATGTCTTGTTTTTTCTTCCCATAAGCTGAATATCCCCTTGGAATAAAAAAAAAAAAATGCTCAAATAGGTACAATGGAGGAAGGACAGTGTAGTCATTGGGCAAGACAAAAAGTCAAAGTAAAAAGAAGGACCGATAAGGAGTGAAGCTGTAGAAAGAACGATATCAAAAAGAGCAAATAGAAAGGGTGTGACAGAAAAATAAAAATGGAGTAACGAAACAAGATAAGAAGGGGAATGATACATCTAATATAGAAACAAACATTCTAATAACTACAGAAGACTTCAAATTGTTAGCTTCCAGCTTTCATCTTTATACTGTTCTTCCACAGAATACCAACCTCAACATGTATAGCCAAAAACGCTATGACAGCCCTCCAGATTACAGCCCATCAACTTACATTCATCAGAATAGCCATGGTCCTGGATCATATGCTTACCATGTGAAGTCTGCCCATCCAGACTCCTTCTATATGGAAGATGTGCCACCACAACTTTTCTACAAGTGGAAGTCTCCTCCAGGCATTGTCAGGATTCTACAGGCCATTGTTACTTTTCTGTGTTTGACTATTTTTGCTTGTGTGGCATCAACATTGGCATGGGAATACAATTATGGAGGTCTTGGATATATGGGTGGAATGGGTGGAATGGGTGGAATGGGTGGTTACCTAGGGGGCTACGGTTATGGCTATGGCTATGGTTATGGTTATGGAATGACCAATCCCCAAGCTGCAAGTGGTTTTATGATGGCCATGAGTATTTTAACTTTTATAGCCATGCTAGGGATCTTTATTGCAAGCGTAACTAAAGCCAGTGGGTCTCGCTCCCGAAAATTCTATTTGGCTGTAGTGGTGCTGAGTGCTATTCTAGCTGTTATGGACCTTATTGCCTCCATTGTCTATATTGTAGGGGTAAATCCAAGAGCACAGATGGGTGGCAGTCTGTACTACAGTCAGATGTTAGCAATGTGTAACCAGATGTACAGTCCAGTGTCATCTGGAGCAGGCTATGTAAATCAGTACATGTACCATTACTGTATGGTGGATCCACAAGAGGTAAGAAAATTTAATGTCATGGGAAAAAATATGTTTTTGATTTGGTTTGCAGTGAATAGTGTCAAGTACTGCATTTCTCTTTTCACAGGCCATAGCTATAGTGTGCGGTTTTATCGTAGTCATTCTTTTGTGTGTCATATCCTTCTTTGGCCAAAAGACAAGAAGCAAGATCTGGCGCTATGGGGAGCCAAACATACAGTGGGATAAGCCTTTTGAATCATATCAAGAGGGACCAAATGTTGAGGAGTGGGTAAGAATCTCATTTTGTAAAATATATATATATATATATATGTTTTTTGCTGTTGTCCAAAGCGTCTATGTTCCTAAAGTTCATATAAATATGGATTTATTGTTCTTAAGGGCTTACTTTATTAAGGTTTTTCTCCATTGTTATCACAGTTATTCCGCATTATTTGAATAGCTTTTTGCTTGCTTTATAGACTTCTTTACTTTTTTTTTTTTACCTTTTAAAGTACTAATACTGAGGCATCCTACAATGGAATTTGTGTGGACACTGTATGCATACAACTAAATATTGGAGAATATGGGACATTTATTTTCTCCACTACCAGCACTTTGGCTGCTTTTTAAAAGTTCAGCATATGTGTGCATCTGTTGCTGAGATTTATTGTCCACTTGGACCCTCCTGTATTATACAAATCCATCTCCTGTTTTGCACTATTCTTACATTAAAACTTTATTTGTTCAGATTACTTTAGGTTCACACTTGTGTTCGGGTATCCTAATCCACTTACCTTTGGAAACCTGCGGATCCCGAAAAGGGTAGAAAATGGGAGCGAAAAGCACTGCTTGCAGGACCTTTCTCTCCACATTTTAAGGGTAAGTTCACACAGGGTTTTTTGGTCAGGATTTTGAGGCCGTATCCACCTCAAAATCCTGACCAAAAAGACAGCTCCCATTGAAATGGAAGCCGGTCAGATCTTTTTTCCAGGAGCCCTTTGTTCCGGCTCCCGGAAAAAAGAACGGACATGCTCATTTTTCAGGCCAATTCGCCTCACGATTCAGCCTGAAGACACTCCCTCCTTCCGACTAGGCCCATTCATTGGGCCTAATCCGGAGTGGAGTGGGTGACTGGATGCCAGTGCAGTGCACCGGCATTCAGTCACGACTACCCATGTGAATTTACCCTTAAAATGGAATGGGGAACAGATTTCCCAGGTGGAGACCAGATGCAGGTGTGAACCTAACATTAGCTCTAAGGGTCCATTCACACGGAGGAAAATGGGGAGGAATTTGGTGTGGAATTTCAGTGCTGAAAAAAAAGCCTCCCATTGATTTCAATGGGTTCCTTTTTCTGCTAGCAGAAAAAGGAACCCATTGAAGTCAATGGGAGGCTTTTTTTTCAGCACTGAAATTCCACACCAAATTCCTCCCCATTTTCCTCCGTGTGAATGGCCCCTTACAGCTACCAAATGGATTTTACCAACTTTACAATAGTGCAACCACAGACTGTCAAAATCCTCTGAAACTTATATATAGGAAGTAAGTAGCTAGTAGTGGACATTTTGAATTCCCTTACACTAGTGCCACTAAAGGGTATAAAAATCTTTTGCAAAAAACTATGAAGTTAACTAGTAACTTTTTACGTTTCTGTGGCAGTCTGTTTGGTAGTATAACATAGACTACATTAACGCTGCCTACTGTCATTTTTGTAAAAGGAAAGGAACTAAAAGAAAAGTTTTTCTTATTAATGGAGCACTCTCACAAAAAAATGTAATTCTCTGGGCTATTTGAAAGGTATGTGAAATTGTAGTGGAGGTAATCCTCTTACCGGTGACTGTATTTGTGAGTTATCCACTCCATTCTGGTTCTCAGCTGTGTCGCATGACCAGCATTCGGGCTCTAATAGGTGTCCTATTTGTAGGAAAGAAGTCAATTTCACTTTTCATTCCTATGAGGACCTTAATGTGAGTCTCAGGAAACTGACTTCCTGTCCACAGATAAGATGCTGTGTCAGTTGGAGAGTCAGGATTGGAGTCACATGACAAAGCTGCGGACCAGAAGGAAATGGATAACTCTCAAATTCATCCATTGATAAGAAGATTACCTCCACTACAGCATGTACCTTTCTAATGGGCCAGCAAATAAAATGTCTGAGGTAGTAATACTTTAAAGCAGGGGTGCTCACACTTTTTCAGCGTGTGAGCTACTTTATTAGCTGACCAAGGCAAAAGATCTACTAGGGCGGGGCCAGGGCGGGCCTGTGGGCGGGACTGGGCGGGCTTGTGGACAGGGTGGGTGTGTCTGTGGGCGGGGCCGGGCATGTGGGCGGGTCCAGCGGATTGTGACAGCAGGAGACAGCGGCATTCTGTGGCTGCCCAGGGATCCCCGTTGTCTGCTTCTTCACAGCACAGGCTGAGAGTTATGTCTGGACACTGGCAGGCTGGGGCTGCGGCAGCCCCACCTGCCAGTGTCCGGAGATGACTCTCAGCCTGCACTGTGAACAAGCAGACACCGGGGATCCCTGCATCCCGCGATCGACACATATGTCCTTTGCGATCTACCAGTGGATCGCGATCAACGTATTGGGCACCCCTGCTTTAAAGTATGAACACTAAAGACTTCCCTTTGTAGGCAAAGTAATAGGAGCAGTGCTGTAATTCACTACAATCACCAATATGTAGTGGCGGCCCTGCTGTACCATTCCACCAACCTGAATAGCATCAGAGGCTGGGTGTTAGGCCACAATAGATCACATACTGATGACCTATCCTGTGAATAGGTCATCAGTATGAAAATTATGAAAATTAAATTTAGGGCTGGAAAACTCCTTTAATAAGAGAGATTAATTTCCACTGTCCTGATCTTTTTATCGATCAGAACAGAAAGACCAACAGCAGAGATGTGTAAACAAAATAAAATTGCACATACGTGAATTGTAAAATTGTCTAGATCCACTAGGGCCTAGAGACCAACCCCCAATGTATTCACCTGATTACTCACTAAAACACAGACACAAAGGTTGGAAGAAAAGGCCACAGCTGCATTTATTAAATTTACAACCTTTTGTTAAAAAAAAAAAATCTCAAAACAAAAACATCCATAAAGATCATAAATGACATTTAAGTAAAATTTACATAACATCCAAATAACATTGTCCTAATTATAACCAGTTATAAAACAGATGATTACATATAATTGCATCCCAGTAAGAAGGAGGGGTCTCTGAAGGCACCAAACCCACACCACATCCACAAGCCTTCGATTATTTACCCCAAACCGCAGTCTACCTGGCCCAAGGGCACCAGCATTGGAGACTAATCTCATCCTGGGTACTCTGACTTGAACTTGTCAAACCCATCCAAATATCCATACTAGTAATTGGGTGGAGATGACCCCTTAGTCCTCCACCCCGAATTGCTGATTAAGTTTCCTTATATGCCTCCAAAGACCCCTCCTGTGCATGCCACCGCGACAGGACCAAACACCCAATCTAAGGTTAGGCGGACGGGAATAAAAATATTCTCCTCTGTTACTCCTGAACTGAATGTGCCCCCTCCAGGTCCCCCCCCCCTTTATATAAACTATAAAATAATATCCACTTCCTGTCCCTTGTCTGACCTTCTGAACTACACGTCACCTATTCTAGCTCCTCACCCATTTACAGTCATGGGCCCCCTAATCTACCATTTCAGGTCCGATACATGGGGCTTTCTGTATAGTCTAAGTATATAGGTGACTTGTGACCAAATATTCAGTTGTACATAGTTAAAGCTACATTATTTCTTATCCTTAATATATTAAGTCTGATGTTGAGTGCTGTTTCCTTTTATTTTTTTCTACTAGGCATAAGTTTATGGAGTTCTGTTACCAAAGCAGGATAAGGGTCCATTCACACGGAGGAAAATGGTGAGAAATAAGCAGAAAAAGGAACCCATTGAAATCAATGGGAGGCTTTTTTTTCAGCGCTGAAATTCCACACCAAATTCCTCACCATTTTCCTCTGTGTGAATGGACCCTATCACTTCCACACAGGGGTGAACCTGGCCTTTCCGCCGCCTGAGGCGGACAACAGAAAGCCCCCCCCCCTCCCCGGGAGGAGGGGGCGGAGGGGCATGACGGAGTGAAGGGGGCGGGGCAAAGCGAAGGGGGTGGGGCTTAGTGGCGTTCGCAGGCAGGGAGAGGACCTGTTCTCTTCCTGAGCGTGAGGGGAGGCCGCTGGAGCAGTGCTGCTCCAGCGGCCTCCCCAATCCATCGCTCAGTGCTAAGCCAGTCCAGAACAGCTTGTCCTGGACTGGCTTAGGTAAGCAAAAATGCCGCCCTCCCTGGGGCCCTGGCATAGCGCCGCCTGAAACGGTCGCTTCAGGTCGCCTCATGGGAGGTGCGGCGCTGCTTTCACAGCATAAGCAGCTAATTGTTGGGGTTTGACTGCTAAGACCCCTACCAATCCTGCCATTGAGATCCTGTCTCTCCTGTGTTAATGTATTCGGCAATCTTCCACCCTCCCTTAGAGAATAAATGGCATGTTGCTGGAATCAATGGGGGTCTTAGTGGTCAGATATGATGATAACATCTGAGAAGTTACTTTCAGTACCATTCTGGCAACTGAACATCTCCTCCACCACAAAACCAAGGAAGCTATTTGGTTTCCCTAGCTGTCAGGAGTCTTCTGAAAAACTTTAGGGCCTCCCAGTGCTAAGTTTGTATCAAACCATGTCTAAGGGAGCCTTCACAAGGAGTAAACGCTCCGCTTATTCTGAACGTAAACTCGATTTCCAAAACCGGCGCGATTTTGGAAATTGCAACATGTTAATTATACCTCCATGAACTTTTTGTTCCCACAGCACTTTAGCGCGGTGTTTCCAGCTCATGGGGCCTTAGCCTTACACTGCATCATAGACAGAAAAATAAAAGAGGTGTCAGACAGTGGCAATTTTTTTCCAAATTTAAATTTTTTTTAACCCTTTCCCATCTCAGCCATTTTTTTATTTTCTTGTTTCATTTTTACAACATTCATTGTGCAGGCGAAATGACATGTCACCTGTATTCTATACGTCAGTGTGATTCCAGAGATACCAAATTTATATACCGTATATACTCGAGTATAAGCCGAGGCCCTAATTTTACCACAAAAAACTGGGGAAACTTATTGACTCGAGTATAAGCCGAGGGGGAGAAATGCAGCAGCTACTGGAAAATTTTAAAAATTAAAATGGCCGGAGTTTTTGGGTGCATTAGATGCTGGGGAAGGGGAGGGGTGTTTTGGTTGTCTGTCTGCCCCTTCCCTGAGCTTGAGGACTGGGTCCCCCACTTCCCCCACTTGGAATTCAGCCTGACTACAGCCTGGCTGAATATATGGTATCTGCAGTGCTCCTATTAACCCCTTCCCGACGGAACAGGAGCACTGCAGATATCCTATATTCAGTCTGGCTGTAGTCAGGCTGAATTCCAAGTGGGGGGAAAAAAACCCAGTCTCAGGGAAGGGGCAGTTAGACAATTTTTTTTTCCCACTACGGCGTTTACCGTACAAGAAAAATATTTTTATAGATTTGTAGAGCAGGCGTTTTCGGACACAGGGTTACCTAACGTGTATGTGCTTCACAGTATTAACAGTATTAGTTTTATATGTGTTCTAGGGAAAGGGGGGTGATTTGAATTTTTAATACTTTATTTTTTATTTTTTTTTATTTTTTTCTTACTTTTTTTTTGCATTTATTAGACTCCCTAGGGGTCTTGAACCCCAGGGGGTCTGATCACCAATGCAATGCATTACAATGCTAATGCATTGCAATACATTGCAAAAATAGTTATAGAGCATAGAGCAGCCTGCAGTAGAAAAGGACTACAGGCCGGGGAGCCTTTACAGAAGTGCTGAGGGGAATCCCTGGCAGAAGCGCTGAGGGGCGGACCTAAAGGAGAACCTCAGCCGGCCGGACCTGAAGGGGAACTGCAGCTGGCCGCCGGCAGAAGCGCTGAGGGGAATCCCCGGCTGCCAGGGCTCATGAGCTCCAGCATTACTGCTGTAATAGTTAGAACGGAGGTGCCGGTTGCCATGGCGACCGCTCTGGAGCAGAGCGCTGCCATTATAGCTACAGACTTGGCATCCAGATCCGGCATACAGACACCAGGGCGGGTGCCGGGCCGCAGCATCGCCATGCTCCTGGCAGGAGCGTGGCGATGCTGTTCATTTCAAACTGCGGAAGTACTTACGGTACTTCTGCTAGCAGGCCCAGAACACAGATACACCCTGGCTGCGGGCCTGAGGTTATGTGGGTACGTCACCCCGTGTGTGATAGAGCAGAGGGGGGGGGGCGGGGTCTGCTTTCCTGGCCTGCTAGCAGAAGTACCGTAAGTACTTCTGCAGTTTGAAATGAAGATTTAATGACAGCCATCTCCCCAGTGTCTTTTGGAAATTTGCATGTTTTATTCAGACAGTTGTCTGCATAAATCTCATTGGAAGGGCACCAAACAAAAGTTCCAGCATCATCACCTTGCCCAATGCAGATTCCAGGTTCATCACTGAATATGACTTTCATCCAGTCATCCACATGCACGATTGTCTTTCCTCAGCCCATTGTAACCTTGTTTTTTTCTGTTTAGGAGTTAGTGATGGCTTTCTTTTAGCTTTTCTGTATGTAAATCCCATTTTTGAAGAGTACTGTTTATCACTCATTAAGTCAATGCCTCAAAGACTGAAAGCAGTTATAAAAGCCAGAGGTGGTGCAACAAAGTACTAGTGATGTGTTGGAGTGTTATTTTGTTTGTTTTTCATGATTCCATAATTTTTTCCTCAGAATTGAGTGATTCCATAATTTATTCCTTGTGCTTGTTCTAAAAATCTAACTGTTACTGGCTACCACAATTATTTTTCTGGATTTCTTTTAGTGCTTCTTAAAGCCAGAAAGTTGCCATTTGAAATGCCTTTAGTTTTTTTCATGGCTGTGATTTGCTTTTTTTCTACAAAATTAAATAACTGAAGGAACATCCTCAGGGACTGGTGATTCCATAATTTTTGCCAGGGGTTGTAGCAGGGTGGATGCTGGAAAAGGGTTAAACATATGAAAACCTAACAAAATTATATACCGTATTTTTCGGACTATAAGACGCACTTTTTTTCCTCCCAATATGGGAGGAAAATGTGTGTGCGTCTTATAGTCCGAATGCAGCGTGCAGCGTCTGTATCCTGTCTATGAGAATCAAAAGGAGAGCAGCACGGTGCCTGCCTGCTCTGCCCCTCCTTCCCTGTCTGTGTCGCGTGTTTATGAGATATGAGAGACAGGGAAGTAGGGGCGGGCCAGACAGGTGAAGGAAGCGTGGTTTCAAGCTTGCCGAGAAAACCACGCCTCCTTCTCCCGTCTGGCCCGCCCCTCCTTCACTGCCTCTCAGATCTGGCTCGTGCAATGAAGCCACACAGACAGGGAAGGAGGGGCGGGCCAAACGGGAGGAGGAGGCGTGGTTTTCTCGGCAAGCTTGAAACCACGCCTCCTTCACCCGTCTGGCCCGCCCCTACTTCCCTGCCTGTGTGGCTTCATTGCAGGAGCAAGATCTGAGAGGCAGTGAAGGAGGGGCGGGCCAGACGGGAGAAGGAGGCGTGTTTTCAAGTTTGCTTAGAAAACCACACCTCCTTCACCCGTCTGGCCCGCCCCTTTTTCTCTTCTTGCATAGCTTCACTGCAGGGTGTCTCTTTCCATCCATGGATGAGATTAGATAGACAGACAGACAGACAGACAGACAGACAGATAGATAGATAGATAGATAGATAGATAGATAGATAGATTAGATAGATATGTTCAAATCACCCCCATATCCCTAGAATACATATAAAACAAAAACATTACTGTGAAACACATACACATTTGGTATCCCTGTGTCCGAAAGCCCCCGGTTCTATTTACATTGGTGAAATATTATATTATTAGGTTATTAAATATTTCACCAATTTTTTTTCCTTAAAATTTTTTTTTTCCCTATTTTCCTCCTCTAAAACCTTAGCGTCTTATGGTCCGGTGCGTCTTATAGTCCGAAAAATACGGTACATTTTCTTCCAACTTCACAGTTCATGTATATGTATAGAATGTTGAATGGTTCCATTAGGAAGAAAATTTGTCCTGCAAAAAAAAAAACTCAAGCGCTCATAGGACTTCTGCACCACTTTTAGCTACACCCAAGACCATAGATATAGGGGGTGCAGAGACAGCCATTGCTACTGGTTCCTGAACCATGAGGGGGTCTCAAAGGTCCCTTTGCCAAATAAGATATACATGTTGCTTGATTTTTATTATCATAAAGCAGTGTGGGAGCTCAGGTGGCTGCTTCACAGATATACTATAGCTAAGCTGTTCAGTCATATGAATGTATACTATATAATCAATAAACAGATACAACTATTTTGGGTAGTGACACGAGAGAAAGTGTCATAGCAAAGGTAACATTTTCTGTTTGGAATATGCAGTTCAGTTCTGGACATCAGGTCATAGAAAGAATATCCTAGATAGCCTAATATCCTAGGCCACAAAACTGATAAGTGCCATGAGGATCTCATTTATGAGCAGATATTAAAGTAGTTAAATGTATTTAGTCTTGAGAAAATGACAGCTGACAGCTTCGAAAATGACTTAGATCCATTTTTTACAGCAAAATAGTATGCTTATAGAGGTATATAGTTGTTTATTTATATTGCAATTTTATTTTACTATTTTATTAATGCGTTTGATTTATTAATTTATTTATTATATTATTATTTAATTATATTTTCAATTTTAGATATTATAATTAGAGATGAGCAAAGTCAGCGTCACAGGTGCTTCCATTCATTTCTATGGGTGCGTGCTGTTCAGATCGGCTGATCCGAACAATGTTCGCTCATCTCTAATTATAATATATTATATTTATAGTTATTTATTATTTATATTTTATTTCCATCACTTGTACCTTCAGTCATGTCCTTTCCCATCCTTTGGTTGAACTTGATAGACATAAGTCTTTTTTCAACTCTGTAACAAATTTATTTTAATTTTTAGATTTTAATTGTGAAAAGCAATCCCAAATCAATCAGGTGACGTATGTGATTGATATCCCAAACCCACTGAGGCTGTTGATTGGCATCAATGGTCATCATGTGCGGTGAGGATTTCGACCAGAGCAAGGCCTGGTGTGCCGCTGGAGCCTTCAGAAAAATAACTATATTTCCTGTAAAATCCCTTTAATCACCTATACATTTCATTACATTTCTATATGAAGTGGAGAGCCGCCTATTTTTGACTTTTCTATATATAGTTAGTTTACTAATTTTGGCTTTCTACTAAATTGAGAGTAATAAGCTCTTAGTATTACATTAATGCAGTAGCTATATTAGGTCACTTCATGAAGGTGTGAAGCACAATGTCAGGTATTGTGCGCTCTACATAACTGCCAGTCCCTTTCCAAATGCATATTTACTCATTGATAGTACCAGTTTCTGTCTAGTGACTCATTAACACCCTTTCTAATAAGAGCCAGCACGGCATACAAAACTCACACCTTATATCAGGGTGGGGGAAAACAACCTTCTACCTGCCAAAGAACAAACAGATACACTGAAACTCTTTTCTCTTGAAATGTATACTGCATGTAACAGTACACATTGTAGTATGGAAGAATGTTTGCACATATCTGCAGCCCCACTTCACAGTAATAATTAACAACGTATAAGAAGGAAATAAGTGAAGCGTTCCTCTAAAAATGTATTTTCCTTTATTGGTAGCTCAATCCGGGACAAACATCGTGCAGCAAAATCATGCCACAAACATGACACAAACCGAATGGGTAACGTCCGTTTGGCGTTTCCACGCTTCTTCCAGCCCTCAGTACATCACCTAGTACAGTCATCTTCTTTTTACACTCTCCCGAGCAGACGTAAGAGCGTGATGACATCATCATGATGACACTGCACTTGCGTGCACTCACTCAAGTGTCTGCCAGATGGATTTGGAGATTCCCCATCCACAAACAAAAAGAGAAGGGAAAATGGCAAGTCCATCTGAACGATATTACACAAAAAATATAACGATAAATGGTACTATTTCAGCACCAGCTTTCGGGACAGCAGTTCAGTTCAGCAGCGGGAATTACAATGACATCCGAGGACTGCTGGCCCGATGCTTGTGCCCAGTAGCCAGTACATCAATGACCCCCCCTCCATCTCCTCCTCCTTCCAGTGCTGCCCCCCAGCTCTCCTTACATCTACCCCGTACCCTCTTCCCGCCACATGACTAAGCCGATGCTGGCCCGATGATAGAGGCTGTGCTTGTGTGTAGTAGGCAGTACATCGATCGATGCCCTCATCCTCCTCTTCCTTCCAGTGCTGCCCCCCAGCTCTTCTTACATCTGCCCCGTACCCTCTCCCTGTAATAGGCCTCACCGTAAATCTTGAGCAATGAATGCTACTAGATAGCCGCCGGACGCTGCAGAAAGTTTGTCCCTCCGGCTCGCTGTAGCTCACCGTTCCTATAGTCGGCGTGTTTCTTGTCAGGGCCTGGATTGAGCCCCGGTGTCTTTCCTTTCGGTCTCGGTACTAGCGCTGAGGTGAGGCCTAGTCGTGTGGCGGGGAGAGGGTACGGGGAAGATGTAAGGAGAGCTGGGGGGCAGCACTGGCAGGAGGAGAAGGATGGGGGAGGGGGGTCATCGATGTACTGGTTACTGGGCACAAGCATCGGGCCAGCAGTCCTCGGATGTCATTGTAATTCCCGCTGCTGAACTGCTGTCCCGAAAGCTGCTGCTGAACTGCGCTGCTGCTGGCCCGATAACGGAATAGTACCCGATAAATATATAACACCACACTAAATTAAATAAATTTAAAGGAAAACACTAAGATCATTTCAGTCATTGAGACCTTGTATCCTCTAGACTACTTGTATTGGCTGATAATAATAATGATCATTTTCTGGCCAGCTAAGAAAACTCTTTTGTCTTTACCACCATGAACAAGGAATCAGGAAAACCGATTATTATTATTATTATTATTATTATTATCATTATTGTCTCCACCTTGGAACTGATTGGTGGTTAGACTATTTCTGCAATAATCTTAATCGCCAGAACATATGTTGGAAGCTCAGGATAACTACTATTCCCCATACGTCCAACACAGCAGCACAACAGATGGGGTATTCCTGCCCCTGCACGCAATTAGGACAGGTGGAACTTTTGCTCAATCAATAACCTCCCCTATAAGAGGTCACCAGACCTCCCCCTCCTCGTGTTTTTTTCTGTCCTGCGGACAGGGACAGGTGTGGGGGGGGGAGGCTGGTGTCCTCTCCCCCTGTGATGGTTACTTAGCTTAAGGAAGTTGTCCTCTCTGCCGGCGAGTGCGGGTTACCTCCGTGAGCTCGCTGAGTTTGTTGTTACGTCCGGCCGGGGGATTTCCTAGGCGCGCGCGCTCCGGGCACCTGGTTATCGGCAGTGGGGAGGCGCATGCGCAGTACGCTCTCCCTCTCTCCGGCTGCACGTCTTTCCGCCCTGGGCAGTGCAGGGTCGGCAAGAAGCCATGTGAGTATCTTTTGGAGGGAGGGTTTCCCCCTCAGGCGGTGCAGAGCAGGTAAGAAGATGTGTATACACATAGATATATGAAGTATTGCGGTTCAGAGAATCCTTCCCCGCCTACCTGCCTGGCGGGGCGGGGCTTGACCTCCCTCCCCTCTGGGAGGTATTTAAGACTCAGTTGCACTGTTACCTGATGCAGTGCAGACGTGGTTTGTATTGCTGACACAGACTGAGGAGAGTGAAAGCCCTTGTAATAGTTGGAAGGTAGTGGTCGTCCTATGGTTTCCAGCAAGGGGGTGATGGTAAGGCGTATTGAAACAAATGTTATTTTCCCTTATAGATGTCTTCTTCATCCTCGGTATCTGAAGGACGTGGGGGAAGGTCGGCGCCTAGGCTCCGGCATTTACCATGCAGGGATTGCAAGACTCCCTTGCCGGATGACTATGACTTTTCCCGCTGTCGCCAGTGTCGGTCTTCACAGCCCGTGGAGTCACAGATTGGTGAGGCGATGTCATGGGTGAAGGAGTTCGTGAGGGACTCAGTGAGGGAGATGAAGGAGTCTATCTCCCACCTAGCCAAACGACCACGCTTGGATCTCCCCTCTGTCCCCTCCCCTAGGGAGGAGGAGTTCCAGGTCCTGGATGAAATCTCCTCGGATGAGGAGTCGGATGGAGCAGGTCCATCTTTTTCATTAGAAAAAATGCCGAAATTATTAAAGTTGGTACACCTGGATAGAGGCGAGGAGGGGGATCCAAGAGCCCCAAGGGCATTTAAGGTAGAACCTTCAGTCTCAAGATGTATGGAGACAGAGTGGAGGAAGCCGGAGAAATCGTTTCAGATTTCTAAGAAGTTTTGTACTCTCTTTCCGGTGGAAGACGCGGAATTTAATCGCTGGGGGCCACCCCCGAGGGTTGACATGGCCGTGTCTAAATTGTCAAGACATACTGTCTTGCCATCGGATGATGGTTCCAATCTCCAGGAGGCAATGGATAGGCGGGCAGAGGGCTCTCTGCGCCGTATATACACAGCTGCATCAGCACAGGCCTCAGTAGGAATCTCGACAGGGGAGGTGGTCCAATTTCTTCGTGGAAACATAGCATCTCTTTGCAGAGATATTGACGCAGGCGTTCCGCGTGATGACCTCCTGACGTTTCTGACCTCCACATCCATGGCGGTCGATTATCTAGCAGAGGCGGCGCTCTACAATGTGAAGATTGCAGCAAAATCCATGGCGTTGCAAGGTGCCAGAGGTAGACCCGGTCCGTCATATAGAGGGAGAGGATTCTCCAGAGGATATGGAGCCAGGGGCTCCTTTCAAAGACGCCCGGGGACCCAGGGCAGAGGAGCAGGTAAACGCACCTTTCGTGGAGAAGAGAAAAAGAAGCCCTCCTTCTGACGCCAACCCATCTCGGCTCCCCTCCCGCAGAGACACATCACCCCTACCAGTGGGAGGTCGGCTGGCCCATTTCACAGCAGCATGGGGTCATCTCATTCAGGACCCATGGGTCCTCCAGCTCGTGCAGACGGGCTAAAAAATAAAGTTTGTGTCTCTTCCACCCGACAAGTTTGTAAGTACCCGTATTTTATTTGGTCAGAAGCAGATCCTTCTAGAAAACGCCGTTCAGGAATACCTGGACAAAGGCGCTCTAGAGCCAGTTCCTCTGGCAGAATGGTCGACCGGAGTGTATTCTCCGGTGTTTTTGGTCCCCAAGACATCAGGGGGATGGAGGATGGTGGTCGACCTAAGGTCTCTCAACCAGCATGTCCTCAAGTCCCGTTTCCGGATGGAAACTATCAGGTCTGTGATACCATTTCTGCAGCAGGGAGACAGCTTTGTCACCCTGGATCTAAGGGACGCCTATTTACACGTCCCGATTTTCCCGCCACACAGGAGGTTCTTGAGGATTGCGGTTGTGCTGAACGGTACCCTGTGTCACTTACAGTTCACAGCTCTTCCGTTCGGGATTTCCTCGGCCCCCCACACCTTTACAAAGGTGGTGGCTCCGGTCGTTGCAGCACTCCGGCTCCAGGGGGTGTTTATTATACCGTACCTAGACGATTGGCTGTTAAAGGCCCACTCAGCAGAGGTTCTCGCTGCCCACTTAAGGACCACAGTTACCTTCCTAGAGGAATTAGGCTGGATGATCAATTGGAGCAAATCAACAATTGTCCCCACCACCAGAATCCAGTTCCTGGGATTCATTGTGGATTCTCAGAGGATGGAGATATCTCTTCCTCAGGCACGGAAGGAGAAGATTTGTCGGGCGGTGCAACATCTGGCGGTCACACGGAAGGTTCAAATAAGAACCGCAATGAAGGTCCTAGGTCTAATGTCAGCGACTGCAGATGCCGTACCATGGGCGCTATGACATATGAGGCCACTACAGAGCGAGATCCTGAAGGTCTGGAGTCGCAGCCCAGCAGGGCTGAAGAAGCCTATCCAGTTGACCATCAGCACCCGTCGATCACTACGATGGTGGTCCCGGCTGAAAGACAGGATGTCCACGGTCCAGCCCGACTGGACCCTGTTGACAACAGATGCCTCCCGTGTCGGATGGGGAGCGCATTTGGGGGAGACCCTAGCACAAGGGACATGGAGCCAATTGGAGATGATCCAGTCATCAAATTGGCGTGAGCTGCGGGCAGTGTATCAAGCCCTGCTTTACTTCGCTCAGGAGCATCGCGGCAAGGCGGTAAAGATCAGGTCAGACAACATTACAGTCGTCCTTTATTTGAACAAGCAGGGTGGGACAAGGTCCACCTCTCTTCTCAAACTGACGGATCAGATCTTTGCCTGGGCGGAGAGAAACCTAAGCCACCTCAATGCGGTGCATATAAGGGGACACCTGAACGTGCTGGCAGACCAGCTCAGCAGGGGAGAAGCAGTGTCAGGCGAGTGGTCCCTCAATCAAGAAGTGTTTTTGCAACTAACTCGGATGTGGGGTCTCCCCGAGGTGGATCTGATGGCCACCCAATACAATGCCAAGGTGGAGAGGTTCTGTTCCCTCTACCAGGAGGACAACCCCTTGGCAGTAGATGCCCTATCAATACCTTGGAGGTTCAGGCTGGTATACATCTTCCCTCCACTTCCCATGATTTCGAAGGTATTGGCCAAAATCAGACAAGACCAGGTGTTGGCAATTGCCATCATTCCGTTCTGGCCGAAGAGGGCATGGTTTACCCACCTCATACAGATGAGTCGAGGGAATTACTGGAGGCTTCCACTTCTTCACAACCTGGTAACCCAAAACAAGCGGCTATGCCAGAACTTGAAGGGGTTCAGCCTGACAGCCTGGAGGTTGACCGCATCCTATACGGACATGACGGATTGTCACAGGCCGTAAGAACAACTTTGGCCTGTTCAAGGGCAGAATCTACAAATCGGAATTATTTAAGAATCGGGAGAATTTACCAGCAATGGTGCGCAGAGAAACAGCGCCCTTTGACACCGATAGAGTCAATATTGGAGTTCATGCAGAATGGGCTGGAGAAGGGTCTCACCCCAGCAACACTAAAGGTACACGTAGCTGCCCTCTCAGCCGTACTAAGGATCAGATTCTCTCAGAATCCATTGATAAATCAATTCCTGAAAGGGGCCACCAGGCTCCGACCTTCGGTTCAGGTCCCAGTCCCGCAATGGGACTTAGCCACGGTGCTACAGGGGCTTTGTGGGCCCCCCTTCGAGCCCCTACAAGAGGTGGGGTTAAAGTTTCTTACATGCAAAGTGACGTTTCTGCTAGCAGTCACTTCGGCAAAACGTACAGGGGAATTGCAGGCGCTGGCAGCCTCTGAACCATATCTATTGTTCTTCCCAGACAGGGTGCAGTTAAGATACCTTCCGGGTTTTGTACCAAAGGTCCCTTCAGGACAAAATATTAACCATATAATTACTTTACCTACATTTTTTGCGTCCCCTGCCTCTCCTGAGGAGGAGAGGTGGCATACCCTAGATCTGAAGAGGGCCTTGCAGATCTACCTGGAACGTTCCAGGTCCTTCAGGAAGGCGGAGAACCTGCTAATAAATTTTGCAGGTAGATACAAAGGATGTAGAGCATCCAAAACAACTTTGGCGCGTTGGATCAAGGGAGCCATCTCTCTGGCATTCAGTACCCAGGGACTGTCGCCGCCTGGGTTTGTAAGGGCTCATTCGACCCGAGCAGTTGCCGCCTCTTGTGCAGAGAGGCATGCCGTCTCTCTGGACCAAATCTGTGCGGCGGCAACCTGGAGCTCCCACCTAACCTTTGTTAGGCATTACAGACTAGACAAGTTTAGCGAGGAGGCGACTGCCTTCGGTCGCTCAGTGTTGACGTCAGTATGTCAGGAAGTCCCACCCTAGGGGGATTTTTCTTGCTACCTCCCCATCTGTTGTGCTGCTGTGTTGGACGTATGGGGAATGGAGGATTATGTAGATAATCTGTTTTCTCATAGTCCAAACAGCAGCACAAAGCTCCCTCCCTATATTTTTGTTTGGTTTGACATTCTGAAGGGTTTCGGAAATTTATACTTTATAATTAACACGAGGAGGGGGAGGTCTGGTGACCTCTTATAGGGGAGGTTATTGATTGAGCAAAAGTTCCACCTGTCCTAATTGCGTGCAGGGGCAGGAATACCCCATCTGTTGTGCTGCTATTTGGACTATGGGAAAACAGATTATCTACATAATCCTCCATAGTAGTATAAGTGAGGGTTTGCGAGCCACTGGTTGAGGACTACTCATATATATGAATGTAAATACTTCTGGAAGATCTCAGATATGTTAGATATAGTAGTGGGCTCATGGGGTTAGAAATGTTTCCAAACTTCCTGTCCCTAATCCTATTGATGAACACTATAGATGGCCTCCCCCCTGCTGCGCATGTATTTAAAAATTATAGTTATATTTTTGGCAAAGCCAAATGCAGCAAGTTCCACTGACATTGATGTGTCTATAAAATGTAAATTTGGGTCTTTAATTATACTTTACTTAGATTCTAAGAGCAAATAATGTATTTGGTAAATGTTGATATGCCAACAAAACAGAATATCTTTACTTTAGATTACGCCATTTTCTCTACAGGTAAAAAGTGTTCCAGATGGTCCCCCTGATGAAACTGCTACTATGATTTATTCAGAGAAATCACAAAATCCTATGAAGGCACTAAGTAACAGCAGCATCTACAAACCACCAAAAGAAGAATTTGATCAAAGAGTTAACAGTCCCCTTACCAGCAGGTATGTATGAAACATGTAAGCTTTGGTCAAAAAACAATGAATATTTATACAACTCTCTTGTATAGAGATTTCAAGGCTGTTTTTACAAACCGATGATACATGTGATGTTTTTATTCCCTGAATAGCTTTATAAATGTTGCCCACAATAATGGAAGAGTTTCACATGTTGGGTCGCAAGATTCATGCAGAGTTGAAAAAATAGTCAGAAACTTGCAGTACTGCAGATATGATGGCAGCTTAGCAGTACCTGGTATCTGCATATGTCAGACATCCGCTGGATATAATCCAGCCTGTAATAAAAGATACATAGGCAATTGTATGAAGGGAGAAAAGAGCTTTGCTACCATTAGTGCCGAGCAGACAATTATAAAAGAACAGACCTTATAGCGGATTGTCCACTTTCAGACCAATATTGAGAAACAAATCTTATTGTTTGCATAATAAAAAGTTATACAGTTGTCCATTATACTTTCTGTATCTATTCCACACAGTTTTCTAGATCTCTGCTTTCTGTCAT
Organism: Leptodactylus fuscus; assembly: GCF_031893055.1. Taxonomy (NCBI): domain Eukaryota; kingdom Metazoa; phylum Chordata; class Amphibia; order Anura; family Leptodactylidae; genus Leptodactylus; species Leptodactylus fuscus. The sequence goes on from NC_134265.1 coordinate 195,448,913, forward strand.
TCATTTTGTTTAGTCCCAGTGGATAGAAATCATTCCATAGTCATGTGATTTACAGTCCATAGTCATGTGATTTACAGTCCATGGTCATGTGATGGACACACAGGTGCACAGCTCGTTACCAGGCAGCTGTCTCATTACTGTGCTGTGACTGTAACAAGCCGTACCAAACCTGTGTCTATCACATGACCATGGACTGATTTTTATCTACTGGAAGTAAGCCGAGTGAATGACAGCAAGCAGAGATCTAGAAAACCACAAGGAATTGATACAGAAATTATATTGGAAATCTGTAGAACTTTTTATTATGCAAACAATAAGATTTGTCTCTCAATATTGATATGAAAGTGGACAATCCCTTTAAGGGGGTTGGATTTTTAACGAAATCTACATAATAAAGGACACTATGGTGGTATGGAAAGATATCTGTGAGACATAGGGGATAGAAGAAAGTTTCACAAAATATCGAAAACTAATTGACATTCTAAATGTGAAGCAAAGCCTTTCTGAAGGAGTAGGTGAGATATTGAAAACTAAGGATCTAGTTCATGTATATTAAATCCTATAATAAGGAAAGCCCTATCTTAAACAGACTATAACTAGGAAGTATCGACTCCCAAACTGTGACTTTCTCCACTATGCCCAAATTATTAATGACATAAATAAAACAGAGTTAGAAAAGTCTCTTCTAAAAATGGTGATAGATAATCCTACTAATATTATACATGGGAAAGTTTGTGTGTTTGGATATTTGTTCCTCAATCAACCTTACACATCTGCATGTATTGCCCTGAAATTTCACACACACATAGAATGACGCCCGGAATAGATGATAGGCTACTTACCATCCCCGTGGGTGGCCAGGCATCATGACCACGAGCACCAAAGTTTGGTAGGGAGTAAGTTTGAGGACCTGAGATGAGGTCATCATTGGCCCTTGAAGCGCACACCGATTGGTGCATGCTATGCTGTGGGAGGATGCAGCCGGCACAGCGTGGAGTGAAGAAGATGGCGGCACATGTGCGGGATCTGCGTCGCGACGTGGAGCGGAAGAGCCAGCTCTGAGTGAGTATATCAGGGAAGTGCAGGGTATGGGGCTGGGCGCTCCACCGTTTGGGTGCAGGAGCACAGTTTGGATCGCCAGGGGGGTGCGCGGGAGAGGGGTTCAGGGACCCAGGGAGGTTCCCAGGCCCGTGGGGCTGGGGGGGCCATAGCGGTGAGTCTTTTTTTGGGGGGTGAGGGGCACGTGTGGAGGCTTTGGGGAGAGGGATTGGGGGAACAGTGCGATGCCCAGGGCTTTGGAGCAGGGGGGGAAACAGAGGAGGGGTTTGGGGGGGACACCCAGGGAGGGGGGGCGCTCAAGACCACTTTCGGTGGGCCGGGGGTACTACAGTGCTGCGTGGGATGGGTCCCACGGGGGAAGAGTTCACGGTGTGCTGTGTGAGAGCGGTAGGCGCAAAAAGGGGTTTGGTCATCAGCGGGGGTCCACGGGCGCCGCTGCATCCCCCCCAACAACGACCCATGGACGAAGTCGCGGGTAAATGCTTGTAATAGATAAAATTTCATGGGACAGAAACTTCAAAATAACTCATATTTATAACTTGCTAAAGCAAAACCAAGGGGAGGAGATTGGACATGGAGGAGAGTGAACAGCTAGAAAAGGAAATAGAGTCAAATCTGTGGGCTAAGGAAGTCCAGATTTAGGGCTCATTCACATGGTTAAATCTACCGCTGATTTTTAGGCAAAATCCACTTAGAATTCAGCGGTAGATTTTTCCATGTAATAAATGCCCTTCTTTATCTTACCTGGGATTGAACATGACTCTCCGATAACTATGCACATACATCTAATTACGCTGGGTTTACACCAGCGCCCGACCTCCGTTTCAGGTTTCCGTCTTCTGTCGGCAGAAGACGGAAACCTAGCAGACCGTGTCCGGCCGTGAGCGCCTGTGAGCGTTTTGTGCTCTCCGAAACCATTTTTTTTTTAACAGACACAAAGTCCTGCATGTCCGACTTTGTGTCCCGCTAAAAAAATAATGGTTTTGCCGTGGAGAGCACAAAACGCTCACAGGCGCTCACGTTCAGACACTTTCCAAGCCCATTCAAATGAATGGGTTTGAAAAATGCCTGCAGGTTTCGGTCTCCTGTCCAGTTTCGGAGGAAACGTAAACCTGCAAAACAGAGACCCCGGGCGCAGATGTGAACGAGCCCTTACCAGCAGAAAGCCGCAGCGGCAATCAGGGGGTAGGGGGTGGAAAATGAAGAGAAAAATAAATGTGTGATTATTGCATTGAAGGGGGACATGTCCTAATGTATCATGTTGTTGGAGAATAGTAATAAAAAATGATAGGGAAGTGGAAGGAAGCATTATTGCTAAAGACACATGGTTATGTCTCTTCCATTTTCATGGCAGTACTGTTAAAGTAACAAAAAGAATGCATTTATTTCTACAAACTTCTAAGTCTATTATATGTTTTTGGTTAGGTGAAAAACTCCCAAAAATAGAAAAAATGGGATCCATTCTGTGAAAACTATAACAAATGCTGTGTAGCAGCTACTGTGATTCCACCAGGATCAGGGGCATAGTTACCATATATTGTGTGCAGCAGTAGAAGGGGGCCCAAAAGGTCCCTCTGCTACATAAATTATACTATTAATCTAAATGATCGAAGGTAGCCTTAGGCTCTATTACAGATTTTACCCTGGGGCCCATAAGCTTCAAGTTATGCTTTTGCATTGCAGACAGGTAGGAGAGTGGTGGGGATGTTGGATAAAATTATAACTGTTGGTTTATTGTACAATTTGTTTACTATAATGGATGTGTGTTGTAAAAAAAAACAAAAAAAACCCCACAATCCATGAGATCCAGGCAGTGAATAATCAACAGAATGTCTTAGGTTCGGTTCACATCTGCATTCAGTATTCCGAAACAGAAAAGTGCTGCTTGCAGTACTTTTCTCTCCACATGATTTGTGCGGACACCGCATGGAAAACACATGGACCCTATTATAGCCTATGTGGTCCGTGTGGAGTCTTAGCTAACCTCTTTATAATGCATTCGGTATTCCGTTTGGGGGGACCCCAAGTGGACTCTCCAAACAGAATACCGAACGCAGATATGAACCAGGCCTTAGTAAGTACCATGAAAGAGACATAGTAGTAGCCAAAGTAGACTGGGTCAAAAATGAGTGGTCAGTGGTAAACGATAGGAGCACAAGTAACAGAAGCTAGGATAGCAACACAGTACTATTTCTTACACCATATTTGCGGCAAAAAAAAGGTTACAAGAGCAAAATGAGTTCAGAAAAGGTATAACTAGCATATTGCTGCATTTTTCCTGCTGTCCTTGGCTTTGCATCACCCTATTTCATTATGAGTGACCTCTCCTCATCACCCCTTGCAGAAAACAGAACAGAAATAACATGTAGGTAGTGACTACTATGTGGATTATATGTTTCTAGGTTCTTTTCATATCTAGTGGGTTGTTTCAAATAAATTGTGCCGTGTGATTCAACTTGCAAATGAATGCATTGTACCACTACAAATAGGAGAAACGCTTAGTCAGAAGCCTGGTTCGTCCCAAATATTCCAAATCGTTCAGTTTTTGACAAAACCAAAAAAATGCCAATTTATCTCAATCTAAAATGGTCACCGTCACATATCTGAGCAGGAAATACAGAAGAGGCATATGTGGTCACAGTGCCGATGTCATATACACTATAAAAGGTGTAGCTGAGAGAGTGAACAATCTGTAATTAATCTCATATAGAGCTTGCAAGCAATAATTAGAAAATGATTCTGATAAATTAGTGATAGAAATCAATAAATAGGAGGGCTGCATTCCTGCTCTAATACAAAATTACAGACACTCAGACAGGAAAGTAAACTCTTTCATTGCCAATAATCTAATTCTGTCTAATACTAGGTACACACTTGTGTACCATTGTTTGGGTCTTTCGGATGCCCCAAACAAAAGAAAGGCGGACCACTAAAATAGCAGTGACGCACAAGGTCCTATGGACCCTACTGACTATAATGGGGTCCTCCAGTTGTCTGTCACTTTGATACTGAAAGCGGCAGAGGAAAAGTCCTCTGAACAGTATCTAATGGAGATGTGAACATAGCCTCAGTCCGTTGTGCAATAGAACAGTTTCATCTGTATATATAGTCTTCAAACATACTTCTAACATATAGTTAAAGGTATTCTATCATTAAAAAAAACTGTTTTAATCTCTTACCTTTATCATGAAGGTCCGCGCCGACGTTTTTGAATTTTTCTTCATTTCTTCTTTATGTTAATTGCACTCAGTCAGCAAAGGGGATGTGCCCCCAAGGCTTAGGCTAAGTTCAGATGGAGTATTTTGGACCGGAATCTGAGGCAGATTTCGAACCCCATTAAAGTCTATGGGGGGAAATGCTCGTTTCAGGGGTAGGCAAAATTCGATAAAATTATACTTACCAAGTCCACGAGTGACGGTCGGGCTGGATCCTCCTTGAAGTCTTCTCCCGGCGCAGCGTAACCGCGTCTTCTTCCGGCTGGAATTCACTCTGCCTAGGCATCGGGGCCTAGGCAGAGCCGACTGCGCATGTGCGGTCGGCTCTGCCCGGCCCGACACCTGAGCAGAGCCGACTGCGCATGCAAGGGCATGCCCGCGCATGCGCAGTCAGCTCCGCCTAGGCCGGATGCCTAGGCTGAGTGAATTCCAACCGGAAGACGCCGCGGGGATGCTGCATGGAGAAGCATATAGCATTCTGCCAATCAACGCTGGTTCTGCATTGAACCTTAAACTTCGAACAGCTAGTAGTGTTCGATCGAGTACGAGTATTTCGAGTACCGTAGTATTCGATCGAACACCTACTCGATCGAACACTACTCGCTCATCTCTAATATTTATTTATTAAGAATTTTTACTTTATTTTTTTGCTGCACTTATATACAGTATTACAGCCTGAGCTAATACAAAAGAATTTCTGTTATTTAAGGGATTTTAGTTAAAATAAAATAATTAAAATTCTCCTAAGGCCTAGTTCACATCTGTGTTCAATATTCTGTTCGTGAAGTCTACTTGAGGGCTCCCAAACGGAAACCTATACGCATTAAAAAGTGGTTAGCTAAGAAACAACACGAACCCTATACTACATGGGGTCCATTTGGTTTCTGCTCAGTGTCCGCACGAACCTTGCAGAGAGAAAAGTACTACAACCAGCACTTTTCTCTCAGCATGTTGAATCCCCAAGCAGACTACGCAAACGGAATACTGAATGCAGATGTGAACCGGGCCTAAGATAACTGTTTTGGGTTTTTTTCTGCTCACAATATGCACAATGTTGGAGTGTTAAAATAACTAGTCACTAAATGTATTTTTATTCTGCTCTGCTCACCAAATAGATACAGTTTTGCAGCTTTTGCTCATCTTAAAAAAGAATCTCCCTTATTTAAGCATTTTTATTGCTGTGTTCACCCAATATACGGTCTAGTCTGTACTAATCTGAAAAAAAAAAATTGTGTTATTTAATGGGCTTTTTCTGCTCTGCTTATAAAATACACAATGATGGAGTGTTAATCTGAAAAAAATACTCGCTTCTTAAACTAATTTTTTTTTTTGCTTCATATCCATACTGTATTACAGCCTGCACTAAAATTGTTGTCAATCACTATAATTAAGCACGGTGCGCATTTAAAAAATTGACCGGAAAAAAACAGGGCATGGGACAGGTATAAGGACTGGGACAAGGAAATACACATGCAAGTACTAACAGTAACAATGGGGATAGCAAATACAACACTACTTCTGGCCTTGGTCACACCGCCAGTAGCAGCAGGTTTGTTGTACATCCTGAGACTGAAGATGATGTTTTTGTTTAGCCCACTCATCTCATATCATTACAGGACGATATTGCATATGAGAATGATGTGATCTTGAGACGGACTTCTGTTTACACTGGGTGGTGGCACCACTGCTGGTAGTGGCAGACATGTTTCTGCTGCTGGTGGCAGCAACTACACATGGTCATCTCCCATATGGAAATATTTGAGTACAGTGCCAAAAAATAAATCCATGGCGATGTGAAAGATCTGCAAGCAGAAACTTAGCTAGGGTCTTCCATGAACAAATATAGGAACAACATCTCTACGTACTCACATGAAAAGACATCACTTTCTTATTTGTTTTTTTTTTTTATGTAGATTGTGAGCCCCACATAGAGCTCACAATGTACATTTTTCCCTATCATTATGTCTTTTTTGGAATATGGGATGGAAATCCATGCAAACACGGGGAGAACATACAAACTCCTTGCAGATGGTTTTATGCCCTTGGTGGGATTTGAACACCAGGACTCCAGCGCTGCAAGGCTGCAGTGCTAACCACTGAGCCACCGTGTGGCCCCATCACTTTCTTATTTGGCAAAATAGACTTGGAAGTGGCAGTGGCACTGCCAGGGGAAGGCCAGGCCCTTGATTTGTCACAGACACAGCAGGAGAGGAGGCTGACCCTTATTTGTTCCAAGATAATGATGATGACAACAACCATGTTGGTGAAGAACACCATGCATGGCAGGTCCCTAGGTCTGCACATACGCTTACAAGCATACCAGGCTGTATACTCCACTACTTACATAGCAACAAGTACATAATTAACATCAAGCAGAGGGATAGCAGTGCTGTTAGACCCTCACTATAATACCAAAATGAGGAGTGAATCGAGAAGAAAAATTAGAATATTATCAAGAGAAGCTTACCACAGCAACTGCCAGTTGCACACATACCTAGGGGGCCTGTGCCCAGTCCACCTTGCTCAATTCATTATCAATCCATTACAAATATCTATAAATAGGACGCATAATATAAAATATACAGACCTGAGGAGAAAATATGTAACTTTTACTGGGGCCCCTTCCTACTGCGTACTCTTGATAGTGACAGTTATAGATGCTGCAGTGGTATCTCAGATACTTGAAAAGGATACAACTATAATATCCCCAACTGCGGTTATCAAGAATATGCTGAGTGAGCAGTGCAGCATCCAACATGTAAACAAGACTGGAAGCTGTGTGTTCTGGTAAACATTTGATCTGTGGGGTCCTAACAGTCTAAGAGATCTAAGAGATCAATAGGGGTCTAATACCCAGGACTCCTGATGATCAACTGTTTGAAGAGACTATGGGATTTTTATATGTAGTACTTTGCATCCCCACTTAGACTAGTAAATTTTCTTGTTACTTGTGCTACAAAATTTACACTGTTGATTGAAAGTTTATAAATACTTCAAAATTTTCCATAGTTCTTCATATATATTATTTACTAGAGGGAGGACCCGGCTTCGCACGGGTATATTACATTTTATGTTTGTGTAGTGGCCCCATAAGAAATGTCCAATTTTACACTGGTGTATTTTGTATGTGGTTTGTGTGTATGTCCAGAAGCGTCATGTGATTATGTGTATCTCATTTTGGATATCAGTGAAAAACTTGTAATCAGTTGTTATGGATACCTGGAGTAAAGCTGTATCTAATCCTTCCCCGTGTAGTACTGTGTTTAGACGCAAGTATCTAATCCTTGTTGGTGTGGTACTGTGTGCAGATGCACATATCTAATCCTCCAGCGTGTGGTACTGTGTGCAGATGTGTGTATCTAATCCTCCCCCCGTGTGGCATTGTGTGAAGAGGCACATATCTAATACTCCAGTAAGTGAAACTGTGTGCAGACGTGCATATCTAATCTTACGGCATGTGGTACTATGTGCAGACGCGTGTATCTAATCCTCTGGCGTGTGGTACTGTGTGCATACAGGTGTATCTAATCCTCTGGCGTGAGGTACTGTGTGCAGATGCGCATATCTAATCCTCCCCCGTGTGGTACTGTGTGCTGAGACGCGTATCTAAATATGTGGCATTTGGTACTGTGTGCAGAGGCATGTATCTAATCCTCCAAAGTGTGGTACTGTGTTCAGACGCACGTATCTAATCCTCCCCTGTGTGGTATTGTGTGAAGAGGCGCGTATCTAATCCTACGGTGTGTGGAACTGTGTGTAGACGCGCATATCTAATCCTACAGCATGTGGTACTGTATGCAGACGCGTGTATCTAATCCTATGGCGTGTACAACTGTGTTAATATGTGCGTATCTAATCGTCTGGCATGTAGAACTGTAAGCAAACGTGCGTATCTAATCCTACGGTATGTGGTACTGTGTGCAGACGTGCCTATCTAATCCTCTGGTGTGTGGAACTGTGTGCAGATGCGCGTATCTAATCCTCCCCTGTATGGTATTGTGTGATGAGGCGCGTATCTAATCCTACGGCGTGTGGAACTGTGTGTAGACGCACGTATCTAATCCTACAGCATGTGGTACTGTGTTCAGATGCGCATATCTAATCCTCTGGCGTGTGGTACTGTGTGCAGATGCGCGTATCTAATCCTCCCTGTGTGGTACTGTGTGCTGAGACGCGTATCTAATTCTCTGGCTTGTGGTACTGTGTGAAGAGGCATATATCTAATCCTCCAAAGTGTGGTACTGTATGCAGACACACGTATCTAATCCTCCCCTGTGTGGTATTGTGTGAAGAGGCATGTATCTAATCCTACGGCGTGTGGAACTGTGTGTAGACACGTGTATCTAATCCTACGGCATGTGGTACTGTGTGCAGACGCGCGTATCTAATCCTCTGGCGTGTTGGTACTGTGTGCAGAGGCATGTATCTATCTAATCCTCCAAAGTGTGGTACTGTGTGCAGACACGTATCTAATCTTCCCCTGTGTGGTAGTCTGTGAAGAGGCGCGTATCTAATCCTGCGGCATGTGGAACTGTGTGTAGATGTGCGTATCTAATCCTACGGCATGTGATACTATGTGCAGATGCGTGTATCTAATCCTCTGGCGTGTGGTACTGTGTGCAGACGCGCATATGTAATCCTCCCCGTGTGGTACTGTGTGCTGAGATGCATATCTAATTCTCTGGCTTGTGGTACTGTGTGAAGAGGCATGTATCTAATCCTCCAAAGTGTGGTACTGTGTGCAGACACATGTATCTAATCCTCCCCTGTGTGGTATTGTGTGAAGAGGCATGTATCTAATCCTGTGGCATGTGGTACTGTGTGCAGATGTGCGTATCTAATCCTCCCCATGTGGTACTGTGTGCTTAGATGCGTATCTAATTCTCTGGCTTGTGGTACTGTGTGCAGACAAACGTATCTAATCCTCCCCTGTGTGGTATTGTGCGAAGAGGCACGTATCTAATCCTGCGGTGTGTGGAACTGTGTGTAGATGCGCGTATCTAATTCTATGGCATGTATTACTGTGTGCAGACGCGCCTATCTAATCCTACGCCATGTGGTACTGTGTGCAGACGTGCATATCTAATCCTCTGGCGTGTGGTACTGTGTGCAGATGCGCGTATCTAATTCTCCCCTGTGTGGTACTGTGTGCTGAGACGCATATCTAATTCTCTGGCTTGTGGTACTGTGTGCAGAGGCATGTAGCTAATCCTCCAAAGTGTGATACTGTGTGCAGACACATGTATCTAATCCTCCCCTGTGTGGTATTGTGTGAAGAGGCACGTATCTAATCCTACAGCATGTGGAACTGTGTGTAGACACGCGTATCTAATCCTCTGTTGTGTGTTACTGTGTGCAGATGCGCGTATCTAATTCTCCCCTGTGTGGTAGTGTGTGCTGAGATGCATATCTAATTCTCTGGCTTGTGGTACTGTGTGCAGAGGCATGTAGCTAATCCTCCAAAGTGTGATACTGTGTGCAGAGGCATGTATATAATCCTCCCCTGTGTGGTATTGTGTGAAGAGGCGTGTATCTAATCCTACAGCATGTGGAACTGTGTGTAGACACGCGTATCTAATCCTCTGTTGTGTGTTACTGTGTGCAGATGCGTGTATCTAATTCTCCCTTGTGTGGTACTGTGTGCTGAGACGCGTATCTAATTCTCTGGCTTGTTCTACTGTGTGCAGAGGCATGTATCTAATCCTCCAAAGTGTGGTACTGTATGCAGACACATGTATCTAATCCTCCCCTGTGTGGTATTGTGTGAAGAGGTGCATATCTAATCCTACGGCATGTGGAACTGTGTGTAGACGCACGTATCTAATCCTACGGCATGTGGTACTGTGTGCAGACATGTGTATCTAATCCTCCGGCGTGTGGTACTGTGTGCAGATGCGCATATCTAATCCTCCCTGTGTGGTACTGTGTGCTGAGACGCGTATCTAATTCTCTGGCTTGTGGTACTGTGTGAAGAGGCATATATCTAATCCTTCAAAGTGTGGTACTGTATGCAGACACACGTATCTAATCCTCCCCTGTGTGGTATTGTGTAAAGAGGCATGTATCTAATCCCACGGCATGTGGAACTGTGTGTAGACGCGTGTATCTAATCCTACGGCATGTGGTACTGTGTGCAGACGCGCGTATCTAATCCTCTGGCGTGTGGTACTGTGTGCAGATGCGCGTATCTAATCCTCTGGCATGTGGTACTGTGTGCGGATGCGCGTATCTAATCCTCTGGCATGTGGTACTGTGTGCAGATGCACGTATCTAGTCCTCCCCTGTGTGGTACTGTGTGCAGATGCACATATCTAATCCTCTGGCATGTGGTACTGTGTGCAGATGCACGTATCTAGTCCTCCCCTGTGTGGTACTGTGTGCAGATGCACATATCTAATCCTCTGGCATGTGGTACTGTGTGCAAATGCACGTATCTAATTCTCCCCCGTGTGGTACTGTGTGCTGAGACGTGTATCTAATTCTCTGGCTTGTGGTACTGTGTGCAGAGGCATGTATCTAATCCTCCAAAGTGTGGTACTGTGTGCAGACACACGTATCTAATCATCCCCTGTGTGGTATTGTGTGAAGAGGCGCGTATCTAATCCTACAGCATGTGGAACTGTGTGTAGATGCACGTATCTAATCCTACGGCATGTGGTACTGTGTGCAGATGTGCATATCTTATGCTCTGGTGTGTGGAACTGTGTGCAGATGCGTGTATCCAATCCTCTGGCATGTGGTACTGTGTGCAGACGCATGTATCCATTCCCCCGGTGTGTGGTACTTTGTGCAGACGCGTGTATCTAATCCTTCGGCATGTGGAACTGTGTGCAGAAGTGCGTATTTAATCCTCTGGCGTGTGATACTGTGTGCTGATCTGTGTATCTAATCCTCTGATGCGTGCATCTCAGTTTGGATATCAGTATTGGGTTGTGTATGTGGAGTGACCGTGTGTATTGCAGTTAGAATATGAGTGAAAGACTTGCAGGTTTGTATTGGCTAAGGGGGGGGGGGGCATTGTGTTTGGAATGCTGTATCTCAGCAACAGTACATCCGAGTGAGTTGGAGTCGTGTCTTAAACCTTCCCGGATACCTGAGGTATCTCTGTACTAAATTTGGTGAAGATCGGTCCAGTCGTTTGGTTCACATTAGAGAACAGACAGACAGACAGACAGAAATTAATTTTTAGAATATAGAGATTAGCACCCTCATATTCTAGAACGCTTTACAGACAACAGACAATTTTGGCTCACATTCTAAATTACTTTGGATTGTGGGAGAACCATCAAGGGAAGAGCATACAAACTCCATATAGATGTTGTCCATGGTCAGATTTGAACTTGGTACTGCAGAAATGTAAGGTAACAGTAACCACAGAGCCACCGCTTTTTTACACAAGTCACAAAAATAGATAAAGAAAACCAAATCAAACAAATAAATAAATAAATCAAAAGTATTAGATTTGGTTATTTATTTATAGAAGAAAATGATCCAATATCTCATAATTTGTTAGTGGTAAATAACAGAAACTATTTTGACGACTTCCATAGTTGGTTATCATTCCAATAAATAAGTATAATCCTGTGTTACAGCAGCCCACCTATATCAGTTAGAGAGACCCAGGAACAAAGCAGGGGAAGGCCCCCAGTCCGCAGGGGTCGACGATGGAGAAGAAACCCAGAGTTGGATGAATCCCAATACGAAACAGACTACACAACAGCAGTTGAATCTGGAGATGACAGAGACCTGGAGGAGTGGGACAGGTAATCTAACTTAGGGATCATTATAGTGGCACTTTTGCCTTCTTTGCAAACATCCATGACTGGGAACAAGCCTTTACAGGAAAATTTGTTTGTTCCAACATTGGTCTGTGAAAAAAGGGAACTAATCAGCTAACAAACTAGCAAGCACTTGAGGGCCATTGCCACATCTCCCTGAGTAAACTATGTCATCAGCCGCTGTGAAGTGGGCAGCAATTAGCTAATAAAAGATTGCTGTTCGGCACAACCCATGAGGAGCAAAGGATCCCAAAAACAATTGATGTGAAGGTCTTTCAAACGAGGCAATAATTGGCAGCTGAGCTTTAATTTAGTGCAAGTTAGAGGTCCATTTACATGGGCCAATTATTGGGGTTCAGAATTCTGTATATCAATGGGCAGCCATTTAAGAGCCAATGCTCACTGTATGAGAAGGAATGGTCATTCACGCAATACTTGTATCCCATGTAGGGTTAGGCAGTTAATCAAATTAGTTTGATTAATTTGCCATTTCAAAGAAGCACAATTCTGATATGCTCCATGCAGGTTTTCTTCTTAAAATCAAAAATCACCAATAAACTTGAATTCAACCCTACCCCCATGCACTGTGTATTGCATCAGCAGCCCATCCCCTATTTACAAGGGGAAATGTTCTGTGTCCACCAGCAAACATTTTTATCACACCAGCCAACAAATAGCCAAATTTGCTAATTTGTTGGCTAATTAGTGCCCTGCTTACAAGGACTGATGATCAGGTAAACAAGCAGTTCAGTATGAACTCATTCCCAATCGGCTGGTGTAAAAATTGTTTTAAATGGGTTCTACCAAATCCCCAAGCATAATGATCCATTACAGCTTTGTTACAGGGTACATTACAGTGATCAACATCATACCTTTGCTATGTATGTTACCTTTATAGAATTGAGGAAAAACAACATTAAAGTCCTAAGCAAATTAAGCAGTTGGTGCACTGAGGATGGGATTTCAGCCCTGTTGTTGTTACTCAGACCACTACCATCTCCTGCCTGCACCACCCCGTTCTGTGAGAGTTCATTCTTGAAATACCATAACATCACCCATCCTACTTTAGTAGCAACAGCAATACTCCCAGGGCTTCAAAACTGTGTTCTACAAGTCTACAAAAGTGACACAGTGGTTGTAGTTGGATGTACTCAGGGGAGGTGATAGACTCTCTATAAAGGAAGTCTGTCAGCAGTAAATTGGTTATAAACCTAGTCACAGTACCTTGTACAGTTTCTAAATATGCCTTTGTTATTCAGCTTTTGAACCCAATTTTCATGTAAATCTCAATTTTATGCAGTGATTTACCTGGTAATGGGACTCCAAATATATGAATAACAGAGACATATGTGGAAAACTGTGTGAAAATGTTTCTGCCACATTTTTTTCTGCCTCATTTTTTTCCTGTGTTTCACTACGTGGGGACATAGCGCAAAATAGGTTAAGGTAGCACAACGTAGCACCAAAAGCGAGGCCCTATGTTATTTTTTTACAATCTTGCCCTCCCTCCTCTTTTTTATGTTTGGCCCCATAATCCCTACTTTGCAGAAAGGATTAATATTAGCTGTATGAAAGTGACTGTGGCTATAATAGATGTGTTTACAGGCACCAGTGAATTACAAAATAAATCTGATATTGTTATACTTTTCCTTTTAGCTTGTATCCACCGATTACCTCAGACTCCCAACGCCAGGATTATAAGCGAGAATTTGACTCTGACCTGAAGCGATACAAGAAAATGTGTGCAGAAATGGATGATATTAACACCCAGCTGCAGCAGCTGAACAAGCAACTTGATGGACTCAGCGAGGGCACCACCCAGTACCAGGTACTGTACAATATCCACGATTAACCCTCGCCTCTTTTTCTCAATAACATCCAAACAAGGCCTTACATCTTGTCTCATTTTTTCTGCAGGGGGTGGCAGAGGAGTACAACAGATTGAAAGATATTAAAAGGGTGAGCATTCCTACATCTACTTCCTTCCACAGCACTGGATTCACATTATTTTCTGATAAGTGGTTTATTCTTTATTCAAGTTTTATTTTTATAAATCATATTTATTGGTTTAAGGCCGGAGCGCTACTTGGCAGAAAAAGCACAATGTTTTATAGTACCAGCAAAGTGAGTGAGATTCTGGCTAATCCCATCCACACATTGCAGAAAAAAAAGAAATGCTGCAGAAAAGCTCTTTGAAAAACGCAGCATGTCAATTATACCTGCGGGAACGATCATACCTCCCAACTTTTGAAGAGCTGAAAGAGGGACAAAATATGCGGCACGCGTGCGCACTGCGGCAAACTTATCTTCACCCACTTTTATGTTGACTCTGCCCATGCTCATTCATTTTTCATGTGCACCCACACATTACAATCCTCCTATAGTCACCTGTAAATTATATTCCCCCCATCTCTCCCACAGTTTCATATAACCCCTTTATCTGCCCCAGTTTCATGTCCCCCCTCCATCTCTGCCCCCAGTTTCATGTCCCCCTATCTCTGCCCCCAGATTCGTCCCCCCATTTCTGCCCCCAGATTCTCGTCCCCCCATTTCTGCCCCAAGATTCATGTCCCCCCATCTCTGCCCCCAAATTCATGCCCCCCCTTCATCTGCCCCAGTGTCATGCTGTTCTCCCCCCCATTCATCTTCCCCAGTGTCATGCCGTTCTCCCCCCCCTTCATCTGCCCCAGTGTCATGCCGTTCTCCCCCCCCTTCATCTGCCCCAATGTGATGCCGTTCTCCCCCCCCATATGCCCGGGTTTCATAGGCCCCCTACATTATATTCTCCTCAATGTTTAACACAAATACTTATACTCACCTTTCAACACTCCCCCGCCACTCTCTCCGCTCTCTCACTCCACTCACATAGTTGTAGGCCTGATGTGATGTCATCACATTGCACCTACACACGCCGAAGTTAGAGCGCAGCGGAAAGGCAGGAGCTGAGCTGTGACAGCTCCTGCTTTACTCGCTCATACCTCCCGCTGACCGGGACCGCGGGACAGGACACCGAATTCGGGAAATCGGGACGGTTGGGAGGTATGGGTTTGATACACACCAGCTCCCACTTCATTCCATTTCAATGGGAGCCATCTTTTTGGTCAGTATTTTGAGGCGGATACAGCCTCAAAACCCTGACCAAAATACTCCGTGTGACCTTAGAGTAAGTTCAAGAAGCAAGATGCTCATTCTTCAGGTGGAGTCGCCTCGCGAATCCGCCTAAAGACACTCCCTCCTCCTGACTAGGCCCATTCACTGGGCCTAATCCGGAACGGAGTGCACGACTGGATGCCAGTGCAGTGCATCGGCTTTCAGTTGCGGCTACCCGGTTTTTGGTCCAGCCTCCGCCTCAGGTTCCAGACCAAAAAACCCCGTATGAACTTACCCTTAGGCTGGAAAACCTCATTAGGCTGGGGCCCCAGGTGGCTTTAAATGCGACATATTACAATGACTGTGTAATAGATGGGATTTTAGCTAATCCCATCCTCACAGTGCGCTAAAATATTTTTTAGCACTTTTTTTTTGCTGAGGCCTCTATGTGGGGCCTTAGCCCACACACTAAACCACAGCCAAAAAACACTGTAGGGAAAAACCACTGCAGAAACACATCACAGTTTTTTCCGTAGCACTTATTATTTATTTTGCTCACTGATATAGTGCCATCATATTTTGCAACCCTGCACAGACATTGACAAGCACTTTTTTTTTTTCCTGTCGTCACATATTAAGAGTCAGAAGTTTTTCATTATTCCATCAATGTAATTATAATGAGGTTTGTTTTTTGCAGGACAAGTTTTAGTGTTTAATGGCACCATAAACAAAGGGGTTGGCCACTTTCAGACCAGTATTGAGAGAAAAGTTATTGTACAGTTTTCCAATATACTTTCTGTGTCAATTCCTCACAGTTATCTAGATCTCTTCTTGTCATTCATTCTGCTTACATCTAGTATGATGACAATAACAGTTGTCTCTCAATAGTACAATGTGTTCCACAGTGGATCCCAACACTGTATAATGGGAGTTTTATTTCCTCTCTTTGTTCTACCTGTGGAGGTCCTTAGCTTGGATATTTGGAGGTGCACCTTTTTTATATGATAATGTGGCCATTTTTTTTTTCTCTTTTTTAGCTAGGTAGCTATCTGGCTGCAATACTGTATAACGGATTTGATTAATGAAAAAGGTTGCTTGTTGCCAGTACAATATTCCCTTACATGCTGGGAGGATTTTATATGCTTCATAAGCACTGAAAAGAGTTAGGAACGAGCGAGGAAGTCAGTCACCTGCAGAGAGGCAGAGCTGGAAACAGAAATCATCCAAGCTAATTTGCATATCAGGGAAAAATAAGCAAGGCAAGATTCACAAAAATAAGCATATGAGGGTGCTTTTGAGACTGACCACTGCTAGATAAAGGGGATAGTTGCATGAATATTGCTGACAGATTTCATATAACATGAACATGAGGGAGAATGACTAAGTTCATGTGGCTAGGACTATATGCATAATATTTGAAGTGAATTTAACGGGATATATATATATATATATATATATATATATATATATTTACTGTATATACACACTCTAAGGCTAGGTTCACACTAGCACTTTCTCTCTGTTTGGGGTTTCCAGCCCCAAACCCGCTTACATGCTTTTTTTAACGGATTAGGTTTCTCCAAGTGAACCCCACGAACGGAAACCCGAATGCTAGTGTAAACCTATCGTAAGAATCAGCACCTTGTAGAGGCCGCTATGACATATGCAAACAATCAGTATAGGAAGCGTAACCACTTCATAACTAGGCCATATTCCCTGGTTCATGATGCTAGGGCTAGAACCTGTGATGTGACCATGGTGGGGACATTTTTTTTTTTAATTTAACTTTATTTTTTGCCTTAATTTTATTTTTTTCACATTGTGCATAAGCGCATAATAGACTTTTGGGGGCATTTCAACATTACTTTTTTTTTTTTTTTTTTTTTTTGCTGTTGTTCCCTGTAGCTGAAGATGATATGTTAGCCCTAGTTACAGGAGCAATACAGCCAGGTTTAGACTGGCCCATAGGGGAGCAAGTGAATCTCACATTAGGCCCTAGCCCTTTAACTCCTAAAGGAGTGGTATTGGAAAGGTACACTAACTACAATACATATGGATATGGAGCATTTCACACAGACTATAATAAACTGGGTGGAATATTTAAAGGGATCCTATCATTCACACACAATTTTTTCTAGGTAAAACATCGGAATAGCCTTAAGAAAGGCTATTCGTCTCCTACCTTTCGTTGTCTTCTCCGTGCCGCCGTTTGCTTACAATCTCGGTTCTTGTTGGCATGCAAATTAGCTCTCTCACAGCACTGGGGCGGGCCCAAGAGCTCAAACAGCACTGGGGGCGTCCCCCATGCTGCGAGAGAACTCTCTCCAGCGCCGCCTCCATGTTCGTCAGCAGCGTCCTCTTCAGCCTCTTCTTCCGGCGGTGGCTTGTAACTTCTAGGCCTCAGGCCTTGGGCAGAGCAGACTACACATGCCCACAGCCCGCGAGAAAATGGCCGCTTGCACAGTATTTTAAAGTGGTACCTAGAAAAAAATTGTGTGTGAGCGATAGGATCCCTTTAATATTACCATATATATATGGTAGATGCCCTGGGTTGTTGAGACGACATTTATGAACAGAGGCAGGTGGACCACAATCCTCCCTCCTAGGCCTGGTCTCCTTGCTATTATCATTATTCATCTTACTGACAGAGATAAAGGGGCCCTAGACTAAGGAAAGAGCAAGTCAGCAGGTTGCTGAGAGGCTCACAGGACAGAAACAGTCTAAGGTAAGGGCTAGGTACCAGGCTAATACTGAAAAAAAAAGTGTCAGTGCAGTTTTTGTGAGCTACCAGAATGAATTTAGGTGGTCCCTAAGCATGCCTGCTGATAAATAGTGCACCTTATCAATAATAGTGCTACCTTCTAAATCGTTCCCCTATAAGTAATAGTCCCCTTATAAATACCCCCTTTATCAGTAATAGCCCCACCTTATAAATAGTTCCCCCTTTTAAATAATAGTCCCCACTTATAACTAATAGCCCAATTACACATAATAGTCCCCCTTTTTATAAAACGGGAACTATTATTCATGGAGTCAATTATTTACAAGGGAGAACTACTATAAGGGGGAAACTTATTGTTAAGGGGGCTGTCATGTAAGTGAATTATTATTAATAAGGGGGAAACGTTTATTTACAGTTGGGTTCTTATATGGGTGAACTATTATTTGAAGAACAACTATATAAATTTGGTATTATTGTAATTGTGTTAACCCAGAGAATACATTTATAACTTTGTTTGTGAAGCACAGTGAACAGCGCCCCCCCCCCCCCCCCCCACACACACACACACACACACAAAGAGTTAGTAAAAGTTCATGAATTGAAATGGCAGGAATCAATCGAGTATTGCATTTATCTCATGATTTCCCACTCGAAATGTATACAATATATCTGCACGGTTTTATATGTACCGGGTAACTGAGCTAATGCCCTGATTTTTGTACAATATATAAGAATAATATATAACTTTGCTTTTTTTAGACTCCGGATTACCAAACAAAGAAGACTGAAACCAAACAACTTCGGAACAAACTGTTTCATATCAAAAGGATGGTAAACGATTATGACAAAGGAAGGGATTGATGAACAAAAACAAAGACGCAATGTTAGAAATGTCCACCAGAGGGAAGCTAATGCCGGCATTTTATAGATTTAAAAGACAAATGAATTTGAATGAGAAATGCCTTTTTGAAATTTTGCAGCTTTAAAGGATTGTATCCATTAAAAATATTTTCATTTGTAGTTTAAAAAAAAAAAAAAAAAAATGTGGACCAACCTGAGACTAGCTAGATCTCAGCCCTTTTCAGGCGGAACCCATTATAAGACTATGGGGTCCGCATATTTCCTAAGGTAACCGCTTTTTTTATACCGATTAGGTTTCCGCTTAGGGGGTCACCAAGTGGACCCCCGGAATGGAAACCCAAGCGCAGATGTGAACCTAGCCTAAGACTAGTTGCAGACGGCTGTGTGAATTTTGTGATCAGCAAACTAGTAATAAGGGCTAGTTCACACGTGAGTATAAGGGGAGGTTTTTGACAGCAGATTTCGCGTCCAAAACCTCCCCTTATAATGGTGGTCTATGGAGACCGCCGGGCTTCTGTTCTCCGCTAGCGGCGAGCTGCTGCGCGGGCAGTTCACGTGTGAACTAGCCCTTAGTGTTCAGTTTTTGCGGACAGTGTCCTCAGTGTGTGTTCAGTGTTTCTTCAGTGCCATATGTCCGCCGCAAAAACTGACTTCAGCGTGTGATCCTAGTTTGCGGATCCACCAAAGAAAAACACGAGACATCTATTGAGTACATCAGTGTGCCGTCCTAGGTTTTTAGTCTCCCATAAGTTTCTATGGGTGAGCCCGATCCGCAAAAACTGAACAGAATTGGAAATGTTCTATCTGATACAGAATCACGACTAAGACACTGATCAGTGAAAAACATGGCCGTGTGTATGCATCTATAAAAATGAATGGGTTAGTGTGAAAAACAAAGATTTCGCCCACGGTCGTCTGCAGGGGCATTATGCTCCATTTCCTTTTTTTTTCTGTCTAGCTTTACAATTACTAATGACATTTTACATAGCAAACATGATTTATTTAAAAAAAAAAAAAAAAAAATGTGAGTACACACACATTTAATAAGTTAAAACATTTTGTATTTTTTTTTAAGCCAAATTTGCTAGGATGCGCATATATTTAACAATCCAAACATCATTTTAAGACATGAATTTTTGTAAAATACATGTAATTTTAAGCTTCTGTTCAAAGACTTGTGAATACTGATCAGGCATACATTTGGGGATTTATCCTAATAAGACTTTCAGACATAAAGGGGTTGTCTCATTAAAGACACATTAGGAGATACACCACCAATGTGCAAACCACTTTAAAGCTCTTCAGCTAAATGTATTTTAAAAAAATATAATTAAAATTATAGATAGAGAAATGCGTTGTTTAAATAAGGGCTGTGGAGTTGGTGGGCCAAACCACCAACACATACTTCACTAGTTTTGCACAGCCGGACTCCAGCTCCAGCACCTTCATAAATGGCAGCCATAGTCAAACAGAAGCAGTGCAGATCATCTAATTCATTACATAAGTGGCTGAATTCCCTTGAAAGTAGATATACAGCAAACTATGCACCTAATTACTTACACAATATTAATAATGTATTAATATCAATTAAAAGAATCATTTTATTTTGAAACCAGAATTGTACTTTTTTTTTTTCTATCTCCAACTCCACCTCTGTGGTTTATTTCCTGTATGCTTTCCTTCCCTATTTGCTGCACTCAGCTTTGAAACCCCATTAAAGGGACTGCAGTTGCTAGGCAGTGTGTCCCCAGAAACCAGTCATTGTTGCAAGTGAATACGTTTACTGGCATAGAGGGATGACATTAAGGCACACATTTGGTGCAAGGCACTTTCTTGCACTTAACTTGCGCCTCAAGCTCCAATCCGCACCTCACCCACCATATTCTGCGAATGTGAGCAGTAAAGATTTGGGACTTTGTTAAGACTCTTTATTATTGTTTCTTTCCTCACTCTCCTGGAATTCATTCCAACTTTTGGAAGATTATAGAGTGAAAATATACATTTTTTGTTGAGCTTTTATATCTTTATATACTATTTTTGCACAACATATTATTATAAGGTGTTCTTTGTTGTGTTGATGTTTTATACTGTAAATAATAAATCACATTTATGAAACACCAGTTTTAAAAAACTGCATATTACCATAGCATTTTAATGTAAATAAGCAAGTTTTGTTTTGTTATACACTGTCTACCAATAAGTATTTGGACACCTGTGGTAGAATAGAAAAACAACATTTATTCATATTCAATAGTTGGTAGAACCCAGCAGATGCTTCCTTACAGATGTTATTGATTGACACAATACTCCCAGATGCCTGTTGAAACTCCTGGTGTATGTGAGCCATTGGTTGGGTACGGTTTCTCTGGCCATCACTCATCAGGTCTCTACCTCCAAGTTTTTTGGGGTCTGCTGACTCGGGGTACATTCCAATAATCACCGTTCACCTTCCACTTCATAATCACATAGGCCACTATTGATTTTGGGTAATTCAGTTCGCTTGCTTTGTCCCTTAAAGGGGTATTCCCACGTCGCATACTCACCAGTCTTCACTCCTGTAAAATCTTCTTTCTTCCTGGTTTCTTGCATCATTTGGTGGGCGGGGTTTTACATGCAACATGCCATTTAGCTCCACCCCCAAATTAGCATGTAGCTCCGCCCACCCATATTGACTATGAAGTACAGGCAGCAGCAACTCCATTCTGTGTTACATACAGAGACTGCCTGTCTCTGCCATAATGAACACAATTGAATTAGCTAGCCTGATAACTGGGAGAACAGAAGAAATGAAAGCAGCTCCTCTCCCCTGATAGCAGGACCTAGGTCACATGGTGTAGACACAGGAATATCTAGATACACAGGCTCGCTCTCCTGCACTTAGCCCCTCCTCCCTGAGAGCAGCAGATACATAACTTGACTTTTGAGCAGATACGTCAAGGGCTGTGTCCACAATGAATTGAATAAAGTAAGATAGTGGACAAACAAAGCAGTTTTGCTGAAGCAGTGTATTCAGGAAAAGTCTTACATCCACATTAACAAGTAGTATAGATAGGATCCTTGTGATGGGACAACCCATTTAAGGATCGACCATTTCTGTGGTACCCAACAATTACTTCTTTCTCGAAATTGGACAACTCTGCACTTCCTGGCATCTTGCATGCAACTAATGCCAATGCGGTTTCCTGCATGATATTTAACGGCAGAAGGCGTGACACCGCAGATATCGTCATTTGCATGGCTGTCCAAATACTTATTGGTAGACAGTGTATATCCAGGTTCAGGAAATAGCAGCTGTAAAGAGACCAAAGCATTGGTGTCAGCAGAGTGTCCTTTTCTTTACTTGCATGCTTGCTGTTTACATCAGAGGTTCTCAAGGCAGGGTACGGCCAGCTGTCCTTGGGGGTGCAGTTGGCCCAATGATAGTTTGTGGGGTTCTTTTAATGTAGGGGACACTATAGGACATTATACTGTGTGGGGGCTGTTATGTCTCTGTGAAGTGTGAAAGCCATTATCCTACATATAGGGGATCTGGTGGTGCCATTATACTGAATGTGGGGTCACTGAGGGGGCCATTATACTATATGTGGAGGCACTGAGCTCCTTTATAATAATAATAATAAAAAAGCCTTTTATTAACATTTAAGTAATTGCTACTTTGGTGGTACTTGGTTGAGACATTTTCTCATCAGGAGGTACTTTGCTTGAATAGGTTGAGAACTGCTGGTCTACACAATTTCAGCTGTGCAACATAGTGGCTCAGAGGTTAGCACTGTTGTTTTGCAGTCCTGGGTTTAAATCCAGCTAGGGACAACTGCTTGGAGTTTGCATGTTCTTCATCCAATTCTCCGAAGATATACTGATTGTGAAATTAGCTGGATGATGACATTTGTAAATATGCGCACAAGAGCTACAGCTCTATCCAATATCTGATCAGCTGGGGTGGCAATAGTCAAACCCCTGAGGTTATATTCATGCTACTGTTCTTCTATCCATCATAGAATCAAAACAACAGTTCTGACAAAGGAAAAGAAAAATAAGTAAAACTTGATGTTTAGTAGATATGCTTTAAAATAACTGGATACATTCCCAGCAATGAATGTGCTTTAAAATAGCATGCAGGTAGTTTAAGGACTAGAAGATATGAAGGATTGTGGGGAGACCTTTCACAATCAAAACAACTGACTGAGGAAAAAAAAAAAAAAAAAAAGGATACAGCGGTCTAATGTTAATGAATAGACTACTCTTATTTACAGGAAATGTAACCAAGAATGTATATTGTATGTATGTATATATGTATTGAGCCAGATATTTTTCACCAAATTCTTGGTCCATTAAAGCTACACACCTTTTTCTTAGAATCCACAACCACACGTCTAGCAAGTTGAAAAATTTTAGCCTAAACTGTATGCACCATGTATACGCCATTGTCTAATCTCAGCCACAATAGTAAATCTGGGTCATTGTGTTTTATGACTGGGTCATTATACTATAAGAGACTCGAACCAAACCTTTGCCTGTTCTTACAAATCTGCACAATTTTTTTTGTCTCTTATTATTCATATAATATGATGTGTCAAAATCTGAACTTTAGTATCTGTACATTTTAAAAATATAATAAACAGTGTGATTGTACGTGTCTACTTATTCTGTGTGTATATCTATAAAACAAAGAGGGGCCCCAGAGAGCAAATATTGGATTGGAGCAAGAACACTGAGGCAATACTATCAATGACACAATATGAAGTATCGTAACAGTCCTTGCTTGGAAAACTACTTTCTTGTAACTATTGGCTTCTTGGGGTATGAGACTTATTTAGTCACCCCACTACCCTAAAACAGTTTGAGAATTAAGTCAATAGAAGAAAAAAATTCTTTGCCAACATCATCCAAATAAGTTACCACTCCTCACCCTCTTAGTAAGTAGTGTTCCACAACTACTGTAGCTACTACAAGAAGTAAGGTGATTTCACAATGGGAGATACACCTAGATTACACCACTCACACATTACCTGGTATCTTCTGGAAAACCTGAGGGGATCATTGAGCAAAGTGAAGATCAAACAAACATTGGGTGAAGGGTAAAACAGACAAAGGTTAGTGGAAAGGGAGGGTAACCCCACAGTAGACTGCACGGTTATGATAACTATTACTGTTTTTCAGTTGGCATGAGACAGTTGATCTATGACTGCATATTCATGTGATCTATATATTTGTGTGATTCTCAGGTCTGAAAGTATCTAGTATCTGTTTTTATTGTACACTGTAAGCTCAAATTAAAATAAATAAGGAAACACTTTCTACCAGTACGTAAAACTTATTATTGAAATTGGCACTGCTTGCTGGGTACTTGTACTGTATATAGTTGGCAGAACTTCAAAGGTCCTAATAGAGTTCCTGAACTGCCATGGGTTTATTGTCCTCTACTCATAGGATGCTGTGAGCTCTATTCCCTAAGAGGTGTAATAGGTACAGAAGATTTGCACATCACACAGACCATACTTTTGGATGCCATATCATCATAAGGGATAATATCAATACTATGTTAATAAGCACAAAAAAAAAAAACACTTCTCATATCTGTGTTTTTTTTTCTTTTTTTTATTAATTATTATTACTTGTTTTCAATCTGACATTCCTTCTTTGGCAATATTCCCTTCCACCCATTTTTGGCATTAACAGAATGTTTATACACACAAATTTAAGAGTAGAAACACACATTGAACATAGGCATCACACAAACACAATAACCTCTGCCTGTCAGGAAAAAAAACCGCAGTCAACAAAAACATTTATTGATTTGTAGTCTGGATCTTTGGTGCCAAAATGGGCAACACAAGGGTTTAGTGGACAAGTAATACACAAGACATGATCATATTTTCAAAATATACATAGTAAATTGTTATATATGAATAGATAAAAACTGTCTGAAAGCAATCAAAACAAGTAGTGGTTATTCTGGACACGGTGCTTCAAAAATACCAGTAAGAACATTTGACTGCATTTACAGAAAAAAAAAAAAAAAAAAACTTTAGAGTTCACCATTTCTATTTTTAATAGCAGCTAGCGCATTTAAGATTTTCAGTAAGGCCGGTGCCCTCGTGCTTTTGGCACAGCACTTTATAGTCACTACCGAATCCCATCCACACTTTGCAGAAAAATACGGGCAGCGGACACTGTGTGATTTCCAAAGCCATGGTGGTTTTGGAAATTGTAGCATGTCAATTATACCTAAAAACGCCAGTGATTTCCCTATAGGTATAACTGAAGCAGAAAGGTTCCCTATGTGAACTTTCTGTGTAAAGCACTGTAGGAAAAAACATGATGTATTGCCATGCTTTATCCAGCAGCGCTTTTTTGCTTCAACTGGCTATGTGGGGCCTTAGACTTTATATGTATAGTCTTGGAGAGTGAGTAAGCCACATTTTTCCAATGTGACATTTATTTTAAAATTTATCATCTAGCATTGACCACAGTGAAAAATCTGTTCAATTTATGCTGCACAAATGCTAGTCAGGCTAAATTAAACCCAGTTTGTCTGATAAGCTGTCTAAAAAGTCATTTGAAATAACTACATTGCACTTGAAACAGAAGACGGCTCAAGTAACCCACAAGTGAAAATTAGTCATCTGCTTCAGGCAAGAATAAGATAATTACATGAAAGGCCCAAAATGGTTTTGGACAGCAATACCTGTATCTCCTACTTACTAAACTGCAGTACACCGTTTAGTTATTGAATATTCTTGTTATTGAATATTCTTGCAAGAAAATCTAAAATAAGCATGAATATTCACATACTTTCAGACTACTTAGTCTCGTTTAATAGAGCATGTGATTCAGGACCAAAATGTAACGCACTTTAATAAAAAAAAATATTGCTGTTTTTGGATTGAAAAGCTTCTCAAGATCCTGCTACTATGTACCACTGTATTTGTACTGTATCTACTTCTGACTGCTTGTGCAATTACAGATGGAATATTATTCCCAGACTGCAAGCAGCTTTACTGACTGTGCTCATAGATTGTACTTTTCCTGTGTCAGGGATCTCTTTGGCCGTTTCATGCCTGCATGTATTTGCCCTATATTTGTACAGTTACTATTGGCAGAATTACATGTAAACAAACCAATAGGGGAGGGGGAAAGACTGCTCCTTATTGTACATGTTCTCTGCCTTTAAGACAAATGTAACATGCACTACAGCCATAATGTAATTTTTAGTATTAAAAATTGTATGAAGGCATAAACAGCCAAAGAACAGACTACCAGTAAATTAAAACTCAAGCATTTTCCCATAAAAATAAGAATTTTCCCACAATAATAAGTTATGGTGTAGCAAACAGTATATTGGCCACCTGCTGGACCTCCACATGAAGAGAGAATGACCATACAGTTTTGCTTTCAACCATTGCTGTTATGTCAACTGCAACACAGCCTAATACCACAATTCAAGTGTCATTGTGCTTTTCCCCCCTCCTCTAGTTATACCCTTGCCTAAGGTTGGACCTCTACAGTCATTAGGTAACAACATATCATAGTGCTAAGCCATAACTTAATATGGAGGGAAAACTCTTTAGTGTATTGTGGCGGCCAACAAATGAATATATCACTATGCTGACAGAAGCAAAACTGTATATGCAAGTTTAGCTTCCCTAGTTCCATTTCTAATCACAAAAAAAACATTTAAAAATAATGACTACATAAATGATTCTTTCTAGACATGTCCTAGACTATATAAGTATTCTGTCCAGCACCATGAACCAAATAACTCATACAAAGAACATATTGATTAGGAAAACAACCTTTTTCTTTTTTTTTTCCTAAGTTTTCTTAAAATTTTAAAAAACAAAACAACTAAAGTAGTTGAAAAATAAAATTCAAACTTTTAGGGTTAGTTCACACAGTTTTTTGGTGCCGATTTTGACGCCGATTCCGCCTCAAAATTGGATTCAGTGTCAAAATCAGTGCCAAAAAACTCCATGTGCACTGACCCTTAAGGTACTTTTATGTATTTGTAGGTGGAGAAATATTACTGGAGGTTTTTTTTAGGCTTGATTGGTTAATTACATACTATGACACATGGGAAGGAAGTGAAGATTATTAAGAAAGGAAATAAAAATTATTATTAAGTTGCTACAACAAAGATCCCAATAAGGGTAAATTAAATATATCTTCAACTGCAATATGTCAGCATCACAAGGGAAAGTCCAAGTATAGTCTTTGTAAAAAGGGCTCCAGTAAGCTGTCTTCAATAAATGCTTAAAGTGGCAGGTTTTTTTTTATTCTTAGCCTTTTTTTTGAACAATAAACTTAGAGGTAGAGAAGATTTAGGCCGAGCTATATATATATATATATACTAAAAATCAAGTAAATGCCTAGGATTTTCATTGAAACTGTTAACTGCGAGTGTGTATTAGAGCGCCACTTGCAAGTGCTAGAGGCATATTTAGTGTTTTTATCAAAAACAACCAGCCTTATATGAAAGTCAGCCTATATGAAATATTCCCAGGGAGACTGTAAAATTATTTCTTTTCTTCATTGGTTTTGGAAGTGCCTTGGTAATCTGTAGAAGAAGCTCATACAGAGCAAGAGTAGTAAGCTGTCCCTATGTAGTGTAGAAGTTTCAACTTCAACTTAAGATCCAACTAAGTACCAGTCGCTGCTACTGACCAGATGAGTAGGGCCAATTAAAACTGCTTCCAGAAAGAAGCATGTCCCGAATAAGTGTCTCTATGGGAGTTTTGCCAACAAGCCTCATAAAAAACAACTGGGAAATGAGAGATGCAGGTACGGCTCTGAGGGCA
This sequence comes from Leptodactylus fuscus, assembly GCF_031893055.1. Classification (NCBI taxonomy): domain Eukaryota; kingdom Metazoa; phylum Chordata; class Amphibia; order Anura; family Leptodactylidae; genus Leptodactylus; species Leptodactylus fuscus. Next base: position 195,476,436 of record NC_134265.1, read on the forward strand.
GGCAAACGCAGAAGAAGTCTTCCAAAACGCTGAGGCTGAGAAGGGTACTGAGCACGGACATACTCTGTTAGAGCCACTTGGGCTTTTTCTTGTAAGCTCTCCACATGAGCTGGATCAGTAAGACCACAGGCATCTGAAGTGAAAGAAAAAATAATAATTTGATATGGAAAATTTAAAACTGTAAAGGTAAAGATGAAAAAGAAATTAAGAACTACATCTAAATTAGGCAACACCCCACCCCCCCCCCTCAAACAACAACAAGAGAAGTATTCAAAGGATAAATGTCTATATTAACAGGAGCTACATTACCAGAAGTGAAGAGAGCAATGGCTTTCAGACAGGCATATTCAGCAGAGTCCACTTGGAGCCGATTTAACTTTTCCACCTGGTCCTGAAACACACGTATCTGGTCCATAAAGGACACCACCCTGTCAGCAGACATAGGGGAAGCATGGAATCCAGCAGCAGCCAGCAATGGTGCCATGTGTAGTGGAAGGGCTGACTGTGCTGCATTTAGCACAAACAGTTCACTCCAACTCAATCTCAGCAGGGAAACTTGGTCTGCCATGGCAAGCTCTGGAAAGTAGGGGATATTTCGGGACCATTCCACTGTGCTGAAAAGCAACCTGGCTGCTAGTTCACAGATGTTGTCAATGCCCATAACACTACCCTGCTGAGCATACTGTGAACCATAACGTGATGCTGGGTAAGGCTCTGCTCGAAGAAGCTGAGAGATGAGTTCAGAAACTGGTTGTCCATTAAAGTATTCCGCACCACCAGGTGCTGTAGTAGGGCTTGCACTGGAGTGAGCAGGAGGAATCCGCCCCCGTTGGACAGCTAGAAGGAAAAATATAAGAAATATTTGAGAAATTCAAATCAAATAATAAAAACAAACAAACAATCTTACTTTTCATTTTCTTGTTTTATTTCAGGTCAGGTCAAGATCCCCCTAAAATTAGGCTGTGGTTTACCTGGTTAAGGCTACATCATCCCACTGCTCCGTGTTCCAAAATTACACCCATTCATGATGGCCAATAGCCACAAAATTTGGAAGGTAATGTGTCAGCTTTACCTGCAAAATCTTGTGGTCATATCATAGCACAAAGAAAAAACAGAACACCCCTTTTAATCACTTTGCAACACAGTGCAGCCTTTTTACATCCTAACAGCATTAGGACTAAAAAAAAAAAGGTGTTTGAAAATCCCCCCACCAATCCAGTGCAGGAAACAAGCATCTGCAGAAACCACAGCATCTAAAAGCTTCTAGAAGGAGGAGCCTAACAGACTTCCTGTTCGTTCTGCACTGCAGAATACACTGCACTGCATAATTCAAGTCTCCTAGTGGAGTTAAAAATAAATAAATAAATGGGGTCCATGTGGTTTCCGCACGAAAAATACGAAGAGGGGAACGGAATCCCCAAACGCACATGTGAACTGAGCCTTATTTGTTAAAATATAAATATAATATATAAACCAAAAAAAAAAAAACATAATAGACATATTGGGGCACTTTGATGAAGTTAGTGACAACAGTTAGCACCTTAATTCTGAAGCAGGGGAAAGAATAAAGATATGCAGGACTTCAGAGAAAGGAGAAAAAAATTGGCCCCATAAAAAACCTCAAAAACAAACAAACAAAAAAACCTGCACAATATCTTATGCATCCCTGTACATGAAAATATAAAAAAAGTTATGGGTCAGAATATGGAGATTCCAAGAATTTGTTTTTTTTTTTTTGTAACGTTTTGGATTTTTTTTTTTTTTTTTTTTTAAAAAGGGGTTAAAATGTAAATAGAACTATATACAAATTTGGTATCATTGGAATCATACCAACAATAGAATACAGGTGACATGTCATTCTGGCTGCAGAGTGAATGCGGTTAAAATCAAAGTCTATAAAGTCTAGGTTCACACTCTCTCAGTCTCCGCCAGGGGACTCAGTTCCCTTTTCTGCTTTAAAAATGCGAAGAGAAAAGTCCTGCAAGCAGCACTTCTCTCTCTGCATTTTCCGCCCTTTTTGGGTGGACCCCATTATAGTCTATGTGGAGCCGCGGGATTCTGAGGGCAAATGCTTTTTTAAGCCAATTAGGGTTTTAATTCCTGAACGGAGCCTAGCATCAGAAAGTTATCCAAAAGTTTAGTTACGCTTTAAATCTGCTCACCGCTTCAAAAGGTAAGCTGTATGTCAATTCGCATGTATTAGCCTTTTACTTTCTTTGGAGGGGGGTCTGTGTGCTATATAAAAATAAAAGCATATAAGGAGGATGGATTTTAAAGAAGTGCCAAACTGATAAATGGCACAACAACAAATGAGATACGTAATTTACAATTTTGTATTTGGCAACAGGGCAAACCATAAGGTAAAATATGCCAAGGAGGTGTAACAGTGGTCTCGTTACAAGAATTGAATGAAAACGGGCTCTCTTACAATAATTGCATTACTTATAGGGTAAAACAGCCTTTGCGCACGGCTCTAGCAGCAAGGAACCCTGGTTTGCATCTGTCTAGTTTTCAAACCTGATCTAAATGAACGCGCCCATATCCCCATTAATGTTATGCCACACATCAATGACACCAAACACAAGCAGAACTTTTGCATTGTGAGAGGATTATTACCAATGAATAAGACTGGCAGAAGGATTTTGATGGACATAAGAGGATTATAGGTCTCTGAGCAAGTTAAAATTACATTTGTTTAAACAAGTTATATGCAAGGAAAGTACCTAAATGTTTAGATTATACAATACTTCATTGATGTTTATATGCAAATATTATAAAAACAAAACAAAACACTGACTGGAAAAATATTGTATACATTGTATAGATTTCTGTTGGATAAAGTTTAGCAAAAACATAGTATGATAAAAGTCTAAAATGCATTTTATGCATATATAAAACCAGTACCAGCCTGGCCTCTATTTATTACAACTTCATTAAAGGGATCCTATCATTTAAACACATTTTTTTTCTGGTTGACACATAGGAATAGCCTTAAGAAAGGCTATTCTTCACCTACCTTTAGATGTCTTCTCCGAGCCACTGTTCGCTTGAAATTCCGGTTTTTGCTGTCATGCAAATGAGTTCTCCTGCAGCAATGGGGGCGGGCCCCAGTGCTCAAACAGCACTGGGGGCTTCCCCAATGCTGCAAGAGAACTCTCCAGCGCCGCTTCCATCTTCTTCAGGAACGGGGTCTTGACACGTCCTCTTGCGGGCGTTGGCTTCAAACTGTCACATCACATGGTGGTGGTGGTGGTGGGGGGGGGAGAATTAATCAAGCCTCTTGTGTCTATATTCTTTTAATTATACCCCTTTATTTTAAGTTTCATGCTGAAGATAAAAAATAAAACTTAACATTTATTATAAATAACAATTAAAAAAAAACACCCCAGAACTGTGTGAGAAAAGTGGTGCTCTTGTGAGAAAACAAAAATAGTCAATGGACTACATACGACGTATGTATATATATATATATATATATATATATATATATATATATATATCAGAAAGGACCCACATAAATACTGTGGAGTAAAAACACCCTCGAGGAAGCCTCACAGATGTAAAATTTGTTAGAGCCTCATAATGGTGGAATCAGGACAAAAAAATAAATTGCATATAAACTATCCAAAGGGCTTGGGTTGCTGATGTACAACAACTAAACTAAACAAGTAAATTTAGATAAATCATCAGTGCCCAATAGAGGGTGCCTGATATAAGGTGAACATGAACACTCAAAAATGAGTGTGTCACCAAAACCAAATTCAAAATAGAAAAGGGGGAGACCCTAAGGGGACATTACTAAAGCATAAAAAATGGCCCAACATGTTTCCCCCGCCTAAAGGTTCATTAGGGTACAGTGATGCAGAGTGTACTGCTCTGATTTATAATAAATGTTATGTTATGTTTTTTCTGTCCTAGTCTTGCCTAGTATATGATAGGGTCCTTTCCTGATCTGTTCCGATCTATCCCGAACGCAGTGATTCTTTTATACTAGGCCTATTGCCAGTGATAGTGTGCATTGTTCACCTGCAGTAACAATTTACAATGCATTCATGACTTGGCCATTTTTTCTTCAAAAAAAGAGCAAAGAGAAGGGGGCAACTGCACTCCAGTATATGGGCATAATAATAAAAAAAAAAAAAAAAAAAAAAAAAAGCAGTGGAACCCGAATTTCCATGAGGATAATTTTGTGCACAATTTATCACACAATTGTGTCTTTGAAAGCAAATTACGTACACAGAATCAGAAGGCGCATGGTAAAAAAACCAACTTTTTTTTATTCATTTTTTTTTTTTAACAAATTATGAATGACCATCCAATGTCTACTCTATATTTAGACTCTCAAACACAATCAGCTGATTCCTGCACTTCATACCCATCAGATGATATAGCCTAGATAGTGGTCAGCCATACACTCTCCATGCAAGGAAATGTTACCCATTCATTTGATGGATAGAGGCACAATGCTATAATTGAATGCACTAGATCCTCAATAGTAGGAGGAGCTGTTTACTGTTAGAGGGGGGGAAGGGAGACCTAGTTATAGTTACCATTTTGGGCTTGCTACCTGGTTTTAACGTGGGGCGGTTTCTGTCCTGGGGGCTCTGTAAGTAGCCTACTGACTGTCTCTTACCTTGTACTAGAACCTCCTTAGATTTGAGAACATACACAAACAGCAGGACTTAGTCAGCATGAAGATGTTGCAAGATGATTAATAACCATCATGGCTCCTCGCAGTGATGCTAATAAGGCTGAGCGTACAAAGGAAAGATACCGCTAGGTCTTCCTCTGTGCACTACTCATGAAGGGAGTGGAAGCCCACTGGTGGATTCACTTAGTCCCCCATGAGCTAGCCTGTTCTTATGTGATAGAAGTTTAACAGAAAAAACAAAGATCTGGATCAGAGCAGACCTTGTGGGGTATAACGTGGTTAGCAGCTACCAGAGATGGTGCAGAGAAAGACAACAGATATATAAATGAATAGAGTGGCACCCAAGGGTCATTGTGTGTGAGGATTTGTGGATAAGCCTATATGGTCAGAGAAAAACAGCTAATCGAGAACACACTGTTGCTAAATTTAATACGGATTATGATAGAAAGGTGTCAAGGCTTGCAATGTATGACGCTGCATAGACACAGATTGGTCAGAGTGCCGAGGCTTATCCCTGTCCACCACTGAAAGTACAGACAATCGGCAATAAGCATCAGAAATAGACTTCAGAGCTATTGGAAAAGTTAGCCTTGTCTAATCCATCACATTTGCTTTTACATCATGTGGACACTTACAAGAAAGGTTGGTTCTGCTGCCAACACCTTGTTGCCAGATATCACAAGACACCTTCAGAGGTTTTGTGCAGTCCAAGTGTTGACTGGACAGAACTGTTTGCTGGCATAAGAAAAACCTACACATTATTAGGCAAGTATTTTGAGGCAACACAGACACAGGATGTACATGGTTAGCTAACCCTTTATACTAAGTCTCATAGACTTGCTGCAACTACAGGGTGGGCCATAAGTATGGATATACCCGGGTGGGCCACAAGTATGGATACACCCAGGTGAAATGGAAGAGGTTGCTGATATCAACTGTTTGTGGCATATTAGTACATAGGAAGGGGGAAATATTTGAGGCCGGGTGACACCCATGGCGGATATCTGTTTTTCTTGTGCAATTCTCCACGTGTTTGATGTGTCACATGACCCCCTTTCCATTGAAAAAGTAAAGTTGAATTCAAAATAGTGGCTTTGAAGATGGCTGCCATGGGAGTCGCCCGGCCTAAAATGTTTACCTTCTGCCATGTACTAATATGCCAAAAATGGTATATATACAAACATTTCGGTCCAAATTAAAGACCTTACACTCCTCTACTTGGACTCCACATTCCATTTACTCTGGCTTCCTATTCTACCTACTACCGACACACTGAAGAAGGCCTTTAATTTGGACCGAAACGTTTGTATATTTTGTCGGAATAAAGTTACAATTTGGAAGAATACTACCTTAGTGCCGGAAATTTCGTTCATCGTTCATGATGGCCGTGAGAAGCCTTTTCCGGACACCAGTTGAAACTACCGAGTGACGGCTCATTATTTACCAGTATATCAGTAACTTAGGGTCACTTGACTCAAACGAGGTTTTCCCTTTGTAAAACCGTGCCTCTGTTGCCAAGATATCACCTTTTTTGTCAATATGCAAATCAGCTCAGTAGAGCAATGAAGGTGTTGCTTCTTAGAGCTAGCTCACACAGGGCCAAAGGGGCGGATTTTGACAGCAGAATCCACGTCATAATCTGCCCCTTTACAATGGTGGTCTATGGAGACCACTAGTGTTCTTTTTTCCACTATCGGCAACTGCCGATAGCAGAAAAAAAGAAGCAAGCTGCCCTTTCTTCAGGCGGATTCCGCGGCTCGCTTTGCCGCAGCTTCCGCCTGGCAGCCGCAACCTCCGGCGTTGGCCCATTCATTTGAGCCGACTCTGGGGTGGGGGAAGCCGCGACATCGTGGCAGGCAGGTTTTTTCCCATATTTTGACTTGGCTCCCCAAGTCAAAATATGGTCAAAACCCGCCCCACGCCCCCCCGTGTGAACGAGCCCTTAGCCATCTGGAGCAATGTCAACACCCTTGTAGCTCCAAAGATCTAATTTGCATATTAACAAAAAAATGTGACATCTCAGTAACAGAAGCAGTGAGAAATAACTGTGATACAGGTGACTATAACCTGTCTACCTATAAATTAAATTTTAATTCCTCTGGGTAAATGAGACCAGGGTTTACAAAGATTAATTGGTGATAAAACATCAATCCAACTCTTGTATGAGTCACAGAGCGACTATAATGTTGCTACATCAATTCATTTTTAAGAGTAGCATTTTACATAGTCCAGTCACAGCAGTTTCCTGCAGGAAAGGTGAATTGGGAAAAAAAAAAAATCTATAAAAAAATAACTTTACTACTTTATTACATTAACTTTAAACAAATCTCTTCAGAAGCCTCACTGCTACATTTTCCATGCCTTATTTCATGCCATAAGATTACTAACATTTGCAAAACATCTCCAAAGCTGTACTATTACAAGTAGTTCAGACAATATATACATTTTGTTACTGGATGTTTTCTAACAAAGAACAATAACATGCTCTTTATATATACTTTCACATGGAAGGCAACAGCCATTATAAGAGCAGCTGCGGCCTTCACCCCCTCTAATCTACTGTTGTCTGAGATGACCTTCCACCTCCTCCTCTCTGGGCAGATGCAAACAACTCCCATTCCTTCCCATGGTTACAGAAGTAGTCCTTTCCCACCATATTATGTGAAGTATAAAAGCTAACAGTCTCCATACAGTTATGGAGCTCACCCCTGAATAGGTACAATGAGTCCTACTCAATAGAGCTTCAGGCCTCTTCCATAAACACATACACAGAGCGGAGGCTTTTTTTTTCCATTCTATGTAGAGTTGAGCAGCACTGAGCCCTCCCCTCTGCACAAACACACACACACACACACACACACACAGGCTGTGCTCATTTCACCCCTCCTCTCTGTACACAAACAGAACTGACCCCTTCCATGCTCCTCTGAGCTGATAAAAGCAGCCCTGACCTCTTTCTCTCCCTGCACAGATGCACAGTATCAGCCTCTAGCAATTGTGCACAGTATAGAGTGAGAACCATCATGCTGCCTGCAGAAACATACAGTGACACCCTCAGCACCTCCTCTGAGTAGAAACGTGTCTTCACCCCATCTTCTACATATATACAACTCCTAAAACTAGCTGTATGTTTGATCATTCAGTTGTTCTATTTGCATTACCTAAAGGCAATTGTATAACACAGATCTCTAATATACACATACACACTATTGTGTATAAAGATATATATGAATTAAATATTCAACGGCATATATATCTTGTATATACAAATGTATCACATGTACCCCAATTACCCTTGTATCTATGGCCCTTGCGTATTAACATTACTGTAATATGGCAAACCACTGTCCACAACATGCAAATATATTACAAAATGAGATTACAAAAAAATACATTCTTGGCTTACTAGCGATAATATTTGTGGCCTGTGTTTTCAGAAAAATGTATCATGTTATCTACACACATACAAGCAGCAGGGCAGTGTCTCCCCCCAGCTTTGCACTTGGTTCACTCCATGTTTGCTGAGCCCTGTGAGGAATGTGCTGAAGTGAGGAAGTGGCAGCGGAATGAGGGAGGTGAGGGGGAAAGAAAGAGCTTTTATTTACTTTCTGATGCCTGAATGGGCGCTTAGCATTCACTCAAGCAGGGAAAGGGCATAGAGCTTTCAGCTCATCAAAAGAAGGGCACAGTGAAAGAAACAGAGGGGACAGAGACTTAAGTTAATGAGGGCAAACTGATGAGCAGCAAGGAAAGGAAGCTGAACTGATAGAAGATATAGGGAGCGGCGCAGGGCAACTATGGAAGAAGGGCTATAACACAATCCAGATGGGAATGGAGACAATGACTAGGAAAACCGGGCTAGTTTACATAACGTCAAGGCATTGCCACTGAAGTTATATCTCTGTATATGCTTATAGTGGTGGGCAGCACGGTGGCTCGGTGGCTAACAATCTAGCCTTGCAGTGCTGGAGATTGTGAGCCCTATATGGGACAGTGACTAACAATATCTGTAGAGTGCTGCAGAATGTGATGGCGCTATATAAACAAACAAAATAAATAAATATAATGGCATACATTGCCCTATGCTGCAAGTTTTTATTATGGGATACCTTTGGGTTACATAATGTAGCCACCCAAAACATAAATAAAATACGTTGGCATACATAAGACCTTACAGATGCAATTAAAATGATCATCATGTAATGAACTTCTTAACCCTCAAAACTCCACAAGTACAGTGTTCTTCCCTACTTCACTATGTGGGGAACACATTGACAAGACCAAATGTGATTTAACACGCCTCAAACTTGTACTCACTTTTGTAAACTTAGTCTAGCACTTGCACCATTGTCACTGGCTCCATAGATAGAGCGGACAGAAACTTAGCAGGATTAAAAAAAAAACAAAAAAAAAAAAACACACCTCTCATTGAAGTCAGGTAGTTTGTTTTATGTCCCTGACTGCTGATATTAAAAATGTAATTCCTAAAATGAATTAGAGCTAAAATCCTTCTAAATTCCTTACGGTAAAAAAAAAATGTCCCCAGTAGTACTGCTTCTTTTACCTCCTATATCATTGAAACAAGTAGAGTCTTGACTTTATAGTAAAGCATATGCAAGTTACATCACGTAATGTGTACAAATAGTGAATTAGGAACTGTACAGTACAGTACAGTATAATGGGGCATCAGTAACCTTGAGTGAAAGCTGCAAATACAATACCTTCTTTCCTCATGCCCACACGGAAGCATTTCTTTAGTCGGCAGTACTGACATTGGTTGCGGTGATGTTGGTCTATTTGACAGTCTCGATTTGACCTAGAGACATACATAAAAGAAAGGTAAATAGTGTGTAGGAAACAATGTCTGAGGACAACCTATGCTTTCCCCCTCACTAATAAAAAAAAATCTCTTAACCACCAATGTAGATCCTATACAAACCAGTCATAAGAGGAAATCTAGCCACACGCATGTAAAGCATGCAGATTTCTCACAGCTGTTGGGTGATAAATAAATTACTGTGTGGCTTATTAAAATTTCATAGGTAACGCTTGCATAGAAATCTTCCCATTTCACATTGGGTCATATATTTCCAGCACACAAACATAGGAGCTCACCCACACAAGCCCTCTCTATTCTAGAGAATTCAATCTTTAACCAGTTGTGGAAATGTTATTCCTAGTGCTTGTTGGAGCATGTACAATAACATACTGAAGCCCAGTTCAGACAGACATAACATACATTTCAGATGAAAAGGACCATTCATCGTTGGTCCCCCACCTTATATTATGTGGATATTTTTATTAAAAACAACAACAAATAAGCGTTTGCAAGTCTTTTGTTACATAATGAGGGACATATTTACATAGGACGATGATTGAGAAAAATGCTTGTACAAATGATTCTTCCAGCAATCATCACCCCTCCCAGTATTAGGACCATAGTAGATTGTCAGATGTAAAATACAATACAGAATGTTATTATTTAATTATAGTAACATTGGTGCAAGGAACTAGTTCCAGCCTCTTCATAAATCTGTTAGATGTCTATGGATCAGAATGGAGATCTACGTTAATTGCCGATGAGTTATAATAAGTATGTTCAGCCAAGGAGTCTTTCTCCGCTGCACCCATGAGCAACAGAATGAGGGTTGTGGCTCACATTGGGTGCACGACAGGGCTTTATGCCACAATATCATCAATGAAAAACTGGTGTATAGGGATTCATAAATCTCTTTCATTCATTGTATAATAAAATGTTGGAGCTTTCGGGGGGCGATTTACTGTATCATCTTCGGCCCATTAAATTTAACTCTTGCCAAAAAAGTTGCTCGAGTTATGACTAAACCTATACCCACAAACTTCAGTTCTGGAGCAAAGGATCTCCTGTGGTCTGTCAGAATCATTAAGAGTATAGGAAATAGATGTAGCTTCTGAAGCAACAGTGCATAAGGATACATTTACATATTTAGGTTTTTGCACACAGTTTTAAATGCCAAAACCAGGAGTAGATTGAAATGAAAGATTGTGAGCCCTATATGGAACAATAGCTGACAACGTCTGCAATGCACTGTGAAATACGCTGGTACTTGTATAGCACATACAAGAGAAACAAATAAGATTGGTACCATCTGTCCTGTATAGTTTCTCTCTCTTTATGATCCATACCTGATTTGGCTTCAAAACCCACATGCAAAAACTTGAACACAGATAAAGCCATACTGGACCTGAAACACATCCTTCAGGATTTATTAACCCAATTAAAAGTACATCAAAGCCTCATTCACATGTCCGCACCCACAGACATCACCGCACCATGCTCATTTGCAGATGGTTTGCTGTCCATGGTTGATCTGCTTTTCATGTCTGTGACAAGCGAATCAACTTTGTTTGAGTTTCTATATTTTCTATGTCTCTGGGTGCATAAAAAGCATGGAAATTGAATAAACGCATTGAAATGAGTAGGAATGTATGGCGTCCAAAAAAAAATGCCCAGGGGGTCACACGTTGTAACTTGGCAGAGGATCGGCTGCCGTCTGAATCACTAGCAGCTATCTTGCTGCAAACTACAGTAGCAGTAAAGTATGGTAAGTATAAAAATCCTAGCTGCAGCAGTTACACCCAAGGTGAAAACCTGACTGCTTTTGTTGCAGCTGCATATAAATATCCTAATCCCTACTGTGTTGTTCTCAACCAGTTATATCTTTGGAAATCATACAGGTAGAAATGTAACTTTAGGGTCATATGAAAGATAAGACTCTTCTTTCATAGGACTCCAGAAGCAAGTGTCCATTTCATAATGCCTGACAGTTGAAGTGACCGTTTCCCAAGCTTATTTCCCCTGCTTTACACACACAAAACTGTAGACTGTGCACAGCGAGAAGCAGGGTACAGCTTTCAATTCAGAAGCAAGGGAAAGAATAAAGGAACGCAAGATTTCATAGAAAGTACGGTACGTAAAACTGCAAAGAAAACATTGGCAGAACCACAAGCTTTTTTACTATGTGATTTTAATGCATATGCAATATGATCTGTTCTTTGGGAACAAAACAGTAGGTAACATCTATTACTAAGCCCAAACAACGTCGGACAGCATCAGGACTGACCGCACAATATTGAAAACAGTTTGGCAGTAATAGTCATTTTTAAGTAATATGGAGTGAAAAAAAAATACACAAGAACATGATGCTCAACAAACACTTGTTTGCACTATTATGAGCTAAAAAATTATCATCGTGATCATAAAGGTGGGTGGAGGAGGTTTACTATTGAAAACTAGCATAGCAGTGGCACATCTTAGACTCCTGTCATATCTAGATCCAGTGGGGAATGCCTTAATAAATTGCCCCCAAGCTGTTCCTCATTCTAATGTGGTCCTAAATCTAAGTATACATATCTATAAATTTTCCTTGATATACAATGCAAAGACACTGTAAATATCCAACTAGATATTAACTAGATACAAATATAGAAACCATGCATTGTGGCCTGTGCTCAGTGGCAGAACTATAGCCATAGCAGCTGCTTTGGGACCCCGCAAAGTTAGGGGCCGTTCAGCCCCCTGCTGCTAATAGGCCAATACCTGCTGATTACTCTAACAGGCAACGGTCGTTGTTTACTTAGCCAATCCCTGCTCCAATTCCCCATCAACTCTCTAGGGGGCCCCATGCAACTAGAATGGAGTCGTTTAAATCAGGTGTGTCACGGATCCAGTAGGTGGTGCTGCCTCGACTCCGGGAATATTAGGGTCCATTCACACGGAGTAAACGCACGCTCATTTTGGCAGAATACACGCGTAAAGAATACACATGTAAAAATAAGACTCCCATTGACTTCAATGACATTTTTACACGTGTAAAAAAAAAAAAAAAAAAGCATAAAAAAATGTGTTGCGTTTTCTGGCGCGTTTTTTTCACGCGTAAAAGATGTCATTGAAGTCAATGGGAGTCTTATTTTTACACATGTATTCTTTACATGTGTATTCTGCCAAAATGAGCATGCGTTTACTCTGTGTGAATGGACTCTTAGTTGTGTAGTCTGGCAGGCTCCACTTGTCACATCTAACATAAATGGAGCCTTGGCAATTTTGAGTGTTGCTTTGTTGAAGTAGGTGCTAACTATGCCTCTCCTATATACAACCCTAACCCGCCTGGTTTGACATGGATACAGCTAGTGGTGCCTACTAAAAGTCCCAGGAGACAGTGTCACCTACTGGATCCATAGCATGCCAAGCAGCACCTGATTTTATCACTCCATTCTAGCATCTACCCCAGCTTGACTGACATGTTGATGATGCTGATCAGCATCATGATGTTGGGGACACTATTCAGAATGGTAACTGGGACCTCCTGGAGGCTGAGGGGGAAACAGAGGCGGTCATCAGCAGGAGTGGGGGTTGGTAAGCAGAGCCATGGCACAGAATATTTGTTGAGTGAACCTCACAAAGTTCACCCGATAGTATCATGAGACCAAAGACATCTGAAAAGCAAACTGCTATTATTAAACTCTGCGATCTCTTCAGACATCAGCATAACCCACATGACCAATAAGGCCCAATCACAGGCCTCAAGAGTGTCTGATATTATTCCGGAAGCCCAAAGACCTGCACCAGAGACCCTCCCCTGGGCCTCCAATCATTATATTCTGGGGTCTGAAGAGACCCTTCTGTACAGTGGACCACAAAGCCAAGACCAATTGATCATACAGAAGATAAGAGCATGGCCAATTTTGCCATTTCATTTGAATATTGTTTAAAAAATGCATCCAGTGGCTCATACTGTAAAGTATAGGATATTTAAAAAGAAATCAAATTGATCCATATTTCACAGATATGATAAAAAGGATCAATCATGGACAGCTCACCAGTCAAAAATAAGCAGGGTGCAATGCTGTTTGTGATTTTCATAGGCATCACAAAAGTCTACAAAGTGCAGATGTCTGGATGTGACTTCTTGAGCAGTCAGCGCCATCAACTACACTAAATCTAAGGGCTTCACACGTGGGCAAAGGGGCGGATTTTGACAGCGGATTTTGCTTCAAAATCCGCCCCTTTACAATGGTGGTCTATGAAGACCGCCAGGCTTCTTTTTTCTCCTGCCGCTAGCGGAGAAAAGAAGAAACATGTACTATCTTCAGGCGGAAACCGCGGCGCGCTGGGCCGCGGCTTCCGCCTAGCGGCAGCACCCTCCTGTGTTGGCTCATTCATTTGAGCTGACATAAGAGAGGAAAGCCGCGACCGCGATGGTTGCGGCAGGCGGGTTTTGACCAGAGAGAGACACGGCTCGCCATGTCTCTCTCTGTGTCAAAACCTGCGCGGACTGTAAACGTGTGAACTTACCCTAACTGACCATCTCTGATTAGAAATACGCTAATGCGTTGGATCTATGAGCTGCAATTAAATAAAAAAATATAATTATTAACATTATTCAAATATCTGTATTTTCCATTTTTATTTTTTGTATGGTATGCAAATTCTATAATGACTGGCCTTATATCTAAAGAACAGGTAACTCATTTAAAAACGACTAAGATAATTTAATAATTGTATATTCAGACATTGCTTTTTTTTCTTCACACACTATGGATGTGTAGATTGTTAGCATCAGCTTTGGCTATTCTGTACTCAAGCCTATGATGGGGTTAATCCATCCTTCCACGTGGGTGAAGGTAAACAGAACTGTAGAAGGGAATAAGGGCAAGGCGGGGTTATGTCTTAAATAAACACTGCAAAGGTCAAGAGTAATAATGCAGCTCTTAGATGAGGCCAGGCCTACACAGAGATTGCACAGATAACTAACTGCTGGCTTCAGGAGAAAAAAAAACACACAAAGGGGCATTTTTAAAGAGAAAGGCCACTTTATAGCATACACCATTAACTTACCTATTCACAGCCTACATGTGATGGCTGTTTTGGGTTTTTTTTTGTTTTTTTTTGGAAAAGCTATTTCCAAAGGAAGTCTATTGGGATATTCTCATGTCCGTTTTTTTTTTTTTTTTGCTAGACTGTGTAATCTATTTTTACTTGTTTTCGTGGATCAATGAATATACTCAAGTCTATGGAGGGACCAATGAAATGCCCAATCGATGCAAAATGGCCATGAAAAAAATGTTCCGTTTCATGCATTTTTCACGGTCGATTTACATCAGTCCATGGTCATGTGATGTACACACTGGTGCACGACTTGTTACCAGGCAGATATCTGAATACTGTGCTGTGGCTGTAACAAGCTGTGCACCTATGTGTACATCACACAGACTAAGGTTGCTCCAAATCTCATATCCTTATCTAGGTAAAATGGCTGCCTGCTTTTCAAACTCTTATATACCGCATATATATGAACCCATCTACAGTAGTTTTCTGGCATAGATGGGGGTAAAAAAATTTTTGAAAAAACATCTGCCACGTTCTTCTGCACCACACTTACCACTTTTTCTAAAGGTAGTGGAGCAGGGGAAGAGAGCAAGTTAGGGCAGGAATGCCTTGTCCCCAAAAATTTTGTATAATGCACTCTAGACATCTATTGCGAGTAGTACCAGAAGTCTATTCCAGTTCCTGACTGCACAGATTTCCACCATGAATTAGCAAGAGGCCAAAGCTTTTTAATTCAGACGTGCCTCATGCCAATCTTGAACTTTATTAAGTGTGTCATACAGAAGGTCATTCTTATTACATTCCTCCCGGTTTGCTCCAATCTAAGACATGCCCCCTGCTATCAGATGGACTATTGCTGACGCTGGCAGCAGGGTCTCCATCTTGAGTCTTCCCCTGCAAGTCAACAGGTTCTGTATAACCACTCAAAAGACCGTAAACATTGTCTGTCACAGCGCTGCCTTAAATTCACTGAACGATGGTTCATATTAACGGATCAGCAAAAAAAAAAAAACCTGTCCTATTCTACACGGAAATGTATGAGGGATCTATGAAAATAGGTGCCTCGTGTTTTAAGTTACATTCATGTGAATCTAGGCTAAGTCTGCATAACCCAGTCCCAAGGACCCGTGATTGACACTTTACTGTATCCCTGATAATGTCAGCAATCTGTCAAAAAACAAGGGGTGTGTCTCAGACTACCAAAATCCACTGTGCAGAGTGGTCTCAGAAGCTGGTAACTATTTCAACTAAATAACTAAGGGAACACGGCACTACAGCAGGAACAAAGGAAGAAGAATAAGGAAACTACTAGGTATTTTAATGTCACATTCACCATTTCTGTGAAGCACCAGAGGGGTACATTAAAGGGTGTCTATCACCAGAGTGAAGCCTATTAAACCAGCAACACAAATAGGCTCCATTCAGATCACAATTTTTACATCCGCTTAGAAGATGCAAAAAATGGACAGAAATGGTCATCTGATTACATAGAGATCAAGGTTAAGAAAACAAAAACTGGTCAGTTTGTCCATTTTGTTTGGATACACAAAAACATTGCATACCATACTTTTTTTCTGTCCAACACAGGCGATAGAAACGGATAATTTTTTTTTGTTTTTTTTTTCCACTTTGATCTCTATGTAGACAGATGACCATTTGTTCACATCCATTAAACGGATTGGCTAAACAGATGTAAAAAACGTGATCTCAATGGAGCCATAGATAGGTCAGGCACACCTGAATGGAACACCTTTTCCCCAATGAAAATTCATGCCTCCATTGGGAGAGGTATTCATTTGTTTCACAATATGAAAATAAGCAATCTGGTGCACTAAGGCCAGCTCCGTTGCTCCAAACTATTTTAATACATCCTACATTTTTCACTTTTTGAGTGACAGGGTCAGGGAGTTATGCTGAAATCCCTCCAGGCCTTGTTTCTCTTCATGCTGGTATATTAGAGTAGTGTGGGGTGTAACAGTATGGAGCACATGAGCTGTCCTCATGCTCATTTCCATGCTGTGAAATAAATGAACATCTCGGAAATGGAGAGACACATTTTCATGGTAAACTTGACCTATCTAACTTTGTTGCTGGTCTAATATGCTTCACCCTGATGAGACACAACCTTTAAGTATTAATTTCTCAGTGTTTCCAAGGTTTGCTGTCAGTAAAGGTTGAAGACTTGTCCTAACCTATTGCTACTAACAGGCATAGAGGATTTGTTACACTGCAGCAATGTAAGTAAGAGCAATGCTAAATCCAAGTCCAGGACAGCAGAGATTTGTGCAGCTGCTATTTAGGCCTCAGAGGATTGCAAATGTTGACACATTAAATCAAACTATATATGCATGTATGTAGCATAAGGCCATAGCAAATTTTCAACTGTACTATGTAAACAATGTTTTTTACTGACAAAAATTATGTTGTAAGTTTGGGTCTCTTGACCCCCGGTCAGGTTGGAATTTGTGGCTGTACTATGGTCTGGACAATCTGGACATATTGCAGCCATACGCAGTAGGCCTAAGCCAGCAGTACAGGTAGTGATTATAAACTAAACCCAAAGCGCTATTCACACTAATAAGATGCCTGGCATAACCCTACTGCACTAAAATCTTTGTCTTCTGATGGACCTGTTCACATTTCATATTTTTTTGACTGAACGGTCCAATCAAGTTTATGATAGATCCAGGAAAACAGATGATGTATGCAAGTGTGTGACCAATGGGGTTCCGATCACAGAGACGCCCAAGCAGGCCCTTGTTCTTGTGGTAAATTGGTATCAAACTACTGATAGTACCTTGCAGGGCCATCCTCTACGCTTTCCAATGATGTCTTTCTTATTCTGCATTGTAGCTCCATTTTCATGGAAATCAAAGTTTTATTCTTATATAATGTAGCAGAAAAAGGATTTAGGTGCGCTTCTTCTCTTGCTGGGGCTTTAGGCTACGCGCGTATCACATTGAAAGCAATAGGTAAAAAAGCCTCCCACTGAGTTCAATGGGTAGCGCGCGTAAGACCGAACCCATTGAAGTCAATGGGATTCTGTTTTACTGAGCTCACTCTGGCACGCGTTTACGTGTCAGAATGAGCGGTGCGTTACTCCTTGTGAACGCAGCCTCACTACTCTCTGCCCTAACTGCCCCTAACTACAGACAGAATGAGATAGGTCACTCAAGTAATGGGGAGGAGAGTTCGGTGGCAGTTTCAGCTAATTTGCAAAAGAATAAAACACTGACTTTCATGAAAATGGAGCTGCAATGCAGAATAAGAAAGGTATCTTTGGAAAATGTAGAAGTCAGTTTGATACTGATTTTCCTGCTGACAGACTCCCTTTATGCCTCTGCTGATACCAGGCATGTACAAAATACACAAAAAGTGACAAAACATTTTACTTTTCACTCTACGCCAACAAAAAAAGATGACAATGGTTGTGGTACTTCTATGGTGCACAGTTCTTTTTTGTGCTAAAGATACACCACTTGCCACTTTTTACAAAAGTGGGCAGAGCAGATAGAGGCCACGATGGGCTAGCCTAGGGATCCCTTGGACCTACAAATTTAACTAATTTCAGAAAAGTGACATAAATTATATATGAAATCTACACCAGTTCCTGACTGATCATTTCAAATCTGGTGCACGCAAGTGTTATTAGGGCTCATTCACACATGAACAAAGGGGTGGATTTTGACAGCGGATTTCGCTTCAAAATCCACCCCTTTATAATGGTGGTCTATGCAGACCGCCGGGCTTCTTTTTTCCGCTAGCGGCGGGCTGCTGCTAGCGGAGAAAAGAAGTGACATGTCCTTTCTTCAGACGGAAGCCACGGCGCACTGGACCGCGGCTTCCGCCTAGCGGCAGCACCCTCCTGTTTCGGCTCATTCATTTGAGGAGGGGAAAGCCGCGACCGCGATGGTCGCGGCAGGCGGGTTTTTAACAGAGAGAGACACGGCTCTCTCTGTGTCAAAACCCGCGCAGGAGATGCACATGTGAACTGACCCTTAAAGTGTTTTTCCAGTCCAAAATCGATTTTTCATATAGATGACCTATCCTATACCAGAACCTATACAGATCGGCTGTTGCAGAAGCCTCCAGGTGCTGAAAGATGCGCAGACAGATGGTTTGTGCAGCACCACTCCTATTCCATGTACTATCCCAGAAGCACCACTATGAAAAAAAAATCAGTATGAAAAAAAAAAAATCAATTTGGAGACAGAAAACCCCTTTAAGGTATGTTCACACAGTTTTTTTGCAGGCTGCAAAAATTTGCTTTAGAAATTAGTAAACTATTTTTTGACACTTTTTTTTTTTTTTTTTTACATGATGTGTTTGTTGTTGCAGTTTTGGCCGCAATTTATTTTTCTTGCTCACAGTATTGACCTGGAAACTTCTCTGCAAAAACCAAGTCAAAAACTGCGTCCAAAATCACATTAAAAAAAAAAAAAGAAAAGAAAAAAAAAGCACGTCACATTGTTCCTGCCTCCCATTGACTTCAATGGGTTTTTCAAGGCAGAATCCACCTGAAGATAGATCATATTGCTTTTTTTTTTCCGCTAGCTGAAAAAATATGCTAGAGGAACAAACTGCTACTGACTCCCACTTTTTTCTTCTGGCAAAAAACTCCATATGAACATAGTTTTAGGAGGCTCTCTCCCCACAATAATTTGGGTGCAGTCAGTACCAGTTGGGGTCTTCATTAAGACTGATATATAGAACAGCAGTCTCAACAAATGCCTCCCCCCCCTCCCCGGAGTATAGTTCTGACGCAAACACATTTTTCAGAATCACTTGATAAGAAGTAGAATGAAAATACTCGTGATACAGCAGGAACAGACAATAGACATGTTCAGGATGAATATCTGCCCAGACTATAGTGGGAACATAGTGTAAACAAATGTTCTACTCAAAGCCATGATTTAGGACCTAGCCTTGATGACTAAAGGTGGGATATTAAAGGGATCTTATCATTCAAACTCATTTTTTTTCTCACTAACACGTAGGAATAGCCTTAAAGGGATTCTGCAACTAAATTGCTTTTTTTGTGCATTAGACGTCGGAATAGCCTTTAGAAAGGCTATTCGTCTCTTACCTTTAGACGTGGTCTCCGCGGCGCCGTTCCTTAGAAATACGGGTTTTAACCGATATGCAAATGAGTTCTCTTGCAGCAATGGGGGCGGCCCCAGCGCTCAAACGGCGATGGGGACGTCCCCACTGCTGCTAGAGACCTCTCTCCAGCGACTCCTCCATCTTCAACAGCAACCGCGTCTTCTTCCGACTGGGGTCACACTCCGCTTTTGCGCGCATGCGCAGTACGCTCCTGTAGTTCTCTGTAGTACTACAGGAACGTACTGCGTACTGAACAGAGTGTGACCCCAGCCGGAAGACGACACGGTTGCTGTTGAAGATGGATGAGTCGCTGGAGAGAGGTCTCTAGCAGCAGTGGGGACGCCCCCATCGCCGTTTGGGCACTGGGGCCCGCCCCCATTGCTGCGAGAGAACCCATATGCATACCGGTTAAAACCGGTATTTCTAATGAACAGCGTCGTGTGGACCACGTCTAAAGGTAAAAGACGAATAGCCTTTCTAAAGGCTATTCCGACGTGGTAATTAGAAAAAAATGTTGTTTTAGTGGTAGAATCCCTTTAAGAAAGGCTATTCTTCTCCCACCTTTCGATGTCTACTCCGCGCCGCCATTCTCTTAAAATCCCAGTTTTTGTCGGTATGCAAATGAGTTCTCTTGCAGCACTGGGGGCGTTCCCAATGCTGCGAGTGAACTCTCTCCAGTGCTGCCTCCATTTTCTTCAGCAACAGCCACTTCACGCGTCTTCTTCTGGCATGCGCAAGTTGGCTCTGCCAGTGGGCCCTGGGCAGAGTCGACATCACATGCAGGTGGCAATTTTTTTGTGGCCGCCTACGCGAGCAGGCGCAGTGCGCTCTGTACTCCATAGAACTACAGGAGTGTAGTACTCATGCTTGCGTAAGCGGCCACAAAAAAATGGTCGCCCACATGTGAAGTCGTCTCTGCCTGCAGCCCACTGGCAAAGCAGACTTGCACATGCGTGGAATTTTGACCCCCCACGCCTCGGAAGAAGATGCGTGAAGAGGCCGTTGCTGTAGAAGATGGAGGCGGCGCTGGAGAGAGTTCTCTCGCAGCATTGGGGATGCCCCCCAGTGCTGCTTGAGCGCTGGGTCCCGCCCCCAGTGCTGCGAAAGAACTCATTTGCATACCAACAAAAAACAGGATTTCAAGCGAACGGCCGCGCGGAGAAGACATCGAAAGGTAGGAGAAGAATAGCCTTTCTTAAGGCTATTGCGATATGTTAGTGAGAAAAAAAATGAGTTTGAATGATAGGATCCCTTTAAACTATTACAGCATTTTATAGGGTATTCTACATTGAGCACACAGAAATGCATTTTTCTATATTATGTAAATACCCAGTAATGGCATTGGTAATGTCACCTCAGAGGTGACTATGATATACTTTTGGTGATTCTGATACAGCCAATAAATTTAATACCATCTGAATCAATAAATCTACATTGATACAGAAGTGTTTTGCAAAAAATCTTAACTTTAAATATGTTACATCTGTGGAGATAATATCCACTGGATACATTTTATTTAGGTACAGTCATACAGATACCAGTCTGGTCTCTCACCTGCATGGGACATATTCAGTAGAGGTAATGATGTACTAGACTGATGTGAAGGTAGGGGATAATACATTTAGGAAACACACAGCGGGAAAGGTGTAATAACGTATCATCTTCTGTAATGCCTCCGGTCATTTTTGAAAGTGTCATATGCTAATACTTTTAGCCTTGATCTAGTCAATTCACCTGAGACACAGTTTCATATGCTGTAGCGTAATGTACAATGAATATATATACCGTACACTGGAAGGATTATAGTTATTAGTAGATTAATGGCAATATGGTCCTTTACTTTACCCATTACATCTGTTATAGAGACACTAGAATATTCAAAACCATGCTACATTGTCACTTCTTGTCATTTTTCTGGATACACACATTCAACAGAGATACTCACCTGCACGTGTAGCTAAGATTTCTGCGGATACTTCTTTTAAAAAAGCTCTTGCATCCCTCACAGGTGAAGACGCCATAATGCTTGCCACTAGACTTGTCACCACACACCACACAATCCACCTGGATACCAGGTCGCTCCTCATCGCCCTGCTCTGGGTCACTCATACCTCCAGGTGGTGAGGCCTCATCCTCCTCTGAGTTTCTGGGGTACCCTTTCCCCATCCCATTAGTGTCTCCATTGGGGTCTCCCCAGCCCCCAGACACCATGGCCATAACAGCACCAAAATCAACAGAAGTTGTGAAAGGAGCAGAAGACAAATCCAGGCAATCTTAGTCAGCACTAGGCATCATGCCACATGTACTGAATGCCAGTCTGACAGGAGGACAGAGGGGAACAGCCTGCTACTGGGAGAGTGAGGCTAGAGGTCAGCTTGATGGTTGGCTGCACTTTATGCCCTTCTTGCTTGGACTGCCTAGGTTACAGAAACAAGACAGACCGGTTGTGTGGGACTTAACAGGATGGAATGAAATCCAGCTGCCCTGAGGGATGTGCAGCGCTATGACAGAGCTGTGCAGCACAACACTGCTATGGCGAGTCGGGAGAGTGGAGGGCACGCGTTTACGGTCCGTGTGGGGAAGTTTTGCGGTGCTCGGCAATGTGAGTGAGTGTGCCCGGCACAGCTGCCTAGCCTATAGAGTGCCTTAGGTGCAGCAGCTATGAGGGTGGGAGCTGTGTACCCCGGATGTGCCGGACTCTGCGCTCTACCACAGTGTGCTTGGGTACAGTGTGAGTTGAGCGCTGCGGCTAGTGGACGGGATCGCTGTAGTGTAGGCAGAGCCGTGCGCGCCCCCTTTAAGATAGCAAATGTCTCTGAGTAAAGACGGACGGCTGTGACCCGATTGAGGAGTATGTGAGGCCCCCCCTGCGGGGTGCAGTTACCCGGCGAAGCGCCTCTCCGTACGCCCCATGCCCGGTGCCCGGTCCTGAGTGCGGCCGATAGGAGCGAGGAGGGAGGGGAGCTGGGGCCCCTCCTACCATGTGACAACCGAGAGGAGGGTCCTGGCCAGAGGAGCGATTCGGCATCCGGAGGTGGAGGCGCTCTTGGGTATGTGGAGAAGAAGCAGGAATTACCTCACAGAGCGCTTGTCCAGGTGCTGGTGTGTGCGGCTACCGCGCCTCAGACAAGGTTATGTCACCTCACATGACTCCATAGCTAGACCAGGGTATGGCAGAAATGGACTAAGTAGGTTGCTTATATGTCATCCTTCCCAAGCAATTTCTCAAAGGTTTTCATCTGTATATAGCTTCCATGGGACAGATACATCATGACCACATGGCATAAGATAGGCTGGGACTCCATGCCACATAAATGACAGGTGTTAGGTGCAGGGTGTTGTATACATATACGTCTCAACTTTCAAAGCACATAAAGACGTATAGGGTGTGTGGGGTGTGTAGCTTGCTGTGGTAAATGTAACTCCACTCATGTCTAAGATGCCCCCCGCGCATTCCCATCCATTTCTCTTTGTGCCCCCACACAGTATAATGCTCCTTCCCCTTCCGGTAGTCCCACAGTTAATGTCTCCCTTGAGTTGCCCCGTCTGCCTCCAAAGTTTAATGTCCTCTCCATCTTCTTCCCCCCAGTTTTAAGGTTTCTGTTAAAGGGGCTCTATCACTAGATTTTCGTGTTTTTAGCTAAAGAGATGCCTGAATAGCCTTTAAAAAGGCTTTAGAAAGACCCCCCCCCCTGTTTTTGTTAATTACTGTGAAAATCGATATGTCGGTGGTTTCTATTGAAGTCACGCATGTGCGCACTAGCACTCCATCCGGCGCACTACTGCACATACTCCAGTGCCAGCTCGCAATGTTCTCTATGGGAAAATGGTGCTGGAGCGTGCACAGTAGCGAGCCAGAGGGAACGCTACTGCGCACATGCTTGATTTCAATAGAAACCGCCAACGTTGGAGGCGGTGAATAAGCAGGAGGAGAAGGGCTTGGAGGCAGCGGTGGGCGTCCAGAAGGTATGACGCAAGGGGGTGCACGGAACGCCCACCGTGCACCCTGGAGCTGATTTGCATATCGATTTCCAAGGTGATTAACAAAAACCGGATGGTCTTTCTACAAACGATTAGCAGGACATGAACAGCCTTTTTAAATGTTTGCTGGACATATGATACTTTGTAATGGTACCATTTACATGGGACAAACTGCATTTGTGCAACTTTCTTACAGGCTTTGCTTTTATGACAATATCGTCAATATGCAGCCAAAATGAGTCACCCGTAACTTTTTTATATTTCTGTGTATGGGGATGCTGAAGGTGTCCTTTTTTTGCGGAGCCAGACATACTTTTTAGTAATAACATTTTGGAGACTGCCTTATGTGTTGATCACTTTTTATTCAAATTTTTATTGGAAGCAAAACGGTAAAAACATAGCAGTTTGGTGCTTCTCATTTTTTTTATTGGGGGCATTAGCACTGGGATTGGAGACCCGGTAACTACAGTGTTGGCCAAAAGTATTGGCACCCCTGCAATTCTGTCAGTTAATACTCATTTTCTTCCAGAAAATGATTGCAAGCACAAACTCTTTGGTATTAATATCTTCATTTATTTTGCTTGCAATGAAAAAACACAAAAGACAATGAAAAAAAAAAAGTCAAATCATTGATCATTTTACACAAAACTCCAAAAATGGGCCGGACAAAAGTATTGGCACCCTCAGCCTAATACTTGGTAGCACAACCTTTAGAGAAAATAACTGTGAACAACCGCTTCCGGTAACCATCAATGAGTTTCTTACAATGCTCTGCTGGAATTTTAGACCATTCTTCTTTGGCAAACTGCTCCAGGTCCCTGAGATTTGAAGGGTGCCTTCTCCAAACTGCCATTTTGAGATCTCTCCACAGGTCTTCTATGGGATTCAGGTCTGGACTCATTGCTGGCCACTTTAGAAGTCTTCAGTGCTTTCTCTAAAACCATTTTCTAGTGCTTTTTGAAGTGTGTTTTGGGTCATTGTCCTGCTGGAAGACCCATGACCTCTGAGGGAGACCCAGCTTTCTCACACTGGGCCCTATATTATGCTGCAAAATTTGTTGGTGGTCAGACTTCATAATGCCAATGAGAAAGCAGAGAGACAGTCACTGGTGTTCTGTATTAGTGCAGGGGTGATATCATGGGAGGATGTGTATAATTGGGTGTCATCAGCATAAATGTGGTACCGGAAGCCAAATCTGGTAATGGTTTGTCCAGTGGGGGCTGTGTAGAGAAGAAAGAGCAGGGGCCTAGGACTTAGCACCGAGGAACCCCAACGGCAAGGGGAAGAGGGGAAGAAACACAACCTACAAATGATACAGTGAAAGTGCGGTCTGAGAGATAAAAGGAGAACCAGGAGAGCACAGTGTCTATGAACCCGACTGAGCAGAGCATAGTGAGGGGGAGATGATGGTCAACAGTGTCAAATGCTGCCGAGAGATCCAGAAGAATAAGAAGAAAGAAATCACAAATGGATTTAGCTGTCAGGAAATCATTGGAGACTTTTGTGAGAGCCGTTTCAGTTCAGTGCAGAGTGTGGAAGCCAGATTGTAAGGGGTAAAGAAGAGAGTTAGCAGAGAGATAGCGGATTAAACGAGTATGAACCAAGCGTTCCAAGATTTTGGAGATGAAGGGCAGGTTAGAGATGGGACAATAGTTAGAAGCACAGGACGGGTCAACAGAGGATTTCTTCAATAGCGGGGTTATGACGGCATATTTGAAAGAGGATGGAAAAATTCCAGAAGAGAGAGAGATTAAATATTTTTGTAAGTTAAGTCATGACAGCAGGCGATAGAAACTGGAGAAGGTGTGAGGGGAAAGCGTCACTACTGCAGGTAGTAGGGCGAGGCGAAGAAAGTAGGTGAGATACTTCCTCTTCTGTTACAGATTCAAAAGAGGAGAATGGACAGTCTCAAGTGCGGTTGGTGAGGGGATCAATGCCACCTGGGAATTGGGCAGTTATTTCCTGATGGATAAGTTTGAGAGTGGTGAAATAGGCCTGTTTGGCAAGGTGAATGGCAGAACTATAGGTTTTAAGCATAAGTTTGATGTGAAGAAAGTCTGCAGGTGTACGTGATTTTCTCCACAGACGTTCAGCACACCTAGAGCATAGCTGAAGAAAACGCCCCTGTGGAGTGTGCCAAGGTTGCTGCCTTCTGCATCGAACTTTCAAGTGGAGGGGGGAGCTGCCTCATCCAGTGCACTTTTAAGGGTTTTATTATAGTGACTGGTGGCCAGATTGGGATAGGAGATTGAGGAGATGGGGGACAGAGAGGACTGTAAAGTATCTAAGAGGTGCTGGATGTTAATAGCACGTAAATTCCTATACGTATGATGGGTAGGTATATCCTGTGAAGGGGAGAGAGCACTAATGGTGAAAGACAGAAGGTTATGATCAGAGAGGGGCAGAGAAAAGTTAGTAAATTTAGAAATTGTAAGGAGTCGATAGAACCAAGATAAATTTTGTTTCCATTTACATGTGTGGCGGAAGAGGAAAGTTGTGAAAGACCAAAAGAAGTGGTTATTCCATGCAGTGCTATGAGAAAGTTACGTGTGGTATAATAAGGTTGCTTGTACAGAATGGACTCAGAGTTATCTGTGTGTTTACATAGAAAGATAACAGACCAGGCTTTATCAGCAAACTGCAATTAGCTGAGCGGATTGTCATGTCAGCACTTAGTAAGTGACATCACTTGTCCTATCTCCCCTGTCCATGGTTATAGCAACACTGTGTAAACAATGGGAAGAATAAGGTCACATAGCAGGCAAAGAAAGCAGAATTTCTAAAGCAATATACACTATGTGATCAAAAGTATCCAGACACCTGGCTGAAAATGACTTACAAGTTCATGGTGCCCTCCATCGATAATGCTGGAATTCAATGTGGTGTTGGCCCACCCTTAGCCTTGATGACAGATTCCACTCTCGATCGTGTTGAAAGATGAAATCGACATCCCCAAATTGCTCTTTAACAGTGGGAAGCAAGAAGGTGTTTAAAACATCAATGTAGGCCTGTGCTGTGATAGTGCCATGCAAAACAACAAGGGGTGCAAGCCCCCTCCATGAAAAACACGACCACACCGTAACACCACCGCCTCCGAATTTTACTATTGGCACTGCACACGTTGGCAGATGACGATCACCGGGCATTCACCATACCCAAACCCTGCCATCGGATCGTCACATTGTGTATCGTGATTCGTCACTCCACACGTTTTTCCACTGTTCAATCATCCAATGTTTACGCTCCTTACAACAAGCAAGGCGTTGTTTGGCATTGACCTGTGTAATGTGTGGCACCCAATCACCTGACCACGTTCGAAGTGCGTGAGTTCCACGGAGCGCCCCATTCTGCTCTCTCACTATGTCTAATGTCTACTGAGATCACTGATATGGAGTACCTGGCAGTAGGTGGCAGCACAATGCACCTCATATGAAGAACATATGTTTTGGGGGGTGTCTGGATACTTTTGATCACATAGAGTATTTAGGAAAAGCCTTCAATTTACATAAACTACCAGTATAAATAGGATCCTTGAGATGGGACAACCCCTTTTATGTAAACAGCACTATACAATTCATTTACTGCAAGACAGGACAACAGGCCTGGTATTTTAAATACCAGGAAAAAGTATTTATTACTGTTGAACCAGTCAGAAGAGGTTGTGAACACATGGCATGGGAGTGAGGCCAGAAGAATTGAAAGAGAACAACGCTTCCCATCTGAAGATCCCCACTGAAAATAAGAGTGAGCCCTACAAAAAATGGTGTGTTATAAAAACGGAATTAGAGACAGGTTATCAGTGTGATACATATCCTAATAAGCCGGGGTTGTGCATCAAAAACAGTTTCTGTGCTTACCATTCTTTCCTAAATTTTTTATTTTATTTATTCTCTAATCTTTTTTTAAATCCCTTTCAACCTTTTCATTCAGATGCACAATTTTTGCACATTATTTATTTTAAGAAAATTATGTACTTTTTTTTTTCCAATTTCCTTATTTAGAATTCAATTATTAACCCCTTCCCACTGAAGGCATTTTTTGATTTTCGTTTTTGACTCTCCTCCTTCCAAACCCCATAACTTTTTTTTATTGTTCCACTCCCAGAGCCATATGAGATCTTAATGTTTGAGGGACAAATTGTTTTTCATGATGCCACCATTAATTATTCTGTACACTGTACTGGGAAAAAATTCAGAATGGGGGGATTTGTGCACTTATGGGCTTCGTTTTTACGGTGTTCACTGTGCAGCCAACATGGCATGTCACCTGTATTCTATGTTTCGGTACGATTCTGGGGATACCAAATTTATATAGTTTTATTTACATTTTAACCCGTTAATAAAAATCCAAAATTGTGCCCAAAATATTTTTTCTAAAAGTCGCCATCTTGTGACACCCGTAACTTTTTTATACTTTCATGTACAGGGATGTATAGGGCGTCTTCTTTCGTGGAGCCGGGTGACTTTTTAGTTTATACCATTTTGGGGAATTGCTTTTGCTTTGATCACTTTTTATTAAAATTTTTATCAGAGGCAAAACAGTGAAAAAACGGCGATTTGGCACTTTTGACTTTTTTTTTCCGCGTCTACCGTACAGGAAAAATATTTTTATAGATTTGTAGAGCGGGCATTTTCAGACACAGGGATGCCTAATGTGTATGTGTTTCACAGTATTTAAGTACTTTTATATGTGTTCTAGGGAAAAGTGGGTGATTTGAATTTTTATTATATATATATATATATATATATATATATATATATATATATATATATATTTTTTTTACTTTTATTTTTTTTTTTTTAAATTTATGCATTTAATAGACCCCCTAGAGGTCTTGAACCCCAGGGGGTCTTAATGCATTGCAAAAACCCAGCTCTTCTATTGCAGTGAATGACAGGCTGGGGAGCCTTCACCCGGGCTCCCCTGAGCCCGTGCATTGCTGGGAAAATGGCGCTTTGGTCACCTTTGACCGAGGCTCCGGAGGGCTTAATGCCCCCAATCGGTATGGGCACCGACCGAGGGCATTAGCGCTGGGTGTCTACTATATAAAACCGTAGACACCCGGCAGCCGCAACAGTTACACACCCAGCATCCCCTAGTAGTACGGCAGATGTCAGGAAGAGGTTAAATGGTGCCAATAGAAAGTACCATTTTTTCCTGCAGAAAACATACTAAAACTGCTATTTGAATTAAAAAATATAAAAGTTATAGTTTATGGAAGGCAGGGAGGAACAAATAAAAATTTTAAAGTTAAAAGAGCATCGATTTATCTCCATTCCATTAAAATCCATATGACTAAGCAGCACACACTATCTGGAGAAAAGTATTAGGACATGGTGTTTAATCATTGAATCCAGGTGTTTTTTTCAGTCCCATTGTCCCAGGTATGTAGAATCCAGCACATAGTCCTGCAATCTTCTTTACAATGATTTAGGAAAGAGTGGGTTCTAAAGAGTTCACTGAATTCCAGCCTGGTACTGTAATAGGATGTCACAATCGCACCAAATCGGTTTGTGAAATTTATTCCATCATCAACTGAGCGTTGCCTTATTGAAAAATTAGGGTATGTTCCTCTTTATTTTCCGCCGCCGGCATTTTCACCGCAGTCTAGCTGCGACGGGATGCTTATGCAGTGCATCAGCATTCCATCGCGGCATCCCGCTGCTGATTAGGCCCTATCTAGCATAAAGTGCATAAACGTTGCAAATTATTTTCTAACTCAATAACTGTTGAGTACCAAACCTCCTCTGGCATTAACACAGAACCTGGAATTGTCCCAGAAACTGCATTGGGAGCCATGCAAGTCTTGTGACATTAAACACAATGCCAAATGTTAGACTGGGGCCCCACGTGGTGTAAACTCAGTGAATCCTATCCAAACATTGCAGAAAAATATGCGCAGTGGAAATGCTGAGATTTTCAACAACATCGTGCTTTTGGAAATCGCAGCATGTCAATTATACCTACGGAATTGCTGGCGGGTTCTTTATAGGTATAATGGAAGTAATAAGTCCACAGAGGAAACCTGCAGACTTTCTTGGAAAAGAGTTGCAGGAAAAATTGTGAAATGTTGCTGCCAAGGTTTGTCCTGCATTTCTTTTTTTTTTGCTGCAGACTGCTATGTTGGACCTCAGGCCGGTTGCAGACAACCGTGCTGCAACCGGTCGCAAATTAAAAGCACTGGTGGGCCACGGTCGTGCTTCCACAGCTCCTTTCATTAAATGAATAGGAAACAAGGACTGAAAAATAGGACAGGAATAGGACCTGTTCTATATTTTGCAGCCCGGACTGTCATCCTGCACACGGGATCATGAAATTCACGGTCTTGTGTACAGCCCCATAGAGAAGAATGGGTCAGTGTGCCATCTGTGAAATACATTGATAGCCCACTGAACATGGCCACGGTCGTCTACATTGGGCCTTTCCCTAAGATGGATTTAGGTAAAGCACACCTCCACGCGATTCTGGAGCAGTGGAAACATGTTCTTTGGAGTTACAATATCATACTACTGTATCTGGTAGTCTGATGGATGAGTCTAGATTTGTGAACAGAGAATGTGAACAGCTTGACTGAACTTTGTCAACTGTAAATTTTGATGGAGGTGGCTACGGTTTGCAATGGTAGGATCGGGGCTTAAGGGGATCTGCTTATACCACAGATGCTATAGAGATAATGAGATCGAAGGTCCTCACCTCTAATAATATTAAAGGATATAAGGGCAAGGCGTGGGGAAGGTAAGGGAAGAAGACAGAGAAATTAGGTAGGTAAGAAGGGAATTAGTAAGGGAAAAACGAGAATGAGCGGAGGAAGGTAGGATAGAGGAAAGAGCGGAGAAGCAGGTGAAAAAGAAGAGAAAGAAAGAAATAGAAGTAAAAGAGAAAGTAAAAAGAAGAATAAAGAAAATGAAGAAAAAAGAATTTACGAGTGCACATCATCAGCTTCAGATCAAGTATGTCTCAGGTCTGTATTAACTCTGAACGGAGATAAACATAGGAGGATCTCCTTTGGAGTGGGAGAGTCACGGAGATCAAACTTTCAAAAACCTATCATGGGTTCTGTTGACCAACTCATGAGATCCTCAAAATGAGCTTTTTCCTGAACTTTACACTCCCACAAAGATACAGGTGGTGCTACAGTCTGGAGCCACAACTGTGGGACCAGCAATTTAGCGACTGATAAAAGATTTTGCTGTAGTTTTTTTTGAGCGAAAGTCAGGAGTGAATTTAACAGAAGGTAGAAGTATAAGTAATTCCTATAGATTTTCCATTTGTTTCCACGCCACTTTTGACACACACACATACACAAAAAAAACAAACAAACAGCAAATCTGCAACGACAAACAGCTTTTCTACAATGTGGGTCCTTAGCCTATTTTGGTTTTGCCACAGCAAAGTTTTGCCAAATTTACTGTTGTTTTCCCACAGCAGGATATGTTATTCTTTATTCCCTTATTTTAGTCTTCGGTATACAGAAGCCAAACATGCTTTAATATGCATTAGAAAACATAGATAAAAAGTTCCTCTTTCCAGGAAACATTTATTGTAAAATGTCATGATAGCTTACTTTTTTGGCAGCATTTGAGGAATTTTGCTGTGTAATATAAGCAGTTTACATTTGTAATGTGATATAGGCTAACTTTTTCCTTCACCTCCCCCCTTGAGGGGAGTGCGAGTATGTTTTCCTAATACGCTAGAACCCTGGACACTGTGTGATCTTTGACCTCTCCCTTAAATGCTAGGATTTTTCTGCTTTTACCTGTCTTGCATCACTTTTAATGGTATACTATAAGCTGACTAACAATTGAAAATGTTCATAAAATTGCATTGCGAATAAATAGTGATTTTGTCGATCACTATTAAGATAAGATAAGATAAGATAATCCTTTAATAGTCCCACAGTGGGGAAATTTCAGCATGTTACAGCAGCATAGTAATACAGTTACAGGATAATACACAGTAATATATTACAGATGTACAAGGGATACAGACTTCGTCCCAGTGTAGAAGCTAGGGTCCCACCCCGTATCAATAAGTAAAAAGAAGAGCTTCACACAGATGTAAATGCCAAAACAAACACGTGTGTTTATTGGTAGAGCTTTAGCTGGAGCAAACGTTTTCGGTCTGAGTAGACCTTCTTCAGGCTCTACATAAAAAGACAATATAACACAAAATGATACAGTGATAAGATCCCAAATGATCATAATAAACACAACACAAAAACAAATCAACAAATTAAATGTATGCTGTTTACAAAGAACCAAAATGTAGTCAGAATGCGTTTGTTATCCGTGAGGAAACCTTGGAAAGATATGAGAACATTGAGTCAAGGTAGATAACATGTCATAAAATAACATAATCACACATAACGAATGTTATCAAGATCCACCCTAACTTCACTAATGTAGGATAAAAAGTACAGTTCCAAAGTGAAGCATGACCAGGGGCGGAAAATATGTATCCATAAATAAGAGTTGTAAACAAAAAAGTATCACAATACCTGTAATGTGTAATACAAAGACGTAGGTAGCTATGGTCTGGGGGTAACTGGAAGTGAAAGGAGCCAGTAACCTGAAGATAGCATGTGATAATTGATTAGATCTAATTGCAATACCATAGGTATAACAGTCATAAGTATAAGAGGCCATAGTTCCCTATAAACAAGGCTCGTTGCTAGGGGTTCCTTACCTCTGCCGACACCAGTCCGTGGCCCGCTCACTCCGTGAAAAAATCAGCACAAAGAATATGCAATGTAGTCTGCGCATAGAAAATAGGCTAACCGCCGCAAGCAAGCGCGTCCGTGCTGTGTCTTGCGGGTCTTTAAATAGTCTGCCGGACCAGGTTTGTCCGGAGCGCGCATGCGCCCATACACCAGTTCAGGTGTAATGTAAGTGCGCATGCGCGAATACGCTTGTTGCGTAAGAATTTCATGCAGAGTGAGGAAGCAGGAAGAGACCTAAACAGCGCATGCGTGCGCTGTGTCCGTACGTGTTGATGATGTAAGTCACAGGTTAAGTGCCGGTATTGAAAGTAAACGAGTTGTGAGAAACAATGAGACTAAAAGAAAAAGAAGAATAAGACTGACACAGAGACCAGACTGCAATACAATGAATCAAAAGGAGTTAGAAAGGAGTAACAGGTAAATGTAAGAGAAAAAAAAGAAAGCATACTATAAAAAGAAAAGAGAAGATCACCCAAGTGAAAATGAAAGGATGAAAAATAAAAATCAAAAATAAAAAAGTGAAAAGTAAAAATGAAAAATAGAAAATAAAAAATGAAAAATATAAAAATAAAAATAAAAAATGAAAAATAAAAAATAAATAATAAAAAATAAAATAAAAAAAAAAAAAAAAAATGTCTAAAAAAAAGTCTATAAAAAACAAACAAAAAATAGAAAATATAAAAAAATAAAAGACAAAAAGAAAAAACCAAAAAAAAAAAAAAAAAAAATCAAAAAATTGCGTTAACAAGGATACCAAGATGGGCGGGCCCGGTGGGGTCAGTCAGATGGTGGCCTAGCGAGTCTGTAAGAGAACATATACAGGTAAGTGAAAAATCATGACATGTTAAGAAGATGAACAATTAGAATAACTGCTAAACAGATAGTGACACCTGGTTCATAAATATGCCTGAATCTCGTAATCCCTATTGAGACCACGTGGCTCCATAGTTTGTAATTTGTGTATCCAGAATGCCTCCCTCTTTTTAAGGAGGGAGATTCTGTTGCCACCTCTTCGTGGATTCTCCACATGTTCAAGCACTTGAAATCGGAGCTGAGAGACACTATGCCCTGCCTGAATAAAATGGGATGGGATGGGTAAAAGTAAATTACGACAGCGAATATTTGATTTGTGTTGTTTGATGCGGTCTCGCACACGTTGGGTGGTCTCCCCAACGTATGCGAGACCGCACGGACACTTAATAAGGTAAACGACGAAGTTTGAATTGCAAGTGAAGAAATCCCGAATTGGGAAGGTCTGACCTGTATGTGGGTGGTAAATTTTGTCGCCCCTCAATATATTAGAGCACTGATGACAGCTAAGGCATGCAAAAGTCCCATGTCGTGGGCTGCTCAAAAAAGTTTGGCGAGATTGTTTGATATCAGATCCTAGGTCAGCTCTTACCAATCTATCACGTAAGTTCTTTGGTCGCTTAAAACAGGCTCGAAATGTGTTTTTGAATTCTGGGATTTCAGGGTATGCTCTAGTCAGCAAGGGCCAGTGTCTCCTTAATATATTATGTATTTTATAGCTGTAAGGGTGGTATGTGTGTACAAATGTGATTCTTTTATCCTCCCGCTCTGGACCTAATGAAGTTGGTTGAACAGGAGCATCACGTCTAACTTCCCTAAGAGCTGCGTCCAAGATTTTTTTGGGATAACCACGAGTTGAAAATTTATTCCCCATCTCACTATATCTAGTCTCCCTTACCCCTGTTTCTTGAACAATTCTCTTAACCCGAAGGAATTGGGATTTCGGGAGTGAATCTTTTGTGGGTTTAGGATGGCAACTGGAAAAATGTAAAATACTGTTGCGATCAGTCTCTTTGGTATAGATGTCAGATGGAAAAATGTAAAATACTGTTGCGATCAGTCTCTTTGGTATAGATGTCAGATGTAACATCTGACATCTATACCAAAGAGACTGATCGCAACAGTATTTTACATTTTTCCAGTTGCCATCCTAAACCCACAAAAGATTCACTCCCGAAATCCCAATTCCTTCGGGTTAAGAGAATTGTTCAAGAAACAGGGGTAAGGGAGACTAGATATAGTGAGATGGGGAATAAATTTTCAACTCGTGGTTATCCCAAAAAAATCTTGGACGCAGCTCTTAGGGAAGTTAGACGTGATGCTCCTGTTCAACCAACTTCATTAGGTCCAGAGCGGGAGGATAAAAGAATCACATTTGTACACACATACCACCCTTACAGCTATAAAATACATAATATATTAAGGAGACACTGGCCCTTGCTGACTAGAGCATACCCTGAAATCCCAGAATTCAAAAACACATTTCGAGCCTGTTTTAAGCGACCAAAGAACTTACGTGATAGATTGGTAAGAGCTGACCTAGGATCTGATATCAAACAATCTCGCCAAACTTTTTTGAGCAGCCCACGACATGGGACTTTTGCATGCCTTAGCTGTCATCAGTGCTCTAATATATTGAGGGGCGACAAAATTTACCACCCACATACAGGTCAGACCTTCCCAATTCGGGATTTCTTCACTTGCAATTCAAACTTCGTCGTTTACCTTATTAAGTGTCCGTGCGGTCTCGCATACGTTGGGGAGACCACCCAACGTGTGCGAGACCGCATCAAACAACACAAATCAAATATTCGCTGTCGTAATTTACTTTTACCCATCCCATCCCATTTTATTCAGGCAGGGCATAGTGTCTCTCAGCTCCGATTTCAAGTGCTTGAACATGTGGAGAATCCACGAAGAGGTGGCAACAGAATCTCCCTCCTTAAAAAGAGGGAGGCATTCTGGATACACAAATTACAAACTATGGAGCCACGTGGTCTCAATAGGGATTACGAGATTCAGGCATATTTATGAACCAGGTGTCACTATCTGTTTAGCAGTTATTCTAATTGTTCATCTTCTTAACATGTCATGATTTTTCACTTACCTGTATATGTTCTCTTACAGACTCGCTAGGCCACCATCTGACTGACCCCACCGGGCCCGCCCATCTTGGTATCCTTGTTAACGCAATTTTTTGATTTTGGTTTTTTCTTTTTGTCTTTTATTTTTTTATATTTTCTATTTTTTGTTTGTTTTTTATAGACTTTTTTTTTTAGACATTTTTTTTTTTTTTTTTTTTTTTTATTTTATTTTTTATTTTTTATTTTTTATTTTTCATTTTTTATTTTTATTTTTATATTTTTCATTTTTTATTTTCTATTTTTCATTTTTACTTTTCACTTTTTTATTTTTGATTTTTATTTTTCATCCTTTCATTTTCACTTGGGTGATCTTCTCTTTTCTTTTTCTTTTTATAGTATGCTTTCTTTTTTTTCTCTTACATTTACCTGTTACTCCTTTCTAACTCCTTTTGATTCATTGTATTGCAGTCTGGTCTCTGTGTCAGTCTTATTCTTCTTTTTCTTTTAGTCTCATTGTTTCTCACAACTCGTTTACTTTCAATACCGGCACTTAACCTGTGACTTACATCATCAACACGTACGGACACAGCGCACGCATGCGCTGTTTAGGTCTCTTCCTGCTTCCTCACTCTGCATGAAATTCTTACGCAACAAGCGTATTCGCGCATGCGCACTTACATTACACCTGAACTGGTGTATGGGCGCATGCGCGCTCCGGACAAACCTGGTCCGGCAGACTATTTAAAGACCCGCAAGACACAGCACGGACGCGCTTGCTTGCGGCGGTTAGCCTATTTTCTATGCGCAGACTACATTGCATATTCTTTGTGCTGATTTTTTCACGGAGTGAGCGGGCCACGGACTGGTGTCGGCAGAGGTAAGGAACCCCTAGCAACGAGCCTTGTTTATAGGGAACTATGGCCTCTTATACTTATGACTGTTATACCTATGGTATTGCAATTAGATCTAATCAATTATCACATGCTATCTTCAGGTTACTGGCTCCTTTCACTTCCAGTTACCCCCAGACCATAGCTACCTACGTCTTTGTATTACACATTACAGGTATTGTGATACTTTTTTGTTTACAACTCTTATTTATGGATACATATTTTCCGCCCCTGGTCATGCTTCACTTTGGAACTGTACTTTTTATCCTACATTAGTGAAGTTAGGGTGGATCTTGATAACATTCGTTATGTGTGATTATGTTATTTTATGACATGTTATCTACCTTGACTCAATGTTCTCATATCTTTCCAAGGTTTCCTCACGGATAACAAACGCATTCTGACTACATTTTGGTTCTTTGTAAACAGCATACATTTAATTTGTTGATTTGTTTTTGTGTTGTGTTTATTATGATCATTTGGGATCTTATCACTGTATCATTTTGTGTTATATTGTCTTTTTATGTAGAGCCTGAAGAAGGTCTACTCAGACCGAAAACGTTTGCTCCAGCTAAAGCTCTACCAATAAACACACGTGTTTGTTTTGGCATTTACATCTGTGTGAAGCTCTTCTTTTTACATATTACAGATGTAGACACACATGCTGAGAAGAGAAGAAGAGAAGATATACTAGGAGTCCATAGTAGCTAGGGAACAAAAGAAGGAAGACGTCATAATCATTAGTTTTCTGTACAGAGTGATCTTTGCTTGGTCTGATGTAGATTATACAGCCTTGTCGCGGTTGGAAGGAAGGACTTGCGATAGCGCTCCTTCTCACACTTGGGGTGAAGCAGACTGTCACTTACAGTGCTGCCAAGTGCCATCAAGGTCCCATACATAGGGTGGGATTTGTTTTCCAGCATGGAGGTCACCACGGTCAGTATCCTTCTATCACCCACCACCTGTACTGGGTCCAGGGGGCTCCCCAGGACAGAGCTGGCCCTTCTGATCAGCCTTTCAAGTCTATTTCTGTCCCTGGTTGATATACTGCTCCCCCAGCAGGCCACACCGAAAAAGATGGCTGAAGCAACCACAAAGTTGAAAAAGACCCTAAGAAGTGGCCCCTGGACTCCGAAGGCCCTCAGCCTCCTGAGCAGGTAGAGTCTGCTGTGGCCCTTTCTGTGCAGCGCCTCCAGGTGATCAGCCCAGTCTAGTTTATTATTGAGGAGCACACCCAGGTACTTATAGGTCTTGACTATCTCAATGCATGGATCCTTGGATCTCCACCGGGGTCAGAGAACTTCTTCATTTACTAAAGTCCACCACCATCTCCTTGGTCTTCCCAGCATTAATTCTGAGGTGATTCTGCTGGCACCGTCAACAAAGTCCTGGTTTAAGTCTCTGTATTCCCTATCGTCACCATCAGTAATGAGGCCTACTATTGCAGAGTCATCTAAATTTCTAAATAGACTTTGTTTTTACGTTCACTCTGCAGCCAAAATGGCATGTCACCTGTATTATATGTTTTGGAATGATTCCTGGGATACCAAATTTATGTAGTTTTATTTACATTATAACTTCTTAACAAAAATCCAAAACGTTGCAAAAAATATTTTTTTTTCTTAAACTCACCATATTCTGACACCTATAACTTTTTATATTTACTTTTTTTAATTTTTTTGCCATTCACCATACAGCATAGTACCATATTGCCTTTATTCTATGGGTCGGTACAAATACAGTGATATCTATTTTATGTTGTTTTTTTATGCATTACTAAATTTGCAGAACAAAAACCCATACATCGGTCTTCCCCTAATTAAACTCTCCCCTCTACAGTCTATTCTGAGAGCAGTGGCCAGGCTCATCTATCAGTCTAGACCAGGGGTAGGGAACGTACGGCTCGCTAGCTGTTGCAAAACTACAACTCTCAGCATGCATACTGGCTCTGCTGTTCTGGGAACTCCCATGGAAGTGAATGGAGCATGCTGGGAGTTGTAGTTTCACAGCAGCTGGAGAGCCAAAGGTTCCCTACCCCTGGTCTAGACGTTACAGCGATGCCTCCGGTCTGTGCCAGTCGCTACATTGGCTGCCTATTCATTACAGAATACAATATAAACTTATCACCCTCATCCACAAGGCTCTCCATAATACTGCACCTCCCTACATTTCCTCCATTATCTCTGTCTGCCACCCAACCCGTGCTCTCCGTTCACTCAATGACTTAAGACTTACATCCTCTATTATCAGAACCTCCCACGCTTGTAC
Organism: Leptodactylus fuscus; assembly: GCF_031893055.1. Lineage (NCBI taxonomy): Eukaryota > Metazoa > Chordata > Amphibia > Anura > Leptodactylidae > Leptodactylus > Leptodactylus fuscus. Next base: position 195,514,810 of record NC_134265.1, read on the forward strand.
ACAAGACTTCTGCATTGCACCACTTCTCTAGAATGCTCTATCCCGGACAATCAGATTAACTCAGAATTTCTACAGCTTCAAGCTAAACTAAAGACACATCTTTTCAGACAGGTCTATTACAATTCCTAATGTAAACCCTTCTGTACCGTAATTTGTATCCCTAAAATGAACCCTCCTTGCTTCACACTCCCACTTTACCCCATAGGATATGATGATAATAATAATAAATTTTATTTATATAGCGCCAACATATTCCGCAGCGCTGTACAATTTGTAGGGTTCAAATACAGACAGAAAGATACATTGCAAAGAAAGTCATTTCACACAATGGGACTGAGGGCCCTGCTCGCAAGAGCTTACATTCTATGAGGGAGAGGGGGTGGCACAAGAGGTAGCAGGGGCCGCATTGCTTATGCAGAGGTCAGACACTTTTGTAATAGAGGTGACTGTCATTACATAAACATAAGACTTTATGAGCCGTCAACAGTCGTGTCCTTTAACATGTGGAAGGAGCTTGGACCTATAAAGTTAGCATGAGATGACATCGTATCATGTGGAGAAATGTTGGAGTGGGGACAGAGGAGGGTTAAGGGTTTACGTTAGAAATTGTGATAGGCTTGTCTGAAAAGATGTGTCTTTAGTTTGCGTTTGAAACTGTAGAAATTGGGAGTTAATCTGATTGGCCGGGGTAGAGCATTCCAGAGAAGTGCAGCTCGGGAGAAGTCTTGTATACGAGTGTGGGAGGTTCTGATAATAGAGGATGTAAGTGTTAGGTTATTGAGTGAACGGAGAACACGGGTTGGGCGGTAGACAGAAGCTGTTTGAGCCTAACTTTATATGTCCATGCACCATCTGCACGTTAACGGACACGACTACTGACGGCTCATACTGTTTACATATGTGTAATGACAGTCACCTTTATTACAAAATTGTCTGACCACTCTATAAGCAATGCTATCTCCAATGCCGCCCCTGCTACCTTTTGTGTCACCCCTTCTACCTCATAGATTTTAAGCTCTTGCGAAAAGGTCCCTCAGTCCCATTGTGTGAAGTGACTATTTCTTTGTAATGTATCTTTTTGTCTTGTACTTGAACCCAGTGCTGCAGAATATGTTGGCACTATATATAAATAAAATGTATTATTATTATTATTATTATACAATGCATGTGTATTCACATCACTTCTTCAGATAGTAAAAGTACTCACTGGTAACTTCAGATCTTCTTGGATCTTTCTGGAAGTAATCATTGGCTGAGTCTTTGCCATTTTAGCTATTCTTTGATCCATTCAAACAGTAGTTCTTCACTTCAGTCTACCTCTTTCAGGCTTTAGTTGCTACTAGTGTAAGCCGATGGCTGGTCAGGTAATGGAGGGGGTGTACATCTCACCCAGACTACTCAGGTGGGTGAGATGAGAAAACTCCATGAATGTTTGTTCTCAGCAGACAACTTTCGTCTGCTGAGCATTTTGATAAATGCTCAGTACTGGGCTGGATTTTTAGGAATGACAGGTAGGATTGGTAGTGGGACCTGTCATTTCACCCCCCTCCAGTCCACACTTTGGGGATGTTCCGGCAGTGACTCAGATGCAGAGAGTCTCCTCGTCAAGGAGGCTTAAGAAGCCAGCTCCAGCAGCAACACTTTGGCAGAGCTTGGCTGGAAAGCTGACAGGTCATATTTTTGGAACTGTGTCCTGAATGACTCAACTGGCTTTTGATTTCTGTTATCCTAGGTGAGGTAACCTATTCTATGTTTAGTTAGAGCCTAGCCGGGCAGGGATTTATTTTTGTATTGTTTCCTTTTGTTGCTGCACTATATTTTTGAGTGAAAATAAACTCTACCTTTGTTTTGAACTAAAAGAAACTGGACTTATGTGTCTATGCCACCCCACCTAGCAACCCCAGACCCTGACACTAGAGATAAGCGAGCAGTGAAAAGTTCGATATTCGTTTCGAGTAGCCCCTCCAAACTCGACTGTTCGAACTAATATCGAACCCCATTATAGTCTATGGGGAAAAAATACTCGTTTAAGGGGAAACCCAAATTCGACTCAGGAGGGTCACCAAGTCCACTATGACACCTCAGAAAATGATGCCAACACCTCTGGAATGCAACTGGGACAGCAGGAGAAGCATGCCTGGGGGTATCTAACATGCCAAAGTCCCTGTATTACCCCACTATCACAGCCTTACAACTACACACTTTCCACACTCAATACAACCTCTATGGAAAAATACCTGGAAACCTTCTTTCCTCGTCAATAGTATGGACAGAAACCCAAATTTTAAGCTAAAGAAACATTAGCATGCGCTCATCACAATCCCTGACTTGATAGCTGCATTAAGCAGGGTACCACACTAACCAGGCCCGAGCACCAGGAACAGGTGTTACAATAGCTAGCGGATAGTGCTTACAGCTCCTTATCTGCTAGTCAGCCACTACCTCAAGTCCTCTTCCTTGCCAAGAGTCTGGTCCACCTTCCTCCCAACATGCCTAATCTTCCCAGGACAGTCATCCCACATTTCCCCCCTCCCAGGAGATGTGTTCAGGTCATTTAACTGTCCCTCACTCTGTCCAACCACTTCACCAATCCCAAGAGCTACCACACCATTTTGTGTGTCCTGATGCACAAACACTGGAGCCTCTGCCATTTCCTGGCAATTTTTTGGTTGTGGACCAGCAACCCATCCTCAGTGATGGCAGTGATAGCGCTGCAGTCCAGATCACCAGTCAGGTCACCTCCACCTCTGACACTTTGGGGAGTTCATCCTCATCCTCCCCTTTTCCTGCCACTGCTCCTTTTGCCTGCACCATCATGCGCTTCTTCCTAGCAACTCCTCATCTCCCAGGCCTTTCATTGCAGGCAGAAGTACAGCGCAACCCACCCACATACCCAAGGCTTCAACAGCCTCATCTTAAGACTGCTGGCCCAGGAAATGTTGCCGTCCCGGCTTGTGGAGACCTGCTGGCAACTGCGGCACCTCGCTATGCCGTCCCTACTTCTCCCGGTGTGCACTCCACGACTTCATCAGCACGTGTCCCCTAACATCAGGCGGGCCCTAAGTTCTGCGCTTTGCACAAAGTTCCACTTGACCACCAAGGCATTGACAAGTGCTTGCGGACAGGAATGCTACTTTTCAATCACGGCACACTGGGTGAATGTAGTTGAGGCTGGGACCAGGTCGCAAACTGTGGCGTCCTGCCTTGTCTCCACGCCCAACATTCCTGGCAGGAGCACTGAAACACCACCCTCCTCCTCCTCTAAATAGACCCCAGCTACGAGCTGGAAACGCTGCAACACTGATGTGGGGAGACGTCAGCAGGCCGTGCTGAAGATCATCAGCTTGGGGGACAGACAGCAGACTGCTCCGAGGTGAGGGATGCCATCCTCGATAAGACGACAATATGGTTTTCGCCGCTGCACCTGGGCCTATACATGTTTTCGTGTGTGATAATGGCCGGAACCTGGTAGCGGCTCTGGAGCTTGCCAGTCTCCAACACGGTCCATGCCTGGCCCACGTTTTCAACTTAGTGGTGCAACAGTTTTTGAAAACGTACCCCAATGTTCATGAGCTACTGGAGAAAGTGCGGCGCTTGTGCAGCCACTTCTGCAAGTCTACAGTAGCCGCTGCTAGCCTCAATACACTCCAGCAGCGCCTACATCTGCCTGAAGCATTGGCTCTTTTTTCAAGGTCACCACACGCTGAAACCCTATGTAAGGTGTGTTGAGCAGGGTGTGTGAGCAGCAGAGACCTTTGATGGAGTTCCAACTCCAAAACCCAAGGGTTCATCAAAGTCAGCTCCCTCAGTTTCTCAACCATGAGTGCCCATGGATGGCAGACTTATGTGAAATCCTATCCCATCCTTTCCACTGGACACTTTACAAACTCACTAGAACCTCTTTGAAAGTGGAAAAATACTTGGAAACCTCCTTTCCTCTACATTAATATGGACAGAAACATAAATTTAAACCAAAAGAAAGATTAGCATGCACTCCTCACAATTTCTGATATGACAGATGCGTTAAGCAGGGTGCAGGGTACAATGCACACCAGGCCCGAGCACCAGGAACAGGTGTTACAATGGCTAGTGGATAATGCTTACAGCTGCTTTTCCACCAGCCAGTCAGCCACTACCTGCAGTCGTGTTCATACTCAAGAGTCTGCTCCTCCTTCCTCCCAACATGCCCAATCTTCCCAACAGACTCATCTCACCCTTTCCCCTTCCCAGGATCTCTTTTCGGGTCCTTTTACTGTCTCTCCCTCTGTTGAACCACTTCCCGAATCCCAGGAGCTACCAGATGACTTTGTGTGTCCTGATGCCCAAATACTGGAGCATCCGCCATTTCCTGCCAAATTTGTGGTTGTGGACCCACAACCAGCATTTCTGGGCCTCAGTGATGATGACAAGACACAGTTTCCATCAGGGCAAGCTGTGGTTATGTGTGGTTTGCAGTAAGAGGAGAGTGAGCAATTGGAAGAGGAGTTAGTGGACGACGTGGCCACCGACCCGACATGGACAGGGGTGATGTCTAGCGGAGAAAACAGCGTTGATGTTGAGGCAAGCTAAGCAGGAAAAAAGGGGGCTAGAGGCAGAGGCATGGACAGGGGTTATGTCTACGGGGGAAAGACGTGTAGATGTGGAGCCAAGCACAGCAGCAAAAAAAGGTGGCTAGAGGCAGAGGCATGTCCAGAAGCACAGGATAGCTGAATCACATAAGCCAGGCCAGAGGCAGCAAGGCCCAAGATGTTCCCTCTTCTAGCCACCTGAGAGAAAACACCAGCCTGGACACCTCAACATCTGCCTCTGACACTTTGGGGAGTTCACCCTCATTTGCACCTTTTCCTATCTCTGCTCCTCTCGCCTGCACCATCATGCGCTTCTTCCCAGCAACTCCCCATCTCCCAGGCCTTTCATTGCAGGCAGAAGTACAGCGCAACCCACCCACATGCCCAAGGCTTCAACGGCCTCATCTTAAAACTGCTGGCCCAGGAAATGGAGACTCAGGCCTTCTGTGACCTGCTGGCAGGTGTAGCTCCTCGCTATGATGCCCCTAGCCGTCACTACCTCTGTTGGTGTGCCGTCCCCGCCTAGCACCACCACGTGTCCCCTAACATAAGTCGGGCCCTGAGTTCCGCACTTTACTGTAAGTTCCACTTGACCACCGACGCATGGCCACGCGCCTGCGGTCAGGGACACTGCTTCTCTGTAACGACAGGCCTGGTAAATGTAGTTGAGGATGGGCCCAGGGTGCAAACTGGGGTGGCCTATCTCCTCTCCTAGCCCAAAATTCATGGCAGGGGTTGACTGAAAGCCTACTCTGCTGCAACCTCGACCACACCTGCAATCTGTACGTGCTTCAGCACTGGGGTGTGGAGACAACAGCAGGTCGTGCTGAAGCTCCTCAGCTTGGCCGACAGAAAACACACTTCCCCCTGGGGGCCACACGGTGGCTCAGTGGTTAGCACGGCAGCCTTGCAGCGCTGGAGTCCTGGTGTTCAAATCTCACCAAGGGCAAAAAAAAAAAAACATCTGCAAGGAGTTTGTATGTTCTCCCTGTGTTTGCGTGGATTTCCATTCCAAAGACATACTGATAGGGAAAAATGTACAGTGTGAGCTGTACGTGGGGCTCACAATCTACATTAAAAAAAAAACACACTTCCTCCGAGGTTAGGGATTCCATCCTCGATGCAACGGCAATGTGATTTTCGCTGCCGCACCTGGGACCAGGCATGTTTGTGTATGTGATAATGGCCTGAACCTGGTATCAGATCTGGAGCTTGCCAGACTCAAACACGGTCCACACATGGCTCACATTTTCAACTAGTTGGTGCAATGGTTCTTTGAAACCAACACCATTGTGCCTGATATACTGGTGAAAGTGCGACCATTTTCCTAAGTGAAAAGTAGCCTCTGCTAGGCTGAAAACATTCAGAGCACACTCCTGTCATCTTCACACCATTGGCTGATGGAGGAAGACGAGGGGGATGAAGTGGCATTTCATGACACTGTCCCACCCGAGGCTTGAGGGTGAAGTTCAGTGTATCCCATTGCTTCAGCACGGATGGTGTGAAGGGAGTGTAAAATGGAGGAAATGGAGAGTGACCCTTACAGTTGGGGGCAGCAAAGTCATGCCAAGTAACACACTGGCACACATGGCTGACTTCATGTTGGGTTGCTTTTCAAGAGAGAAAGGCATACTTCACATCATGGAGAACAAACAATACTGGATTTTTGCAATCCTTGACCCCCGGCATAAGTAAAAAATCTGGTCCTTTGTTCTGGTAGGGGAGAAGGAAAAAAAATTGATTGGCACAAGCAACTGGTGCAGAATATGATGGAAATGTTTCTGTAAACCCTCGCGGGTGGCAGAAAGGAGATTTCCCCCATGAGGCTAACAACTGCCATCTGGTCCACAAACACCAGGGGAACACTCTCTAAGGTCTGGTACATGTTAATGCCCCCCACCCCCCCTGCCCAAACTACTGCCACTGAAGGGCCTAGTGTCATCAAGAGGGAAAAGTATAGGCTCATGTTGCGTGAGTACCTGACCAACCACAGCCCTGTCCTCTCCGATCCCTCTGTGCCTTACACATATTGGGTGTAGAAGTTGGACCTCTGGCCCTTGGGGTAAGCTTACATAGCCTGACAATTGCTAACTTCTATCTAACTTTGGCGTTTGGGGGTACACACCATGCAAAGCTGGATTGGGCATATATAGCCTGACAATTGCTGTGTATCCCAGTTAAGTTTTGTGGGTACACACCGTGGAAAGCTGGGTTGAGCGTACATAGCCTGACAATTTCAGTGTATCCAACTTAGTTTTGGTGGGGTACACACTGGTGAAACCTGGATTATGCGTATATAGGATATACATTATAGGCTGACAATTTCAGTGTATCCCACTTAGTTTTTTTGGGGGGAGGGATACACTGTTGAAACCTGGATTAAGCGTATATAGGCTGACAATTTCAGTGTATGCCATTTAGTTTGGGGGGGGGGATACACACCGGTGAACCCTGGATTAAGCGTATATAGGGTGACAATTTCAGTGTATCCCACTTAGTTTTGGTGGGGTACACACTGTTGAAACCTGGATTAAGCATATATAGGGTATTTAGGCTGACAATTTCAGTGTATCCCACTTAGTTTTGGTGGGGTACACACCGGTGAACCCTGGATTAAGCATATACAGTGGTCCCTTGACTTTTGCGGGGGATACGTTCCAAGGCCGCCCGTGAAAGTCAAATTTCCGCGAAGTGGAGATGCGGTGTTTAATCTCATGTTAGGGGATGTCCTGCAATACTGTTCATATCCAAAATAGTCTACATACAGTACAGTATATGAAATGATATGGGTACTCACTATTGAAGAAGAGACACAAAACTTTTCTGATGATATTGCTGAGCGGCCGCGGGAAAACTCGTGGTGTTCAAAAAAAACCTGAGTATCCTTCCATTAATATTAACATTAAAACCCATGGTATAGCCCTTCCGCAAAGGTCGGACCCGCGAACGTCAAGGGACCACTGTATAGGGTATATAGGCTGAGAATTTCCGTGTATCCCACTTAGTTTTGGTGGGGTACATACTGGTGAAACCTGGATTAAGCGTATATAGGTTATAGGCTTACAATTTCAGTGTATCCCACTTAGTTTTAGTGGGGTACACACCGGTGAAAACTGGATTAAGTGTATATAGGTTATATAGGCTGAGAATTTCAGTGTATCCCACTTAGTTTTGGTGGCGTACAGACTGTTGAAACCTGGATTAAGCGTATATAGGCTGACAATTTCAATGTATCCCACTTAGTTTTGGTGGGGTACACACCGGTGAAACCTGAATTAAGCGTATATAGGGTATATAGGCTGAGAATTTCAGTGTATCCCACTTACCGTATATACTCGAGTATAAGCCGAATTTTTCAGCACAGTTTTTATGCTGAAAAAGCGGGGGGCTTTTACTCAAGTCAGCAAAAAAATTTTTATTTTTTTTTAAGAGGGGGGGGGGGGTCTATGACCAGCCGCAATATCAATGTATAGAATCTCCCATAAAATAGTGCAAAAAAAAAAAATCACTCCTTTCCCTAGAATACATACAAAAGTAGAAAATTACTGCGAAACACATACATATTAGGTATCCCTGTGTCTGACATTGCCCAGTCTACTGAATATAGGGGATCTGCAGTGCTCCTGTTCTGTCGAGAAGGGGTTAATAGGAGCACTGCAGATACCCTATATTCAGCCAGACTGAATTGCAAGTGGGGAAGAAAAAAAAACAGTCCTCAAGCTCAGGGAAGGGGGAAGACAATACACCCCCATCCCTTCCCCAGCACCTACTGCACCCAAAAACTCCGACCATATATATTTTTTTTAAATTTCCCAGTAGCTGCTGCATTCCCCCCCCCCCCCCCCCCCCTCGGCTTATACTCGAGTCAATAAGTTTTCCCAGTTTTTTGTGATAAAATTGGGGGCCTCGGTTTATATTCGGGTCGGCTTATACTCGAGTATATATGGTAGTTTTGGTAGGGTAGACACTGTTGAAACCTGGATTAAGCGTATATAGGGTGATAATTTCAATGTATCCCACTTAGTTTTGGTGGGGTACACACTGTTGAAACCTGGATTAAGCGTATATAGGGTATATAGGCTGACAATTTCAGTGTATCCCACTTAGTTTTGGTGAGGTACACACTATTGAAACCTGGATTAAGCATATATAGGCTGACAATTTCAGTGTATCCCACTTAGTTTTGGTGAGGTACACACTATTGAAACCTGGATTAAGCGTATATAGGGTATATAGGCTGACAATTTCAGTGTATCCCACTTAGTTTTGGTGGGGTACACACCAGTGAAACCTGGATTAAGCGTATATAGGCTGAGAATTTCAGTGTATCCCACTTAGTTTATTCCACACCTTGGAAAGCTGGGTTGAGCGGATATAGCCTGGCTTAATTACTGTGTATCCCACTTTGGCGTTTGTGGGGACACAAAGCTGGATTGAGCGTCTCCCTGCAGTATAACTCTTAAAGAGCTGTTGTGGTTCTTCTTTTGATTTCCTGCCTAGCAGAATCTAAAACCTATCTAGCCCTCAGCAGATGTCTCTCTCTAACTAAGTGCAACCCGCAAATGAATCGGAGATGACGTCGCCTGTTCTTATGAATCAGAGGTCACATGTCCTCGGCAGCCAATGTTTTTTTCCTAGTTTTTTTCAAGGCCTCCGTTGTTGTAGTTCCTGTCCTACCTCCCCTGCGCTGTTATTGGTGCAGAAAAAGGGCCAGGGAAGGTGGGAGGGGAATTGAATTTTAAGTGCATTTGCCATGCGGTGTTCGTATCGAATCGAACATAGCGAACAGCGTGATGTACAATCGCTCTTCTCTAGTTGCTACTTCAAGACATTTGAGATCATTATACTTGAGTAGCCTGTAATTTCCTATACTTCTCTATGTTATTTCCTCATAAATCAACTTTTTAATCAAAGTACGTTTTTCACCAGACTGTCTGATGAAAACAGGCCTGTTAAAGGAATATAGCTATTGAGGTTGATTTTTTTTTTTTAAGCTTTTAAAATTAAAAGTTCAAATGACCCCCTTTTCTTAGATTTGAAATAAAATAAATAAGCAAATCCTAACATAAATTACGTACCCTGCTTCCAAAATTGCCCAAACTACAAACATATAAAAATTAGAGATGAGCGAGTACTGTTCGGATCAGCCGATCCGAACAGCATGCTCCATAGTAATGAATGGATGCACCTGGTACTTCCGCTTTGACGGCGGCCAGCCGCTTAACCCCCCGCGTGCCGGCTACGTCCATTCATCTCTATGCGAGCGTGCTGATCCGAACAGTACTCGCTCATCTCTAATAAAAATATCTTTCTTGAAGCCGGAAAAAAAATCAAAAAAGCCAAACCAACTTTTTTCACCGTATCACCTGTTATAAAATTTGAATATAAAGTAATCAAAACATCTGATATTCCACAAAAGGGTATAAATAAAAAGTACATCTGGCCTAGCAAATGTGACTCCTTATGCAACCCCGTATATGGAAATATAAAAGTTACCGGTGTCAAAATATGGCGACTGTTAGGAATCTCAGTATACATTCCTGCACACTGCTGTTGTCTTAAGGCTGCCATGACAACATATGAAGCTTTCTGCAGCTATCATAGCTTAGCTTTGTTATGCACAACCAATTAGCAGCTGAGGAGGAATAATTAAAATCTGTACTTAACTTTCCATGTGCCTGCTATTAATTAATACTTTCTAGTGACGCTTCTGTGCTCTGATCATTTTTGTTTGATTACTGTACTTCTGAACTAGGTTTGTTTATAGGATATTCACTTGTTTTCCGATTTGGGCTTTAATTCTCTTGGATCTGACCTTGGCTTGAAGAAATTTAGCTTGTCTTATTCATAGGGCTAGATGATTAACTGAATGTCCATGTAGATAACCAACGTGATTTTGTTCGCATCAGTTATTTCGGTTCAGCTATTACAAAATTTACACTTTTGTTTGGACCGAACATGGCTGAACCAAAATTATTTATTAATTATACTCTGTCTAAGTCTGTTCTGTCCCAGAGAATAATAAACTGACACCAAGTAGAGGTGATCAAACATAAACCCCCCTCCCCCCCCCCCTCAAAAAACAAAACAAGTGTTATTCACCTCTCCTGGGCTCCGGCATGACTCCTTACTGTCTTCGACACTTCTAGCTGAGGCCACGTGGCATTGTGACGCCTGCAAGGTTAAAACATAAAAAAAACTATACATTTGCTACCCCCCATAATCATTCTGACCCAAAGAATACAAGTGGCATGCCATTTTGACTGCACAGTGAACCTTTTAAAAAGGAAGCCTGTAAAAAAGTCACGCAAACACAGTGTTTCTGTTATTTCATTCAGAATTTTTTTTCCTGTTTCATAATACATCATGCAGAATATTAAATGGTACTATTACAAAGTAAAGCACAATTTAAATAAATAACAGTCCTAATTTTGTAATCATGTTCGGATCCCATAATATTAAATGCAGTCGGGCAATTTATCATGACTTATATGCCTATAAGGCATGAAAAAAATATGAATATTTTGTTGCACATGTAGTTTTTTTGTGCAAAAAAATTAACTTTTATTAATTTTGCATCCTAATTATCAGTTTTCAGAGTAGTGAGCAGGGCAGGGATGAAGGTGTATTTTTCAATTTTGGTACACAGGATCCTATTAATAATTCTGGTGCATCTCATACCCTCACAAAGTGCCTGTAACACTGCTGACGTACCGCCTCTTCCAACGTGCTCAGCAACTGACTAGCAACTCTAGTTCACACTGTGCGGTTACTGACTTTCTAGGCTGCTGTATATTTAAGTGGTATTCACATATAGACATTTGACATGGAATCTGCCTCAAATTCCATATGAAATATGCCTTCAATGGGAGGCAGCAGATGGGGTTTTTTTTGCATTCTGAATTTTTAGTTAGAAGAAAAAATAAGTGTCCTGCTCAATCTTCAGACAGCAGGGAGACAGTCAAATAACATATTTTTCAGACAATAAGATGCACTTTTTGTGGGGTCACTGGACCAGGGTCACCCGGAGTAGTACAGGACACACAGCCAGCTGGAGATGGCCAGGACACCGCTGCACCATGATAGTGATTGGGGAAAGCCTGTTTCCTCGACAGTTATACACATGCCCAGGGGAGGTGATTAAAAATAACAAACACTTCTACTCTCCTCTCTTGGGCTTCTGACGATCCCTAGAATACTCTTTGGGCTCTTCCAGCCTATGACTGAGGTTACGTGTCCCAGCGGTCATTGCTACCGCCTGTGATTGGGCCCTAGTAGTCACATGGGGCGCACCAGCATAATGACATCAGCATGTGTCACGTGACTCCTGACGCCTAATCACAGGCCCCAGCAGTGACGTCTGGGGCATGTGACCTTAGTCGCAGGCAAAAGAGGACCGAAGAGGAAGCTGCAGAAAGCCAGATGGAGCAAGAATATCGAATTGAATATAAGTGTTTATTTTCCATCACCTCCCCTGGGCATCTGATTATTAAACACTGGGGTCTGAGGTGACCCCAGTGTATAATAATAGCACCAGGGATATCATATAGTGTGGGGGCCACTGTGGAGCATATTTATTCTGTGTGGGGGCCATTGTGGAACACATTATACTGTGTGGAAGCCACTGTGGAGCATATTATACGTTGTGGAGGTCAGGCAGTGCAGGCACATTCTGAGAAGAAAGCCTCCAATGCCGTATGGGCCTCCATCATGTAACTGTTGTGTCCCACATTAGCATAGTGGCTCTGCAGTGGAATTTGCCTATCATGCTTGAACAGATTAGGATGATGGGAGCTGTAGTTTGGCTACAGCTGCAGAACCACACAGATTGTGCAAAACTGCTTTTCCCATACAAGAGTGTTTCACAATCTGTGGCCCTCCAACAGCAGAACCTCCCCCCTTCCCCAGCAACTTTTTTTTCTCATTTTCCTCCTCTTAAACCTAGATGCATCTTATGGTCTAATGCATCTTATGGTCCGAAAAATATGGTACAACTTTTCCATCAGCATGGAATTTGTTCAAATCAATCCGCTTCCCATTAAAGGTAAAATGCAGTGGCACTCCTCCCCAAATTCCACTTAAAACTCAGTGTCAAAATCCGCTTTGTTTTTTTGTTAAACAGAAAAAAAAATCTTCAAACACCCAAAGCAGAAATTTTCTGCTTTACAAATTCAGCACCAAATTCCCACATTTGCATACCCTCTTTTTCCTGGTCTGACCAAAAGGGTAAGCATGCATTCCTTCTCAGCAATTTAATTAGTACAAAGAATTAGATCATAGAATTAAAATAAAGAATTAATTAGTATATCTGTGACCCCTGCCCAACCAATCACAACCAATACTTGCCTATGTAAATCCTGCTCAGTCCACTGTACTGTGCTGCATCTGAGCAATATAGTATTTAAGCTGCTGGTTCAGGCAAGGGTTTCCTTATTTTTGTCCAATTATTCGTGTTTGACTTTCGCTTGTTCTTGTTTGACTCTGTTTCTGCTTTTTCGCCTTATGTGTCTGATTTCTGTGTATGACTTCTGCCTGTCCCTGACCTGATTATGGGGATAATGTTCCTCTTTAAGGAGAAAACACCTATTAGGTGTGTGGAGACTTATACAGCCATAGACGCTCCACTGCAAGGGAACATGGGAGGAATATGCAAATCTGTCTCGCAAGATGTAAATAGGGAGACAGTGCCTCTGTTATGCTGCCCTCTATAGGAAGCACCTTGAACATCATACCCGACTTTCCCAGAAGCTTGTACTGCATAATGTGGGCTTTATACCAAGAGGGCAGCATAACAGAGGCACTGTCTCCCTATTTACATCTTGGGAGACAGATTTGCATATTCCTCCCATGTCCCTGACCTGTGAACCTGAGTTACTCTTCCTGACCTTTCTGCTTGTTTATGACCTTTCTCTCCTGCTTCCTGCAACAGACCTTTGAACCATACCTGAACACTCTCTTGCCTGAACTACTGGTGCTTTTATGTTGTATCCAGGATAATGTACTTAATAATATTCCACATCCGGGTCCAGAAAGGACGGAGCGGTGTTTGGTTATTGGAGCACAGTTTCGTTTTTGGTCCTCATGCCACTTCTGCGGAGACCCCAAATTGCAAGTAGACACATTACCCCCATTTTGGAAACTGCAGCCCTCAGGGGTTTTAACAAGAGTATTAATGAGTATTTATAAACCTTGAATGTTGCATTAATTTAGTTTCCAGGGATGAACGCTCAGCTAACAGTGAAATTGAAATTTTTCCAGAGGTACAGCATTTCAGTGCCTGATCTGTGGCGCTCAGCTTGTTTCAACAGAGACACATTCTCAAAAAACTGGTAAGCAGTTATCCCAGGCACAACAGCTTTTGGAGTATTTATCTCTGATACAGGCTGGGCACAATATATGAACTGAAATTATGTGTTTTTAACAAAATTACCATTTTCAACTTTCACCATTAGCTGCACATTCATTTCTGGAAAATAAATGAATTCAAGACTTCAGGGTTAAAAATGTTCACTGAACATCCAGATAAATTCCTTCAGGGGTGTAATTTTCAAAATTGTGTTACATGTTCCACAGGAGTTCTGCAAAGGTGACTTGACATCCAAAAATCAAACTGTGCTCCAATAACCAAATAGCATACCAAAACAGCAGTTTATACTCACATGTGACATTAAGTAAGTTATCATGGGTACAGTAGTGTCATATACATGGGCATAAACTTCTGTTTTTGGCACACAGCAGGGTGCAGATATGAAGAAGTTCTATATGACTTTTGGAGCACAGATTTAGATTGTTTGGTTTTTGGATGCCATGTCATGTTTGGAGAGCCGCTGCAGGGCCAATAAAGTGGAATCTCCTAGGGGGTTGACCCCACTTTGAAAACTACACCCTTAAAAAGAATTTATCAAGGGGCGCAGTGAGCATTAGTTTTCCAAATGTGAATGCACAGTAGATTGTGAAAAGTTAATATGTAAGCTGTGCGGAGTACATTGGGAACACCAAATTCCCTATTTCCCCAGTAGCTCCTATGATTGAGGAGTCACTCTTGGGGTCATTTCTGGTTTCTTTTCCCTCATAATATCTAAATCTGGGGTGTACCTTGATATATGCTCATATAGCTTATATATTGCCTTCCTGAGGCAACCAGTTTAGTTCCAAAGATTTGGTAATTTTTGTTGTTGTTGTGTTGTACATGCTGGAATTTTTTTTAGAGGCATAATCTGGGAATATAGACAAGTCAGAATATCTCCTCCAAAAGTAAGAGGGATGGTGTACAGGGGCTTATTAGGCCATGCATGTCCTGCTAAACGTTCTGGAAAAAGAGCATGTAAATAAGTCCTCCATGGTGGAAAGGGAGAATTGCTCTAGCACCACCTTTTTGAAGTAATCTATCTATAGATCAATGCCTGGTTTTCCTGGAGGGCACAGTCCTTTTCAGACTATTTATAACCAAGGCTTGATCCAAAACAGTAGAAAAATATAATGAAAAAAACTGTACTTGTTTTTTTGGATCAAAATAGGTGCCCACTGCCCTCTGACTGCAAACGTCCCACTCTTACAGTGATGCAGATTACCCTAGGACAAAGAATATTTTCAGCCTTCATTTTGGATATAAGGATTAGAAATTCATATAAATCATGGGCTGCATCCAAAGCTTTCTGAGAAATGTGAACTGGAAGATGGCCAGACCTTGTCTCACATGATTCTTTGAACAGCTTTTAAAATAGTGTAAACATTACACTATTTCTGCTATAGCTGTTTTACTATAGAAATACTTTCAAACAGGGTTCAGACACCAATGCCACCTTTCAGTTTGTCCAGTGCATAGCACTGAAACAATTCCTCCCCCTCCCTTTCCAGTACTCTAACCTCTGCCCTCTCTCTCTTTTTCCTGCTCTGGTATTAACCTGTGACCTCCCTCTCGGTTGGGCAGGCAGGGAGCTGAAAATAGTGACTGCAGAATCCTGGGAACGTTTGGGTGGCAATAACATCTGCCATGCTATTACCATCCTGAGAATGTATTCACCCTTTGCTCACCCTTTATCTATCTCTCTTATAGGGAATCACATTGAGCTCTTCTTATAGCATATCACCTTTACCAACTGCACTAACTCTATGAACGCCATTCCTTTCAGTTTTCACAGAAGATTTTTAATTGAAGCAATTTATAGATATTTTATAGAAGTTGGGCAAAGAGGCTTCCCAACAAAATGTAATAATATGATCTTACATCTCAAAGTAATTTTTGCACTTTAAAGTTATATTTGTTATTTAAACAAGCTGTGTGTGGCCAAATCCACTGGCCGTGTATATTCTCTGTGACCTGCACAAATTCTGAACCTAACTAACTACCTTGTAATTATGGGAAGAATATGCAAATCTGTCTTCCATGATGTAATTAGGAAGTCAGGTGCCTCAGTGTTGCAAACCAATAGAGGGCGCTCACTGGAATGTCCAAGAGGCCTTTGTTTTGCAATGATGCTGGGATTATTACCAGGTATAGTCTCTCAAGTGAAGACAGGCTTGCACATTCCAGTGAGCGCCCTCTATTGGTTTGCAATACTGAGGCACCTGACTTCCTAATTACATCATGGAAGACAGATTTGCATATTCTTCCCATAGTCCCTTGCAAAGTGGAGTGCTAAAGGCTTAATAAGTCTCCACACACCTATACGGTGGTCTCTCCCCAAGGAGTGACGATATCCCCCTTACCTTGTAATTGTAAGCCTGTGTTTTGCATTTTTAGAAGGAAGAAAGACAGAGCCAGTCACTGACTGTTTTCTAACCTCCTCCCACGGGCCCCTGCAATCTGATTCTGTCAGAATTATGGTTTTTTTGCAATATATTATCAGATAAAGTCAGCACTGTAACTAAAGACATTGGTTGACTCTGGTGATTGGAGAGCAGGCAGGCTATTTGCCCTGAGTGCTGGCTAGGAACAATAAATAACTCACACCAGCTTAACAAAAGATACTACTTAGGCCAACCAGGACTGATTCCATGGAGCACCCATAAAATGTCAAATGATTGCCTAAATGTATCATACACCATCATACATTCTACCAAATACCAGGCCAACCTTGACGAAGGGGAGGCTCCCTTACTCATGGCAGTAGCTTGTAGGAGTTTTCTTGAGTCCAAACGCGGTGGGAAAACCATTAGCATTGGCCAGTATCCTTTCACTTTTGTAAGTAGAATAAGACTTTCCCAGCTCATCCTCACATTGCAGCAAAAATCTGGGTTGAGCAGCAGCAAACAGGGTTAGGAAGAACTGATAAAATTGGGAGCAAATGCCCTGTTTCGGCTAGTTCATTAAAGGGGCTCTATCAGCAAAATCATGCTGATAGAGCCCCACATATGCGTGAATAGCCTTTAAAAAGGCTATTCAGGCACCGTAAAAGTTATATTAAACCACCCCACCATTTTAAAATAAAACCCTAAAACAGAATGTGTTAAACTTACCGAACGTGCACACTGGGCGGGCATTCAGGGTGCACCATTTTCTTCATTCACGCCTCCTCTTCCTCCGATGTCCTCCGGTCCCGTCCTCCTCCAGCGCTCGCGAACTGACATTGCTTAAAAAAAAATGGTCTGGGCGCATGCGCAGTAGCCTACTACGGTTACTGCGCATGCGCCCAGGCCATTTTTTTTAAGCAATGTCAGTTCGCAAGCGCCGGAGGAGGACGGGACCTGAGGACATCGGAGGAAGAGGAGGCGTGGATGAAGAAGATGGCGCACCCTGAATGCCCGCCCACTGTTCACGTTCGGTAAGTTTATCACATTCTGTTTTAGGGTTTTATTTTAAAACGGGGGGGGGGGGGGGGGATAGTTTAATATAACCTTACCGATGCCTGAATAGCCTTTTTAAAGGCTATTCACGCATATGTGGGGCTCTATCAGCATGATTTTGCTGATAGAGCCCCTTTAAGAAGGACTCTAACCAAGACAATGGGTATTTGGAAGTGAAGTCACTCAGCTGCATAAAATCTCTTAGGACCAGGGTATGCTGTCGAAGTCTGTTCCAAATTGTCTATTGCACATACCTCTTAGGGCTAATCAGACATGGGATGAAGTCTAGTGATAGCCTGTTTGACGAAGACATAAGAGAGGTTTCAAGTTGTATGGCTAAGTTATCACTAGAGGTTTGTGTTAATAGGATCCATCTGATTAGCGTTATAGTACGTGAGCAACTATGAAAGACCTGCTTCTCCTTTAGTAGGTGGTTGTAAAAGCTGCATATATTTAAGCCAGGGGCATTTCTGATGCCACAGGAAGGAGAATTTATGCCTCACTTTGTCAAAAAAAAAGAGCTAGGAAGCCAGATTGGAAGTGTGCACAACAGATACAGTAGTCTGGGGAATTTATATATTTTTAGCAGATTTTTTTGGCTTAGGGCCAGTTCACATCTGCGTTTGGGAAGTCCACTTGGGGACTCCGCAAACGGAAACCTATCCACATAAAAAAGTGGTTACCTAAGGGCTAGTTTACGCAGAGTTTTTTGGCAGCAGATTTTGACGCAAAGTCCGCCTCAAAATCCACCTGCCAAAATGACTCTAATTGACTTCAATGGGAGCCGCTCAACAACCCCTGCCAGGAATCTTGGGCGATAAATAGAAGGACCAAAAGAAGGATCTGCGCTCCACTCATCCAATAGATTTCAATCGTTTATTAGTTCAGACACACAACGCGTTTCGGGCATACCATTGCTCTTTCTCAAGTGCAATGAACTGGGGTTGCTGCTGTGGATGACTTCTATTTATTGTTCTCACCATCGGTGACGGAAATATCTGCTGCTACTATCCACCCAGGGAGGGAGCCCCCTGTGATTGGTTCCTAGGCACTATAAGTAGTTGTGAATTTCTCACAACTTCTCCAGGTGAGAGTCTTATGTACTACCAATTTGTCATCTCTCACCTGTAATACTACACTAGATATGGCTCGGTGCTGTTCTTTCTTCTTTTTAGGAATCTTGGGCGGGGAGAGGAGATAGGCCGCCCCAGTTTGCGACCCGGTTGCAGCTTCCACTACATTCACCCAGCCTGTCGTTACAGAGATGCAGCGTCCCTGTCCACATGCGCTTGTCCACCCATCGGTGGTCAAGTGGACCCTAGAGCAATGTGCGGAACTCAGGGCCCGCCTGATGTTATGGGACACGTGCTGGTGTAATGTGGGGACGGCACACCAAGAGAAGTAGAGACAGCTAGGGGCAGCATAGCGAGGTCCCGCAGCTACCATCAGGTCACAGAAGGCCTGAGTCGCCACAAGCCTAAACGCCAACATCTCCAGGGCCAGCAGTCGCCATTTTAAGGCTTGGGTATGTGGGTGGGTTGCGCTGTACTTCTGCCTGCGATCAAACACGTGGCAGATGGAGAGTTGCTAGGAAGAGGCACATGATGGTGTAGACAAAGGAGCAGAGATAGGAAAAGGGGAGGATGAGGGTGAAGTCCCCATAGTGTCAAAGGCAGATGTGTAGATGTCCTGGCTGGTGGTCTGGACTGCAGCACCAGTACTGGAAACAGTGGAAGAGTCAATGTCGGCAACGCCGGCCGACGATTGTCCTGCGTTTGCTCTCTCCCACTGAGCCCAAATGACGGCGCATGGCTGAGGGGATCAGGTTGCTTTTCTCAGAGCCCCTATTCAGTTTTGAGTTGCACTGTCAGGATATGGAGTCGCCGCGGTCTCCTTGCTGCGCGGTGTCTCCCTGGGAGACGTGTTAGGAGTTCTATTGGGTGTGCTTAGGTCATTAAGGGTTAATCTTTTCCTTGCCTTCAGTCTCCATGTCATTAGCCATCAGGTGTGTTCTCTGCTGCTATTTAAACCCCACCCAAGCATGGATCCTTGCCAGCCATTCACTTTGTGGTTCCTGGTTCCTCTGCTCAGTCTTATTCCCTGTCTGTTTGTATTTGGTCTGTTCTCTTGGTTTATTTACCCGGCTTGTATTTTTGACTATCCCTTGTCTTTTGATTCGGTACCTTTATTATATCTCTTGGCTTGACCTCTTGCTCGTCTGACCTCGCCTTCTCTTCTGTGTCTTGCTGGGACTTGTGGTCCTCCCTGGTTCCATGCTGTTTAGTCTTTTGTTTTGCATTGCAGTTACACTGTGCTTTCTGTTTAGGTGTGACCCCCGTGACTCCAGTCCCTAGCACTTTCAGGGCCTCCTCTCCCCTTATCCTAGCCACCGGATAGAAGCGTAAGGAGTCGTGGTAGGCGCACTTCAATTAGGAAGTGTATAGGTCTGCCTCATCTCAGATATTACAGCATAGTTATAGCTGCAGGGCCTGCGATCCCTTTTGTCATTAGCTGCACAGTGTTGCTTTCCCAGCTGTGTCACTTTGCACTGCCTGACCCTGACTCCAATCCTTACATGCACCGTGTGCAAACCGTACTCAGTTTGACCTCCGCGCATACAGAGTCAAAGAGTGGAAAAGGACCCAAAAACAGCTCCTGGGAGAGGGCAAGGGTGGGATGACTCTGCTGGGAAGATTGGTCATGTTGGGAGAAAGGAGGGGCAGACTCTTGGATATGAACATGACTGGAGGTAGTGGCTAACTGGCTGGTGTAAATGCAGCTGGAAGCATTATCTACTAGCCATTGTAACACCTGTTCGTGTTGCTCAGGCCTCGTCAGCGTTGTACCCTGCTTAACGTTTCTGTCAAGCCAGGGATTGTGGATGAGCACAATGCTGGCTCCCCTTCACCAGTAGGCATTGCATCCGCAGTAAGTTGACCACGGCCTGGGCCCCCAGCTGGATTTCCACGCCCCCGTCCTCATCCTCTTCCGCTAGCTTTACGCATTTCAAAATGTATACAAGCATAGTGTATTGCAAGTATACGCAGTATATATTTTGAGCGTATAGCAAGTACGGTCTATACTGTGTGGCAAGTATACCCCTTGCTTCAAACCGATATGAGACAAGTATATTGGGCTCACAAACCGATGCATACACGGTATCTATTTTGAGTGTATGTGAAGTACGGTATATGCCGGATGGAAAGTATAGCCCTTGCTTGACACCCGTATGGGACAGGTATATTGGGCACACAAAGCGTAATCTTTTGCTAGTTTACAGGGACGGTATATAGTTAGTGCGCAGAGCAAATAAGGTATATACTCTGTGGGAATTTTAGACCGTGTTTCACACCCGTATGGGACAGGTATATTGGGCGGATGCTTCAGTGTTTGGGCATCAGGACACAGAAATAATTCTGGTAGCTCTTTGGAGGGGGCAAGCAGGGGTGAACCATGGCTTTCTGCCTCCTGAAGCGGACATCAGAAAGCCGCCGCCCCCCCCCCCGAGGAAGGGTCAGAGCGGAGGGGAGGGGGAGGGGGCGGGGCCGAGCGGAGAAATCGTCTTTAGCAGGCAGGGAGAGGATCTGCTCTCTGCCTGAGCATGAGGGGCGGCCGCTGGAGCTCAGTGACGGTGACCCTAAGCCAGTCCAGGACAGCTTGTCCTGGACTGGCTTAGGTCAGCAAAAATGCCGCCCTCCCCGTGGCCCTGGCATAGCGCCGCCTGAAGCGGTCGCTTCAGGTCGCCGCATGGGAGGTACGGCACTGGGGGCAAGGGTGGGATGACTCTGCTGGGAAGATTGGGCATGTTGGGAGGAAGGAGGGGCAGACTCTTGGGTATGAATATGACTGGAGGTAGTGGCTGACTAGCTGGTTAAAAGCAGCTGGAAGCATTATCCGCCAGCCATTGTAATACCTGTTCCTGGTGCTCGGGCCTCATCACTGTTGTAGCCTACACCCTGCTTGACACAGCTATCAAGTCAGGGATTGTGATGAGTGCATGCTAATGTTTCTTTAGCTTTAACCCCTTCACTGCCAGGCACATACACTGTACGTGCTCCCAAGGTGGCACTTCAGTAGCCGAGGACGTACTTAGTACGTCCTCCCTACTAATGCCGATATCTCTGGACTGCATCAACATATCTTGATGCTTTAAAATGCATTTTAAAGAAGAGACACTCATCTTTAAAATGATACCAGGGACTTGATGATTATACTTACAGTCTTGGAGCCATTCACTGTTGAAAACACTATTTGGCATTGAGATCCAACTGCAGATCTCAATTCCCGACAGTGTTTCAACAGTGAATTTCTCCAATTCTGTACGTCCAATCATCGAGTTCTTGATATCATTTTAAAGATGAGATTCTCCTCTTTAAAATGCAATTGAAAGCATCAAGATATGTTGATGCAGTCCAAAGATATAGAGCTCCAAAGTGTCCCCCCCCTCCTGTCTAAGCAAGCAATTTGCGATCTAACAAGAAAGGAAGAGGGACACGGAGCAGTTCAGAAGAGAGAGAGAGACACAGAAATGATCTCTCTCTCTGCATAACTTGTATGTGACAGCAGGATCTCTCCTGAACATAACCAGGAAGTTTGTTGGCACTGTGACCCAGACGTTTACCATTGTCCAGGTCGCAAGCCAAAAAAAAAAGTCGCACCAAACACTTACACAACATATACATAAAGTCGCAAATAAAGTTTACATTTCACCCAATCCCTGTCCTGTCTATACCTGAGCTTTCTACAGTAAAATACGTCTCTAGTGATGTCCGTTACACACTAAAATAATAGTAATAACGATTATCACTAGAGATGAACGTATCGATTGCTAAAATTATTATAGGGGGATGGAAAATAACATTTTTAGGTAAAGTCCTATTTAATTTGCATGCACAAAATGGGATGGCGCATTTCTGCGATTTTGGCGATTCTTTAACACCCGCCCCTGTAAATATATACATGTGTGGTATGTATGAACTCCTCACATATTGCAGTTTTATGGACAGTACATTATGTTTGCAGAAAGGGATTTCTTGAGCCGCACTTTAGTGGCAAATTTGAATTTTTGCGCAATTTTTGCTAGCAATCTCTGTTTGCGGCAAAGTTGAATGAAGGTGGTTGTATATATAAACTATTAAATTGTGTTTTTATATACGGTATGCTGTGTACTCTGAAAAAAGTTAGATTTTGGTATCACAGTCACAGTTTGGTAGGTGCAGTATAGCTTTTTAACATATTAGTGAACAACAGCAAAATCCTGCTTGTCTTCTGTATTCGTGTTTTTGGGTGTTCAAGCTCTTGTTGTAGTTGATGTTTGCGGTACATATAGTATATTTACACATTGTATACACCATAAGCTATTATTTTAAAAGTATTTTGTATATGAATGTGAGATTGAACATGAGTTTTAGGTGCAAATATGTGTTTTAGCGTATTTTTTCAAAAAATTATTTGTGTTGGTCGCAAAGTTGCATGAAGGTGGATGTGGCTATCGATGACCCATTAAGACATTTGTAATCTTCAGATTGTCTACTTTCAAAAAATATATAGGGTTTAGGGGTTCACTTACTTTTCATGGTGTGTAATCCCTACATTTTATAGGATGATACTTTTTTAACATTTCCAGCTTCAAAGCAGAATTTTGTTCCTTCCAGTTCTAGCGATTTTCTGAAGACACGTGCATGCGGGTTCAGGCCATAGTGATATGTATGAACTCTGCACATGTTGAACTCTTATTTTTAGGAGGTTTGGTGCATTTAATTTTTTGTTTGGTTTCCGCTTTTAACAACTAATATACATTTATTTGCATTTTTTCATAAAACATTCACTTTAAATCAAAATTGCATAACGGTGCCTGTTCGTATACAGTACCAAGTGGCATTCTGACAATGCTGCAGGTGTCTACTTTAAGAAAATATATAGGTATGGGGGGGTTGGATGCTTTTTTAATGTTGCAATTTAGGTTTGATTTGTCCATCTCAAAACTGTGAAAATTGCTCTGGCTACTGGAGGTGCAAAATTTCCAGAGACCCTTGGCAGCGAAAAGGTTAAATTTGTGTCATTGTGGACTTGGTGACTCTCATTAGTCGAATAGTGGTTTCCCCTGAAACAAGCATTTTTCCCCCATAGACTATAATGGGATTCGATATTCGGTCGAGTAGTCGAATATTGAGGGGCTACTTGAAACAAATATCGAATATTTCACTACTCGCTCATCTCTAGTGATAACAAATATACAAAGTTAGTTTGTATTGCTTTTACACAGTAAAATCACTTATTTGCCAAAAATCATGTTTTACTGTTGCCATATTCTGAAAGTCCTAACTTTTTAAATTTTCTGTCAATGGTGCTGTGTGAGAACTTGCTTTTAGAGGGATGAATGGTAGTTTCTATTGATACAATTTTGGATTATACGAGGGGACCCAAAAGTTTCCAGAATGAGTTTGCTGCGTGTGCAGTTTTCATAGTACGCGATTCTGCAGCTAGTTTTTTGTTCAACCACACCTTCTCAGTCAGTGTGCCAAGCGGTGTTGATGCGGAAGGTTTCATCTACCTGCAGTGTATTTTCTTGCAAGAGCTGTTGTCCAGCCGTCATTTTTCTTCATGGAAAAGTTTTATGAGCAGCTCGCGGCTGTGAAGTTTTGCTTTCTGCTTGGGAAAAAAGCATCAGAAACCGTTCAAATGTTGAAGACCGCTTACAAGGATGACACTTACAAGGATGTGTCAAGCTCAAGTTTACTCGTGGTTCACTCGCTTTAAAAATGGTGAAACGGTCAATTGATGATCAACCGCGTTTTGGACGTCCATCAACTTTCTGAACGGACGAAAGTGTCCAAAAAATCTACGAGCTCGTACGTGAAGATCGACGACGAACCATTGAGGAACTCCAAGAGTTGTCTGGAGTGAGTTGGAGCTCGATTCAGCGCATTTTATTGGAGGATTTGGGCATGTCACAGGTTGCTGCAAAGTTTGTGCCGCGGCTCTTGACTGATCAACAGAAAGAGCGTCATACCGAAACATGCCGTGCCATGAAAGAACATGCCGAAACCGACCCAGAATTGTTTTCTAAAATTATTACGGGAGATGAGTCTTGGTGCTATGCTTACGCACGGAAACCAAACAACAATCAAGCCACTGGAAGACACCATCCTCACCCCGCGCCAAAAAGGCTCGACAAGTGAAGTCCAATGTGAAGACAATGGTCATTTGTTTTTTTCGATGCAAAAGGGATTGTGCACTCAGAATTCGTTCCAAACAGGTCAGACCGTCAACCAGGTTTTCTTCTTGGCGGTTCTCAAGAGGTTGCGCAACAGTGTGCAGCGAAAAAGGCCCAAAATGTGGCAGTCTGGTCATTGGTTTTTCCACCATGACAATGCCCCAGCCCACACCGCCATCTCGGTGACCACTTTCATGGCAAGAAACAGCATGGCTGTCTTGCCCCATCCACCCTATTCACCTGATATGGCTCCCAGTGACTTTTTTTTATTCCCACAAATGAAGAGGAACCTCAAGGGGAAGAGTTTCACCGACGTAGAGGAGGTGAAGAGGAAAACGACGGAGGCACTTGCACACATCAAAGTAGATGAGTTTAAAAAATGTTTTGAATAATGGCAGACGAGATTTGACAAGTTTATTGCTGCTAAAGGAGAGTACTTTGAAGGAGATTGAAGGAATTTTGTACAAAAAAATAAATACACGCTTCAAAAACAACATTTTGGGAAACTCCCCGTCTTTGTCCCCTTGTGCTAATGACGAGGGGCACTTCTGGCTGCCCCTCTACAGTAGCTGGACTGTGGACTGGATCCCCAGCTGGATTTCCATGTCCCCGTTCCTTGATACTACCCTGACGCATCTTTGGCGGGTTCAGTGTATATACACTGTTCCTGCAGTGTAGCTCTGAAAAGAGCTGTTCAATTTTTCCTGCCCAGCAGTGGCTAAACTCTACCCTCAGTTTCTCCCTATCTCACCAAAACGCATTTGACATGAATATGGCTGACACTTTTCTTATAAATCCGAGGTCACCTGATTTAGCTAGCCAATGACTTTTTCCTCTTTTTTTGATGCCTGCGTTTTCCTCTTTCCTGTCCCACCTTCCCTGCACAGTTATTGGTGCAAAAAAGGGCCAGAAAAGGTGGGAGGGGATACGAATTTTTACTTTCATTTACTTTAATTTATACCGCGTGGTATTCGATCGGAACCGAATATGTCGAATACCCTAATATTCAATCGATTGAACGGTATTCACTCATCTCTAGTTATCACCATAACTGTACTGACCCTTAAAATAAAGTTAACATGTTATTTATGTTGCACAGTGCAAAATTCAAAATATAACAAGCAATGCAATTGTTTTTTTTTTTGTAACTGTCATAAAGAGGTAATGAAATGTACTCAATAGACAATAAGGGGCATTTATCAGGCCTCTTGTGTTTATTATGGTTTAATACAGCCCCATTTTTAAGTTATAAATTTTGTTTGTGGCTACGCCTGTTTTGAAGGCTCTTCAAACATAAAGCAAGTTCCTTTGCTTTTTTTGTCAGGAAAAAGTGGGTTTGGTGTATCTGCAGTACAGTTATACAATTTATTTATGATGTGTTTTGTTTCTACAGAAAGTCGGCAACTGATTACAGAACTATGGGCATTGTAAAAAAAATCTGAAATATTTGAAAGTGGACTTTCAATTAGCTTGAGATAAATTTGCACAAAATTTGTTATGTATCTTGCACTTTTTTTTAGTAAATTAGGTGCCTGAAAATACAGCTACCAAAAAAACAAAAACAAATAAAAAACACACACAATAGAAAGGCACAATAGAAATTGTGCAAAAATCTAAAACAACTTGTACCATAAAGAGCACCTTTATATTCCTAGGTTGACAAAAAAATTACCACTAATTACACCGATAGAAAGTCGACAGTGCAGTGCCATTACTGATAGCTCTTCACTGTCAGAAGGCGTTCCTGATAGTCTAGCTGGGAACGCCCCTCCGGACAGTACTCTCCGTAGCTCTGTGCTGTCAGAGGGGGTGTTCATTACCGCCCAGCCATGAGGAACGACCTCCCCAGTACTAATCTATGGACGAGTACCATCAGGAGGGGGAAGGGTAAAGGGAGTTCCCCACCGCTCAGTAGTACAGTACTACGGACAGTACTGTTAGGAGGGCCGTTCCCTGCTCAGAAATGCACTTCTGACAGTGAAGAGCTATCAGTAACAACACCAATAGCTCCTGCCCCGGGGCACATAACAGGAAATCCGAGAGTGCACTGAATTCAGCACACTGTCATCTTTCTAGCGGTATATAAAACCACGTGTGGCCGAGGACATGAAAGATCCTCTTTAATAAATTGAAAGCTTATATTTGAGGGGGGATTTTTAAATTTTTACCTCTGAAGGTTTGCAGTTGCCTGTCAATGCAGTGTAAATAATCAAATTAGGCATTAAAGGCTAAAGGGCTCAGAAATACAAGCACTGAGCACTCATCTCCCCATCCCAGAGAGCAGGGAGCTACGTCACTTATCCTGGACGGAGAGATAAGATCATCCCCAAGTCCGTGGTTATGGAAACACAGTGTAAACAATGAAGTGAAGCCAAACAGAGCAGTTTTGCTTAAGCAGTGTATTTAGGAAAAGTCTTAAATCCACATCCCTTCAGATGGGACAACCCCTTTAAATGCACATGGTGTGTTTTCACTGCTCATCCCTGCTGTATTTCCAGACAAAAGATTCTGGAGAACCCATGTGGCATTTCTAAAATCAAGAAATGAAGCATAAAAACTGGAGAGCTGACTTCACAGTTCCACAAGTTGGGCATGACATATTGGGCACTGAAGTAGCTTATATCTGAGGAAAATTTTCAGTTTGCTTATTTCATTGGGGACACAGACCTGGCCAGTGGCGTAACTACCGGGGTAGCAGCTGCCACAGGGCTCGGGACATTAAGGGGCCCAGCAATAGCTGCTTCCACTCCTTTTTTTTTGTTATTGTTTTTTTGTAAAGGGGCTCTATCATTGGGAAAATTGATTTTTAACTAAGCACATACTGAGTGAAAATATAAAATATAACCTATTTCAATTTGTTAAAACCCAACACCTTAAAAATAACGTCATCCCCTGGCCATAGGGTAATCTAAACATGTTTCGATATAGGTGTGCTAAAATGATGTTCTCCTTCTGCAATCCCCAATCCCACCGACCAATTTTTTTTTACTGTGAGCTCAGCTCCTGTTTTAACGCTGCGGGCCGGCTTCGGCGTGTGTAGGCGCAATGTGATGACGTCAGGTGAGTGCAAATGTTTGTTTTGTATTAAACATTAAGGTGGAACATAATGAAGGGGGCCCATGAAACTGGGGGGTAAATGAAGGGGGGGTGAACGGCATGACACTGGGGCAGATGAGGGGGGGGGACGGCATGACACTGGGGCAGAGACGGGGGGACATGAAACTGTGGACAGATAAAGGGGAGGAGAACGGCATGAAACTGGGGACAGAGATGGAGGGAGCCCAATGAAAGGGGGGGACAAATGAAGGGGAGGGGGGGAACGGCATGACACTGGGGCAGATGGGGGGGTGGAACAGCAAGACACTGGGGCAGAGACGGGGGACATGAAACTGGGCAGATGAAGGGGGAGAATGGCATGAAACTGGGGACAGAGATGGAGGGGGGGACTTGAAACTGGGGGCAGAGGAAGGGTGTATATGAAACTGGGGGAGAGATGGAGGGGGGCATATAATTTACGGGTGACTGTAGGAGGATTATACTGTGTGGGAGCACATGAAAAATGAATGAGAATGGGCGGAGTCAACATAAGTGGGTGGAGCTAAATTTGCTGCGGCGCCCCTCTTTCTACTCTTCAGAAGTTGGGAGGTATGGTGTTGGTGACGCCACACTCCTGCGTGACGTCACTCGCTTCATCTGCAACACACAGTGTCTTGACTCCCCTGCCTCCTTTACAAGGGGGCCCACTAAGGCTCTGCCGCCCAAGGGCCCATAAAAACCTGGAGCCGGCCCTGGGTATGAACAGGACAGAGAAAAAAATAAACTTTATTGATGACAATTTGTTATGTGTTTGGTGCAATTCTTTTGGCCCATACAGTGGTCCCTTCTCTGTTCTCCCAATATGTTGTCCCCTGCACTTGTCGTCCCCCCCCCCCCCCCCCCGCCATACAATGACCCCTTCACTGTATGGGAACCAGTGATGTGGCCATTATATTGTGTGTTTGGGGGGGGGGGGGTGGAGACAGTATCGGGGACCAATATCCTGTAAAAAAAAAAACAAAAAACAACAATATACAGTCCTATGAAAAAGTTTGGGCACCCCTATTAATCTTAATCATTTTTAGTTCTAAATATTTTGGTATTTGCAACAGCCATTTCAGTTTGATATATCTAATAACTGATGGACACAGTAATATTTCAGGATTGAAATGAGGTTTATTGTACTAACAGAAAATGTGCAATATGCATTAAACCAAAATTTGACCGGTGCAAAAGTATGGGCACCTCAACAGAAAAGTGACATTAATATTTAGTAGATCCTCCTTTTGCAAAGATAACAGCCTCTAGTCGCTTCCTGTAGCTTTTAATCAGTTCCTGGATCCTGGATAAAGGTATTTTGGACAAACAATTCAAGTTCAGTTAAGTTAGATGGTCGCCGAGCATGGACAGCCCGCTTCAAATCATCCCACAGATGTTCAATGATATTCAGGTCTGGGGACTGGGATGGCCATTCCAGAACATTGTAATTGTTCCTCTGCATGAATGCCTGAGGATTTGGAGCGTTGTTTTGGATCATTGTCTTGCTGAAATATCCATCCCCGGCGTAACTTCAACTTTGTCACTGATTCTTGAACATTATTCTCAAGAATCTGCTGATACTGAGTGGAATCCATGCGACTCTCAACTTTAACAAGATTCCCGATGCCGGCATTGGCCACACAGCCCCAAAGCATGATGGAACCTCCACCAAATTTTACAGTGGGTAGCATGTGTTTTTCTTGGAATGCTGTTTCTTTTTGGACGCCATGCATAACGCCTTTTTTTATAACCAAACAACTCAATTTTTGTTTCCAAAATGAAGCTGCCTTGTCCAAATGTGCTTTTTCATACCTCAGGCAACTCTATTTGTGGCGTACGTGCAGAAACGGCTTCTTTCTCATCACTCTCCCATACAGCTTCTATTTGTGCAAAGTGCGCTGTATAGTTGACCGATGCACAGTGACACCATCTGCAGCAAGATGATGCTGCAGCTCTTTGGAGGTGGTCTGTGGATTGTCCTTGACTGTTCTCACCATTCTTCTTCTCTGCCTTTCTGATATTTTTCTTGGCCTGCCACTTCTGGGCTTAACAAGAACTGTCCCTGTGGTCTTCCATTTCCTTACTATGTTCCTCACAGTGGAAACTGACAGGTTAAATCTCTGAGACAACGTTTTGTATCCTTCCCCTGAACAACTATGTTGAACAATCTTTGTTTTCAGATCATTTGAGAGCGGGCTGTCCATGTTCGGCGACCATCAAACTTAACTGAACTTGAATTGTTTTGTAGAAAGAAATGGTCCAAAATACCTTCATCCAGGAACTGATTAAAAGCTACAGGAAGCGACTAGAGGCTGTTATTAGAGATGAGCGAACAGTGTTCTATCGAACTCATGTTCGATCGGATATTAGGCTGTTCGGCATGTTCGAATCGAATCGAACACCGCGTGGTAAAGTGCACCATTACTCGATTCCCCTCCCACCTTCCCTGGCGCCTTTTTTGCTCCAATAACAGCGCAGGGTAGGTGGGACAGGAACTACGACACCGGTGACGTTGAGAAAAGTAGGCAAAACCCATTGGCTGCCGAAAACATGTGACCTCTAATTTAAAAGAACAGCGCCGCCCAGGTTCGCGTCATTCTGAGCTTGCAATTCACCGAGGACGGAGGTTTCCGTCCAGCTAGCTAGGGCTTAGATTCTGGGTAGGCAGGGACAGGCTAGGATAGGAAGGAGAAGACAACCACAACAGCTCTTGTAAGAGCTAAATTCCAGGGAGAAGCTTGTCAGTGTAACGTGGCACTGACGGGCTCAATCGCCGCAACCCAGCTTTCCCAGGATCCTGAATGGAATACACTGTCAGTGTATTCCCGTATACCCGATATATACCCCCGATACCCGTTCCAACGGTGTGCCCCCCCACCTTCACCCCAGAAATACCCTGCAAGTCCCCTAGCAATAGAATTGGGGCTATATACACCCACTATTTTTGCTACTGCCATATAGTGCCATTGTCTCACTGGGAATTCAAAGAATATATTGGTCTTACATATAACTTCAATTCCAGGGAGAAGCTTGTCAGTGTAACGTGGCACTGACGGGCTCAATCGCCGCAACCCAGCTTTCCCAGGATCCTGAATGGAACACACTGACAGTGTATTCCCGTATACCCCATATATACACCCCAAATCACCGTTCCAACGGTGTGCCCCCCCACCTTCACCTCAGAAATACCCTGCAAGTCCCCTAGCAATAGAATTGGGGCTATATACACCCACAATTTTTGCTACTGGTATATAGTGCCATTGTCTGACTGGGAATTCAAAGAATATATTGGGGTTACGTGCACCCACAATTTTTACTACTGGTATACAGTGCCATTGTCTGACTGGGAATTCAAAGAATATATTGGGGTTATAAATACCCTCATTTCTTGCTACTGGTATATAGTGCCATTGTCTGACTGGGAATTCAAAGAATATATTGGGGTTACGTGCACCCACAATTTTTACTACTGGTATACAGTGCCAGTTTCTGACTGGGAATTCAAAGAATATATTGGGGTTACGTGCACCCACAATTTTTACTACTAGTATATAGTGCCATTGTCTGACTGGTAATTCAAAGAATATATTGGGGTTACGTGCACCCACAATTTTTACTACTGGTATACAGTGCCAGTTTCTGACTGGGAATTCAAAGAATATATTGGGAATACAAATACCCTCATTTCTTGCTACTGCCATATAGTGCCAGTTTCTGACTGGTAATTCAAAGAATATATTGGGGTTACGTGCACCCACAATTTTTACTACTGGTATACAGTGCCATTGTCTGACTGGGAATTCAAAGAATATATTGGGGTTACAAATACCCTCATTTCTTGCTACTGCCATATAGTGCCAGTTTCTGACTGGTAATTCAAAGAATATATTGGGGTTACGTGCACCCACAATTTTTACTACTGGTATACAGTGCCATTGTCTGACTGGGAATTCAAAGAATATATTGGGGTTATAAATACCCTCATTTCTTGCTACTGGTATATAGTGCCATTGTCTGACTGGGAA
The DNA here is from genome assembly GCF_031893055.1 of Leptodactylus fuscus. NCBI lineage: Eukaryota > Metazoa > Chordata > Amphibia > Anura > Leptodactylidae > Leptodactylus > Leptodactylus fuscus. Next base: position 195,546,480 of record NC_134265.1, read on the forward strand.
TTCAAAGAATATATTGGGGTTACGTGCACCCACAATTTTTACTACTGGTATACAGTGCCAGTTTCTGACTGGGAATTCAAAGAATATATTGGGGTTACAAATACCCTCATTTCTTGCTACTGCCATATAGTGCCAGTTTCTGACTGGTAATTCAAAGAATATATTGGGGTTACGTGCACCCACAATTTTTACTACTGGTATACAGTGCCAGTTTCTGACTGGGAATTCAAAGAATATATTGGGGTTACGTGCACCCACAATTTTTACTACTGGTATATAGTGCCATTGTCTGACTGGGAATTCAAAGAATATATTGGGGTTACGTGCACCCACAATTTTTACTACTGGTATACAGTGCCAGTTTCTGACTGGGAATTCAAAGAATATATTGGGGTTACAAATACCCTCATTTCTTGCTACTGCCATATAGTGCCAGTTTCTGACTGGTAATTCAAAGAATATATTGGGGTTACGTGCACCCACAATTTTTACTACTGGTATACAGTGCCATTGTCTGACTGGGAATTCAAAGAATATATTGGGGTTATAAATACCCTCATTTCTTGCTACTGGTATATAGTGCCATTGTCTGACTGGGAATTCAAAGAATATATTGGGGTTACGTGCACCCACAATTTTTACTACTGGTATACAGTGCCAGTTTCTGACTGGGAATTCAAAGAATATATTGGGGTTACAAATACCCTCATTTCTTGCTACTGCCAAATAGTGCCAGTTTCTGACTGGTAATTCAAAGAATATATTGGGGTTACGTGCACCCACAATTTTTACTACTGGTATACAGTGCCAGTTTCTGACTGGGAATTCAAAGAATATATTGGGGTTATAAATACCCTCATTTCTTGCTACTGCCATATAGTGCCAGTTTCTGACTGGTAATTCAAAGAATATATTGGGGTTACGTGCACCCACAATTTTTACTACTGGTATACAGTGCCATTGTCTGACTGGGAATTCAAAGAATATATTGGGGTTATAAATACCCTCATTTCTTGCTACTGGTATATAGTGCCATTGTCTGACTGGGAATTCAAAGAATATATTGGGGTTACGTGCACCCACAATTTTTACTACTGGTATACAGTGCCAGTTTCTGACTGGGAATTCAAAGAATATATTGGGGTTACAAATACCCTCATTTCTTGCTACTGCCATATAGTGCCAGTTTCTGACTGGTAATTCAAAGAATATATTGGGGTTACGTGCACCCACAATTTTTACTACTGGTATACAGTGCCAGTTTCTGACTGGGAATTCAAAGAATATATTGGGGTTACAAATACCCTCATTTCTTGCTACTGCCATATAGTGCCAGTTTCTGACTGGTAATTCAAAGAATATATTGGGGTTACGTGCACCCACAATTTTTACTACTGGTATACAGTGCCAGTTTCTGACTGGGAATTCAAAGAATATATTGGGGTTACAAATACCCTCATTTCTTGCTACTGCCATATAGTGCCAGTTTCTGACTGGTAATTCAAAGAATATATTGGGGTTACGTGCACCCACAATTTTTACTACTGGTATATAGTGCCATTGTCTGACTGGGAATTCAAAGAATATATTGGGGTTACGTGCACCCACAATTTTTGCTACTGGTATATAGTGCCAATTTCTAACTGGGAATTCAAAATGCGCAAGGCTCCCGGAAAGGGACGTGGACGAGGCCGTGGGCGAGGTCTGGGGAATGGTTCTGGGGAGCAAGGTAGCAGTGAAGCCACAGGGTGTCCCGTGCCTACTCCTGTGGGGCAGCAAGCATTGCGCCACTCCACAGTGCCAGGGTTGCTTGCCACATTAACTAAACTGCAGGGTACAAACCTTAGTAGGCCCGAGAACCAGGAACAGGTCTTGCAATGGCTGTCAGAGAACGCTTACAGCACATTGTCCAGCAGCCAGTCAGACTCTGCCTCCTCTCCTCCTATTACCCAACAGTCTTGTCCTCCTTCCTCCCAAAATTGCCAAGCTTCACAGAACAATAACCCCAACTGTCCCTGCTCCCCAGAGCTGTTCTCCGCTCCTTTCATTGTCCCTCAACCTGCCTCTCCACGTCACGATTCCACGAACCTAACAGAGGAGCATCTGTGTCCAGATGCTCAAACACTAGAGTCTCCTCCATCTCCGTTCGATTTGGTGGTGGATGACCAGCAACCCACCCTCATCGACGATGATGTGACGCAGTTGCCGTCAGGGCATCCAGTTGACCGGCGCATTGTGCTGGAGGAGGAGATGAGACAGGAGTTGGAAGAGGAAGTGGTGGATGATGAGGACACTGACCCGACCTGGACAGGGGGGATGTCAAGCGGGGAAAGTAGTGTGGATGTTGAGGCAAGTGCAGCACCAAAAAGGGTAGCTAGAGGCAGAGGTCAGCAGCTTAGGCGAAGCCAGGCCACACCCGGAATCTCCCAAGATGTTCCAGTTCGTACCCAGCCCCGAAAAACTCCCACCTCGAGGGCACGTTTCTCGAAGGTGTGGAGTTTTTTCAAGGAATGCGCCGAGGACAGATATAGTGTTGTCTGCACAATTTGCCTCTCGAAATTGATTAGGGGCTCTGAGAAGAGCAACCTGTCCACCACTTCAATGCGCCGTCATTTGGAATCCAAGCACTGGAATCAGTGGCAGGCAGCAACGGCAGGACAAAGGCCGCCTGCCGTTCACGCCACTGCCACTGCCTCTGCCACTGCCTCTGCCTCTGCCACTGCTGACTGTGCTGGCGATGCACTCCAGAGGACGAGCCAGGACACCACTTCATCTGCCTCCGCCACTTTGTTGACTTCTCCCTCATCCTCCCCTGTTCCTGTCTTATCTCCTTCTCCTGCACCATCAAAGGCACCATCAGGCGCTTCTTTACAACAACCCACCATCTCTCAGACATTGGAGCGGCGGCAGAAATACACTGCTAACCACCCACACGCGCAAGCCTTGAACGCCAACATCGCTAAACTGCTGGCCCAGGAGATGTTGGCGTTCCGGCTTGTTGAAACTCCCGCCTTCCTGGACCTGATGGCAACTGCGGCACCTCGCTATGCCGTCCCTAGCCGTCACTACTTCTCCCGGTGTGCCGTCCCCGCCTTGCACCAGCACGTGTCACTCAACATCAGGCGGGCCCTTAGTTCCGCGCTTTGCACAAAGGTCCACTTGACCACCGACGCGTGGACAAGTGCATGCGGACAGGGACGCTACATTTCACTGACAGCACACTGGGTGAATGTAGTTGAGGCTGGGACTGCTTCCCAAACTGGCCCGGTGTACCTCGTCTCCCCGCCTAACATTCCTGGCAGGGACACGAGAAGAACACCCCCCTCCTCCTCCTCCTCTACCGCCTCCTCCTCCGCCACCGCCTCCTCCTCCGCCACCGCCTCCTCCTCCGCTGTTAGATTGACCCCAGCTACGAGTTGGAAACGTTGCAGCACTGGCGTTGGTAGACGTCAGCAGGCTGTGCTGAAGCTGATCAGCTTGGGGGACAGACAGCACACTGCCTCCGAGGTGAGGGATGCCCTCCTCGATGAGACGGCAATATGGTTTGAGCCGCTGCACCTGGGCCCAGGCATGGTCGTTTGTGATAACGGCCGGAACCTGGTAGCAGCTCTGGAGCTTGCCGGACTCCAACATGTTCCATGCCTGGCCCACGTCTTCAACCTAGTGGTGCAACGTTTCCTAAAGAGCTACCCCAATGTTCCAGAGCTACTGGTGAAAGTGCGGCGCATGTGCGCCCACTTTCGCAAGTCGACAGTAGCCGCTGCTAGCTTAAAATCTCTCCAGCAACGCCTGCATGTGCCACAACACCGGCTTTTGTGCGACGTCCCCACACGCTGGAACTCAACGTTTCAGATGTTGAATAGAGTGGTTGAGCAGCAGAGACCTTTGATGGAATACCAGCTACAAAACCCTAGGGTGCCACTAAGTCAGCTGCCTCAGTTTCACATCCATGAGTGGCCATGGATGAGAGACCTTTGTGACATCCTACGGGTCTTTGAGGAGTCCACAAGGAGGGTGAGCTCTGAGGATGCGATGGTGAGCCTTACAATCCCGCTCTTGTGTGTTCTGAGAGAATCCCTGATTGACATCAGGGATAACTCAGATCACACAGAGGAGTTAGGGATAGCATCCGATCCGTCACAGCTGGAGAGTAGGTCCACACATCTGTCCGCTTCACTGCGTTTAATGGAGGAGGAGGAGGAGGAGGAGGAGGAGGAAGAAGAGTTGTCCGATGATGTGATGGTGATACAGGAGGCTTCCGGGCAACTTCGAATCGTCCCATTGTTGCAGCGCGGATGGGTAGACATGGAGGATGAGGAGGAAATGGAGATTGAACTTTCCGGTGGGGCCAGAGGAGTCATGCCAACTAACACTGTGGCAGACATGGCTGAGTTCATGTTGGGGTGCTTTACAACCGACAAGCGTATTGTCAAAATCATGGAGGACAACCAGTACTGGATCTTTGCTATCCTTGACCCCCGGTATAAAAACAACATCTCGTCTTTTATTCCGGTAGAGGGGAGGGCCAATCGCATCAATGCTTGCCACAGGCAATTGGTGCAGAATATGATGGAGATGTTTCCAGCATGTGACGTTGGCGGCAGGGAGGGCAGTTCCTCCAGTAGGCAACCAAGTTCTCACCGGTCCACACAAACGAGGGGCACACTGTCTAAGGTCTGGGACACCTTGATGGCACCCCCTCGCCAAAGTGCCGCCACGGAGGGTCCTAGTGTCACCAGGCGTGAGAAGTATAGGCGCATGTTGCGGGAATACCTTTCCGACCACAGCCCTGTCCTCTCCGACCCCTCTGCGCCCTACACGTATTGGGTGTCGAAGTTGGACCTGTGGCTTGAACTTGCCCTATATGCCTTGGAGGTGCTGTCCTGTCCTGCCGCCAGCGTCCTATCTGAGAGGGTGTTCAGTGCAGCCGGTGGCATCATCACTGACAAGCGCACCCGTCTGTCAGCTGAGAGTGCCGACCGGCTCACTTTGATAAAAATGAACCACCACTGGATAGAGCCTTCATTTTTGGGCCCACCTGTGTAAAGCACCCCAACATGAAACTCCATGTCTGTACTCAACCTCTCCAATTCCTCCGCATCCTCATACTCATCCACCATAAGCGTTGCACAATTCTGCTAATACTAGGCTCCCTCCACCCTGATTTCCCCCAACTCTGCTGGTTAGAGGCTCCCTCCACCCTGCTTTCCCACAACTCTGCTGGTTAGAGGCTCCCTCCACCCTGATTTCCACCAACTCTGCTGGTTAGAGGCTCCCTCCACCATGAATTGGTCCAAACTGGGCTGTTTAGAGGCTCCCTCCACCATGAATTGGTCCAAACTGGGGGTTTTAGAGGCTCCCTCCACCATGAATTGGTCCAAACTGGGCTGTTTAGAGGCTCCCTCCACCATGAATTGGTCCAAACTGGGGTTTTTAGAGGCTCTCTCCACCATGAATTGGTCCAAACTGGGCTGTTTAGAGGCTCCCTCCATCATGAATTGGTCCAAACTGGGGTTTTTAGAGGCTCCCTCCACCATGAATTGGTCCAAACTGGGGTTTTTAGAGGCTCCCTCCACCATGAATTGGTCCAAACTGGGGTTTTTAGAGGCTCCCTCCACCATGAATTTGCCCAAACTGAGCTGTTTAGAGGCTCCCTCCACCATGAATTAGTCCAAACTGGGGTTTTTAGAGGCTCCCTCCACCATGAATTGGTCCAAACTGGGGGTTTTTAGAGGCTCCCTCCACCATGAATTTGCCCAAACTGGGCTGTTTAGAGGCTCCCTCCACCATGAATTGGTCCAAACTGGGGTTTTTAGAGGCTCCCTCCACCATGAATTGGTCCAAACTGGGCTGGTTAGAGGCTCCCTCCACCATGAATTTGCCCAAACTGGGCTGTTTAGAGGCTCCCTCCACCATGAATTGGTCCAAACGGGGGTTTTTAGAGGCTCCCTCCACCATGAATTTGCCCAAACTGGGCTGGTTAGAGGCTCCCTCCACCATGAATTTGCCCAAACTGGGCTGTTTAGAGGCTCCCTCCACCATGAATTGGTCCAAACTGGGCTGTTTAGAGGCTCCCTCCATCATGAATTGGTCCAAACTGGGTTTTTTAGAGGCTCCCTCCACCATGAATTGGTCCAAACTGGGGTTTTTAGAGGCTCCCTCCACCATGAATTGGTCCAAACTGGGGTTTTTAGAGGCTCCCTCCACCATGAATTTGCCCAAACTCTGCTGGTTAGAGGCTCAATCCACCCTGATTTTCAAAACAAATGTTGGTGCTAACCTCAACTTACTACAAGGGCCAAATTCACTGCTGGTGACAAGCTCTCCTCACTGCAAGTGCCAAATACACATGTTTCAAGGTGTTTTCCTACTGTCATAGAGGTGGTATTGAGTGTGTAAAGTGTGTAGTTGTTAGGCTGTGATGTTGGGGTAATAGAGGGTCTTTGGTGTGTTAGATGCCCCCAGACATGCTTCCCCTGCTGTCCCAGTGTCATTCCAGAGGTGTTGGCATCATTTCCTGGGTTGTCTTAGTGGACTTGGTGACCCTCCAGACACGGATTTGGGTTTCCCCCTTAACGAGTATCTGTTCCCCATAGACTATAATGGGGTTCGAAACCCGTTCGAACACACGAACATTGAGCGGCTGTTCGAATCGAATTTCGAACCTCGAACATTTTAGTGTTCGCTCATCTCTAGCTGTTATCTTTGCAAAAGGAGGATGTACTAAATATTAATGTCACTTTTCTGTTGAGGTGCCCATATTTTTGCACCGGTCAAATTTTGGTTTAATGCATATTGCGCATTTTCTGTTAGTACAATAAACCTCATTTCAATCCTGAAATATTACTGTGTCCATCAGTTATTAGATATATCAAACTGAAATGGCTGTTGCAAATACCAAAATATTTAGAACTAAAAATGATTAAGATTAATAGGGGTGCCCAAACTTTTTCATAGGACTGTACTCACCTGTTCCTGATGTCTCTCAGTGTGGTCTGGTTCTGCAGCTCTATTTTCCTCTGGCTGAAGTTTTTTTTTCATCTCCCTCAGCAGATTTATAAAAGTTATTGGACAAGCTTTTTAAAGTGTGGAGCAATGGGGCAGTATATTAAAGGGCTTATCCAGGCTTAATTTTTTTTTTATAGTCTATCTTCAGGATAGGCAATAATTACCTGATCGGTACTGGACCGATCAACTGTTTGGAGCCACTTTCAGCATGTGGATGTAGTGATAGGGGCTGACATCCAGTGGAAGGGGGGGCATTATACTTTTTGGGGCATATTGAAGTGGTTGAAAGCAGAAAGCTCTGACCACTGCATCTCAGCACTTATTGAAGTGTAAGCTGAGCCGCAGTAAAGGCGCCTGGCCACTATACAGCAGATGGAGCCTTCTGCTTCCGGCTCTGTATTGTGTGTAGAACAGGTGCCAAAAGTTGCTCCATACAGGTAATGGGGCCGTGTGACAGCCCCCTACTGATCATGTATTTATGGCCTATACAGTATGAGGGACAAATGAAGTGGCCTATGTATGGGGGAGGGGAAGGGACCAGTGAAGTGGCTATTAAAACAAATTATTAGTAATCCACGGTACATGCTCTACAAATTGCTATAGTGAATGTATAGATAGCCATTTATAATTTCATGATCAGGCTTGAATACTGCCTATTATATCTGTGGATTGTGTGTTCAAGGCCAATATTGTTGTTGCTATGTTATTCGTTGTTATTCTTTCCATGAACCAATTAGCTTTCATCTTCTTATAATGACCCTATTTATTTAGTGCACAGTGTTACAGTCAAGAAAACAGTAACACACTAATTGACATGTAATGAACAAACATCAATCTACATACAGTATATTAAAAAGGAGGGGAGACTTGTCCATTAAGCTTACAATCAAAAGGAGATTAAAGGGGAAAAACAATAAGTAGAGTAAGTGCTGATATTTGTAGACCAGCCACTTGTGAGTACAATATGGAAATGTATTGCCATTACCTGTACCGACAGATTTCGATATAATAAAGGACTGATTTTCATATTACATACATTGTCATAGCACTTTAAAGGGAATGTATCACACATTTCTTTGTTTTTAAAACCAGATAGTGAAACATACCACGTTTTTCCAACTAATTTTCTGATTGCAGATTTTTTAAATTCTAGTTTCTGTACATAATAAAGCTACCATCTTGTCTTAGCTTCTCCTCTGTTCAGTTAACAACATTTAGTAATTTGCTTTATAGCTGTTTCATAGGTATACTGCATCAATAGGCTGGAGTCAACTCATTAAGGTCTATGTGAGAGTTTTCTAGACACACTCAGTAGTGATACCATCTATTGTAATCCTGTCTAATGTAAATGAGGTCAGACCTGCAAAAAAAAACCCTAAAGAATTGGCTATCCTATTAATATTATAAATGTGAAAGTTTGTGAGTTTGGATGTTTGTGGGTTTGTGTGTTTGAATGTTTGGATGTTTGTTAGTCAATCACGCAAAACCCGCTCGACCGATTTGGCTGAAAGTTTCCACAAACATAGTTAATACACCCGAATGCGCAATAGGCTACTTTTCGTCACAATAGCGCACATACGTTTGTGCCAGGACCCCCACAAAACCCAAACTCACACCACTATCTCTGCAATCTCACACACTTTGGACCATAGCAAGCCACAAAATTCATATTGCCCTCTGCAGCCTAGCCCCTAACCCCACACAATCTCATATACATATACTTTACCACTTTGCCCCTCACCTTAACGATACTCCAGGAGGTTCTCTTTAACGCTCCGGAGCAGCCATGTTTGCCGACCCCCACCGCTCTGACAATCCGCGACACCGCCCACCCATGTCAATAAATGAAAAAAAAAAAATATATAAACAAATAAAAAGGATTAAAAATTTCCCTAGAACACATATAAAAGTAGTTAAAAACTGTGAAACACATACATGTTAGGTATCCCCGCGTCCGAAATCGCCCGCTCTACAAAGCTATACAAATATTTTTCCTGTTCGGTAAACGCCGTTGCGGGAAAAATGGTCAAAAGTGCCAAACCGCCATTTTTTCACTGTTTTGATTCTGATAAAAATTTGAATAAAAAGTGATCAAAGCAATAACATTTCCCGAAAATGGTAGAACTAAAAAGTACACCCAGCCCCGCCAAAAAAGACGCCCTATACATCCCCGTACACGCACGTATAAAAAAAAGTTACGGCTGTCGGAATAGGACGACTTTCAAAAAAAATTTTTTTAAACAGTTTTGAATTTTTTTAAGGGGTCAAAATGTAAATAAAACCATATAAATTTGGTATCCCCAGCATGGTAACGAAACACAGATTACAGGGGACATGTCATTTTGGTTGCACAGTGAACGCTGTAAAACCAAAGCCCGTAAGAAAGTCGCAGAAATGCATTTTTTTGTCAAATCCACCCCATTCTGAATTTTTTCCCTGCTTCCCAGTACATTATATAGAATAAATAATGGTGGCATCATGAAGAAAAATTTGTCTCAGGAAAAATTAAAGACCTCATATGACTCTGGGAGCGGAGACATAAAAAAGTTATGGGGTTTAGAAGGAGGGGAGTCAAAAACGAAAATCAAAAAATGCCATCAACGGGAAAGGGTTAACTTCAAATACTTCTGTCCCAAAGTCACTATGTAAAGTTTCTCACAACACCGTATAGCAGCTCAAATACAAATTAACTTCAACACAAAAGTCTCACGTATTCTCTGAATTACAAAAACAAGATACAAAGTTACATTTCATATCCCAGACCTTATACACAGTCCGAAAACCTTACCCACGCCTGTATATACCCACTTCTACAATCACCGCAGACGAAGTCGCGGGTACCAGCTAGTTGTATATAAGGCTTATAAGGCTTGCAGGATTTAGCCATGGAAAATTAAAATAAAATCATCCGAAATTATTAATAATATGTTTAACCTATAAACTTGTTAAAAATTGGTAATTTTCTGATGACACATTCCCTTTCACTCCTTCCCATTCTGCATCGTACTATTACATCACACTGAGCATATACTTACCGCTCAGCGCCATAATAGAATGGCGCTATAATGCTGCAGGCAAAAAAGCTGTGCTTGCAGCATTACTTCCTGCTCTCAGCTGTGTTAGGCATGGTTCACATTTGAGTTCGACAAATCCATTTGAAATCAATATTAACATCTTCAAAAACTGATTTCAAACTGTCCGGATGAAAACTGTGTCAGGGCGGGTTCACACCTGCGCCTAATCTCTGCTTTGCAGGTTTCCGTCTTCTGCCCGAGAAACTGGACAGGAGAGAGAAACCGTCATTCAGTTTTCTTTATCTTCCCCTTTCTTCATTCTGAGCATGTGTAAAACAGACACAAACTGATTGTTATCAGTATGTAAGGGCGGGTTAACACCTGCACCCGAATACCATTATGCAGGTTTCTGTTTCCTGCCCGAGAAACTGGGCAGCAGACGGAAATCAGCAGGCACTTTTCAAACCCATTCATTTGAATGCCAGTGAGCATTTTGTGCTCTCCGCGGCGAAACCGTTTTTTTTAAAAACCGAACACAAAGTCAGACATGCAGGACTTTGTGTCCGATTTAAAAAAATAAAAAAAAAAACGGTGTCGCCGCGGAGAGCACAAAACTCTCACAGTCACTAACTGGCGGGTGGTGAATGCAGGTTTCCGTCTTCTGCTGGCCCGCCCTGACGCTAGGTTCAAACTAGCGTTCAGCAGTCCGTTCTCAGCTTTCCGTCTTCTGCATGCAGAAGACGGAAAGCTGTCAGACCAGGTCCTGCCGTGAGCGTCGGTGAGCGTTTTATGCCTCCGCCGCGAAACCGTTTTTTTTAAACCGGACACAGAGTACTGCATGTCCGACTCTGTATCCGGCATAAAACGCTCAACGCCGCTCATGGCCGGACATCTTTCAAACCCATTCAAATGAATGGGTTTGAAAGAGTCCTGCAGTTTTCCGTCTCCTGCCTCTGTTTTGTGCACGAAACGGAAACCTGCAGAACGGAGACCGGGCGCAGATGTGAACGAGCCCTAATCAGTTTGTAATCTGTTTTCCATAGACCTCAATGTTAAAACAAAACTGATTGCTTGCTGTCCGTCTGGAATCCTTATTTTCAGTACAGAGACAAAGTCTTACGCTGGGTTCACACCTGCGTTCAGGGTCTCCGTACTATGGTTTCCGTCTTCTGCATGGCAGAAGACGGAAACCATAGACTGGGTCCGGCCGTGCGCGGCGGTGAGCGTTTTAGGCTCTCCGCCGCGAAACCGGATTTTTTTATCCGGACACAGAGTACTGCATGTCCGACTCTGTGTCCGGATTATAAAACCCGGTTTCGCGGCGGAGAGCGCAAAACGCTCACTGCCGCGCACGGCCGGACAGCTTTCTCACCCATTCAAATGAATGGGTGAGAAAGTCTCCTGCAGGCTTCCGTCTCCTGCATCTGTTTTATGCAGGAAACGGAAACCTGCAATAAGGACCCTACAACGCAGATGTGAACGAGCCCTTACAAGTTCTACTTTTCTCTCTGCACAAAAAACTGAAACCAGACGGAAATGGCACAAACTGATACATACTGATTACTTTTAAAACCCATTGAAGTCAATGGTTTTTATCCGCACCATTTGAAATCAGTTTTTGAAGATGTTAAATACTGATTTCAAATGGATTTGCCGAATGCAGATGTGAACCAGGCCTTACACAGCTGAGGGCTGACTCCAGCGGATTAACCCCCTGGCTGCCATGATTAATAGCATCCAGGGGCAAGGGGATTGCACATTTTGTGATCCCAGCTTCAAGTCATATAAAAAACATAAATACACATATATACAAAGTAATTAAAAAAAAACAAAAAAAAAAAAACACATAGTTTACAATACAGATGTAGGGAGCCTTCACACGGAGTAAATGCTCCGCTCATTCTGAACGTAAACTCGTTCAGTGTGAGGGGCGTTATTAAAACAGATCCCATTGATTTCTATGGATGCTGGCATATGCCCGCTCCCCATTGAAATCAATGGGAGGCTTTTTTACCTATTGCTTTCAATGTGATACGCACATTTACTCCATGTGAAGGCTCCCTAATAAACAAACTGTTATGTTACTTGTATAAGCGGCTAGAATCTGATTGCCAGATGGAATAAGCCAGGAGCAGACAAGTATTGAGGAGGAGGAGTCCGGATTGGTCATCTATGTTAAAGGCAATTCCTAGGATGAATACAGCAGCCTCCAGTGAAGAGGAGTAGAAGTACAATATATATAATATGTATAAAATATACCGTATATACTCGAGCATAAACCGAACTTTTTTTTTTTTAGGAAGGGGGGGGGTGTATGACTAGCTGCAATATCAATGTATAGAATCTCCCATAAAATAGTGGGGAAAAAAAGCTTTAAAAAAAAAAATAAAAGTTGTAAATCACTCCTTTCCCTAGAATACATTCAAAAGTAGAAAATGACTGTGAAACACATACACATTAGGTATCCTGTGTCTGAAAGTGCCCGGTCTACTGAATATAGGGTATCTGAAGTGCTGCTGTTCCGTCGGGAAGGGGTTAATAGGAGCACTGCAGATACCCTATATTCAGCCAGGCTGAATTTCAAGTGGGGGGGGACCCAGTCCTCAAGGTCAGGGAAGGGGCAGACAGACAACCAAAACACCCCCTCCCCTTCCCCAGCACCCAGCAACTACTGCACCCAAAAACTCCGACCATTTTAATTTTTGAAATTTTCCAGTAGCTGCTGCATTCTCTCCCCCTCCTCCTCCCCCCCCCCCCCTCCCTATGCTTATACTTGAGTCAATAAGTTTTCCCAGTGTTTTGTGGTAAAATTAGGGGCCTCGGCTTATATTCAGGTCGACTTATACTCGAGTATATACACTCACCGGCCACTTTATTAGGTACACCTGTCCAACTGCTCGTTAACACTTAATTTCTAATCAGCCAATCATGGCGGCAACTCAGTGCATTTAGGCATGTAGACATGGTCAAGACAATCTCCTGCAGTTCAAACCGAGCATCAGTATGGGGAAGAAAGGTGATTTGAGTGCCTTTGAACGTGGCATGGTTGTTGGTGCCACAAGGGCTGGTCTGAGTATTTCAGAAACTGCTGATCTACTGGGATTTTCAAGCACAACCATCTCTAGGGTTTACAGAGAATGGTCCAAAAAAGAAAAAACATCCAGTGAGCGGCAGTTCTGTGGGCGGAAATGCGTTGTTGATGCCAGAGGTCAGAGGAGAATGGCCAGACTGGTTCGAGCTGATAGAAAGGCAACAGTGACTCAAATAGCCACCCGTTACAACCAAGGTAGCCAGAAGAGCATCTCTGAACGCACAGTACGTCGAACTTTAAGGCAGATGGGCTACAGCAGCAGAAGACCACACCTCGTGCCACTCCTTTCAGCTAAGAACAGGAAACTGAGGCTACAATTTGCACAAGCTCATCGAAATTGGACAATTGAAGATTGGAAAAACGTTGCCTGGTCTGATGAGTCTCGATTTCTGCTGCGACATTCGGATGGTAGGGTCAGAATTTGGCGTCAACAACATGAAAGCATGGATCCATCCTGCCTTGTATCAACGGTTCAGGCTGGTGGTGGTGGTGTCATGGTGTGGGGAATATTTTCTTGGCACTCTTTGGGCCCCTTGGTACCAATTGAGCATCGTTGCAACGCCAAAGCCTACCTGAGTATTGTTGCTGACCATGTCCATCCCTTTATGACCACAATGTACCCAACATCTGATGGCTACTTTCAGCAGGATAATGCGCCATGTCATAAAGCTGGAATCATCTCAGACTGGTTTCTTGAACATGACAATGAGTTCACTGTACTCCAATGGCCTCCACAGTCACCAGATCTCAATCCAATAGAGCATCTTTGGGATGTGGTGGAATGGGAGATTCGCATCATGGATGTGCAGCCGACAAATCTGCGGCAACTGTGTGATGCCATCATGTCAATATGGACCAAAATCTCTGAGGAATGCTTCCAGCACCTTGTTGAATCTATGCCATGAAGAATTGAGGCAGTTCTGAAGGCAAAAGGGGGTCCAACCCGTTACTAGCATGGTGTACCTAATAAAGTGGCCGGTGAGTGTATATATTACAAACAAAAATAAACAAACATGTTAGTTAGTCCCACATGTGTAATTTATCACTGTACGTTCCCCAAAAAATAACAGTAAAAAGTGATACATACCAAACATTGGTACCAATAGAAAATTTCAACTTGCCCCAGCAACCCTGACATTTCTCTGTTAACTATACAGAAAAAAAGTGGTAAAACGTAAATAAAACCAATATAATTATGGTATCGTCGTAATCATAATCACACCTGGACAAAGTTACAATGTCATTTTTTAATGCAGAGTGAATGCCGTAAAAAAATGCGAAAAATGATGATAGAATTGTGTGTTATTTCAAATGGACCCCCCAAAAAAGGTAACTAAAAGCATATCAAAACATCATATTACTCCAAAATGGTGGCAAATGAAAGTATAACTTGTCTCACAAAAAATAAGCCATCACAATAGCTATGTTGACAAAACAGAAATTATGAATTTTGGAAGATGAGGAAGGACAAAATGTAAAAAGTCGCCAGGCATTAACGTGCAAAATGCCCTGTATCCCTAAAGGGGTTTTCTGGGCAAAAAATGTTTGTTTTTTTGGTTGTTTTTTTTAAGTCTGTTAGTGCTATTAATGGATATATGCTCACATATACCTTTAACCTTGTTTTGAGTGATTTCTGTGTGTCTCTGGGAACTCCTGGTATTTTCTGCATTTGTTTACAAGTTCAGCTTCCTGCTGTGCAACATTAATGCTAGCTACTTCTCGCCTCACTTCCCCTTTCTCTCTCCCTCCCATACATTCCCTCCCTGTCTCTCTAAGTGGGAAAAATGGCAGCACTCCACAGTGGCGGATCCAGGCTTTGCAGGGCCCTGGGCAATTGACTTTGGTGGGGCCCTACTTACCAGGGGGTCTGGGTGGTATGGAATACCCCCCAGGGGATCGGGGGTCTGCGGGTCCTCCCCCAGGATTTTTTTTTTAAATTAGCCCTAAAAATGCATTTTTCAAATGCGATTCATATTTTCTGCCATTACATTCTGACATTACAATAATTACAATGCAGTAATACTCACAGGAGATGTCTCCCCACATTTCCCGTCTCTTCCCTTGGAACCGCCATGATCACTTGTGTCTTGACTCTGTAAAGTTTGAAACACAGACATCTTTGACTCTTCACACCCAACCCCTATAGATAATATATATATATATATATATATATATATATATATATATATATATATATATATATATATATATTATATATCCCACAGCGGCCCCTGCAGCCTATATTATGCTCGACAGTGGCACAATAGACTGTAGGGCATAATAGAGGTTGAAGGGGGGCTGCTGTGAGGCATAGTAGAGGTTACAGGGGCCACAGTGGACCCTTCAATCTCTATTATACTAAGGGGTCTTTTCAGACCCCCGAGTATAATAATCGGAGCCCCAGGGGAGATGAGAGAACATAATAAACACTGTTACTCACCTCTCCAGGATCCGATGTTAAAGACGACCTTTCATTGGTTTGGGCAAAGGCAGTTCTATATACCACTGGAAAGCCGACAGCCAGCCCTCATTGCTGCGGAGAACTCATTTGCATACCGGTTAAAACCGGTATTTCTAAGGAACGGTGCCGCGGAGTCCACGTCTACAGACTATTCTGACGTGGTAATTAGAAAAAATGTTGCTTTAGTGGTAGAATCCCTTTAATCCTAGCAGGCTTCGGGCCTATTTGGTACTGCTAGCACAGTCTTTGGGCCTATATGGTAATATACCAGACCACGTGATGTCTGGGCATTACCATATAGGCCCGAAGCCAGCTTGGATTAACATCGGATCCTGGAGAGGTAAGTAACATTGTTTATTATGTTCCCTCTGAAAATACCCCCAAGTATAATAATAGCGGCAGTGGGATCGCGGCCTGGCCCGAGCCTATTCACTGCCGGCCTCCGCGGCCTATAGTACAAGGGGAAGCAGGGGCGGCAGTGATCAGGTCTGGGGAGGTTGGTAAAAAAAACAAAAAAAAATGTTATTATACTTACCGATCGCACTGCTGCTGCTCCCACTGCCTCCGCTAGTCTCTTCTCTCGGCAGACGTCAGATGTATTAGTGTAGGTGGCGTGATGACGCCACCTACGCTGATACGTAGATGTCTGAACCAGCGCACGGAGAGCAGCAGCTCTCCTGTGCTGGTTCAAAGAAAAAAAAAATCAAAAAAAAAATCACCCGGGCTGCTGCCCCCATTAGAGGTGCAGTGCTGGGTCCGGGCCGCGCCGCGGGGCCCCACTGGGTGCGGGACCCCAGGAACCCCTGGAACTGCCCTTGGATCCGCCCCTGGCACTCCAACATTTAGAAAAAGTGTGAGTTTATTCCAAGCAGCGACGTTTCAGTTCTTATCAGAAGCTTTTTCAAGCAAAGAAGTGAGGAAAACCACCAGTTTAAATAACAAGCACATCATATGGCGCATAATTACAATTAATTAGCATGTGAAAATAATGTATCGCAACATCAAAACACACTTAGGTGGAGTAAAAGATACAGTGTAACAAAGTCCTATAAGTATAAGATGATCTAATAACATTTTTCAGATCAATATAAGTGACACTTGTATATAAGATCACATCATATAAAAATATTTATAAATATGAGGAGGAGGAACATGCATTTACTTTCACTAGTATCATGGGCGTTTATTCATACACTGCAGCGTCCTCAAGTGACTACTGCACAAAGTCAGAAAAGACATGCCTTCCCAGGCTGAATACATCAATCATAATATGTCCCTGTACACACAGAGTAATCTAAAGCTATGTGCGGCATACCAAATGCTGGCATCCACCCAGACTGCCCAGTGGGCATGTGTGAACCTGTATGTTGATAAACGAACAGCAGACACAGCGTATCTACATAGTCAGGTGTTACTATTTCCACAAAATTCAAAAAAATAAATAAAAAAATTTAAAAAATAAAACAAATAAAGAAATAAAACAAAACATATATAGTTTAATCTAAACCATAAAGTATAAATATACATAATAATAACATGACCCAAAATATTTTTTTCGTATAAAAAACGACCCGAATATATTACTGCTCAAGAGGTCAACCAGACTGAAAAAGAGGACCAAGGGTATACCAGTAAGGGACACCCTCCATCCTCATGGCCAAACACACATACAAACTGCCATAGATCACATGCATGTCAGCCCACAATCTTTGGGACCCATAACCCAATTAGGACAATCAAATAGCAAAGAATTAAATAGACCATGAATATTTGTAATAATAATAATAATAATAATAGAAAAAATAAATAAATAAATAAAAATAAAATATAATAAATAAATAAATAGATATTAAAGCAAAATAGATAAATCTGTGTTCAAAGCCACGGGAAGCATATAGAAAGACAAAAAGTTTTTTTTATTAGTATAAACAACTATAAAAAAAACTGCAAAAAACGTCCATGTTAACGTAGTTGGGTGTACGTCCTCCAAAATCCTCTTCATAAATTTAAAAGTGAGTGAGTAGAAAGTGTATGTGTCTCCATGTGCAAAAAATACAATTCTAAAAAAGGAAAAAATTAATAAACCAATCACTAATTACAAAACGGAAAATAGAGACCAAAGAAAATACATAAAATCACAGGGCAACCAAGCCATTTAAATTAATGTGGACAACTTATAATCAACATTTAATCCAAAAGTTTTAAAGTATTTAATTTGAAGATCCAATCCATCTCTTTTCTTTTGAGTATCTTTTCTCTATCACCTCCTCTCCTGAGAGGGGGGACACAATCAATGATCCTAAATCTAAGTTGAGATTCAGAATGTTTAAGATCTGAGAAATGTTCGGAAACCGTCAGGTCTCGTTTTCGTTTCCGAATCATATATCGGTGTTGATTCAATCTTGTCTTTGCATCAAGAGTCGTTTCGCCTATATATACCAACCCGCATGGGCAGGAAAGCATATATATAACATGGTCTGAATCACAAGTCAAGTAATGTTTAATCTTATACTCTACTCCATTGTGTATAAAATTATTCCCCTTAATCATAAGGGAACAATTCACACACACACAGCAAGGGTAGCAACCCTTCCTAACTAATCCTGTTAAAGTGGTTTGTCTGCTGCTCTTAAAGCTACCTACATCTGATCAGACCAATTGGTCTTTCAGATTTCTAGCTCGCCTATAAGAAAAAAAGTGGACGTAAATTCTGGCAAATTGACTGCACACATATGTAAAACTCCCCAATATTTACGTATAATGTCAGAAATCTGACTTCTCATGCAGTTAAAAGTAGAAACAAACGGAATCCTATTATTTTGAGATTGTCGTATAGATCCCCTTAATAATTGTGCACTACTGTATCTCTCAGCCCTATATCTGTTTCTAGAAATAACATCAATGGGATATCCTCTCTTTTTGAATTTAACTGCCATATTATCCAAATCACCCTGCAGTTGTATCAATCTTCTTCACACGTAAAAATTGTGACAGGGGAAGGCTCCTGACCATTGATCGAGGGTGGCCACTTTCGTATCTCAATAAGTTATTCCTATCTGTAGGTTTCTGAAAGACACGGGTAGAGAAACTCCCATTATCATAGCCAATTAACACATCCAAAAATTGTAACTGATCTCTTGCATATGTCACCGTAAACTTAATGTCTGGGTCAATAGTATTAAGATATTGATGAAATGCATCAAGTTGTAATACTGTACCAGTCCAAAGGAGGAAGATGTCGTCTATGTATCGCCACCACCCAAGCACATGTGTGAAGTGGTGGTACACATAGATAAAATCCTCCTCTAGGACGGACATAACAATTTTAGCGTAAGTGGGCACCATATTGGCGCCCATCGCTGTCCCTTTTAACTGTAAAAAAAATAATCATCTCCAAAAAGAAAATAATTGTGCGTCAATACCAATTCAAGTAATCTCAAGATCAAGTCACTTATCTCTGGGGAATAATTGGAAGAACCCAATTTTTTCTTCACCGCCGCCATACCTCTACAATAATCTATCGAGGTGTGCAATGAAATCAAGTCAAAAGACACCAATAATATCTCCTTACTATTAGGTACCGTCACCTCCTGCAATTTATTCAAAAAGTCAGAAGTATCTCTAATAAAAGAAGCACCCATAGAAAATGATCTCAGAGCTTTATCCAAAAATATACCAATTTTTGAGAACATAGATCCACACCCAGATACGATAGGCCTACCAGGTGGGTTGTTCAAACATTTATGTATGTATTATGTTTATGTATGTATTTATGTATCTTTGGCAGAACATAAATTACGGGTGTAACAGGTGTTCATTATACAAAAAATCACTAAGTTTCTGATCAATAAGACCATCCTGCTTGGCCCCTTCAGAATATCTTTAATTTTCTTTAAGAAAACAAATTTAGGATCCCCAAGTAATTTTCTGTAAACATTAACATCTGCCAACTGGCGACAAATCTCTCCTAAGTACATAGGAGTGTCCATGATGACGACAGCACCACCTTTGTCGGCTGACTTGATAGTGACCAACTCCTGCAAGGCAACAATCTCCTCCCTTTTTAAATTAGGGTGAACAGTATCAGCAGTGACAGAGGATCTCAAAGCAAGAATATCTCTTTTGACCGAGTCATTATAAGTGTCAATAGCCGGCTCATTCAGAGCAGGGCTAAAGGCACTCCTATTGAAAAGGTCAGAATTTTGGAGGATGTACATCCAACTACGTTAACATGGACGGTTTTTGCAGTTTTTTTTTTTTATAGTTGTTTATACTTCCCGTGGCTTTGAATACAGATTTATCCATTTTGCTTTAATATCTATTTATTTATTATATATTATTTTATTATTATTATTATTATTATTACTACAAATATTCATGGTCTATTTAATTCTTTGCTATTTGATTGTCCTAATTGGGTTATGGGTCCCAAAGATTGTGGGCTGACATGCATGCGATATATGGTGGTTTGTATCTGTGTTTGGCCATGAGGATGGAGGGTGTCCCTTACTGGTATACCCTTGGTCCTCTTTTTCAGTCTGGTTGACCTCTTGAGCAGTAATATATTCGGGTCGTTTTTTATAAAAAAAAATATTTGGGGTCATGTTATTATTATTTATATTTATACTTAATTGTTTAGATTAAACTATATATGTTTTTGTTTTATTTCTTTATTTTATTACAATTTTTTTTTTTTTTTTTATTTGTTTTTTTTTAAATTTTGTGGATATAGTAACACCTGACTATGTAGATACGCTGTGTCTGCTGTTCGTTTATCAACATACAGGTTCACACATGCCCACTGGGCAGTCTGGGTGGATGCCAGCATTTGGTATGGCGCACATAGCTTTAGATTACTCTGTGCGTACAGGAACATATTATGATTGATGTATTCAGCCTGGGAAGGCATGTCTTTTCTGACTTTGTGCAGTAGTCACTTGAGGACGCTGCAATGTATGAATAAACGCCCATGATACTAGTGAAAGTAAGTGGATGTTCCTCCTCCTCATATTTATAAATATTTTTATATGATGTGATCTTATATACAAGTGTCACTTATATTGATCTGAAAAATATTAGATCATCTTATACTAATAGCACTTTGTTAACACTGTATCTTTTACTCCACCTAAGTGTATTTTGATGTTGCGATACATTATTTTCACATGCTGACTAATTAATTGTAATTATGCACCATATGATGTGCTTGTTATTTAAACTGGTGGTTTTCCTCACTTCTTTGCTTGAAAAAGGTTCTGATAAGAACCGAAACGTCGCTGCTTGGAATAAACCCACACTTTTTCTAAATGTTGGAGTGCTGCCATTTTTTCCACTTCTTATGTAATTAGCCATCTTCTAGTTTGGCTCTGCACCCGGTTTGTATGCTGTGCTGCTTCTGCATTTTTTTCTACTCCCTGTCTCTCTAGCTATTCCACCCACTAGTTCTTCCCTACCTACTCACCCTAATCCTCGACCCCATTATATACTTACCTCCCTTCCTTCCAGTCTTTCTACTGTGGTATGACCCCTCTTTCTTTTCTGACTGCTGGGGCACTCACTGGTGGCCGTCAGAAAAAAAGAAGGAGCCATCCCGCAGGAAGAAGCCTGGAAAGTAAGTATGATTGGGGGGGGGGGGGGGGTGGAATAGTAGTGACATTCTGTTTTTGTAAATGGGGAAACGGATCGTCACTGGATAAGCAGCAAATGTCCCTGGGACAGTCACAAGGGATATGAGTAAATATACATTTTTGATTAATTATATTATTTAGAAAGTAGAAGGGGAGGGTGTTTGGCTTTGTTCACATCCATATATTAACGATATAAGTCGAGAAGAAGAATAAGATAAAATTTCAGATTAAATTTATAATGGAGGAACTGACAGGGTCATGGTCACTCAAGCCTCATTAATACACATGTTGAACAAAGGCTAGCCATCTGGTTGATTTTACAAAAGAACTATAGAAACAGAAATTGCTGAAATTGTAAATGCTGGCTACAGGGGTGAAACTAGCCTCTCTGCTGCCTGAGGCAACCTATAGAAAGGTACTCCCCTCCCCAAAAATACCTGTAGATGTTTGGCTGTTAGTTAAAATTGTAGACCTCCATTTGCAGATCAAAAAAAATCCCTAGTATAACACTTCCTTTTCTGTCCCTCACAGTATATTACCCCCTTTATTATCCTATACAGTATAACACTAGTATCACACACAGTTAACGCTATCTCAGAGCATACTGTCCACTTTACTGGCTCCCGCAGAGTATACTGTTCCTATTTAGGGCTCCACAAATAATATTGCTCACTTCTTTTTGGTCCCCGCACAGTATATCGTGCATTTTTAGCCCTCCTACAGTGATACGTTAACCTTAGATTTTACCTGAATTTTCAGAAGTTTTGGGCTTAGCAGAACCAGAAACTTTAAGGGTTCATCACCCACAAAGCATTATTTATACTCCAGATTCTGTACAGACTCTAAATTATAATAATGGGAAGCTCTGGGGAGATGAGTTAAAATAACAAACACTTATATTCACCTTGCCTAACCTCTCCTGGACATCTTTGTGGTGTCCAGCGGTTCCTCCTCCAGCCTCCATTTGACGTAACCAACCTTGGGTTTACCCACGAGATGGAAGCTGGAGCCAAGGACCAGGAGAAATAAGTATGATTGGCTGTTTTTACTCACTTCCTCTGGTGCTGCACAAGTTCAGCCACTGCCTATAGGATTATTCCAATAAGAGTTTACTCATCGATCCCCTCTACTGTTGCTTCTGGCCTCCACAATTGCCTCCAGAATGCAGATGCTGAAGATAGCAGCAGGAAGAAGCCGAGGCTGGTCTAGACAGGAGTGGGACTCAGTGAGTAAATTAATCCAATAGGTAGTGGCCGATAGAAAAATAATGCTGTCCATTAGTTTATACCAAGAGGCGGTGCTTGAGGCTATGTCAGTATCTGGTAATAAGAAAATTGTGTATATATATATATATATATATATATATATATGAACTATATTGAGATGCTGCAAGTGATTCTGCTGGTTGCAAAAGTTTATACTGACGAATCTGGTATGTGCAGTACCAGATGATATTTTGAGATATCATATGCTTTTCAGTAACCATAACTAAGACCGCATGTGCAATACAAAGGACACAATACTACAGTAGGTCAGACAGAGGTAAATTGACCCCATGAGCACACTAGTTACCTATGAAAGGCCTCAGACGTGTAAAGTATATACATCCACGTAAGCAACACCATCTAATAGATACTGGGGAGAATACACTTGAGCTGATCACCAGTATTCATTGCATTGGGTATTGAATTCTGACCTTTCAGATAAGCCCATTGATGAATAGGTCATATTTTGTTGTGTATATAGTTTGCACAATCAGGTAGCCTTCATACGGAGTTACGCTGCGCTCATTCTGATCATAAAAACACATTCAGAATGAGCGCGTAAAAAGCAGCTCCCATTGACTTGAATGGGAGCTGGCATATGTGCGCTCCCCATCGAAATCAATGGGAGGCTTTTTTCCCTATTGCTTTCAATATGATACGCGCGTAATACATTGAAAGCAATAGGGAAAAAAGCCTCCCATTGATTTCAATGGGGAGCGCACGTATGCCGGCTCCCATTCAAGTCAATGGGAGCTGCTTTTTACGCGCTCATTCTGAACGTGTTTTTATGATCAGAATGAGTGGAACGTAACATCGTGTGAAGGCTCCCTCAGTCTGGATGTACCTGAAAAAGGTTTAAGTAGCTGAAACATCACATTTTATGTTATTATAAAAAGACAAATGTGGTTTCTGCACTGACATTTTTTGTAAAATAAATAAATAAATAGCATTCAGAGACTGAGGCCTGGTTGACATCTGCCTTCAGGGAGTCTGCCTGGGACATTTCTCTCCGCATGTTTCATGCGGAAAACGAACGGAAACCACACGGACTCCATTATAGTCTACGGGGTCCACTTGTTTTTCCCGCTTTTCTATGCATATAGGTTTGCATTCGGGGGGCCCCCAAGCAGACTCCCTGAACAGAATCCCGAACTCAGATGTGAACGGGGCCTGAGGCTGAGGCCCCACATTGCAGAAATGCAGCTTTTTTTGTTGCAAAATTTGATGCAGTTTTCTTGAGAAAAAGCCAGGAGCGGATTGAGAAGTATAAGGGTAAGTTGACATGGGGTTTTTTAGTCGTGATTTTTTTTTTAATGTAGATTGTGAGCCCCATATAGGGCTGGCTCACAATCTACATTTATTTATTTTAATCTTTTCATTTAGTATGTATTTGTAGAATGGGAGGAAATCCACGCAAACACGGGGAGAACATACAAACTCCTTGCAGATGTTGCTCCTGGGGGGATTCAAACCCAGGACTCAAGTGAAGCAAGGCTGTAGTGCTAACCACTGAGCCACCGTGTTGCCCCTTTTTTTTGAGGCAGATACGGCCCAAAATCCTGACCAAAAAGACATCTCCCATTGAAATCAATGGGATCCAGTCAGTTCTTTTTTCCAGGAGCCGTTTGTTCCAGCTCCCGGAAAAAGAAGTGACATGCTCAATTTTTCAGGCGGATTCACCCAGCGACATCCACCTGAAGACACTCCCTCCCGACTTGGCCCATTCATTTGAGCCTAATCCGAAGCGGAGTGCACGATTGAATGCTGGTACACCGCACCGGCATCCAGTCGCAGCTACCCGTATTTTGGTGTGAACATACCCTAAGAATGTCCTATATATTTCCCATTCCCTTTGTAGCCATTCTTGGCTTTGGCTCAAAAAAGGGATTTTCCAGGCACAAATAACCTCTAACTTATAGGTCATCAATACCAGATTGCTGGTGTCTAACATCCAGCAGCCCTACCAATCAACTTGTATTAGTATCTGTAGTGCTGTTATTTCACAGTGTTTAGCGGGAACAGATAACCCATCCTCTGTGTAGTGTCAGGTAATGATTACTTGTTCTCAGATGCTGATTGGGACCTGAGCTGCAGTAATCACTATCTGCCACTATGCAGTGAATGGAGCTGTCTGCTTCTAGCTCTGTGCACTGTGTTGTAAGGCCGAGTTTACACGGGGGGTTTTTGGGCCGGATTTTGACGCGGAATCTGCCAGTCATTTCCTTTTTCTGCGAGCAGTTTGTTCCCATTCATGGAAAAAAGAAACAACATGCTCTTTCTTCACGTGGATTCTGCAGTGTCCTCCTCGCGACACTCCCTCCCGACTAGGCCTTTCATTTAGGCCTAATCTGGAGCGAAATGCCGCAACTGGATCCTGGTGCACTGTATGCACTGCACCAGCATCCAGTCCAGCTAGCTGGGTTTTTTACCGGATTCTGAGGCAGCCACCATGTCAAAACCCGGTTCAAAAAGGGGCAACACGGTGGCTCAGTGGTTAGCACTGCAGCCTTGCAGCACTGGGGTCCTGGATTTGAATCCCACCAGGAACAACATCTGCAAGGATTTTGTATGTTCTCCCTGTGTTTGTGTGAATTTCCTCCCATTCTACAAAAGACATACTGATAAAAAAAATAAAAAAAAAAGTACATTGTGATCCCTATATGGGGCTCACAATCTACATTAAAAAAAAAAAAAAAACGGTCCAAAAACTCCAGTGTGAACTTACCCTAAAAGGTCAGCTGTCAAAAGAATGATAAGAAACAACGTGATATCAGTGATTCTGACAGGATTAAATGTTTGTTTCAATTATGTGAAGTAATGGTGTAATAGTATACATCAGATATGTCATGACTTCAGGCTTTGCCCTCTGGGTCTCCCACCAAGCCTGAAGATGAAGGAACAGCAGTCCTGCATCTAATCTAAGTTTTCACTGCACAGTGTTATACCCTGTCACCAGCAGTGGAAGTAACTGCAGCACAGCCCCATTTACTTAAAGATGGTTGTGCTGCAGTTCCTTGCAAAGAGAGTGGCCAGGAGCTTCTCTGTAGATTAAGGGCTCATTCACACGGGGCCAGTAGGGAGGAATTTGGATGTGGAATCTGCCTCCAAATCCGCCTCCATACAATAGTAGTCTATGTAGACCACTAGCGTTCGTTTTTCCACTAGCGTTTTTTTTGCCGCTAGCGGAAAAAAGAAGCGACATGACCTTTCTTGAGGCAGATTCTGCCTCAGGAAATCAGTGCAAGTGAATGGGAGGCGGAAAACTTCTAGCGGATTTTTGCCAAAAACCCTTTTGGAAAAAACCGCCTCAAAAGACTGCCAGGCATTTTATCAAGGTCCATTAACTGTGCTGGAGGTAAAACCACCTGGCATTTTTTTTGAGGCAATTTTTGCCAAAAACCGCGCAAAAAGACGCTCCAAAAAACCGCCTCATGTCCAAAAACCACTTCCTAATTCCTGAAGCGTTTTTTTCAGGACCAAATTCTGCCGCCCCCTATTCACGTGTGAACTAGCCCTTTCATTTTCAGGATCTTTGGGATGCTAGAGGTCAGACCCCCTACTGAACATGTTTATGTAGCCCAGGCTTAACTGAAACTTGGGCATTAGTATTGTTATTATCCATCAAGAAGATATAGAACTATACAGTCTGATATGGTAAGCGTTGATTGGACAGTGTCAGTATGTGAGGACTTAGCCCTTTGATAATGAAAATGGTAACATCCAGATGTCCATGCTAGAACAGAAAAATTGTATTTATTACAGACGTGGCAGGGCAATTGGAGGCCAAAGAAGGAGAGTTTTTGGCTGCATCAAAAGAAGCTGCTTTTCTGCAATGTGGGGCCTTAGTCTTAGCTCTTAAGTACTATCATGGTGTCTATCATACACCTTCCAATCTTTGTTCCCCCATAACTCCACATTCCAGTATCTGATTACAATCCTCACCCACTTACCTTTCAACTAATAGAAACAGAGTGTTGATTTGGTGGAGAATTGTTCAGTGCTTTGTTAGTAATGATGACATGAAGACCTGCCAGTACCTCAGAGACACACAATAGTAAGTATGTAACTTTTTTTTTTAATGATTAAGGACATGTTGTATAACTAACTCATTTAATTAATTATCATGTTTCCACTTATAGATTAGACACTGTTGAACTCTGCACCATAATGAATATACTGTAAAACCTGGTCCTTCTCGGCCTAAATGAGCCAGAAATGACTTTTTAAAAATTTTTGATTTTCATAATGCAAAGCCAAAGCAAATTATATTGTAAGGTTTCTATATGCATGTAGGAAGTCTAAGAGCAAAATAGAGATTTTTTTTTTTAATTCAAAAAGGGGGACATCCCACAAACAACTTGATAGTAGAGATGAGCGAGTACTATTCGAAACGGCTGTTTCGAATAGCACGCACCCATAGGAATGAATGGAAGCGTCCGGCACACAGACTTTGCCGGCGTCTGGCCGCTTAACCCCCTGCGTGCCGGCTGCGTCCATTTATTACTATGGGTGCATGATATTCAAAACAGGAGTTTCGAATCGTACTTGCTCATCTCTACTTGATAGTACTTATATGAGAAATCCTGATGATAGTATCTAAGGGTTAAATGGACAAAGAAGGCATATGGTGGTATAATAGAAGATTTGAGATCAAGTGATCCATTTGCAGGAATAATGTGATGTAATGAACTACAACATACTGTTTAGTGTATGTAAATAAAACAGAAGGCAGAAAAATATGCTCCAAATATATAGTATATGCTGTCTCAACAGTAGAGGCTCATAGTTAACTTGCAGGTCAGACATTTTATTAGCATGCAGTCAGACATTGCTTTACTAAACAGATTGCCAGGTCAGGAGCAAACATTTTCCTGCAATTGAACAAAGGACCGCTCTGGCAATGCACTTGGCAGCACAACTATACACTGCCAATTCCCAGCTGCTGGGGATTCAGGATAGCTAGAGCAGCCCCCTTCAAATAAATCTGTATTGTTCAATAGGAAAGACAAAGAGTCCAAGCTAGCTGTCAAATGTCACCCCATCTACACAGCTGAGACTCACACTGCCCCAGTGACAGGTCTGTGACCTTGGTCAGCTGCTCATTGACCCAAAGGGCTTAACATTTCACCCCAGAGGAATCACCTTAGAGATATTGTATGTGAATGCAAAAATAAAACATCGTGTATGCAAAAAGAGACATCTCATTAATTGAAGCTGTGGAAAAAAGGGCTCTAAATAAAATCATTTAGGTGCATTGCATCCTATTATTTACGTAGTACTCTGTAAAGTTCAGCATTAGTTACAAACCTACTGATGTCTGCTTCATGCTATATTGAGGCTTTCATGATAGGTAAGTACCATATACCTGCATAATAAATATACTATGCACAATGTACTGAGCACATGTTGTGTGTGGTGCTTTATCTAGTGAAACAGCATTTTCATTTGAGGACATTTTGTAATTAATGCATGTAATATTACAATAGCTTTTATTAATTTCCCAGTGTCATCCACTTTTCTGACAATCAATACTCGCTTGAGTGCACATCAGGTTCATTAACCTCATTTCACCCTTCAACTTTCTCCCACATTTGTTTTCTCAGTCTTAAGTCTAATGCACTCAGGAGATTGAGGAAGATTTATGAAGCTTTTTTTTATTTTAACACCAGTGTTTAGAGATGAGCGAACAGTGTTCTATCGAACACATGTTCGATCGGATATCAGGGTGTTCGCCATGTTCGAATCGAATCGAACACCGCGTGGTAAAGTGCGCCAAAATTCGATTCCCCTCCCACCTTCCCTGGCGCCTTTTTTGCACCAATAACAGCGCAGGGGAGGTGGGACAGGAACTACGACACTGGGGGCATTGAAAAAAATTGAAAAAAGTCATTGGCTGCCGAAATCAGGTGACCTCCATTTTAGACGAATAGTGGATTTCAAATCCGGGTCATATGAGAATGTGAACTTTGTGACTATGAGACAGGGATAGCTGTACAGGCAGGGATAGCTAGGGATAACCTTTATTTAGGGGGGAATGTTATTAAAAATAACTTTTTGGGGCTCTATCGGGTGTGTAATTGTGATTTTTGTGAGATAAACTTTTTCCCATAGGGATGCATTGGCCAGCGCTGATTGGCCGAATTCCGTACTCTGGCCAATCAGTGCTGGCCAATGCATTCTATTAGCTTGATGAAGCAGAGTGTGCACAAGGGTTCAAGCGCACCCTCGGCTCTGATGTAGCAGAGCTGAGGCTGCACAAGGGTTCAAGCGCACCCTCGGCTCTGATGTAGGAGAGCCGAGGGTGCACTTGAACCCTTGTGCACCCTCGGCTCTGCTACATCAGAGCCGAGGGTGCGCTTGAACCCTTGTGCACACTCTGCTTCATCAAGCTAATAGAATGCATTGGCTAGCGCTGATTGGCCAATGCATTCTATTAGCCCGATGAAGTAGAGCTGAATGTGTGTGCTTAGCACACACATTCAGCTCTACTTCATCGGGCTAATAGAATGCATTGGCCAGCGCTGATTGGCCAGAGTACGGAATTCGGCCAATCAGCGCTGGCTCTGCTGGAGGAGGCGGAGTCTAAGATCGCTCCACACCAGTCTCCATTCAGGTCCGACCTTAGACTCCGCCTCCTCCAGCAGAGCCAGCGCTGATTGGCCGAATTCCGTACTCTGGCCAATCAGCACTGGCTAATGCATTGTATTGGCGTGATGAAGCAGTGCTGAATGTGTGTGCTTAGCACACACATTCAGCTCTACTTCATCGGGCTAATAGAATGCATTGGCCAGCGCTGATTGGCCGAATTCCGTACTCTGGCCAATCAGCACTGGCTAATGCATTGTATTGGCGTGATGAAGCAGTGCTGAATGAGTGTGCTTAACACACACAATTCAGCTCTACTTCATCGGGCTAATAGAATGCATTGGCCAATCAGCGCTGGCCAATGCATTCTATTAGCGTGAACTGAGTTTGCACAGGGGTTCTAGTGCACCCTCGGCTCTGCTACATCAGATTGCTACATCTGATGTAGCAGTGCCGAGTGTGCATCAGATGTGTAGTTGAGCAAAACTGACTCAGCACTGCTAAGTCTCTGCATTCGCATAGGAATGCATTGGCCAGCCTTCGGCCAATCAGCGCTGGCTCTGCCGGAGGAGGCGGAGTCTAAGGTCGGACCTGAATGGAGACTGGTGTGGAGCGATCTTAGACTCCGCCTCCTCCAGCAGAGCCAGCGCTGATTGGTCGAGTTCCGTACTCTGGCCAATCAGCACTGGCCAATGCATTTCTATGGGGAAAAGTTAGCTTGCGAAAATCGCAAACTGACAGGGATTTCCATGAAATAAAGTGACTTTTATGCCCCCAGACATGCTTCCCCTGCTGTCCCAGTGTCATTCCAGGGTGTTGGTATCATTTCCTGGGGTGTCATAGTGGACTTGGTGACCCTCCAGACACGAATTTGGGTTTCCCCCTTAACGAGTTTATGTTCCCCATAGACTATAATGGGGTTCGAAACCCATTCGAACACTCGAACAGTGAGCGGCTGTTCGAATCGAATTTCGAACCTCGAACATTTTAGTGTTCGCTCATCTCTACCAGTGTTCATATTCACTCTGCTGGCAGAGGGTGCGCTTTTGACAAGGCACACGCCTACTCATAAATGCATTCTCCTCTGGGCCATGCACCTGGAGCAGTGGCGTAACTAGGAATGGCGGGGCCCTGTGGTGAACTTTTAAACCTTTAACATGCCCCCCCTCCCGACTGATACAGATGCCGAAGACCTTGACCGACCCCACCCCCCGCATTCCTGTGCGCTCTATTATGCCCCATAGTGGCCCCTGCACACAGTATTATGCCTCATAGTGGCCCCTGTACACAGTATTATGCCCCATAGTGGCCCCATTACACGGTATTATGCCCCATAGTGTCCCCTGCACACAGTATTATGCCCCACTGTGGACACCCATGACCAAGTATTATCCTCTGGGGTCTGAATCCTGGGGTCTGTATTATCCTCTGGGGATACAAACATAAAAAAACACTGTCACTTACCTATCCCCGGCTACGCTGCAGTCCTCTGTGGTGTCTGCCATCTTTAATGACGTACAGACGTCACATGACTAGGCCGAAGCCTGCTGAGAGCGTGGAAAGGTAAGTAACACAGTTTATGTTATCTTACCTCTCCCGGGCCTCTGATCATTATATTTGGGGGTCTGAAAAGACCCCCCCTCAGTATAATAAGAGTGTTTGTGGGGCTAGTGGCATCACTTACCGATCACGCCCCCTGCCAGGATCAGTAAGTAATTAGGGCCCGTTACCGGCTCAAGTAACTCCAGATGGTAACGGCCTATAAAAAAAAAACAAAAAAAAAACACTGTTGTGGGGGCTGACATCAGGCCCCTAATGTCTCGGGCTCTGTGGCAGCCGCTACCCCTGCTACTCCGGTAGTTACGCCACTGACTTGGAGTGAAATCTACTCCTGTTCTTAGCTGGCATAGATTTCCAGCATAATTACACCAGTTCTTTTTTGTTGTAAATGAAAATAAATCTGGCAGGGCTGATGGCTAATTCCAGAGTATGCGCTCACTGCACCACATTTTGGTCACAATTTATGTCACAACTACGGTTTAAAAAGTCACAAACCCAAGCAATAATAAATCTTCCCAACCGATTTCTACAGGGCTATTCACATGCCTGTTGTTTTGACGGGTTGTTAACTTTTAGTCACCAAAAACCTAATTGTGCCTGTCAAATTCACTAGTCTTGGATCTTGGTTTTTCACATTAAGGCCGGGGCCTCCATGTGGCATAAATGCCATGGTTTGGCCGTGGTGGAAATGCTGTGACAAAAAAGAAGTGGTGTTTCAAGCTCTCTGCAAACGATTCTAGTGAATCCCATCCACAAATTTCCAAAACTGTTACGGGACTTGTAAACTCTCCCAGCAAATTTCTCAGTGTCCTAATGTCAATTTTGCTCCCCACTGTAAAATTTCCATGATTTTCCTTCTAAAATATTGATTATCATGTGGCCAAGAAATGAACAGTCAATCTAGTAGCTTTCAAAAGGGTGTAGAAGCAGGGGTGAACCTACCTTTTTTGCCGACCGAGGCGGACGACAGCCGCCTCCCCCCGGGAGGAGGGGGCGGGGTGGAGTGAAGGGGACGGGCGGAGCAAAGGGGGCGTGGTGGAGCGGCGTTAGCAGGCAGAGAGCAGGCAGGAGAGGACCTGCTCTCTGTCTGAGCGTGAGGGGAGGCCGCTGGAGCAGCGCTGCGTCCACAGGGCCTCCCCAATCCACTGCTCGCTTCCCGTGCCGGGCTGCCGAGACGGTGACGCTAAGCCAGTCCAGGACAGCTTGTCCTGGACTGGCATAGGTAAGCAAAAATGCCGCCCTCCCCGGGGCCCTGGCATAGCGCCGCCTGAAGCGGTCGCTTCAGGTCGCCTCATGGGAGGTGCCGGGCTGCGTAGAAGGAAAGTCAGAAGCTGAGTCAAAACTAGAGAAGCATAGCAAGCTCCTATTACCATGGGGGGAATCTGCCCCTTTCGCCGCCCGAGGCGAAGTGCAGAAAGCCGCGGAGCGGGGGCGTGGTTTAGCGAAAGGGGCGGGGCTTAGCGCCATTCGCGGCAGAGAGCAGGGCCGGAGACTGCCTGCGCTCTGCCTGAGCGTGCGGGGAGGCTGCTGGAGCAGCGCTGCTCCAGTGGCCTCCCCAAACCACCGCTCCGTGCTAAGCCAGTCCAGGACAGCTTGTCCTGGACTGGCTTAGGTTAGCAAAAATGCCGCCCTCCCTGAGGCCCTGGCATAGCGCCGCCTGAAGCGCTCGCTTCAGGTCGCCTCATGGGAGGTGCGGCGCTGCCTATTACCGAAGCGCAGGGAAGATACAAGAAGCCTTGAATAGTCATAAGATAGTTAGTCACAGGCTGCACGCTAAAATCCAAAGCTGCAAAGGTGGAAAGGCTCTTTATAAGGTTTAAAGAGGACCTTTCATCAAATCGGGCACGTGCAGTTTTATATACTGCTGGAAAGCTGACAGTGCGCTGAATTCAGCACACTGTCGGCTTTCCCGATCCGTGCCCGGTGTAAAGCGCTATCGGTCCCGGGACCGTAGCGCTTTAGTGTCAGAAGGGCGTTTCTGACAGTTAGCCAGGAACGTCCTTCTGCCTCGCGGCGCCTATAGCGCTGTACTGTGGAGCGGGGAGGAACGCCCCCCTCCCTCTCCTTATAATACTCATCTATGGACGAGCACTGTGAGCAGGGGGAGGGGGGGGGTAGTTTACACTTTGGGGCGAAGGGGCCGCCAATACAGACCCAGCATCCGCTGTAATAGAGAGGCGGATGCCGGGGAGGGTTAGACGCCAGCACAGGTGCCGGGGCCTGCGACATCTCTTCGCTTAAAGGGGTATTCCCACATCGCATACTCACCAGTCTTCGCTGCTGTAAAATCTTCTTTCTTCCTGCTTTGTTGCGTCATTGGTGGGCAGGGTGGGCATGCAAAGCCAGCGGCGAGATGACGTCGCTTCTATGCTGCTGTCCCTGCGTGCGCACTCATAGATGGTGAGACCAGTCAGTTCCCCAGCCTTCACAATGCCAATACAGACCCGGCATCTGCTGTAATAGAAAGGCGGATGCCGGGGAGGGTTAGACGCCGGCATAGGTGCCTGCGACATCGCTACACTCCTGCCCTGCATGAAGCCAGCAGTGGCAGGAGCGATGCTGCTATTCCGGAGGGGGGGCGGAGGAGCGGAATGTAACTCCGCCCACCCATGACGCAACAAAGCAGGAAGAAAGAAGATTTTACAGCAGCGAAGACTGGTGAGTATGCGACGTGGGAATACCCCTTTAAGAAGTCAGCTCCAGCAGCAGGCTTTGGGCAGAGCTTGGCTGGAGAGCCAATGAAGGAGATCATATTTTTGGAGCTGTGTCCTGAGTGATTCTACTGGCTGTTTGATTTCTGTTATTCTAAGTGAGGTAACCTATTATTATGTTTAGTTAGAGCCTAGTTGGGCAGGGATTTATTTTTGTATTGTTTTCTTTTGTTGCTGCACTATATTTTTGAGTGAAAATAAAACTCTACCTTTGTTTTAGACTAAAAAAACTGGACTTGTGTGTCTAATGCCACCTCACCAAGCAACCCCAGACCCTGACAATTGGTGGAGGATGCTGGCATACAGCAGTTGCTAGGGGCAACAACACTTCCACTCCTTGCTGGAGAAAATTTCTTTTTATGTCCTGGGTGAAGGCTGCTGCCGCTATACAGACCCAGACTATGGAGGAGATACTGAAGCATCTTGTACAGCCCAATGTGCAGCAACAACAAACAAATCATTTGCTGATGGAGAAAATTGCGCTCCTTAAAGTGACTGTTGTCACTAGCTCACAAAGACCTGTGGAGCACAGAGATGAGAAGCGGGCTGTGCAAAGAGCTTTGCCAAAGATGACCCCAGATGATGATGTGGAGGCCTTCCTGTGTTTGAGAGAATGGCCAAACGGGAGAAACTGCCAGCTGTGAACTGGGCAGATGTCATTGCTCTCTATCTGACCGGTGAACCACAGAAGGCCTATTATGACCTCTGCCAGCAAGATGTGCAGGACTATGATAAACTAAAGGTGGAAATTCTTGCTCGGCTGGGGGTAACCACTGCTGTCCGTGCCTGGCGGGTACATACCTGGAGCTACCAGATGGACAAGCCTGCCAGATCCCAGATGTACGACCTGATTCACCTGGTGAAAAAGTGGCTGGAACCAGACACCTGTTCCCTTGCAAAGATGGTGGAGAAGGTGGTCCTAGACCAGTTCACCAGAGCTCTTCCTCCTGCGTTGCAGCGTTGGGTTGGACTTGGAGACCCTAAAGATGCCAACCAGCTTGTCAGCCTTCTGGAGAGGTACCTGGCGACTGAGGCGGAACTCCGTGATGATTCTACAGCGCGACCATCCCCCAGGAACACCCGGCGGAGGGCACCTCCCAGTAAGACTGTTCCGTTATTTGAGAGCGGAGGGAAAAGAGCTCGAGATGTGTTTTCTAGGCGGTCCACCAGCCCAAGAAGGGACTCTCTGCTGGAGAAACCAGGGCTGGAGAGTCCATGAGCGGGGACATATTGCTGCCCAGTGCCCATTCACCTCTGAGCCAATGGACTGTGACGCTGGTAGGCGTCAATCATTATTTGCCAGACCTGTCTGTTGTGCAACATCGGGACTAGAGACTGGGCCTCAGGTCTGCCAAGTTGTGGTGAATGGCCATTCTGTACAGGCGTTGTTGGACTCTGGTAGCCTGGTCACTCTGGTGCATGCCAGCTTGCTAGCTGGGGACTTTATCCCGGACAAACGTATGAGTGTTTGTTGCATCCATGGGGATGTCAAGGACTACCCAATGTCCAAGGTCACAATAGAGACTATATTAGGATCTCTTTATTATGAAGTGGGTGTTGTAAAAAAACATTATGCATAATGTGATTTTGGGACGTGATTTCCCTTTGTTCTGGGATTTGTGGGGAAAAGGTACAGCCACACAGCCAAAGGTGGAAACCCCGCCTACGCCCAAAGTGCATGAGGAGGGCAAAACCTTTCTGATACAGGACCTAGCTGGAGAGGAGGATGATGCCTCTTCCTCAGCTCCTGAGCCTAACATACCTGAATTAGAAGTCTCACAGGATAATTTTGGTACTGCACAATTGAGAGATCCCACTCTTGCTAATGCTTGTGATAATGTGACAATTGTTAACAATGTGCCTCAGGAACCTGATGCTGACCACCAATTCCCACATTTTGCTATGAATAATGACCTCTTGTATCGGGTTGCAAAAAGTAATGGGGAAAATGTGGAGCAGCTTCTCGTACCAAAGCCTTACCGCCATGTGGTCCTTGATATGGCCCATAATCATGTGCTTGGGGGACACCCAGGGGTGTTGAAAACACAGGAGAGGATTCTCCAAAGATTTTATTGGCCAGGCGTGGACAGGGAAGTGAAGGACTACTGTGCGTCCTGTCCTACATGTCAGATACATGCCCCAGTCCCACATTTCCGTAGTCCCTTGGTTCCCCTGCCCATCATTGAAGTGCCTTTTGAAAGCATTGGTATGGACTTGGTCGGTCCAATAGTCAAGTCAGATAGAGGTCACTAATACATTCTGGTTGCCTTAGATTACGCTACTCGCTATCCTGAGGGGGTTCACTTGCGTAATTCGACATCAATGAGTATTGCCTGTGAGTTATTCTATATGTTTTCAAGGACAGGCATACCTAAAGAGATACTGACTGACCAAGGTACTCCGTTCATGTCAAAGGTGATGAAAGAGCTATGCAAGCTGTTTAAAATTACCCACATACGGACCTCTGTGTATCACCCCCAGACAGATGGGTTAGTGGAGCGCTTTAATAAGACTCTCAAGCATATGCTTAAAAAGGTGGTATAAAAACATGGTCGTGACTGGGATTGCCTGTTGCCATACCTGATGTTCTCTATTAGAGAAGTTCCACAAGCGTCTACAGGTTTTTCCCGTTTTGAATTAGTCTATAGTAGACACCCCAGGGGCTTACTAGATATAGCCAAAGAAACCTGGGAAACGGGGGCTTTCCCATACCGTAGTGTCATAGAGCATGTAGCTCAAATGCAGGATAGCATTTCAACAGTCATGCCAATTGTAAAAGAACATCTGCAAAGAGCACAAGAGGCCCAAAGCAGAATTTACAATCATACTGCCAGAGTCCAAGAATTTAACCCAGGGGACAGAGTCCTTATTTTGGTGCCTACTGTGGAGAGCAAGTTCTTAGTGAAATGGCAAGGCCCAAATGAAATTGTGGAAAAAGTAGGGCTAGTCAACTATAAGGTTCACCAACCAGGGAAAAGGAAACCTTTTCAAATCTACCATGTGAATTTGATTAGGCCCTGGAACCAGAGGGAATCATTGGTGGCCTCAAATACAGAGGTGGGTGATTCGTTGCCACTAATCCCTCCAGTCTGTGTGAATGAAACCCTATCAGTGCCCCAGCAACAGGAGGCAAAAGAATTCCTGCAGAAAAATAGACGCAAGTTCTCTGATCTACCAGGGTGTACACACCTCATAGAACACCATATAGAGACAGAACCTGGGAGGAAAGTAAACCTCAAACCCTACAGAATACCAGAGGCACGTAGGGAGGTAGTGTCAGCTGAGGTTAAACACATGCTGGAGTTATGTGTGATTGAGGAGTCCAAAAGTGAGTAGTCTAACCCAATTGTCTTGATACCAAAGCCCCATGGTACTTGGAGGTTCTGCAATGATTTTAGAAAATTGAATGAGATTTCAAAGTTTGACACTTAACCCATGCCCAGGGTTGATGATCTTATTGAGAAGTTGGGTAATGCCAGGTACATAACCACACTGGACCTTACAAAAGGTTACTGGCAAATACCTTTGTCTAAGGAAGCCAAGGAGAAAACTGCCTTTGTTGTTCCCGAAGGGCTGTTCCAGTACAGGGTTATGCCATTTGATTTACATGGAGCTCCTGCTACCTTTCAGAGGTTGATGGACCAGATCTTGCAGCCACATCGTGACTATGCAGTGGCTTACCTGGACGATGTGGTCATTCATAGCCCAGACTGGGGAAGTCACCTCTGTAAGGTGCAGGCAGTACTGGACTCCATAATTGAGGCAAGCCTATCAACCGTGAGAAATGTGCTTTAGGGCTAGAGGAAGCCAAGTACCTGGGTTATGCAATTGGAAAAGGGATAATAAATAGAGATGAGCGAACAGCGAAATATTCAGTATTCGTTTCGAATAGCCCCTCAATATTCGACTATTTGAACGAATATTGAATCCCATTATAGTCTATGGGGAAAAAAGCTTTGTTTCAGGGGAAACTACTATTCGACTCAGGAGAGTCACCAAGTCCACTATCACACCTCAGCAAATGATGACAACACCTCTGGAATACAACTGGGACAGCAGGGGAAGCATGCCTGGGGGCATCTAACATGCCCAAGTCCCTGTATTATGCCACTAATAATGCGGGAGCTGACTTTTCCCATAGGAATGCATTGACCAGTGTTGATTGGCCGAATGCCATACAAGTGTACAGCATTCGGCCAATCAACGCTGGTTCTGCCAGAGGCTCGTCTGTGAGGAGGCAGAGTCTAAGATTGGTCCACAGCAGTCTCCATTTTGGTTTGATCTCAGGTATAGCAGAGTTGACACAGCTCTGCTACATCTCAGATGTAGCAGCGTTGAGCGCACAGCACTACTACATCTCAGGTATAGTAGAGTTGACACAGCTCTGCTACATCTCAGATGTGGCAGCGTTGAGTGCACAGCACTGCTACATCTCAGGTATAGCAGAGTTGAGCGGAAGCTGACTTTTTCCCATAGGAATGCATTGACCAGCGTTGATTGGCCAAATGACATACAGTGTACAGCATTTAGCCAATCAACGCTGGTTCTGCCGGAGGCTCGTCTGTGAGGAGGCGGAGTCAAAGATCGGTTCACAGCAGTCTCCATTGTGGTCCGATCTCAGGTATAGCAGAGTTGACACAGCTCTGCTACATCTCAGGTATAGCAGAGTTGACACAGCTCTGCTACATCTCAGGTGTAGCAGAGCTGTGCACTCAACTCTGCTACATCTGAGATCGGACCACAATGGAGACTGCTGTGGACCGATCTTTGACTCCGCCTCCTCACAGACGAGCTTCCGGCAGAACCAGCATTGATTGGTTGAATGCTGTACACTTTATGGCATTCGGTCAATCAACGCTGGTCAATGCATTGCTATAGGAAAAAGTCAGCTCCCTCTCAACTCTGCTATACCTGAGATGTAACAGTGCTGTGCGCTCAATGCTGCTACACCTGAGATGTAGCAGAGCTGTTTCAACTCTGCTATACCTGAGATGTTAGCAGAGCTGTGTCAACTCTGCTACATCTGAGATCGGACCACAATGGAGACTGCGATGGACCGATCTTAGACTCCGCCTCCTCCGGCAGAACCAGCATTGATTGGCCGAATGCTGTACACTGTATGGCATTCGGCCAATCAACGCTGGTCAATCCATTCCTATGAGAAAAAGTCAGCTCCCGCATAACGCAAGCTGACAGGAATCCCGACTAGCATATAATGGGCTGTCACGAGATAGAGCCCCAAAGAGCTGTTTGAGTAACATTCCTACCTAACTAAAGGTAATCCCTAGATAACCCTGCCAGTACATCTATCCCTGTCTCACAGTCATATAGTTCACAGTCTCATATGAACCGAATCTGAAATCTACCATTCGTATAAAGTGGAGGTCACCTGATTTAGCCAGCCATTTACTTTTTCCATTTTTTTTTTTTCAATGCCTACATTGTCATAGTTCCTGTCCCACCTCCCCTGCACAGTTATTGGTGCAAAAAAAGCGCCAGGGAAGGTGGGAGGGGATACGAATTTTTAGTGCGTTTGCCACGTGGTATTCAATTGGAATCGAATGTCTCGAACAGCCTGATATTCGATCAAATACCAATTCGATCGAACGTCGTTCGCTCATCTCTAGTAATAAAGCCCCAAATCAATAAGGTGCAGGCAATACAAAATTGACCAAGACCACTGACCAAGAAGCAAGTCAGGGCATTTCTTGGCATTGCTGGCTACTACCGGAGGTTTGTGCCAAGCTTTGCCTCTATTGCAGCTCCTCTCACAGGCCTGACAAAAGGTGGGAAGTCAGTGATGATCTACTGGACACCGGAGGCAGAGGAGGCGTTCCAGAAGCTAAAGTTAGCTCTTTGCCAGCAGCCAGTGCTGATAGGCTCTGATTTTAGGAAGGAGTTCCTGGTGCAGACAGATGCCTAAAATGCAGGTCTAGGAGCAGTGCTGTTCCAGGTGGCAAATGGTGAGGATGTATCTGAGCAGGAAGCTGTCCCCTGCAGAGAAAAACTACGCTATTGTGGAAAGGCAATGCTTGGCCATTAAGTGGGCACTGAATGCCTGAGGTATTACCTCCTGGGCAGAAAATTTAAGTTAATAACTGACCATGCCTCTCTCACGTCAATGAATACGGACAGTAATGCTAGGGTTACCAGATGGTTCCTATCCTTGCAAAAAAAAAATTCAGTGTGGAGCATAGACCCGGGAAATTGCTAGGAAATGCTGATGCCCTATCAAGGGTGCATTTTATGATGGACACAAAAATGCCCAGCTCTCCGGTCTGGAGAAGAGGGGGGGGGGGGTGATATGTAAACCTATGGCTGGTCAGGAAATGGAGAAGAGTACATCTTACCCAGACTTCTAAGGTGGATGAGATGAGAAAACTCCAGAAAGAACATTTATCAGCAGATAACTATTGTCTGCTGAGGGTTATTTCAAAGTTCCGGTTACTGGGCTGGATTTTTAGGAATGGCAGGAAGGATTGGTAGTGGGACCTGTCATTCCACACCCTCCAGTCCACACTTTGGGGATATTCTAGCAGCAGACTTTGGGCAGAGCTCGGCTGGAGAGCTGACAGAGAGGTCATATTTTTGGAGCTGTGTCCTGAGTGATTCAACTGGCTTTTTGATTTCTGTTATTCTAGGTGAGGTAACCAATTCTGTGTATAGTTAGAGCCTAGCCGGGCAGGGATTTATTTTTGTATTGTTTGCTTTTGTTGCTGTACTATATTTTTGAGTGGAAATAAAACTTTACCTTTGTTTTGGACTAAAGAAACTGGACTTGTGTGTCTATGCCACCCCACCTAGCAACCCCAGACCCTGACAATATATAGTATATATCTAAGCTGGCAATATAGTGG
Source organism: Leptodactylus fuscus (assembly GCF_031893055.1). NCBI lineage: Eukaryota > Metazoa > Chordata > Amphibia > Anura > Leptodactylidae > Leptodactylus > Leptodactylus fuscus. The sequence goes on from NC_134265.1 coordinate 195,586,659, forward strand.
CAGGGCCCTTCTGACTCCAGTGGAAACTAATGACTTTGATGGTGATGTGGTACCTACCGATTCCAGTCTGAGACAATTACAGTGTTTAATCTCCCTGGTCATTCAACAAACACTGACAACTATGGGTGCTGATTCTAAGCAAAAAAAAAAAAAAAACAACTTATGATGACGTTGCCCAACATGAGGAGATTTTGGGCTTAGGGTCCAGGCACTGGAAGCAGAAATTGACAATTATCAAACTTCAATGAACTCTGAGTTGAAAATAAAAAAAAAAATCTGGGAAAAAGCTGAGAAACAGATGTCTATATATGAAAAATACCTCACAACGTGAATAAAACATTTCATTCACCCTGAGCATTATCTAAGGGCTCGTTCACATCTGCGTTCACTGTCCTTATTGCAGGTTTCCGTTTCCTGCATAAAACAGATCTTCTGCCATGCAGAAGACGGAAACCATAGAACGGAGACATGAACGCAGGTGTGAACCCAGCGTTATTCTGAAAAGTGTAAATACTGTAGTGTATATAGTGGGACAAGATTTTAGGTCAATGGGAGCCAAAAATTGGGCCCAAACTAAGGAGACACTGCACCAAACCAGTATCAAATATACAGTCCTATGAAAAAGTTTGGGCACCCCTATTAGTCTTAATCATTTTTAGTTCTAAATATTTTGGTGTTTGCAACAGCCATTTCAGTTTGATATATCTAATAACTGATGGACACAGTAATATTTCTGGATTGAAATGAGGTTTATTGTACTAACAGAAAATGTGCAATATGCATTAAACCAAAATTTGACCAGTGCAAAAGTATGGGCACCTCAACAGAAAAGTGACATTAATATTTAGTAGATTCTCCTCTTGCAAAGATAACAGCCTCTAGTCGCTTCCTGTGGCTTTTAATCAGTTCCTGGATCCTGGATGAAGGTATTTTGGACCATTCCTCTTTACAAAATATTCAAGTTCAGTTAAGTTTGATGGTCGCCGAGCATGGACAGCCCGCTTCAAATCATAAGACTGTATATATATATATATATATATATATATATATATATATATATATATATAGATAGATAGATAGATATGTATATACTATGATTTTAATATTGCCATAATCATAACCTACAGAATAAAGGTAACATGTCATTTTGGGTGCATAGACAACACTAAAAATAAAACTCTTCAGAAAATGGTGTATCATCTGAACCACACACAGATCAGCTGTTTCAGGAGCCTCTAGGTGTCAGAAGTCTCTGGTGGATAAGGAGCATGTGAAGCAACCTTCCTATTTAATAGGAACGGTGAAACTGTCCCATTCATTGCATACAGGTTTTTGGGAATTGTAGTGTTGCGCCTATTAGGGTTGGTTCACACTAGCGCTTATATTCCGCGGCAAGCACACGGAGCCCATTATAGTCTATGGGCTCCGTGTGCTTAACTGCACAGCGCTTGCATTAGCGTTGGTATTCCGTTCAGGGGGGTCTCCATGCGGACTCCTTGCTGACAGAATACAAGCGCTAGTGTGAACCAACCCTTACTTGAATAGGATCCATTCTGCATGCGCTCCCCCTCCACTATCAGTGCTGGAACAGCTGATCTGTGTAGAGTCTGGATGTTGGACATCTATAGATTTCATACTAATCTACAGTCATGGCCAAAAGTTTTGAGAATGACACAAATATTATATTTTCACAAGATCTGCTGCCCTCTGGTTTTTATGTGTGTTTGTCAGATGTTTTTATCACATACAGAAATAGAATTGCAATCATATTATGAGTAACAAAAGCTTATATTGACAGTTAGAATGAGTTAATGCAGCAAGTCAATATTTGCAGTGTTGACCCTTCTTCTTCAGGACCTCTGCAATTCTCCCTGGCATGCTCTCAATCAACTTCTGGACCAAATCCTGACTGATAGCAGTCCATTCTTGCACAATCAATGCTTGCATTTTGTCAGAATTTGTAGGTTTTTGTTTGTCCACCCGTCTCTTGATGATTGACCACAAGTTCTCAATGGGAGTAAGATCTGGGGAGTTTCCAGGTCATGGACCCCAAATCTCTATGTTTTGTTCCCTGAGCCATTTAGTTATCACCTTTGCTTTATGGCAAGGTGCTCCATCATGCTGGAAAAGGCATTGTTGATTGCCAAACTGCTCTTGGACGGTTGGGAGAAGTTGATCTTGGAGGACATTCTGGTACCATTCTTTATTCATGGCTGTGTTTTTAGGCAAGACTGTGAGAGAGCCGATTCCCTTGGCTGAGAAGCAACCCCATACATGGATGGTTTCAGGATGCTTTACAGTTGGCATGAGACAAGACTGGTGGTAGCGCTCACCTCGTCTTCTCCGAATAAGCTGTTTTCCAGATGTCCCAAACAATCGAAAAGGGGATTCATCAGAGAAAATGACTTTACCCCAGTCATCAGCAGTCCACTCCCTGTACCTTTTGCAGAATATCAGTCTGTCCCTGATGTTTTTTCTGGAGAGAAGCGGCTTCTTTGCTGCCCTCCTTGAGACCAGGCCTTGCTCCAAGAGTCTCCGCCTCACAGTGCGTGCAGATGCACTCACATCTGCCTGCTGCCATTCCTCAGCAAGCTCTGCACTGCTGGTAGCCCGATCCCGCAGCTGAAACACTTTTAAGAGACGGTCCTGGTGCTTGCTGGTCTTTCTTGGGTGCCCTGGAGCCTTTTTGCCAACAATGGAACCTCTCTCCTTGAAGTTCTTGATGATGCGATAGATTGTTGACTGAGGTGCAATCTTTCTAGCTGCGATACTCTTCCCTGTTAGGTCATTTTTGTGCAGTGAAATGATGACTGCACGTGTTTCTTTAGAGATAACCATGGTTAACAGAAGAGAAACAATGATGCCAAGTACCAGCCTCCTTTTAAAGTGTCCAGTGGTGTCATTCTTACTTAATCATGACCCATCTCCAGCCCTGTCCTCATCAACACCCACACCTGTGTTAATGGAGCAATCACTGAAACGATGTCAGGTGGTCCTTTTAAGGCAGGGCTGCAATGATGTCGAAATGTGTTTTGGGGGATAAAGTCCATTTTCTAGGCAAATATTGACTTGGCAAGTAATTGCTGTTAAGCTGATCACTCTTTATAACATTCTGGAGTATATGCAAATTGCCATTAGAACAACTGAAGCAGTAGACTTTGTAAAAATTAATATTTGTATCATTCTCAAAACTTTTGGCCATGACTATACACATATTATGGATAGGTCTTCAGAATGAAAAATCTATTTGGGGTTGGAAAACCCCCTTAAGTTTGGGGCCCCATGAGGGGTAAAAAAGTACTGTGTTTTACAGTCACTGGATAGTAAAGTATGTGCAGCGGTTTTGGAAAATGCAGCATGTCAACTATACCGACAGAAAAGCTATATCTATAGGTATAATTCAAGCAGGAAGTCTGCTGAGGAAACCTCTGCGAACTTTCTGTGAAAAGCGTTGCGGGAAAAACTGTGATGCTTTGGACCTTAGCCTCAATCTTTTCAAAGCCTAGAAAATTGTATTAACAGTGTTACTGTATGTTGGTAGTGTGTCATAATTGGCACAGAATAATTGTCATCTGTGTCTTTGTGTTGGAAATTTGCTGGCTTTCTAGAATCGGGAATCTAGACAAACACTATGACATTTGTGTACATTTCTTGTTCAACAATGACATCATATGTTTACTTTATTTATGTATTAACTTTAAAGTTTAATATTTAATTCAGCTAATTATATTTTTTATAATACATTCCCACTACAGTACAACCCAGATAAGAATTTAGACTTATTGATACTAAATATGCAAATTTAAGAACAGATCTCCCCCTAGTGGACCAATCATTCATTGCACATTGCAAATTAAACCCAACTCTCCCAATCATTTTAGCTTAGACACTACAAAGATTAGTATTAGGTATGCACAAATGTGAGCCCTTCAAGCATACTAATGCACTAAAAAGTGAAAATTGGATACGTTAATACAGAAGTTGTGAGTAAATAATTATACTGACAGAATATTATGAAAAGAGGGATCAATGTTTCATAGTAGTTAGAAGACCAGTACAGTGTTACAATAGGAGTAAATATAGTAGCTTTACAATTGCAGAAAAATATAGTATGTTAGAAGTTATTGCCCTAGGAATCTGACCATATATTTTATTGTATTTTATTTTTTTGCTTACGTAGCACCAACATATTTTGTAGATCCGTAGAGATTATTTTTTTCCTGCTCCCATTATTTTTTTCTGCTCTCATTATTTTTTTCCTGTTTTTTCCTGTTATTGTTTCCTGTTCCCATTGGAGATTCCATACAAATATACCTTATCACAGACACACATAAAAGACAATTACATAGGAATCCTATAAAAAATATTACACTACTAGCCTCTGCCCGCGACTTTGTCTGCGTGTTGTTGGCATCGATGGTTTGCCGGCTCCGGCGTTTTGGCAGCTCTCAAGCTGGCCTGCCGCTGAACTTGTTTCTCGCACTATGCCTGTGATTGTTCCGTCATCTCAGCAGCTCGCTGGGATGTCATATAATGAGCATGTTGTTGGCATCGATGGTTTGCCGGCTCCGGCGTTTTGGCAGCTCTCAAGCTGGCCTGCCGCTGAACTCGTTCCTCGTGCTGTGCCCGTGATTGCTCCGGCACCTCAGCAACTAGCTGGGACGCCATATAATGAGTGTGTTGTTGGCGTCAATGATACCCTTCAGCTCCGCTTGAGGAGAACTCTTTTTCCAGGCATGTTTAAAATTGGCAAACTGCCAATTTGGATTAAAGGTGTTTGCCCATTGTCAATTTGTTATCACTGCCTGGTGCAGATCAGATAATATGCAAATGCTTGTACACAATCCACTGAGGGTTAGCTGTGTGTTTACACTGAGAGATAAGAGCCCTGGCTTTATCAGAACCTGAGATAAGGTGCTGCCAAGAGGAGTTTAATATACAGTCCTATGAAAAAGTTTGGGCACCCCTATTAATCTTAATCATTTTTAGTTCTAAATATTTTGGTGTTTGCAGCAGCCATTTCAGTTTGATATATCTAATAACTGATGGACACAGTAATATTTCAGGATTGAAATGAGGTTTATTGTACTAACAGAAAATGCGCAATATGCATTAAACCAAAATTTGACTGGTGCAAAAGTATGGGCACCTCAACAGAAAAGTGACATTAATATTTAGTAGATCCTCCTTTTGCAAAGATAACAGCCTCTAGTCGCTTCCTGTAGCTTTTAATCAGTTCCTGGATCCTGGATGAAGGGATTTTGGACCATTTCTTTCTACAAAACAATTCAAGTTCAGTTAAGTTTGATGGTCGCCGAACATGGACAGCCCGCTCTCAAATGATCTGAAAACAAAGATTGTTCAACATAGTTGTTCAGGGGAAGGATACAAAACGTTGTCTCAGAGATTTAACCTGTTAGTTTCCACTGTGAGGACCATAGTAAGGAAATGGAAGACCACAGGGACAGTTCTTGTTAAGCCCAGAAGTGGCAGGCCAAGAAAAATATCAGAAAGGCAGAGAAGAAGAATGGTGAGAACAGTCAAGGACAATCTACAGACACCTCCAAAGAGCTGCAGCATCATCTTGCTGCAGATGGTGTCACTGTGCATCGGTCAACTATACAGCGCACTTTGCACAAATAGAAGCTGTATGGGAGAGTGATGAGAAAGAAGCCGTTTCTGCACGTACGCCACAAATAGAGTTGCCTGAGGTATGAAAAAGCACATTTGGACAAGGCAGCTTCATTTTGGAAACAAAAATTGAGTTGTTTGGTTATAAAAAAAGGCGTTATGCATGGCGTCCAAAAAGAAACAGCATTCCAAGAAAAACACATGCTACCCACTGTAAAATTTGGTGGAGGTTCCATCATGCTTTGGGGCTGTGTGGCCAATGCCGGCATCGGGAATCTTGTTAAAGTTGAGGGTCGCATGGATTCCACTCAGTATCAGCAGATTCTTGAGAATAATGTTCAAGAATCAGTGACGAAGTTGAAGTTACGCCGGGGATGGATATTTCAGCAAGACAATGATCCAAAACACCGCTCCAAATCCTCAGGCATTCATGCAGAGGAACAATTACAATGTTCTGGAATGGCCATCCCAGTCCCCAGACCTGAATATCATTGAACATCTGTGGGATGATTTGAAGCGGGCTGTCCATACTCGGCGACCATCTAACTTAACTGAACTTGAATTGTTTGTCCAAAATACCTTTATCCAGGATCCAGGAACTGATTAAAAGCTACAGGAAGCGACTAGAGGCTGTTATCTTTGCAAAAGGAGGATGTACTAAATATTAATGTCACTTTTCTGTTGAGGTGCCCATACTTTTGCACCGGTCAAATTTTGGTTTAATGCATATTGCGCATTTTCTGTTAGTACAATAAACCTCATTTCAATCCTGAAATATTACTGTGTCCATCAGTTATTAGATATATCAAACTGAAATGGCTGTTGCAAATACCAAAATATTTAGAACTAAAAATGATTAAGATTAATAGGGGTGCCCAAACTTTTTCATAGGACTGTAGTATGGGAACATAAATTCATAACAGTTGTGAAGGCATGTCATTTACCGGGATAAAAAGTACCCTATGTTTTAATCCAGGTTACAAACTATCTATTAGCTGAATTTCGTTCAAATCCATTCAGCCGTTTTTGCGTTGGCAGTTTGCCAATTTTAAACATGTCGCAAAAAAGAAAATCTAATTTGGCGCAAACAACCAGAGCTATGAATTTAGCCAGACTAAGTCAACTGAGTTCTCCTGAAACAGAGCTGAGGGGGATCATTGATGCCAACGACACACTCATTATATGGCTTTCCAGTGAGCTGCTGAGATGCCGGAACAATGTCAGGCACGGTGGAGGAACAACTTCAGTGCCAGGCCAGCTTGAGAGCTGCTGAAACGCCGGAGCAGGTGGACCATCAATGCCAACAACATGCTCATTATATGGTGTCCCAGCGAACTGCTGAGATGCCGGAACAATCACAGGCACAATGCGAGAAACAAGTTCAGCAGCAGCCCAGCTTGAGGGCTGCTGAAATGCTAGAGCAAGCAGATCATAAATACCAAGAACAAGTTCATTATATGGCGTCCCAGCGAGCTGCCAAGATGCTGGAAGAATCACAGGCACGGCGTGAAGAAAATGTTCAGCAGCAAGACAACTTGAAAGCTACTGAAATGCTGGAGCAGGCAAACCATCGACGGAAGCAATTTGCTGAATATAGGAAGATCATCTACTCCAACAACACGCAGATAAAGTCGTGGGCAGAGGCTGGTTTATAACAATACTAGGATTCACTGATGACAGATTTCCTTTAACTACTTCCGTACCGCCCATAGACTATATACGTCCGGGAAGTGATTGCCTAGTTCTGACAGGACGTACCGGTACGTCCAGTCAGAACACAGTAGCTGCACGGAGATTGTGCAGTTGCTGACACTGGGAGCCGGCTGTAACTTCAGCCGGAGCTCCCAGAGAGAAGGCAGGGAAGGTTTATTCCCGTCCCTGCCTTCTCGATCGCTGTGTATACAGTGCTCAATGAGCGCTGTATACACAGCTATGGACGCTGCCATAAATCAGCTGCCCTCTGACCCGGCGGACACGTGATCCACCGGTGTCAGCGTCTTACCAGAGCTGCTGGGTCCTACAGGACCCAGATCAGCTCTGTAAGTGTAAATAACAGTGTGCAGGAGGCTGGATTCCTCCTGCAACTGAGGCTAAATGTACCAGCCTCAGTTGCAGGGGAAATCAGTTTCCCTAACAAAAAAAAAGTGATCAGATGTCCCCCTTATGGGGACACAATCTGAAAAAAAAAAAAAAAGGAAAAAAAGTAAATAAAATAATTTAAAAAAATAAATAAAATAATATGCTAATAAAACGCCATTATTAAAGGTTATAGCCCCACCTCTGACAACACCATACAAAATAAAAATTACCGTAACAGAGAGGAAAAACTATTTTATAAAGTTTTTCAGTAGCACTTTGTGTTATTAATTTTTTTTTTTTAAAAAAAAGTGAAAACCAGACACAATTTCCCTCCTATTATGTTTATATTTTCCCGGATATAAAAAAAAATAAAATAAAACACATTTGAAAATAAAAACAACATAAAAATAAAACCCTATGTGTCCCCGAAAAAAGATGCAAAAATTAGTTGAATGAGACATACGAGAAAAATGTTACAGCCTTCAAAACCGCACATACAAAAAAAAAAACACGAAAATGTGTCTGGTCCTGGACCACAAATTGGCCCGGTACTGAAGTGGTTAATGTATGACAATTGTGACTTTAGATTCAGGATTGCCTTTGCTGTGTCTTGTAGCAATTTGATGTGCAGACCAAATTTTTCTGAATATCCTCTGTAAAAACCTAGTTAATAAAACAGAACAAGGGCATAGGATACAGAGATATACACAGTCTCATTATATGAATAAATGTCTCATTTTATTGTAATTGAGTCCAGCTTTTTACACCATTTTACTGATAAGATAACACAATGAACACAATACATGGACCAGAGTTATCAAGTTATCTTATTAGACAGACAAATACAAACAATTGGTCTTTCTCATTACACTATTGTTTAACCCTTCATTAATAATTCTGTCCTTTTTTGTAAATGATGTAACCCATAACTGGAGTACATTAGGAAATGCTGATCAATCCCTGAGGACTTCTCATCTCTTCACCTCATTCCTCATGTTATAGCATTCACATACAAGACAACCAAAAATAACATCTTATAGGGTTAAACATTTGTGACTATGTATACATATGTGTTCACTTGTATTAGTAGTTCATGCTCATAGGATTGGCCTCATCATATGTCTGGTTTCTTAGTGTTACTATCTTCTAACTCTTTCTATTTTACATTTGAATCTTTTCTTAAAGGGGTTGTCCCATCACAAGGATCCTATCTATACTGCTTGTTAATGTGGATGTAAGACTTTTCCTAAATACACTGCTTCAGCAAAGCTGCTTTGTTTGTCCACTATCTTACTTTATTCAATTCTTTGTGGCCACAGCCCTGACTTATCTGCTCAAAAGTCAAGTGATGTATCTGCTGCTCTCAGGGGAGGGAGGAGGGGCTAAGTGCACGGGAGCGAGCCTGTGTATCTAGCTATTCCTGTGTCTACACCACGTGACCTAGGTCCTGCACTCAGATAGGGGAGAGGAGCTGCTTTCATTTCTTCTGTTCTCCCAGTTATCAGGCTAGCTAATTCAATTGTGTTCATTATGGCAGAGACAGGCAGTCTCTGTATGTAACACAGAATGGAGTTGCTGCTGCCTGTACGTCATAGTCCAGTGTGGGTGGGCGGAGCTACACGTTAATTTGGGGGTGGAGCTAAACGGCAAGTTGCCTGTGAAACCCCGCCCACCAAATGATGCAAGAAACCAGGAAGAAAGAAGATTTTACAGGAGTGCAAGGTGGGAATACCCCTTTAAGAACATTTATAAGCCAAATGAAAAAAAAATTAATGATCAAATAAAGAAAAGTACACAACAGCACAATCTGGAAAAAGGTTAGAAATATTCCCATGAAACACTCTCTTAACCACTTCCGGACCGCCCATAGACTATATACGTCCGGGAAGTGGTTGCCTAGTTCTGACAGGACGTACCTGTACGTCCATCAGAACACAGCAGCTGCACAGCAGCTGCACTAGGAGCCGGCTGTAATTTCAGCCGGAGCTCCCAGAGAGAAGACAGGGCAGATTTATTACCTCCCCTGCCTACTCAATCGTTGTGTATACAGTGCTCAATGAGCGCTGTATACACATCTATGGACGCTGCCATAAATCAGCTGCCCTCTGACCCGGCTGACACGTGATCCACTGGGAGCAGAGTCTTACCAGAGCTGCTGGGTCCTACAGGACCCCAGATCAGCTCAGTAAGCTGTATATACAGCGTGCAGGAGGCTGGATTTCTCCTGCAACTGGGGTTAAATGTACCAGCCCCAGTTATAGGAGAAATCAGCCTCCAGTACAAAAAAATAAGTGATCAGATGTCCCCAAAGGTCTCTTATCACCTTATGGGGACACAATCTGGAAAAAAAATAAAATAAAAATATAATAAAAAAAGTTTTAAAAAAATGTAAATAAAATAATAATAAAAAATAAATAAATACGCTAATAAAACGCTGTTATTAAAGGTTATAGCCCCACCCCCGACGACACCATACAAAATAAAAATTACCGTAACGGAGAGGAAAAACTATATTATAAAGTTTTTCAGTGACACTTTGTGTTATTAAATTTTAAAAAAAAAAAAAATTGAAAACCAGACACAATTTCCCTCCTATTTTGTTTATATTTTCCCAGATATAAAAAAAATGAAAACACATTCGAAAATAATGATAACATAAAAATAAAGCCCTATGTGTCCCCGAAAAAAGACACAAAAATTAGTTGACTGAGACATACGGGAAAAATGTTACAGCCCTCAAAACCGCACATACAAAATAAACCTAAAATGTGTCTGGTCCTGGACCACAAATTGGCCCGGTACTGAAGTGGTTAAGGACCTTGAGCCAAATTATAGACAAGTTGGGCCTACAATGTGGCATCCCTCTTATTGTTGCAGTGAGGTAAACTAATACCAAACTATGTTTAGTTATTACTATTCTAAAACATATTAGTTTAGTGTACGAGTCAGTTGCCCCTTATTCACTTTTCTATGAAAGTGCCTTAACTGTGTTGTTTTGCTGCCACCTACTGGTGTGAGGAATCATTGCCTAGGACTGTACTAATACGAGAGACAATAATCTCCCTGTTTCTTCCTGCTGAATGGTGCAGTCCAAAGGAGGTGACCTGGAGCAGGAAGCTCAGAGCAGCCAGTTTGGGCCCAGATTCAGTGCTGTGAGGACCTGTTAGGGAGCATTTACACTACCGTCGGTGTCCGACAGCTAGTGTCCGCTGCTAATGTCCGTGCACAATATTGTGCGGACATTAGCAGTGGACATTAGCTGTGTCCGTGACATTTTGCATTGATTTAAATGGACATCAGGTGCGTTCTTTTACTGTCCGTGGGTGTCCTTAACTGTCCGTTCCCAAAGATGTCCGACTTTTCAAGCGGACAGCAAAAACCTACATGTTGGGTTTTGCTGTCCGCTTTAAAAGTCGGACATCTTTGTCTGTGACTTAGGGCACAGTATAAGGCCTGAAGCACTGCAGAGACTTACAAGAAAAAGCATCAGTGTTGCTGAGAGTGTTCCTAGAGACTAAAGCCCAGTTGAGAGGCTTTCTATGGATGGCTGAAGCTCAACCAATTTTGCATAGACTGTTGTCTTGAGTTGCCTCACCGTTATAGAGGATTGCTGTGTGTGTGTGTTACAGACTGTGCCTTAGACATCCCTGAGCTACCGCCATCACTGCGTTCAGACCTTCACCCAAGACAGAAACAGGGCAGAGTCTGCTGAGTTCCTGGACCCAGGCCTGCACCAAGGGAACACAGCACAGAGCTAAGAGACTGTATTAATCTGGTACCGTACAATTGCCTCATAGACAGATAGGGCCAGTTTATAAAGTGTGTTATATTCATACTGTTACAGTATATATAACTTATATGTTTCCCTTGTTATTTCATTCCCATTTCTCAGTACAAGTGGCTTACTAGCTACAGCTCTTCAATAAAAGGGTTTATTTGGGGACGAATACTCATCACCTACTGTACATCATGAGGTACAATGAATGTGGCTGGAGTTAACTGTACCACTGTGCAGGTGCCTACAGCGTGTATCCATTAAAATGTATGGTAACTGTAAACCACATATACACATATTGTGAATGTGTTAATTTTAGGTCTTAACCCCTTCCCGCCGATGGCATTTTTTGATTTTCGCTTTTCATTTTTGACTCCCCTCCTAAACCCCATAACTTTTTTATTTCTCCGCTCCCAGAGTCATATGAGGTCTTAATTTTTGCGGGACAATTTTTTCTTCATGATGCCACCATTAATTATTCTATATAATGTACTGGGAAGCAGGAAAAAAATTCAGAATGGGGTGGATTTGAAGAAAAAATGCATTTCTGCGACTTTCTTACGGGCTTTGGTTTTACGGCGTTCACTGTGCAGCCAAAATGACATGTCCCTTGTATTCTGTGTTTCGGTATGGTTCCAGGGATACCAAACTTATATGGTTTTATTTACATTTTGACCCCTAAAAAAAATTCCAAAACGGTGTTAAAAAATTTTTTTTCTAAAAGTCGCCATATTCCGACGGCCGTAACTTTTTTATACATAGGTGTACGGGGATGCATAGGGCGTCTTTTTTTGCGGGGTCGGGTGTACTTTATAGTTCTACCATTTTCGGGAAATGTTATTGCTTTGATCACTTTTTATTCAAATTTTTATCAGAATTAAAACAGTGAAAAAACGGCGGTTTGGCACTTTTGACTATTTTTCCTGCTACGGCGTTTACCGAACAGGAAAAATATTTTTATAGATTTGTAGAGCGGGCGATTTCGGACGCGGGGATACCTAACATGTATATGTTTCACAGTTTTTAACTACTTTTATATTTGTTCTAGGGAAAGGGGGGTGATTTGAACTTTTAATACTTTTTATATTTTTTTATATTTTTTTTTACTTTTTTTTTAATTTTTTTTTTGCATTTATTAGACCCCCTAGGGGTGTTGAACCCCAGGGGGTCTGATCACTAATGCAATGCATTACAATGCTAATGCATTGCAATGCATTGCAAAAAATCATCATCTCTTTTGCAGGCTGTATACACCAGCCTGCAAAAGAGAGAATTTGCAGACTGACTGGGAGCCCTTAACAAGGCTCCCGGCTGTCATGGCAACGGGGGGTCGGCCCTGGAGCATGCTCCAGGAGCCGGCGATCTCTGCCAAAATGGCGGCGCCCATGCGCCGCCAGGAAGATGGCGCCTCCGGCGCCTTTGACAGCAGCGCCGGAAGGGTTAATGCCTCCGATCGGTCCGGGGACCGATCGGAGGCATTAGAGCCGGTTGTCTACTGCTTAAAGCAGTAGACACCCGGCGGCTATGACGGCCGCCCGGCTCCCGGGCGGTCGCCATAGTTACAGCCCCGACACGCGCCGTACTATTACGGCGCATGTCGGGAAGGGGTTAATGAATGTATTAGTGAAAAAAAATTAAATGTCTAAATTTCAGCTCCATATTATTTTTTATTTTTATGAAATGTTTAAAGGGTTAACAAACATCCCAAATATTGTTTTGAATAATTTTAGGGGTGTAGTTTTGAAAATGGGGTGATTTATGGGGGTTTCAATTATACAGGCCTTTATAATTCCTTTCAGAACTGAAGTGGTCCCTAAAAAATTAGTTTGGGGAATTTTCTTGTAAATCTAGAAAATCGCTGTTACACTTGTAAGACTTGTAACATCAAAAATAAATTAAAAGACAATCAAAAGATGATGCAGATAAAATCAGAGATATGGGAGATAATATTTATTCATGTATTTGGGTGGTATGACTATCTGCCTGAAAAGCAGAGAATTTCACATTTTGAAAATTGCAATTTGTTCCAAAATTTCCTACTTTTTTTTATAAATAAATACAAAAATATTGATTAGTGTTTACCAGTAACATGAAGTATAATGTCTTACGAGAAAACAGTCTCAAAATCACTTGTGTAAGTTAAATTGTTTCCAAGTTATTGCCATTTAAAGTGACACATGTCAGTTTTGAAAAAAGAGGCCTGGTCTTTAACATACTTTTGGGCCCGGTCCTTAACCGGTTAAAGAGGCTGGTGTAACTAGCCCGCAGAGACTTGTGTCCAGGGCTATGACAAGTTAAAAGCGGAAATCCTTGCTCGGCTGGGGGTAACCACTGCTGTCCGTGCCCAGCGGGTGCATACCTGGAGCTACAATATGGACAAGACTGCCAGATCCCAGATGTATGACCTGATTCACCTGGTGAAAAAGTGGCTGGAACCAGACACCTGTACCCCTGCGCAGATGGTGGGGAAGGTGGTCCTAGACCGGTTCCCCAGAGCTCTCCCTCCTGTGTTGCAGCGCTGGGTTGGAGACCCCAAAGATGCCAACCAACTTGTCAGCCTTCTGGAGAGGTACCTGACGACTGAGGCTGAAACTCCACAATGACCATCCTCCAGGAACACCCGGTGGAGGGCACCTCCTGGTAACACCGTTCCGGTATTTGAGGGAGGAATGAAAAGAGTTCTAGAGATGTCTCCCAGGCCATCCAACAGCCCAAAAAGGGACTCTCTACTAGAGAAACCAGGGCTGGTACAATGTTGGAGATGCCATGAGCGGGGACATGTTGCTGCTCAGTATCCATTTACCTCTGAGCCAATGGACTGTGACATTGGTAAGCATCAAACCTTGTTTGCAGTTCATGCCTGTGAGTGGCCATTCTGTCCAGGCATTGTTGGACTCTGGTAGCTTGGGCACTCTGGTGCATGCCAGCTTGATAGCTGGGGACTTTATCCAGGACAAACGTATGAGTGTTTGTTGCATCCATGGGGATATCAAGGACTACCCCATTTCTAATGTCAGAATAGAGACTGTATTAGGATCTGTTTATTATGAAGTGGGTGTTGTAAAAAACCTTATGCATAATGTGATTTTGGGATGTGATTTCCCTTTGTTCTGGGATTTGTGGGGAAAAGGTACAACCACAAAGCCAAATGTGGAAACCCCACCTAGTCCTAAAGTGTATGAGGAAGATGACACCTTTCTGTTACAGGTCCTAGCTGGAGAGGAGGATGATGCCTCTTCCCCAGCCCCTGAGCCTAATATACCTGAGTTAGAGGTCTCACGGGATAATTTTGGTACTACACAATTGAGAGATCCCACTCTTGCTAATGCTCGTGATAATGTGACAGTTATTAATAGAGATGAGCGAACACTAAAATGTTCGAGGTTCGAAATTCGATTCGAACAGCCGCTCAATGTTCGTGTGTTCGAACGGGTTTCGAACCCCATTATAGTCTATGGGGAACAGATACTCGTTAAGGGGGAAACCCAAATCCGTGCCTGGAGGGTCACCAAGTCCACTATGACACCCCAGGAAATTATGCCAACACCTCTGGAATGACACTGGGACAGCAGGGGAAGCATGTCTGGGGGCATCTAACACACCAAAGACCCTCTATTACCCCAACATCACAGCCTAACAACTACACACTTTACACACTCAATACCACCTCTCTGACAGTAGGAAAACACCTTGAAACATGTGTATTTGGCACTTGCAGTGAGGAGAGCTTGTCACCAGCAGTGAATTTGGCCCTTGTAGTAAGTTGAGGTTGGCACCAACATTTGTTTTGAAAATCAGGGTGGATTGAGCCTCTAACCAGCAGAGTTTGGGCAAATTCATGGTGGAGGGAGCCTCTAAAAACCCCAGTTTGGACCAATTCATGGTGGAGGGAGACTCTAAAAACCCCAGTTTGGACCAATTCATGGTGGAGGGAGCCTCTAAAAACCCCAGTTTGGACCAATTCATGGTGGAGGGAGCCTCTAACCAGCCCAGTTTGGGCAAATTCATGGTGGAGGGAGCCTCTAACCAGCCCAGTTTGGACCAATTAATGGTGGAGGGAGCCTCTAACCAGCCCAGTTTGGACCAATTAATGGTGGAGGGAGCCTCTAACCACCCCAGTTTGGACCAATTCATGGTGGAGGGAGCCTCTAACCAGCCCAGTTTGGACCAATTCATGGTGGAGGGAGCCTCTAAAAAACCCAGTTTGGACCAATTCATGGTGGAGGGAGCCTCTAAACAGCCCAGTTTGGGCAAATTCATGGTGGAGGGAGCCTCTAACCAGCCCAGTTTGGGCAAATTCATGGTGGAGGGAGCCTCTAACCAGCCCAGTTTGGACCAATTAATGGTGGAGGGAGCCTCTAACCAGCCCAGTTTGGACCAATTAATGGTGGAGGGAGCCTCTAACCACCCCAGTTTGGACCAATTCATGGTGGAGGGAGCCTCTAACCAGCCCAGTTTGGACCAATTCATGGTGGAGGGAGCCTCTAAACAGCCAAGTTTGGACCAATTCATGGTGAAGGGAGCCTCTAAAAACCCGTTTGGACCAATTCATGGTGGAGGGAGCCTCTAAACAGCCCAGTTTGGGCAAATTCATGGTGGAGGGAGCCTCTAACCAGCCCAGTTTGGACCAATTAATGGTGGAGGGAGCCTCTAAACAGCCAAGTTTTGGGAAATTCATGGTGGAGGGAGCCTCTAACCAGCCCAGTTTGGACCAATTAATGGTGGAGGGAGCCTCTAACCACCCCAGTTTGGACCAATTCATGGTGGAGGGAGCCTCTAAACAGCCAAGTTTGGACCAATTCATGGTGGAGGGAGCCTCTAAAAACCCCAGTTTGGACCAATTCATGGTGGAGGGAGCCTCTAACCAGCCCAGTTTGGGCAAATTCATGGTGGAGGGAGCCTCTAAACAGCCCAGTTTGGGCAAATTCATGGTGGAGGGAGCCTCTAACCAGCCCAGTTTGGACCAATTAATGGTGGAGGGAGCCTCTAAACAGCCAAGTTTTGGGAAATTCATGGTGGAGGGAGCCTCTAACCAGCCCAGTTTGGACCAATTCATGGTGGAGGGAGCCTCTAACCAGCCCAGTTTGGACCAATTCATGGTGGAGGGAGCCTCTAAACAGCCCAGTTTGGGCAAATTCATGGTGGAGGGAGCCTCTAACCAGCCCAGTTTGGACCAATTAATGGTGGAGGGAGCCTCTAAACAGCCAAGTTTTGGGAAATTCATGGTGGAGGGAGCCTCTAACCAGCCCAGTTTGGACCAATTCATGGTGGAGGGAGCCTCTAACCAGCCCAGTTTGGACCAATTCATGGTGGAGGGAGCCTCTAACCAGCCCAGTTTGGACCAATTCATGGTGGAGGGAGCCTCTAACCAGCCCAGTTTGGACCAATTCATGGTGGAGGGAGCCTCTAAAAAACCCAGTTTGGACCAATTCATGGTGGAGGGAGCCTCTAAACAGCCCAGTTTGGGCAAATTCATGGTGGAGGGAGACTCTAAAAAACCCAGTTTGGACCAATTCATGGTGGAGGGAGCCTCTAAAAACCCCAGTTTGGACCAATTCATGGTGGAGGGAGCCTCTAACCAGCCCAGTTTGGGCAAATTCATGGTGGAGGGAGCCTCTAACCAGCCCAGTTTGGACCAATTAATGGTGGAGGGAGCCTCTAACCAGCCCAGTTTGGACCAATTAATGGTGGAGGGAGCCTCTAACCACCCCAGTTTGGACCAATTCATGGTGGAGGGAGCCTCTAACCAGCCCAGTTTGGACCAATTCATAGTGGAGGGAGCCTCTAAAAAACCCAGTTTGGACCAATTCATGGTGGAGGGAGCCTCTAAACAGCCCAGTTTGGGCAAATTCATGGTGGAGGGAGCCTCTAACCACCCCAGTTTGGACCAATTCATGGTGGAGGGAGCCTCTAAACAGCCAAGTTTGGACCAATTCATGGTGAAGGGAGCCTCTAAAAACCCGTTTGGACCAATTCATGGTGGAGGGAGCCTCTAAACAGCCCAGTTTGGGCAAATTCATGGTGGAGGGAGCCTCTAACCAGCCCAGTTTGGACCAATTAATGGTGGAGGGAGCCTCTAAACAGCCAAGTTTTGGGAAATTCATGGTGGAGGGAGCCTCTAACCAGCCCAGTTTGGACCAATTAATGGTGGAGGGAGCCTCTAACCACCCCAGTTTGGACCAATTCATGGTGGAGGGAGCCTCTAAACAGCCAAGTTTGGACCAATTCATGGTGGAGGGAGCCTCTAAAAACCCCAGTTTGGACCAATTCATGGTGGAGGGAGCCTCTAACCAGCCCAGTTTGGGCAAATTCATGGTGGAGGGAGCCTCTAAACAGCCCAGTTTGGGCAAATTCATGGTGGAGGGAGCCTCTAACCAGCCCAGTTTGGACCAATTAATGGTGGAGGGAGCCTCTAAACAGCCAAGTTTTGGGAAATTCATGGTGGAGGGAGCCTCTAACCAGCCCAGTTTGGACCAATTCATGGTGGAGGGAGCCTCTAACCAGCCCAGTTTGGACCAATTCATGGTGGAGGGAGCCTCTAACCAGCCCAGTTTGGGCAAATTCATGGTGGAGGGAGCCTCTAACCAGCCCAGTTTGGACCAATTAATGGTGGAGGGAGCCTCTAAACAGCCAAGTTTTGGGAAATTCATGGTGGAGGGAGCCTCTAACCAGCCCAGTTTGGACCAATTCATGGTGGAGGGAGCCTCTAACCAGCCCAGTTTGGACCAATTCATGGTGGAGGGAGCCTCTAACCAGCCCAGTTTGGACCAATTCATGGTGGAGGGAGCCTCTAAAAAACCCAGTTTGGACCAATTCATGGTGGAGGGAGCCTCTAAACAGCCCAGTTTGGGCAAATTCATGGTGGAGGGAGACTCTAAAAACCCCAGTTTGGACCAATTCATGGTGGAGGGAGCCTCTAAAAACCCCAGTTTGGACCAATTCATGGTGGAGGGAGCCTCTAACCAGCCCAGTTTGGGCAAATTCATGGTGGAGGGAGCCTCTAACCAGCCCAGTTTGGACCAATTAATGGTGGAGGGAGCCTCTAACCAGCCCAGTTTGGACCAATTAATGGTGGAGGGAGCCTCTAACCACCCCAGTTTGGACCAATTCATGGTGGAGGGAGCCTCTAACCAGCCCAGTTTGGACCAATTCATGGTGGAGGGAGCCTCTAAAAAACCCAGTTTGG
The DNA here is from genome assembly GCF_031893055.1 of Leptodactylus fuscus. NCBI lineage: Eukaryota > Metazoa > Chordata > Amphibia > Anura > Leptodactylidae > Leptodactylus > Leptodactylus fuscus. The sequence continues at coordinate 195,605,330 of NC_134265.1, forward strand.
ACCAATTCATGGTGGAGGGAGCCTCTAAACAGCCCAGTTTGGGCAAATTCATGGTGGAGGGAGCCTCTAACCACCCCAGTTTGGACCAATTCATGGTGGAGGGAGCCTCTAAACAGCCAAGTTTGGACCAATTCATGGTGAAGGGAGCCTCTAAAAACCCGTTTGGACCAATTCATGGTGGAGGGAGCCTCTAAACAGCCCAGTTTGGGCAAATTCATGGTGGAGGGAGCCTCTAACCAGCCCAGTTTGGACCAATTAATGGTGGAGGGAGCCTCTAAACAGCCAAGTTTTGGGAAATTCATGGTGGAGGGAGCCTCTAACCAGCCCAGTTTGGACCAATTAATGGTGGAGGGAGCCTCTAACCACCCCAGTTTGGACCAATTCATGGTGGAGGGAGCCTCTAAACAGCCAAGTTTGGACCAATTCATGGTGGAGGGAGCCTCTAAAAACCCCAGTTTGGACCAATTCATGGTGGAGGGAGCCTCTAACCAGCCCAGTTTGGGCAAATTCATGGTGGAGGGAGCCTCTAAACAGCCCAGTTTGGGCAAATTCATGGTGGAGGGAGCCTCTAACCAGCCCAGTTTGGACCAATTAATGGTGGAGGGAGCCTCTAAACAGCCAAGTTTTGGGAAATTCATGGTGGAGGGAGCCTCTAACCAGCCCAGTTTGGACCAATTCATGGTGGAGGGAGCCTCTAACCAGCCCAGTTTGGACCAATTCATGGTGGAGGGAGCCTCTAAACAGCCCAGTTTGGGCAAATTCATGGTGGAGGGAGCCTCTAACCAGCCCAGTTTGGACCAATTAATGGTGGAGGGAGCCTCTAAACAGCCAAGTTTTGGGAAATTCATGGTGGAGGGAGCCTCTAACCAGCCCAGTTTGGACCAATTCATGGTGGAGGGAGCCTCTAACCAGCCCAGTTTGGACCAATTCATGGTGGAGGGAGCCTCTAACCAGCCCAGTTTGGACCAATTCATGGTGGAGGGAGCCTCTAACCAGCCCAGTTTGGACCAATTCATGGTGGAGGGAGCCTCTAAAAAACCCAGTTTGGACCAATTCATGGTGGAGGGAGCCTCTAAACAGCCCAGTTTGGGCAAATTCATGGTGGAGGGAGCCTCTAACCACCCCAGTTTGGACCAATTCATGGTGGAGGGAGCCTCTAAAAAACCCAGTTTGGACCAATTCATGGTGAAGGGAGCCTCTAAAAACCCGTTTGGACCAATTCATGGTGGAGGGAGCCTCTAACCAGCCCAGTTTGGGCAAATTCATGGTGGAGGGAGCCTCTAAACAGCCCAGTTTGGGCAAATTCATGGTGGAGGGAGACTCTAAAAACCCCAGTTTGGACCAATTCATGGTGGAGGGAGCCTCTAAAAACCCCAGTTTGGACCAATTCATGGTGGAGGGAGCCTCTAACCAGCCCAGTTTGGGCAAATTCATGGTGGAGGGAGCCTCTAACCAGCCCAGTTTGGACCAATTAATGGTGGAGGGAGCCTCTAACCAGCCCAGTTTGGACCAATTAATGGTGGAGGGAGCCTCTAACCACCCCAGTTTGGACCAATTCATGGTGGAGGGAGCCTCTAACCAGCCCAGTTTGGACCAATTCATGGTGGAGGGAGCCTCTAAAAAACCCAGTTTGGACCAATTCATGGTGGAGGGAGCCTCTAAACAGCCCAGTTTGGGCAAATTCATGGTGGAGGGAGCCTCTAACCACCCCAGTTTGGACCAATTCATGGTGGAGGGAGCCTCTAACCAGCCCAGTTTGGACCAATTAATGGTGGAGGGAGCCTCTAACCAGCCCAGTTTGGACCAATTAATGGTGGAGGGAGCCTCTAACCTGCCCAGTTTGGACCAATTAATGGTGGAGGGAGCCTCTAACCACCCCAGTTTGGACCAATTCATGGTGGAGGGAGCCTCTAACCAGCCCAGTTTGGACCAATTCATGGTGGAGGGAGCCTCTAACCAGCCCAGTTTGGACCAATTCATGGTGGAGGGAGCCTCTAAAAAACCCAGTTTGGACCAATTCATGGTGGAGGGAGCCTCTAAACAGCCCAGTTTGGGCAAATTCATGGTGGAAGGAGCCTCTAACCAGCAGAGTTGTGGGAAAGCAGGGTGGAGGGAGCCTCTAACCAGCAGAGTTGGTGGAAATCAGGGTGGAGGGAGCCTCTAACCACCCCAGTTTGGACCAATTCATGGTGGAGGGAGCCTCTAACCAGCCCAGTTTGGACCAATTCATGGTGGAGGGAGCCTCTAACCAGCCCAGTTTGGACCAATTCATGGTGGAGGGAGCCTCTAAAAAACCCAGTTTGGACCAATTCATGGTGGAGGGAGCCTCTAAACAGCCCAGTTTGGGCAAATTCATGGTGGAGGGAGCCTCTAACCACCCCAGTTTGGACCAATTCATGGTGGAGGGAGCCTCTAAACAGCCAAGTTTGGACCAATTCATGGTGAAGGGAGCCTCTAAAAACCCGTTTGGACCAATTCATGGTGGAGGGAGCCTCTAACCAGCCCAGTTTGGGCAAATTCATGGTGGAGGGAGCCTCTAAACAGCCCAGTTTGGGCAAATTCATGGTGGAGGGAGCCTCTAACCAGCCCAGTTTGGACCAATTAATGGTGGAGGGAGCCTCTAACCAGCCCAGTTTGGACCAATTAATGGTGGAGGGAGCCTCTAACCTGCCCAGTTTGGACCAATTAATGGTGGAGGGAGCCTCTAACCACCCCAGTTTGGACCAATTCATGGTGGAGGGAGCCTCTAACCAGCCCAGTTTGGACCAATTCATGGTGGAGGGAGCCTCTAACCAGCCCAGTTTGGACCAATTCATGGTGGAGGGAGCCTCTAAAAAACCCAGTTTGGACCAATTCATGGTGGAGGGAGCCTCTAAACAGCCCAGTTTGGGCAAATTCATGGTGGAAGGAGCCTCTAACCAGCAGAGTTGTGGGAAAGCAGGGTGGAGGGAGCCTCTAACCAGCAGAGTTGGTGGAAATCAGGGTGGAGGGAGCCTCTAACCACCTCAGTTTGGACCAATTCATGGTGGAGGGAGCCTCTAACCAGCCCAGTTTGGACCAATTCATGGTGGAGGGAGCCTCTAACCAGCCCAGTTTGGACCAATTCATGGTGGAGGGAGCCTCTAAAAAACCCAGTTTGGACCAATTCATGGTGGAGGGAGCCTCTAAACAGCCCAGTTTGGGCAAATTCATGGTGGAGGGAGCCTCTAACCACCCCAGTTTGGACCAATTCATGGTGGAGGGAGCCTCTAAACAGCCAAGTTTGGACCAATTCATGGTGAAGGGAGCCTCTAAAAACCCGTTTGGACCAATTCATGGTGGAGGGAGCCTCTAACCAGCCCAGTTTGGGCAAATTCATGGTGGAGGGAGCCTCTAAACAGCCCAGTTTGGGCAAATTCATGGTGGAGGGAGCCTCTAACCAGCCCAGTTTGGACCAATTAATGGTGGAGGGAGCCTCTAACCAGCCCAGTTTGGACCAATTAATGGTGGAGGGAGCCTCTAACCTGCCCAGTTTGGACCAATTAATGGTGGAGGGAGCCTCTAACCACCCCAGTTTGGACCAATTCATGGTGGAGGGAGCCTCTAACCAGCCCAGTTTGGACCAATTCATGGTGGAGGGAGCCTCTAACCAGCCCAGTTTGGACCAATTCATGGTGGAGGGAGCCTCTAAAAAACCCAGTTTGGACCAATTCATGGTGGAGGGAGCCTCTAAACAGCCCAGTTTGGGCAAATTCATGGTGGAAGGAGCCTCTAACCAGCAGAGTTGTGGGAAAGCAGGGTGGAGGGAGCCTCTAACCAGCAGAGTTGGTGGAAATCAGGGTGGAGGGAGCCTCTAACCAGCAGAGTTGGGGGAAATCATGTTGGAGGGAGCCTAGTATTAGCAGAATTGTGCAACGCTTATGGTGGATGAGTATGAGGATGCGGAGGAATTGGAGAGGTTGAGTACAGACATGGAGTTTCATGTTGGGGTGCTTTACACAGGTGGGCACAAAAATGAAGGCTCTATCCAGTGGTGGTTCATTTTTATCAAAGTGAGCCGGTCGGCACTCTCAGCTGACAGACGGGTGCGCTTGTCAGTGATGATGCCACCGGCTGCACTGAACACCCTCTCAGATAGGACGCTGGCGGCAGGACAGGACAGCACCTCCAAGGCATATAGGGCAAGTTCAAGCCACAGGTCCAACTTCGACACCCAATACGTGTAGGGCGCAGAGGGGTCGGAGAGGACAGGGCTGTGGTCGGAAAGGTATTCCCGCAACATGCGCCTATACTTCTCACGCCTGGTGACACTAGGACCCTCCGTGGCGGCACTTTGGCGAGGGGGTGCCATCAAGGTGTCCCAGACCTTAGACAGTGTGCCCCTCGTTTGTGTGGACCGGTGAGAACTTGGTTGCCTACTGGAGGAACTGCCCTCCCTGCCGCCAACGTCACATGCTGGAAACATCTCCATCATATTCTGCACCAATTGCCTGTGGCAAGCATTGATGCGATTGGCCCTCCCCTCTACCGGAATAAAAGACGAGATGTTGTTTTTATACCGGGGGTCAAGGATAGCAAAGATCCAGTACTGGTTGTCCTCCATGATTTTGACAATACGCTTGTCGGTTGTAAAGCACCCCAACATGAACTCAGCCATGTCTGCCACAGTGTTAGTTGGCATGACTCCTCTGGCCCCACCGGAAAGTTCAATCTCCATTTCCTCCTCATCCTCCATGTCTACCCATCCGCGCTGCAACAATGGGACGATTCGAAGTTGCCCGGAAGCCTCCTGTATCACCATCACATCATCGGACAACTCTTCTTCCTCCTCCTCCTCCTCCTCCTCCTCCATTAAACGCAGTGAAGCGGACAGATGTGTGGACCTACTCTCCAGCTGTGACGGATCGGATGCTATCCCTAACTCCTCTGTGTGATCTGAGTTATCCCTGATGTCAATCAGGGATTCTCTCAGAACACACAAGAGCGGGATTGTAAGGCTCACCATCGCATCCTCAGAGCTCACCCTCCTTGTGGACTCCTCAAAGACCCGTAGGATGTCACAAAGGTCTCTCATCCATGGCCACTCATGGATGTGAAACTGAGGCAGCTGACTTTGTGGCACCCTAGGGTTTTGTAGCTGGTATTCCATCAAAGGTCTCTGCTGCTCAACCACTCTATTCAACATCTGAAACGTTGAGTTCCAGCGTGTGGGGACGTCGCACAAAAGCCGGTGTTGTGGCACATGCAGGCGTTGCTGGAGAGATTTTAAGCTAGCAGCGGCTACTGTCGACTTGCGAAAGTGGGCGCACATGCGCCGCACTTTCACCAGTAGCTCTGGAACATTGGGGTAGCTCTTTAGGAAACGTTGCACCACTAGGTTGAAGACGTGGGCCAGGCATGGAACATGTTGGAGTCCGGCAAGCTCCAGAGCTGCTACCAGGTTCCGGCCGTTATCACAAACGACCATGCCTGGGCCCAGGTGCAGCGGCTCAAACCATATTGCCGTCTCATCGAGGAGGGCATCCCTCACCTCGGAGGCAGTGTGCTGTCTGTCCCCCAAGCTGATCAGCTTCAGCACAGCCTGCTGACGTCTACCAACGCCAGTGCTGCAACGTTTCCAACTCGTAGCTGGGGTCAATCTAACAGCGGAGGAGGAGGCGGTGGCGGAGGAGGAGGCGGTGGCGGAGGAGGAGGCGGTAGAGGAGGAGGAGGAGGGGGGTGTTCTTCTCGTGTCCCTGCCAGGAATGTTAGGCGGGGAGACGAGGTACACCGGGCCAGTTTGGGAAGCAGTCCCAGCCTCAACTACATTCACCCAGTGTGCCGTCAGTGAAATGTAGCGTCCCTGTCCGCATGCACTTGTCCACGCGTCGGTGGTCAAGTGGACCTTTGTGCAAAGCGCGGAACTAAGGGCCCGCCTGATGTTGAGTGACACGTGCTGGTGCAAGGCGGGGACGGCACACCGGGAGAAGTAGTGACGGCTAGGGACGGCATAGCGAGGTGCCGCAGTTGCCATCAGGTCCAGGAAGGCGGGAGTTTCAACAAGCCGGAACGCCAACATCTCCTGGGCCAGCAGTTTAGCGATGTTGGCGTTCAAGGCTTGCGCGTGTGGGTGGTTAGCAGTGTATTTCTGCCGCCGCTCCAATGTCTGAGAGATGGTGGGTTGTTGTAAAGAAACGCCTGATGGTGCCTTTGATGGTGCAGGAGAAGGAGATAAGACAGGACCAGGGGAGGATGAGGTAGAAGTCAACAAAGTGGCGGAGGCAGATGAAGTGGTGTCCTGGCTCGTCCTCTGGAGTGCATCGCCAGCACAGTCAGCAGTGGCAGTGGCAGAGGCAGAGGCAGAGGCAGTGGCAGTGGCGTGAACGGCAGGCGGCCTTTGTCCTGCCGTTGCTGCCTGCCACTGATTCCAGTGCTTGGATTCCAAATGACGGCGCATTGAAGTGGTGGACAGGTTGCTCTTCTCAGAGCCCCTAATCAATTTCGAGAGGCAAATTGTGCAGACAACACTATATCTGTCCTCGGCGCATTCCTTGAAAAAACTCCACACCTTCGAGAAACGTGCCCTCGAGGTGGGAGTTTTTCGGGGCTGGGTACGAACTGGAACATCTTGGGAGATTCCGGGTGTGGCCTGGCTTCGCCTAAGCTGCTGACCTCTGCCTCTGCCTCTAGCTACCCTTTTTGGTGCTGCACCTGCCTCAACATCCACACTACTTTCCCCGCTTGACATCCCCCCTGTCCAGGTCGGGTCAGTGTCCTCATCATCCACCACTTCCTCTTCCAACTCCTGTCTCATCTCCTCCTCCCGCACAATGCGCCAGTCAACTGGATGCCCTGACGGCAACTGCGTCACATCATCGTCGATGAGGGTGGGTTGCTGGTCATCCACCACCAAATCGAACGGAGATGGAGGAGACTCTAGTGTTTGAGCATCTGGACACAGATGCTCCTCTGTTAGGTTCGTGGAATCGTGACATGGAGAGGCAGGTTGAGGGACAATGAAAGGAGCGGAGAACAGCTCTGGGGAGCAGGGACAGTTTGGGTTATTGTTCTGTAAAGCTTCGGAATTTTGGGAGGAAGGAAGACAAGACTGTTGGGTAATAGGAGGAGAGGAGGCAGAGTCTGACTGGCTGCTGGACAATGTGCTGTAAGCGTTCTCTGACAGCCATTGCAAGACCTGTTCCTGGTTCTCGGGCCTACTAAGGTTTGTACCCTGCAGTTTAGTTAATGTGGCAAGCAACCCTGGCACTGTGGAGTGGCGCAATGCTTGCTGCCCCACAGGAGTAGGCACGGGACGCCCTGTGGCTTCACTGCTACCTTGCTCCCCAGAACCATTCCCCCGACCTCGCCCACGGCCTCGTCCACGTCCCTTTCCGGGAGCCTTGCGCATTTTGAATTCCTAGTTAGAAATTGGCACTGTATACCAGTAGTAAAAATTGTGGGTGCACGTAACCCCAATATATTCTTTGAATTCCCAGTCAGACAATGGCACTGTATACCAGTAGTAAAAATTGTGGGTGCACGTAACCCCAATATATTCTTTGAATTACCAGTCAGAAACTGGCACTATATGGCAGTAGCAAGAAATGAGGGTATTTGTATTCCCAATATACTCTTTGAATTCCCAGTCAGACAATGGCACTGTATACCAGTAGTGAAAATTGTGGGTGCACGTAACCCCAATATATTCTTTGAATTACCAGTCAGAAACTGGCACTATATGGCAGTAGCAAGAAATGAGGGTATTTATAACCCCAATATATTCTTTGAATTCCCAGTCAGACAATGGCACTGTATACCAGTAGTAAAAATTGTGGGTGCACGTAACCCCAATATATTCTTTGAATTCCCAGTCAGAAACTGGCACTATATGGCAGTAGCAAGAAATGAGGGTATTTGTATTCCCAATATACTCTTTGAATTCCCAGTCAGACAATGGCACTGTATACCAGTAGTAAAAATTGTGGGTGCACGTAACCCCAATATATTCTTTGAATTACCAGTCAGAAACTGGCACTATATGGCAGTAGCAAGAAATGAGGGTATTTGTATTCCCAATATACTCTTTGAATTCCCAGTCAGACAATGGCACTGTATACCAGTAGTAAAAATTGTGGGTGCACGTAACCCCAATATATTCTTTGAATTCCCAGTCAGAAACTGGCACTATATGGCAGTAGCAAGAAATGAGGGTATTTATAACCCCAATATATTCTTTGAATTCCCAGTCAGACAATGGCACTGTATACCAGTAGTAAAAATTGTGGGTGCACGTAACCCCAATATATTCTTTGAATTCCCAGTCAGAAACTGGCACTATATGGCAGTAGCAAGAAATGAGGGTATTTGTATTCCCAATATACTCTTTGAATTCCCAGTCAGACAATGGCACTGTATACCAGTAGTAAAAATTGTGGGTGCACGTAACCCCAATATATTCTTTGAATTACCAGTCAGAAACTGGCACTATATGGCAGTAGCAAGAAATGAGGGTATTTATAACCCCAATATATTCTTTGAATTCCCAGTCAGACAATGGCACTGTATACCAGTAGTAAAAATTGTGGGTGCACGTAACCCCAATATATTCTTTGAATTCCCAGTCAGAAACTGGCACTATATGGCAGTAGCAAGAAATGAGGGTATTTGTATTCCCAATATACTCTTTGAATTCCCAGTCAGACAATGGCACTGTATACCAGTAGTAAAAATTGTGGGTGCACGTAACCCCAATATATTCTTTGAATTCCCAGTCAGAAACTGGCACTATATGGCAGTAGCAAGAAATGAGGGTATTTGTATTCCCAATATACTCTTTGAATTCCCAGTCAGACAATGGCACTGTATACCAGTAGTAAAAATTGTGGGTGCACGTAACCCCAATATATTCTTTGAATTACCAGTCAGAAACTGGCACTATATGGCAGTAGCAAGAAATGAGGGTATTTATAACCCCAATATATTCTTTGAATTCCCAGTCAGACAATGGCACTGTATACCAGTAGTAAAAATTGTGGGTGCACGTAACCCCAATATATTCTTTGAATTCCCAGTCAGAAACTGGCACTATATGGCAGTAGCAAGAAATGAGGGTATTTGTATTCCCAATATACTCTTTGAATTCCCAGTCAGACAATGGCACTGTATACCAGTAGTAAAAATTGTGGGTGCACGTAACCCCAATATATTCTTTGAATTACCAGTCAGAAACTGGCACTATATGGCAGTAGCAAGAAATGAGGGTATTTATAACCCCAATATATTCTTTGAATTCCCAGTCAGACAATGGCACTGTATACCAGTAGTAAAAATTGTGGGTGCACGTAACCCCAATATATTCTTTGAATTCCCAGTCAGAAACTGGCACTATATGGCAGTAGCAAGAAATGAGGGTATTTGTATTCCCAATATACTCTTTGAATTCCCAGTCAGACAATGGCACTGTATACCAGTAGTAAAAATTGTGGGTGCACGTAACCCCAATATATTCTTTGAATTACCAGTCAGAAACTGGCACTATATGGCAGTAGCAAGAAATGAGGGTATTTATAACCCCAATATATTCTTTGAATTCCCAGTCAGACAATGGCACTGTATACCAGTAGTAAAAATTGTGGGTGCACGTAACCCCAATATATTCTTTGAATTCCCAGTCAGAAACTGGCACTATATGGCAGTAGCAAGAAATGAGGGTATTTGTATTCCCAATATACTCTTTGAATTCCCAGTCAGACAATGGCACTGTATACCAGTAGTAAAAATTGTGGGTGCACGTAACCCCAATATATTCTTTGAATTACCAGTCAGAAACTGGCACTATATGGCAGTAGCAAGAAATGAGGGTATTTATAACCCCAATATATTCTTTGAATTCCCAGTCAGACAATGGCACTGTATACCAGTAGTAAAAATTGTGGGTGCACGTAACCCCAATATATTCTTTGAATTCCCAGTCAGAAACTGGCACTATATGGCAGTAGCAAGAAATGAGGGTATTTGTATTCCCAATATACTCTTTGAATTCCCAGTCAGACAATGGCACTGTATACCAGTAGTAAAAATTGTGGGTGCACGTAACCCCAATATATTCTTTGAATTCCCAGTCAGACACTGGCACTATATGGCAGTAGCAAGAAATGAGGGTATTTGTATTCCCAATATATTCTTTGAATTCCCAGTCAGACAATGGCACTGTATACCAGTAGTAAAAATTGTGGGTGCACGTAACCCCAATATATTCTTTGAATTACCAGTCAGAAACTGGCACTATATGGCAGTAGCAAGAAATGAGGGTATTTGTATTCCCAATATATTCTTTGAATTCCCAGTCAGACAATGGCACTGTATACCAGTAGTAAAAATTGTGGGTGTATATAGCCCCAATTCTATTGCTAGGGGACTTGCAGGGTATTTCTGGGGTGAAGGTGGGGGGGCACACCGTTGGAACGGGTATCGGGGTATATATCGGGTATACGGGAATACACTGACAGTGTATTCCATTCAGGATCCTGGGAAAGCTGGGTTGCGGCGATTGAGCCCGTCAGTGCCACGTTACACTGACAAGCTTCTCCCTGGAATTTAGCTCTTACAAGAGCTGTTGGTTGTCTTCTCCTTCCTATCCTAGCCTGTCCCTGCCTACCCAGAATCTAAGCCCTAGCTAGCTGGACGGAAACCTCCGTCCTCGGTGAATTGCAAGCTCAGAATGACGCGAAGCTGGGCGGCGCTGTTCTTTTAAATTAGAGGTCACATGTTTTCGGCAGCCAATGGGTTTTGCCTACTTTTTTCAACGTCACCGGTGTCGTAGTTCCTGTCCCACCTACCCTGCGCTGTTATTGGAGCAAAAAAGGCGCCAGGGAAGGTGGGAGGGGAATCGAGTAATGGCGCACTTTACCACGCGGTGTTCGATTCGATTCGAACATGCCGAACAGCCTAATATCCGATCGAACATGAGTTCGATAGAACACTGTTCGCTCATCTCTAGTTATTAACAATGTGCCTCAGGAACCTGATGCTGACCACCAATTCCCACATTTTGCTATGAATAATGACCTGTTGTATCGGGTTGCAAAAAGTAATGGGGAAATGGTAGAGCAGCTTCTCGTACCAAAGCCATACTGCCGTGTGGTACTTGATAAGATCCATAATCATGTGCTTGGGGGACACGTAGGGGCAGAAAAAACACAGGAGAGGATTCTCCAAAGATTTTATTGGCCAGGCGTGTACAGGGAAGTGAAGAACTACTGTGCGTCCTGTCCTACGTGTCAGGTACATGCCCCAGCCCCACATTTCCGTAGTCCCTTGGTTCCTCTGTCCCATCATTGAAGTGCCTTTTGAAAGGATTGGTATGGACTTGGTCGGTCCAATAGTCAAGTCAGCTACAGGTTTAGCAATATATTCTGGTTGTCTTGGATTATGCTACTTGCTATCCTGAGGCGGTTCCCTTGCGTAATACGACATCAAAGACTATTGCCTGTGAGTTATTCTATATGTTTTCAAGAACAGGCATACCTAAAGAGATACTGACCAACCAAGGCACACTGTTCCTGTCAAAGGTGATGAAAGAGCTATGCAAGCTGTTTAAAATTTCCCACATTCGGACCTCTGTGTATCACCCTCAGACAGATGGGTTAGTGGAGCGCTTTAATAAGACTCTCAAGCATATGCTTAAAAAGGTGGTAGAAAAAGATGGTTGTGGCTGGGATTGCCTGTTGCCATACCTGATGTTCTCTATTAGAGAGGTTCCACAAGCGTCTACCGTTTTCTCCCCTTTTGAATTAATCTATGGTAGACACCCCAGGGGCTTACTTGATATAGCCAAAGAAACCTGGGAAACTGAGGCTTCGCCATACCGTAGTGTCATAGAGCATGTAGCTCAAATGCAGGACCACATTTCAACAGTCATGCCAATTGTAAAAGCGCATCTGCAAAGAGCACAAGAGGCCCAAATCAGAATTTACAACCGTTCTGCCAGAATCCGTGAATGTAATCCAGGGGACAGAGTCCTTATTTTGGTGCCGACTGTGGAAAGTAAGTTCTTAGCAAAATGGCAAGGCCCATATGAAATTGTGGAAAAAGTAGGGCCAGTCAACTATAAGGTTCGCCAACCAGGGAAAAAGAAGCCTTTTCAAATCTACCATGTGAATTTGATTAAGCCCTGGAACCAGAGGGAATCCTTGGTGGCCTCAAATACAGAGGTGAGTGATTCGTTGCCACCAATCCCTCCAGTCCGTGTGAATGAGACCAGTGCCCCAGTAACAGGAAGCAAGAGAGTTCCTGCAGAGAGATAGACACAAGTTCTCCGATCTACCAGGGCGTACACACCTGATAGAGCACCATGTAGAGACAGAACCTGGGAGAAAAGTAAACCTCAAACCCTACAGAATACCAGAGGCACGTAGGGAGGTAGTGTCAGCTGAGGTTAAACAAATGCTGGAGTTGGGCGTGATTGAGGAGTCCAAAAGTGAATGGTCTAACCCAATTGTCTTGATACCAAAGCCCAATGGTACTTGGAGGTTCTGTAATGATTTTAGAAAACTGAATGAAATTTCAAAATGTGATGTTCATCCCATACCCAGGGTTGATGAGCTTATTGAAAAGTTGGGTAATGCCAGGTACATAACCACACTGAACCTTACAAAAGGTTACTGGCAAATACCTTTGTCAGAGGAAGCCAAAGAGAAAACTGCCTTTGTTGTTCCAGAAGGTCTGTTCCAGTACAGGGTTATGCCATTTGGTTTGCATGGAGCTCCTGCTGCCTTTCAGAGGTTGATGGACCAGATCTTGCGGCCACATCATGACTACTCAGCAGCTTACCTGGACAATGTGGTCATTCATAGCCCAGACTGGGGAAGTCATCTCTGTAAGGTGCAGGCAGTACTAGACTCCATAAGTGAGGCAGGCCTTACTATCAACCCTGAAAAATGTGCTTTAGGGCTGGAGAAAGCCAAGTACCTGGGCTATGTCATTGGCAAAGGGGTAATAAAGCCCCAAATCAATAACGTGGAGGCAATACAGAACTGGCCAAGACCGCTAACCAAGAAACAAGTCAGGGCATTTCTTGACATTGCTGGCTACTACCCAGTGGCGTAACTAGGAATGGCGGGGCCCGGGGCGAACTTTTGACATGGGCCCCCCCAACCGACACCGACGTCGAAGACCCGCACTCTATTATGTCCCTTAGTGGCCCTTGCACACAGTATTATGCCCCAGGATCGGCAAGTGAATAGGGCTCGTAACGGCCTATTAAAAAAAAGAAAAAAAAACGCAGCAGTAGCGGCTGTCACCGGGCTCCCTAATGGCCCGGGCCCTGTGGCAGCCGCCTCTGCTTCCTCTACCGTAGTTACGCCCCTGCTACTACCGAAGATTCGTGACAAACTTTGCCTCTATTGCAGCGCCTCTCATTGACCTGACAAAAGGTGGGATGTCAGTGATGATCCACTGGACACCAGAGGCAGAAGAGGCGTTCCAGAAGCTAAAGTTTGCTCTTTGCCAGCAGCCACTGATAATAACCCCTGACTTTAGAAAAGAGTTCCTAGTGCAGACAGATGCCTCAAATGCAGGTCTAGAAGCGGTGCTGTCCCAGGTGGTAAATGGTGAGGAGCATCCAGTGATGTACCTGAGCAGGAAGCTGTTCCCCTACAGAGAAAAACTACACTATTGTAGAGAGGGAATGTTGGGCTATTAAGTGGGCACTGGATGCCCTAAGGTACTACCTCCTGGGTAGAAACTTTAAATTGGTCACTGACCATGTTCCCCTTACATGGATGAAGATGAATAAGGACAAAAATGCTAGGGTTACCAGATGGTTCCTGTGCTTGCAGAATTTTTCTTTCAGTGTGGAATACAGACCAGGGAAATTACTGGGAAATGCTGATACCCTGTCAAGAGTCCATTGTATGTTGGCCACAAGTGCCCAGCCCTCCGGTCTGGAGAAAAGGGGGGGGATATGTAAGCCGATGGCCGGCAAAATAATGGAGGGGGTGTACATATCACCCAGACAACTCAGGTGGACAAGATGAGAGAAAGTTCAGGAATGAATTTTGTTACATGCTCAGTATTGGGCTGGACTTTTTAGGAATGGCAGGTAGGATTGGCACTGGGACCTGTCATTCCACACCCCCTCCAGTCCACACATTGTGGATGTCTCTGCAGCGTGTCAGCTGCTATGGGTTGTCCTCATCAGTGAGGTTTAAAAGGTCAGCTCCATCCAGCAGCAAAACTTTGGACAGAGCTGGGCTGCAGGGCTAGCTGGAAGGTCACACTGTGGGAGCTGTGTCTTGTACCATTCAATTTGCAATTGAATCTGCTATTATTGGTGAGGTAACCTATTTATGTGTTTAGTCAGAGCCTAGCCGGGCAGGTATTTATTTTGTATTGTTTTTTTTTTCCTTTTGTTGCTGCACTGTGGAGTAAAAATAAAACTCTACCTTTTTGGACTAAAAATCTGGACTTGTGTGTAGTGTCGGACTGGGGTGTCTAGGGCCTACCAGTGGAACTGTTTCTAGGGGCCCACCATCAGGACCCCTGCAGACCAGAGATACCGAGACAGAGCGGCTAAAGGTAATAACATCCCCGGAGCCGTGCTGCTCACCCACCATACGATGTGCAACAATTCACTACCTAAACCTACTGCTACACTATATGGAAAGTGATCAGCATGGCTCCTAGAAATGTTACCATTACCCGTAGCCACGCTGTCCTGGAAGAGCTGGTCTGCAGAGGTCCTGACTGTTGCATCATCACAGATGGGTTTCCTCTGTGGACTTTCTGTTTCCGTTATATCTATAGGGACACTGTGTTTCTGTAGGTATAAGTGACGCTGGGTTCACACTAGTGCCCGATCTACATTTTCAGGTTTCCGTCTTCTGCTGACAGAAGACGGAAACCTGGCAGACCGTGTCCAGCCGTGAGTGACGGTGAGCGTTTTGTGCTCTCCGCAGCAAAACACTTTTTTTTTTTTTAACCGGACACAAAGTTCTACATGTCCGATTAAAAAATAAATGTTTCCCCGCAGAGAACACAAAATGCTCACCGGCGCTCACGGCCGGACACTATTCAAACTCATTCAAATGAATGGGTTTGAAAAATGCCTGCAGGTTTCCGTCTCCTGTCTAGTTTCGGGCAGGAAACGAAAACCTGCAAAACGGAGACCCAGGGCGCAGATGTGAATGAGCCCTAACATGCTGCGATTTCCAAAAGCTCCAACAGTTACCTACACACTCATACATGTACATTCACATATACTCGCATATATATATATATATATATATATATATATATATATATATTTTAGCAGTTACCCGCAACTTATATTTCTTGTCCCCCTATCGGTGCCGGTCCCCAGTATCTTGCCCCCCCCATCTCTGCCGCCAGTATCTTGTCCCCCCATCTCTGCTCTCAGTTTCTTCCCCCCATCTCTGCCCCCCAGTCTCATGTCCCCCCCATCTCTGCCCCCAGCTTCATGCCCCCCATCTCTGCCCCCAGTTTCTTCCCCCTATCTGTGCCCCCCAGTCTCATGTCCCCCATCTCTGCCCCCAGCTTCATGCCCCCCCATCTCTGTCCCCAGTTTCTTCCCCTATCTGTGCCCCCCAGTCTCATGTCCCCCATCTCTGCCCCCAGCTTCATGCCCCCCATCTCTGTCCCCAGTTTCTTCCCCCTATCTGTGCCCCCCAGTCTCATGTCCCCCATCTCTGCCCCCAGCTTCATGCCCCCCCATCTCTGCCCCCCAGTCTTATGTGCCCCCATCTCTGCCCCCAGCTTCATGCCCCCCCATCTCTGCCCCCCAGTCTTATGTGCCCCCATCTCTGCCCCCAGCTTCATGCCCCCCATCTCTGCCCCCAGTTTCTTCCCCTATCTGTGCCTCCCAGTCTCATGTCCCCCCATCTCTGCCCCCAGCTTCATGCTCCCCCACCATCTCTGCCTCCAGTTTCTCCCCCCCATGTCTGCCCCCCAGTGTCATGTCCCCCCATCTCTGCCCCCAGCTTCATGGCCCCCCCATCTCTACCCCCAGTTTCTCCCCCCCATCTCTGCCCCCCAGTCTCATGTGCCCCCAGCTTCATGCCCCCCCATCTCTGCCCCCAATTTCTTCCCCCTATCTGTGCTCCCCAGTCTCATGTCCCCCATCTCTGCCCCTAGCTTCATGCCCCCCATCTCTGCCCCCAGTTTCTTCCCCCCGATCTCTGCCCCCCAATCTCATGTCCCCCCATCTCTGCCCCCAGCTTCATGCTCCCCCACCATCTCTGCCTCCAGTTTCTCCTCCCCCCATCTCTGCCCCCAGTATCTTGTCCCCATCTCTGCTCCCAGTTTCTTCCCCCCATCTCTGCCCCCAGATTCATGTCCCCCCTTCTCTGCCCCCAGTTCACTTCATCTGCCCCCAGTTTCTTGCCCCCCATCTCTGCCCACAGTTTCTCCCCCCATCTCTGCCCCCCAGTCTCATGTCCCCCCATCTCTGCCCCCAGTTTCTTCCCCCTATCTGTTCCCCCCAGTCTCATGTCCCCCCCATCTCTGCCCCCAGCTTCATGCTCCCCCACCATCTCTGCCTCCAGTTTCTCCCCCCCATGTCTGCCCCCCCAGTGTCATGTCCCCCCATCTCTGCCCCCAGCTTCATGGCCCCCCCATCTCTACCCCCAGTTTCTCCCCCCATCTCTGCCCCCCAGTCTCATGTGCCCCCCCCCCCCCCACAGCGGCCCCCGTGTAGTACCACTCACCTGTGTCTCTTTCCTGTGCTCCTGTGTGTGCTGGCTGCCTGCATAGACTTCTCATGCTGTTGCCTGTGTGTCGTTTATGTAGCAGAGTGAGCTCCAGCGTCATAGCAACCAGACGCCGGAGCTTGCTGTGCTTCATATAAGACACACAGGCAGCCAGCCGCGAAGTGTATGCAGTCAGCCAGCACACACAGGAACTGGGGAACTGAAGCTGGGGACCTGGGGACACCGACCGGGGGACACCCCCAACCCCTGGACCCCCCCGCCCA
Source organism: Leptodactylus fuscus (assembly GCF_031893055.1). Classification (NCBI taxonomy): domain Eukaryota; kingdom Metazoa; phylum Chordata; class Amphibia; order Anura; family Leptodactylidae; genus Leptodactylus; species Leptodactylus fuscus. The sequence continues at coordinate 195,622,278 of NC_134265.1, forward strand.
GGACACCCTCTCCCTGCCGGACACCCCCCCTCCCCCAGGACACCCCCTCCCCCCGCTGCACTGACCTGTATCTGTTGGGTCGGGTGCAGCAGCCTCCTCCACGATGTGTGTGGCAGCCTGGCATAGCTGCGGCTCTGGATCCCTGTGGGTGGCCGCCATGTTGTTCTCTGTGTCACTGCTGAATCGGCACACCCACATTGAGGCCTCAACCTATGGTGCCGCAGCCCTGGCTACATAGCCCGCCCACAGCTGCCATGCACCAATAGGAGGAGCGTGGACAGAGCAGCGCTGGCAGAATGCCAGCTCCTATAGCCGATCCCGGAGGGGTGTTTGGAGGGTGACGGTGGCGATTTGGGGTGAGTGACCCACATTTAAAGTAGCCTATCATTCCTTCCTGGCAAATATGTTTTCACCAAAATCCATTCAGCCATTTGGCTGTGATTGAGGAACAAACATCCAAACATACAAACCCACAAACTCACAAACATTCACCTTTATATTAATAGGATATACTGTAGTTCTATGAAAAAGTTTGGGCACCCCTATTAATCTTAATCATTTTTAGTTCTAAATATTTTGGTGTTTGCAACAGCCATTTCAGTTTGATATATCTAATAACTGATGGACACAGTAATATTTCAGGATTGAAATGAGGTTTATTGTACTAACAGAAAATGTGCAATATGCATTAAACCAAAATTTGACCGGTGCAAAAGTATGGGCACCTCAACAGAAAAGTCACATTAATATTTAGTAAATCCTCCTTTTGCCTCTAGTCGCTTCCTGTAGCTTTTAATCAGTTCCTGGATCCTGGATGAAGGTATTTTGGACCATTCCTCTTTACAAAACAATTCAAGTTCAGTTAAGTTTGATGGTTGGTAGTAACACCCCAGAAAAGTAATAATATGTATTAAATAGCATGTACACCCTATTGAGATTAACTTCAACAAGAAAACACATTACAATATTTCATATATAAAAGTCTGTTACTTTGTCACAAACAGCACATTACAATTTGAAATATTAAAGGGATTTTTGGGGCAAAAAAAGTTAAAAAAAAAAAATGTCTGTCAGTGCTACTAATGTGTTAATAAATGCCCATATACCTTTATCCATGTTTTGAATGATTTCTGGGTCTCTCTGGGTGCTCCTGGTAACTCTTGCATTTGTTTACTTGCTTCAGCTTCCTGCTAATTAACTTCTTCACTAACCCCTTATCCCTGATAACTGCAGAACTTCTTCGAAATAGTGTTTTGTCCACCTCTGAGGAGTATAAATTAAGGAGAAACATGAGGAGACCATCAAATCCTCCTGGTAAACACTTGTAAGATTGCCTTACCCCACTATTTATTATTGTGTACTTGTACCCAATTCTGTATAATAACTGCAATTTCTGTATTGATACATGTGTGTTTATTGTTCATATACACTCAGTGGCCAAAACTCACGGAAAGGCATGTCCCAGTGCCGGTTGTGTCGGATATGACGCTCAAACAATGTGATGCAATGTGGCCTATGGCGCTAGTGTCGCCAGGATATCTGAGCAGTCTGATGCAGACAGGTGTCTCGTGAATATGGCAGCACATCGCGAGTTACGTGGCTTTGAACGTGGGATGATAATCAGTGCAAGATGCATGGGGGATAGCATTTTGGAGATTACCTGGCAATTTGAGCTTCCAAGGTCGACAGTGGACCTGCAATATCCCAGAGAAAATGTTAGCAGCCGCGTAAACTAGTGCACCAGTCGTTAACGAGTGTTCAATGAAGGGACGTCACATCACCTCTGCAGAGTCATACAGGGCTCTCGATGGTCTACTGTGAGTCAAATCGCCGCTGATTTGAATATAGGGCACCAGGACCCCATTTCCACCAGGACTGTACACCGAGAACTTCACCGCATAGGCTTCAACAGTTGAAGCCTGACCCATGTCCCTTTGCTTATGCCACAACACAGAGCTCGAAGACTGGCATGGGCCCACGACCATCATCATTGGACCATGGAACAGTGGCGGCATGTGGCATGGTCTGATGAATCACGGTTCCAGTTGTACAGAGCCGATAGGCGCTTGAGAGTGTGGAGTATGCCCCATGAAGCCATGGTTCCTGCATGCCAACAGGAACGTGTCCAGGTTGGAGGTGGCTCCGTCATGGTCTGGGCCGTGTTCACATGGTCGCAATTGGGCCCTACTGTCCGGGTGCAGGGATCAATGACCAGTGCTCGATACATGCAACTTATGGCAGACGATCTGCACCCCTTTCTGATATTGGAGTTCCCTGATGGGGATGCTGTGTACCAACACAGGTCAACTGGCGGGTTAATAAAGGTAAAACTCTCACCTTCGTAGGTTGTGAAAAATTCACAACTACTGTAGTAGCAGTAGAGCCGCCAGTCCATTGACACTTGACAAAGGGGTCTATACCCTGAAATGTGCATTGTGTGTGTGACTTCAATAAAAGACAATTTGCTCTTTTCAACGATCTGGTGAAGTGCGGTCCTTTTTGACGACTCCTGGTGAATCTCCTGCTGTCCTTTGGTATCCATTTGTAACACCTGTGAGTGTTTGGACCTTGCTGCTACTCTTCACCATCAGAGAGGAACCCTCTGACAATCGGTTCTACTGCTACTACAGTACAGTAGTTGTAAATTTTTCACAGCCTATGAAGGTGAGAGTTTTACCTTTATTAACAGTTACTATGAAGTAATACACTGTATGCAGCTAGGAGCTGTTTCTTTTTATCTCTTTGAGCTTCAAAATAAAATAAGCAAGAATCAGTGATGTAGTTGGAGAAGGTGATAGTTCTTTGTTAGATACATAATGGATACACTAAATGTCCTATTTTCTCTTACAAGGATGTTTCCCCTGTGTCCTTTTTCTTTTGCAGATTCTGGATACTTTGCGTAAGTTTTTGTAGCTGTCGCTGCTGTTGTTGTGACATAAGATCAGACTGAGATTCCAGTTTGTGCTGCTGCTCCTGGTACTTCCTGCAAGCATTCTGGTATGTCAGAAAAAGATTCCTGCATTGAAGAGGAAGACAGTAAAATTAAGGTCAGGGCTACACTGAGACATTTTGTAGTCCTACTAATTGATGTCGGATATTACGATACAGTTGAAGTGCAATTGAATGCACTGGCTCACGTTTCCAAGCTGAATGCACCTAGAAACTGGCAAAAAATGCACCTCAACTTTGCACATTTTTGGTGCACTGTATTGCATCTCTACCTGTGCTCCTAAAGCAGGGAGGGAATCTAGATGTGCTGTGTTGAAGATGCCCCAGTCCATCAGATCTACAGTACTCATGTCAGAAAACTGGCATGAGTTATATCACAAATCTATGCCAGTCCCTGAATGTTGTATATCTGTGACTAGACACACCTTCATGCTCTAGAATTAATATGAGGCCAGACCTTCTAGGTAATTCTAATAAGTTGTGTGCCTAGCGGGGAATGAATTAAAACTGGTGTAAAAATCACCAGCGCTACTAAATTCTCCCAATTTTATGCAATCTTGTAGACTGCAATTGTTACTAAGTAGAGTAAATTAGTCCACAAAGCTACAAAAGTTACAAAAAAAGACAAAAGTACTCATGCTATACTAAAAAAAAAAAAAAAAAAAAGACAAAGCAGTGTGGAAACACCAAAGGTGAAATCTCCCGATATATTGGTCAAGTCACATAACAGTATCAAGGGCATCGCATAGAAATGACACCTCAGCAGTACTTTTGTCTTCTTTTGACTGGACAGGTGTTGCTGTGTTTTTATATTAGGGTAGACATATTAAAATTTGTTGATGATTCGCCTATTGTCTGGGTGTAGGTTTAATAAAAGTTACAATATAGCCCTGGCCTAAACTAGAACCTGCCCATGCTAATAGCCAACTCCACCTGTACTAATTTGTTGTCAACTTTTCTCTAAGGCAGGGTACACACTAGCGGGATTCCGTCCTCTATTCCATTTAAAATAAGCAGAAAGAAAAGTCCAGCAAGCAGTATTTCAGTATAAAATCGGTAGAATCCAGGATATAACCAGCAAACCCCATTATAGCCTTTGGGGTCCGCGGGTTTCTGTGGGTAACTGTTTTTTAAGCAGAGTTTCCATTTTTCTGATCCCCAAGCAAACCCAAAGAACGGAAATCGCAGCTCTAGTGTTAACTTAGCATGAGGCATATAGGGGCCTTAAAAGGGTTTCCCATGAAGGTAAGCATGTTTGTAGATAATTAAAAGATAATTCTTAATTGTAAAGAGCAATAATTCAAAAATTTGCAGTGTTTTAAAGATTTTCTCTAACTATTGTAAAGGTGACAGTCAATGGATATGACTATGAATGCAAGTACTTTCTAAAGTCTGACATTTGTCAGAAACCCAGTCATGATTTCCTTATTGTAGCAGGGCTGCTATCTTCTTGTGCATATAGTGGTTCTGTTTGATGACCCTGCTACAATAAAGAAATCATGACTAGTTGTCAGACAAGTCTCAGGCCATAGAAAGTCACTGTATTCCTGGTAGTATCCAGTGGCAATCAGGAAAATCTTTACAACACTGCAAATTTTTAAATTATTTATATTTGCAAAAATGTTTAACTTTTAATTGTCTACAAATATAGATATAGTTATGTTTGTGGGAATCCCCCTTTAAGCCCTGTTCCTCTAAAGAGCATACATCTCTCCTGCATTATGCATCATTTTGCTTCTAAAATAAAATGTGAAGCAACTTTGCAAAAATTGGACTAACCTTCACAACATCTGCTGTAATAGCATGGCAGATGTTGGGTATTTAAATATGGTTAAATATGGCCGGGTCTCTGTTGTATTATATAGCTGATAGCCGGTGCTATTGCCTGCGATCAGTGCTCACACTGATTGTGGGCATTAAGGCCACTGGCATCTCGGTCAAAGCTGAACGAGGTGACACTTTGCTGAAGCGAGTCATGATGATCAGGAGCCTATTGAAAGCTCCCAGGCTTGTCTGCCATTCCTTTGTATGGCAGCCTGTCATACAAATGCTGATATTTTGCAATGTATTGCAATTCATTAGCATTATAATAATTAATAAATTGCCACGCGGGTAGTGCACGGCAAGTACATGGACCCCATTATAGTCTATGGGGTCCGTGTGCTTTAACTGCTCAGCGTTTGCAGTTGCGATTGTATTCCATCCGGGGGGGAGGTCCTCATGCGGACTCCTACTGGACAGAATCCGAACTCTAGTGTGAACCCAGCATTAGCTGTGAGAAGACTTTTCCTGTTAACCTCTTCTTGTCCTGCTAGGGAGGAGCCTTCTTGCACAGAGGGGAGCTGGGTCTCATTAAAGGCCTATAACAGTTGACAAGACCTCAGTACTGAGCAGTTCCTGGGGGAGAGAGGAGGTGTTCTGTCATACCTTGTGAAGACTGATGAGACTTCAGTGTGAACTGATACCAGTATTCTGCCTGAGTTTTGCCTGTGTGGCTGGAGCAAGCCACATGTATAGTTAGGAAATTACCTGTTTAGTTAGCCGCTCAACCAAGCAACCGTTTTGCCTGAAGTTAAGGCTTACTTACTTTCTACTAGGTTTTTTTCCCCCATAATAAACGTACAGCCTAAAACTGTTTATACCGGAATTTTTTGTGTCTGTCTCTGACTGTCTGGGTCTATCGCTGCTACCACTGAGCCAATCCTCCCATACCTCCCAACTTTTGAAGAACCGAAAGAGGGACAAAATGTGCGGTGCGCGTAGCGCGCCGCTGCAAATTTAGCCCCGCCCACTTTAGTGTTGACTCCGCCCACTCGTTAATTTTTCATGTGCCCGCACACAGTATAATCCTCCTACAGTCACCCATAAATTATATGTCCCCCCTCTATCTCTCCCCCAGTTTCATATACACCCTTCATCTGCCCCCAGTTTCATGTCCCCCCTCCATCTCTGCCCCCAGATTCATGTCCCTCCATCTCTGCCCCCAGATTCATGTCCCACATCTCTGCCCCCAGATTCATGTCCCTCAATCTCTGCCCCCAGATTCATGTCCCTCCATCTCTGCCCCCAGATTCATGTCCCACATCTCTGCCCCCAGATTCATGTCCCACATCTCTGCCCCCAGATTCATGTCCCCTCCATCTCTGCCCCCAGATTCATGTCCCTCCATCTCTGCCCCCAAATTCATGTCCTCTCCATCTCTGCCCCCAGATTCATGTCCTCTCCATCTCTGCCCCCAGATTCATGTCCCTCCATCTCTGCCCCCAGATTCATGTCCCCCATCTCTGCCCCCATATTCCTGTCCCCCATCTCTGCCCCCATATTCCTGTCCCCCATCTCTGCCCCCATATTCCTGTCCCCCATCTCTGCCCCCAGATTCATGTCCCCCATCTCTGCCCCCAGATTCATGTCCCTCCATCTCTGCCCCATATTCCTGTCCCCCATCTCTGCCCCCATATTCCTGTCCCCCATCTCTGCCCCCAGATTCATGTCCCCCATCTCTGCCCCCATATTCCTGTCCCCCATCTCTGCCCCCAGATTCATGTCCCTCCATCTCTGCCCCCATATTCCTGTCCCCCATCTCTGCCCCCATATTCCTGTCCCCCATCTCTGCCCCCATATTCCTGTCCCCCATCTCTGCCCCCAGATTCATGTCCCCCATCTCTGCCCCCATATTCCTGTCCCCCATCTCTGCCCCCAGATTCATGTCCCTCCATCTCTGCCCCCATATTCCTGTCCCCCATCTCTGCCCCCATATTCCTGTCCCCCATCTCTGCCCCCAGATTCATGTCCCCCATCTCTGCCCCCAGATTCCTGTCCCCCATCTCTGCCCCCATATTCCTGTCCCCCATCTCTGCCCCCAGATTCATGTCCCCATCTCTGCCCCCATATTCCTGTCCCCCATCTCTGCCCCCATATTCCTGTCCCCCATCTCTGCCCCCAGATTCATGTCCCTCCATCTCTGCCCCCAGATTCATGTCCCCCATCTCTGCCCCCATATTCCTGTCCCCCATATTCCTGTCCCCCATCTCTGCCCCCAGATTCATGTCCCCCATCTCTGCCCCCATATTCCTGTCCCCCATCTCTGCCCCCAGACTCATGTCCCTCCATCTCTGCCCCCAGATTCATGTCCCACATCTCTGCCCCCAGATTCATGTCCCTCAATCTCTGCCCCCAGATTCATGTCCCACATCTCTGCCCCCAGATTCATGTCCCCCATCTCTGCCCCCAGATTCATGTCCCCTCCATTTCTGCCCCCAGTGTCATGTCCCTCCATCTCTGCCCCCAAATTCATGTCCTCTCCATCTCTGCCCCCAGATTCATGTCCCCCCATCTCTGCCCTCAGATTCCTGTCCTCTCCATCTCTGCCCCCAGATTCATGTCCCTCCATCTCTGCCCCCATATTCCTGTCCCCCATCTCTGCCCCCAGATTCATGTCCTCTCCATCTCTGCCCCCAGTGTCATGCCGTCCTCTCCATCTCTGCCCCCAGTGTCATGCCGTCCTCTCCTTCATCTGCCCCCAGATTCACGTTCCACCTCCACATTAAACTTAACTTCGCCTCCGCTCCCTCGCTGCTCTCTGCCCGCCTCTCTCCCTGACACATGCGGCTGAAGCTGCTCGCGTGCTCGCTTCGCCGCTGCGTCTCTCTCTCGCTGACACATGCGGCTGAAGCGAGGAGCTGACCTGTGTCAGCTCCTCGCTTCGCTGCTGCCGCCGGCTCCTGGCTTGTACATCGCGTCTACAAGCCAGGAGCCGGCGGCAGCAGCTAAGCGAGGAGCTGACACAGGTCAGCTCCTCGCTTCAGCCGCATGTGTCAGCGAGAGAGAGAGACGCAGCGGCGAAGCGAGCACACGAGCAGCTTCAGCCGCGTGTGTCAGGGAGAGAGGCGGGCAGCGGGGAAGCGAGGAGCTGACCTGTGTCAGCTCCTTGCTTCAGCCGCATATGTGTTCAACTCAGATCTGCGTCCTCTGGACGCAGATCTGAGTTGAAATCGGGACATATCTCCCTCCAACCGGGACCGCGGGACATGTCACCCAAATCGGGACTGTCCCGCGGAAATCGGGATGGTTGGGAGGTATGTCCTCCCACAATTATATATAAAATACATATAAAATATATATATATATATATATATATATATATATATATATATATATATTAAAAGTTCAACTCGCCCCCATTCCCTAGAATACTATAAATTTAAATTTACTATGAAACACATACATATAAAGCATCCCTGTGTCAGAAAATGCCGGGTCTACAAAGCTATAAAAATGTTTTTACCGTACAGTAAAGTGCCAAACAGTGTTTTCTTTCGCTGTTTCACCTCTGATATTCCCCAAATTGGTAAAGATAAAAAGGGAAACCTGGTGCCATAAAAAAAAAGCCCTATGCTTCTCTGTACACAGAAATATAAAAAAAATTACGGGTGTTAGAATATAGCGACTTTTAGAAAGCTAAATTTTTTTTTGCAAAACTGTACCTTTTTGTTAAGGGGTTAAAATGTAAATAAAACTATAGAAATTTGGTATCCCCAGAATTGTACCGAAACATAGAATACAGGTGACATATTTTGGTTGCATAGTGAGCACCATATAAAAGAAGCCCAAAAGTCGGACAAATGCACTTTTTCTTTAACCCCATTCTGATTTTTTTCCAGCTTCCCAGTACATTGTACAGAATAATAAATGGTACCATTATGAAGAACAATTTGTCTCAAAAACATTAAGCCCTCATATGGCTCTGTGAACAGAAAAATAAAGTTATGGGATTTGGAAGGCAGGGAGTCAAAAATGAAAATCGAAAAATTTCTCCAGTGGGAAAAGGTTATAAAAGGAACTTGTCACCTGGTTTGGGGCCCCTAAATAAGCATCATATCCTAATGCTGCTGTGCTTCAGGGGACCAAACCTGGCTACCCTAGTCCCATCTGCTGCTTTCTTCACATGTTTTAATAAGTTAAAGAAAAATCATGATTCTGTAGCAGTTCCTGGCACATGTGCTGAGGGAAGTTGAAGCTGGTGAATGTATACCTGCGCCTATGCAATGAAACGAGGTGCACATTACCCATTTTCAATTGAGTACGGTGTATGCACAGGGAGCTGCTAGAGGAGAGCCATGGATCTTCTCTGGCAGAATAAAACTTTTAAACGTGGGGCGGAGGATGGGAATGAGGTCACCAAAGGTCAGGGTCCTGAACCCCACCAGCATAAGGATGATTTAGACGCCCCAAACCTAGTGACAGCCTCCCTTTAAGATATACTGCCATTTTGTGAGTACATCTTCAGTACAGACATGTGATATGCATTATATGTAACCACAGAGATATACAAGTGTACTACTACTAAATACTACCACCCTTCACACAGAGGTTTAAATCTATTTCCCTTTCTGTCATAGAATCACCCCTGCTTGTAGACTTCAAAAGAATAGGCTTCTGTACCTGTAATATACAAGCGTTAATATATATATATATATATATATATATATATATATATATAACAATATTGTGTAAAAGGTTTACGCAGGAGTAAGGAAAATGCCTTCAAATATGTGGTAGAAGTATTAATAGTTTATTTTTGTCAATTAAAAAAATGCAAAGTGAATGAATAAAAGAGAAATTTATGCCATTAATATTTGGTGTGACCTCCCTTCGCCTTCAAAACAGCATCAATTGTTCTAGGTATACCTGCACACAGTTTGTGAAGGAAGTTGGCAGGGAGGATGTGTCAAACATCTTGGAGAACTTCCCACAACTCTTCTGTGGATGTAGAGTAGCTCAATATTTCTCTCTCCTCAAGTAGTAAAGATAGACAGGATAATGCTGAGACCAGGGCTCTGCGGGGGGGGGACATGTCATTACTAGAGATGAGCGAACAGTGTTCTATCGAACTCATGTTCGATCGGATATTAGGCTGTTCGGCATGTTCGAATCGAATCGAACACCGCGTGGTAAAGTGCGCCATTACTCGATTCCCCTCCCACCTTCCCTGGCGCCTTTTTTGCTCCAATAACAGCGCAGGGTAGGTGGGACAGGAACTACGACACCGGTGACGTTGAAAAAAGTAGGCAAAACCCATTGGCTGCCGAAAACATGTGACCTTTAATTTAAAAGAACAGCGACGCCCAGGTTCGCGTCATTCTGAGCTTGCAATTCACCGGGGACGGAGGTTTCCGTCCAGCTAGCTAGGGCTTAGATTCTGGGTAGGCAGGGACAGGCTAGGATAGGAAGGAGAAGACAACCAACAGCTCTTATAAGAGCTAAATTCCAGGGAGAAGCTTGTCAGTGTAACGTGGCACTGACGGGCTCAATCGCCGCAACCCAGCTTTCCCAGGATCCTGAATGGAATACACTGACAGTGTATTCCCGTATACCCGATATATACCCCCGATACCCGTTCCAACGGTGTGCCCCCCCACCTTCACCCCAGAAATACCCTGCAAGTCCCCTAGCAATAGAATTGGGGCTATATACACCCACTATTTTTGCTACTGCCATATAGTGCCATTGTCTCACTGGGAATTCAAAGAATATATTGGGCTTACATATAACTTCAATTCCAGGGAGAAGCTTGTCAGTGTAACGTGGCACTGACGGGCTCAATCGCCGCAACCCAGCTTTCCCAGGATCCTGAATGGAACACACTGACAGTGTATTCCCGTATACCCCATATATACACCCCAAATCCCCGTTCCAACGGTGTGCCCCCCCCCCTTCACCCCAGAAATACCCTGCAAGTCCCCTAGCAATAGAATTGGGGCTATATACACCCACTATTTTTGCTACTGCCATATAGTGCCATTGTCTGACTGGGAATTCAAAGAATATATTGGGGTTTACGTGCACCCACAATTTTTGCTACTGGTATATAGTGCCATTGTCTCACTGGGAATTCAAAGAATATATGGGGGTTACGTGCACCCACAATTTTTGCTACTGCTATACAGTGCCATTGTCTGACTGGGAATTCAAAGAATATATTGGGGTTACGTGCACCCACAATTTTTGCTACTGGTATATAGTGCCATTGTCTCACTGGGAATTCAAAGAATATATTGGGGTTATGTGCACCCACAATTTTTGCTACTGGTATATAGTGCCAGTTTCTGACTGGTAATTCAAAGAATATATTGGGGTTACGTGCACCCACAATTTTTGCTACTGGTATATAGTGCTAGTTTCTGACTGGGAATTCAAAGAATATATGGGGGTTACGTGCACCCACAATTTTTGCTACTTCTATATAGTGCCATTGTCTCACTGGGAATTCAAAGAATATATGGGGGTTACGTGCACCCTCAATTTTTGCTACTGGTATGCAGTGCCATTGTCTCACTGGGAATTCAAAGAATATATTGGGGTTACGTGCACCCACAATTTTTGCTACTGCTATACAGTGCCATTGTCTCACTGGGAATTCAAAGAATATATTGGGGTTACGTGCACCCACAATTTTTGCTACTTGTATATAGTGCCATTGTCTCACTGGGAATTCAAAGAATATATTGGGCTTACATATAACTTCAATTCCAGGGAGAAGCTTGTCAGTGTAACGTGGCACTGACGGCTCAATCGCCGCAACCCAGCTTTCCCAGGATCCTGAATGGAACACACTGACAGTGTATTCCCGTATACCCCATATATACACCCCAAATCCCCGTTCCAACGGTGTGCCCCCCCACCTTCACCTCAGAAATACCCTGCAAGTCCCCTAGCAATAGAATTGGGGCTATATACACCCACTATTTTTGCTACTGGTATATAGTGCCATTGTCTGACTGGGAATTCAAAGAATATATTGGGGTTACGTGCACCCACAATTTTTGCTACTGGTATATAGTGCCATTGTCTCACTGGGAATTCAAAGAATATATTGGGGTTACGTGCACCCACAATTTTTGCTACTGGTATATAGTGCCATTGTCTGACTGGGAATTCAAAGAATATATTGGGGTTACAAATACCCTCATTTCTTGCTACTGCCATATAGTGCCAGTTTCTGACTGGTAATTCAAAGAATATATTGGGGTTATAAATACCCTAATTTCTTGCTACTGGTATATAGTGCCATTGTCTGACTGGGAATTCAAAGAGTATATTGGGGTTACAAATACCCTCATTTCTTGCTACTGGTATATAGTGCCATTGTCTGACTGGGAATTCAAAGAATATATTGGGGTTATAAATACCCTCATTTCTTGCTACTGGTATATAGTGCCATTGTCTGACTGGGAATTCAAAGAATATATTGGGGTTACAAATACCCTCATTTCTTGCTACTGCCATATAGTGCCAGTTTCTGACTGGTAATTCAAAGAATATATTGGGGTTATAAATACCCTCATTTCTTGCTACTGGTATATAGTGCCATTGTCTGACTGGGAATTCAAAGAATATATTGGGGTTACAAATACCCTCATTTCTTGCTACTGGTATATAGTGCCATTGTCTGACTGGGAATTCAAAGAATATATTGGGGTTACAAATACCCTCATTTCTTGCTACTGCCATATAGTGCCAGTTTCTGACTGGTAATTCAAAGAATATATTGGGGTTACGTGCACCCACAATTTTTGCTACTGGTATATAGTGCCATTGTCTGACTGGGAATTCAAAGAATATATTGGGGTTACAAATACCCTCATTTCTTGCTACTGCCATATAGTGCCAGTTTCTGACTGGTAATTCAAAGAATATATTGGGGTTATAAATACCCTAATTTCTTGCTACTGGTATATAGTGCCATTGTCTGACTGGGAATTCAAAGAATATATTGGGGTTATAAATACCCTCATTTCTTGCTACTGGTATATAGTGCCATTGTCTGACTGGGAATTCAAAGAATATATTGGGGTTACAAATACCCTCATTTCTTGCTACTGCCATATAGTGCCAGTTTCTGACTGGTAATTCAAAGAATATATTGGGGTTACGTGCACCCACAATTTTTGCTACTGGTATATAGTGCCATTGTCTGACTGGGAATTCAAAGAGTATATTGGGGTTACAAATACCCTCATTTCTTGCTACTGGTATATAGTGCCATTGTCTGACTGGGAATTCAAAGAATATATTGGGGTTACGTGCACCCACAATTTTTGCTACTGGTATATAGTGCCAATTTCTAACTGGGAATTCAAAATGCGCAAGGCTCCCGGAAAGGGACATGGACGAGGCCGTGGGCGAGGTCGGGGGAATGGTTCTGGGGAGCAAGGTAGCAGTGAAGCCACAGGGCGTCCCGTGCCTACTCCTGTGGGGCAGCAAGCATTGCGCCACTCCACAGTGCCAGGGTTGCTTGCCACATTAACTAAACTGCAGGGTACAAACCTTAGTAGGCCCGAGAACCAGGAACAGGTCTTGCAATGGCTGTCAGAGAACGCTTACAGCACATTGTCCAGCAGCCAGTCAGACTCTGCCTCCTCTCCTCCTATTACCCAACAGTCTTGTCCTCCTTCCTCCCAAAATTCCCAAGCTTCACAGAACAATAACCCCAACTGTCCCTGCTCCCCAGAGCTGTTCTCCGCTCCTTTCATTGTCCCTCAACCTGTCTCTCCACGTCACGATTCCACGAACCTAACAGAGGAGCATCTGTGTCCAGATGCTCAAACACTAGAGTCTCCTCCATCTCCGTTCGATTTGGTGGTGGATGACCAGCAACCCACCCTCATCGACGATGATGTGACGCAGTTGCCGTCAGGGCATCCAGTTGACCGGCGCATTGTGCGGGAGGAGGAGATGAGACAGGAGTTGGAAGAGGAAGTGGTGGATGATGAGGACACTGACCCGACCTGGACAGGGGGGATGTCAAGCGGGGAAAGTAGTGTGGATGTTGAGGCAGGTGCAGCACCAAAAAGGGTAGCTAGAGGCAGAGGCAGAGGTCAGCAGCTTAGGCGAAGCCAGGCCACACCCGGAATCTCCCAAGATGTTCCAGTTCGTACCCAGCCCCGAAAAACTCACACCTCGAGGGCACGTTTCTCGAAGGTGTGGAGCTTTTTCAAGGAATGCGCCGAGGACAGATATAGTGTTGTCTGCACAATTTGCCTCTCGAAATTGATTAGGGGCTCTGAGAAGAGCAACCTGTCCACCACTTCAATGCGCCGTCATTTGGAATCCAAGCACTGGAATCAGTGGCAGGCAGCAACGGCAGGACAAAGGCCGCCTGCCGTTCACGCCACTGCCACTGCCTCTGCCTCTGCCACTGCCACTGCTGACTGTGCTGGCGATGCACTCCAGAGGACGAGCCAGGACACCACTTCATCTGCCTCCGCCACTTTGTTGACTTCTCCCTCATCCTCCCCTGTTCCTGTCTTATCTCCTTCTCCTGCACCATCAAAGGCACCATCAGGCGCTTCTTTACAACAACCCACCATCTCTCAGACATTGAAGCGGCGGCAGAAATACACTGCTAACCACCCACACGCGCAAGCCTTGAACGCCAACATCGCTAAACTGCTGGCCCAGGAGATGTTGGCGTTCCGGCTTGTTGAAACTCCCGCCTTCCTGGACCTGATGGCAACTGCGGCACCTCGCTATGCCGTCCCTAGCCGTCACTACTTCTCCCGATGTGCCGTCCCCGCCTTGCACCAGCACGTGTCACTCAACATCAGGCGGGCCCTTAGTTCCGCGCTTTGCACAAAGGTCCACTTGACCACCGACGCGTGGACAAGTGCATGCGGACAGGGACGCTACATTTCACTGACGGCACACTGGGTGAATGTAGTTGAGGCTGGGACTGCTTCCCAAACTGGCCCGGTGTACCTCGTCTCCCCGCCTAACATTCCTGGCAGGGACACGAGAAGAACACCCCCCTCCTCCTCCTCCTCTACCGCCTCCTCCTCCACCACCGCCTCCTCCTCCGCCACCGCCTCCTCCTCCGCTGTTAGATTGACCCCAGCTACGAGTTGGAAACGTTGCAGCACTGGCGTTGGTAGACGTCAGCAGGCTGTGCTGAAGCTGATCAGCTTGGGGGACAGACAGCACACTGCCTCCGAGGTGAGGGATGCCCTCCTTGATGAGACGGCAATATGGTTTGAGCCGCTGCACCTGGGCCCAGGCATGGTCGTTTGTGATAACGGCCGGAACCTGGTAGCAGCTCTGGAGCTTGCCAGACTCCAACATGTTCCATGCCTGGCCCACGTCTTCAACCTAGTGGTGCAACGTTTCCTAAAAAGCTACCCCAATGTTCCAGAGCTACTGGTGAAAGTGCGGCGCATGTGCGCCCACTTTCGCAAGTCGACAGTAGCCGCTGCTAGCTTAAAATCTCTCCAGCAACGCCTGCATGTGCCACAACACCGGCTTTTGTGCGACGTCCCCACACGCTGGAACTCAATGTTTCAGATGTTGAATAGAGTGGTTGAGCAGCAGAGACCTTTGATGGAATACCAGCTACAAAACCCTAGGGTGCCACAAAGTCAGCTGCCTCAGTTTCACATCCATGAGTGGCCATGGATGAGAGACCTTTGTGACATCCTACGGGTCTTTGAGGAGTCCACAAGGAGGGTGAGCTCTGAGGATGCGATGGTGAGCCTTACAATCCCGCTCTTGTGTGTTCTGAGAGAATCCCTGATTGACATCAGGGATAACTCAGATCACACAGAGGAGTTAGGGATAGCATCCGATCCGTCACAGCTGGAGAGTAGGTCCACACATCTGTCCGCTTCACTGCGTTTAATGGAGGAGGAGGAGGAGGAGGAGGAAGAAGAGTTGTCCGATGATGTGATGGTGATACAGGAGGCTTCCGGGCAACTTCGAATCGTCCCATTGTTGCAGCGCGGATGGGTAGACATGGAGGATGAGGAGGAAATGGAGATTGAACTTTCCGGTGGGGCCAGAGGAGTCATGCCAACTAACACTGTGGCAGACATGGCTGAGTTCATGTTGGGGTGCTTTACAACCGACAAGCGTATTGTCAAAATCATGGAGGACAACCAGTACTGGATCTTTGCTATCCTTGACCCCCGGTATAAAAACAACATCTCGTCTTTTATTCCGGTAGAGGGGAGGGCCAATCGCATCAATGCTTGCCACAGGCAATTGGTGCAGAATATGATGGAGATGTTTCCAGCATGTGACGTTGGCGGCAGGGAGGGCAGTTCCTCCAGTAGGCAACCAAGTTCTCACCGGTCCACACAAACGAGGGGCACACTGTCTAAGGTCTGGGACACTTTGATGGCACCCCCCTCGCCAAAGTGCCGCCACGGAGGGTCCTAGTGTCACCAGGCGTGAGAAGTATAGGCGCATGTTGCGGGAATACCTTTCCGACCACAGCCCTGTCCTCTCCGACCCCTCTGCGCCCTACACGTATTGGGTGTCGAAGTTGGACCTGTGGCTTGAAATTGCCCTATATGCCTTGGAGGTGCTGTCCTGTCCTGCCACCAGCGTCCTATCTGAGAGGGTGTTCAGTGCAGCCGGTGGCATCATCACTGACAAGCGCACCCGTCTGTCAGCTGAGAGTGCCGACCGGCTCACTTTGATAAAAATGAACCACCACTGGATAGAGCCTTCATTTTTGTGCCCACCTATGTAAAGCACCCCAACATGAAACTCCATGTCTGTACTCAACCTCTCCAATTCCTCCGCATCCTCATACTCATCCACCATAAGCGTTGCACAATTCTGCTAATACTAGGCTCCCTCCACCCTGATTTCCCCCAACTCTGCTGGTTAGAGGCTCCCTCCACCCTGATTTCCACCAACTCTGCTAGTTAGAGGCTCCCTCCACCATGAATTGGTCCAAACTGGGCTGTTTAGAGGCTCCCTCCACCATGAATTGGTCCAAACTGGGGTTTTTAGAGGCTCCCTCCACCATGAATTGGTCCAAACTGGGCTGTTTAGAGGCTCCCTCCACCATGAATTGGTCCAAACTGGGGTTTTTAGAGGCTCCCTCCACCATGAATTGGTCCAAACTGGGCTGGTTAGAGGCTCCCTCCACCATGAATTTGCCCAAACTGGGCTGTTTAGAGGCTCCCTCCACCATGAATTTGCCCAAACTGGGCTGTTTAGAGGCTCCCTCCACCATGAATTGGTCCAAACTGGGGTTTTTAGAGGCTCCCTCCACCATGAATTGGTCCAAACTGGGCTGTTTAGAGGCTCCCTCCACCATGAATTGGTCCAAACTGGGGTTTTTTTAGAGGCTCCCTCCACCATGAATTGGTCCAAACTGGGCTGGTTAGAGGCTCCCTCCACCGTGAATTTGCCCAAACTGGGCTGTTTAGAGGCTCCCTCCACCGTGAATTTGCCCAAACTGGGCTGTTTAGAGGCTCCCTCCACCATGAATTGGTCCAAACTGGGGTTTTTAGAGGCTCCCTCCACCATGAATTGGTCCAAACTGGGCTGTTTATAGGCTCCCTCCACCATGAATTGGTCCAAACTGGGGTTTTTAGAGGCTCCCTCCACCATGAATTGGTCCAAACTGGGGTTTTTAGAGGCTCCCTCCACCATGAATTTGCCCAAACTGGGCTGTTTAGAGGCTCCCTCCACCATGAATTTGCCCAAACTGAGCTGTTTAGAGGCTCCCTCCACCATGAATTGGTCCAAACTGGGGTTTTTAGAGGCTCCCTCCACCATGAATTGGTCCAAACTGGGGGTTTTTAGAGGCTCCCTCCACCATGAATTTGCCCAAACTGGGGGTTTTTAGTGGCTCCCTCCACCATGAATTTGCCCAAACTGGGCTGTTTAGAGGCTCCCTCCATCATGAATTGGTCCAAACTGGGGTTTTTAGAGGCTCCCTCCACCATGAATTTGCCCAAACTCTGCTGGTTAGAGGCTCAATCCACCCTGATTTTCAAAACAAATGTTGGTGCCAACCTCAACTTACTACAAGGGCCAAATTCACTGCTGGTGACAAGCTCTCCTCACTGCAAGTGCCAAATACACATGTTTCAAGGTGTTTTCCTACTGTCAGAGAGGTGGTATTGAGTGTGTAAAGTGTGTAGTTGTTAGGCTGTGATGTTGGGGTAATAGAGGGTCTTTGGTGTGTTAGATGCCCCCAGACATGCTTCCCCTGCTGTCCCAGTGTCATTCCAGAGGTGTTGGCATCATTTCCTGGGGTGTCATAGTGGACTTGGTGATCCTCCAGACACGGATTTGGGTTTCCCCCTTAACGAGTATCTGTTCCCCATAGACTATAATGGGGTTCGAAACCCGTTCGAACACACGAACATTGAGCGGCTGTTCGAATCGAATTTCGAACCTCGAACATTTTAGTGTTCGCTCATCTCTAGTCATTACTTCCAGGACTCCTCCCCTGACGGGTGGTCACACCAGATGAATTAACTATGAATACCTCGATCTCTGAATGTATTCTTTCTTACTTTGCAGTGTTTCCCTTCTCCTGCATAACACTTTTGCACATACAAAACTATCATCTCTATACCTATGAGCCTTGAAGAAATCTTTGATCATCTGTGCAGACTTGGTATTCTCAGCAGAGGATTTACTAGATAATTGTTCTGCTTCTGAGATGAGACCTTCAATTCTTACTTTCATTTCACTGCTCCTGAAATGAAAAGACATACAGATCAGCTTTACACAAAGGTAAGGTTTTTGCAGGTTTTTTTGTGCAAGTTGTGGCCTTTGCACATGAAAAAAATTGAGACTTTATTAAAATTCTGCCCAACTTTGGCACTTTCCTGAAAAAGGGGGCATGGCAAAGGCCTGCAGAGAGCCCCATCAGCTTTATTATTTACTAGCTTTTACCCGCGACTTCGTCTGCGGTGATTTGAGAATTGGGCGGACACAGACATGTGAAACTGTAAAAGTGTGTATGTAGTAATACAGACAATTTGTTGTTATTTTCAGAGGATTTTTATTTTGTTACTTTCAGCTGGTCTATGGTAAAGTAGACATGTCCATACTGTACCTTTTTTCTGCTCTCTGCTGCAAAAACTTTTTTTTTTTTTTTAAACCAGACACAGAGTCGTACATGCAGTACTCTGTGGCTGATTTTTTTTAAAAAAAGGGTTTTCGGCGGAGAGCATAAAACGCTCACCACCGTTCATGGCTGGACCCGGTGTGACAGGTTTCCGGCTTCTGCATGCAGAAGATGGAAACCTAATACGGAGTGCTGAACGGTAGTGTGAACCCAGCATCAGCCGCGCTTAGGGGCGAACTGTGTGACAACAGAAGATGGAACCGCAAGAACGGAGAGCAGACGGTGGTGTGAACTGAGTGTACGGGAGCCTTGACACGGAGTGAATGCGTGTATTTGTGCCAAATACACGTGTAAAATTAAGACTCCTATTGACTTCAATGACATTTTACAGGCATGTAAAAAATATGATTGAAATGAATGGGAGTCTTATTTTGACACGTGTATTTTTACATGTGTATTTTGGCAAAATACACGGGCGTTTACCCCGTGTGAAGGCTCCCTAAGGGTTTTTTTTTTGCAACCACAATATGGCGGGTCCAGATTAACGGTAGATATAGCATTCTGGGGAATGTGTATTGGTTAGATGAGCTTTTATTGAACTGATAGTCCAAAGTGTGAACCAAAATGGTGGTTTGTTCCGTGTGAGTGTGACATTGAGGGAGTAGGGCAAATAATTTATTAATAGACGGGGCATTTTTGGGCAGAATGGTAACTAATATGTATATGTATCACAGTAGTTTGGAGTTTTATATGTGTTGTTGGATGATTTTTTGATTTTTTTTTATTGTTTTCTTTTTTTTTTACTTTTTTCTTCGTTCCACTGAGGGGTGTGAACCTGCAATCATTTGATTGCAAGTCTCCATAGATGGCAATCCAAGTGTATTGCCGTCTATGAGAGATTGTGTGCCTTACTATCGCGGCTGTCCATAGCCCAGCTGCGATAGTAGTATTGTAAACACAGGCGTGGAAGCATTCAGTATGCTCCTGGCTGGCAGCGGAACAGGTCGGCTCCTGTGAGGTCAGCAGGCAGGAGCCGGTCTGCAATGTTGAAGGTAAGGGGAAGGGGTATTTGAGGGGGAGGGGGGGAGGGGTATTTGAGGGGGAGGGGGGGAGGGGTATTTGAGGGGGAGGGGGGGGAGGGGTATTTGAGGGGGAGGGGGGTCAAGTGTTAATGCCTGCAATCCCAGTCCATTTTAATTGCAGGCAGGAGCAACTGGCCTCCGTGTGTAGTGGAAAGCTATATGTAAATGTGAGTGAGTAGAGTGAGGGCTACTCCTGAGGAGACAGTAAGGAGTGTGCAGTCAGGTTGAGGCAGGAAATGCCAGGCAGTGTGTGAGTCTATAGCTGGGGCTAGGAGTCCTGCTTTTGTGAGTCTCCTGCTAGGAAGCCATGTTGTTTAGTGGCACCAAAAGTAGCCTATGTTTCAATCCCAAGCGAAAACTATGTTTGTGGAAACGCAAATTTCACGCAAATCCGTCAATGCGTTTTAGCGTGATTGAGGAACAAACATCCAAACTCACAAACATCCAAACACACAAACTTTCAGGATTGGCCCCACCAGATTCAATATCATTTGGGTCAAAAATGTAGCGCAAATTATGCTGGAAATCAATGCCAATCATGGCAGAGGGTGTGCGTCAATAAAGAGAAGACGTGCACTTCATCATACATGAGGCACACCTCCACTAAATCAGGGGTTATGAAGACATTATAAATCTGCCACAGTGTGTTTTTTGCAGCTTTTTTTCTGGATGTGTGGATGAGATTAAATGAAATCTCATTCACTTTGTGGGGACTGTAAAACACAGCGAGGTAGATTTATGAAAACTGGCACACCCTCCATCAGACCAATCACCTCTCTGGTACATTGTCTGGTACTACCTAGATATACTTGTTTGTAGGGTTTTGTTACCTATCTGTAAGTTGGCTTGTTAACCTCATTGGTAGGTTGAATTAACACTTTTCTTTCCAGATTGCTCCGTGCTTTAGGGAACAATAACCAGGGGTGAAAAAGCCCCCCCGCCTCGGGAGGAGGGGGCGGGGCGGACGGGCGGCGTTAGCAGGCAGAGAGCAGGCAGGGAGAGGACCTACTCTCTGCTAAGCATGAGGAGAGGCCGCTGGAGCAGCGCTGCGTCCACAGGGCCTCCCCAATCCACCACTCGCCTTCCCGTGCCGGGCTGCCGAGATGGTGATGCTAAGCCAGTCCAGGACAGCTTGTCCTGGACTGGCTTAGGTCAGCAAAAATGACGCCCCCCCCCCCCCCACACACACACACACACCACCACCACCACATAATCTCTTCTGATTCTGGCTAAACTATATACTGTACATTACATGTATATATCATGCTCCCCTTATTTTAGGAGCATAAAGAGCATAGATAAAACTAAATGCACATAGCTGGCTCTGTCAACTATGCAAAGGAATAAATATAGCATACATACGTTTTCAAGGAATCTAGTAGTCGCTGCATGGTAGATGATGAAGTGAATTTCTTACTTTCAGCAGACTCTCTATCTCCACCTGTGAAATTCTTTGTAGAAAAAAAAAAAGTCTACTCAATATATGTTTTTAAATGTTACGCTAGGTTCACACCTGCGTTTGGATTTCCATTCGGGGAGTCTGCTTGGGGATCCCCTGAACAGAAACCTAATCTGCTTAAAATAAATGGTTACCTGCAGAAACCCTGGGACCGGATAGACTTTAATGGGGTCTGCTGGGTTTCTGCCTGAAAGGGGTGAAAAGGGTTGCTTACAGTGCTTTTCTCTTCACATTTTTCAAGTGGAAGGGGAATGGAATCTTTCAGCAGAAAGCAGGCACAGGTGTGAACTTAGCCTTAATTGATAAAATATAGTAGTTAAAAAAATGACTGTTACCATAGCATCATCTTATATGTTGAAACAGAACTGGAATCATTTCAAGCAAAGACAAAGTTAGAATAGATGAACCAGCTGAATATTAATAGCCTTGAACTCAAGGAAAAGGCTTGGGACTGCATGGCATCTTGGGATGGAGTTACGGTTTATAATCTGCAGTGGCTGTGATTCCCAAAGTCAGTTGGGGAGGTGGAGTGTAAACATGAAACTATATTGCAGTAGCATATACTGCACATTTGCCTTCTGACATTGGTCACAGTGAGAGGAGCAGCCACCCACCCCGGCCCCTTTGTTTGTGGTAATAGCAAGATGTCTTGGTGGTTTTTCTTCTTTCTGGCTGCTGTTTTTCCTCTTTCTTTAGATGTCACCACTTGGCAGGAGTCCATGCCCAGTTGCCAAGAGAAGTTGTCCACATGCCCATTGCCTCACTGCTTTGGCATCTGGGCAGAGTACAGCATTGAAAGACAGTAAATAAAAATCACTAGACAAGAGAGATATTCTGGTTTATAATTTGAATGTTATACTGTTAAATAAAGCTGTGGCCAATCCCACTGAAAACCCATATAGTGCCTCATCTTTTTTATTTCAGAGTAAATATCGGTGTGTTGGGAATCATCTGCTTAGTGTGATACGGAAGAAGGGGTAAGAGCCCTATTGTGACATGTATCATAAGTGTCAACGAAGTAAAGCAACCAAAGTTAGGGGGCATTCACACGGAGTAACAGTGCTGATTCTGGCACGACAACTCACGTAAGAATCAGTGCTGATAAAAAGACTCCCATTGACTACAATGGGTTTCGTTTTCTGCACAGAACACTTTGAAATCAATGGGAGGCTTTTTAACCCATTGATCGTGTTATCGTGCCAAAATCAGCGCCACGTTACTCCGTGTGAATGCCCCCTTAGGCTGAGAACAAATGTTGCAAAGAAGCTGCTTTTTTTGCTACAGATTTTGCTGAGGTTTTGTGAGCCAAAGCCAGGAGTGGAAGTATACATTACCTGTTTGTCTTTCTTCTGTTTTCCAGATGCTTCTTTTGTCAATTCATTATGTTCCATCTGCAAGTGATCTCGGATAAGCATATAGGCTTTTTCTTGCTCTTGCTGAGTTAAACATTGTAACTCCAAAGTCCGTTTCTCTGTCTGAAGTAGTTGCAGGCTAGCTTTCAGTTCAGATAATTTCTTCTAAAGGACAAAAACAAATGTGCCAGAACAGCAGATAGGCCGACGCTAGTATGAATCTACTATAACTTAAAAACATGTTACAATAGCATGAAAATTAGAGATGAGCAAATATTGTTCAGATTAGCAGATCCGAACAGCACGCACCCATAGAAATGAATGGAAGCACCTGTGAAGCTGACTTTGCCGGTAGCCGGCTGGCGTCACAGGTGCTTCCATTCATTTCTATGGGTGCGTGCTGTTCGGATCGGCTGATCCGAACAGTGTTCGCTCATCTCTAATGAAAATGTCTAGTGCTGTAGCTTCTGTTTACAAGTGACTATTTGGCATCTCCCCAAACAACAAGAATCCGGGGCAAATGTTTTCTCCCCAGCTATATATTTAGGTCTTTATAGAAGATCACTTACTGAAACTGTTTACTTCATGTTCCCCAGAACTCTCCACATCCATAAGAACTGAGATGGCAGTCAAGTCATTAAATCAAATGACTACAGTCCTATGAAAAAGTTTGGGCACCCCTATTAATCTTAATCATTTTTAGTTCTAAATATTTTGGTGTTTGCAGCAGTCATTTCAGTTTGATATATCTAATAACTGATGGACACAGTAATATTTCAGGGTTGAAATGAGGTTTATTGTACTAACAGAAAATGTGCAATATGCATTAAACCAAAATTTCACCGATGCAAAAGTATGGGCACCTCAACAGAAAAGTGACATTAATATTTAGTAGATCCTCCTTTTGCAAAGATAACAGCCTCTAGTCTCTTCCTGTAGCTTTTAATCAGTTCCTGGATCCTGGATGATGGTATTTTGGACCATTCCGCTTTACAAAACAATTCAAGTTCAGTTAAGTTTGATGGTCGCCGAGCATGGACAGCCCGCTCTCAAATTATCTGAAAACAAAGATTGTTCAACATAGTTGTTCAGGGGAAGGATACAAAACGTTGTCTCAGAGATTTAACCTGTCAGTTTCCACTGTGAGGAACATAGTAAGGAAATGGAAGACCACAGGGACAGTTCTTGTTAAGCCCAGAAGTGGCAGGCCAAGAAAAATATCAGAAAGGCAGAGAAGAAGAATGGTGAGAACAGTCAAGGGCAATCCACAGACCACCTCCAAAGAGCTGCAGCATCATCTTACTGCAGATGGTGTCACTGTGCATCGGTCAACAATACAGCGCACTTTGCACAGGGAGAAGCTGTATGGGAGAGTGATGAGAAAGAAGCCGTTTGTGCAAGCACGCCACAAACAGAGTCGCCTGAGGTATGTAAAAGCACATTTGGACAAGCCAGCTTCATTTTGGAAAAGGTCCTGTGGACTGATGAAACAAAGATTGAGTTGTTTGGTCGTACAAAAAGGCGTTATGCATGGCGTCCAAAAAAAAAAACAGCATTCCAAGAAAAACACTTGCTACCCACTGTAAAATTTGGTGGAGGTTCCATCATGCTTTGGGGCTGTGTGGCCAATGCCGGCACCGGGAATCTTGTTAAAGTTGAGGGTCGCAAGGATTCCACTCAGTATCAGCAGATTCTTGAGAATAATGTTCAAGAATCAGTGACGAAGTTGAAGTTACGCCGGGGATGGAGATTTCAGCAAGACAAGGATCCAAAACACCGCTCCAAATCGACTCAGGCATTCATGCAGAGGAACAATTACAATGTTCTGGAATGGCCATCCCAGTCCCCAGACCTGAATATCATTGAACATCTGTGGGATGATTTGAAGCAGGCTGTCCATGCTCGGCGACCATCAAACTGAACTGAATGTGAATTGTTTTGTAAAGAGGAATGGTCCAAAATACCTTTATCCAGGATCCAGGAACTGATGAAAAGCTACAGGAAGCGACTAGAGGCTGTTATCTTTGCAAAAGGAGGATCTACTAAATATTAATGTCACTTTTCTGTTGAGGTGCCCATACTTTTGCACCGGTCAAATTTTGGTTTAATGCATATTGCACATTTTCTGTTAGTACAATAAACCTCAAATCAATCCTGAAATATTACTGTGTCCATCAGTTATTAGATATATCAAACTGAAATGGCTGTTGCAAACACCAAAATATTTAGAACTAAAAATGATTAAAATTAATAGGGGTGCCCAAACTTTTTCATAGGACTGTATTTTGTTGCCTGTCTCCTGGACCCGTTCTGTACAGGCGCTGAAAGTGTCCAACGCATGCAGAAATACATGTAGCAAATGTTCTTGTATCTGTTTCTGCACAAAAATCGATGGAGCCAGCAGCAGTGGCATAACAATCGTGGCTGCAGGGGATGTGACAGCAACCAGGCCCAGTGGGGTACATGGCCCTTGGCCAGCTGGAAATGGCTGGGGGCCTCGGACCACTATGATAGTTGTCAGGGAAGATCTGGTTCCTTAACCGCTATACATATTGTAAATGAAAATGGCCCCGGCATGTCGTCAGGCCCCTTTTCAATAAATGCTAGCCTTAGGCAGGTGACTTAAAATCATGAATAGTTATACTCACCTCTACTGGGCTCAGTATCCTCGCTCTTACATTACATGACTGAGGCCTGTGGTTAGGCCTCAGTGGTCACATGGGGCACAGCAACATAATAACGTCAGTGCGCTCCCACATGACTGCTGAGGACCAATTACAGGCCTCAGCAGTGACATCTGAAGATAGCTGGAGCAAGGATGCCCAGGAAAGGTGAAGCAAGGAGAGTAAAAATAACAAACACTAATATTCACCTTCCCTGGGTCTCCGATTATTATACTCTGGGGTCTGAAGAGACCCCAGAGTATAATAATAGCACTGGTGCGGAGGGGGGCTGTTGAGAGCATATAATAAACCACTGTGTGGGGGACACTGCTGGGCATATAATACTGTGTGGGGCCACTGCTGGGTGTATAATATTGTGTGCTGCCCCTTCACTATTCTTGAGCTTTTCTTGGAGCTAGGGACTGTATAGATATATTATAGGGTCAGCGGAAGACTGAAGCTCCACCTGATACCAGAATGGATGATCCCATTGCCTGAACCTTGGATTGATGCTCCTGCCCTTGGTGAGATCAAACCTTTATTATCATTGCTTTCTTAGTCTCCCTAGTTGGTCCTTTTATCTATATATGAGGTATGGTTGTCTGTGGTACTGCTCGTTTACATCTGTGCCCGGTAGTCCGTTCTGCAGGTTTCCATTTCCTGCACAAAACAGAGCAGGAGACGGAAATCTGACGGCATGTTTCCAAACCCATTAATTTAAATGGGTTTGAAAATTGTCTGGCCATAAGCGCCGGTGAGCGTTTTATGCTCTCCGCGGCAAAACCTTTTTTTTTTTTTTTTTTGAAACCGGACACGGAGTCGGACATGCAGTACTCGGTGTTCGGTTTCAAAAAAACGGTTTTGCCGCGGAGAGCATAAAACGCTCACTGGCGCTCACATCCAGACTCGGCATGACAGGTTTCCGTCTTCTGCATACAGAAGACGGAAACCTGAGAACGGAGTGCCGAATGCTGGTGTGAACCCAGCGTAACTTGTTATGCCTTGACTGTGGATATATCTGTCTGGGCTTGTAACCATTATCATATTGACAGTAGACAACTATATTTTAACACCTCTTAGGGTATGTTCACACGGAGGAAAATTTGGCGGAAACCTTTTCCACCTTGTGAACATTCCACGTGGCTAGTCAGTGCTGCATCGGCATTCTGTTGTGACATCCCACTCCTAATTAGGCCCGAATGAATGCGCCTAAACAGGAGTGTGTCTTGAGCCAATGATTACTCAGCCTGGAATCCGCGGCAAGATAGGTCATGTCATTTCTTTTTTAGGCTGCTAGCTAGCGGGGGGAAAAAAGCGAGTGGCTCCCATTGAAGTCAATGGGAGCCATTTTTGCAGGTGGAGTTTGAGGCAGATTCCACATCAAAATCCACCTGCAAAAAACTCTGTGTGAACATACCCTTAGTGTTTTAAACTTGCTATATTTTTCCTGAGTTCATAAATTTTCCTCAGGTGTTGTCCATGCGGTAGATAGTACCATATACATGCATGTGTTTTTATTAATTATTTTGTTCACATGGTTTTATTCTCAGTAATAGAATTAAAATTTAAGTTTTATCAACTCTGTCGATACCTTATACAATTGTGGGTTTGCTACTGTGGATATTGAGTTTCCTTGTCATCTGTAGCTTTTGCTGTTTATATACCCCTACACTATTCACATCACACATCATCTGTTTTATAGCAGCTGTGCACTATTATTACAGGCTGTAATAGCATTATTTGGTGATTATAAAATTGATGCTCTGCCATATGAATAGGGAAGGAGTCACAGCGCTCACAAAAGCACCACAGTAACTTCAAAGAATTGATCAGCAGGGGCCACAGGTGTTGAACTCCCACTGATCTTTATATCTCTAAGGGTATGTTCACACATCAGTATGCCATCCATCCATTTGAATTCAGTTTGAGACTTTAAAACGGACTGATGCACATACTGATTGTATACGGACACCTTTTTATGCTGATAGCAATCGCTGTCCGTCCCCTAGAGGACAGATAAGGGGATTAAAAGTAGCAATTGTAAACAGAGTAGAGATAGGGACATTTATTATATGAGATAAGGACATTTATTATATGTCCTTATCTCTACTCTGTTTACAATTGCTACTTTTAATCCCCTTATGTGTCCTCCAGGGGATGACAGTGTTTGCTATCAGCATAAAAAGGTCTCAGTATACAATCAGTATGTGCATCAGTCCGTTTTGAAGCGTCAAACTGAATTCAAACGGACGGATGGCATACTGATGTGTGAACCAAGCATTAGACTATTAGGACTGTGCAGATCAGCTGTTTCCCAAAGCACGCAGCTCCCTCTATTGTTTTTACATGCCGGGCGCTGCGCTGCTCACTCCTTATATTCTTGATAACTGTAGTTTTTGATACTTCAGCTGTATCCCTTTGAAGTACCTGAAATACTGCTGCATCACCCATAACCGTCACTTTAAAAAAAATTGCTGTAGGGAGGGATCAGGGGGCCCTGGACAATGTTTGCACCCGGGTCCACAAGACTTTTGTTACGCCACTGGTCAGAAGTATCGTCAGGAAAAAGTGACGTGCTGCCACCTATAGATGCAGACAGCTCTACATCCTACTGTGTTTACATGTGCAACAAGCAAGAATGAAGTAAATAGTTTAGGTAAGTAGTAAGCAACTATAATGAACCCAGTCATAATAAATAAAAAGGCAGATTTATAAAACTAGTGTTTTCAGTGCCACACCACTTGCCATGCCCCCATTCAGGCAGGTGGCTATGGCAGCATGAAATAACAAAAGTTGCAATTTTGTTTGCACAAAAACACAATTTCTTCTCCAATCATTCTTCCAGATGTCCTAAACAGAGAAAATAACTTTACCCCAGCCCTCTGTAGTTCAATCCTTGTACTTCTTGTAAAAAGGTAGCGACAGGCACATAACTATAGGGGGTAAAGAGGTATCTGTTTCTACCATGAGTCCTTTGCCATGCCAACATTAAAGCATCCCAAGACCATTCATGTGAGAGATTGCTTTTTATCTAAGAGAGCGGACAAACTCACAATTTTGTCTTAGAACACTGCATAAATAAAGAATGATATCAAAACATGCTCCGCCCTTTTATGACGTCGTTCTCAAACTACCAATCAGTGTGGTTAAACATGCCCATTGGTCCTGGGGTCTCTTCAGCAGGCGACATTAAGCAACATGCCCTTTCTTGAGCGTGGCGCAAGGCTCATTCCCGACTAGGCCCATTCATTTGGGCCTAATCCGGAGTGGTATGTCGCAAATGGATGCCAGAAAACTCTGTGTGCACTACAACGGCATCCAGAGCTTTTTTGGAGCAGATTTTGCACGTCAAAATACGCTCCAAAAAACCCTGTGTGAACCCAGCTTTAGGGTCAACATTGGACGTATTGAGTCTTTGCATAAACTTGATGTATTTGTTAGTACAAATTTGAAAACTTATGAAATGCTTAGAAATGTACTTTAGTATAATATAGAAACATTTGACAGCAAATTTTATGAAAATTTGTGTCTGTCTTGAAATTTTGGGCAACAACTGAATAAGTAAACGTGGGCCATAGTCTGTAACTGTTTTACATGAGCTTGAATTAACCAATGAATCCTATGTTTTGTTGTGCTCATCATTTACTATGCAGCATCATACATTTACAGGCTATGTCTGTGTGCCAGAAGGTAACCATTATACAGACATAGCCTAAGAAAGTAAACATTGAGAGTTCTCCTTTAGTGCAGAGTATAGCACTCACTGCAGCTCTGCACTGGTCTGTCCCAGCAATCTTCATACAAAGACAGCAAACTGTGGGGAGTGGGCTAAGTGGATGAAACAGGTTGACCTGACCTTGGAAGTACATAAGACCTGGGATGCAAGGCATTATAGGGAATTTAGCTCCAAACAGAAACTACAAACTGTATGTATCTGAGAATACAGACAGAGCTGAAGCCCGGACTTACCACTCACTGCTTAGAACAGCACATGAAATCTAGGATTCTATCACTGAATGTGGAATGGTTAGGAGGTATGCAAATTTATCATGCTATGTGTGCAATTTTGATAAATTTGTAGAAACTTGTGGCATTTTTACAAACACACAAATGCATGATTCCTGTGATACAATTGATGAATCTGATGATAGTTTGGCCTCACCTTAGTATACATGAGATCCTGCATAATCTGCGCTCGGGGAGGTTTCTCTGGAAGACAGGGTGAAGCTTCTGATAAATCTCTGATGGCACTGCCCACTTTAGCTTTGATCATTTCAACACACTGAGAAGCTTCCTTTGCATGTGAGGTATCAGTGATGAAGTAATCTGACATTGTAATGGAAGATAGGTCCCACTTTAGAGACTGAATGTATTCTTTCAGCATCTGCTCTTCTTCTTCACTGAGCCAAGGAGCATAGGGGCTGTAAAAAAAAGCATGCATTATTCTTGTATGTTAATCTCAGTGTTGGCAGAATATATGTATATCTGCATTAGAGTGGGAGCATTCATTTTATTTGCACCTTGTATCTTATGCCTTTGCATTAAACCACATGAATTTTAGTTTGACACCAGTTTTTAGTTTTCAATTATCAATCATTCTGACCCTAATGGTAACCATGGACTGTGCCATGTGATTGCCGTAGCTACAACCCTAATTGAATGCAAATAATTTCAATTATCTTCCACATACAAATAATATCCTTAGCTTTATAACACAAGGCTTTTATATGAAGAAAGTTAAAAGAACTGGTGAAAATACATGCTCTTGCTCAGAAAGACCTGGTATGTGCATTACATGTGTGTTGCCAGAGAGAATCCATACCAACTATCTATTGCTAGTATGTACAGATGTAGCAGTTGCCAAAGCTGGGCAGGGTACTTTAAATAGCTGTATTTCCAGTTTTATATCAACTAGAAGATATTTGTATGTACCAGTTTATGCTGCATAAAAAAAGTAAATAGATTTCAATGGGAACAGAGAAATGCAAAAACAAATAATTTTCTGTCGTAGTTCTGTTAGTTTCCTCAAAGTTTTCTTGTTTATTTCTGAGAGTCTCAATACTCAGTAAGGCAAAGTTCACATCTGCGTTCGGTATTCCGTTTGAGGACTCCCCATGGGGAATGCGGAACGCATTGACAAGGGGTGAGCAATGAAAGCACACAGACCTGTTAGACTATAATTGTGTCCGTTTGTTTTCCGCGCGCTGTCCGCACAAGTCATGCAAAGAGGAAAGTAGTTCATGAAGTACTTTTCTCTCCACATGTTCCGTGCAGACAATGTATGGGGTCCATGTGCTTTTATAAGCTCATCGCTTGTCAATGCGTTCGGTATTCCATTTGGGGGGTCCCCATGTGGACTCCCTGAATGGAATAACGAACGCAGATATGAATCAGGCCTCAGTTCAGTATAATGGGGAAGTAATCTAATAACAAAAAGGGACTGCACACCTCAAACCATGGAAATTGATTATTTTATTTACTGTATTTTCTTACCTGTTTATTGTTTGCATAGCCTTTTTTCTTGTTTCTGAAACAGATATCCTCCTTTCTCTCTGAAAAATCTTTTTTACCTCCATCAGGAACAGTTTGGTTTTTATCTCCAAGTCTTTTGGCAGCAACTTCCAACCTTATTTTGATAGATACATAATTATATTTACATACATCATTTACTATATTACAGACAGTTTTTAATCATGTACGTTGTATTTACATACATTCCTGCTTGATCATTTCACACCTTTACTATTGCTTAGAGCGGTGTTTGGTGAACACTTTTATAATAAACTTTATTAACCTATTATCATAGAAGACAAGCTCTAAAAACGTCCCTAGCTATGACTAACTAAGCGTTGCCAGAGAGAATCCATACAAACTGTCTATTGCTAGTATGTACAGATGTAGCCGTTGCCAAAGGTGGGTGAGGTACTTTAAATAGCTGTATCTAGTTTTATACCAACCAGAAGACATTTGTATGCGGCAATTTATACTGCAATAAATAAAGCCCAATCACATAAATCATCTGATGGGGGGGCAACACGGTGGCTCAGTGGTTAGCACTGCAGCCTTGCAGTGCTGGAGTCCTGGGTTCGAAACCTGCCAGGAACAACATCTGCAAGGAGTTTGTATGTTCTCCCCGAGGTTGCATGGATTTCCTTCCATTCTACAAAGACATACTGATAGGAAAAAAAAAAACGCACATTGTGATCCCTATATGGGGCTCACATTAATCTACATTAATCCTACTAATATTATAACTGTGAAAGTTTGTATGTTTGTTACTCAATCACACAAAAACGGCTGAATGGATTTGGCACATAGGTAGATAGGAACCCCGATTTAATATAGACTACTTTTTATCCCGGTAAATGACGTCACTACATGACTGTTAAGCATGAATTTACACACACACACACAACGTTTGAGGACCTTTGATGACATCACAGGCCCTTCAGCCATTCCATAGGATCACGCTATGTGGCGGGCGGATCTACACGCTAATTTGGGGCAGAGCTAAACAGGAGGTAGTCGGACAATGTGAAAGCATACACTGTATGTACTCTATATACCACTATATACTACTGTATACACTGTATATACTCTATATACCACTATATGCTGCTGTTTACACTGTATGTACTCCATATACTACTATATACCACTATGTACTACTGTATACACTCTATATACCACTATATACTACTCTATACACTGTTAACACAGACACTACTAGGACACTCACACAACACAACCCCTGTGATCTGAATTGCCCGATGTAGCCAAGCTGAGGCAACGCGGTACCACAGTTTGCTCTGCTCTCCATACGAATGTGCATACAGCTGGGGCTGCTACGCATATGCACAGATGTAGGAGAGCCAACACGTGGACGCAGGTGGATCACCGGCAACCATATTTGGCTAATTATTAGCGCCTCATTGCCAACAACAACCCGCAGACAAAGTTGCGGGCAGAAACTAGTAAATTAATAAATAAATCATCTGATAGGCGCTGTCACCTTGAGCATTTTGGTGTTTGTTTCTCCAAATCTGTTCAGCTGGCCCAAAGATAGAAGATCTTTTGATGTTAATGCAAAATAGGTTATATATTAGCCAAGTAGCTGACACAGAGCACAGAGACCCCGCCCCTGCAGAAACCAAAGTGTTACTGCCCATTTGGCTAGTATAGTCTAATTTGCATAATCACTAAAAGGGCTTATCTTTGCAACAGCTAAATGGATTTGGATAAATAAAAACACCAAAATGCTCAGGGTGAAAGCACCTATCATATGATATATTTCATAGTTCTTATCTAGTCATCTGTTAGATTTTATAGCTACAGTAGAATTTCAGCTTTCATATCATACCAGAAACAGTGTTCTAGGTGTCGTAGAAACAGACCTATTTTACACAGCTCTTTTAAATGACCCCAACCCCATGGAAATTACTACATCTGTACATGCTGGCAGTACACAGTGGAGGAATTTATTAAGGTTGGCACTTCACATGCCAGTATTCAACAATTTCCCTGCTAGCATGAGAGGTGCCTGAATGAAGCAGCTGTGGTCTCTTATTAAAGGGGCTCTGTCATTGGGAAAAGTCATTTTTAACCAATCACATCCTTGCATAGCCTTTAGAAATGCTATTCCACACCTACCTTTAGTATGTAAATTGCCTCAGTGGTTTCTGAATAAGTCCGTTTTTATTCATATGCTAATTATAATGGTGCACGATGCATTGTGCACCCCCTCTCCTATTGTTTCCTATGCACAGGCTGCTGCTGCTGCTGATGATGATGACTCAGCTTCCTGTTTGCACACACATAGGAGATAATAGGAGAGAGGAGGCTGCTGGGAACTTCCTGTGCTGGCTGGGAGGTCATTAGCATATGAATAAAAACGGACTTATTCAGAAACCACTGAGGCAATTTACATACTAAAGGTAGGTGTGGAATAGACTTCTAAAGCCTATGCAAGGATGTGATTAGTTAAAAATGACTTTTCCCAATGATAGAGCCCCTTTATATCAGACACAGCGCTGGAGGTTCCATGCTCCAGAAATGAAATCTATGCCAGTCAGAGAATAACTGCATAGATTTCGGTTATAACTCATGCCCAAGAAAAGCCAGGCATACATTATATGAAGTGAGCTAAAATTATATATATTTTTATAGACATTCAGTGGTGTATTCTGCTTTTAACTGACACTGAAAAAAGGTACATAGTGTAAGCATAGTTGACAGTATATTTTAATACAATCAGGGTGCAGGATCCTGTTGTTGCTCGTCAAAAGTATATTCCAAGGAGAGAACTTTTTATTGTTCACTTACACAATAATGTTGATGGGTACGTCAACATATACTTTAGAAGATTTTCCCAGTGTACAGTACATGCCTCCAAGAAGCAAAAAATTTTTCCAGCACTATCCGAAGTCTAAAAATATCCAAATCTTTATTCTTAATCCATTAAAAATATACTGGAAACCACATTAGGGTATGAACATAAACGGCTACGCGTTTCGGGACACGTCTTGTCCCTTCCTCATGGCATACTCAAATGCTGACAAACATTCCTTTTAAAACCCCCAATTGAAACTCCACCCATAAAAACATTAACCCTTAAATGTACCAACATATATCTCATTGTTGCTATATCTATATATATCTCCAACAATATATACAACAACCTTCTTGAAACCTCATATGTATATACTCATATCCCACATATTTAATCTTGTTATACCACATTTAAATACAGAGATTCTACTACACATCAGTAAACTTGCACAAAAGATTTTCAGCATGTCGTTAAATCGCATATAAACTCCACATAGCGATCTATACTAGTTTTTATCCTTTTGTATGCTTATGTTATTTAATAATTTTTTATTTATTATTTTTATTTATATTTATATTTTTTCGGATAGTTAGTATATAGAGATGAGCGAACACTAAAATGTTCGAGGTTCGAAATTCGATTCGAACAGCCGCTCAATGTTCGTGTGTTCGAACGGGTTTCGAACCCCATTATAGTCTATGGGGAACAGATACTCGTTAAGGGGGAAACCCAAATCCGTGTCTGGAGGGTCACCAAGTCCACTATGACAACCCAGGAAATGATGCCAACACCTCTGGAATGACACTGGGACAGCAGGGGAAGCATGTCTGGGGGCATCTAACACACCAAAGACCCTCTATTACCCCAACATCACAGCCTAACAACTAAACACTTTACACACTCAATACCACCTCTCTGACAGTAGGAAAACACCTTGAAACATGTGTATTTGGCACTTGCAGTGAGGAGAGCTTGTCACCAGCAGTGAATTTGGCCCTTGTAGTAAGTTGAGGTTGGCACCAACATTTGTTTTGAAAATCAGGGTGGATTGAGCCTCTAACCAGCAGAGTTTGGGCAAATTCATGGTGGAGGGAGCCTCTAAAAACCCCAGTTTGGACCAATTCATGGTGGAGGGAGCCTCTAAAAACCCCAGTTTGGACCAATTCATGGTGGAGGGAGCCTCTAAAAACCCCAGTTTGGACCAATTCATGGTGGAGGGAGCCTCTAAACAGCCCAGTTTGGACCAATTCATGGTGGAGGGAGCCTCTAAAAACCCCAGTTTGGACCAATTCATGGTGGAGGGAGCCTCTAAACAGCCCAGTTTGGACCAATTCATGGTGGAGGGAGCCTCTAAAAACCCCAGTTTGGACCAATTCATGGTGGAGGGAGCCTCTAAAAACCCCAGTTTGGACCAATTCATGATGGAGGGAGCCTCTAAACAGCCCAGTTTGGGCAAATTCATGGTGGAGGGAGCCTCTAAAAACCCCCAGTTTGGACCAATTCATGGTGGAGGGAGCCTCTAAAAACCCCAGTTTGGACCAATTCATGGTGGAGGGAGCCTCTAAACAGCTCAGTTTGGGCAAATTCATGGTGGAGGGAGCCTCTAAAAACCCCAGTTTGGACCAATTCATGGTGGAGGGAGCCTCTAAAAACCCCAGTTTGGACCAATTCATGGTGGAGGGAGCCTCTAAACAGGCCAGTTTGGGCAAATTCATGGTGGAGGGAGCCTCTAAACAGCCCAGTTTGGGCAAATTCATGGTGGAGGGAGCCTCTAAACAGCCCAGTTTGGACCAATTCATGGTGGAGGGAGCCTCTAAAAACCCCAGTTTGGACCAATTCATGGTGGAGGGAGCCTCTAAACAGCCCAGTTTGGACCAATTCATGGTGGAGGGAGCCTCTAAAAACCCCAGTTTGGACCAATTCATGGTGGAGGGAGCCTCTAAACAGCCCAGTTTGGACCAATTCATGGTGGAGGGAGCCTCTAAAAACCCCAGTTTGGACCAATTCATGATGGAGGGAGCCTCTAAACAGCCCAGTTTGGACCAATTCATGGTGGAGAGAGCCTCTAAAAACCCCAGTTTGGACCAATTCATGGTGGAGGGAGCCTCTAAACAGGCCAGTTTGGGCAAATTCATGGTGGAGGGAGCCTCTAAACAGGCCAGTTTGGGCAAATTCATGGTGGAGGGAGCCTCTAACCAGCCCAGTTTGGACCAATTCATGGTGGAGGGAGCCTCTAAAAACCCCAGTTTGGACCAATTCATGGTGGAGGGAGCCTCTAAACAGCCCAGTTTGGACCAATTCATGGTGGAGGGAGCCTCTAAAAACCCCAGTTTGGACCAATTCATGGTGGAGGGAGCCGCTAAACAGCCCAGTTTGGACCAATTCATGGTGGAGGGAGCCTCTAAAAACCCCAGTTTGGACCAATTCATGATGGAGGGAGCCTCTAAACAGCCCAGTTTGGACCAATTCATGGTGGAGAGAGCCTCTAAAAACCCCAGTTTGGACCAATTCATGGTGGAGGGAGCCTCTAAACAGGCCAGTTTGGGCAAATTCATGGTGGAGGGAGCCTCTAAACAGGCCAGTTTGGGCAAATTCATGGTGGAGGGAGCCTCTAACCAGCCCAGTTTGGACCAATTCATGGTGGAGGGAGCCTCTAAAAACCCTAGTTTGGACCAATTCATGGTGGAGGGAGCCTCTAAACAGCCCAGTTTGGACCAATTCATGGTGGAGGGAGCCTCTAAAAACCCCAGTTTGGACCAATTCATGGTGGAGGGAGCCGCTAAACAGCCCAGTTTGGACCAATTCATGGTGGAGGGAGCCTCTAACCAGCAGAGTTGGTGGAAATCAGGGTGGAGGGAGCCTCTAACCAGCAGAGTTGTGGGAAAGCAGGGTGGAGGGAGCCTCTAACCTGCAGAGTTGGTGGAAATCAGGGTGGAGGGAGCCTCTAACCAGCAGAGTTGTGGGAAAGCAGGGTGGAGGGAGCCTCTAACCAGCAGAGTTGTGGGAAAGCAGGGTGGAGGGAGCCTCTAACCAGCAGAGTTGTGGGAAAGCAGGGTGGAGGGAGCCTCTAACCAGCAGAGTTGTGGGAAAGCAGGGTGGAGGGAGCCTCTAACCAGCAGAGTTGGTGGAAATCAGGGTGGAGGGAGCCTCTAACCAGCAGAGTTGGGGGAAATCAGGGTGGAGGGAGCCTAGTATTAGCAGAATTGTGCAACGCTTATGGTGGATGAGTATGAGGATGCGGAGGAATTGGAGAGGTTGAGTACAGACATGGAGTTTCATGTTGGGGTGCTTTACACAGGTGGGCCCAAAAATGAAGGCTCTATCCAGTGGTGGTTCATTTTTATCAAAGTGAGCCGGTCGGCACTCTCAGCTGACAGACGGGTGCGCTTGTCAGTGATGATGCCACCGGCTGCACTGAACACCCTCTCAGATAGGACAGGCAGGACAGGACAGCACCTCCAAGGCATATAGGGCAAGTTCAAGCCACAGGTCCAACTTCGACACCCAATACGTGTAGGGCGCAGAGGGGTCGTAGAGGACAGGGCTGTGGTCGGAAAGGTATTCCCGCAACATGCGCCTATACTTCTCACGCCTGGTGACACTAGGACCCTCCGTGGCGGCACTTTGGCGAGGGGGTGCCATCAAGGTGTCCCAGACCTTAGACAGTGTGCCCCTCGTTTGTGTGGACCGGTGAGAACTTGGTTGCCTACTGGAGGAACTGCCCTCCCTGCCGCCAACGTCACATGCTGGAAACATCTCCATCATATTCTGCACCAATTGCCTGTGGCAAGCATTGATGCGATTGGCCCTCCCCTCTACCGGAATAAAAGACGATATGTTGTTTTTATACCGGGGGACAAGGATAGCAAAGATCCAGTACTGGTTGTCCTCCATGATTTTGACAATACGCTTGTCGGTTGTAAAGCACCCCAACATGAACTCAGCCATGTCTGCCACAGTGTTAGTTGGCATGACTCCTCTGGCCCCACCGGAAAGTTCAATCTCCATTTCCTCCTCATCCTCCATGTCTACTCATCCGCGCTGCAACAATGGGACGATTCGAAGTTGCCCGGAAGCCTCCTGTATCACCATCACATCATCGGACAACTCTTCTTCCTCCTCCTCCTCCTCCTCCTCCTCCTCCTCCATTAAACGCAGTGAAGCGGACAGATGTGTGGACCTACTCTCCAGCTGTGACGGATCGGATGCTATCCCTAACTCCTCTGTGTGATCTGAGTTATCCCTGATGTCAATCAGGGATTCTCTCAGAACACACAAGAGCGGGATTGTAAGGCTCACCATCGCATCCTCAGAGCTCACCCTCCTTGTGGACTCCTCAAAGACCCGTAGGATGTCACAAAGGTCTCTCATCCATGGCCACTCATGGATGTGAAACTGAGGCAGCTGACTTTGTGGCACCCTAGGGTTTTGTAGCTGGTATTCCATCAAAGGTCTCTGCTGCTCAACCACTCTATTCAACATCTGAAACGTTGAGTTCCAGCGTGTGGGGACGTCGCACAAAAGCCGGTGTTGTGGCACATGCAGGCGTTGCTGGAGAGATTTTAAGCTAGCAGCGGCTACTGTCGACTTGCGAAAGTGGGCGCACATGCGCCGCACTTTCACCAGTAGCTCTGGAACATTGGGGTAGCTCTTTGGGAAACGTTGCACCACTAGGTTGAAGACGTGGGCCAGGCATGGAACATGTTGGAGTCTGGCAAGCTCCAGAGCTGCTACCAGGTTCCGGCCGTTATCACAAACGACCATGCCTGGGCCCAGGTGCAGCGGCTCAAACCATATTGCCGTCTCATCGAGGAGGGCATCCCTCACCTCGGAGGCAGTGTGCTGTCTGTCCCCCAAGCTGATCAGCTTCAGCACAGCCTGCTGACGTCTACCAACGCCAGTGCTGCAACGTTTCCAACTCGTAGCTGGGGTCAATCTAACAGCGGAGGAGGAGGCGGTGGCGGAGGAGGAGGCGGTAGAGGAGGAGGAGGAGGGGGGTGTTCTTCTCGTGTCCCTGCCAGGAATGTTAGGCGGGGAGACGAGGTACACCGGGCCAGTTTGGGAAGCAGTCCCAGCCTCAACTACATTCACCCAGTGTGCCGTCAGTGAAATGTAGCGTCCCTGTCCGCATGCACTTGTCCACGCGTCGGTGGTCAAGTGGACCTTTGTGCAAAGCGCGGAACTAAGGGCCCGCCTGATGTTGAGTGACACGTGCTGGTGCAAGGCGGGGACGGCACACCGGGAGAAGTAGTGACGGCTAGGGACGGCATAGCGAGGTGCCGCAGTTGCCATCAGGTCCAGGAAGGCGGGAGTTTCAACAAGCCGGAACGCCAACATCTCCTGGGCCAGCAGTTTAGCGATGTTGGCGTTCAAGGCTTGCGCGTGTGGGTGGTTAGCAGTGTATTTCTGCCGCCGCTCCAATGTCTGAGAGATGGTGGGTTGTTGTAAAGAAGCGCCTGATGGTGCCTTTGATGGTGCAGGAGAAGGAGATAAGACAGTAACAGGGGAGGATGAGGGAGAAGTCAACAAAGTGGCGGAGGCAGATGAAGTGGTGTCCTGGCTCGTCCTCTGGAGTGCATCGCCAGCACAGTCAGCAGTGGCAGTGGCAGAGGCAGTGGCAGAGGCAGTGGCAGTGGCGTGAACGGCAGGCGGCCTTTGTCCTGCCGTTGCTGCCTGCCACTGATTCCAGTGCTTGGATTCCAAATAACGGCGCATTGAAGTGGTGGACAGGTTGCTCTTCTCAGAGCCCCTAATCAATTTCGAGAGGCAAATTGTGCAGACAACACTATATCTGTCCTCGGCGCATTCCTTGAAAAAACTCCACACCTTCGAGAAACGTGCCCTTGAGGTGGGAGTTTTTCGGGGCTGGGTACGAACTGTAACATCTTGGGAGATTCCGGGTGTGGCCTGGCTTCGCCTAAGCTGCTGACCTCTGCCTCTGCCTCTAGCTACCCTTTTTGGTGCTGCACTTGCCTCAACATCCACACTACTTTCCCCGCTT
Organism: Leptodactylus fuscus; assembly: GCF_031893055.1. Classification (NCBI taxonomy): domain Eukaryota; kingdom Metazoa; phylum Chordata; class Amphibia; order Anura; family Leptodactylidae; genus Leptodactylus; species Leptodactylus fuscus. The sequence continues at coordinate 195,661,984 of NC_134265.1, forward strand.
GACATCCCCCCTGTCCAGGTCGGGTCAGTGTCCTCATCATCCACCACTTCCTCTTCCAACTCCTGTCTCATCTCCTCCTCCCGCACAATGCGCCAGTCAACTGGATGCCCTGACGGCAACTGCGTCACATCATCGTCGATGAGGGTGGGTTGCTGGTCATCCACCACCAAATCGAACGGAGATGGAGGAGACTCTAGTGTTTGAGCATCTGGACACAGATGCTCCTCTGTTAGGTTCGTGGAATCGTGACGTGGAGAGGCAGGTTGAGAGACAATGAAAGGAGCGGAGAACAGCTCTGGGGAGCAGGGACAGTTGGGGTTATTGTTCTGTGAAGCTTGGGAATTTTGGGAGGAAGGAGGACAAGACTGTTGGGTAATAGGAGGAGAGGAGGCAGAGTCTGACTGGCTGCTGGACAATGTGCTGTAAGCGTTCTCTGACAGCCATTGCAAGACCTGTTCCTGGTTCTCGGGCCTACTAAGGTTTGTACCCTGCAGTTTAGTTAATGTGGCAAGCAACCCTGGCACTGTGGAGTGGCGCAATGCTTGCTGCCCCACAGGAGTAGGCACGGGACGCCCTGTGGCTTCACTGCTACCTTGCTCCCCAGAACCATTCCCCCGACCTCGCCCACGGCCTCGTCCACGTCCCTTTCCGGGAGCCTTGCGCAGTTTGAATTCCCAGTTAGAAATTGGCACTATATACCAGTAGCAAAAATTGTGGGTGCACGTAACCCCAATATATTCTTTGAATTCCCAGTCAGACAATGGCACTATATACCAGTAGCAAGAAATGAGGGTATTTATAACCCCAATATATTCTTTGAATTCCCAGTCAGAAACTGGCACTATATGGCAGTAGCAAGAAATGAGGGTATTTGTAACCCCAATATATTCTTTGAATTCCCAGTCAGACAATGGCACTGTATACCAGTAGTAAAAATTGTGGGTGCACGTATCCCCAATATATTCTTTGAATTACCAGTCAGAAACTGGCACTATATGGCAGTAGCAAGAAATGAGGGTATTTGTAACCCCAATATATTCTTTGAATTCCCAGTCAGAAACTGGCACTGTATACCAGTAGTAAAAATTGTGGGTGCACGTAACCCCAATATATTCTTTGAATTCCCAGTCAGACAATGGCACTATATACCAGTAGCAAGAAATGAGGGTATTTATAACCCCAATATATTCTTTGAATTCCCAGTCAGACAATGGCACTGTATACCAGTAGTAAAAATTGTGGGTGCACGTAACCCCAATATATTCTTTGAATTCCCAGTCAGAAACTGGCACTATATGGCAGTAGCAAGAAATGAGGGTATTTATAACCCCAATATATTCTTTGAATTCCCAGTCAGACAATGGCACTGTATACCAGTAGTAAAAATTGTGGGTGCACGTAACCCCAATATATTCTTTGAATTACTAGTCAGAAACTGGCACTATATGGCAGTAGCAAGAAATGAGGGTATTTGTAACCCCAATATATTCTTTGAATTCCCAGTCAGAAACTGGCACTGTATACCAGTAGTAAAAATTGTGGGTGCACGTAACCCCAATATATTCTTTGAATTCCCAGTCAGAAACTGGCACTATATGGCAGTAGCAAGAAATGAGGGTATTTGTAACCCCAATATATTCTTTGAATTCCCAGTCAGAAACTGGCACTGTATACCAGTAGTAAAAATTGTGGGTGCACGTAACCCCAATATATTCTTTGAATTCCCAGTCAGACAATGGCACTATATACCAGTAGCAAGAAATGAGGGTATTTATAACCCCAATATATTCTTTGAATTCCCAGTCAGACAATGGCACTGTATACCAGTAGTAAAAATTGTGGGTGCACGTAACCCCAATATATTCTTTGAATTACTAGTCAGAAACTGGCACTATATGGCAGTAGCAAGAAATGAGGGTATTTGTAACCCCAATATATTCTTTGAATTCCCAGTCAGAAACTGGCACTGTATACCAGTAGTAAAAATTGTGGGTGCACGTAACCCCAATATATTCTTTGAATTCCCAGTCAGAAACTGGCACTATATGGCAGTAGCAAGAAATGAGGGTATTTGTAACCCCAATATATTCTTTGAATTCCCAGTCAGAAACTGGCACTGTATACCAGTAGTAAAAATTGTGGGTGCACGTAACCCCAATATATTCTTTGAATTCCCAGTCAGACAATGGCACTATATACCAGTAGCAAGAAATGAGGGTATTTATAACCCCAATATATTCTTTGAATTCCCAGTCAGACAATGGCACTGTATACCAGTAGTAAAAATTGTGGGTGCACGTAACCCCAATATATTCTTTGAATTCCCAGTCAGAAACTGGCACTATATGGCAGTAGCAAGAAATGAGGGTATTTATAACCCCAATATATTCTTTGAATTCCCAGTCAGACAATGGCACTGTATACCAGTAGTAAAAATTGTGGGTGCACGTAACCCCAATATATTCTTTGAATTACCAGTCAGAAACTGGCACTATATGGCAGTAGCAAGAAATGAGGGTATTTGTAACCCCAATATATTCTTTGAATTCCCAGTCAGAAACTGGCACTGTATACCAGTAGTAAAAATTGTGGGTGCACGTAACCCCAATATATTCTTTGAATTCCCAGTCAGACAATGGCACTGTATACCAGTAGTAAAAATTGTGGGTGCACGTAACCCCAATATATTCTTTGAATTACCAGTCAGAAACTGGCACTATATGGCAGTAGCAAGAAATGAGGGTATTTATAACCCCAATATATTCTTTGAATTCCCAGTCAGAAACTGGCACTGTATACCAGTAGTAAAAATTGTGGGTGCACGTAACCCCAATATATTCTTTGAATTCCCAGTCAGACAATGGCACTATATGGCAGTAGCAAAAATAGTGGGTGTATATAGCCCCAATTCTATTGCTAGGGGACTTGCAGGGTATTTCTGGGGTGAAGGTGGGGGGGCACACCGTTGGAACAGGTATCGGGGGTATATATCGGGTATACGGGAATACACTGACAGTGTATTCCATTCAGGATCCTGGGAAAGCTGGGTTGCGGCGATTGAGCCCGTCAGTGCCACGTTACACTGACAAGCTTCTCCCTGGAATTTAGCTCTTACAAGAGCTGTTGTGGTTGTCTTCTCCTTCCTATCCTAGCCTGTCCCTGCCTACCCAGAATCTAAGCCCTAGCTAGCTGGACGGAAGCCTCCGTCCTCGGTGAATTGCAAGCTCAGAATGACGCGAACCTGGGCGGCGCTGTTCTTTTAAATTAGAGGTCACATGTTTTCGGCAGCCAATGGGTTTTGCCTACTTTTCTCAACGTCACCGGTGTCGTAGTTCCTGTCCCACCTACCCTGCGCTGTTATTGGAGCAAAAAAGGCGCCAGGGAAGGTGGGAGGGGAATCGAGTAATGGCGCACTTTACCACGCGGTGTTTGATTCGATTCGATCATGCCGAACAGCCTAATATCCGATCGAACATGAGTTCGATAGAACACTGTTCGCTCATCTCTATTAGTATACACATTATGCGTTATCCATAGCGTTATTTCATATTAATGACAGACAAATATTTAAATCTCCCTATTTATCCAAGGCACTCTAGTTTATAAGCCAGACGCATATTTATATGTTAACTCTATCCCAAACCTAGCTTCACATACTTGTTTGTTCCAAATCTTATAAAAAACTTAAGTATATGGTCCTTACCTTCTTCCGATTTAGCATATTCAGTATAAATTCCACATCCATGCTCCCTCAGTCACGTGATTACCCATAATTCAACATTCTTAGTCACATGATCTCACCGCCTCTAGACTATACACTTATGTAATACGAAATAGTCCGATCATGTGACTATCATATTATCGAGCGGAGCATGTAGGGAAATGTAGTTTAATCTGGACCCGTAACCAAACACCTTATCTCCGGGACTTCAAAATACAACTACTTAATACAAACAAGGTGAGTATTTAATAAATATATGATAGATCTGAACGGATATTAAGACCTGAAGGGAATCTTGTACCTAAGGTCATTATCCAAAATGCTTCTCTAATCAACAATTTTTTCCTCCTATCACCACCTCTAATCAATTTTGGGATCTGTTCAATGGCATAAAATTTTAGTGTACTAGTATTGCCTCCATGCACTACTTGAAAATGTTTTGATAAACTGGAAATATTCTCTTCATTTTTTGTACTGTCTGTTATGTGCTCAGAGATACGGATCTTTAAACTCCGAATAGTGCATCCAACATATAAGATTTTACAAACCGTACACTCTACCACATATACAACATATTGACTGTTACAATTAAGATGTTTTTTGATATAATATACTTTCTGTTGATCCCTATTCACAAATCTGTCAGTTTTCTTTACAAATTTACACATATTACAACGACTCATTCCACACGGAAAAAATCCTTTTATAGTTAACCACGTATTGGAAACTACTTTGTTCTGAGTAAATAAACTTGGTGACAATCTACTACCCAAAGAATTCCCTCTTCTAGCTACCACTTGTATTCCTTCCTCTATAATTTTGTTGGTTATTGGATCTTGTTGCAAGATCGGAAGGTTTTTATAGAAGATTTTTTTAATCGCTGAGAACTGATTACTAAAGGGAATCGAAAATGTCAATCTACCATCCCTTTTGCTCTTTCCTGCGGTTTTTTCAACCAATAATGAGTCACGTGTCTTTTCATCTCCTATCTTAACTGCCCTTTCTAAACTCCATTTCGGATATTTTCTACAACGTAACCTATCCAATGTGATACCCAATTGTTCCTTGTATATAGTATCAGAAGAACATGCTCTTTTAGTACGAATTATCTCACCTACAGGGATAGATTTTATTGTATGATTTGGGTGTTGACTATCTGCTCTCAATAATGTGTTTCCCATAGTACTTTTTCTATACAAACTAGTATCTATCTTACCTGTATCTTTATTACCCATAAGACATATGTCCAGAAACGAAACCTGGTACGAGTCACATGAAAAGGTAAAACTCAAACCCATAGGGTTAGAATTGAAAAATTCAATAAGGTCTGGTATGGACGCTACTGACCCACTCCATATGATGAGCACATCATCTATGTAGCGTCCGTACCAGACTAACCTGTCAAAAAAAGGATTAACAGATGTAAATATGAATAATTCCTCCCACCATGCTAGCGTGAGATTCGCGAGCGAAGGTGAGAAGGGAGCCCCCATAGGGGCCCCTTTAATTTGTAGAAAAAACTGATTATCAAAAAGAAAAAAATTATGGGTTAACAAAAATTCCGTTACCTCTATTATGTATTCGCATAGACAATCAGAGTACTTACTATATCTCTCCAGATGAAATGACAATGCCCTAAGAGCTAACGAATGTGGTATGTTAGAATAAAAGGACTGTATGTCACTCGTGACCCATATATATTTTTCATCCCACATTATATCTTTGAAAACATTTAACAGCATCTTTGTATCCCGAACATATCCAGGTATACGGTTCACCAAAGGCTGTAAAAGCCTGTCAACCCATGAACAAATATTTTCATTTATAGATCCCATCCCTGCCACGATGGGACGAAGGGGGGGAAATTTCTGATTTTTATGAGTTTTCGGGAGTCCGTGGAATATTGGCAAGACTGGGAATTGTGGAATTAAATGTTTGGATTGGTTCTCTGAAAATATACCTAATTTGACCCCTTTAGTAATCAATTTTGTCAAAGCCCCTGAAAAAACCTCTGTTGGATTAGTTTTAAGTTGTTTGTAAGTTGTCTCGTCCTTTAATATACAGTCCTATGAAAAAGTTTGGGCACCCCTATTAATCTTAATCATTTTTAGTTCTAAATATTTTGGTATTTGCAACAGCCATTTCAGTTTGATATATCTAATAACTGATGGACACAGTAATATTTCAGGATTGAAATGAGGTTTATTGTACTAACAGAAAATGTGCAATATGCATTAAACCAAAATTTGACCGGTGCAAAAGTATGGGCACCTCAACAGAAAAGTGACATTAATATTTAGTAGATCCTCCTTTTGCAAAGATAACAGCCTCTAGTCGCTTCCTGTAGCTTTTAATCAGTTCCTGGATCCTGGATAAAGGTATTTTGGACAAACAATTCAAGTTCAGTTAAGTTAGATGGTCGCCGAGCATGGACAGCCCGCTTCAAATCATCCCACAGATGTTCAATGATATTCAGGTCTGGGGACTGGGATGGCCATTCCAGAACATTGTAATTGTTCCTCTGCATGAATGCCTGAGGATTTGGAGCGGTGTTTTGGATCATTGTGTTGCTGAAATATCCATCCCCGGCGTAACTTCAACTTTGTCACTGATTCTTGAACATTATTCTCAAGAATCTGCTGATACTGAGTGGAATCCATGCGACCCTCAACTTTAACAAGATTCCCGATGCCGGCATTGGCCACACAGCCCCAAAGCATGATGGAACCTCCACCAAATTTTACAGTGGGTAGCATGTGTTTTTCTTGGAATGCTGTTTCTTTTTGGACGCCATGCATAACGCCTTTTTTTATAACCAAACAACTCAATTTTTGTTTCCAAAATGAAGCTGTCTTGTCCAAATGTGCTTTTTCATACCTCAGGCAACTCTATTTGTGGCGTACGTGCAGAAACGGCTTCTTTCTCATCACTCTCCCATACAGCTTCTATTTGTGCAAAGTGCGCTGTATAGTTGACCGATGCACAGTGACACCATCTGCAGCAAGATGATGCTGCAGCTCTTTGGAGGTGGTCTGTGGATTGTCCTTGACTGTTCTCACCATTCTTCTTCTCTGCCTTTCTGATATTTTTCTTGGCCTGCCACTTCTGGGCTTAACAAGAACTGTCCCTGTGGTCTTCCATTTCCTTACTATGTTCCTCACAGTGGAAACTGACAGGTTAAATCTCTGAGACAACGTTTTGTATCCTTCCCCTGAACAACTATGTTGAACAATCTTTGTTTTCAGATCATTTGAGAGCGGGCTGTCCATGTTCGGCGACCATCAAACTTAACTGAACTTGAATTGTTTTGTAGAAAGAAATGGTCCAAAATACCTTCATCCAGGATCCAGGAACTGATTAAAAGCTACAGGAAGCGACTAGAGGCTGTTATCTTTGCAAAAGGAGGATGTACTAAATATTAATGTCACTTTTCTGTTGAGGTGCCCATATTTTTGCACCGGTCAAATTTTGGTTTAATGCATATTGCGCATTTTCTGTTAGTACAATAAACCTCATTTCAATCCTGAAATATTACTGTGTCCATCAGTTATTAGATATATCAAACTGAAATGGCTGTTGCAAACACCAAAATATTTAGAACTAAAAATGATTAAGATTAATAGGGGTGCCCAAACTTTTTCATAGGACTGTATCTAAACATGCATCTCTATAGTCAGATTTATTCATTAACACTACCTTTCCATCTTTATCAGATTTCTTAATAACTATGTCTTCGTTCTTACTAAGTTTTATCATAGCTTCATATTCTTTTTTAGACATATTCTTCTTCTTTTTTTGTTGCTGTAATATCGAATCCCTTAGGGTCCCGAGGTCCCGTTCCATAGCCTGTTGAAACAGCGCATAGGTGGGAGTCCGGGACCCCAAGGGATAAAAAGAAGGATTGGAGCCATCAGCTCCAACCCACTGTATAGACTGATCATTATATGGAATATTAGTTTCTTGTAATTGCAACAGACTCAATAAGGCAGTTTGTTCCTTAAACCCCAAATCAATAAACATATTTTCTTGGTCAACAACACCGCTATCGCTATCACTATGTTCCAAACTACTGGGATTTTCCTTATCGGAGGTAAAGAAATGTTTTTTCACAGTCAAGAGTCTGACAAATTTATTAATATCCAAGATTGTATTAAAGAAATCGAAATCTTCATTGGGTACGAATCCCAATCCTCTTGAAAGTAATTTCAATTCCTCTTCTGACAAAACACATGAAGAAAGATTTACCACATTATCATATTTTTCCAAAGTATATAAAGCTTTGGAGTCGTCAGTGTCTATACATGATGGAAGTTTTTGTTGGAGCGAGTGAAATATCTTGACCTTGGTCTTATGTTTCCTCCCCGCTCTCCGTGGTCGTTTTTTGACTCTCCTTTATTCCTTCCCCATCTTTGTCTTTTTGTATCATGTGGTATAGATACCGCAGAAGTGTCTGAATACGTGTTTTCTCCATATGAAAAACCGGACCGATCAGAACGATCAGAACTATGTTCCGATGATGAAAATGAAACTTTTCTATTTATGTCATTTTTATTTTTCAAAATCGATCTCAAATGTCCTTGTCTTGGTGTTTTATTCAAGTATACTGTATCATTTGAATAATCATTAGAGTCTCTGACAAATTTTTTCTTTTTCCTCTCCATGATCATATTCTCCATATCATCAATCTTTTTTTCAATCTTGGATTTACATGTGTCAAAATTTGTATCCTTTTCAAACTCTTTGAGTTGACTTTCTATGGTATGTAGTTCCTCTTTCAAAACCTCTAAAACCTTCTTGGAATTGTGTAACCGGTTGGGTCCGCTGGTATCCGAGCACACTGAGACTGGATTACAGACAATGAATGGGGTGAGCTGAATACACTTACCTGTTTTTGTATACAGTACATGCCATTTGTATACCACACATTATTTTTTTAGAACGCATCTCTAAAACAGGTTACAAGCTTCACCACTGGGAAATTTATATTGAAATTGCCAACAAAGTTACATTTCTATTTTCTCTAATAAGGATGGAACTGATTAAATGCTAACAGAAGGACTAATGTAGTACCTGAGTTCAAGATGTCCCCTGATGATACCTGACCAAGCATGATTTCTTGCTTTGCTTCTGCAAGAGCTAGCAACACACTATACGTCTTCAGACATCTCTCACTGAGAATTGATAGACAGTAGAGATTACTAGTTGTTTACACAGTCAAATCATTTTCAATGAAATATAAGTCAGCTTTAAGAGTATATGTCACAATTCAATAAATATTACAATATACTGCATTCCATACCCAGCTTAATTTGTAGCTCCGCATTTATCCTTTATTTAAGACATTTTACTTAACCGTTTAAGGACAGAGGGTAGTTTGGCCATTAAAGGAGTTCTCTAGGGGACAGCTATAAATAATTATTAAATGCATGTGGTTTACCTGCTTGTACGGCAATGCTGTGAGGCTAATTTTCCCTCTCTTTGCAATTTTTTTAGTGTTTTCCACGCCCCTATTGTATTGGCTGTACTGCCACTGGACTTCTTGGTATGGAGGTGGGACTTTTTGTGTTTTCTCTATTTACTCAGATTGCTTTCTGTACTTGCAAACCCCCATTAAAATGAATGACATGCAGAAAAATCTGTAACACTTTTTTGGAGCATTTTTTGCAAAAACCACTGCAGAAAACAGCTACCGTTGTTTTACTGCCTCAAATTAATTTCACTGGGCATTGGAAAGCAAAATCTGTCTAAGGGTGCATTCACACTACGTAACGCCAGCGTGTATCACAGCTGTACACGCCGGCGCTACAGCAGGGCTGCCGAACACTTCCCATTCATTTCTATGGGAGCCGCGTATACGATCATATCACGCGGCACTTTACTCCGTGTGAATGCACCCTAAAGGTCAGGGCCCCATGTGGCGTAAATGCCTTAATTTGCCCCCACTAGAAATGCTGCTGAACAAATCGTGGCATTTTACAGTCAGAGCAAAGTGGATGGGATTCTAGTGAATCCCATACCCGCTTTTCGGTAACAACCACGATGATGACACGCAGCGAATTCCAAAACCAGCACAGGCTTCAAAGGCCCTGAATACTCACCTATTCAGGAAGGCCTACAACCTCCAATAATACTATGTCACCACATCACCATCTGAACAGTCCCTCCCCTCACCTTCTGGCTCTATCCCCCTTCTCTCATAGATTGTAAGCCCTTGCGGGCAGTGCCCTCTATCCCACTGTGCCAGTCTATTTGTCTATATATCTTGTATATAAACCCCCAAATGTAAAGCACCAATTAAAGGTGCTATATAAATAAACAATAATAATAATAATTATTATTATAAGAGTCGTACACTTTTTTTCCCGCTAGCGGGAAAAAGCGACATGCCCTAACTTCCCGTGGATTCCTCAGCTGACTCAGGGGAAGCATGCCTGGGTGCATCTAACACACCTAAGTCCCAGGATTATCCCACTGTCACAGCCTATCAACTAGACACTCCAAACTCAATATGGAAAGTGGAAAAATACTTGGAAACCTTCTTTCCTCTACATTAGTATGGACAGAAACACAAATTTTAAGCTAAAGAAACATTAGCATGCACCCCTTTAAATCACGTTGCCCATGACAACCAGAGATGACATAAGCAATGGGAAATCCAACAGCCCCCACCTTTAACTGTCATTGTTTATGTGTGTGTGTGAGTGATGTGGTGAGACCTCCAAAAATTACTTTTCTGGCCCTTCACGTGAGCCCTTCCAAATTAAGTTAGAGGCCCTTAAGCTGAGCCATACAAAAATTTACTTCTCAGGCCCTTGGGGTGAGCCCTCCCAAACTTAGCTTCAGGCCCTTGGGGTGAGTTGAGCCTTGTACCAGCAGAGTATTAAGCCCTTGAAGTGAGTTGAGCCTTTTACCAGCAGAGTATTAGTTATTGGCCCTTTGGGTGAATTGATCCTTGCACCAGCAGTGTTTTTGGCCCTTGATGTGAGTTGAGCCTTTTACCAGTAGAATTTTTGGCTCTTGAGGTGAGTTGAGCCTTGTAGCAGCAGAGTTTTTGGCCATTTGGGTGAGTTGAGCCTTTAACCAGCAGTGTTGTGGGCCCTTTGGGTGAGTTGAGCCTTGTACCAGCAGAGTTTTACGCCCTAAGGGTGCATTCACACTGAGTAAACGCTAGCTTATTTTGTAGAGTAAAATTACACTTGTAAATTTTGCTATCCCATTGCCTTCAATGATATTTTTTTACAAGTGTAAAAATACGCCTGTAAAAAATACGCCTGTAAAAAATACGCCTGTAAAAATACGCCTGTAAAATGTCATTGAAGTCAATGGGATAGCAAAATTTACAAGTGTAATTTTACTCTACAAAATAAGCTAGCGTTTACTCAGTGTGAATGCACCCTTAGGGTGAATTCACACTGAGTAAACGCTAGCTTATTCTGAACGTAAAACACGTTCAGAATAAGCGGCGTCTAAAGCAGCTCCATTCATTTCTATGGGAGCGGGGATACGAGCGCTCCCCATAGAAATGAATGGGCTGCTTCTTTCACTCCGTGCAGTCCCATTGAAGTGAATGGGGAGTGCCGGCGTGTACGCTCCGGCATGAGCAGAGCTTGCCGTATACGCCGGCACTCCCCATTCACTTCAATGGGACTGCTCGGAGTGAAAGAAGCAGCCCATTCATTTCTATGGGGAGCGCTCGTATCCCCGCTCCCATAGAAATGAATGGAGCTGCTTTAGACGCCGCTTATTCTGAACGTGTTTTACGTTCAGAATAAGCTAGCGTTTACTCAGTGTGAATGCACCCTTAGGGTACATTCACACTGAGTAAACGCTAGCTTATTATGTAGAGTAAAATTACACTTGTAAATTTTGCTATCCCATTGACTTCAATGACATTTTACAGGCGTATTTTTAAAGGAGTATTTTTTACAGGCGTATTTTTACACTTGTAAAAAAATATCATTGAAGTCAATGGGATAGCAAAATTTACAAGTGTAATTTTACTCTACAAAATAAGCTAGCGTTTACTCAGTGTGAATGCACCCTTAAAGTGAGTTGAGCCTTGTAGTAGCAGAGTTTTTGGCCCTTTGGGTGAATTGAGCCTTGTACCAGCAGAGTTTTAGTTTTTGGCCCTTTGGGTGAGTTGAGCCTTGTACCAGCAGAGTTTTAGTTTTTGGCCCTTTGGGTGAGTTGAGCCTTTAATCAGCAGAGTTTTAGTTTTTGGCCCTTGGGGTGAGCCCTAAAACATTATTTGTAAGGCCCTTGGGGGTGAGCCTAAAACATTATTTGTAAGGCCCTTGGGGTGAGCCCTAAAACAATAATTTTCAGGCCCTTGGGGTGAGCCCTAAAACAGGAAGGGGAAGAGGAAGAGGAGGAGCACGATGACAAAGAGGACGATGAACTTGTGAGCTGGCACAGAAACATGGAACTGTGTCTTATCATTAGTACTGTTGATGGGACATGCCGGCTGCAGGTCCACAGCCACTACATCGCCAGGAGAGGCAGACTGTTGTGTTACTACACACCTGGAGGTAGTGGCTGACTGGCTGGTGCAAATGCCGCTGAAAGCAATATCTGCTATCCACTGTAACATCGGTTCCTGGTGCTCAGGCCTCCTCAGCTGGGTACCCTGCACCCTGCTTGACATTGTGGCACTGCTGGCTGCCCCTCTCCAGTAGCTAATTAGATCTGCAGTGGCTCGACTGTGGCCTGGATCCCCAGCTGGATTTCCACGCCCCCTTTATCATCCCCATCCCTTTGTGCTAATGACGAGGGGGCACTGCTGGCTTCCCCTCTCCAGTAGCCATTGGATCCGCAGTAGCTCGACTGTGGCCTGGATCCCCAGCTGGATTTCAATGTCCCCGTCCTCGTCCCTTTGTGCAGATGTGTACAGGTGATGACAGTATGAAGCTTTATTCTCACCCCTATGATACAGATATATAGTGTATACCACTTGTAATCAATTTGATCCCTAAAAAGGGCTTTTGTGAAATTTTGGCAAGTTTGAGTATATACACTCTTCCTGCAGTGTAGCTCTGAAAAGAGCTTTTTGTTTTCAGCTTTCCTGCTTAGCAGAAGCTAATCGCTCTGACATGAATATGGCTGCCACTATTCTTAATAAATCGGAGGTTACCTGCTTTATCCAGCCAATTACTTTTTCCTATTTTTTTTCGATACCTACATTTTCCTGCTTCCTGTCCCACCTTCCCTGCCCAGTTATTGGTGCAAAAAAAGCACCAGGGAAGGTGGGAGGGGATACGAATTCTTACTGCGTTTACCACGTGGTATTCGATCGAAATCGAATATGTCAAATACTGTAATATTCGATCGAATACCTACTCAATCGAATGATATTCGCTCATCTCTAGAACATACCCTTAACGGTTTAGTTGATTTCAATGTTTATTCTCTTTCCATGTATGGTAGCAGTCTTTAAAAAATTAAGATGCTAGTGAATTTGTTGCTGGCCATTAATGTATAATGTGAATTTTTTTTACACATTAAGAGTCACCTTCAAATTACACTTCTTATAGTAATTACAGTCACCTGGATTGCAGGCCAAGTCGGAGTGCTGTGCAGGTAGATTCCAGCTTACCAAGGTGCATACTGAGTTTTTCAGAATCAGTCTTACACTCCCGTAGAGTCACACTGAGCTGTTCATTCAACTGTTTTAAGCAGTCAAGGTGCCTAAAATACAACCATTGGCAATATTATTCTTCTACTTCTGAGTTCTATGAATATTAATATAGGGGCAGATTTACTAATACTGTCCCAGATTTACTATTGTGGATATGACTAGACACTGATGTAAATGTGGTGTATCTTTGATGCAGTGTGGCACAACTTGGGAAATCTAATTTTTCGACACATGGATGTGGGAGCTACAATGTGACAAAATAGCATCAAAAATTTTGGCATAAAGTAAGCCAACGAAAGGGTGGTATGAATGCAGACTGTACAGTGTGAAGATATGCCAGATTTATCATCCAGCACCAGCCACTGTAATAAATCTGTTGCATTTTCAGAGTGCCTGTCTACATTTGCACTCTTATTATTAGTAAATCTGGGTCACTAACAGCTAGAATCTTAGAATAGGCAGTCTTAGGGTGCATTCACACTGAGTAAACGCTAGCTTATTCTGAACGTAAAACACGTTCAGAATAAGCGGCGTCTAAAGCAGCTCCATTCATTTCTATGGGAGCCGGCATACGAGCGCTCCCCATAGAAATGAATGGGCTGCTTCTTTCACTCCGTGCAGTCCCATTGAAGTGAATGGGGAGTGCCGGCGTGTACGCTCCGGCATGAGCAGAGCTTGCCGTATACGCCGGCACTCCCCATTCACTTCAATGGGACTGCACGGAGTGAAAGAAGCAGCCCATTCATTTCTATGGGGAGCGCTCGTATCCCCGCTCCCATAGAAATGAATGGAGCTGCTTTAGACGCCGCTTATTCTGAACGTGTTTTACGTTCAGAATAAGCTAGCGTTTACTCAGTGTGAATGCACCCTTAAACTGCACCAAATGTATCAAAGTGTCTGATGCTGTTTGGCATATTCTTAGACCGTCTAACCTAGGTTTATATCTCCTATTAGTTGGCTTAAAAGTTCTTGCCGCATTTTTGGCACACAAAGGCTAAGCCCTTTCCTTTGAAACCACACAATTTTCTCCTGAGGCTACACCCTCTTTCGCTGACGTTGGAAAAGTATCTAAAAAGTGTAGAAGATATTTCATAAATTGATAAATGTGGTGCCCAACATGCTAGACATTTTGCTTAATAAGTCTCCCCCATTGTGTCTTACCTAGTAGTTAGAAAGGTAATATAATATTTCTTGCTCTGCCAAGTGTGACTATACAGCATAGGAGTGATTGATTGATTGATTGATTGATTGATGTCTTTTTTTTTACTCACCCTTTTAACCATTTCATCTCAGACTCCATATTACTTGGATGTATTTCAGGAGGACATGTCACTGAAATCCAGGATCCAGGGAGGTTCTGAAAATATCAAATGACACTCTGTATTATTGAGACAGGAGACTGTTTGAGAAAAAGAACAAATCAATATACAAGAATGTACAAAGCAGAAGATATTAACACAATGGGGCAAATTTAGTCCTGGTTCACATTAGCTTTGGGCTCTCCATCCACTAAATCAGCAGTTGCCCGTGGACAACCATGAACCCCATAGACTGCAATGGGCTCTGCCGGGTATCCATTGGGCTTTAGCCAGTTTTATACTGAAACTGGCAGAGAGCAAAGTCCTCAGTGCAGAGTGGAGACTCAGATGCAGATGTCTTACTAATATTGAGCGAGATTTATTTATGAAGGCACACCCTATCATAGCTGGCATAGATTTTAGGTATCATTTCTGATAGTTTCTTTACAAAAATTATATCCTGTCCTTTTCAGAAAGTGGCATTGGCGGTGTAAAAACGCCAACTGCAACAATTTGTGTCTCAAATGCAATTTTAAAAGTTGCAAACCTGAGGTTTACAACTTTTTTTTTTTACACTAGAGCACTGACATTGAATCAGTAAATAACACTTAGTGCAAATTTAGACCACACAGTATAAAGATGGACAAAATGTATGACAGTGGCTTTTTCTGTGTGATAACTCTGCTCTAAAATGTTGCTCCAAATTCTACACCTTAGATAACTTCCAGTAAAATTGTGCTTGGCCAATGCTATTCCTTCGCACCCACTTACACATATATGCAAGGCTACACGTGCATATATTCTCAATGGTCAAGGGGGAGTAAGCTGTTGGCAGAGGCTTATTTCCTACAAGAAAAATTCCTTAGAAATTCAATGCGCCCAAATCCTGCATGTCTAGTATTTACTGGTATACACTAGATTAAATCAGTGAATGAAATAGATTACAGTTACATAAGATCTGTGGGTAAAAGAAGGTGAAGTACACGCTGCTAGCTTTGAGAAAGATACAACTTGATATATTACAAAGTTTATATATTCACATATACTGTATATTTGATGTAGGCAAAACAAGTTATAACAATTGGTACACTTTATTGATTTATTTCCTTTCTTTTAGGTCATGTTGGACTTGTAGGTCTTACCTGATGAGGCTTCTTCTCACTCAGTATATGATGATGTTCAGATGTAACACTATTACATTCTTCCAATATAGGTCTACCAGGGGAAGATACTGTAGTAGGGGAAAGATCTTTGTCTTGCAGAACATCTTGTAAATTCTTCACCTACAAAACAAACTTAGATTGTTTTGATACCACCCAGGCACCAAATCCATGATTTTATTTTATTTTTTCTCTGTTAAAATTGGGTGACTTCTTCTGTATGGTTTCTTCTGCAGTAGCTTCAGCACTGATATTAATAAATTCTATTATCTTAAATATGATAGATTATAGATTGAAGGTAGAAGATTAATATATGGCCTTTAACTTGACAGTCGTTATCTACAGGACAATATACTGGTTCTGCAACAATGCCCAATTAACTTGAATAGGTCTGCATTACAAATCACAACACAGCACTTATTGTGCATAGAGAAGCCACTTTTAAGTCTTATACAACTTAATCAATTGGTGCACAGGGGGTGGGCCTTCACCTCCTTATGACACTGCTCTTGACTAAGGTTGAGCGATCGGGATTGGAAAAGATCGGATTCCGATCGGCGATTGAGTAAATTTCACGATTGTGATTGGAATTCCGATCCTGATCTTTTTAGGCATGATCGAGGTCGCGGGTTATTTCCCATAATGCTTTGCTACTGGCCAAGCATTGTGGAAAAAGCTAACAATGTTAGCTACTAGAGATGAGCGAGTACTATTCGAAACTGCCATTTCAAATAACACGCTCCCATAGGAATGAATGGATGCAGCCGGCACACAGCCTGTGCCGGCGTCCGGCCGCTTAACCCCCTGCGCGCCGGCTGCATCCATGGAGATGTAGCAATAGTATCTACTATTCTGTTTCCTCCCTGCTGTGCCGTATACTGGACTCTGCTACATCTGCATTACTGTACATTGACTCGTCTATCTACTCTTCTGCTTCGTCCCTGCTTTACCGTATACTCAGCTCTGCTACATCTGAGATCTACTCGGCTCTTGCTGTAAAAACTATTTAATCAGCCTTCGCCATTATGGAGAATCCCCTTATTTCAGTTGAAAATATACAAAAATGAGGAAAATATTGTGCACCCTGTATCTTTTCTGAAACTGATGCTAAAAACAATTGGTTCACATTATTTGATTATTTTCACATTGCACCACATTATGTTTATCCACTGTAATAGCAAAAGTGATATTCTGTCAGGTTGTCTTTGGAGATTCACAAGACAGTAAAGATAATTGGAAAACAGTACTGTATGCAAGGGGCAAGAGTAGAAGTTGTGAGATAAATTAAGGAAAACCACCAAAATATATACCAGTGGAAGCAATTCACTACATATGATTTTTAATACAAGCTGTAAACATAAAAAAAGAAAGACAAGACAACAAACAAAAAATATGTATGGTAGGAGCACAGAGATTTTCTGTTGGCACCTAGACAGTTTTACTTTGCTCTTCCATGATGGTATACCATGCGATACATCTTTATAATCATAGCAAAGCAAGCACCTTTATTTGTAGTTTGTCCTTTTCCTCCTTAAAGACGCTCAGTGTGGCTCTTGACCTGTCAAGTTCCTTGTCTGTAAGCCTAAGTTTGACCCTCAGTGATGCATTATTCTCTTGAAATCGTGTAATCTCAGACTGTAAAGCCTTAACGTCATCAAGTGAAATCTGTATGGAAAGAGTTTACACTGTTATTGCCATAGACAGCATACATACAGTACTTTATAATACATTTTCTCTACTATGAATAGCCAAATTTTGCTGTTATTTAACTCCTTAAGGACACAGCTTAAAACTATCTTAAATAGACTTACAGACCATGTATACTTGGGGTTTAGTGTCCCAAATCGCCCTTTTATAAAGCTGTCCATGGCCGCAATTTTAAAAAAAATAGACCTTTATTCATACCTAAAGATGAGTCCGATGGTCTCATAGACCAGCCTCAATAGTAATATTCCTATAGCAGGCCTGGAAGCCTTCACAAGGCTTACTGCTGCAATAGGAACAGGTTAGCTCCCGCAATCTTGCCAGGAGCTGTCCTGCAACGTCAAAGGTACAGGGCTGGCACATGCAAGTTGATTTTGTAATCAGTTAACATTGACTATAAAGGCAAAACAAATATGTCCTTTTAAAAACCTCCAAACACCTCCAACAATTCTAGTTCTTAATTGTTTTCTCTAACCCCCGCCATTCCTGAGCTCCAATCAGAGGCAGCCAGTGTCAGATCTCAGAATCACACTCCTTGCCTGCTTCCGCCCACATGACAGTACAGAGCACCAAAACTAACAGCATTGATTGCTCCAACTGTCCCAGAATCAGTGGCGCAACAGCTATTGAATTGGCATTGATGAAGGTGGTGAAAGGTCCTCTTTAACCCATTAGTCACAACGGACATAATTTAACATCCTAGATGCCAAGGTGTTGTAAGTAATGGCAAGTTCATGTACAGTCTGACAATTAGTGGGTGCATGCAATTCCTTCTAATTGCCCGGCTACACCTCTATTTGCCATTGCTTAAAATAGGAAACTTACAGGTGCACCCCAGCAATTAACCCAATACATATGCAGCCACAACACACTGTCTAATAGAGATGAGCGAACAGTGTTCTATCGAACACATGTTCGATCGGATATCATGGTGTTCGCCATGTTCGAATCGAATCGAACACCGCGTGGTAAAGTGCGCCAAAATTCGATTCCCCTCCCACCTTCCCTGGCGCCTTTTTTGCACCAATAACAGCGCAGGGGAGGTGGGACAGGAACTACGACACCGGGGGCATTGAAAAAAATTGGAAAAAGTCATTGGCTGCCGAAATCAGGTGACCTCCATTTTAGACGAATAGTGGATTTCAAATCCGGGTCATATGAGAATGTGAACTTTGTGACTAAGAGACAGGGATAGCTGTACAGGCAGGGATAGCTAGGGATAACCTTTATTTAGGGGGGAATGTTATTAAAAATAACTTTTTGGGGCTCTATCGGGTGTGTAATTGTGATTTTTGTGAGATAAACTTTTTCCCATAGGGATGCATTGGCCAGCGCTGATTGGCCGAATTCCGTACTCTGGCCAATCAGCGCTGGCCAATGCATTCTATTAGCTTGATGAAGCAGAGTGTGCACAAGGGTTCAAGCGCACCCTCGGCTCTGATGTAGCAGAGCCGAGGCTGCACAAGGGTTCAAGCGCACCCTCGGCTCTGATGTAGGAGAGCCGAGGGTGCACTTGAACCCTTGTGCACCCTCGGCTCTGCTACATCAGAGCCGAGGGTGCGCTTGAACCCTTGTGCACACTCTGCTTCATCAAGCTAATAGAATGCATTGGCCAGCGCTGATTGGCCAATGTATTCTATTAGCCTGATGAAGTAGAGCTGAATGTGTGTGCTAAGCACACTCATTCAGCACTGCTTCATCACGCCAATACAATGCATTAGCCAGTGCTGATTGGCCAGAGTACGGAACTCGACCAATCAGCGCTGGCTCTGCTGGAGGAGGCGGAGTCTAAGATCGCTCCACACCAGTCTCCATTCAGGTCCGACCTTAGACTCCGCCTCCTCCGGCAGAGCCAGCGCTGATTGGCCGAAGGCTGGCCAATGCATTCCTATGCGAATGCAGAGACTTAGCAGTGCTGAGTCAGTTTTGCTCAACTACACATCTGATGCACACTCGGCACTGCTACATCAGATGTAGCAATCTGATGTAGCAGAGCCGAGGGTGCACTAGAACCCCTGTGCAAACTCAGTTCACGCTAATAGAATGCATTGGCCAGCGCTGATTGGCCAATGCATTCTATTAGCCCGATGAAGTAGAGCTGAATGTGTGTGCTAAGCACACACATTCAGCACTGCTTCATCACGCCAATACAATGCATTAGCCAGTGCTGATTGGCCAGAGTACGGAATTCGGCCAATCAGCGCTGGCCAATGCATTCTATTAGCCCGATGAAGTAGAGCTGAATGTGTGTGCTAAGCACACACATTCAGCACTGCTTCATCACGCCAATACAATGCATTAGCCAGTGCTGATTGGCCAGAGTACGGAATTCGGCCAATCAGCGCTGGCTCTGCTGGAGGAGGCGGAGTCTAAGGTCGGACCTGAATGGAGACTGGTGTGGAGCGATCTTAGACTCCGCCTCCTCCAGCAGAGCCAGCGCTGATTGGCCGAATTCCGTACTCTGGCCAATCAGCACTGGCTAATGCATTGTATTGGCGTGATGAAGCAGTGCTGAATGTGTGTGCTTAGCACACACATTCAGCTCTAATTCATCGGGCTAATAGAATGCATTGGCCAGCGCTGATTGGCCGAATTCCGTACTCTGGCCAATCAGCACTGGCTAATGCATTGTATTGGCGTGATGAAGCAGTGCTGAATGAGTGTGCTTAGCACACACATTCAGCTCTACTTCATCGGGCTAATAGAATGCATTGGCCAATCAGCGCTGGCCAATGCATTCTATTAGCGTGAACTGAGTTTGCACAGGGGTTCTAGTGCACCCTCGGCTCTGCTACATCAGATTGCTACATCTGATGTAGCAGTGCCGAGTGTGCATCAGATGTGTAGTTGAGCAAAACTGACTCAGCACTACTAAGTCTCTGCATTCGCATAGGAATGCATTGGCCAGCCTTCGGCCAATCAGCGCTGGCTCTGCCGGAGGAGGCGGAGTCTAAGGTCGGACCTGAATGGAGACTGGTGTGGAGCGATCTTAGACTCCGCCTCCTCCAGCAGAGCCAGCGCTGATTGGCCGAATTCCGTACTCTGGCCAATCAGCACTGGCTAATGCATTGTATTGGCGTGATGAAGCAGTGCTGAATGTGTGTGCTTAGCACACACATTCAGCTCTACTTCATCGGGCTAATAGAATGCATTGGCCAGCGCTGATTGGCCAGAGTACGGAATTCGGCCAATCAGCGCTGGCTCTGCTGGAGGAGGCGGAGTCTAAGGTCGGACCTGAATGGAGACTGGTGTGGAGCGATCTTAGACTCCGCTTCCTCCAGCAGAGCCAGCGCTGATTGGTCGAGTTCCGTACTCTGGCCAATCAGCACTTGCCAATGCATTTCTATGGGGAAAAGTTAGCTTGCGAAAATCGCAAACTGACAGGGATTTCCATGAAATAAAGTGACTTTTATGCCCCCAGACATGCTTCCCCTGCTGTCCCAGTGTCATTCCAGGGTGTTGGTATCATTTCCTGGGGTGTCATAGTGGACTTGGTGACCCTCCAGACACGAATTTGGGTTTCCCCCTTAACGAGTTTATGTTCCCCATAGACTATAATGGGGTTCGAAACCCATTCGAACACTCGAACAGTGAGCGGCTGTTCGAATCGAATTTCGAACCTCGAACATTTTAATGTTCGCTCATCTCTACTGTCTAACAATCAGACTTATTTACTTGTATTTACCAAAGAAATCAGCAGACTAATAACACTTTCTATAATTCAGTATAAACCATGGGAGAAATTGTATCTAGAAAGCACTATGGCAACCAGAATGAAAAACTTCAATTGTTTGTACTGCTGGCTGCATTCAGAGAACTAGAACATGACGCACCATAGAAATAAGGCCAATATTGCACAGTGACTTATTTTCAATTAAATTACATTATTGATAAAAAGTGGAGACCTCATGGAATATATGTAACAATATTATACCTGGTTGAATTCATGCAAGATTTCAGATTTTTCGTCAGGACACAGATCAAAGGGGGATGTCACACTTTCTTCCCTTGATACATTTCCTGGAGAATTTCTCCAGGAGAGGACATGTCTTTCCAGTGAAGAGATCACTTCCTGCAGCTGCAGAAACAGGTCATTCTGATGTGCTAAAAAATGGTTTAAAGAGTATTTACTAATATTAGTGGGCATGTTCAACTGATAACAAGAAAAAAAAATGTAGAAACTAATACTGTATCTTAAAGGGAATGTGTTTCCAGAAATTAACTTTAAGTTTTATGCTAAACATATTTTTAAATAATTTTTGGTAAGTTTTTCAAAACATTTCCATGTTATCTATATTAAAAAAAAACCCAAAGAACATGCAGTTCTGATTCTAGTTATGAAGCCAAATAATAAGCTGAGACTTACTGTTTTTCATAGGAGAGTTTTTTGCAACTGGCACTCACTTAGCAGCAGAGTGATGATGGCAGCTATCTTGTATATGTAGATAGGACACAGAATCCACCAGTCACAGAACATAGTTTAAAACCATGATTTTAACAATAGGTCACTTTGTGGCTACACATTCCCCTTACAATTCCACCACAATATTTTAATTAGGTTGAGGTCTGAACATTGGCCTGGTTATTGCAATACCTTGATTCTTTTCTTTTTCAGATATTCTATTGTAGATTTGTTGGTATGCCTGGGATCATTTTCGGACAAAGTTTAGCTGTTAGATAGATAGATGGCCTCACATTTCACTCAAGTACTTGCTTCTGCATTTTGCCCTACATTTTGTTAAATAAATTATGACACAGAGTAATGTCATGTGTTGCTATTCATATGAGGTTGTATTTACCTAATTGTATGTACCTGTTGTGTTTTATTATTTCTTGATACTTAAAACCATAGCATTCAAAAAAGGTATACTTTGTTTTTCTCATTTCTCTCAACTTTCATGCTGATGTGTGGAATCGATTTTCTAGAACAAAATTGTGTTTGTCTGGTGTGGATTTTGTACCAACAATATACAACTGTCAGGGTCTGGGGTTGCTAGGTGGGGTGGCATAGATACACAAGTCCAGTTTCTTTAGTCCAAACAAAGGTAGAGTTTATTTTTACACAAAACAAAATGGTGCAGCAACAAAAGGAAACAATACAAAAATAAATCCCTGCCCGGCTAGGCTTTAACTAAACATAGAATAGGTTACCTCACCTAGGATAGCAGAAATCCAAAGCCAGTTGAATAATTCAGGACACAGCTCCAAAAAACGACCTCTCTGTTTGGCTCTCCAGCCAAGCTCTGCCCAAGTGTTGCTGCTGGAGCTGGCTTCTTAAGCCTCCTTGACGAGGAGACTCTCAACAGCTGAGTTGCTGCCAGAACATCCCCAAAGTGTGGACTGGAGGGGAGTGAAATGACAGGTCCCACTACCAACCTACCTGCCATTCCTAAAAATCCAGCCCAGTAACTGGAACTCTGAAATAACCCTCAGCAGACAATAGTTTTCTGCTGAGAAATGTTCTTTCTGGAGTTTTCTCATCTCACCCACCTGAGTAGTCTGGGTGAGATGTACACCCCCTCCATTACCTGACCAGCCATCGGCTTACACAACATATTAAAGTGAATGCAAATGGGACTTTGCATTCACAAGAAACAGCATGCCCTAAATTTCTTTCAACGTGAAATGCTAATACATACTATTTCTTTGTTAAATGAGAGATTAATTATAATTTATAATTTGTATAATTCATAATTTATATGTATTGTAGAGAAAGGGGGTAATTTAGAACTTTAATCTTTTACTCCCCCCCCCCCCCCCTATTTTATTAGCCCCCACCCCACACCTAAGGGGCTGGAACCTGCAATCATTTGATTACAAGTTCCATAGACTGCAATACAAGTGTATTGCAGTCTATGGTATATTCTGTACATTACTAGTGAGGCTGTTCATAGACCAACTGCAATAGTATATTACTATGACAGGCCTGGGAGCTTTCATTAGCTCCCAGTGAATGGGAAGTGCCCGCGTGTACGGCTCGGCATGAGCAGAGCTAGCCGTACACGCCAGCATATCCCATTCACTTCAATGGGACTGCTCGTAGTGAAAAAAGCAGCCCATTCATATCTATGGGGAGCGCTCGTGTGCCGGCTCCCATAGAAATGAATGGGAACTGCTTTATACGCCGCTGATTCTGAACGTGTTTTACGTTCAGAATAAGCTGCCGTATATGTAGTGTGAATGAGCCCTTAAATGGGTTTTCCCATCTGGAATTTATAGTATATTCACACGTTATCCCATAAATGTCCATTAAATGTAGGTATTAGTCTAGGACCACCGTTTATTTTCAGAAGGGAGGTACTTCCGAGCATATCTGATCCCTGTATACTGTATTATGATGCATATACAGATACATTCTACTGTGAGTAATTTTGTACTACTAAATTTAAGATATTACTATGAATCTTACACTTTTTTGTAGTACTATATCATTGTAGGTTTAATGATATTGCTGCGTGGAGATACAAACTGATGAAGCAATACAGAGAAAATCACCTTTGTACAAATATGCATCTAAATGCACCAGGGGCAGAGCCGGTTTGTCAGATTTGCCTATAGACAGTTCTCCTCTGGAATTGCCACCAAATACCATTATGAATTTGCCTGTGAATTAAATTTTCAGCCTCCGCCTACACTACAGTTGTCTGTATGCAAATCTGTCAAATTAGACCCACAGACCTACAACAGCGCTATTATTGGCTGGAGAGCCATTTTGGACCTGAATGACTCACTAAGTGATGGTAGTTATACATTAAAATACCATTATTTTTTTCATAATAGTTTTCGTTATATGGCAGAAAAGGACTTAGATTTTTTTTTAATAACATTTATGGTACCTTTCTTACCAGGATTTAACAGTGATGACTGTCTTCCATTTTCTGATTTGGATGATTCTTCCATAGCTTTATCATATAATGGCTCTTCCTTATTTCATTATCTTCCACTTTCTTGCAAAAAAAAGTACTTAGTTCTTCCACTATCTGTAAAAGAATCCATATTATCACTTTATTCTGTCAGTCTATAATATTATCAGGTCATTGCTACAAATCTGTTGTACTAGCAGCACATTCATTTACCATGATAATAATAATTATTTTATGGTAACAATGGTGGCCAATAATTAAAACCTTCAAATCCACAAATGCATAGAATTATGTAAGGATGCTAAACAATAGACCTATTATATGTTACTACATGCCATGATTAAAAATAGCATAGTGCACTAAACAGTAAAAAGGTTATAAAATAGTATAAACAGTTTTGGACAGAAATGAGGGTTAACTGTAATAAAACTGCAACATTGTGTGTACTGCAACCTCAGTCATGAGAGTGGTGTTACTTTTAACAAAAGGTGTATAGAACAGCTCCTGTCGCCATAGTTTCTTCTATTGTTATGTAGAACTGCTATTGCAGGTTACTATTTTGCCTTCCTGTACATGCCATACACAGTAGAAATAGTCATTCATGAAAATGGCATCTGAGGTGTTCTGTTCAGCAATTTGACAGGGTATTAAAACTCTATACTATATTCATTTTTCTGAAATTTTATATGGTGTTAGAATCTTAAATAAATGTATAGATAACATGTAGACTTGCGGTTTTATATACGGCTAGAAAGCCGGCAGTGCACTGAATTCAGCACACTGCCGGCTTTCCTGTTATGTGCCCTAGGGGAAGAGCTATCAGTGCCATAACTGATAGCTCTTCACTGTCAGAAGGGCGTTTATGACAGTCTGTGACAAACGCACCCCCCTGACAGTAGTGCCCATGGTGCTGTACTGTCAGAGGGGGTGTTCCAAACCGCTCAGCGATGATGCTATGCAGTGAGGAAAGACCCCTCCCCCAGTACTAGTCTATGGACGAGTACTGTCAGGAGCAGGAGGCGTTCCTCTTGCCCCCCTCCAGTCCACCTTAAACTGTTCTGCTCACTTAATACACCCCTACCCCTGTTCTTTATTTTCCACTCCCCTCTGCTAATCCCTTCACTGGTTGCCTGTTGCCCAGCGAATAGACTTCAAGTTACTAACACTAACATACAAAGTCATCCACATCCTGTCCCCTCCATATATCTTTGATCCAATCTCCCTGTACCTGCCCACACGTAACCTCAGATCCTCCGAAGATTACCTACTCCGCTCTGCCCTTATCCACTCTTCACACAGCCGTCTCCAAGATTCTCTCGTGCATCCCCCATACTCTGGAACTCCTTACCAAAACACATAAGACTGATCCCCATAATCACAAGCTTCAAGAAGACCCTGAAGACTCACCTATTCAGGAAGGCCTACAACCTCCAATAACACTATCACCACACCGCCATCTGTACAGTCTCTCCCCTCACCTTCTGTCTCTATCCCTCTTCCCTCATAGACTGTAAACCCTATGTCCCATTGTGCCAGTCGGTCATTGTTAGTATTATCTGTTTGTATATTTTGTGTACCGTATGTAAACCCTTAAATGTAAAGCATCAGGGAATTAATGGAGCTATATAAATAATAATAATAATTAATTGTAAGGCTGACAACCCCTACACTATAGTCATATAGCACAAACCACAGCATAGGGGTGTTGTAATACTGTTCTCCCAGCCACATACGTTTACCGCTATTTGCCTTGGTACACCTGTACTTTTCCATTAGAAGCAATGTGCAACCCACAATTAGTGGTAAATGTATGGTG
This sequence comes from Leptodactylus fuscus, assembly GCF_031893055.1. Classification (NCBI taxonomy): domain Eukaryota; kingdom Metazoa; phylum Chordata; class Amphibia; order Anura; family Leptodactylidae; genus Leptodactylus; species Leptodactylus fuscus. The sequence continues at coordinate 195,688,180 of NC_134265.1, forward strand.
TGTTTGAGTGGTAGCAAAGTGAGGTAACACTATGTCCCTGGATGCTTCATCCCCGGCCGCCGGTACTTTCACCTTTTTGTAAGTGAAACACTGATTAATTTCAGTAAAATTTAAGACCTAGAGATGTGGCAACAGCAAAACCACAGCCAGGAATTAATGGGTGTCTCACTTACCCCAAAGTGACACCACTGGTGCCCGGGGATTGGATTTGGCTATAGCTGCATCTGGCTACACAGTGTGTCACCAACTGTAAAGAAACACCTTAAAGGGGTATTCCCATGTACATAATCATATCTATATTTGTAGATAATTAAAAGTTAAACATTTTTGCAAATATAAGTAATTAAAAATTCTGCAAAGTTTTAAAGATTTTCTCTAACTTTCTTAGTGGTGACATCTTTTATCTTGATCGGTTTCCAATGGTTACGACCACTAATGCAGAAACTTTCTATGGTCTGGCACTTGTCAGAAACCCAGCTATAAATTTCTTATTGTAGCCGGTTTATCGGGCAGGGACAATACATGTATCAGAAGATATCCCAGCCACAATAAAGAAATCATGGCTGATTTTCTGATGTTCTTGCATTCGTGGTTTTATCCACTGGAAACCAATCAAGATAACAGACTGTGACAACAAGATATTTAGAGAAAATTTTTAAAACTCTGCAAAATGTTTAATTACTTATATTTGCTAAAATGTTTAATTTTTAATTAACTACAAATTAAAAAAAAACTATGTACATGAGGATACCCTTTTAAGGCTGAGGCCCCACGTTACAGAAATGCAGCTTTTTGTTGCAAATTTTGCTGCGTTTTTCTGAGCCAAAGCCAGGACAGATTTAGCAGAAGGGAGGGGAGACATATAAGAAGCTTCCTAGATATTTCCCATTCCTTTTGTAGCCATTCTTGGCTTTGGCTCAAAGAACTGAAAAAAAAAAAAAAAGTGCAACAAAAACGCAGTGTTTCCGCAACGTGGGGCTTCTGCCTTAGGCCTCCTGCACACATATAGCACGGATGTGGTTTTCAATGACCTATAGATTAAAAATGAATTGACAGGGCCACAAATGCAGACAGATATAGGACAGGTATAGGACACATATAGGACCTGCTCCATAATCTGCAGCTCTTCAATTTGGCCCGGGCACACAGCCACAAAAAAGATGGCATCTATGTGTATGGGTTCATTGAAATATGATAGTCTATAATTTTATCATCATTTTTTTGCAGATAAATTGTGGCCCGGTTCACATCTGCTATTGTTATTCCGTTAGGGGAATCGATGGTCAAGATCAAAGTGCTGTGTAAGGACACCAAGGGCAAAACTGTACACCTGCACAAGGCTGTGATGAGATACAGGACAATAGTAGCTTGGTGAGAAGGCAACTGCTGGCGTAGTTATTAGAAAATGGAAGTAACATAAGATGACTGTCAGTCTTCCTTGGTCTGGGGCTCAATGCGAGATCTCACTTTGTGGGGTACGGATGATTCTGAGAAAGGTCAGGAATCAGCCCAGAACTACACGGGGGACCTTGTCAATGACCTGAAGAGAGTTGGGACCACAGTCTTCAAGATTACTGTCAGTAAAACACTACGATGTCATGGCTAAAAATTCTGCATGGCAAGTAAGGTCCCCCTTCTTATGCCAGAACATGTACAGGCCTGTTTAAAGTTCCCCAATGACCATCTGGATGATCCAGAGAAGGAATGGGAGAAGGTCATGTGGTCAGATGAGACCAAAATAGGACTTTTTGGTATCAACTCCATTTGCCATATTTGGAGAAAGAAGAAGGATGAGTACAATCCCAAGAACACCATCCAAACTGTGAAGGGGGTAGAAACATCATACTTTGGAGATGCTTTTCTGTAAAGGGGACAGGATGACTGTATTGTATTGAAGGGAAGATGTATGGGGCCATGTATTGTGAAATTTTGGCCAACAACCTCCTTCCTTTAGTAAGAGTATTTAAGATGGGTCATGGCTGGGTTTTCTAGCATGACAATGACCCAAAACAAACAGTCAGTGCAACTAAGGAGTCTTGCCAAAAGAGGCATTTCAAGGTCCTGGAGTGGCCTAGCCAGTCTCCAGACCTGAACCCAATCGAAAATCTTTGCAGGGAGCTGAATCCCAATTTAGCCCAGCGACAGCCCCCAAACCTAAAAGATCTGGAGTAGTTCTGTATGCAGGAGTGGACCAAAATCCCTGCTGTGGTATGTGCAAACTTGGTCAAGAACTACTGGAAAGTCTGACCTCTGTAACTGCAAACAAAGGTTTCTGTACCAAATATTAAGTTCTGTTTTTCTGTTGTATCATAATACTTATTTCATGCAATAAAATTAAAATTAGTTATTTAAAATTATACAATGTGATTTTCTAGATTTATTTTTTTTAGATTCTGCTCACCAGACTATAACTCCAGACAGACTCTCTCCACTCTCTATCTAGAAACTGCAGACATTGCAGCCTTTTAAGGACCAGTAATGAGTCCAAGCTGCCACACCTGAGCTGAGGCCTACTCCCTAGCAGTCCTGGACCACACATATGTGAGGAATCTTGGGGAGATACAGTTAGGGCCAGAAATATTTGGACAGTGACACAATTTTCGCGAGTTGGGCTCTGCATGCCACCACATTGGTTTTGAAATGAAACCTCTACAACAGAATTCAAGTGCAGATTGTAACGTTTAATTTGAAGGGTTGAACAAAAATATCTGATAGAAAATGTAGGAATTGTACACATTTCTTTACAAACACTCCACATTTTAGGAGCTCAAAAGTAATTGGACAAATAAACATAACCCAAACAAAATATTTTTATTTTCAATATTTTGTTGCGAATCCTTTGGAGGCAATCACTGCCTTAAGTCTGGAACCCATGGACATCACCAAACGCTGGGTTTCCTCCTTCTTAATGCTTTGCCAGGCCTTTACAGCCGCAGCCTTCAGGTCTTGCTTGTTTGTGGGTCTTTCCGCCTTAAGTCTGGATTTCAGCAAGTGAAATGCATGCTCAATTGGGTTAAGATCTGGTGATTGACTTGGCCATTGCAGAATGTTCCACTTTTTTGCACTCATGAACTCCTGGGTAGCTTTGGCTGTATGCTTGGGGTCATTGTCCATCTGTACTATGAAGCGCCGTCCGATCAACTTGGCAGCATTTGGCTGAATCTGGGCTGAAAGTATATCCCGGTACACTTCAGAATTCATCCGGCTACTCTTGTCTGCTGTTATGTCATCAATAAACACAAGTGACCCAGTGCCATTGAAAGCCATGCATGCCCATGCCATTACGCTGCCTCCACCATGTTTTACAGAGGATGTGGTGTGCCTTGGATCATGTGCCGTTCCCTTTCTTCTCCAAACTTTTTTCTTCCCATCATTCTGGTACAGGTTGATCTTTGTCTCATCTGTCCATAGAATACTTTTCCAGAAGTGAGCTGGCTTCTTGAGGTGTTTTTCAGCAAATTTAACTCTGGCCTGTCTATTTTTGGAATTGATGAATGGTTTGCATCTAGATGTGAACCCTTTGTATTTACTTTCATGGAGTCTTCTCTTTACTGTTGACTTAGAGACAGATACACCTACTTCACTGAGAGTGTTCTGGACTTCAGTTGATGTTGTGAACGGGTTCTTCTTGACCAAAGAAAGTATGCGGCGACCACTGTTGTCATCCGTGGACGCCCAGGCCTTTTTGAGTTCCCAAGCTCACCAGTCAATTCCTTTTTTCTTAGAATGTAGCCGACTGTTGATTTTGCTACTCCAAGCATGTCTGCTATCTCTCTGATGGATTTTTTCTTTTTTTTCAGCCTCAGGATGTTCTGCTTCACCTCAATTGAGAGTTCCTTTGACCGCATGTTGTCTGGTCACAGCAACAGCTTCCAAATGCAAAACCACACACCTGGAATCAACCCCAGACCTTTTAACTACTTCATTGATTACAGGTTTACGAGGGAGACGCCTTCAGAGTTAATTGCAGCCCTTAGAGTCCATTGTCCAATTACTTTTGGTCCCTTGAAAAAGAGGAGGCTATGCATTACAGAGCTATGATTCCTAAACCCTTTCTCCGATTTGGATGTGGAAACTCTCATATTGCAGCTGGGAGTGTGCACTTTCAGCCCATATTATATATATAATTGTATTTCTGAACATGTTTTAGTAAACAGCTAAAATAACAAAACTTGTGTCACTGTCCAAATATTTCTGGCCCTAACTGTATACCGACCCTAATAAGGCTGAGTTCACACAGGGTTTTTTGGTCAGGATTTTGAGATGAAATCCACCTCAAAATCCACCTCAAAATTCTGACCAAAAAAATGCTCCCATTGAAATCAATGGGAACCGGTCATTTCTTTTTAACACGAGCAGATTGTTCCGGTTCCTGGAAAAAAGAAGAAACATGCTCATTCTTCAGGCGGATGCCGCGGCCGGACGTCTGCCTGAAGACACTCCTTCCCGCGTAGGCCTATTCATTTGGGCCTAATCCGTAGCGGAGTGCCACAACTTGATGACGGTGCACTACACTGGCATCCAGTTGTGGCTACCCATTTTTATGATCCGGAATCTGAGGCAGCCTCTGCGTCAAATGACAGACCAAAAAAACACGTTTGATCTCAGCCTAAGGCTGAGTTCACACAATGCTTTTTGGTCAGGAATTTGGTCAGGAATCCGCCTCAAAATCAGCCTCCCAACAGAGTTCTAGAGTTCATACCTGTCATCTTCTCACTATATATATATACATATATATATATAAAATTTAGCCCTAGAATAAAGATGTTCCGGCAGCGACTCAGCTGCAGAGAGTCTCCTCATCAAGGAGGCTTAAGAAGCCAGCTCCAGCAGCAACACTTTGGCAGAGCTTGGCTGGAGAGCTGACAGAGAGGTCATATTTTTGGGAGCTGTGTCCTGAATGATTCTACTTGCTTTTTGGATTTCTGTTATTCTAGGTGAGGTAGCCTATTCTATGTTTAGTTAGAGCCTAGCCGGGCAGGTATTTATTTTTGTATTGTTTCCTTTTGTTGCTGCACTCTACCTTTGTTTGGGACTGAAGAAACTGGACTTGTGTGTCCCCACCTAGCAACAAAGGTAGAGTTTTATTTTCACTCAAAAAGGTAGTGCAGCAACAAAAGGAAACAATACAAAAATAAATACCTGCCCGGCTAGGCTTTCACTCAACATAGGTTACCTCACCTATAATAGCAGACTCAATAGTAGGTTGCATCAACCAAGACAGCTCCAACAGTCTGACCTTCTTGCTGACTCTCCAGCCAAGCTCTGTCCAAAGTCTTGCTGCTGGAGCTGACCTTTTAAACCTCACTGATGAGGACAATTCACAGCAGCTGACATGCTGCAGAAACATCCACAATGTGTGGACTGGAGGGGGTTGGAATGACAGGTCCCACTACCAACCTACCTGACTATCACAGCATATATTAGATTCTTGTATTTCCCTCTACAAATCACAGAAGGTAGGGGACACAACCCAACCATAGAAATACTATTATTAAAACATCACTTTTATTAATGTTCTTTAAAACAGCAAAAATAGTATTGGGTCAGAATATATGGGATAGCTGTATGCCCTCTGTGAAAAGATTAGCGAGGCAGGCAATATCTTGTAACCTAGAATGTGGTAGTCAGTGTGGGACGCACAAGTCTAGGTAGAAGGATACCTCTTGCTATATATCTGTATAGGGTCACTAGGGCTATGAGTGAGGACAGCTATCACCTGTAATTCAAGGAGTACTATACTATATATATATATATATATATATATATATATATATATATGTGTGTGTTTAGGGTCCATCTACTGCATTAAGAGACAAGCACGGTGTTGTGCACACGTATTTCTAAACATCAGTAGAAGCTCTTAGGGAGTGGTTAAATAATATAAGAAACAGGATAATGAAATATCCTACTTTGTTATAATAGAACATACAGGGAGTCTCACAAACAACGGCATATAAGCAGAAATGTTATTATATGAAACAGAATGAGAACAAAACTCTAAACATGCTGTGGTTTATTATTGTGAATGTAGCGATAGGAAACTTTTATAGAGGACTACAATCCACTTGGGCTTTTTTCTTGTGTTAGAACCAGTGAGAACAGGTTATGTGTATGGTTTATTCAGAGAAAATCAAGAGACAAGAAGAGAGTATACTTTTATATAAAACCTAGAGACGCGTGCAGCAGTAAACGTATTTACATGTTGTTCAAGGATCTTCCCCTACAATACATGCACAAGTTATCAAGCAACAGTAAATGTTTATCACGACATTTAAATTTCAGTTCTATAGGTTGACAACAGAACTGATGTTCTGAGCTTATTATCAAGGTATATATATATATAAATAAACTCACTTACCACTATTATCCAGACCATCCAACGCAACCAGGAGTATGCAACGCACTGGAAACCAGAAGAGGAAACAGGACGTGATCTGGAAACAGGGACATTCATTTCATAGCAAGGAGCTTCCTGAGGGCGAGTACAGGGTAAACTGTGTTAGGGAGCTTGTCATTTTACTATGCTGGGTTTTCACAAACATGCTAAAACTAACATGTGACATTGTATATTATTTGTGACCTTTCTTGCATTGTCCTATCCAAAGTCCTAATTGGGTGACATTTGAGGGCACAGTAGCAGATTGCTTGTTTGCCAGTTTTATGAAACCATATACTACTTTTTTCCTTAAAGTTTACACAAATAAGTGTTTTTTTTTACTTTCCCTCAAGGGTTGTGACATTTTTAGTTGCATGAACAGTGTCTGTAGCTGTGGTTCTGTTAACACCTTGTCATGCCCGATTTTCAACAAACTTTTCAAACCCACCAAGCAAGATGCATAAAATTTTTAGGTGAAATGCAGTTACTCCATTCACTCTGAACATGTTTACGTGTCAGAATGACGCTAGGTTCACACCTGCGTTCTTCTTTCCATTCTGTGCTTTCCGTCTTCTGCATGCCAGAAGACGCAAAGCACAGACCGGGTCCGGCCGTGAGCGGCGGTGAGCGTTTTATGCTCTCCGCCACGAAACCGGATTTTTTAATGTGGACACAGAGTACTGCATGTCCGACTCTGTGTCCGGATTAAAAATCCCGGTTTCGCGGCGGAGAGCGCAAAACGCTCACCGCCGCTCATGGCCGGACATCTCTCTCACCCATTCAAATGGTGTGTGGTTTTGCTTTTGGAAGCTGTTGCTGTGACCAGACAACATGCGCTCAAAGGAACTCTCAATTGAGGTGAAGCAAACCATTCATCAATTCCAAAAATAGACAGGCCAGAGTTAAATTTGCTGAAAAACACCTCAAGAAGCCAGCTCACTTCTGGAAAAGTATTCTATGGACAGATGAGACAAAGATCAACCTGTACCAGAATGATGGGAAGAAAAAAGTTTGGAGAAGAAAGGGAACGGCACATGATCCAAGGCACACCACATCCTCTGTAAAACATGGTGGAGGCAACGTGATGGCATGGGCATGCATGGCTTTCAATGGCACTGGGTCACTTGTGTTTATTGATGACATAACAGCAGACAAGAGTAGCCGGATGAATTCTGAAGTGTACCGGGATATACTTTCAGCCCAGATTCAGCCAAATGCTGCCAAGTTGATCGGACGGCGCTTCATAGTACAGATGGACAATGACCCCAAGCATACAGCCAAAGCTACCCAGGAGTTCATGAGTGCAAAAAAGTGGAACATTCTGCAATGGCCAAGTCAATCACCAGATCTTAACCCAATTGAGCATGCATTTCACTTGCTGAAATCCAGACTTAAGGTGGAAAGACCCACAAACAAGCAAGACCTGAAGACTGCGGCTGTAAAGGCCTGGCAAAGCATTAAGAAGGAGGAAACCCAGCGTTTGGTGATGTCCATGGGTTCCAGACTTAAGGCAGTGATTGCCTCCAAAGGATTCGCAACAAAATATTGAAAATAAAAATATTTTGTTTGGGTTATGTTTATTTGTCCAATTACTTTTGAGCTCCTAAAATGTGGAGTGTTTGTAAAGAAATGTTTACAATTCCTACATTTTCTATCAGATATTTTTGTTCAACCCTTCAAATTAAATGTTACAATCTGCACTTGAATTCTGTTATAGAGGTTTCATTTGAAAACCAATGTGGTGGCATGCAGAGCCCAACTCGCGAAAATTGTGTCACTGTCCAAATATTTCTGGCCCTAACTGTATGTTCTAGGCAACAGGGAAGATTTTAATTTTTAATTCTTCTTTATTTTTTAACTTTTTTAACTACCGCACGGACTCTGGCGCCGATCCAACGCGGGAAAGTGTCATAATACACGCAGTATCTGCAACATTTTGCTCCATGTGAATGGCCCCTTAAATTACCGCATTTAAGAAAATACACCCCTCATGGAATTTATCAAGGGATATAATGAGCACTTTGACCCTACAGCTGTTTCACAGTATTTACTACCATTGGGTCATGAAAAGGAAAAATTACTCTCTTTCCAGGAAAATGTCTCTTTAGCCCCAAATTTCTCATTTTTACAAGGGGTTAAGAGAGAAAAAGCACCCCACAGTTCATTACACAATTTCTCCTGAACATCCCAGTACCCCATATGTGGTCGTAAACTACTGTATGGGTACATGGTAGACCTTAGAACAGAGAGAGAGCTATTTGACTGTTGGAGGACAGATATTGATGTGATCAGTTTCAGGCACCATGTCGCATTTGCAGAACCTCTAAGATGCCAGTGGAGACTCCTGAAATGTGACCCCATGTTGGAAACTTGACCTCTTAAGAAATTTATCAAGGAGTATAGTGAGTTTTTTGACCCTACAGATGTTTCACAGAATTGGGCCATGAATATAGAAGATAATTTTTTTTTCCATTGAAATGTTGTTTTAACCCCAAACTACTGGAAATCTGGGGCTTTCATTTGTACTGTGGGTTCTTAAAAAAAAAAAAGAAAAAAAACCCCACCTGCTATTATACCCATCTGAAAACTGCTAAAAACAGGGATTTTATATTGAGAGTTAAATGGGTGAAAATGTGTTATTTGTCTAACTGCCTTTCACAGGTGTTTTATATGCTCAGCTCTAGTAATAATCGTTATTGTTATTATTTTATCATGTAACAGATATCGCTAGAGAGGCGGTTGTGTATTTTACTCTATAAAGATCAGGTATGGACAGGACAGGGACAGTGAAAAAGTGTAAACTTTATTGATGACTTTTGTGCACGTGTTGTATTAGTGTTTGGTGCAACTCTTTTGCTGCTGCAACCTGGACGATGGTAAACGTCTGGGTCACAGCGCTAATAAACTTCCTGGTTATGTTATATTGGGAGGGGTATTACCGCTGGGATTAGGCTCAGCGGGGTATTACATTATACCTCTATGTGACAATCAGAGCGCAAAAGAATAGTACGCTCTCTGATTGATAAGAGAAGGGATAAATTGGACCGAAGTCCATGCTACCCATCCTGGGGTCAGATACAGGTTATGCACAGACGATAATGATGATTTATCATCTCTGTGTAGTCTGCAGGGCTGCTCCTCCTTCCTCAGCTCTAAGATGCTGCCTAAGGCAGGAGGGGGATACTTTAGAGCCCCATATCTCAGGATACATTAAGGCTATGAAGATGGCCTTGGATTAATTTTAAATATGAGGATCTCATATTTAAAATGAATCCAAGAACTTCTTAATACCCCTAATGGATCCTGACAGAATAAAAAAACCTAATACCTCTCCTCTCCCCTGCTGTCTGGCTGTCCTGTGAATGGTGATCGCTGGAAAGTGGAGGCTGCGACAGGTCCCTTTCTGGTCAAATCGGAGTGTCAGCCATCTCATATAGCTGATACTCCGATCTCCCTTTTCCGGGACAGTGTCTTTTATGACAGTGCCTCAGGATCAGTACTGCGCATAGCTGCACTGTGGTTGGTGGGTCTGTACAGACCTATCAATCACAGCGATCCCTGAAGAGGGGAGGCACGTAGTGGTCCCTCGTGGGTCACATGGGAGTCTCAGCTGCTGGGTTCCCGATCCCCAGCCATACTCCCTGCTAGAAAGAAGCCTCGGGAGCTGGGATGTGACCTTCTGGCACGTTAAGGAAGCTCTCTCCAGGACGTAGTTACGTCCTTGTGCGCCTAGGGGTTAAAACTGCCTATAGAGTCCATAAGTACAGCTGAACAGGCAGTAACCTTTTTAGTTACATCTTTATCTACAGCCTCCCTTATTTGACCATATACTGATATACTAAGGCTTTTTAATTTAAAGCTTAATAATCTCCAGGCATTGTAGGGGATATGTCTGACCAACCTTATCATAAACCTCAATAAGTAGAACAAGAGAAAAGGATTTTTGTTATGAAACTTGGGGACCCCCCTCCTCCAGAGCCTTATAACAATTGCTTACCCCACCATCAAGGTAGGCACACCATTGCACTGCTCACTGTATACCTAGACTTCTGAAACCTGTGTTAAAAACCCAAAAATCAGCTTTCTGCTGCGGGTTCCACAGGAATGTTATTTTGCAGAGGATTCTCATGCAGAAAACTTCCATAAAACCCTCTCGAAATTCCTTTCTGTAAACATATCCATTAACTCCTTGAGGACACAGTGATTTTCCATTTTTGCATATTTGTTTCTTGCTCCCCGACTTCCAAAAGACATAACTTTTTTACCTTTCTATTCATATAGACCTTATTTTTTGCTGGACAAATTGTACTATGGCACCATGTAGTATTCTATACAATATACTAGAAAAATGGAAAAAATTCAGAATGGCGTGGAATTTGCAAAAAAAACCAACTTTATAATTTTATGTTTTAATATCTATTAAAAAAAAACATTCAAATTTTTTGAAGAAAATAAAAATTTCTTTCAGTTTACAGCATTCAACATATGGGAAAAATGTTATTACATTTGAATAATTTGGGCATTTTCAGACTCTGAAATACCTAATGTGTTTATGTTTATTTATATGAGATCACTCTCAAACTTGTGATATTTAGATTGAATGTGCCATAGACTACAATTCTACTGTATAGAATTGGCACTGCAGTCCCGTTACCAATGGAAAAGAAGAAAGTAACCACTCTAATGCCATGGTTTCGTTTAAACATGACATCTGAATGGTTAGATTTACCTCATCAGAGTCATGTCTGAACATCGGAACTGCTGTTGGGTCCCTGCTGTGTAAGGCCCAGTTCACATCTGCATTCGGTAATCCATTTGGGGAGTCCGCATGGGGACCATCCGAACGGAACACCGAACCCATTGACAAGCGGTGAGCAGTGAAAGCACACAGACCCCAAGTGGTGTCTGCACAAGTCATGCGGACAGGAAAGTGGATCATGAAGTACTTTTCTGTCCGCATGTTCCGTGTGGACACCTTTTGGAAAGCACACGGACCACATAGGCTATAATGAGCTTTCATTAGCTCACCACTTGCCAATGCATTCGGTATTCCGTTAGGGGGGACCCAGAACAGATTACTGAATGCAGATGTGAACCAGGCCTAAAATAGCAGAGAACCCATGGCTACAGTGTCTGCTCAGCTCCTAAGCACACTCTATAGTTATAGGGTTTATCCAGTTTTCAAAAAAATATGGGTCAAATAACCCTCTCCTCACCCCTACCTGTCTTCTCATCCTGGAGATGACTTTGGGGTGCCACTGTCCACTCTTCTTGCTTTTCACCTGGAATCCGGAACAGGCGCCCATGCAATAGTAAGCCGCAGAAGCCATGAATGCGCAATAGAACACTGCTTCATTTTGTTTCTGCCGGCGTTCTATTTTGCAGGCACCAGCTGCGGCTTCTTGTGAAGGAATCGACGGCCAGAAAAAGAGGAAGAGAGTTGGTGAGTATGAGGGGATAGGGAAAGGGAGAGAGAGAATTTGGTCAGGAATCCGTCTCAAAATCAGTCTCTAAAAAAAAGCCTCCCAATAGAACTCTATTGGGAGGCTGATTTTGAGGCGGATTCCTGAGCAAAAAACTGCGTGTGAAACGCCTCACCATAGGACTGTAAAAACGCCTCACCATAGGACTGTATGGTGAGGCGGTTTTTGGAGGAGGAATTTTAGTCAGATTCCTGACCAAAAAACTTTGTGTGAACACAGCATAAGGGCCCGTTCACACGGAGATTACGGGCGCGCAATCTGGCACGTATACACGTGTCAGAGTTTGTGCGCTGAAATCAGATTCCATTCATATCAATGTCAGGTTCTGTAATTTTGCGGAGGAAAATGGTGAGGAATCTAGTGTGGAATTTTCCACATGGAAAAAAAAAGCCTCCCATTGATTTCAATGGGTTTTGCTAGCTTTTTTTTCTACTAGTGGAATTTTGATTTCAATGGAAAAGAAAGCTAGCAGAACCCATTGAAATCAATGGGAGGCTTTTTTTTCCACGTGGAAAATTCTGCACCAAATTTCTCACCATTTTCATTCTGCACCAAAAAACCAGTAGCTGCGACTGGATGCCGGAGCAGTTTTTTTGGTCAGGATTCTGCCTTAAAATCCTGACGAAAAAACTATGTGTGAACTCAGCCTCAAAATCCTGACCAAAAAGACAGCTCCCATTGAAATCAATGGGAGCCGATCAGGTCTCTTTCCCGGGAACCGTTTGTTCCGCCTCCTGGAAAAAAGAACAGACATGCTCAATCTTCAGGCCGAATTGCCTCGCGAACGTATTATTTAGTGTTTTAAGACAATTTCTACTCTTAATAGGTGTAATATTCAGAGGTTGTCTTTGCAATGCTGCTACCCTGTTTCCCCGAAAATAAGACGGTGTCTTATATTAATTTTTGCTCCCAAAGATGTGCCATGTCTTATTTTCAGGGGGTGTCTTATTTTTTTCAAAGAAGAATTCACATATATTGCTAAATATAAAAATTAACATTTATTAAATACTGTACAGTATAAAAATATTTTTATAGATTTGTAGAGCAGGCTATTTTGGACACAGGGATACCTAACATGTACGGTATGTGTTTCACAGTATTTACATACTTTTATATGTGTTCTAAGGAAATGGGTTGATTTGAATTTTTAATATATATATATATATATATATATATATATATATATATATTTCTTTTTTTTGCATTTATTAACCCCCTGTAATAAATTACAGACAGGCAACCTGCCTTCAAAAGAAATGACGATTTTTTGCAATGCAATTGCAAAGGTCTGATCACTAATGCATTGTATTAGTGATCAGACCTTTGCAATTGCATTGCATTGCAAAAAAATCGTCATTTCTTTTGCAGGTTGCATAGAGCAGCCTGCAAAAGAAAAGCACTGCAGACAGGCCGGGGAGCCTTTACAAGGCTCCCGGCTGTCATGCCAACGTGACGTCGGCCCTGGAGCATGCTGCTGCCGGATGTTTAACTATGGCGCCCACCCGGGAGTCGGGCGGCCGCCATAGCCACCTGGTGTCTGCTGGTGTCAGCAGACATCCAGCGCTAATGCCTCTGGTTGGTGCCCACATGCGCTCCCATAGAAATGAATGGAAGCGCCCGGCACGCCGATTAACCCCCCGCTTGCCGGCTATTTCCATTTATTTCTATTCACTACGTCTTATTTTCGGGGGAGCGCCTTATATTAGGCAAGGCAGCAAAATGTCTGCCATGCCTTACTTTCGGGGTACGTCCTATTTTCGGGGAAACACGATAGCATTGCTGTAGAGCAGGGGTGCTCACACTTTGTCAGCATGTGAGCTACTTTATTATATGACCAAGAAAGGTCTACTACCCACTTCTTGTGGGTGGGGCCTGGCATGTTTGTGGGCGGGACTGGTGCGTGTTTGTGGGTGGGGCCGGGTGGAGCGTGAGAGCAGGAGACCGGCAGCCCCGCCTGCCAGTGTCCGTAGATGACTCTCAGCCTGCGCTGTGAACAAGCAGCACCCCGGCCCCCTCCATCCCTAAGAGCGGCCTGCAAGTGTCCAGAGTGCTTGTTCACAGTGCAGGCTGGGAGTTGACTCTCAGCCTGCACTGAGAACAAGCAGACATCGGGGATCCCTGGCTGCATCCTGTGATTAACCCATACGTCCATTGCGATCGACCGGTAGATCGACGTATTGGACACCCCTGCTGTAGAGGTTACAGCGGTGGGGATCAGCCTGTCAGTGCTCAGACGCTATGCCGCACACTGGATCAGATTGGTCTGTGCCCAATCGAAAAGTGCCAAATGCCGTTTTTTCGCTTCTGATAAAAATTGAAAGTGTTCAATGAAATAGGCATTCCTCAAAACGGTATAACTAAAACGTACAAGTGTCCGCTCTATGCATCCCTGTACAAGAAAATACTAAAAAAGTTACAGGTGTCAGTGACTTTTAGAAAAAAAATTTTTTGCAAAGTTTTAGATTTTTGTTTAGGTATTAAAAAGTAACTAAAACTATATAAATTTGGTATCCCTGTAATCGTACCGAAACATTGAATACAGCTGACATGTCATTTTGGCTGCACAGTGAACGCCGTAAAAACAAAGCCTGTAAGTAAGTTGCACATTTTTTTTTCCAGCTTCCTAGTACATTGTACAGAATAATAAACGGTACCATTATGAAGAACAATTTGTCTCACAAACACTAAGCCCTGAATGGGAAAATAAAAGGGTTATGGGATTTGGATGAAGGGAAGTCAAAACCGAAAATTGAAAAATATCACTGGCAGTAAGGGGTTAAGTGCAGCTAGCTGAAAAAACAAGGCGCTGGACAAATAAATGAAGCTAAAATCATTTGTAGAAAGACTTCAGAATGTTTTAGGGGAAAAAAATCTGTTGTTTTTTTACAAAGGAAACCGTGTAAATTCTCCCTATCACAGTGTTAGCACTTCTGTCCCGTCACATGGCCCCCTGCGTGTGCATGAGAATAGCATTCACTTGTGAATTTATTTCAGCATGATAAGAAAGACAGAAGCCAAGAGTATACGGTCGGTAAACCTGACTGACAACTCCCATGATAGTAACTCTTCATATGCCATCACAGTGTAAACACATTCACTCCGTAACGCGCCGCACGCTAAACTACAATTCCCATAATCCACCACTCCCTACAGACACTTCCTGTTCTAATATGTCTGCATCTTGTGTGTAGCATTGTAGAAGCAAAGAGGCTTGAGGCATAAGCTTCCGCTGCTGCAGTAAGGCGAGCCCGAGGGTCATTCAGAGGTAAGTAGTGCGGCGGAGTGATTCGGAGAGTGGAGCACGTGACGTCTGATAATAGGGGGAGACGAGCTATATGGTCTGTAGCCATGGCTGTTGCTTTGTGTACAAGGGCCCATTCATGCTATAGATGGTTCCAGTCTGTGGGGTCATGATATGGGTTATCCATAGAAATGGTTGTTCCTGCCTCTGTATGGGGTAATAAAGCCTTCCTCTTAGGTTGTAACCTACTATAGGTTTTACACCTTTAGCAGTCTTGAAGGAGCACAGTTCCTGCAGGTTTCTGGCCCGCATTAAGGCCTATGCACTGTGTGCACTGTCAGTGTGCTCGCCAGTTTTTACACTGACCCATTTATTTCTGTAGCCCCATTCAAAAACAATGTGCATTTCCCATGTATGGGGCTAGGAACTAAATTCATAACTGGTTCTATCCCTGTCCTTTTTATGGCTCATGCTCCCTCACCTCAATCAATAGAGGCCTATATGGCACACAGATGTCATCCAGGTGCTGTCTATGTTGTTTAGTCATGGTCCGGCGACACGCACACGGTTGCTGCATGTTGCTCTAGGAGTGACACAGTGTAAGCTAAGGAACCCCGTCCATTTGCATCCATCTCCTTGCACTGTGTTGTTAAAAACACAATGAAAACTTTCTTTTTTACTTAAAATTGCCTTGCATCCAAACCAATAAATCCGACCGTTAACAAGACAGTAAACAGTTCAGTCAATTCTGCTAAAACCTCACCCGGGAGCCAGCACTATGGCTTCTGTTCCCTTATTAGCAATGTCACCCTGAATTAAAGCTTGTGGCTTGATAACTAAATTTGCCATTACCAGATTCTGGCTGCATTCCAGCCCTAGACCTTATTCACCTGTCCGACTTTACCACAAACAGCGCACAGTCTTGCTGATCTTGTATTCATATATATGAACATTTTTTTCATGAACCGTGAGTCTGGGGAAAAAAATGGAGATGTCCTGTTTTGGTACGATTTGCAGACCAATTGCCCCTATGCTAGTCTGCGAGCCCATGAAAACCATAGACAACACATGGATACATGTTTTTCACAGAGTCACAGTATTTTAAAATATAGAGATTTGGTGAAAAAGAGTCAACTCTGGGAAAACACGTTCTTTCTGTTAAATTTGTATGTTTGAAGAAGATGTAACAACCAAGCATAAAATTGTGAGAGCGATGAGTTGGGTAAGCTCTTCAGCAATACTAATATGAAGTTCAACAGAACATACCCACAATTCTCTCTCCTATCACAGTCACAGACCAGATCGGTAAACATTGTTTCACTTGTTGTCACATCCAAACAACCCATTGGCCTTTGTCGCGTCCTCTGTGCTCCCTCCAGTCTGCTTACCTAGCATCATCTCGTGCCTTGTACAGCTGGCCGTGACGCACTGATTCATTTTTGTTGTTGAGGTTTTTCTGGAGGGTTTGGATTAGAAACGAGATTTTGCTGTGTGTTCTCACACCTTAGGCTCACATGATGGCGTTCTATCATAGCTAATGTTGACAATGTCTTATAGTGCAGGTGGAGGTAATCACATCAGAGATTATTTAGCCATACAGGGCTCTGTCCCTTTGCTGAGGTGAAATGGACTTCTCCCTCAATAATTGACAGTAAAGCAGTACTAATCCTCTTCCAC
Organism: Leptodactylus fuscus; assembly: GCF_031893055.1. NCBI lineage: Eukaryota > Metazoa > Chordata > Amphibia > Anura > Leptodactylidae > Leptodactylus > Leptodactylus fuscus. The sequence goes on from NC_134265.1 coordinate 195,704,960, forward strand.
GTACACTGAATTCTGTTGCTTGTCTCACCTCGTAACATCCCAACTGAACATGTCCCCCTACCCTACTGTCTAAAGATGAAGTCTGTTGTTCATAAACAATGGTAGAAAAATAAAGATGGGTTTTCCTATGGCATAAAGTGTGATTTACAGACTGTCCTCTTCATATAGGTGCCCCAGTGTTGTATTGAATGTGGAAGGGGGAAAAAAAAAACCTGTTGTATTTTCCCAGTAAAACAAAGCCCAATACATATGCACCAGGATAATGTTTAAAGCAAAACTTGCTGATACCTACAAAATACATGGTTAAAATTTATTAATGGATTTGGATGCTGTTGAAAATATAGAGATGTGTGGACCAAGTTACAGAGGTGATCACTAGCTGCACAATGATATAAAAATCAATTTCCTATGTTTACTCTCAAATCTAGAACATTGCGTTGTGAGGCTTCACAATAGTGTATTGAACTAGAGAGCGAAGTACAAACACAGAATATCAATTTTAAGTAGTATTTTCATTTACATTTTCTCTTATTGGTAAGCAAGAAATGTGGATCCCATCACGCTGTGAAATGAAAAATAAATGGGATATTGAGATGATCCACTGTAATACAAAGCCATTCATGTGTGCTCTATTATGCCCCATAGTGGCCCCTACACACAATGTTATGCCCCATAGTGGCCCTTGCACACAGTATTATGCCCCATAGTGGCCCCTACACACAGTGCTGTTCCAAACAGTGTTCGCTCATCTCTAGTAAGTAACACTGTTTTTTTTTATGTTTCCTTACCTCTCCTCGGTCTCCGATCATTATACTCAGGAGTCTGAAAAGACCCCCGAATATAATAGTGTTTGTGGAGCCCGCGGCGTCACTTATCGATCTCAGCCCCTGCCAGGATCGGTAAGTAAATAGGGACTGTTACCATCTGGAGTAACTCCAGCCGGTAAAGGCTGATTAAGAAAAAAAAAATGCAGCGGTAGAGGCTGTCGCCGGGCCCCTAATGTCCCGGGGCCCTGTGGCAGCTGCTACCGCTGCTACCCCGGTAGTTATGCCACTGGTGTGGTTCATACGAAGATATCTTTAAGGTAATGTAAATGACACAATGTTATAATACACATCTCTTGTATCATAGGGTCAGTATCCCATTTGCTGATATCCATTGGTGGCTAAACATCCAACTACCAAGCTGGATAGCCCTACAGAGGAGACGTGCAACATGGATACCTCAGAGCCTGCAGAAGATGGCGAAAGAACACTGGAACAGAGACCACGTACACGTTCTAACCCAGAGGGGGCTGAAGACCGGGAAGTACCGCCACAGCCTATAGTGGGCAGCCGAAGTGAGGGAGAGGGTGAAGCAGCACAGACAGAAGATCCTTCCCAACCGGTCACTGCTCCCCCAAGTTGTATCATTCCTCCCGCTGTAGAATTCCAAGTCAAAACTCCAAGGGTGAACTGTCCTGAAAAAGTGGTGTGTAACAGAAATAAGATCCCAAATTTATTAAGAATTTGTAATAATTCTAGAGGAACATATTTAAGCAATAAGGCCTAATGCATACAACCAACAGAATGTATAGGCCCAATGCTCCTCCAATGGGGATTCTGATGGTTGGTTCCGTACCAGTGAACATAAAGCAGGTCTTACCCTGCTCCTTGTCATCGGAACAGAGCCCCTAGAGCAGGGGTCCTCAAACTTTTCAAACACAGGGCCAGTTCACTGTCCCTCAAAACACTGGAGGGCCAAAATATTTTGCCTCAGGTGGCAAAAAGGCTAGGTTCACCCCTGCTCCTCAGTATGCCCCCACCCCACAGTATTATATGCTCCTCATTACCCCCCACTGTATTATATACTCCTCAGTACCCCCCCCACACACTGTATTGTATACTCCTCAGTACCCCCCACTGTATTGTATACTCCTCAGTACCCCCCCACACACACTGTATTGTATAATCCTCAGTACCCCCCACTGTATTGTATACTCCTCAATACCCCCCCACACACACACTGTATTATATACTCCTCAGTACCCCCTACTGTATTATATACTCCTCAGTACCCTCCCCCCACTGTATTATATGCTCATCAGTACCCCCCCTGTATTATATGCTCATCACTAGCCCCCCCTGTATTATATGCTCATCAGTACCCCCCCACTATATTATATGCTCATCAGTACCCTCCCCCCACTGTATTATATGCTCATCACTACTCCCCCCCTGTATTATATACTCATCAGTACCCTCCCCCCACTGTATTATATGCTCATCACTACTCCCCCCCTGTATTATATGCTCATCAGTACCCTCCCCCCACTGTATTATATGCTCATCACTACTCCCCCCCCTGTATTATATGCTCATCAGTACCCTCCCCCCACTGTATTATATGCTCATCAGTACCCTCCCCCCACTGTATTATATGCTCATCACTAACCCCCCCCCCGTATTATATGCTCATCAGTACCCTCCCCCCACTGTATTATATGCTCATCACTACCCCCCCCCTGTATTATATGCTCATCAGTACCCCTCACTGTATTATATGTTCATCAGTACCCCCCCACTGTATTATATGCTCATTAGTACCCTCCCCCCACTGTATTATATGCTCATTAGTACCCTCCCCCCACTATATTATATGCTGATGAGCATATAATACAGTGGGGGGGAGGGTACTGATGAGCATATAATACAGTGGAGGGAGGGTACTAATGAGCATATAATACAGTGGGGGGAGTACCCTCCCCCCCCGTATTATATGCTCATCAGTACAATCACACACACACTGTCCTACTTACCCATGAAGAGCTGCCGTGGTGCGTCCTCCTCCTTCCAGACTGCAGGAGCGATGACGTCATTGGGCCTGCCTCGGGGGCAGAGGTCACTCTCTTCCATCAGCCATCAGTGTAGGCCGCGGTCGGGCGGCCCCTGACAGCTTTCAGTTGTATGTGCAAATGCACATACAACTGAAAGCGGCGATCCACTCACTAACGGGGAATTGGATTCCCCGTTAGTGAGCGATCCAGACGACAGCGCGGGCCACATGCGGCGGGCCGGATAAATGTCCTCGGCGGGCCGCATGTGGCCCGCGGGCCATAGTTTGAGGACCGCTGCCCTAGAGAGATGAGTACATCACAGAATGCCCTCGGATGTCACTCTGAGTGTCATACGAATGCATTTCACTGCAAACTCTGCCCCGTGTTGTATGGCACACTCAGTTGTGTGCATGGGGCTAAATGATGGTTGAAATGGTTTCTTTGCACATTTTTAAAAAGGACTTTTTACCACCTCCATCCTTTGCATCCTTCAATAGGTGCCGTTCCACTTACTGCGCAGTTGGAATTTTTTCTCCACCGTTCCAAATCCATCAGTACAGTTATTTATGTTCTTTGCCAGAAGAGCTGGAGAAGACAGACAGAATAATTGTGCTGAAACTAACAGAAATGATTGCTCGAAAATTTTGGGTGCTAGAGAAAAAAACAGTTCCAGTTGCGCTGAAATGAGTGGAGTGGCAACTATTGAAAAGGTGGAGGTGGTGAAAGGTCCTTTTTTCGTTTCTTCCCAAAAAGCTATACGTACTTTGCACCTCTCTTTGTGAATAATACTTTTTCCACCCTAGCTACTACTGAACATCCATGGATAGATTTTGTGGAGCTCGCCATTTATTTCCAAGAAAGGTTGATTGGTGTTAGAGGTGTACATTGTTTGGTGTGGTGGAAATAGGGAACTTAGTGTCTGTTATAGCAAATTTTTATTTATTGGATTAAGGCTAAGGCCTCATAGGGTGTCCTACAGCAAAAAAAGCGCTGCAGGAAAAACCACAGTGACAACGCATCGCTGTTCTTCCTGCTGCACTTCAGACAAAAACTTGGCAGTAGTTCCCTCTGCGGACTTTGTTTCGATTATACCAGTGGGAAAATCGCTGGCGTTTCCGTAGGTATAATCGACATTCTGTGATCTCCAAAACCGGACCGGTTTTGGAAATCGTGGCGTGTCCGCACTGCGGTTTATACTGCAAAGTGAGCATAGTATTTGCTAGAATCCTATCCACATTGCTTTGACTGTAAAACACTGCAATTTTTCCCACGGGGCCCCGGCCTCAAGGCGTTTTCCATGAACATAGTTAAATTTTCAGATAATTAAAACTTAAACATTATTGCCTACTTTAATAATGAAATATTTTGAGAGGAGATATTTATCCAATTGATATTTGGCAATTGGACATCATGGAAGGTATAGGGCTTAACAACCGTACCAAAGAGAGAGTCTTTCTGAATTGGAGAAAAAAAAAAAAAAAAAAAAAAATGAAAGGGGGGGGAGTAAAAGATTTCCCCCCCCCCCCAACCATTACAGTGATGACCGATGTCTTTTGTCTTGATGAGTTGCCAGAGGATACAACCATGAATTTAGGAACTTTCTATGATCTGGCACTTCTCAGAAATCCAGTCATAATCTCCTTAGGCAGGGTTCACACTACTTTTGGATTCTGTTATGAAGGTGTCCATTAAAAAAACCAGACACCTATCATAGCAGACATTAATGGATACTAACTGATGTTATTGTGTCCATTTTTTAACTGATTCATTTAATAAATCAGTTAAAAAAAGACACATTACTATCAGTTAGTGTGTTTTTTTTACTCTGTCCTTTTTTTTTTAAATTTGTTTCTGTTTTCTGAGCATGCATAGAAAAAAAACGGAGAGTAACTGATGGCTGTCCGTCCATTATCCATAGACTTCATTGTGAAAAAAATAACGGACGCCTGACATCCATCACGAATCCGTTTTTTTAACTGACACAAACTGACCTGCATGTAGGATTTTTTGTCCCTAAAAAAAAAAAAATCAGACATCTGAAGGATTGGGTATATACTGGACACTATCGGTCACTAACAGACACAAGGTAAAAGCCCATTGAAATCGATGAAAATTTTAACAGATTTGTGATGGTTCAGCTAGTGTCCATTGCTAAAATCTTGTAAGGGACGATAGCAACGGACACTACTGACGGTCACCAACGGTAGTGTGAATGCCCCCTTAACTCACCACAAAACTGATCTAAATATGGTAAGTAGAATGTTCACCTGATGATAAGCTGCACACAATGAGTACATGAGTCACCACTAAGATGATTTGAGAGAACCTGCAGATTTTTATTTATTTTTATTTACAAAAATTGGGTAACTTTTAATTGTCTACAAATTAAAATATTAGTGGCAATTGTCCTTTAAGCCTAACCTTGGTGTTGGTGGTATTCTGATGTACTGCATGGTCTCAAAACAGAAATCTCTTCCACTGTCTGGTTCATAGCATATTGTCATGTTTCTATAGTGATTTGGCTGTAATTCTTCAACTTGCCTTCTTTAGATCATCTGTCTGGATTTGTCAGAAGAAATGTCTTCTCAGAAACTGGAATCATTCAATGGGTAGGCTGTCTATGGAAATATTGTGCCAGATGTGATTTTGATGAACTATGGAGCTAAAAATGTGTTTTGTTTTGTTTTTTCCCTTAGAGCCAAAACCAATGCCCTCAATTCTTCACAAAAAATGATTGAGATGTTTGTCCGCACCAAGCACAAGATCGACAAGAGACATGAATTTGCACTTGTAGTTGCTAATAATGAAGCTATGTGGGTAAGTAAAGGCAAGGAAAGCCAATATTTGACAATTTAAAGAATGGTTACTGAGCTTAATGACAGATATACAATGTCACAGGGAATGTATCATGTCTTTGGTAACTAATGAAAACTAAAACTAAAAAAAAGTGAATCATAACGGACAGCTGTGTCTAGTCCAGTGGTTCTTAACCTTGTTTGAGGTACCGAACCCACCAGTTTCATATGCACATTCACTGAACCCTTCTTTAGTCATAAATCAAATATGATTTTTTTTTTCCAAATTCAAGACCTAGGTATATGTTTTTTTTACTGGTACACAAAATGAACCGTGCATATGGCCTAGGGTTCTATCAAACCCTGGTTAAGAACCACTGGTCATAGTCTCTGTGTTTGCCATCCAGCCTGATTGAAAGGGTTTTAGCCATGTGTTATCTAACAGTACTGCTTCTGATCAACATGGAAAGCCAATAAAGATTAAATAAGGTTATCATATAAATTGGATTACCAACCCTATTTTTCTGAGTTGTAATCTTGACTTTGATAATAAGATGACTGCTGAAGAGTGATCTATACTCTCAGGACTATCAAGATGCTCAGTGGTCAGACTGAAAATTCCAAGATTTCAGTTTGTTTCAGCTCAATGCCAATCAAGTGTAAGGAGCTGAAGTGCTTCAACAAGGACAGCTACAATTCATTGTACAACATAGTGTGTAATATGCAATGTAGAGGCTGCAGCCTCTGACAACTGATTTTTGGGGTCCTGAGTGTTGGACTCCCACTAATCCTAAATTGAAACTTTTTTTTTTTTCCTTGTAAAAACCGACTTAGGCTAAGGCCCCACAGGCCATATCCGCAGCACTAAAGCGCTGCGGGACGAACCGCTGCGTGAACGCATTGCGGTTCTTTCCACAGCGCTTTTAAGAGTTGACAGAGTTTTTCTCTGTGGACTTTCTCTTTAAAGAGGACCTTTCATCAGATTGGACACAGGCAGTTCTATATACTGCTGGAAAGCTGACAGTGCGCTGAATTCAGCGCACTGTCAGCTTTCCCGATCTGTGCCCCGGGTAAAGCGCTATCGGTCCCGGTACCGTAGCGCTTTACAGTCAGAAGGGCGTTTCTGACAGCCAGGGACGCCCTTCTGCCCAGCAGCGCCTATCGCACTGTACTGTGGGGCGGGGAGGAACTCCCCCCCCCCCCCCCCTTCCTCTCCCTCTCCTGATAATACTCATACTGTACAGCGCGATAGGCGCTGCTGGGCAGAAGGGCGGCCCTGGTTAACTGTCAGAAACGCCCTTCTGACTGTAAAGCGCTACGGTACCGGGACCAATAACACTTTACCCGGGGCACAGATCGGGAAAGCCTACAGTGCGCTGAATTCAGCGCACTGTCAGCTTTCCAGCAGTATATAGAACTGCCTGTGCCCAATCTGGTGAAAGGTGCTCTTTAACATTATATCTATAAACGCTGGCGTTTCTGTAGATATCATTGACATGCTGCGATTTGCAAAGCCGCAACCGGCTTTGCAAATTGCAGCGTGTCCGTGCTGCAATCTTTTCTGCAAAGTGGGGATGGGATTCGCACGAATCCCATCCACTTTGCCTGCACTGTACAACACCGCGATTTTTCCCGCAGCATCCCTGCTGCGGGCAAATCACGGCGTTTCCGGTCTGTGGGGCCCCGGCCTTGGGTTGGAAATGTCCCAGTTTTTAGATTTGGTATTGCTTATTTTGGTCTTATATTCTGGTTTCTGCTTTTTAATATTTTCAAGCTCTCTGGATTTACTTCAGACCCCCGAGAAGTATGTAGTTGCCTCTATGACCTGGAGACTAATGTCTGCGAATCATTCAGTATCCTTTACATAAGTGGTAAAAGGTCCTCTTTTAAGGAATGTTGTTTTTACAATCCCCAGAAGTGTTACACAAAATATCCATTCATGTGTAGCCATCTTCTTCCATTACCTGCTCTTCCTTGTCTGCTGCAAAATTGGCTATGCCACACATGTTTTGGCTGGAATAATTAATATGCAGATGAGGCTAGGTTCACACTAGCGTCATGTGTCCACTGTGCTGTTCTGTCAGAGGACTAAAATAACGAATATGCGGGCCGCTAAAATTGTGGTTCCATACAGAGCCCAGCAGACCACATTGTTGTAAGTGACGGATGAAAAAGCTGCATTGGGAGGACATTTTTTGGCCCCTGAGGCAGATATTGTGACCTAGGAATGAGTTCCAGCGCTACTTTTTGCAAGGTAGCTCTTTATAGATTAATGCAATGGTTTTCAAAGAAACCTAAAGGCATGATAGGGCAATTACAGCCAAGATAACTAGGACAACTCCACAGACAGCTGTTTTGAGGTGGTTGCTTCTCATTAGAGTATGTCCTTAGGTTTCTTTGAGCTATCTAGGAGTTCATTCTCCTTTTCCAACAATGAGGTTTTATTTGCATATTCATTACCCAGAATTCTTAGCAGCACATGCATGGTCTAATAAATCCCTGAACTGTCTCTCCCTAATGAGACATATTACCCGTTTTGAGCCATGTCTTGATCTCTCTCAAAGCGAGCCACTACCTGGCTCTGTACTGATGCGAGGCAACAACCTCAAAGCTACTGTTTGCAGATGGGACCTTCTTCCTTTTTGAGAAGTTATTCCAGCTTGGCTATTGTTTCCAGATCATGCCCTTTGGTTTCTTTGAAAACCATGCATTAATCTGGATCTGATGATCCAGCACTGGAGATTGGACCTAATAAATTGCAAGTTTTAATGCATCATTAAAACCAAGTAGCAGAGGCCTGCATTCACTTACACGTTTTGAGCAGAAAAACTCTTATTAATAATGCTGGATCATCTCCATTTTTCAGTTTAACCCCTTGGAATGCAGCTCAAAAGGATATCTCAAATCTGACATGTCACTTTATGTGGTAATTTCTTTGAGACGCTTTAAGTTATCAAAGTGATTCTGAGACTGAGACAAAACATATCGAACAAAAGTTACCACTGACACAAAGTACAATGTGTCAGTGGTAACTTTTGGTCAATATATTTTGTCTTTGATTATAGAAAAAATAGGAAATTTGGTAAAATTTGGAAAAATAATGCAATTTTCAAAATCTGAAATTGCATGCCTTTTCATATAGAAAGTCATACTACCCAAATTACTTCATAAATATAATTTACCATATCTCTGCTTTGTTTCAATCAAACTTCAATCACAGGTGTGTCACAGAATTTTTTACTGTCAAGACTTGAAAACGAAAAATTTATTTCATTTTCACAAGCGGTTAAAAGAGAAATTGCACCTCACATTTTGTTGCACTCCCCGGAGTACACCAATATCTCATATGTGCTGGTACACTGATGTACAGGCATATGGCAGCATTTGGAAAAGAGAGAGTGCTAATTGGCTTTTGGAGGCCAGATTTTGCTGGAATAGTTTTCAGACACCATGTCCCATTTGCATGGTCTCCAAGGTGCCAAAGCATTGGAAACCCTTAAAATGTGAACCAATTTTGCAAACTAGACCCCTCAAAAGCAATTTATTAAGGGGCATTGTGAACACTTTGACCTTTCATGTGTTATGCAGAATTGGGAAAGTAAAATGGAAAGCAACATTCATTTTTTTTTTTTTTTCTGTACAGTGTTACTTTAACACCCATTTTTGTATTACCACAAGGAGTTAAAATAAAAATGCACCCCACAATTTAAGCATTTACTCCCAACTACAGAAATGCCCCACATGTGGATGTAAACTAATATATGGGTATACATTGGGACAGAACAGTTTTTGCAGGGCAGAATTTGTTATAGTTTTCCTTAACCATGTCACATTTGCAAAGCCCCTAAGGTGTCATAATAATAAAACTCCCAACATATGACCCCATTTTGTAAACTAGAACTCTCAAAAAAAATTATCAAGGGGTATAGTGAGCATTTGGACCTCACAGATGATTCACAGTCTTGAGCAGTAAATTTGGAACATGATATATTCTCAAATAAAATGTTGCTTTAACCCCATTTTTCTCATTTCCATAAGGGATTAAAGTAGAAAATGCACTCCCAATTTGCTAACTAATTTCTACCGACTACAGAAATATCTCACTTGTGGAAATAAACTTGCGTATGGGCACACAGCAGGACTCGGAAGAGAGAGCATACTATTTGTAGGGCAGAATTCCCATAAACCGTTTTTGTTTTTTGTTTTTTTATTATTGTCTTTCTTTATTCCCCTTTTGAAACAGACTCTGCATCTTTTTTGGGCAACAGCATATTCTCATTGCGGACAGCCCTATTCTCGCCCCTTATGAGGCGCTAGATCACCTATATGCTACATACAGGTGATAACTCTGGTCTAGCAGTGGGTCTGGGGACACAATGACCAAGGAACATGGCACTGTACTATTATGGTGCATTATCATAAGACCCAGGCAGCTGCTCTGTAATAGTATGTTGCCTAAGGTTTAGGCACTCATGATCCGCTTCACTATATAATTGTGTTCAGAATATCCATATTTCATCTAGTTTTGAGCTTTTTCTTCTATCATGCATTAACCCCTTCCTGCCGATGGCATTTTTTGATTTTCGTTTTTGACTCCCCTCCTTCTAAACCCCATAACTTTTTTTATTTCTCCACTCCCAGAGCCATATGAGGTTTTAATTTTTGCAGGACAAATTTTTCTTCATGATGCCACCATTAATTATTCTAGCAGGAAAAAAATTCAGAATGGGGTGGATTTGAAGAAAAAAATGCATTTCTGCGACTTTCTTACGGGCTTTGGTTTTACGGCGTTCACTATGCAGCCAAAATGACATGTCCCCTATATTCTGTGTTTCGGTACGGTTCCAGGGATACCAAATTTATAGGGTTTTATTTACATTTTGACCCCTTAAAAAAAATCCAAAACTGTGTTAAATTTTTTTTTTTCTATAAGTCGCCATATTCCGACGGCCGTAACTTTTTTTATACGTCTGTGTACGGAAATGCATAGGGCGTCTTGTTTTGCTGGTCCGGGTGTACTTTTTAGTTCTACCATTTTCGGGAAATGTTATTGCTTTGATCACTTTTTATTCAAATTTTTATCAGAATCAAAACAGTGAAAAACCGGCGGTTTGGCACTTTTGACTATTTTTCCCACTACGGCGTTTACCGAACAGGAAAAATATTTTTATAGATTTGTAGAGCGGGCGATTTCGGACGCGGGGATACCTAACGTATATGTTTCACAGTTTTTAACTACTTTTATATGTGTTCTAGGGAAAGGGGGGTGATTTGAACTTTTAATACTTTTTATATTTTTTTTTACTTTTTTTTTTCATTTTTTTTTTTTGCATTTATTAGACCCCCTAGGGGTGTTGAACCCCAGGGGGTCTGATCACTAATGCAATGCATTACAATATAGCATAGACCAGCCTGCAAAAGAGAGAATTTGCAGACAAGCCTGGGAGCCTTGTACAGGCTCCCGGCTGTCATGGCAACATGACGTTGGCCCTGGAGCATGCTCCAGGAGCCGGCGATCCCGGGCAAAATGGCGGCGCCCATGCGCCACCGGGAAAATGGCACCTCCGGCGCCTTTGACCGCGGCGCCGGAGGGGTTAATGCCTCCGATCGGTCCCAGTAGACACCCGGCGGCTATGGCGGCCACCCGGCTCCCGGGCGGTCGCCTTAGTTACAGACCCGACATGCACCGTACTATTACGGCGCATGTCGGGAAGGGGTTAATCTACAGAGAGCTCATTTCCAAAGTTAGCTCCTTTATAGATGTACATGGAGTCTGAGAAATTTCTGCAACTAATCTACTGTGTGTGAAAACGCGTTTACACAGACATATTCTGTAGACTGCACCACCTCCATAGGCATGCTGAGTGTTAAGACGTCATGCTTTTGTTTGCTGATATGTACTTTAACCCCTTAGCGCTATTTCACATATATGCACATCTGGGAATATGGTTAGTTCCCGCATTCCCACGATTCTGTACGTGAAGGAGATTGCACAGGCTCAGAAGCAGAGCCCGTGCGATCACCATGGGAGCCAGGCTGTATCTGACAGCCAGGCTCCCGCTGTAACAGCAGGGACAGTGATAACACTGATCCCCCGTTGTTTAACCCTTAAGGTGCAGGCGGTCAATAGTGACCGCCCCATCTTAAGTGTTTCAAACCGAAACTAAAAATGCCGGCGGCATCGGTAATTGGAGTTAGCTGTAACATACAGCTAACATCCTGCTCTTTAACCCCTGATCGAAGCTGCGCTTCAATCGGGGGGTTTAACCCTTTGAATACGGCAGGCAAACACGTCCACCGTATCCAATGGGCTCGGCCGTGTTAAAGGGGTATTCCCATAACTCTTGTTCACCAACCTGCAGGCTGTGTGCTCTCTTCACTTCCTGGTTTACTCGGAACATTGGTGGGCGGGGTTTCATTGCTATCTGCGATGTTTGCAGTCAGTAATGAGGGATTTGTTGTAAATGCATTACCACTACAGTATGAAACTGATGTAGCAGAGCTGGATTTGAGTCAGTTTGCATTACATACAGAGGTAACGGACTCCCTTTCTCAGCCCTTATCAGCCAAATTCAGTTAAACCGGCTGATAAGTGGAAGAGCTGAAGATAAAGAGTTTAGAAATCCTCCGAGCTCTAACCTCCCCCCTCCCCTATCTGAGGAGCTCAGTTACTTGTCAGACATACACAGCTCTGAACACTCCCTCCCTTCCTGAGAGCAGGCAGCTACGTCATTGAGGGACTGAGCAGATAAGCCCGGGGCCCGTGGTCATAGAAACGCATGTAAACACTGAAGTGAATAAATTAAGATAGCGGCCAAACAAAGCAGTTTGGATAAAGCAATGTATTTAGAAAAGTCTTAAATCCACATAAACTAGTAGTATAGATAGGATCCCTGCTATGGGACAACCCCTTTAAGGGGCCCCTGGGCACTCCCCGCAGTGAGATCAGGGGGTGGCCATATCAAGTATCTGCAGCCTGGGGTCCGGACAGTGACCCCAGGCTGCCTGCAGACCTCACATACCTGGTTGATCCTGCCAGGAAGGGAGGAAGTTACTTTATGCGTCTGTATAGAGTAACTTCCTCTATAGACTGCAATACAAATGTATTGCACGTCTATAATGCTGAATCAGCGATCCAGTAGAGCACTGGTTCAGGTCCCCTAGTGGGACATCAATAAAAAGTAAAAAAAAAAAAAAAAAAAAAAAAAGAATTTAAGTGTATGAAAAATAAATTAATTAAGCAAAGAAATAACGACTTTTTGCCATCTTGCCTTATTAAAGTGCTATAAAACGAGATCAAAAAGTCACACATGCCCCAAAACAGTACCAATAAAAAGCACAGATTGTCCCACAAATAATAACCCCTCAACCAACTTTGTCAACCGAAAAAAAAATGCTACACATCTCAGAAGATGGCGATGCAAAAATCATTGATTTCTTTCCCCAAATTGTTTTTTGTTCTGCAAAACTAGTAACGCATAAAAAAACTATATAATTGAGGTATTGCCGTAATCGTATTGACCCGCAGAATAAAGGTCACATGTTACTTATACGCTATGCTGGGTGGAAAAAAAAAAGTTAAAAAAGCAACACCAGAATTGCTGGGGAGGTTTTTAATCCACCAAGAAAGAATTAATAAAATTTATACTATAGTTTATATGCACCCAGAAATATTGTCATTACAAAATACATTTCATCCCGCAAAAAACAAACCCTTATATGGACATATCACCAGAAAAATAAAACAAATATAGCTTGTACAATGTTAAGACAAAAATCCAAAAAAAAAATCACCAAATCATTAGAACACAACTGACTGCAGCAGGAAGGGGATGTATAAGCTGTGTATAAGCGTATATCAGGGGACACCGCAGATTTAGAGCTTACGAGGGAAAATATACCAGAACTGACCCCCAAAGTGACCCCCCAATCTTAGGAGCTATTGGGGAATTTGGTGTTCCCAATGCACTCTGCACAGCTTATATATTCACGCTCCACCATCTGCTGTGCAGTCATGTCTGGGATACTAATGCTCATTAGACCCCTGATAAATTTTTTGAGGGTTGCAGTTTACAAAATGGGGTCACTTTTGGGTGTTTCCAGTGTTTTGGTACACTAGGGGCCCTGCAAATGTGACATGGCACCTGTAAACTATTCCAGCAAAATTTGCTCTCCAAAAACCAAATAGCGCTCTTTCCATTCCAAGCCCCGCCATGTTCTCATACAGCAGATTCTTTTAACCCCTTGTGAAAATGAAAACTTTGGTGATAAAGTGACATTTTAGTAATTTTTCATTTACACATCCCAATGTTAATAAAATCTCTGAAAAGGTTGTGGGGTCTCAATGCTCACTATACCCCTTGATGAATTCTGTGAGGGGTGTAGTTTCCAAAATGGGGTCCTTTTGGGGGGGTTTCCTTTGTATTGATACTCTAAGGGCTCTGCAAATTAGATATGGTGCCTGAAAATTATGCCAACAAAATCTGCTTTTCAAACACCCAGTGTCGCTCCTTCCCTTCCATACGCTGCCGTGTGCCCAAAAATCAGTTTACACCCACATGTGGGGTATTTCTGTGCCCTGGAGACATTGCATAACAAAATGTGAGATGCAATTTTTCCTTTAACCCTTTGGGAATGTGTTAACTTCAGGGATATATGAATGTATTATAGAAAAAAAATGAAATGTCTAAATTTCGCCTCTGTATTGTTTTAATTTCCGTGAAATACTTAAAGGGTTAACAAACAAAGGGTGTGCGGTTTTGAAAATGGGGTGATTTATGGGGGTTTCTATTATATAGGCCTTTATAATCCCCTTCAGAACTGAAGTGGTCCCTAAAAAATTAGTTTGGGAAATTTTCTTGTAAATCTGGAAAATTGCTGTTAGGGTGAATTCACACTACGTAAACGCCAGCTTATTCTGAATGTAAAACACGTTCAGAATCAGTGGCGTATAAAGCAGTTTCCATTCATTTCTATGGGAGCCGGCATACGAGCACTCCCCATAGAAATTCACTTCAATGGGAGTGAAAAAAGCAGCCCATTCATTTCTATGGGGAGCGCTCGTATGCCGGCTCCCATTGAAATGAATGGAAACTGCTTTATGCGCGTTTACATAGTGTGAATTCACCCTTACACTTCAAAGCCTTCTAACATCCAAAATAAATTAAAATACAATCAAAAGATGATGCCAATGTAAAGCAGAGATATGGTAGATAATATTTATTCATGTATTTGTGTGATATAACTATCTGTTTGAAAAGCAGAGTAATTCACATTTTGAAAATTGTGATTTTTTTTTTTTTTGCAAATTGCTATAAAATTTCCTATTTTTTTTTTTTATAATAAATACACAGATATTGATTTGATTTTAACACTAACATGAAGTACAATGTGTCACAAGAAAACAATCTCAAAATCACTTGTGTAAGATAAGGCGTCTCAAAGTTATTTACCATATAAAGTGGCACGTCAGTTTTGAAAAACGAGGCCTGGTCCTTAAAGCACTTTGGGCTGTGTCCTTAAGGGGTTAAATGTTTGGCTCCCATCTTACAGTAAGTACCTTTGCTGGCCAATGGGGAAATTTTTCATTTGCGAGTGGGCGGGGCTGTTGTCAATTTTTTTTGTTTGCTGTTGGATAAACCTGTTATCTTGTCAAGTCATTAATGGATCAGTTTCAAAATGAAAGTCACTTGACCTACAGAATCCTTATATTGTTGGAGTGTTTGAGGAAACCCACAGGAATGTGGGGAAAACAGAAGCACCAATCAGATGTGTTCATTGGTCTGTCAAATGCAATACATATTTGGATTCTCTTCTGCAAGCAGTAGTGTTCATCTGGTGCCGCTGTTGTCCATGGTGCGAGCAAAGTCTACTTCAGTTATATAAACTTTTCTTTAATTCAGTTTTACAGACCTCGAAGGCCTTTTTAACTTAATGTAAGTGATTAAAATGATTAATATTCATGTAAATGTAATAAAGTTTTAGCTTATTAATTGGAGAGACATAACATTGCAGCTATGTTCTAAAGCTTAAAGCTGTCAGTGAATAGCACAGTCCTTACATCATGAATGAGGCCTCAATGAGAGAGAATATCTTTTCTAACTGAAATTGTTTACACGTTTTAGAGATATTGTAATATGCCATATGTCCTGGAAGTGAACCCTTCACTGATACACTGGCCTTTTTGGGTAGTTTGGTATAGTTTTACAGGTTAAATCTACAGTACTGAAATCTAAAGATTCTGAGGTTGGAATTATATTTTTATGCTGGTAACTTGGTCTACTTTTTCCATGCAGACAACAGAGAACAGAATTCCCAGTTACAGATAATGTGCAGACTATTCCCCCTCCTTACGTAGTAAGGATAATTTTGATCTATAGCCGGCCAGCTTCTCAGCCTTCTCTCACTCTGACAGAGACCATGAAGGTAAAAATGTGTTCACTATGTGAAAATTCTTTATTTTCTAAGTGTCTCTCTCATGCCATACATTACAATCAGTCTTGAATTTCTTCTACAGAAAATGCTGCAGTGCCCTTATTTTTTCTTTGATGTTGTTTATATCCATAATGGTTCAGATGAGGAAGATGTAAGCTGGAAGGTCAGTGTATAAGACATTTGCTAACAATATTGTATTATTCATCAATAGTATTTCTTTATATCTGTGAAAGAATTAAATAAATCTAAGTATGATGTGCAAAATTTACATAACACTTATGCACATGGCCACGTTATAGCTTCATTTCGTAGATGTAGACTTCTGTAGTGATCTAGTGGGCCTCTGATGGAAAGAACCCCCCTGTATGAAACTTCATTTCTTATGAATCCGTGAGAAAAATATGTTTTATGGCCTTATATAATTAATATAATTGTATAGACCACACACAGTTTGCATATTGTTGGCAGGACATGCTGTTCACACATGTAGATGTGCTGATGATTAGAAATGCGTGAACCTCTCAAGATTCGTTTTGTGTTCGGGTCCGGCAGCTCAGGTTCCTGATTAATTTTGGGTTGAACAATTTTAGAACAAACACACTTGGGTAAACTAGGAACCTATCTAATTTCTAAAGTAAACACAGCTAAAGTTATGTCCAGGGTCAGCTTTAGACAAAGTGGGGCTCTGAGTAAATTTATGAGTGGGGCTTTAAGTTGTAAGGAAGTAGCACTGAAGCACAAGAGAGGTAAGTAAGGTTTTTTTTGTTTGTTTGTTTGTTTGTTTTTTTTCTACCTCCCTTGGGCATCCGAACATTATACTCTGGATTCTGAAGAAACCCCAGAGTATAATAGTTCATATTTGTACCAAACACCATCGGGTACATTATACTGTGTGAAGGGGCCACTATGGGATATTAAGCTGTGTGAAAGGGATGCTATGTGACATTATACCTTGTGAATGAGCCACTATGGGACATAGTCAATGAATTATGTCAGTGGGTTTATAGAAAAAAACATTTGAGGAAAGGATATGATTGGTTAGATCAAAGCAGAATCAGGTCATGTAGTCTGCCATATGTTTACAGCCAGTCTCTAGAAAATGCTGAAAATCGGCAGTGACAAAAGTCCTGCATGAAGAAATTTTCTCTCTGACAATTTCAAGGGGACCTTTCACGTCGTATGGCATGTGTGGTTTTATATACTGCTGGAAAGCTGACAGTGCGCTGAATATCATGTTCTGATGCATCCGATTTCACAGAAGTTCCTCCAAATTGCCTCTGGTCGTCTGGTGCATTTTCAGTTTCAAGTCCTTCTGTTTGACCTTCCTGCAGCACAATGAGTTTTTACAAAGATTATGGCAGAGGTATTCCCCTTTTTGCTTCTAAATGGAATCCCAGCTAGAGACTTCATTTCTTCCCCAAGAGAAAATCGACACCCTTCACCTTTCGTTCAGCATGATCAAGTTGTATAAGCGAAATAAAGCATCTCCTGGGTTCCTTGACAGCCACTCTCCCGGCCTTCTTATTGGCTCAGGCCCATACAAAGATTCTGCAGAGGTTCCTTCTATCTTTATGGAACATGGAGTTCTCTTCCCTGGACAAGAGGATTGTGATTCTCCAGAGAATCAAGAACTCTCTGTTGGTAGCAGGTATAGAAGAATCTCAAGAGAGGGGTTCTGTGGCAACACCACAACCCTATAATAGTCACCACAGACACCAGTCGTCATGGCTGGGGCGCTTTCTTGACAGCATCTTAGGTACAGGGCTGCTGGAACCCCCTCGTGAGAGAGACATCTTTCAACTTGAGGAAACTGTCACCTATCCAGGAGGCTCTTCTGGCCTTAACTTCCTTCTTGCAGGATTGCCATGTAAAGATCCACTCAGACAATACAACAGCCGTGGCCTATGTGAACAGCCTGGGGGGAATAAGCCTTTTCCTTTCTCAGGTCTCCTCCCAGATCCTTGGTTTGGTTGAATGGAATCTGGCTTCTCTCTCAGCAGTATAGCAAGAATACCATGGGCTGACTTCCTCAGTAGGAATGCAAATGGAAACTGAACCCCAAAATCTTCCAAAGCCTGGTAGCCAGATGGAGCATGCCATACCTAGACCTATTTGCCTCCAGCTTGAATTGTCAACTGTCAGATTACTTCTCTCTATCCAGGAGGGACTTTTCAAGAGGGGTGGATGCCCTGACTCAGCCTTGGCTTCATTGTCTCTTGTATATCTTCTCACCATTTTCTCTCATTCCTAGAACATTGGCGAATATCAAGGGAAGAAGCAAGGATAATTCTAGTTGCACCTTTTTGGCCTAGGAAGAGCCTGGTTTTCTCTCCTCCAACAGGAGGAGCCTCACAAAGGAGCTACTCAATTGTTAAAAAAAAAAAGTTATACTGGCTAGTGTCAGAACACACTTGTATAATGGGCACATTGAACAATATAGCTGGACCATTACGCAATAGAAGAAGGTGGCCTGCGTTGAAATATTACAATTTATTTGACATCGTGCGGACAGCTAGATGTGTGTTTACATAATACCATGAGGCAAGTTGGATGGGAAGAGAAGACAGCAGAAACAGTGTATTGCTCTGGGCACTGTTTTGCTTGAAAAATTGGGTCCTGGTATTCATATGGATGTTACTTTGACATGTGCTACCTTTAAAAATTGTTTAAGAATGAGAGTTCAAGGCATTGGTTTGGTCCTCAAAATCCCCATCGATGCTGGAAAAATAAGTTTGGTCTATATAGGTTCCACCTCACAACCAGAAGGGTACCTTTAAAGCTCCTGGAACCAATGTAAAATGCGTAAAGTGGCACTTACCTATTTTGTGCCATTTCAAGTAGTGGTGTATTTTCTGGGGCAGTGGAACCCTTAAGGCCACCTCAGAATCCAGAACCCAGTAGTAGTTTAGCTGAGTTACACTTATTTTTTTTCCCTGATATGTGTCAGTCCTGTTTCTTTAGTCCAAAACAAAGGTAGAGTTTTATTTTTACTCAAAAATATAGTGCAGCAACAAAAGGAAACAATACAAAAATAAAATACCTGCCCAGCTAGGCTCTAACTGAACATAGAATAGTTACCTCACCTAGGATAACAGAACTCCAAAAGCCAGTAGAATCGCTCAGGACACAGCTCCAAAAATATGACCTCTCTCTTTCACTCTCCAGCCAAGCTCTGCCCAAGTGTTGCTGCTGGAGCTGGCTTCTTAAGCCTCCTTGACAAGGAGACTCACTGCAGCTGAGTCGCTGCCGGAACATCCCCAAAGTGTGGACTGGAGGGGGGTGGAATGACAGGTCCCACTACCAGTCCTATCTGCCATTCCTAAAAATCCAGCCCAGTAACCGTAACTTTGAAATAACCCTCAGCAGACAATGGTCATCTGCTGAGAAATGTTCTTTCTGGAGTTTTCTCATCACACCCACCTTAGTAGTCTGGGTGAGATGTACACCCCCTTCATTATTTTGCCGGTCATCAGCTTACATATGCTAATAAACTGTTCAGTCGCATAGTGTCAAAGAGCAGGGCACAGGTCAGTCATAGTGGGGAGGGATGGAGTAGGCCCTGGAAAACATATCTCTTTGGTACATTGACTTTATTGCACCATTAGCTTTGGCAGTAAAATAAAGTCTCTCATTTACATGAACCCCACTTATCTGATGTTAGTTATAGTAACTCCCTTTAAGAAACACTGGCAATCCACAGTGCTTATACCAAATATGTCTTAAAACATGTTATTCCCTGTTTACATTTATAAAAATCAGTATGTTTTTTTTTTTTTCTCTTTGACAGGATGTTTTTGGCTTTTTTAGCAATTTGGATACTAAAGGCACAAGTTATAAATATGAGGTGACAATGACAGGACCTGCTCTGGAGCTTCACAACTGTATGGCTAGACTGCTAGCCCACCCTCTTCAGCGCCCATTTCAGAGTCATGCCTCGTACAGCCTTCTAGAGGAAGAAGAGGAGAGTACAGAGAGTGAAGTGACTGTCTGAAACAAATTGACCTGGCAAATTTTCATTTTTTTGTGTTAATAAAGTAACAGGTTTTTGTGTTACTATGTATGTATTTACTTGTGTTTATCAGTGTCATCTAATCCATGGCTGTGCTGTTGCTATAATATTATGAATATTCTTGTCAGAACCCACAAGATCACGATGACAAATATTTTCATCGTTGGCTAGAATCAAGCATCCTCTAGCCAAAGATATATCTGACATTAAGTATATTGTAACATGCCCTATACTTTTTAAAGTTCAGAAGGTCTTACTGAGCAGGAATTGGCCATGACATTGATCCCCTGGGGAGAAAAAAAAACAAACAAAAACCCTACGATTGGAAGAATATGAAGGGTTTTTTTTTTTTTGCTAAAGCTATTGAAAATTGACCCACCACCCCAACTTGATATGGACAGGTCAAGTGGAATTTGTCCTCTACAGAGAAGTGAGGGATAACATGAGTAAGACCTTGACTCTCTTGGATAATGGTATGCACGGTCTCAGTTAATTCTAAAAAGGTGTTTGTCTGAGTCCATTGGATGTTTCTTAAAGTGCCCTGAAGCATGTTGGAGTGGGTCATGTCATCTTCATTGCCTATAGCCAACAGAGTTAGACAGGGATGCCCCAGTCACCGCTACTCTATATAATGATAGAACACTTAGCGGTCACCATATTTCGCTGTCAAGACATCAGAGTAATCCAAATTGGCTGTTGGTACTACAAACTTGCCTTATACATGAGAAGACCTTTTACTCTATGGTCACATTCCCATCTCTGATTATCCGGTTAAGGACCAGGCCCAGAAGTGCGTTAAGGACCAGGCCTCTTTTTTTCAAAACTGACTTGTGTCACTTTAAATGGCAATAACTTTGAGACGCTTTAACTTACACAAGTGATTTTGAGATTATTTCGTAACACATTATACTTCATATTAGTGGTAAACACTAATTAATATTTTTGTGTTTATTAAAAAAAAATAAAATAGGAAATTTGGAAAAAAATTACAATTTCAAAATGTGAATTCTCTGCTTTGCAGGCAGATAGTCATACCACCCAAATACATGAATAAATATCTCCCATATCTCTGCTTTATATCGGCATCATCTTTTGATTGTCTTTTAATATATTTTGGACGTTACAAGGCTTACAAGTGTAACAGCGATTTTCCAGATTTACAAGAAAATTCCCCAAACCAATTTTTTAGGGACCACTTCAGTTCTGAAAGGAATTATAAAGGCCTATATAATAGAAACACCCCCAAATCACTCCATTTTCAAAACTGCACCCCTAAAATTATTCAAAACATCATTTGGGATGTTTGTTAACCCTTTGAGCATTTCATTAGAATAAAAATAATATGGAGGTGAAATTTTAGACATTTCATTTTTTTTCACTAATACATTCATTTAGACCTAAAATTAACACATTCACAAAGGGTTAAAGGAGAAAATGCATCTCACATTTTGTTATGCAATTTCTCCTGTGCACAGAAATACCCCACGTGGGTGTAAACTGATTTTTGGGCAGACAGTGCATGGAAGGGAAGGAGCGACACGGATTTTGCTGGAATAATTTTCAGGCACCATGTTGCATTTGCAGAGCCCCTAGAGTACCAAAACAATGGAAACCCCCCAAAAGTGACCCCATTTTTGGAAACTACACCCCTCACAGAATTCCTCAAGGGGTATAGTGAGCATTTTGACCCTACAGCTGTTTCACAGATTTTACTGTGGAATGTGTAAATGAAAAATGACTAAAATGTCACTTTATCCCCAAAGTTTTCATTTTCACAAGAGGTTAAAGGAGAAAAAGCCCCCCACAGTTTGTTACACAATTTCTGCTGAACACGGCAATACCCCATATGTGGCCATAATCTGCTGTATGGGAACATGTTGGGGCTCAGAATGTAAAGAGAGCTATTTGGTTTTTGGAGGGCAGATGTGGCTGGAATAGTTTTCTGGTGCCATGTTGCATTTGCTGAGGCCTTGAAGTATCAATACAATGGAAACCCCTCAAAAGTGATCCCATTTTAGAAACTACATCCGTCAAGGAATATATCAAGGCGTATTATCATTTTGAGACTGAAAATGCTACCCAAAAATTAATGTACAAAATGAAAATTGAAATTTTGAAAGAAATATGCCATTTCAGTGCCCAATACGTTGCACCCACTTTGTGTTGTCAGAGACCTGCATTCCTAAAACTATTAAGTGGGCCATCCCGAGGGGCAAAAAATTATATATGTGGGTGTAAACCGCTGCTTGGGCACACAGCAGGGCTTTTTCTAGGGACATTTTGGGGCTTTAGGACTTTATTAATTTTTTTCAAACACTTTTTTTTTTTACGTTTTTTTTTAAACTTTTTCATGTGTCCATTTAGGACACTTCAATCAGCAGTACTTTGATTGCTGATAGTATTATGCTCTGTAAGACACAGCCTGCAAGTGGCATAGCAGGATGTCTATTTACCGCTGTGCTGTCTAATACCCTGCTCCATAAACCCTGGTCAGAGCTCAGCTCCAATTGGGGGTTTTAATCATATGCAGTGTATGGTACTGAACCAGTGAGCAGACCATGATTTACTGGTCAGATCCCCTAGTGGGACAATAAATAAATCTTATATATATATATATATATATATATATATATATACACATACATATATATATGCAAGTTCCACCACTTAAAAAGATGAGAGGCGTCTGTAATTTACATCATAGGTAGACCTCAACTATGAGAGACAAAATGAGAAAACAAATCCAGAAAATCACATTGTCTGATTTTGTAAGAATTTATTTGCAAATTATGGTGGAAAATAAGTATTTGGTCAGTAACAAAATTTCATCTCAATACTTTGTTATATATCCTTTGTTGGCAATGACAGAGGTCAAACGTTTTCTGTAAGTCTTCACAAGGTTGGCACACACGGTTGTTGGTATGTTGGCCCATTCCTCCATACAGATCTCCTCTAGAGCAGTGATGTTTTGGGGCTGTTGCTTGGCAACACGGACTTTCAACTCCCTCCAAAGGTTTTCTATAGGGTTGAGATCTGGAGACTGGCTAGGCCACTCCAGGACCTTGGAATGCTTCTTACAAAGCCACTCCTTCGTTGCCCTGGCGGTGTGCTTTGGATCATTGTCATGTTGAAAGACCCAGCCACGTTTCATCTTCAATGCCCTTGCTGATGGAAGGAGGTTTGCACTCAAAATCTCACGATACATGGCCCCATTCATTCTTTCATGTACCCGGATCAGTCGTCCTGGCCCCTTTGCAGAGAAACAGCCCCAAAGCATGATGTTTTCACCCCCTTGCTTTACAGTAGGTATGGTGTTTGATGGATGCAACTCAGTATTCTTTTTCCTCCAAACACGAAAAGTTGTGTTTCTACCAAACAGTTCCAGTTTGGTTTCATCAGACCATAGGACATTCTCCCAATACTCTTCTGGATCATCCTAATGCTCTCTAGCAAACTTCAGACGGGCCCGGACATGTACTGGCTTAAGCAGTGGGACACGTCTGGCACTGCAGGATCTGAGTCCCTGGCGGCGTAGTGTGTTACTGATGGTAGGCTTTGTTACATTGGTCCCAGCTCTCTGCAGTTCATTCACTAGGTCTCCCCGCGTGGTTCTGGGATTTTTGCTCACCGTTCTTGTGATCATTTTGACCCCACGGGGTGAGATTTTGCGTGGAGCCCCAGATCGAGGGAGATTATCAGTGGTCTTGTATGTCTTCCATTTTCTAATTATTGCTCCCACAGTTGATTTCTTCAATCCAAGCTGGTTGCCTATTGCAGATTCAGTCTTCCCAGCCTGGTGCAGGGCTACAATTTTGTTTTTGGTGTCCTTTGACAGCTCTTTGGTCTTCACCATAGTGGAGTTTGGAGTCTGACTGTTTGAGGGTGTGCACAGGTGTCTTTTTATACTGATAAGTTTAAACAGGTGCCATTACTACAGGTAATGAGTGGAGGAAAGAGGAGACTAAAATCATACAATGTGATTTTCTGGATTTGTTTTCTCATTTTGTCTCTCATAGTTGAGGTCTACCTATGATGTAAATTACAGACGCCTCATCTTTTTAACCCTATAGAGACACAGCTCAAAAGTGACTTGAGGACCAGGCCTCTTTTTTCAAAACTGACGTGTCACTTTAAATGGCAATAACTTTGAGACGCTTTAACTTACACAAGTGATTCTGAGATTGTTTTTTCGTAACACATTGTACTTCGTCAGTAGTAAATTTTAGTCGATATGTTTTGTCTTTAATTATGAAAAAATAGGAAATTTGGTGAAAATTTTGAAAAATATGCAGTTTTCAAACTTTGAAATTGCAAGCCTTTCAAATAGAAATCCATACTACCCAAATTTTTTCATAAATATAATTAACCATGTCTCTGATTTATGTAGCAATCAAATTTTAATCACCCTTTCATTTTTTTCAGATATTATAAGGCTTACAAGTCAAACAGTAATTTTCCAAATTTTCAAGAAAATTTCCAAAACACATTTTTCAAGGGACCAGTTCAGTTCTGAAGGGAACTTGAAAGGCCTCTCTAATAAAACCCCCGAAAGTCACCCCATTTCTAAAAACTGCACTCCTGAAAGAATCCAAAACAGCAGCTAGAAAGTTTCTTAACCCTTTCAGCATTTCACAGCAATTAAAACAAAATGGTGGTCAAATTTACATTTTTCAATTTCTGTCGCTAATATATTCATTTAGCCCTAGAATTTACACATTTACTAAGGGTTAAAGGAGAAACTGCACCCCACATTTTGTTACACAATTTCTCCCGAACATGACAATACCACATATGTGCTGGTACCCTAATGTACGGGCACACGGTCGCTCTCAGAGCGGATGGAGCGCTAATTGGGTTTTGTAGGCCAGATTTTGCTAGAATACTTTTCAGGCGCCATGTCCCGTTTGCAGAGCCCCCAAGGTGCCAAAACAGTGGAAACCCCCAAAATGTCACCCCATTTTGGAAACTAGACCCCTCAAGGAATTTATCAAGGGGTATAGTGAGCCCTTGGACCCTACAGGTGTTTCACAGATTTTTTTACCGTTGAGATGTGAAAATGAAAAATTACTCTTTTTATAATAAAATGTCACTGTAGCCCCAAATTTTTCATCTTCACAAGGGGTTAAAGGAAAAATTGCTCCCCAAATTTTGTTACACAGTTTCTCCCGAACACGACAATACCACATATGTTCTGTTACCCTAATGTACGGGCACACGGTCGCTCTCAGAGCGGATGGAGCGCTAATTGGATTTTGTAGGCCAGATGTTGCTACAATACTTTTCAGGCACCATGTCCTGTTTGCAGAGCCCCCAAGGTGCCAAAACAGTGGAAACCCCCAAAATGTCACCCCATTTTGGAAACTAGACCCCTCAAGGAATTTATCAAGGGGTATAGTGAGCACTTGGACCCTACAGGAGTGTAACAGAATTGGCCCAACAAAAGGAAAAGTGACATTTTTTGCTATAAAATGTTGCTTTAACCTCAAATTTTGCATTTCCACAAGGGGTTAAAAGAGAAAATGCACCCCAAAAATTGTCAAGCATTTTCTCCCAACTACAGAAATGCCCCTTATGTGGATGTAAAGTGATGTATGGGCACACTGTAGGGTCCAGAGCTGAAGGATCTCTATTGGGATTTTGGAGGGCAAATTTAGCTGAAATCTGTTTCAGGCACCATGTTGCATTTGGAGAGCCCCTGAAGTGCTAGAACAGTGGAAACCCCCCCCCCCCCCCAAAACGACCCCATTTTGAAAACTAGACCCCTCAAGGAATTTATAAAGGGGTTTAGTGAGCACTTGGACCCTACAGGTGTTTCACTGATTTTTTTTACCATTGAGATGTGAAAATGAAAAATTACTTTTTTTCCAATAAATCGTCCATTTAGCGCCATATTTTTAATTTTTGCAAGTAGTTAGAGAATTAAAAGCCCCCCCAGTTTGTTACACAATTTCTCCTGAACATGGCAATACCCCATATGTGGCCATAATCTGCTGTATGGGTAAATGGTGGGGCTCAGAATGGAAAGATGGCTATTTGGCTTTTGAGGGCAGTTTTCAGGTGCCATATCGCATTTGCAGAGCCCCTAAAGTACCAATACAATGGAAACCCCTCAAAAGTTACCCCATTTTAGAAACTACACCCGTCAAGGAATGAATCAAGGAGTATTATCATTTTGAGCCTAAAAAATGCTTCCCAAAAATTAACCGGTTAAGGACCAGGCCCGAAAGTATGTTAAAGACCAGGCCTCTTTTTTCAAAACTGACATGTGTCACTTTAAATGGCAATAACTTTGAGACGCTTTAACTTACACAAATGAATTTGAGATTGTTTTCTCGTAACACATTATACTTCATGTTAGTGGTAAACACTAATCAATATTTTTGCATTTATTTATAAAAAAAACTAGGAAATTTGATGGAAATTTGAAAAAAATTGCAATTTTCAAAATGTGAAATTCTCTGCTTTTCAGGCAGATAGTCATACCATCCAAATACATGAATAAATATTATCTCCCATATCTCTGCTTTATATTGGCATCATCTTTTGATTGTCTTTTAATTTATTTTGGACGTCACAAGGCTTACAAGTGTAACAGAAATTTTCCAGATTTACAAGAAAATTCTCCAAACCAATTTTTTAGGGACCACTTCAGTTCTGAAAGTAATTATAAAGGCCTGTATAATAGAAACCCCCATAAATTACCCCATTTTCAAAACTGCACCCCTCAAATTATTCAAAACAGCATTTGGGATGTTTGTTAACCCTTTAAGCATTTCATAAGAATAAAAATAATATGGCAGTGAAATTTAGACATTTCATTTTTTTTCACTAATACATTCATTTAGACCCAAAATTAACACATTCACAAAGGGTTGAAGGAGAAAATGCATCTGACAGTTTATTGTGCAATTTCTCCCGTGCACAGAAATACCCCACATGTGGGTGTAAACTGATTTTTGGGCACACGGCAGTGCATGGAAGGGAAGGAGCGACACTGGGTGTTTGAACAGCAGATTTTGCTGGAATAATTTTCAGCGCCATGCCTTATTTGCAGAGACCCTAGAGTACCAAAACAATGGAAACCCCCCAAAAGTGACCCCATTTTAGAATCCACACCCCTCACAGAATTCATCAAGGGGTATAGTCAGCATTTAGACCCTACAGTTGTTTCACAGATTTTACTAACATTGGGATGTGTAAATGAAAAATTACTAAAATGTCACTTTATCTCCAAAGTTTTCATTTTCACAAGGGGTTAAAGGAGTAAAAGCCCCCCACAGTTTGTTAAACAATTTCTCCTGAACACGGCAATACCCCATATGTGGCTATAATCTGCTGTATGGGAACATGGCGGGGCTCAGAATGGAAGGAGCGCTATTTGGCTTTTGGATGGCAGATTTTGCTGGAATAATTTTAGGTGCCATGTCGCATTAGCAGAGCCCCTAGAGAACCAATACAGTGGAAACCCCCTAAAAGTGACCCCATTTGGGAAACTACACCCCCCACAGAACATATTAAAGGGTAGAGTGAGCATTTTGACCCTACAGCTGTTTCACAGATTTTATTAACATTGGGCCATGAAAATGAAAAATTACTTTTTTTCCAACAAACTGTCAATTTAGCCCCAAATTTTTAATTTTCACAAGAGGATAAAGGAGAAAAAGCTCCCTAAAGTTCGTTACACAAATTCTGCTGAACACAGAAATGCCCCATATGTGGTCATAATCTGCTGTATGGGAACATGGCGGGGCTCAGAATGGAAAGAGGGCTATTTGGCTTTTGGAGGGCAGATTTTGCTGGAATATTTTTCAGGTCCCATGTCGCATTTGCAGAGCCCCTAAAGTACCAATACAGTGGAAACCCCCTATAAGTGACCCCATTTTGGAAACTACACCCCTCATAGAATTTGTCTAGGGGTAGAGTGAGTATTTTGGCCTCACAGGTGTTTCACAGATTTTATTAACATTGGGACGTGAAAATGAAAAATTACTTTTTTTCCCAATAAATCGTCCATTTAGCGCCATAGTTTTAATTTTGCAAATAGTTTAAGAATTAAAAGCCCCCCACAGTTTGTTACACAATTTCTTCTGAACACGGCAATACCCCATATGTGGCCAAAATCTGCTGTATGGGTACATGCTTAGGCTCAGAATGGAAAGAGCGCTATTTGGATTTTGGAGGGCAGATGTTGCTGGCATACTTTTCAGGGGCCATGTCGCATTTGCAGAGCCCCTAAAGTATCAATACAATGGAAACCCCTCAAAAGTGACCCCATTTTAGAAACTACACCTGTCAAGGAATGTATCAAGGGGTATTATCATTTTGAGCCTAAAATGCTTCCCAAAAATTAATGTACAAAATGAAAATTGAAATTTTTAAAAAATATGCCATTTCGGTGCCCAATACGTTGCACCCACTTTGTGTTGTCAGAGACCTGCACTCCTAAAACTATTAAGTGGGCCATCCCGGGGGTCAAAAAATTATATATGTGGGTGTAAACTGCTGCTTGGGCACACAGCAGGGCTCAGAAGGGAAGGACCACTGTGCGTTTTAGCTTTTGGGGTACAGATTTAGAGGGACCCTCTGGGCGCCATGATGTTTTTGCAGAGCCCTGGAGGTTCCAGTAAACTGGAATTCACCAAGAAGTGACCCCATTTTGTAGGGGCAATTTTAGGGTCTCTGCAAATGTGACATGGTGTCCAAAAACGAAGAATCTAAATCTGCACTCCAAAAGCACATATTGCTCCTTCACATCTGCACCCTGCTGGGTACCCAAATAGCAGTGTATGCCCACATGTATGACACTGGTGTACCCTGGATAACGTACTTAATGCCATATGTGGGTAGAAATGGCTGTTTGGGCACAGCCGGGGACAGAAGGGAAGGAGCGCTATTTTGGTTTTTGGAGCACAGTTTGGTTTTTGGACGTCATGCCACTTTTGCAAAGCCCCTGAATTGCCAATAAAGTGGAATCCGCAGACGTCACCCTATTTTGGACACTACCCCACTGATGGGATTTATCAAGTGGTGTAGCGAGAATTTTTAACCCTTGAGTGTTGCATTTATTTAGTTTCCAGAAATGAAATCGCAACTGATAGAGAAGTTAAAAATGAAAATTTTACAGATTTGCCATTTCAGTGTGCAACATGTTGTGCCCGACTTATGTCAGCAGAGACACTCCAAAAACTGTTAAACGGGTATCCCAGGCACAACAGCTTTTAGAGCGTTCATCTCTGATACAAGGTGGGGACAACATATTACGCACTGAAAGGACGTATTCCTGGAAAAATGGTCATTTTCACCTCTCACAATCCACTACAGTTATAGTTATATATATAAAGTTATAGCAACACTTGGGGGTTAAAAATGCTGTCTGTACCCCTGGATAAATCCTTCAGAGGTGTAGTTTCCAAAATAAGGTAATTTATCAGGGGATTCCAAATTACTGGCGTTTCAGCTCTACAAAAGTGTCATGGCATCCAAAAACCAAACCGTCTGTGCTCCAAAAACCAAATGACCCTTCTTCCCTTCTGTGTCCGGCTGTGCCCTAATATCAGTTTATACCCACATATGACATTATGTCCGTTATCCGGGGTACACCAGTGTCATACATGTGTCATACATGTGTCATAAACTGCAGTTTGGGCGCACAGCAGGGCGCAGAAGGGAAGGAGCGCTATGCGGCTTTTGGAGTACAGATTCAGATGTTTGGTATCTGGACGCCATGTCATGTTTGTAGAGCCTGTAAGGTACCAGAAAAGTGGATTCCATGGGGTACCAGGAGTGACCCCATTTTGAAAACTGCACCCCTCAAAGAATTTATCAGGGGGTGTAGTGAGTATTAGTATCCCGGACGTGACTGCACAGCGGATGGCGAAGAGGGAATATAAGCAGTGCTGAGGACATTGCAGACACCAAATTCCCTACTATGTCCCCGTAGCTCCTATGATTGGGGGAGTCACTCTGGGGGTCACTTTAGGGGTCACTTCTGGTGTCTGTTCCCTCATAAGCTGTAAATCTGGGGTGTCCCCTGATATCCGCTCACACAGCTTATATATTTCCTACATGACGCACCCAGTTGTGTTCTAATAATTTGGCGATTTTTGAGGGTTTTTGTCTTCACATTGTGAGATGCTATATTTTCTTTATTTTTCTGGTGACGCGGCCATATAAGGGCTTATTCTTTGCGGGATGAGATGCATTTCGTAATGACACCATTTTTGGGTGTCTACATCTTATTGAATACATTTTATTAACCCTTTTTTGCTGGATTTAAAAAAAAAAAAATCAATCCTGGCATTGAGTTTTACTTTTTTAATTTTACACCATGCAGCGTACAGTATAAGTAACATGTTCCCTTTATTCTGCGGGTCGGTACGGTTACGGCGATACCTCATTTATAGTATTTTTTTATGTGTTACTAGTTCTGCAGAGGAAAAACTCATTTGGGGACATAAATCAATGTTTTTTGCATCGCATCTTCTAAGAGGCGTAACATTTTTATTTTTCGGTTGACATAGTTGGTTGAGGGCTTATTTTTTGCGGGACAACCTGCGCTTTTTATTGGTACTGTTGTCGGATGCATATGACTTTTTGATCACTTTTTATAGCATATTTTGTATGGTGAGATGGCGAAAAATCATTACTTCCGGCGAGTTTTTTCCGTTTTTTTTTTTCCGGCGTTCGCCGTGTACATTAAATATTATTTCAGTTTTATTGTACAGATTGTTACGGACGCGACAATACCAAATATGCATTGTTTTTATTACTTTTTAGTTCTTTTTTTATATAATTCATTTTCTATTGAGAAAAAGGGATTTTTGGGCTTTATAACTTTATTAATTTTTTTTCATACACTTCATTTTATTTTTTTTACATTTTTTTTTTACTTTTTCATGTGTCCATTTAGGACACTTCAATCAGCAATACTTTGCTGATATAGAATGCCATGTGAGACACAGCATGCAGGTGTCCCACATGGCATTCCGTAGCAGGATGTCAGGCTGTGTAGACGCACAGCCTGACATCAGAAGGTCCTGGCAGGATCACCAGGTATGTGGGGGCTCCGGGCAGTCTGGGGTCACTGGCCAGACCCCAGACTACCTTTTACTGCTATCGGCACCCTCCGATCTCGCCGCGGGGGGTGCCGATCAGCTTCAATTGTCGGCGGATGCCTTTCGATCGCGCCGTGATGTTTCACGGCGCGATCGAAAGGGTTAAAACGTCCAGTCGGACTCAGTTCCGACTGGACGTTATTGAGGAAGGGGTTAGGTGTTAGTAACACCTAACCCCCGTCCTCCCCGCACCCCTCCCCCCGCGAAATAGGTACCTAAAGACAGGACGTATTTTTACAATAGTCCGGTCTTTAGGTACCTGGACCGCAGGCCGTAAATTTACGTACGGCGGTCCTTAACCGGTTAATGTACAAAATGAAAATTTTAATTTTTAAAGAAATATGTCATTTCGGTGCCCAATACGTTGCACCCACTTTGTATTGTCAGAGACCTGCACTCCTAAAACCATTAAGTGGGCGATCCCGAGGGGCAAAAAATTATATATGTGGGTGTAAACTGCTGCTTGGGCATACAGCAGGGCTCAGAAGGGAAGGAGCACTGAGCTTTTTAGCTTTTGGGGTACAGATTTAGAGGGACTTTCTGGGTGCCATGTTGTTTTTGCAGAGCCCTGGAGATGCCAATGAACTGGAATTCCCCAAGAAGTGACCCCATTTTGTAAGGGCAATTTTAGGGTCTCTGCAAAAGTGTCATGGCATCCAAAAAAACCCCCCAAACCGTCTAAGTCTGTGCTACAAAAACCATATAACCCTTCTTCCCTTCTGTGTCTGGCTGTGCCCTAATATCAGTTTATTCCCACATATGACATTACGTGCATTATCCTGGGTACACCAGTGTCATACATGTGTCATACATGTGGCATAAACTGCAGTTTGGGCACACAGCAGGGCGCAGAAGGGAAGGAGCGCGATGAGGCTTTTGGAGTACAGATTCAGATGTTTGGTATCTGGACGCAATGTCATGTTTGTAGAGTCTGTAAGGTACCGGAAAAGTGGATTCCACAAAGGAGTGACCCCAGTTTGAAAACTGCACCCCTCAAAGAATTTATCAGGGGGTGTAGTGAGTATTAGTATCCCAGACGTGACTGCACAGCGGATGGTGAAGAGGGAATATATAAGCAGTGCGGAGTACTTTGGGAACACCAAATTGCCTACTATGTCCCAGTAGCTCCTATGATTGGGGGAGTCACTCTGGGGGTCACTTTGGGGTCACTTCTGGTGTCTTTTCGTTCATAAGCTGTAAATCTGGGGTGTCCCCTGATATACGCTCGCACAGCTTATATATTCTCTACCTGATGCAGCCAGTCGTGTTCTAATAATTTGGCGGTTTTTGCGGGCTTTTGTTCTTGCATTACTAGATGCTGTATTTTCTTTATTTTTCTGGTGACGTGGCCATATAAGGGCTGTTGTTTGCGGGATGCGATGCATTTTGTAATGACACCATTTTTGAGTGCCTACAACTTACCGAATACATTTTATTAACTCTTTTTTTGCTGGATTAAAAAAAAAAAAAATCAATTCCGGTATTGCGTTTTACCTTTTAAATTTTTCGCCATGCAGCGTACAGTATAAGTAACATATTATCTTTATTCTGCGGGTCGGTACGGTTACGGCGATACCTCATTTATATTATTTTTTTATGCAATACTAATTCTGCAGAATAAAAACACATTTGGAGACATAAATCAATGTTTTTTGCATCGCCATATTTTGAGAGGCGTAACATTTTTATTTTTTGGTTGACAGTGTTGGTTGAGGGCTTATTTTTTGCGGGACAATGTGTGCTTTTTATTGGCACTGTTGTGAGGTGCATTTGACTTTTTGATCACTTTTTATAGCACATTCTGTAAGGTGAGATGGCGAAAAATCACTACTTCCGGCGGGTTTTTTCCGTTTTTTTTTCTGTGGTTCACCGTGTACATTAAATATTGTTTCAGTTTTATTGTACAGATTGTTACGGACGCGGTGATACCAAATATGTATTGTTTTTATTAATTTTTAGGGTTTTTTTTCTATATAATTCATTTTCTATAGAGAAAAAGGGTTTTTGGAGCTTTATAACTTTATTAATTGTTTCAAAACACTTATTTTTTTTTTTTCCACTTTTTTTTTTTTTTTTTTAACTTTTTCATGTATCCCTTTAGGACACTTGGAGGAGTGATGATTGCATCACTGATCCACTATCATAGAGTGAGACACAGGCTGCAGTAACAGCCTGCACGTGTCACTCTGCAAACAGGAAGTGAGTCGTACGGACGGGACAGACTCACTTCTAGAAGATGCCGGCCAGGATACAAAGGTAAGTGGGACTCAGGGCTGGCTGGGGTCACTAAACAGACCCCTGGCCACTTAGTAGGGATACCAGCACCCCCCGATCTCGCAGCGGGGGGTGCTGGGGACCCCTACACGATCGGGCAACCCGTTGTTTGCCGTGATCATGTTTGATCACGGCAATCAACGGGTTAAAACCCAAAATCGGCACTCATGTCCGATGGAGGGTGATGGAGCAGGGTGTTAGGTGTCAGATACAACTAACACCCGCTCCTAGAACGCCCGCACTGCGCTGCGGGGATTGTTTACATCCATGTGGTACTATTACCACATCGGTTGTGAAGCACTAGACATCCATGTGGTAATAGTACCACATGGGTCGGGAAGGGGTTAAGTGGTGGAACTTGCACTATTGGTGACTGACTAAATACTTTTTTGCCCCACCGTGTGTGTGTGTGTGTGTATATATATATATATATATATATATATATATATACATACACACACACACATACCCCCAGAATGTACATTATGAAATAATATATACACACACAAACTAAAAACAAAACATATTTGGAACTGCACTTTGCTGGCACCTCTGAGGCTCTGCACACATGACATGGGATTATAAACATCTAAAGCTGGGCTCCAAAAGCTACATAGTGCACTTTCCCTTCTGTACCCATTCTGCAGTTTATGCAAAAATTCCTTAAGGGGAGCAGTCTCTAAAATGGGGTCACTTTTGGGGATTTGTATTGGTACCCTAGGGGCACTGCAAATAAGTCATGGCACCTGAAAACTATTCAGGCAAAAATCTGCTTTTCAAACATCCAGAGTTGTTCCTTCTCTTCCACGTACTGCCGTATGTCCAAATATCAGTTTGCACCCACATGTGGGGTATTTTTGTGTTCGGTAGAAATTACATAAACTAAGATGCATTTTCTTCTTTAACCTCTTGTGAATGTGTTAATTTTAGGGCTAAATGAATGTATTATTGAAAAAAAATTCCTGTGAAATGGCTTAAACGGTTAAACTTCTCAAATGTCGTTTTGAAAATGGGGCGATTTCTATTATATAGGCCTTTGTAATTCCCTTCAGAACTGAAGTGGTTCTTAAAAAAAAATTTTTAAACATGGGAAATTTTTTCATGTAAATCTAGAAAATCACAGTTACACTTGTAAGTCTTCTAAAGTCCAAAGTAAATTAAAGGATGATGCCAATATAAAGACAACATATAGTAGATAATATGTATTAATGTATTTGGGTGGTATGATGGTCTAAAAAGCAGAGTATCGTATATACTCGAGTATAAACAGACTTTTTAGCAGTTTTTGTGCTGAAAAAGTGTTCCTCGGCTTATACTAGAGTCATTACGGTAATTTTCTGCTATCAGACCCCGCCCCGCTACCGCTCCATCACACGCCGGGTGACGTAAGCTCAGGCCCCAGGCTTCCTGGCGTGCTAGCTTAAGTACTCTAAGTACTTATGCAGTTTGAAATGTACAGCATCGCCACGCTCCTGCCAAAAGCGTGGCGATGCTGCAGGCCCCGGCACCCGCCCCAGTGTCTGTATGCCGAATGCAGGGCCTGTAAGTGTAATGGCGCCGCTCTACAGAGCGGTTGCCATAGCAACCGGCACCTCTGCTGTAATGCTTACAGCGGTAATGCCGAAGCTTATGCCTGCAATCAGAGATCGCAGGCACGAGTTTCGGCAACTCCGCTGTAAGAGTTAACAGCGGAAATGCCGCCCCCCCCTCAAAAAAAAAGTTTAAAGTAAGCCTTGGGGCCGGTCCCCACCAGCCCCATACCTTTAAAGTTGCAGGCTGGCTCCTGCGCGGCGAGCTCGCAGGAGCCAACCTGTTCCGATGACAGCCAGGAGCCTAATGAAGGCTCCCAGGTCTGTCATCGCTATATTACTATTACGGCTGAACATCCGTAATAGTAACGTATAGAATATCCCATAGACGGCAATACACTTGTATTGCCATCTATGAGACTTGCAATCAAATGATCGCAGGTTCAAGTACCCCAGGGAGGGCTAATAAATAGAGATGAGCGAACACTATTTGAAACAGCTGTTTCGAATAGCACGCTCCCATAGAAATGAATGGAACGTCCATTCATTTCTATGGGAGTGTGTTATTCGAAACGGCTGTTTCAAATAGTGTTCGTTCAGCTCTACTAATAAAATGGTGAAAAAAAAAAGGTTTTTAAAAAATATAATAAAAAAAAAATAAAAGTTGTAAAAATCACTGCTTTCCCTAGAATACATATAAGGGGGGGGTCCCCACCAGCACTCGATCTCAGCAGAAGACAGAGACAGACATTCAGTATCCGCCAGTGAGCGCCCGTAAGAGTCTTCTGCTCT
Organism: Leptodactylus fuscus; assembly: GCF_031893055.1. Classification (NCBI taxonomy): domain Eukaryota; kingdom Metazoa; phylum Chordata; class Amphibia; order Anura; family Leptodactylidae; genus Leptodactylus; species Leptodactylus fuscus. The sequence goes on from NC_134265.1 coordinate 195,740,722, forward strand.
CAGTGGCGAAACCTTTTTTTTTTTTGTTTACCGTCACAAAGTCCTGCGTGTCCGACTTTGTGTCCAGTTAAAAAAAAAAACAACAAAAAACGATTTCACCACGGAGAGCAGAAGACGCTCACGGGCACTCACTTTTCAAACCCATTCAAATGAATGAGTTTGAAAACTGCCTGCCGGTTTCCATCTCAGAGTTATTGCTGTATAAACTTGGCTGGGTGTGGTTGGTCCCAGCTACGGTCCACTCAGCTTTCTTGAGACACAAGCTAAGGTCCAAGATGAAGTGGTGCCCAACAGGAATGAATGTTGCCATTCCTGAATAGTAGTCCATTAGTATATGCAAGTGAGAGATACACTTATATCATGTTCTGCAAAGTTTGTGCTTCAAGATGCATGCTTTGTGTGTGTTGTTAACTAGAGAAAAGTTCAAGGGGAAGCTATTTTGACAGTAGCTGACTTAAGTTTTGTATTTGTTCAAAGAAGCGCCAAGCGTAGGACTCCTGATCAGCTGCCTAGGTTCGCAGACAAACCATAGTTATTGACTGCTCTTATGTGGGTGATCAGAAGTGTGTGCATTTTTAGCAGTTCCTGGAAGGAAGGGAGTGCGATGATCTGCCCAACTGATGGAGTGACTGTCCCGTCGCACTGATCTCCCTGGTGCAATGCAGAGTGGTTGGAACTTGAGATGCATTGACAATGGTAGGGTCAGTTCCAGGCTGAATTAAAGTGAACCTAAAGTTTCAAACAATTATTGATTTTCTGGCATTTTCTTGAGTCATAAAATGTAATATAATTTCGTAAATTTTGGCTCTTTTCTGTGAAATTATCTGCTAAAATCCACTTTCTTTATTGTAAGCAAAACGCTATGCACTACTTTTCATTAGAGTATGGATGGGCAGACTTGTGTAATCCCAGGAAGCTAAAGGTTGGGGTCATCACTTTAGTTATATCTCATTAAACCTTAGAACAGTGGTTTTAGTGTCATTTGAATAATTAGATTATCAGCTTTCCCATGATCACAATGATAATATTGAAACATTTTCAGAGATCGCACCAGCTAAAAAGACAATCAGGACCGGGAGCAGCTGCAGCTGAATATAAAGATGCCAATCATGACTGTTTTAACTGTGGATACCTCTCGAAATGATAGCGAAGTGTGATGGGTAAGTGTGGCAAGATCAAGAAGGGTGGTGCAGCTGGAAAACAGCAGATTCTGTGGCCAATTGAGCCACCGAGTACCGTGTCTACAGCATGGACCACCCCACTGACAGGCATATTAAACTGAGCATTCTGCCACAGCCACAGGGAGCTTGAGGGCTGGCTGAATGAACCCTAACTTTATGCCTGACAATGTTTTAGGACTTGTCAAATTGACGGGATCAGCGCTAGTTTCTGGTGATTAATGGAAATTTGCTTGTGTTCAATGGAGAACTGGCACTACTCTTACCCCGTTTCCCCAAAAATAAGACAGTGTCCTATATTAAATTCTCTTCCGAAATATATGACCTGTCTTATTTTCAGGGGATGTCTTATGCAGCGGCTGGAGCGGGGGACAATCGGCAGTTATGCCGACACTTCCTTAGCGGGGCGCCGACATGACTGCCGATTGTAGGTGGTCCAGGAGGTGAAGGGGGGGGGGGGAATGTCTTATTTTCGGGGAGACAGGGTATCACTGTATTAAATCAAGCACCAGTAAAGCAGATGAAACTTGCAACAGGTCAAAAAGAATACTTGTGTAGACCGCTTAGTACATTACTGCACGTTAAAGCCCTTATACACCACTGCAGTTGTTGCTTGCTTTGCCATAAGAGGATCAACACAATGGACATTCAAAAAGGGACAAAATAAGGAGAAACCGATCAGTCATCACCAAGTGCAGTGTTTGTCCAATGTCATGCTTTTTCTACCCCCATTTAAAAAAAAAAAAAAAAAAAAGCAAGCTCTGTTACACTGCCACATTTTCAGTTTTCTATTTGAAATTTCCTTGTGGTCTGTGATAACGCTTTAATTTTTTTTTTTTTTAAATGTAGATTGTGAGCCCCACAGACCTCACAATGTACATTTTTTCCCTATCAGTATATCTTTTTGGAGTATGGGATGGAAATCCATGCAGACACGGGGAGAACATACAAACTCCTTGCAGATGGTTTTTTGCCCTTGGCGGGATTCGAACCGAGGACTCCAGCACTGCAAGGCTGCAGTGCTAGCCACTGAGCCACCGTGTGGCCCCATATAACGCTTTAATTTATACCCTCTTGTGCACATTAAAGGTATCGTCGCATTTGGCAGTATTGTAAACACGTGTTTTCAGTACACATTTCAATAATCACATCAGACAAGGCTACTCTTGGATAAATTTATTTCATAATTTTTTTTTATATAAACAGTTAATCGTTGAATAATTTACACTCCGCACATTTCCTTTTAATAGTCAAAGATATTTTCTGTACATGACGGTTTTAGCTCTAATATGAAAACATTGAAAAAATAAACCGCTTTTTTTTTAATTTTCTATTTTTATTTTTTTTTTTATTTTCTTATATTTATTATTTATGTCTAGGATTTTTTTCAATTTCCTTTTCATAAACCATGGCACATAGATATACTTTTTTTTTTTTTTTTTTTTTTTGATCCTTACATTGAATTTTAACTGCTCCCCTACCAGAGAGGGAGGTTAGACCTGCAAATTTTCCTCTGGTAACTTAGGAAGAGTTAAAATGAGGTATTTGATGAGGGTGGGAAGGGTAAACCGGTAGAGGAAACTGGGTAAAAAAGAGCATTTTTCAGGGTTTAAGCACAAAAAAAAAAAGAAACCTTTTTACTACAAAAGTAGTGAAAAGGTTAAACAGAAAGTGACAATACAATAAGTGTGATTGGCAGGAACATTGCAGAGCTAGGCAGGCATCACACAACTGTAACATGGCCACATTTTATATACAATTGCAACTCTAGGACACCCCATAGTTGTAAAAACATGGTTTTATGGTGACTATGTTTAACCCAGTAGAACAATGAGGGAGGGGGATGAGTGTTGCAATCTAAATACGCAAACCAAATTTTAGCAACATTACAGCCATGTGAAACCAGTCTTAGGATAACTAATTCCAAGTCAAATGCTACAGGCTTTTGACATGGAAACAGTCCAAGGAAAAAATCTCCAATGCCTAATTTACATAGATCACATTAATAGTCATTAAAGATACTGAATTAAGAAAGGCAGTGAGTGAGATGAGACCAACAGCCAATAGTTCACAAGACAAATTCCTAGTTACCATCTAAGAATAATTATAAATTATATCAGAGAGTCCACGTTTTATGGGTACTTGGACTGCTAGCAGCACACAGATGAATAGTAGCAATGATTCAGTGAAGCACAATGAGATATGAACCAAATAAAACCCTCCTGGGAGATCAGAATTACATCTATTTTAAGGATATATATATATATATATATATATATATATATATATATATATATATATATATATGTATGTATGTATGTATGTGTGTGTGTGTGTTATTGCAAAAAAAAGCAAACAAACAAAAACAAACCTTTAGCTTTCCCCCTAATATTATAATGACCTCTCCTACCGTATATGGCTGTTGTGTTTAAAAATCTTATTAGAATTTTAAGATCTTATTGCCACAACACTGTACACTGTGGTACTCCATGGGTTATGACACTGAATATTTGAAAAAAAAAAAAAAAAAAAAAAAACAACAAACCCACCTATACTTTTATGAAGAGACATCCATGCTTAAACCAAGTAATGTAAATGAAGCTCATGGTGTATTACAGACACTAGATTAGATGTTAACATATCTCAAAAATTGTCTCAACCTGTCAACCGGTATCTATGGCTACTTTAATGCTGAAGGCATACAATTAAGTGGGCTCAAATATCATAATGCTATTGGTGTAGACTAAGGGGTTTTGCCCTTGTTACATCAAAATATATATATCATATTGGATTCAGTCTAAGCAGTTCTCTGGGATGCATGAGGTTTCCTTATAAATTGAAGATTCTGTTACAATAATCGAAAGGAAAGCATAAACTGTCCTTACAAAAAATATCCAAAGTAGTCGCATGGTAGATCTACTCAGGGAAACACAAGAAATGGACAATCGAGAATATAGTGTTCAAATACATGTCTGTAGAGACCCTTGTATCATTCTGATCTGGTCTGCATGGGATACAAGAGATTATTCAATAGGTAGTATATATCCATTCTGGAAATCTGAAATTCACAACATATAAACACTATGGACACCTTTGGCTGAGGGTAGGTTCACATCTGCACTCGGGGATTCTGTTCTCCATTCCGCTATAAAAAATGCGGACAGAAAAGTCTTGCAAGTGGGACTTTTCTATCTGCATTTTTCGGACAGAATCACGGCAGACCCCATAATAATCTACGGGATCCATGTAACAGATTTTTAAGCGGATTCGTTTTCTGTTTTTCAGGTCAGAGAACAGAACCCCAAGTGCAGATGTGAAGTTATTTATTTATTTTTTATTACAACTATTTTGGTTCAAAACATTCTTTCGGAATATTTTAATTAGTCTTCTGAAACATATATTCTCTCATACAGTGCAGAGAGAAATCCATCTAAGAAGTGGTCAGATACTGACTGTTCTCCTGAGAGTTCTGAGAGTTCATAAATGCTTGTTTTAAACAATTTATTATTATATTTTGTAATGACTTTATTAACAAGTGTCTCCTTTCTGTGAAATCCTGCACTTCTCTATTCTTTTTCTCCTTGATTCTCTATTGACAGCTGTAGAGTTCTAGTATAATGCATGAAAACAAATTGGAGATGGGGGGGGAGGGCACAAGATTTAATTCAAAGCCGTTTCTTGCACATTATAAAACAGTGGTTTGTCGTCATATGAAATCAGATTCTTTCAAGCGTTGTAGTTTGACCTCTATTAACATTAGTTGAAAACAATTAGGATCGTTGCGTATGCTGATCCCAACTGTGTTTTCGTCATGGGGGGGGGGGGATATTCTGGTGTTATGTTCTAAGATATAGCTGTTTGAAGTAACCTCTCCAGCCTTAGTTGTCCTGCATTATATAACAGCCTTTATGCTTTAACCTATTAGAAAATAATTTCTAGATCAAAATTAAATAAAATGCCCCCCAAGGTGTCCATAACTTTTCAAAACTACATGTTGTAGGACAAACTTCAGATGACCATATATGAAAATAAATGGCCACAAAGCCAATAGTATGACTCCATGATCATTTTGCCAGAGATAGATCAGCACACCCAATGGCCTACTGTATTTTATGCTACTTCCAAATTGACAACTGGTTTCCCTACTGGGATCAGTAGTTCTTTCTGTAGAACTGATTTGCAAGCATTCAGGTCTAATGTGATTTAGTTATCCTTAAAATCTTAGCAAATGCAGCAAGGACAACGCAAATCCACCCTTGAAACAAATAGATCATGTTCAATCTGCCAGTAACAAGCTGGGTTGTCCCTACTCACATTTTCAGATAAAACACAAATTAGAAATATAGAGAAAAACAAAACACAAAAACAAAACCTTTTGGCTTAGTGGCACCTCCCCTTAAAATTATGTAACTCCTTTCCTGCAACATGGCTGACAGTCAAAAGAAGTTAATTTTATATCCAGGATGGCAGATTGGGGAAAATAAGCAGTATAATTCTCATAAGGTGCATACATAATACAGAGAATCACAACTGGAAGGGGAAGTTTAACAAACAAGCATTGCAACCAATCACAGTGTGGCTTTGATTTTTGATTCTGTTCTTAAAGCCGTGCTGTGATTGGCTGCTATTGGTGACAGTTTTTCTTTTAGGCCGGAGCCCCACGGGCCGGCAGTTTTGGAAATCGCAGCATGTCAATTATATCTACAGAAACACTGACGGCTTTCCCGTAGATATAATTGAAACAAAGTCTGTGGAGGAAAACTATGAACTTTCTGTTTAAAGTGCTGCGGAAAGAACTGCGATGCGTTGTCACCGCGGTCTTTCCCACAGCGCTTTATAGCTGCGAGCCGTCTCATGGGGCCTTAGCCTTAGACAGTTTTCAGCAATCTGCCCCAATGCTGCTTTGGACATTATTCTGGTGTTTAAAAGGAAAACTCCATCCAAAACTGGTACACGGTTCATGACTAGTACAAGGCCTGAGAGGGCGGAGCATGACAAGTATACAGAAGACACCAAATTGACAATCCTTGAGTCACGCATGAACCATCAGCTCTTGTCTTGTAATAACACGCTGTGTTCGTTTTGCCTGGAATGTTCCTTTAACAGACATACAACAAGGGCTTTATGTGGAAAGTCTGACAAGAATATCGCACAAACAAATATATAGTGCTCTCCATTGGAAAGAATATAGCCTAGAGCCACTGCCTAGGAGTCCTAGTGAAGAAAAGGCTTGGTATAACAGTTAAGGCCTACTTTAGGAGGCAACATCTCAGCAAAGAAAGTTTAACCTGCTATGCCAAAAGAAGCCATATAAGCAGTGAATGGATGAAATCAGTCAAAAGCTTCACTTTCACAAGAGCATATGGGAAACAGAGGGGACTTTGGCTACACTAGAGAAAATGCACAGTTAGCAACACCTTGTTGAAATTTGAATGAAAAATCCAAGAGGTAATCTGTTTTTTTTTTTCTATTTTGTAACAAGCTAATATCAACCTGCGCAAACATGAAAAATTATTATAATTACATTCACATTAATTATACCGCAACAACACAAGCACTTAACATAACTCTGCAAGAAACGCTCCCGGGTACCACATGCAATTCATTAAAAAGCAGCAGTACGGTGAAGAAAAAAATCCTCACGTATAACAAACAAATCCTCACATAGAACATAAAAATTTCAGACTGTGCTTGTTGGTTAGCTTAACTTTTCATCTCCTTCGGCTTGCAAAGGAACAACAGAAAATGCATAAAGTTGATATGGCCAATTCCTGTAAGAGAGAGTCTTTCATATCACAGTAATATCAGTCTTGATCTGTACTTTGTCAAAATGATGTGACAGTCTGTGAGTACTGCTGCCTGACAAAATAGACTTCCAATTTAGAGATCAGCATTTTTGACCTTTAGAAATACCCCATTTATTTCCTAGTCTTGCTCTTAAACCCCGGTGCGCTCACAGATTTATGGAGAAGAGCTCAAAAAGATACACAGCATGTAATATTGAAAAAACATTATTAAAAGCAAAAAAAAAATGAAAAAAGCATTTATAATAAAAATAGTAAAAATGAGGAACCCATTTTTGTTTTACAGCTAATATAACTGTGTACTTCAAACATTTATTTAGAGGGAATGTAACATGCATCTTAACTGCTCTCTCATAACGTAGCAATTTCTGAGACACATTATAGAGGGTACATGCCATATTGGTTTACCTATGTGCGTCAGAACATTTTTTAGAATTCTTCCAGCAAGGTTGATTGAAGAATTCAGTTTAACTGTGCACCTTGAGAACATAGACCGGACCATCAAAGGTGGGATAGAACAGATTGGAGGGAGGGGGTTGGTCGAGACCCTTTACCTTTAATGCTGTGCTGGGACCATTCAGCAGCATTGGGTTATAATTGTTTATGTGAAATTAATCTCCTATTTACCTCAGTACTTGAGCCTTTCGAGTTCAATCAACTCATAAACCGTTTATAAGCACTATATTTTTCAGAAAATGGAAATCACCAGTAGAATTTAAAAGGTAGTCTCTTACAACTAACCTCAAAACTGACTGACTATCTGGATTAGTCAGACTTCCTACATGGACAATGGTAAGGAAATGCTCACGCAAGAGATATGAATTAGACCTGTGATATTATCTGAAGTATCCAGATCTGAATACTGCATGGACTGCCCTCTGGAAATTAACCATCTATAAATATACATGCAGAGACCTGGTAGACAATCATATCTTGCATTCAGGATCAAATAGATGACCAATAAATTAAAGTGGCTATGCTGATCTAAGTGCAGTACTCCTTGTTTATTCCCATGTAATAGGTAAAGAAAAATAGAATAAGTGTTGAGGAAAGTTGGAGCTGTGAGATTTTTTTTTTTTGAGGGGGGGTGAAATATATAGAGATAAAATGTACTTTATTACAAAAAAAAAGGAGGAGGGGGGTGCGAAGTAGTTGGACAATACAAAACAGAAAAAGAAGTGCCTTCTTGTTCATTTATTATAGCCCTAAGGAGGATTTGCATTCCTTTATGTACAACCCCATAAAAGAAATACTTCCATTGGCTTGACTGTGAGCTTCAGTAAATAGGTAATAATGGGCAATTTAATCAGAATTGTGCCTTTTAGTTGTAGGAGCACTTTGACAACATGCAGGTCCATGGGAAATTTCAAATACTCCATGGTTGCTTTGCACAGATGGGGGAAAAAAAAACCACTGCGGAAAAACTGCGTTTTCAAATACATATTTTCGAAAAACACAGCATGTCCATTTTAGATGTGGAAATGCAAGCGGTTTCTCTATACACTTAATAAGAGAAGAAAAAAATAAAACAAAAACAGAAAAATGCAGCATAAAAGGGGTTCTCTCATCTCAGGACTTCAGCTGCCCTCATCATGCCCGTATCCTTGTTTAAAGCTCATTCCAGCAGGAAGCTCTTATTTACAGTAAACTGCAGTTATCTCCAGATTTACAAGTACAGATAACAGAAGCTCCTCTTAAAAAACTTTAGCCCTTATCAGGGCTCAAATACTGAAAGCAGTATCCAGAAAGAGGGAGATAAGAGAATGTGTGTGCTTTGGAGCAGGGACTGTCATCATTCTGACCTGCAAACAGGTCTGTAACCTAGGCAACCAGCTGTAAACACTGAGGATTTAGTTGCATCTGGAGAACAGCAAGATTGATAAAGCAACATATTGGGTAAAAGACATCAGTTAGTTTAAGCTACAAGTCTAAATATGATCCTTGAGATGAGAAAACCCCTTTAAAAGTGCGACTGAACCCCAACAGCATCCCTATTTAAAAAACCCAAAAACCAAACATATTAGTAAATGTAGGCTAACAAACTTCAAGCAGGCAGTCTGAAGATGTGCCATATTTATTACAATGGTGCTTACATGACTGTCTCAAGCTATGTTCACATGTGTACTGGAGCCTCCAAGTGTCCGACACTTTCCTCCGCTGCTTTCAGTTCAAAGAACAAACACACGACAGGCCCCATTATAGTCAACGCAATCTGCCGGGCTCCGTGTATCTACTGTTTGTACCTTGCCAATCAATGAATCTGTCTAAATTGACTTGTCCAAAAAGATGATGTAACTTGGTAAATCTGGGTCAATATTGTAAGCAAAGAATCATTCATCTGAAGGGCTGTTTACATTAGCATTGCCATTCTAGGAGATGATTTTCTGGCATGCTTCTAGCATACGTTGGAATAGATCTTTTCCATACAGCTTTTCATTTAAATAATCGGTATCCTTTAATAGGTTGGCAGATCTACCTGGAAGGACTATCAAAAACCCTACACCAACAGCTATGGAGAGCAATTTCAATCCTTCTACTTTAATTGTTTTTTACCCAGTACATTTACACTTGAAGTCATGATCATAGGTCACAGTCCATGTGCTTACTCATTGGTAAGCCTCCCGGAAAGGGCCAATGCTATTTTGCCCCTGCCCATTTTTGTTGGCTAAAGAAGGATTAAAGCCGGGAGCCCCACGGGACGTAAATGCTGCGATTTGCCTGCAGCGGAGACGCTGCGGGAAAAATCGCAGCGTTTTACAGTGCAAGCAAAAGGCCGGCGGCTTTCCCGTAGCTATAATGTTAATAGAAAGTCCGCAAAGGAAAACTCTGAACTTTCTCTTAAAAGCGCTGCGGAAAGTACCGCAATGCGTTCACACCGCAATTCTTTCCGCAGCACTTTAGCACTGCGATTATGGGCCGTGGGGAAACTGGAGTATCATGTTCATAAACTACAAATTTGCCCAACCACCAATAAGATTGCTAAGTATTTTATTTAAAAAAAACAAAAACCTGGGGCCAACTGCCATATTCTGCTATTTTTTTTTTAATTTTATTTTATGACAAATACAACCCTACAAGAATGTATTTGCAAAAATCTAATATGCTTGTTTATACTGGCAAACAGAAGCAGGATAATCTCCACTGGCCAAAAAACAACAAAGATGATCTAAACCATATATAACCTATATCTGAGGGGATTTGCAATATACAGAGATAGCATTTTGATTTTTTTTTTTAATCAAACCAAATCAATACATAGATTTTCAAATCATTAGCAGTATACAAACGTATAATTGAAATGTTAAAAGTTATTCATTTGTACAAAAGACATCATCTTTAAGCTTGCCAAATCTTAGAAGGTGTTGCATGCTGGAGTGCTCACAGCCTAAACTGATTCTTTCAACCATTTTAGTCCCTCTGAGTACAGGGTTGTTAATGTGAAATAAAACTAGAGGTGCTTTAATATATCCCCATGTCTTCCAGCACAACAGGGGACAAACTTTATTGATGTATAATATACTGAGGTAGATAGTGTGCTAACACAAACACAGATTAAAATAAAACTAAAATCGCCCTCCCGCCCCTTACATCCATGAATATTTAAAAAGAAAAAAAATATACATGCGCTTAGTATATACACACTAATATATATATATATATATATATATATATATATATATATGTGTGTATATATATAGAGAAAATGAGATATTTCTTTTTACTATCAAAGCTAATTAATTTTCTGTACAGTGATCTTCATTATATTAAAATAAATACAATTTTCTCTTAAGAAAAATCTGTTTAATTACAAAAAGTAACCTGACAATATATACTATTATTTCTGCCATTTCCACTAAACATGTAGTGTATTTTTTTTTCCGTCATTTTCAGGTTTGGTTTTTTTTCAATTTTTCTCTTTTTTTTTTTTTTCTTTTTTAAAACTACAAGGTTTTTTTTTTTTTCACTTTAATTTTCAACGAGGAAGGGGATGAATTCTTACATAGATTAGCGCTTAATGTAGAATTTATAGGCACTGTAAAATAGGCTGAATGTTGTAATGAAAACATTGGGACTTGAAAAGAATGACAGACAGCAGAGGAAACAGAGTATGATTTAAGGTGCCTACAGCTGATCATCTTTAGCAAAGTTGAATACTATCCTTTGAGTATTAATTTAAAGATTGTCTGGTAGGCAACCTATTATGTATATCTGCAACAAGACAGAAGGGTGGTAGTGTTAACACAGAACAGTCTGAGATTTTAGATTTTGTAATAGAAAACTATATAGTGGAAAATATGCCGTCCTTAATGATATCGGAAAAGTCCCTAGATAAAGTCAAGACGATGATGTAGAAAAATAATGGTGGTATATTATAGGACAGCAGCATACCTCTGCTGGATACTTACAGAAAGATTTTTCTCCCATTTGTAGAACAGTACTGTTGTAATAGACACAAAGTAGGCTCTTATGGAGATCTGCCTGCAGTTGGCACACAACTCACTCACAACTCCATCACTTCCAGCATTTGGTGGTGCCAAGTTTCACCTCATGATGAAGCTCTGTTCAACTCACATTACAAATTTCTCACATAATTTCCACTGTGTATAGACCTTGAAATACAAGTGTTTGGCTCAAAAAATAAGGGAAGGTCAGTTACATGACATTAATGATACAAAGTAATATAACGGTGTAAGGGTTTTATGGACCTACACAGTCCTATATGTGGTCATGTAGCAGCGATCAAAAGAACAAATACACATTGGCATTAGTAGTAGTATAAGGGAACATACCAGGGTATCACATATGTTAAAACCATGCAAAAAGGAGAAACATCTAAGGGTGAAGGATAAAAAGTAGACTGAAATGAGCTAAGTGTCATATGAATGATTAAGAGGGCAACACCAAACTTAGGTGCACATCATATCTTGCAATACAATTAAAGACCATACACAGTGATGTGAGAATTGAGGAGTACAAATAGTCTTCTATTATTCAATACAGTAAGGGGGACATCCTGATATACTGTGCTAGCCTGTTAGCACTGGTAATCTTATACACCCATTATTTCATGTAGGTTGGCTGCTGCTAAAATGCACGCGCAGTGTAGTAATGTCACTGAACCTGGGAAAATATAAAGATAAATGAGCTATGGAGGGAAAATTACTTCAAACATCTGTCTCACAGTACACTGAAATAGCCTGCATATATGCATCTCTTATTAATATACACAACTGTGTGTCTAATCAAAATATTCCCAACAAGTTTCTATTCCCGGCAAGCCTACTCAGAAAAAAATAAAAACCCCAGGAACAGTTGAAAAGTCTAGAATGTATAAAAATTTCCAATCCAGATATTTGTGCATGGAAAAAAAATAATTTAAAATATATTTTGTGTTATTTTCATTTTAACCAAGAATTAGATCCTGTAATAGGTTTTTTTTTTTAAACATTAGAAATTATATACATACATAATATATATATATATATATATATATATATATATATATATATATATATATATATATTATATCTATCTGCGGCATATACATGTAAGTAAGCAACTGCTAAATATTACTTGTAGTACACACCAGGCAAGATGAAGCTTTTACACAAACCACAAAAGCTGTTAGTGACTTCCTTACTAGTATGGATAAACCCTTGCAATAAAACATAAAAACTAGTCTTTTACAAGTTTATGGGTAGAAAACCCCCAGTTGACTTTAAATTACAGGATAGCAATGATTTTTCCCAACCGTGGTTGTGTACAGTTTGTGTAAAATGAAAAAAAATAAAAATTTAAATACCCAAACAACAAAGATCATGATGTTGAGGAAAAGAGGATGACTACAGATCATGCCCTTTTTGGTCTGATTAAGAACATATCTGACAAAGAAATCCCAACCATCCCCAAAGGTTTGTTTAAAAAAAATAAAAAATCATCGCACTATGAGCACCTTCCAGATTTTTGACCACGAGGTGAACAATGGGAAACTGTATGCATTAATAGCAGAAGTAATATGTGGACAGGTGCACCGTTTACGCACCTAAAGTACAAGCTCATAGCACAGAAAGTGATATGTTTACTGTAGTGAAAATTCAGCAGGTCAGGAAAATGAGTAGAAATTGGGATAACATTTAAGGTACATGAACTTCTCCATGTTAGATGTTCCAAGTGAGGTAAAACTAGCTGGTCTATATCAACAATCTCTTTACTTCTTTCTTTAAGTTTTTCCCCATTGATTCTATGGGAGTGCTGAATTACACACTCCCAATGTGCTGGACCTGGGTTCACATAACTCCACAAATCCCATTAATCCTTACAAGAGCTTTACATGTTGTCTTCTTTTAGATAGAGCTTCAGTTTTATTCCATTTTGATGTGTGTGCCTCAAAGTTCCCCAAGTGCATTTAGTTCTCTTACACTTGTAAGCATTGCACACATATACCTTGCTGCTGAAAATAAATAGGCAATAAAGTGTAGGTGAAAAGAATGGAGTTACCTCCTTGTTATGTCTGTTCACAGTTTCGGTTTCGCCCAAAAGTCAGCCTGTCAAGTGATGTTTTGAGGAAAAAAAAAAAAAAAAAAAGCACAACGCACACGAGAACATACAGAAGAGCCCAATGGGACAATGAGACATCCAAAACCTGAAAAGGATGTTGTTGTTTTGATGTTCTAGCCATGGGTACAGTTCTGTCCTGAGATTTGATGGAGGGTAGTTAACTTTCAGAGGGCAAAGCTCTGTGTGTTAGGATGGGCTGGAACGCGGGAGGGAGAGAATGCGTCCATTTTTCCTACTCCCATTCATATGAGTGTAGGGTATGTGTTCCTCATAGAGGTTTCCTCGCTGACCCTCATCCCGTAGTGAACATGAGGAGGGGTCCAGAGGGGTGCTTTCCATGTTTTCAAAATCAATCTCAAGGTCATCAGGCTCAGGTGGTTTGTTTTCTTCACTGTAGTAGAAGGACAACTCTCGAAAACTAGGATGGAGGTCATCCTTTAGCATATCAATGATCTCCAAGAATGTGGGACGCATCTTGGGATTATACTGCCAGCACATCTGCATCAGACTGTGACTGAAAAACAGGAGTCAAATTTATAATTAAAAACTAGCATCTCTTCTAAGTCAAGAGTCTATTCTTTACAGGTTACAGATGATATATCCTGGTGCAACTTTAGATAGACCAATGAACTTGTTCAGACAGTTATACTGGTTATTTAAGACACAAGGGGGGGGGGGGAAACAAAACAAACCCCCCCACCAAAAAAAAAAAACAAAAAACCAGTATTCCCAGTAACTCATTACGATCAACATCTGGGGAATGAATGACAGAGTACATTTGAGATGTGTTTATCCTCACGATTATCACAATTAAAGATAAGAATTATATATGAAAAGGAGGCAAATTAATTTTCAAGCCCCACTCACCCACTGCTCAGAAGTCCCCAGAAGAAAAGAGTACAGCACCCCAGATTAAACAGTGTTCTCTAATTTAAAGAGGACCTTTCACCACTTTTGGGCACAGGCAGTGTTATATACTGCCAGAAAGCCGACAGTGCGCTGAATTCAGTGCACTGTCAGCTTTCCCGATCTGTGCCCGGTGTACAGAGCTTACGGTGCCAGTACCGTAGTGCTCTATGGTCAGAAGGGCGTTTCTGACCATTAGCCAGAGACGTCCTTCTGCCTCGCGGCGCCTATCACACTGTACTGTGGAGCCGGGAGGAACGCCCACCTCCCGCTCCTGATAATGCTCGTCTATGGACGAGCTGTGTGAGCAGAGGGAGGGGGCGTTCCTCCCCGCTCCACAGTACAGTGTGATAGGCGCCGCGAGGCAGAAGGACGTCTCTGGCTAATGGTCAGAAACGCCCTTCTGACCATAGAGCACTACGGTACCGGCACCGTAAGCTCTGTACACCGGGCACAGATCGGGAAAGCCGACAGTGCGCTGAATTCAGCGCACTGTCGGCTTTCTGGCAGTATATAACACTGCATGTGCCCAAAAGTGGTGAAAGGTCCTCTTTAAAGGATTTCTACTAAAAAAAAATGCGCAGAATATCCTACAGTCTGACACACAGTTAGAGCAAATACATTTCCAATGTACGCTATCATTCATTTCTCGGTTTTCCTTTAACAGCTTGTTTTCAAAACTTACAGTCTAGGGTGACAGCTTTCTGGCTGTTCTAGGGAACCTCCATCCATAACAAACTTAAGAACTTGCTCATTGGATAACCCCTGGTATGGCTGTTCCGCCAAACTTGTTATTTCCCAGAGTACCACACCAAAGGACCTGAAAGGAAAACAATAGCAATTATTCATATTAATTTGGTATTAAGAATGCAAGAAAATAATGGATCGTGAGAAATGGCATCTTGTTCTCATAGCAAAGGAGGACAATAGTTATCAATAATGATATATATACAATGGGGAAGAATAAGGTTAATGTACTAGAATTTTGGCTCAATTTGCACACATACTTTTTTTTACTTCCTGCTAAACAAGAGGTAAAGAGGGCATAGATTAGCAGTAATAGGGTGTTACTTAAAACAAATGGGCCAAATTCTATCATAAGTTTAGGTGAAAAAAAGAATTTGTTTACAGTAAGCCTACGAAGAAGTGGCATAAAGTTAGGTAAAAGTAAGCCACTGAGAGAAATTTAGCACAACTAGTCTAACTCTAATCTGTCTAAATGTAATAAAGTATTAATAAATTCGCCCATTTCTGTTGCTACCCCCAAAATATTTTGGCCTCTTTAAAAAAAAAAAAACAAAAAAACAAACAATTATACAGTTAAAGGCCCTTGGAATTTTATTATTTACATTTATTTAAATTTGTTATACTTTGTTTGCTTTCTGTAAGCATTCATAAGTTCTCCAACTTACAACACAAGTAGACATCAATATGATCTAAAATACCATAGCTTTACTGATGTTGAGCCACATCACAAGAACACTGTATTAAACATTAAAATATTTAATCAAATATAATACAAAATGATACATTATAGAATATTAGAACATATGGGATACCCCAAAACCTTATAGAAAAATTCTACTTAAACACAGTAAAGATCTGTCCTGAAGTACATACCAGACATCAGAAAATGTGGTGAAGACTCCATCTTTGAGAGATTCAGGCGACATCCACCTCACAGGTAGTAGGCCCTTTCCTCCTTTACGGTAATAATCAGTTTCATAGATATCACGAGTCATCCCAAAATCTAAAGAAAGAAAAGTCACAATGGCAACGACTGGCAACAGCAAATTAAGAGTACTACAGACCAGAAAGGATATGAAAGAAGGTAGGAAAAAGATTCAATGAATGCTTAAAAAAAAAATAAAAAAAAAAAAATATTGGATATACGAGTAGGAGACATTGGCAAAGTTGGTTTAACATGTATAACAGTCAACTGGAAACTGGACCCTCTACTAATCATAAAGTGATGGCATAACCTAGTAATATACTATCACTTTCTAAGATCAGAATAATGCTTTAAATCACAGTGGTTGCCAGTAAAGGAAGAGAGACATACAGAGTACTAAAGTACATTCAAGTTGGGTCTATTTCATGCATAGTATCCCTTAACCCCTAAAGTCATCTGCAAGGGTTACTATACTGTGCATAGTATTCCATAGTTGTACATCATCCTGACTTAACAGAAATCCATCTATAACTTACAGCTGAACACAATTATGTGATAACTTATGATAGCAACTGTAGCATCTCAGCAGTTTGTCAGAGGATTCTGCTACTTTTTGGCTAAAAATGGCCCCCCTAGCTGCCATCTTACAACAAGTATCGGGCCTTGCCAGAGGCAGAGTCTTATAACTTGCTTACCAATGTTTTCATCACAGGCATAATACACTACAGTACATATGTATTGTAGATCATATTAGCAATGAACCCCCTAGTTGTGAAGAACTCAAGATGGAACATTAAAATGGTATCAGTGAAAACA